>NC_058093.1:132747500-133997500 GCF_020171115.1 Neogale vison
GTGTATGCTCTAGAAGGGACTTTCCTAGAGATCAGATGTTGGATACCTTGGAGCAGTAATGATGAGGAAGAGACCTTTTCTAGCCCTGGCCAATGGGAGAAAACAGAGATTTAAAAGAAATTCTTTAAGAGGTTAAAAACACACCAAGTATACTGATACTAACAGAGATCCATGTGGTCTTATGGCTCTTTCGTCCTTCATTACTATGTCATCATGAGAAAAGCATTTCTGTTATTAGTGGATGTTTATTACATAGAGAAATTCTAATAGTGTAAGCGGCTCCTCCAAAACAAGAGTTTATATTTTGTGGTTGTGAATCAGGATTAAATTCAAGATTTCATTACAAGCTAATTCTTGAAGATCTACATAGTGTCTGGTTTTTGGAGGCATGTTTCCCCCCTGTAAGAAGAGGTGTAATAAACAGTAATCAGCTGCTCTCAGTTTCCATCTTTTTCTATCGTGTCCATGAAAACCATCTAGTTGGTTGATAGGATAAATGTCGAAGAAGCTTTCTTCTGATCTGTGGGTTTTTATCCGGTGCTGAAGGGCTACCAGAGGGTGTCAGGGTTTGGCAACAACTTTCTCATTCTCTTTTCTTTCCTTTAGTTTCTTTTCTTCTCTCTCTTTCCTTTATTTCCTTTATTAAACATTTTTTCTTGGGATGCCTGGGGGGGCTCAGTTAGTTAAGCATCTACCTTCAGCTCAGGTCATGATCCCAGGCTCCTGGGATTGAGCCCCCCCGCATTGGGCTCTCTGCTCGGCGGGGAGCCTGCTTCTCCCTTTCCCTCTGCCTGCCACTCTATCTGCTTGTGTGCTCTTTCTGTCAAATTAGTTTTATTTTTTAGATTTTATTTATTTATCTAACACACAGAGAGAGTGTGTGTGTGTGCACAAGCTGAGGGGGAGCAGAGGAAGAGGGAGAAGCGGACTTTCTGCTGAGCAGGGACCCTGACGCGGGGCTTAATCCCAGGACCCTGGGATCATGATCTGAGTCTAAGGCAGATGCTTCTCCGACTGAGCCATCTAGGTATCCCTGAAATTTTTTCTTCGAAAAGTTTTAAAATACAATGATAAAAATAGCTGGGTTTTTAAATCACTTCTTTCCTTTCTTTTTCTCTGCTTTCTTCTTCTTTGGATCTTATTTTCTGTGTACATCAGAAGTGCATGACTACATCACTTTGGAAAACTACAATAATAATAGCTATCAGAACAATATAGGGTGTCCTGGCCACAGTAACCATGTGCTGAAATAATATTTCCCAAATATTCATTATGGTTATAGAGTATAAACAGCACACTAATCAAAGTATTTTCACCAAAACGAATCCTTTTCAACTGTTTCAGGATTCTGGCATTGTTAATATATCATTCATATCGCTTTCGAAGGATGAGCAATTGCATATAATTCTTATGCCATTTTGTCTGTCAGAGTTTACCTTGGAGAGCACGGGGTGGGGTTGGGGGGGTGGTGTGGGGACTTACTCCTTCTTGCTGTGCTCTACACTTTTTTCTAAAATTGTTTCAGGGCTATTGTCTGGTTAACTTGTCTGTCTCCTGGTAATGCCAATTTCTTAGGATTGTAGAGATGAAGGAAATATTCACATTCATTGTAAATAAGATAAAGAAGCCCAAAAACTTTAGGGAGCGTGTTTCCAGTGTTGCGTAGACAGTGGAGTCGCTAGGTCTAGAGCCCCGGTTGGCTTCCCATCATGATGCGCTAGGCTTCTTATGAGCCTGGTGCTGCTGATGGAAATTCTTGCACCGAAGACCAAACACCCTTTATTCTAGGGCGTACGTGTTTTGGGGAGTTACAGCAAAATGAAGTTATTTCCTTAGTATAAACAAATTATCTAGGATAGTCACTAATAGTATCTGATGGTGACAATGCGTTCCAGGAGACATTTGAGAGCAAAAACATGCTCTTAAAGAAAATTACCTTTTCAAAGGTCAGTGTGATTACTCTCTTTCTCTCTCGGTATGGATCATACACCTAAAACTGAATGCACATATTTATTTCTAAATTATTTCCTTCTTCTGATTTCCCCAGTTTTATTAACTCAAAGTTAAAATTCAAAAATACTTTTAACTCTTTTTTGTCTTCCCTTCTTCCCATCTACCAGTGTTATTTCATTCTTCATGTTTCTACCTTAGAAATTTGACTCATTTTAATCTTTTTTTTTTTCCTATTTCCACAACCTACCTCCACAGTTCTAGCCTTCAGTGTTTTCCCATTATTTCTTTTTCTGGAAGGAGCTTCCTAATGCACAGCTATGTGTGTACAAATTCAGGTTGATCTTCATGATTGAGTTGAGGGTAATACACCATCTCTACAGTTGTTTTATATTCTCTCATAAGAGAACAAGGACTTTCTGTGCAAGATGGAAAAAAAATTGTACAAAATGAAATAAAGTGTTCTGAATAGGGTGAATATAATCAAGTCAATATGAATAGGGAGGAAGTAAAATATGACCCTGAGAAAATAAAAGGAAAAGAACAGAAAGGAGAAAAATGTGAATTGGTGGCCCTGTTCCACGGATGTCTTTCTTTTTAGAGATAAAAGAATTTATCTATCCAGTACTAGATCCTCTCAAATTTTCTTCTCCATCGTGGAAAAAATAAGAAGGATCTTCAGGAAAGGTATATAGGAACTCTTACTTAGCGTGCTAAGTAATGAATGTGTTGTGAGGATAGATGACTCCTTGACAATGTGTATTAGCTTGGAAAAATGTATCTGACTTAGCCAAAAGAGAAATAACTGGTGTGTGTGTGTGTGTGTGAGAGAGAGAGAGAGAGAGAGAGAGAGACACCTTGTGATGGAGAAAATCTTTGTCTCATCTAGACTGGTAACCATCATGCCCTACTTATCACTGGGTGTAATTAGCCCCCTTAGAAAATGTCTAGGCAGGAAGTGACATAATGACTCCTTTTCATCTGTTTTAAATCAAAATGGAGGACTGCAACCAAAAATGTAGAATCTCAGAATTGGCTTTAAGGATGAATTGATCATGATCATCAGAACCCATTTTCTTTTCTTCTAGACTAGACTACATTTCTTATTCTCCTTGGCAACTTGGTGTTGACAACAGAATGGAGCAGGACAGACTTCCATCACATCCATACCCACCTTCAAAACTTTCCCACCCACGTTTTCCCGTGCTCTACCCTCTGTTCCTGGCTGGATGTAGACGTCAAGAGCAACCTTTGAAATCACATGGAAGATGGCAGAGTGTTAGTCATTTGAATCGTCAATGCCTGAAGGAACCTTGAACTGACTTGAATTATTTTGGACAGTTTTATGTGAGTGAAAATTTAAAAAACATTATTCAGTTAGAGTTTTACTTGTTAAACTAACTAGTATTCTGGTAAATAATACAAATAGAATCTAGAAGTGTATCAATGTAACTAATATGGATGGTATATAGACATGTTTAAACATCTTTCCGGTTTATGGCTATAAATAATTTTTTAAAAAATTATTTTGGCTACTCAAAAAATTGTAATTTGAAAAGTAGACTAAGGATGTGCTTTGCCTAGAGAATCACTGACATAAATAGCAGAGAGTTTGAATGAAGGTAGTGTGCAGAGTGTCAAAGAAAATTTTCTGGGAAATTAAAAATTATTTTATAGTAGTTAACAAAGACAATAGAGAAGAAAAACAGAAAAGGCAGTGATAAATAATTCACGTAAGAAATATCATGGTTCATAAATTTAATATATTCCTTATGCTTTCATACACCAAAGAAGAATATTGATGTGGTTTTTATATAGGGAGGTAAGTAAAATCTCACGGGTTTACTATGGTTTAATATGCCTGTTAGAGTGGTATTCAAAAATGATGGAATATGGCAGAAATGGATTGAGGATTGGGTCTATTTTGGAAAAATATATTTTCCACTGTTAAGATTTTGCCTTATTGATTTTGGTTTTGGAAACGAATCAACAAATGTTTTAAAAGCACTGTTTTCGTGAGGATACCTAACCACTGGATGGCAAGGTCCACAAAGCTCAGTACTTACCATAATAAAAGTTTGTTTCTGGCTCAGGAATGCCAATCCAGAACAGATGGGCCTCATACTGGAAGTAAGTGGAGAGGCAAGGACTTACTTTAAGTTTTTTTTCCAGAGCAGGAGGAATAGTGAGGTCAGAGCAAGTTCAGTTTGGTGGTGAGTGGTTGGTAAAGAAAGGGTCCGAAGACTGTAACCCATTCCTTCTCTCTTCCTGAGAAATCTGGAAAGGAGTGACACAGTCAAATCTTGTTATGATCATTTTACTGGGCTGATCTTCAAATGAATTCATAAGTGGTATTTACCAGTGGAAAGAGTCAACTAACAGAGTCATTGTACGTGAAATATGTTTATCAGAATATAGTGGGTCTGTTTGGGATATTTACTATAAGGAAATCTAGGGTTTATGGATTTTTATGACTGATAGGGAAATGGGATATCGCCACATATGCCACGTAATTAATGTGATAAAAGATGATGTTCCTCAACATCTCAGGACCATTGAGCATTCACTGCTCAGAGCAGCCGCTACAGGTAGAAGCCAAACCAGAGTACATCTTGAAGCCAGAGATCAATGACCATCCCAGGCAGCTGTTTCAAACAGTCTGAGTGTCTCCAAGAGAATAATGCTTTATGTGTTATGATCACTTGTATCCTTTGATTCACTGCTAAGGTGAACGAAAACTTGGTTATGGAGTAAAGTCTGTGATTCCTGTGAGCCTGACTTGATGATTCAATGCTTTGTGTCATCTCAGTGTTATAACACAGAGCTAAGAAATCCCTAAATTATTTTCCTCTTTTTTTATGGGAAAAAGAAGCCATACTTCAAAAGTGGATTAAAAAACTGAGATTGTTATATTTAAGTTTAGTCAAGAAATTTCAAATTTCTTGACTAAACTTAGATATAATAAGTGAGTCTTTAGATTCTCTATGTGAATTTCAGTCTTTTGTTCAGGTAAGTATATCAGTTAGGGTTGCATCTGGCTGCAAGTAACATGGTTAAACTAGATCAAGGTTTTGTTTTAAGCAAATGTGAAAATAAATCAGAAAGCAGGGCAGCTGGGCGGCACAGTTGGTTAAGCCACTGGCTTTGGCTCAGGTCATGATCCCGGAGTCCCAGAATCAAGTCCAGCATCGGGCTCCCAGCTCCATGTGGAGTCTGCTTCTCCCTCTGAACTGCTCCTCGCTCATGCTCTCTCTCTAATAAATAAATAAAATCTTAAAAAAAAAAATCGGAAAGCAGGTGTTTCCAGATCTGCTTCAGAGTTCTCAGGGATCCAACTTCCCTTTATCTTTTCCATCTAAAGAACTCTCGGCAGGTGGCATCACCCTCAGGGCCACAAGATGGCTGTCTGTCTCAGGATTTCCTTCGCCCACTTTCTTGGGAGAAAGACAGAAGAGGCAGAGAGGAAGAAGGTATAGTGAGCAAAACATGTACAGAAGTTGCCAGCAGACTTTCACTTGTGCCTCATTGACTCCAACTTTTTCACATGACTATCTCTAAGTGAAATAGTGTTTATAAAGTTAATTAGTTCTAGTTGTGGATATTTCTACATCAATATATACACATATATATGTGTGTATATATACACTTACACACACACACACACACACACACATATATATATATATACACACACATACACTTACATATATATATAAGTTTTGGCAGTGGATACACTGATAATTGCTTTTCCAAGTTATACTCTCCTTTCTTAGTGAGCCATAATTTTATAGGTGTGGCAATATCCACAGTTAGAACTAATATATATATAATATATATTATATATATACATATATACAATATATATAATATACATACATATATACACATATATACATACATACTATATATAATCTATATTATATATATACACACATATACATATATACATACATATGTATACATATGTGTATATATATATGACCACAGAATCACAGCAAATAAAAGAATAAAACTGGATTGTTACTACAAGTAGTTCTTGAAAGTAGTTAACCATAGATTGCAGACTAAATAATTGTGGATATTTTAGAAGGGTTTTTGGGTATAGAGGGTGGTGTTACAAAACCAGTAATCTATCTTCCAGCTGTGAGATTTGATGAGTCTATTGTTTTCCCTTTGCACATCTCTCCATGATCATTATGTCACTCCAAAACGAAAGCCAGTTTCTTTTCAGACACATCACACCCAAATTCATTTCGGTATTCAAATATCCTTAAAGGCTAGCACAGACATACTGAATCAGAGTTTATGATGCCGATGAACCTGAAGATTCTGGAAGCTATCTTTGATTAAAATAGGCACCTAGGCCTAGGAATTGTGCTTGACCGTACTTTGTAACAGATGTTTCCAACTCTGTCTCTCTCTTCTTGCTTTTTCGCCCCCTCTCTAATCTGTTAGGTTACTGTTTGTCAACCCACGTCTTCTTTTCCTACCTCTGAAACTTTCTTTCCTCTGTTTCTCAGTACAGTAGCCCACAATAGCTGACTAACCAGTTCTAAGTACATTTTTTTATTTCAAAGTTTTCATAATGGCCACCACATACAGGAATCTTTCTTATTTCTTCCAGGTAATAATATTTCCTTCTTTGGATGTAAACACAGTCTGTGTATACATTTTATGTCCTTTACAATACTGTGTCCCTTAAATAAAATTTTGAAATAGCAGAATTTTATCATTTTTGCCTCTTGGATATTTTAGGAAAAGAACTCTTACATTGGACATAATATGTATTCAATACATGTTTGTTATTTTTTGAGAAAAAAACAAAAACTAGTCAGAAAAAAAGAAAATGGAATTTTAAAGACAATATCAAAAATGAATTATATTCAGTGTTGACCTGTGCCTATTACTTATTATAAGACACAACCCATTGAGATGAATCTATGGAATATAATTCATACCGAGGTATATTTGTATTTTCTTATGAAAGAAAGCATATACTTAAAGGCCAAATAGTTGATTTTTAACGGACTTATATGTATGAAAATCTCTTGTGACCCTTGAGACAGGATCTGTCTTCCCCTCAAGTCAGTATATGTGTGTGTATGTGTATGTGTATAAATACATATGTGTATAAATATGTGTTTTGTGTGTATGTGTATAAATAGTTAGATAGGTAGATAGATGTTCACATATACATAATGTCTACCTGTCTTCCATTTTGTTACAGATTGTATAATATTTTGTATGTTACATGTTGTGAGTTCTTTAATAAAAAAAAAATTCCCTTTTGATTTCAGTTTTGTCATTAGGAAAACAGAAGTGGAAGTGTTTAGTGTCAAAAAAAACATTCATGGTTGTAACAACTGTAATGGGAAGGAATGAGAGCCTTGGAAGTCAAAATCATTGTCAGCTTTCACATTTATTTTTCCCACTCATATTTTTTTTCTGTGTCTGGGTTGTGAGATAAGTATAAATTAAGAAATCCGAAATGACATGAAACTTGATGATTAACTGCTGGGGTAAAACGTAATCAGTATGCAAAAATCAACCGGGCTGAATGAAATCTATTTTCAACCTTCAAGGGCATTGTTTTGTTATCACAACCCTAGCAAAATGAAAATATGCAAGATAGAAAGTACTTGTATTGGATAATTAGTGGAACTTTTGGATACCAATTGTACAAGTAAAATGACAGAATCTTACGAGTGAATTGAAATAGAACCAGAGGCCTCCTCCACCTGGTCCTTAAGAGAAAGCAGAAGACAGTGTGACGTAGTCTAGCAGGACAGGGCCGTTGCTGGGCTTCCCTTCGGACTTCATGTTACTAGCATCTTTACTTAGGTAAATTTTATTTTTTTCTTTGGTAGTTTTCTACAAAGATGTGGAAAAAGCCCTGAGTCTTTGATCATTTCTCTTACCACCTACTCCCTTTTAAATCAGTTCTCAATAAGGGTTTCATAGAAATATATCTGAAATTCAAGATATTAAGACTTTTCTCAAGACTTTATTGCTTATAAAGCCTTTTCCTTGATGTGTTATAGAAACATCCTCTGTATTTTTCTCCTATATCTTCTCCAGTGTCATCTCTTCAAGCTGTTATTTGCAAGTTTTGTCTAACACCTTGCTGGAAACAACTTGTTCCTTCCATCTAGATGCAATCTTCTCTGCTTACAGGCACTTTCCAACTCGATCCAGTTAACGCCCTCCGGAAAACTCCTTTCAGGCATTACTTTCTCCCGGAAGCTTTTTTGGCCACCAAGGCCTGGCTAGGTGTGCCTTTTCTGTGTCCTTGTAATACCACATTTAAAAGTCACCCCTTTATGGAAGTATGACACTCACACAGAGAAAGGTAAGCACTATTACAGGCATAGTTGGACAACATGAACCCATATAACCAGCATTCAGAATAAGAAATAGCACATAGCCTGCATCCTTTTTTTTTTTTAAGATATTATTTATTTGACTGAGATCACAAGTAGGCAGAGAGGCAGGCAGAGAGAGAGGGGGAAGCAGGCTCCCCGCCGAGCAGAGAGCCCAACATGGGGCTCAATCCCAGGACTCTAAGATCATGGTCTGAACGAGAGGCAGAAACCTAACCCACTGAGCCACCCAGGTGCCCTAGCCTGCATCCTTGAAGCCTACTTCACCACACCTTCCATCAGCTCTGACAAAGATAATCACTCCTCATTTCTGACACCATAGGTTAGTCCCATCTGTTTCCGAGTGATCTAATGTGTATACTTTTGTGTACTGAGCAAAAGTTACCTTTAAAGAGGAATCTTGTCTTTGTAAAGTTAAGTAATGAAAATGTGATAGAGAGTGAACATAGATAATTTTTCTTCCCTTTTTTCCCCTTTTATTTTTTCTGTTTGTAATAAAGTTGTGTAGCATACGGCAAAATATTTTAATATGTCAATGTTAGTTATGCCCCCTTCTTTAGGTTTCTAAAAGTATTTGCATAGCAGACCCTCCAGTTTTCCGGTCACTTAGCTTGACAGTTACATGAGGTATGTATACTATTCTTTATAGGGGGAAAAACGGGCAATAAAGACAAAAAAATTATTGGACAATTCTAAATGTACTGGATTAAATGGTGTTTGAAAGATGAAAGGACAGGATTATGTCCATCCTTCTAAATGTAAAAAGAAATTTAAATAGGAAGTTTGAGTTATGTTTGGATCTGGTTAGAGAAAGTGTGCTTGCCAAGAACTACTATGAGTAAGAAATTTAACCTTAATTGGAAACCAAGAAGTTAGCCTGTCACAGTTTCATGGACCCTGACAGAAGACATGAGACTCTTGATCAGAGACAAAGGACTCGATCATTCGCAGGAATAATAGGGTCTCAGCATTTCCTTAGGCTGGTTCCCTGGGCTCTAGTTACCACAGTGTGACAAGAAGAGGGTAAGTGGAAATTCACATAAACAGTGGATGACATGACGGGAGAGGAAACTGGAGCTTAAGAAACCCCAATTTTTTATGATGGACAGTTGATGTGCCTGATGTTAAGACAGGCATTATCTCTGTCTTCCAGGACTCTGCACTTTGGAGGGAAGCACTCTGTCTTTCAAGTATTTCGTATACCAGCTTCCTAGAAAAGATAGTCTGGAACAGAGACCGGCTTCCAAGACATGCAGAAATGTGAGAGCACCATGGACAATTGTCTCCCCAGACATAGATTCCTTATTTGTACATTGTTTTGTATTCTGGTGAATTTCCCTGAAGAGTACTGCTCTGCCAGCCTCTCTGATTAATCTGAAAGAGGCCAGAACCAGGATCTATTCATTGTGTTTCATACGAAACTTAATTAAGGCTACTACCAGCACAGTGCTGAGCAGCAGGATGAGGTCAACCCATGGGATCGATTTCAACTGTGACCTCCAGGGTCCTGGACCCTGCCGACTGAACAAATCTCATTAACCACTAGGGTCTATCTTAGCAAGTCAGATAGCTTTCTCAGCCTTCTGAACTGATCCTTCTACAACAGGTACAGTAGGGAGTATTTGTGACTGCAGAGCTCCTCCTTGCCTCGGAAGGAGGAAGTCTAGGCCAATATATCATCTGTAACAATACCGGCCAGTGAATTAAGGCTTGCCAGGGTCTAACCTAGGCAGGTCCAGGTGTCCCCAAAGGAGGGGCAGTGTCAGCGAGAGGAATGAGAGAGCCACACAGCGAGTTCTGGTCAGTAGTCAGGCATCTCTATCTTTATTCTGATTTTAGAGCTTCTTGTATAGGCAGTTTACTTGGGGGAGGGGATCACATTTGTGTAAAGGACATCAAAGGACTCCAGCACTCATCAGATTATTTCTCTCTGTTCAGCACATGTTATTCTAGTTAAGCTATAATGGATACAGGCTGACGCCGGGGATGGGGGACAGGGTCTTGCTTCTTGAGTAACTGTGTCCCTCAGAAAACCATGGGGGGTAGCAGAAATATGTGCTTTTAGGGAACTTATTCTGGGGTCTGCAGGAAAACAGGATATAGGTTAATTGAAAACGAGAAGCTTTAGGGATGAACTAGGTAGTAAAGAACTGCAGGAAAACAGGATATAGGCTAATGGAAAACGAGAAGCTTTAGGGATGAACTAGGTGGTAAGGTACCGCAGGTAAACAGGATATAGGTTAATGGAAAAGGAGAAGTTGTATGGAGAAACTGAAGTATACAGGAGAGAAGTAGAAATGAGAAGGCGTTACCTTTGCAGGAGGCAGGGTGTATATCAATGGCTCGCTGGGAAAGCACTGGACAGACATCAGCCTAGGAAGGAAACCATCTATCGCGGTACACATCCGACGTTCTCCCGTGTCCTAGGTACAGAATGATTTACCTCCTTGATGTTGCTCTGGCTCACAAGCCTCAGAGATGTTTGCAGCAGATTAGCAAGTGGCTCTTAATTGGAGAGAAATACAGGGATCAGAGAGAAAGGTGAGAGACTCTCAGACCATGCTTGTCTGCGGGGCGATCTGGCCCTTGGGAGCCTGCGGGGCGATCTGGCCCTCAGCAGGATTAGGCCTGCATCAGTTCAAACCTTAACCCAGTGGGGCAATGCCCTTGACCAGGCCTCATGGCTCCCAACAAAGGCTGGTCCTTTTCCCTTTTAGAGATGATGTCATTGATCACTATAGATAAATCAGAGACATAATTCATACCACCTTTTATGATTGATGACTCCCATTGTAGGGATAACCACACGCATGGTAGCTCTCCACAGTAACCAAGAAGAGTTTCACTCTCGGGAGATGTCTGCAGTCATCCGGGGGCTACATGATCCACCAGTGGTATTTTCGTAACAGTTAAAGGTAACTTGTGGTCTTACATGACATGCAATTCACTATGTTTTGGGGAGGGAGATAAACTAATACCTTAATTTTATCTTTAAACTATTGTCCAGATTCCCTGGAAAGTGTTCACAAGTTTTTTCAGTTTGGGTTTTTTGTTTGTTTGTTTGTTTTGGGTGAGGGGAGGGCTCCTCTAAGTGCCCAGGTTACTAGGAGTCCCACTGGGGCATGTCAGCAGACTAATAAACCTTTGGGGTTCCCAGGTCAGTTTCAATAATTAAGTTGGTTTCTTGTTTTGAGGGGGATTTCCTGAAGACAATCCAATCTGTCTTGTCTGTCTACACCACTAGCCAGGCAGGATTTATTCACCCCAGTGAGTGACTGAATGAAGGCTGGGGTGATGGGGTGCGGAGACATCTGGTGGTATGGACTAGATGTTGTGCAGGGGTGTGCAGGAACAGAGCCATCCTTGGCTGTTTCAGATAGACAGAACTCCTGCTAAAACTAGAAGAAAAATGGTGATACAATGGTGGTCTGAACCTCAGATTTGGCCGGGTTGGGTAAATTTCAGGCTTTCACAGTCTTTTGGGAAAGCTGGACCAGGGCACTTTCCTGCCTTAATAAGGTTGCACAGACAGACTCTGAAAGAGAAAGCATTATAATACTCTCTTCTCTATTGTGCTTCCCAGGGTGGAAGGTGCTTCCTCCACAGACATGGGGGGTGGGGGGCGGTCTTGCTCTCTGTCCACCACCAGAGCCATCAGGGAACACATTCTAATGGTCATAACTTTACCTGGGTCCTTCAACTTCCCAACTCACAGCCACAAAGGGTTCCTGTGCAGGAAGGACATGGGAAACATCTATAAAAAGTGACCCAAATGTGTGACGGACCTCCTACGCACTGTTTTGGCCAGGCTGGAGTGTGTATCTTCGGTTTTCGGCAGTTCCCCTCTGACTTACCTGGTGTGGTTATCATTTGTATAACCTCCTCGGGGTTTACTGTTCATCTCATGCCAATCAATTCTTTGGTCTTACCCTAAAAGGAAAGGTTAGGGCCTTATCTATTCAAATATTTCATCTGCCCCTTTCCGCTCTCTTGTTTTGCAATTCCGTTTACTCGGGGAGCTGGACAGCTTGGGGTTCTCTTGCCGCTCAGTGAGGCTTCGTTAATTTTTTAAAAAACAAATTCTTCAATGAACTCTTTAATTTTTAAAAAATAAATGCTTGGGGTTTATGTTTAATAGCTTCCAATTGTTGCAAAAATTTACAATTTGTAAGTTTTGTAAATTATTTTAGGAGCCTTGTGGAAAGAATTTTAATCTTTGTACACGGCCATGTGACCTTTATCACAAATTCAAGATGACCATCCTGCAGAGGCGTCTCATCCCGCTTTCCAATGGCCAGTCCCCGTGAAGCCAACGTACTCCAGTCCCCGTGAAGCCAACGTACTCCAGTCCCCATGAAGCCAATGTACTCCTTTCAGCGTATTTCTTTTCTTTTAAGAAAAGAGAAGAAACATTTCTTCTCTACACAAAGGAAACTACTTGATTGACTTCTCATTCCTTTCCTTCCCCCTCACGGGACTCACTCTCTTTTGTTCCTCCCTTACTTTTCTGTCGTGCTTGCCACCATCATTCCTTATGTCCTTCAGTATCCTGAAGGTCCAGTTGCCTTCAGAAAACCATTTTTTGATACATGAAATCAAAATGCTTCTTTAAAGACTGGATTTAGGGCGCCTGGGTGGCTCAGTGGGTTAAGCCGCTGCCTTCGGCTCGGGTCGTGATCTCAGGGTCCTGGGATCGAGTCCCGCGTTGGGCTCTCTGCTCAGCAGGGAGCCTGCTTCCCTTCCTCTCTCTCTGCCTGTCTTTCTGTCTACTTGTGATCTCTCTCTGTCAAATAAATAAATAAAATCTTTAAAAAATAATAAAAAAAAATAAAGATTGGATTTATTTATTTGTCAGAGAGGGAGCACCAGCAGGGGGAATGGCAGGAAGAGGGAGAAGCAGGTGCCCCACTGAGGAAAGACCAGTTGTGGGACTGGATCCCAGAGTTCTGGGATCTTAACTTGAGCCAAAGGCGGATGCTTAACGGACTAAGCCACCCGGCACCTCTGAAATCAAAATGTTTCTTCTCTTCTCTTCTTGGGTACTTTCCCAGGAGAAATAATTAAGCAAACTAATGAGTATCACTTTGAAAAAACAAAATTATTTCCCACCCCCCCATCTGTACATGTTTTGTGTGTATACATTAGCAAGCACAGTTCTCTTGTAAATCATTTCAGTCTTTATCTAGAATCGGGGGCACTAGAAAAAACGAAATCTGTTTGAATTGTCTGTATGTGTCCAAGTATAGTTTTGCAGATGATGGATTTAAACATGAATATGAGGAGACAAAGAGTAAGCATACTGACCTACGCTAACTCTGCCAAAGGAACTCACAGGCTTTTTCTTTTGTTTTGCAGGCTGGCTTTTTTGTTTGTTTTTTGTTTTTTGGGCTTTTTTTTTTTTTTTTTGCTGGGACAAGGGTTTGGCTGTGTGATAGGAATATCTTCTAATCATTCCCATCAGTTAAAAATGAAAACCCATATAATATCATATTTATATATTAGAGCTTAAAAATATATAAAATATAATGCATAAAAACCTGAGTTTTTTTTTCTTAAGATTTTATTCATTTATTTGACAGACAAAGATCATAAGTAGGCAGAGAGGCAGGCAGAGAGAGAGGGGGAAGCAGGCTCCCTGATGAGCAGAGAGCCCGATGCACTGCGGGGCTCCATCCCAGGACTCTGGGATCTGCCCTGATCTGAAGGCAGAGGTTTTAACCCACTGAGCCACCAAGGCGCCCCAAAACCTGAGTTTTTATTGCCATATTTTTTTCAGATAGATTTTAGATGTGGTTTTGCACTGGCACGCAGGACATATTCTTTTAAGGTGTTTCCGTGCCTTTTTAGCTTACCACTCTAAAACACATGGGTATCTCTAAGGTATTGTTGAGTCTTATTATCTAGATTTTCATTACCTATTTTTTTCTTAGTGTTTGCCTCTTTGAGAGAATTTATATTATCATTCAGTGTATTCACTACGTAAATCATCTTTTGTCTATGAAAGTGTCATTTGGAAATGAAAATTGAATTTAAAACGTTAAGTGCTAAAAGCTTACAATGGTCAAGTTTATAATTAACAGCACTTTGTATTATATGCCAAAAAATCTGTTTTCCATTTTATTTAAATATTCCTTTCTTGTTTATGTCCTGGATTCTTCTTGTCAGATAGTCATAATTAAAATAATTGATTCTGTGAAAAGATCCAGCAGTGTAATGCTTAACAGTCCATATCAAAAAGGTCAGACAGCAATTACTGTAATTTTGCATAAAATGAAATAAAAAAGCTGCCCCTTTTCACTCCAAGTTAAAAATGTTAGGGTAATCAGAATTCTCACGAGGCTTTTTCAATCAATACATGCTTCAGTGAATGATTGCAGCCCCAAAATCGAAAGAACATTCTATTCAGGCCTACAATTATGGTCACACAGAATATAAGTCTTTTTAGAAAGACTTTTTTTTCTGCTTGAAAAGATTGATTTTGGCCGTCCATAACCCTCGTGTTTTCTCTGACACTGTATTTTGTATGTTTCCGGCGCTTAGTCCCTTTTATGAATGTTTTCATTCACTGGACTGACTCCTTCCCAAAAATGCTTGTGACTCTTTGTAACAAGGATACCTTTTCTATTTGGACATTCTGGGCTTTAACAACAAGACTTGACAATTTTAGAGGAATGTAATACTGTAACCTTGAGGGTTCCTTTAAAGTTAACATATGGAAAATATCATTCACATTAAATCAGCTTTTTGAGTCTGCTTAAATGCAATTAATATTTTCCCAATAAATTTCATTTTTTTCTTTTAGAGCCAACTACACATAAACTAAGTTAGAAAAATATACTGAAAAAGTAATATTTAGGTGAAGGATGAGAACTTAAAGAAACACTTAGTATATATGAATAAGCAAGATTAGCAGAGGGCATTTTGTTAGATGCTTAAGGCACAAGACCTGCCTCTCCTACTCATCCAAATTCTCTTGTTAGAAATGATAAAACAGAAAGTTATGTTGGAATAAGATATTTATTTAATCTAAAAATCTGTTTATTAATCTATAAAAATGTATTTAATCTACTTAATCTGTGTGAGAGTGTATGGAGTATAAAGATACAGAATAAGAAGAAATTTATTTAAGGTATGACAAAATAGTTTATTGTATTCCCCCTGCTAACATTTGCTTTTCAAAATTCAATGTCACTTGGGTCTTGAACAACAAGGTGTAAACTAGTAGAGAACCACATTGTGGTTCCCCCACATAGGGAAAAGAATGCATTAATTTGCTAAAATTGTGGATTTGTGCAGAATCATTTCAGATGGGTCCGGCGGCAGGGACGGGTATGTGTGGGGAGAGTCACCCTACACAGAAAGCAGAGTGTCTACAGGATTTGTTCCTTGGAGAGGCCGTAAGGGAGAATCCATTCCTTGCCTCCTCCGCTTCTGGTGGTTGCCTATAACCCTTGGCATTTCTGGCTCAGAGTTGTATCGCTCCAGTCCCTGCCCGAGCTACCCCCGTGTACACTGTGTATCTACATCTCTTCTCCTCTTCATACAAAGATAGCAGTTTTATTGGATTTGGGCCCCAGGCTAATCAAGTATAAACTGTCTCTGAAGCCAGGTCCAGTTTGGGGAAAGGGGTCCTCCACACCAACAAACAGTTCTTAGACAACAGCAATTTTTTTTTTTTTTTAGATTTATTTATTTGAGCAAAAGAGCGAGAACACACACGCGCGTACATGTGCGAGTTGGGGGAGGGAACAGAGGGAGAGAGAGAATCTCAAGCTGCTTCCCGCCGATTGCAGGGCCCAATATGGGGCTTCTTCCCAGGACCCTGAGATCATGACTTGAGCCAAAATCAAGAATCAGATGCTTAACTGACCTAGCCACCCGGTTGATTCTGATACTGTCTACCTGGAGATACCATCGGATTCCACGGGTTTAGGGTTCAGTCCACAGGACTCTCCTGAGCCCCCACTTCAGATGCCAGTCACAGGTCTAGGTTGTTACTTGTCCTTCTTACCACTGACCCCACCCCTTTTCTTGAGTGCAGATGCCAGGTGCAGTTGTTACCCATATTTCTGCTCAGCTGACTGTACATCTCAGGTTCCCACAACCCCCTCCTTTGGTTCAAGTACTTTGCTAGAGTGGCTCCCAGGACTCAGAGAAACAGTTTACTTATGAGGTCAGCAGTTTATTATAAAAAGGATATAACTCAGGAGCAGCCAGATGGAGGAGATACATAGATATGTAGGAAGGGGGTGAAGAGTGTCCATGTCCTCCCTAAGCGCATGGCTCTCCCCACAGATCCATATGTTTGCCATCTCAGAAGTTCCCCAGGTTCCATCCTTCTGGGTTTTTGTGAAGGCTTCATTATGTGTAAACATGACAATGTCCTCCAGCCCCAGAGGTCTGGGGATGGGACTGGAGTTCCAGCCCTCTAATCACGTGGTTGGCTCCATGGGTAACCAGCCCTGATCCCTAGGGGATTTCCCAAGGGCACTTTATTCACCTAACAAGACACTTGTATCTCTCTCAACACTTGGGAAATTTCAAGCGTGTGGGAAACTGTGAGCCAGGAACCATGGATGAAAATAAAATATATGTTTCCTATAAATCACAGTGTCCTAAATAGGATCTCATCTTACCTTGATTACATCTGCAAAGGCTCTATTTCCAAATGTCACATTCACAGGCTCTAAATGGACATGGGATTTCGGACACACTATTCAATCCTGTACACTATAAATAAAAAACTGTAAGTATAGTTATCATCTGCTTTCACCTTGCAAGTAGATGCTTTGAAGAGCTCAAGGCCACTCAAAGCTCCAAACCGCTCACCCGGACACACTCAAACACACATAACCCATCGTCACTCTGATTTCGGTGCAAAATGTTCTGCTATGGGTACAGCTCATCAAAATAGCATGTTTGACATTTCTGAAGAATAGAAAAGAAATAGAGGGTATGTAGTCCGGCTGACCGCGTGTGGCTCAGACGGCCACGGGGCATTTTCTCCTTTTCCCTCTTTCAGTTGATTTTGATGTGACAAAATTCAGAGAACCAACTCCGCAATGAGCCCTTGGAGAACTGTTCCCTGAGTCTGGTCCCTGGACCGTGAGCATAGCCTGGGACCTTAGTAAGAATGCGAATTCTCATGCCCAGAAATCTGCCTTTGAATACGCCCTCTAGGAATTGTGATGGGTATTAAGGGTTGAGAACTACTACTCTAGAAAGAACTAGCTTTTCCTCTACTTTTGGGCTTTTGTTAGAAAGAGAAGTCCTTGGCGTCTCACCTCGTCCAATTATAGTCAGCGTGGTCACAAAACAGAAATGAATTTGTCCTTGAGGCTTAACCAGTAGTGCTCAAGTTCATGTTCCTGCTTTGTCCCTTCTACTTACCTTCTGCAACCCTCTACCCCCATAGACTGGGTGTCACTTTAGGAAGTAGTTGCTTTGTGAGATTACAAAGGACTCTATATATTCAATCCAACACACTTATTTTTAGTTTCTACTTCATACTGCAGATACTTAGGTACACGTTTTATCTCTTTGGTGGATATAAACTCTTTTGGGACAGGGTAACATACTGTTTTATATTCCTCCATCCGCAGTGCCTACAGATAATAAATTTGCCTCGTACATAGTGGCCATGCGACACTTTTTTTGGGGGGGGTTAGATGTTGAATTAAATATATAGTTTTAGAAAAAATAATTTCGCTAAAGCAATTCTTATGCCCCAGATTGTTAATCATATTGACATTTCATAGTATTTATCTGTACATTTCAAAGCTAATGCCTTTCATTGGAAACAGAATAGAATTATCCACTAAAACCATTTCTATAGTGAGGAAAAAAAATGTTTAGAGCAACATGAATCAAAATGTCCTTTTGAATATAAAGTACCGTGACAGTAATAATTGAAGTTCCTAGCAGCAATGTAGCCGTAATGAGCTCCTGCCACAGCTGTCATATACTTACTTAGTAAGCACAGAAGAGATGTTTGCTGCTCTGGATAAAAGGAACTAGATTCCTTGATCATTTGCTTAACTCCACTTAAGATAATGTCTTTAGAAAATAAGCTTCCATTAAGGGGAATTTCTTAAAACCATTTAATAGGTCCCTACCTTCTATTTAATGTTTAAGATGCCAAATGAGCGTGACTTTTCTTTAGGAACTTCTACTATTAAATCATTTCTACAGAAAATAATATTCCTTCTTTAAATTGCAAAAAAGATAGAGCCGTCTTAAACCATCATGTAACTTAAAATCGTTCTTCATTCACCTAAATTAAAATATATTTGTACATATACATTGCTAATGTCATGGTGTCAGGGAAACTGGACAGCAACATGAAGAAAGAAACTGGACCATTTCCTTACTCCACACACAAAAATAAATTCAAAATAGATGAAAGACCTACATGTGAGAGAAGAAACCATCAAAATCCTAGAGCACAGGCAGCAACCTCTTTGACCTCAGCCATAGCACAGTTTTTCCTAGACATGACTCCGGAAACAAGGGAAACGAGGCAAGAAAGAGCTATTTGGACTTGATCAAGATAAGAAAGCTTCTGCACAGTGAAGGAAATAATAAACACAACTAAGAGGCAACCTACAGAATGTGTGAAGATATTTGCAAATGACACATCTGATAAAGGATTAGTATCTAAAATCTGTAAAGATCTTATCAAATTCAACACCCCCAAAATAAATAATCCAGTGAAGAAATGAGGAGAAGACACAAACAGACATTTTTCCGAAGAAGACACCCGGATGGCTAACAGACACATGAAAAGATGCTCATTATATTTTTGTTTATCTAAATTCATCCTTTAAAAATATCAATTCTTTTAAAAGTGAGGTATGATTTTTGTTTAGATCTTAGCGGTTTTGGAATTTATTTAGACTATAACATCCAAGAAGGGAGAATATAAAATTTTGTTGCATTTATCATTGATTACCAGGCTAGAATATTGGTGTTTAATAAGTATTTGAAAAGCTGAATGAATTAATGTCACTATGAAGGTGAATTTCAATTTGAAATAACCCACCCAGGAATAATAGAGTCTGGGAATATGCAGTGGGAGACAGCGTATCACATGGTCTTAGAACTTGACTGAGTCTGAATATCAAATACCAACTGTGTGGGAAGTTAGTATTGTATAGAGTGTCCCTAAGTAGGTGGGTATGGCTTAAGTTATATCAATATTTTATTCTAAATCTAGTCACTTTTGAGTTGATAATTTGAGAATTATCATAACATTGTGGAATTTTAAAGACCCATTATAAACAGTAACAGGCAATGTCAGTATATGATGATAGAAAAAAATGTCGCTGCTTTCTAGAGACTAATTTTTATCCTGAAAGCAGAGTAAGCAATTTAGGATGATAATTCATGCATAATTTACACTTAGGTAGAGTTTCCTCACTATTAGAATTCATCCAGTTCTTCAGGTTATCAGTGTCAAAAGCAGGTATAAAGTACTTTATCTGCCGCTGAACTGAAGATAATCATCTTAAAGAAATGAAAACAACTTCTTAGCATAAAAAGATGCTTATCCTCTGATATGTCTACTAAGTATAGGTTCAGCCAGAATTAAGAATACCCAGATTAAAAATAGCTCATGCATACAAATTCGCCTGTTTGCCTCTCTTTTCTTTGCCTCAACCAGGCTGACATTTCCCTCATTTTCTCCTTCAGACTGATCTACCGTGCAGGCTAATCCGCGACAGCTTAACCGTCCTGAATGGGTAGTGCAGACAGTTTTCTGAACTAATATTTACTTACGACTTCTTTTCTTCATTTTCAGATGATCTGTTATCTCTCATCCCCCCCCCTTGAATTTTTTTCAAACTTTTCCTCCTAAAAATTGTGTCGTGCTCCCTGTTCCTCGTACTTCTACCAGCCGCTTATGTATCTTCAACTTCTTTCTCTGAACTTGGCTTAATATAACTTTCAGGATAGCATCTCTAACCCTCAGTTAGGGTGAGCTCTCCTGTCTCATTTCTGGTAGCACATTATATATGTCCTTCATAACATTTCCACTCTGGTTATTTAATTAATTCTTTGTTTATCATTCTGTCTAGGTTCTGAGCTAGAACCTAGGGGGGCGCATACTATCTGTTTCGGGCAGTACTGTGTCTTTTGTATTTAACAAAATAGGCGTTGTGTTTGTATGTACTCTGTATATAGTAGGTATTAAACAAATCTCTTGATAGATTGAAAATTAATTTTCCACTGAGCATAAAATTGTAATTAAATGTAAACATCTCGACTGCATTTGTAATGAAGAATATTTCATTGTGAAATAAATTAGATCAGCCAATCAGCTTGTCCACTGAAGGCCCAATAATAGTCCTATGGAATGGCTCATTTAATGGAGACCTGTATCCTTATTAACCACCATATACATTCTACATTTAGAATCATAATGTTGTCAAGCCAAAAGAGGACACAATGATATGAATAGGCTTTGGAATTAGATAAGTTTGTGTTTGAATTCTAGCTTTTCCAGTTAAGTATATTAGGCAAGTTTTCTGAATTATGTAAACTTTGAGTTTCTCATATATGAATTGTGATTAATGTTATCAACTTTTAAAAATTGAGTTAGAAAAATTACATGGAAATTTTGTTACACAATTAATATTACTTATTTAATGCAAACTAATTCAAATCATGAACAATAAAAACATGTTATCGAAAAGAACAAATTAATTTTTCCCTAATTAATTTAGCAAAAAATAGTTATTCAGTTCCCTCTACATGTCAAATAATAATTATCCAATTTGTCTAAAACTTAGCTCTAGCTTTTAGGATGCACAATATATTCTCACTCAAAATTTACTTGTGTCACAAGATAGTTTCTTCCAATTTCTATTTTCTCAATATTTAAATTTAGTCTTTAAAGAAACATTGAATAACACTGAAATCATATTAACCTAATGAATAAATTAAATCATTTTACCATGCAAACTATTATGTGAATTCCTTAAATCAATATATTAATATTTAATTATGTGGCATTAAGAAATAATTAACAGGAGAATTGCAGTGAATACATTGTAGAGAAAGGTGATTTTTAGGTCTTAAATATGGTTTCATCATATTCTTACCATTCAGGCTGTAGAAATGACCATTCAGATTCTCAAAGTGTGGATTGAACTCATACATCTCATTTTTTTCTTCCCACAAACCAGTGAAAGCTATTTTTTATTTTCTTCTTATTTTTGCTCTTTTAAGAGATGAATTTACCAAGGCAGAGAAGTCAGAGAGGAAAAAGCAGCAACAGAGTTTCGGGAATAGGTAAGCGATGGATAACTGGTAAATCACTTAGCTCAACCCCAAACATACAGTGAAGAAAGAGGGAACACCAAGAATCAAATGTATTTTCCTGGCAAAAACTCAAGAAAATCACGAGAATTGGCGGCAACTATGACCTTTATGAAAAGGAGGTAAGGAGGCACAGCTCAAATAAGGAGGAAGCCAAAATCATTTAGGACGAGTTAGATCCCCACATACCTTTCCTTGCTATACCAAACTTCTGGGAGATGGCTGGCTCAGCCTCACTCTGGAAATCTGGAGGTTTGTTCTTGGGAGGCAATGAAGGAGGTTTCTGAACTGGCGGATATCAATCAAAACGGAGATATGGGAGCCAAACCAAAAGCAGCGAGACAAGGAACCATCATCTTTTATTCCTGAGCTCCCTATCACTCTGCCCAAGTCACTTCTGGAATGCCTGCATCAGAAGCAGGTTTCCTGTCTCACAGGGGAGATTCCCCAAGTCAGGTCTGAGATGGCTTTTTGACATCCCAGTAGAAACTGAACGTTTGAGTCTGGAGATCAGAGATAGGTCGAGAAAGGATATACACATTTAAGAGCCATTTGTTCACAGGAACCAGAAAAGGAAACTGAGGCAAACTGTTCAGAAAATGTGATTTGTTGCATACTTCAATAAAAGAAAATATTGGAAAGGAACACTGGGGGCTGATCTTTGGGTTTCAAGATATGGAGATAAGAGGTGGGAAGGAATTTGGAAACAGTGAAGGAAAAGAATTTTTTGAGAACTTTTTCTGTGAAGGGGAACGGGGCAATATGACTATTGTAAAGGGAGGAGGAGCCTGAGATGGTTGTTTTTGTATGGGGGAGACATCAGATGTGTGTCAGGTTAAGAAAAAGATATTTAAAGGTGGAGAAAGGGATGGTAATTACTAAAAATTTTCCTTGCTAATATGAGGAAAAACCCCAGAATACATATGTGGAGGGGTTAGTTTTTACAGAGTACTTACAATTCATTAGCAGTAATAAGAGAAAAACAAATACATGTGTACCAACACTGGGTGTAATTTTGACACTGGGAACTTGTGACATATCCTTCAATTCTTCTACTACTCCATGTAAGCACTGTTTGAGGAAGATTTTGGTAGTTGGGATTGGAATTTCTTTAAAGTTAATGGTAATAAATGGGTATAAGTACAGTTATAGAAATGACTGGTTAAGGATGACCAAGACCAAATAACTTACATGCCAGGATTCGGAAACATCACGTTTCAATATATTGAAATAAATAAGAATTAAAACTACTAGAGATACTCAGTGATCAAGGAGATAAGATTTCAAGCAAGAAGTGGTTGTCTCCTGATACAAGCTTGTATCAGGATTTTAAGAAGAGCAGGAGAATGCGCTAGAAGAAGTAACAGGGAACGAGGAAGCCACATATTCATGGTCAAGCCAAGGGATATGAGGAGTGGTGGAGAAAAACACATAAAAGCTTGAAAAGGCTGCTGAGAAAGCAGCAAGCTCAAGGAAATTCATCTTGCAATTAGAGCAAGAAGGTAGGGAGCATTCTGAGAAACTTCATGATAAAAAGACTGTTTGATTTCTCAATAGCTGCTCAGACTTATGCATTATATAATAATCTTAATATTTGGAGAAAACAAAATGTTAACCATTTCAAGGAAAATAAATTTTATAAAAAAATTTTGGATTATCAATGTATATGTTATAAATAGAGAACATGAATATTCAAGACTATGTTGAAGTAGAGGTTACTGATATTATAATATATGTTGATATATATTGATATATAATGTTGATACATATCTATAGAATACACGATACATCATATATGATATATGATATATTACATATACCTCTCATTTTACATATATATATATCTAATACATCACAGGTCTTCCAAATTTTTATGCACACTTTCATCTGATGTGGCAAAATATCTACTTACTCAATCAGTTACTTACTGACTAGAAAATTTTACATTTTTAATGAGGTCCATAGTCTCCCATCCTTTAATTTAAAAAGTCTACTCTAAGGCAGTTCTGATTTGATTATTCTAAGTTTAATCACTCCCTTCTCTACTATTCCACGTTATGTTTAAAATTTGTTGTGAGGTGATTCAAAGTGCAAAAGCCTGCAGCTATGTTTAAATGAGAGCAGTATTTACATAGGGAAAGAACTTTCTTCCATTCCCGTTGCCAGGGTAAGTAACTGCTGTAGTCATCAAAACAGTGTTGCTTCTAATAATCAATACAATATGGTGCTTAAGAGAGTTTTCATCAGGGCTATACCTACAGAATACCCACATGTTATCACATGTGACTTTGTCTTTTAAAATACTAATCAAGACCAGAACAATCCTTGGCAATTTAACTGTCTTGGGAATTATTTCAATTTTTGTGAAACAGCTAAACATTAATCTATGACAGAATACTATTTTCTAGATTCAAGCAAACGCTTGACAAGAAATATGATAAATACGCATAAAATACTGCTCTCAATTTGTTGGTAAGTTCTGGAACTCCCCCCCCACCCCCGCCAAACTACCAGTATCTAATTGCCAAAAAAATTGAGAGCTTGCTTTTTCAATGAGTTTATTTGCTTATCTACATGGCAGTATTTTATTTCTCTCATTTTTTATGAACAAAGAGAATTGTTCCAGCTCTGCTTTACCTGCTTTATACATTTAAAAAAAAATCAACATTAGAAAAAGAAATTAAATAAATAGGATGAGTTGAAACAAGTACATTTCAAAGAATATTTAATTAAATCTAAAATTGCCACTTTCAGGTATGTATTTTTGGAAAAGTTAATATATAAGAAGACATGCAGGTATCTACATTGTTAAATTGTATGCTGGTAAGCTGATAATGTAGGAAATAAAAAATCACATATGAAAGAGTAACGACATTTCTTCATCCATACCACGTTTCTGGTCCTTCTATGACCTATCCTTTATATTACTGGCAAAGTCTAAGCCTTTTCCCAGTGAGTGTGATTACACAGTTATCATTGGTCTATAAATGTCCCAGAGAAGTCTATCAAGCTTACTTCAATCCCCCTTTGCTAGAATAACATTGGTTGGGACATTACCCCAGAGAACCCCTAACAAATGTTAAGTACTTTATTGGAATTCACTATTAACACTCTATCATTTGTTAACATATTTCCATGAGTATTATTATACATCTGAGTATCACTCAAACTTTGAAATTAGTTCATAAGCAGAAACTTACTCAACATCCAAAGAAAACTTAAGCAGAAACTTTAAAAAGTAACATTTTGTATAACAGATGCAATTAGACATACACCAATTTGATTAATGGAAGAAACCGTGAGCCACATCAGTTGTCTTTTTTTAAATCTACAGCAGCCCAGGGATGGGGGTGGGGGTATACTTGAAATTCTGGAAAGGAATGAAATGAAGTTTGGAAACTACTAAGTTAGGTATTTGTGTTGGATGATGATTACCTAGAATAGAACAGACCGCATTCAAAGAGTCGTTAAAGAGAAAAAGTGTATTGCTTCAGATTGTTGTTTAAGGTAGGCCTAAGGGTCTTGACAAATAGGTAGTGCTAATGAACATAATGCTCCTAGGGCATTTGGAAGAAATGTATTTGCAGTTAATCTGACCTGCACAGCTGCAGACTTACGTTTGCAGTTTGCCTTCTGGTCAACCTCTCCTCCCTCAAATTCGCACAGGCAGTGACTCTTTAACTGGAGCCCTGATCAAGTTCAAAAGGTATCACTAAGCAGTGCTTAGATATAAAGAGATAATCGTCAAAGGATAAGCCACATAATCTTTTTAGGTTTATAGTAGGACCGGATAAGCCTGCCTTTAGCAAAGGAAAACACACTCACAAGAAAAAACAATGCAGTATAGTTGTGTACTCTACATGGACTTTATATAACACTATTTAGTATTCATTCATAATACATTTTAAAATTTTCCCTAAATCAGAATATTTTTTTGACCTCCAACCCTACACACTTGCATACTCAGATGGAAGGACATTTGGGATTGACTTTATTGGTCTGAGCCTTCAACTTCATGGGCACATTAGCAATGTCAATTCTTTTTTTTTTTTTTTTTTAAAGATTTTATTTATTTATCAGAGAGAGAGAGAGCACAGGCAGATAGAATGGCAGGCAGAGGCAGAGGGAGAAGCAGGCTCTCCGCCGAGCAAGGAGCCTGATGTGGGACTCGATCCCAGGACGCTGGGATCATGACCTGAGCCGAAGGCAGCTGCTTAACCAACTGAGCCACCCAGGCGTCCCAGCAATGTCAATTCTTAAATGAAGTTAGGAAACCATTGAATGGGTTTAGCTCTTGGTCTATATGAGATTGTTATCTTCACAGTTTCTCCGTCAGCATGCAGACGCTACTGTGCAATAATTGTGCTCTGCACACCGGGACACGGCTAGACTTGGAAGAACTCATTACCCCCTTGAAGTAGGTGGTCCAGCCACCTACTGCAACTATATCGCCGAAGTCTCAGATGCATCTTTCCTGCAAGTGTATTGACATCCATCTCATGGTGCCCTGCACGCATCCTCTTTTCCAACAGCAGACTCGTCACTCCAGGGCTTGCTGAGACACAGATTCCTGGAACCCAGTCCATCCCAAAGATTCAGTCAGTATGAAGAGACAGGATACTTTGCATTTCTGACTTGGATTTCTAACAATCTCCAGAGTAACATCAATGCCGTCAATGCCGTGGCCACATGGGCCACATTTTCAGTGGCCCTGCTCTAGAGGATTCCTCTTGCAATTCTCCACCTGGGATGATACATAAAAGCAGGACAGGGGTTTCCCACTGTGTGTAAGGATGGTTTCCCCTCAAGCATATTGCTTTAGCTGTTTTGAACACTCAACATTCGTCATTCTCTCATCATATTGTAAATTTTGCTCCATATTCCTTCAGCTTAATCCTCCCGGGTGGATCTGGCACATGGTTCTTTTTTTTTTTTTTAATTCCTTCAGTTTTCTTTTTAATTATTTACTTTTTTTTAATTAAAGTATATTTAACAGTGTTGTATATACCACAT
This sequence comes from Neogale vison, assembly GCF_020171115.1. NCBI lineage: Eukaryota > Metazoa > Chordata > Mammalia > Carnivora > Mustelidae > Neogale > Neogale vison. The sequence continues at coordinate 132,774,164 of NC_058093.1, forward strand.
AACGATTCAACAATTCTCCCATATCCCCCCAACCACTGCCTCTCTGGGAACCACTCGTTCTCTGTGTTTAAGAGTGTTTTTCATTTGTCTCTTTTTCCTTTGTTTGTTCATTTGTTTTAGTTCTGAAATTCCACATGTAAGTGAAATCATATGGTATTGTCTTTCTCTGCATGACTTATTTCACTTAGCAAAGTTCCTGTTAATGGATGAGGATTTTTAAGGACAGTTCGAAAAAATTATTGGGCTTTTGTTTTTCTAATGTGGGTAGTGAAAAGATATGCTAACACTAGTTAAATGTTTCTTAATTAACCCAACTGAAGAGTGTAGCAAATATAAAATTTGAGTTGGAGTTAGAGTTGGAATTTTTTTTTAAGTGCAAGAAAAAGAATTTCTTTTGAACATAAACTTTATGTAAAAATGATCTAAAACTACAGGGCATTAAAGAGATGGAATGGGAAAAGAGTGAAATTATTTCAGAAATGTAAAACACTTTATGAAAAGAAATAGGTAAGATCAATGCTTTCTGAAAAAGTGAATCAATAAACAAAAAAAGCATGGAAATGAATAAATACGAGTGTGGAACACAATGGAATAAATAAGGAAATACAAGTAATAAAGAAATTAAATGTAAGTTACACAAATACAGTGTATAATATCTATTCCTATAGGGGACAATGCAAGGAAAATTCATCATGAACTAGGATGTTTACTTTGTACATTAAAAAAAAAAAAAACCTCATGAACACAGAGCTATATTGTTCATTCTCCAAATGAAACTGAGTTTCTAATATCCAAAAATATCTAAACTTCTAGAAAAATGATTATGTCTTACAGATGTCTTGGTATAAAAAAATACCCAAATACCAGTCTCTAAAGCTAGGGGAAAATTGAAACTGGCTCCAGAGTTCTAACACTAGATGCTGGAAGATAATGGAATATATTTGTGGTGTTTTAAAGGTAAATGGATATATTTAAAATTCTCTCACTGGCCAGGATACCATCAACTTAAAAGGATCAGAATACTGTCTGTATACACGCGAGCACTAAGGAATTATAGTATTAATTACTTGAAAATTTTACTTGCATCCATGGTCCAGGAAATAGTTGAGTTGAAATAAAAATTTATGAGTGAAGTAGTCATGAAAGAGCTGGATGCTCTTTCAAATAATGTTTTTTAAAGTAATCGTGGCAATTATACTTACAAACTAAGGTTTCAAATCCATTAAGTTGATGGTAAGGAATATATATTTGAAAAATTATAATACTACCAGCAGGTAATACCTATAAAAATGCACTAGAGATTACAAAGTAAAGTACTTACTGAAATAACAGTATTTATTCCTATTAAAAAAGTTCCCTAAAATAACCAGAAGAAAACAGTTACATGTTGTCTCCTAGACCATATGATGTTCTTACTTAAGTAAGATACTACATAAGTAATGATCATTTTAAACTATATAAGTCAATTCAGATTTCTTAATTATAACCAGAAAAGTTCTAACCAAAAGTCATGGACATTAGGGACTGTGAGGGCTTGGTCAATAGCACCCTATTTCTGTTTACTTTTTCTTTCCTCCAATTTTGCAGCAAGTTACCAAGCATGAACACAGTTACTCCCTTATTTACACTCATGCCCTGTTGAAACAGGACTTTGAAGCTCTTCTAGAGTTGAGTGAAGTCGATTTCTGCCCTCTGAGTCCACTGCATGACTCTGGATAGGCCTCGCAACCTCCTCTGACGGACAGAACTCCTCAGAGGGGATACTCTGCTAGTTCCAGACCTACGTTTCAGGAGGCCTTAAATACTTTGCTTATTTTCTTGAAAGCTTGCTGAGGTGGTCTGTGAACAAGCCCCAGCCACGCCCACAAGAATAGGAGATACCATGGACAGGGGAGGCAAGTTGTCCCAAAAAAATGCCATTCTGGATCACCCAGCTTGTGGTGACAAGAACCCGACTTCAGACACATGTGCAAGCCCAGCTGAGGTTACTAAATCTAGCTCAGACCTAAGAGCCATCTACCAGAGCTCAGCTCAAATTTCCAACCCATAGACCTGTGAGTCTAATAAATGATTGTTATTTTAATTCACTAGATACTGAGATGTTCACACAGCTAATTACTCCTTCAACAGCTATTTGGCTGTTGACCAGGTTTAAATTCACAGTTGTGTCTGTATCCTTCCGATAGCCATATCCATGCTATGATTATTCTTTTAAATGGAATTTTGCTCTGGGTACCTTTTTCTCAAACAATTAAATCATCTCTTTCAGTAGGCTTTCTCTATCCAATTTTTCTTCTTTTTCAAGGTAAACATACTCTGTGATGGTTTTCTATGACACCAGGTTACAGACATAGATGAGGTTTTGTGTTGAGATCTGCAAGATAAAGAGAAGCAAATAGGAAGTAAGAAAAAAGGGAGGGATAGCTTGATAAGAAAATCCTCTAGTAGAGAAAGACAATACGGAACATATAACAAGGGATGGGACAAAAGGCCCAGGCTGCAGCAGAATGAGCTACAAGCAAGTGTAAGAGTTCAGACAGTTTGACAGGACTAAATCATGATGGTTTTGTGCACACGGTTAATATTCTGGTATTTATTCTTTAATTGTACTACATAGCAATTAGAAGATTTTTAGATACGGAATTGGCATGACCTAATTTCTATTTTGAATATATATTTGTGGCGGTTGTATACTAAATGAATTTTAAGTAGAAACATAAAAGCTTCCAGTAGTCCAGGGCAAAGGCAACAGCATTTGGTGACTTGTACACAGATTTTGCCATTAGCTATAGAGTAACTTTAAGATACATATTTGGAGATTGAGAAGGCAAGGTCTGGCAGACTGGCTTTGTGGGACAAGTGAAAAGAGTGAATTCAAGTGTTGAGCTTAACCAAGAGGGTAAATGCCACCACGTGTTCCTTAAGAACAGGTTTGGAAACAGGAAGAAAAGTCATACAGGAGACTCAAAATAACAATTGACCATGAAATTAATGTATTTGCCATGTGCTCTAGGATGAATCCAATGAGTGGTGCAGTCCTTCGGGGCCAGTCGTGTATTATTAAACTTTGTTGCTGTGGAAATGGCTCTGTGAATACCATAAATTATGTGTTCGCCAACATGGTCCATGACTGTAAACTCTGTGAGAACAGATCTCGAGTCTCGTTCCTGGTGCCAACCACAGCATCTTGAAAGGAGGGTGATAATGAATCATGTCTCTGACACCAAGAGCTAAAGCAGTAGAATCTAGGAAAAGTCAAATAAATACCCAGATAAAGATAAATTCATATTTCAGTGAGTTCAAATAAATATAGTCATATAATTAATACCACTCTAAATTGTGATCTATTCTTACTATCTCCAATATTGTTTTCCTTCCCAGTATTTCAGTATCTTCTCCAGGCTGCTGTTGGAACGTCCACAGGTCACTTTTCTCGCCTCGGTTTTGCGCTGTTCACTGACTTTGCCTTTCTCCCCCCCTCATCCAGCCGTCACTGGGCTCTGCCCCTTCTCTGTCATGCAAATACACATTTTACTCAGAGTTAATTTTTCTGTTTTCTTGGCTTGGACTTTTCTTACACTTGGATACTCAAGCGTGGCGAGGCAGTTAAAATGTGTCCAAGAAGAGTTCAATGACATGTGTTACTGTTTCTGCATCCAAGGAATTAGGGAGTGTGTGAACCCGTAGTGGTAAATCTCGGTGTCAGAGTCTTAAGAGATCAGCAAGGGGAGGCAGAGTCTAAACACTATTTCCGTTCAGATATTGAGGGCTGAACATCTGAGAACTTCCAGAACGTGGAGTAACCTTAGCCATTCATAATTCAAGTGTGATGCGTTCTTTGTCGCTGGAGAGAATTTGCTGGGTGTGTTGGTTTTGTGAGAAAGCTGAGAGGTCCCTCAGGGTGGGCTTTCCTCTCCCGGGCAGACACCCTCAGGGGTCCGCAATAATCCTTTTTCCTGTGAGCTTCATGGGGGGGGTACTTAGCAACTGAAGCATCTTTGTTACTTCTGAGCAAGGCCATTAGCAGCATTTGTCAAAACATGTCTTTTTTAAAGTTTCTTTTTTTTCTATTCTTTTTAAAGCAGAATAGCTTCAGCTTCGCAGAACTGTATGTATTTTTATTCTGAGACACATAGTATTAAGTCAGGCTTTGTTGGAGCTATTTACCTTTCCTACTTTTGGATCTATATGTCCTAAGTGTTAGAGCAGAGCTGCCATGAGTCCCAAATCCTCGTCACACACAGGCCTCTACTTTTATCTGGAAAGAGCACAGGACAGTCGAGTTTGGGCAAATGTCTTTTACCAGTTTTTCACAACATGATTGGATTTTGAATATATAATACAAGAAAACCGTATTTGCCTTAAAACTTTTGTAAATATTTTAATTTATTTACTGGAGAGAGAGAAAGACAGACAGCAGACTACGGGGTGGGGCAGAGGGAGAGAGAGAGAGAATCTGAAGCAGCCTCTGTCCTGAGCCGGAACCCCACATCGGGCTCAATCCCACGACCACAAGATCATGGGCCTTTGCCGATGCCAGGAGTCAGGAGCTACGCTGACTGAGCCATCCAGCATTTTAAACTTTTAATTGGCTTTAATAGTTTCGTAGATTGAGTATTTTTTTTTCCTTCAGTAGTATTGTAGATTTCATCATCTTTTAAAATCCACATATAATCTTTTGGGTCAATTTTCCTGCTTTTGTTTTGTTCTTACATCTCTCTTGGTGGTCTACATGGCTCAAGCAGGCTTTCCCTGCTTCTGCTTGTCACTTGTTCGCTGGGCCTGAGATTTTGCATTAATCTTCTTTTTATTTGTAACTCAGCTTGTACTCACTTCTCACGACCTATTTCCTGTGCTTCTTCTGGTTTATTGTCTCATTTGAGCACATCCAGCTTTCTCTTAGGAGACAATGCAGCCCCTGTTCCTATACACTGGCATTTCCATGAGCAGAGAAGAACTATTTGTCAATTGCCTTCTATGTTTTCTGTAATTAGCATGATTTTTAAGTCAAAAGCCTGGATTTTGTATGTAGTCACTTATATCTTCATATTTTAAGATTCTACCTATTCAGTAAATAATTCGGAACAAACCTGCCCACAGTCCATATGATATTTAGGCAACTATACAGGGAACCTTTACATAGGAAGTGTCTAGTCTGTCGCACACATGGCACTCCCTAACATAAAAATCCTGTGAACGTTCTCCCAGATCCTGATTGTCTAGGTCTTGAGTGAAGCCAGAACTTTGTATTTTTAGTAAGTTATCCAGGTCATAGAAATGTGGATGGTTTAAAATGATACTGTTTAAATACCTGAAGCCTATCATTTTTGCCTTTGCCCCAAGAGCTCCAAATGCAACTCTATTTTAATTGTGCAGTGTCATTCAGACAGTCATGTGTTTGGTGCTATGGCGATCTTACACTTTCTAATTCTTCCGTATACAGATGTGCAAGTCAATGGAGGGCATGGTTCACACTTGCTATCCTGTAGTACCTTGAAACTCCATATCTGAATATGTGCAGGATATTTAGATAATCTGTAAGTTACCTCTTTATTATTTGTCACTATATTATTCTTCAGTGCTTTGAGAGATAAATTCCACATGAGGGTTAGCCTCCTGGAATAAGAAAGGAATAAACATTTTACTGCTGGAAATAAGTTAAAATTACAGAAGGTCTCAATGGCTGTGTGGTAGAGAGAATAACAGCCCCCAAGGATGGTCACACCCCAATCCCCAGAATTTGTAATTACGTTACACTATATGGCAAAAGTGTTTTTCAGATGTGATCAAGATTAAAGACACTGAAATGAGATATTCTGGATTATCTGGGCAATCACATGAGTTACTAAAAGTAGAAGAGGAAGGTAGAAGAGTAGATCAGGAACATGAGACAGAAGAAGAGGTGGGAGAAATAGAAGAGAGACTTTACTCAACCATTGCTGGCTGGCTAGAGATGGTGGCCTGGAATCAAGAAATGCAGGAACCTCTAGAAGCTCGAAATGATCTTCTGCTGATAGTCCACAGGGAGACGGAAATTCTCAGTCCTACAACCACAAAGAACTGAGCTCTGCAAATGATCTGAATGATCCTACAGGTGAATCATCTCCTACAACCTCAAAACAAATGCAGTTCTGCTAATGCCTTTGTTACAACTTGGTAAGACCTGTATGGAAATTCTGACCTACAGACTGAGATAACTGATTTGTGTTGTTATAAACCAATATATTTGTTATACATTTTTTTAATGGCAGGAATAGAAACCAAATGCAGTTGAAGCTTGAAAAATACAAGGGTTAGGAGTACCAATCCCTCACAGTTAAAAATTCACCTATGACTTTCGACTCCCTCAAAACTTAGAACTGAGTCTAATGTGGACCAGAAGCCCTGCTGAAAACATGAACAGTCAATTAACACATATTTTATGTGTTACATGTATTATACACTGTATTCCTACAATAAAGTTAGCTAAAGAAAAGACAATATTATTAAGAAAAACATAAGGAAAAGACATTTAGAGTGCTGTATCATATTTATTGAAAAAATCTGCATATTTCAAAACAGTGTTACTCAAGGGTTAGCTGTGCAGTGGAAAGGGAGGTATTGAAACACTTGTATAACAAATGTTACAGTTTAATCCCAAATGAGATTTTTAAAACATACTTGACAATTTCATGTGAAGAGGTCAGACCCCATGTTTTAGAGGAAGGTACGTCTGTGTTGCTATTCTTTTCCCAGCCCTACATCATATTTCAGTGTAATAATTGTGGAATAAATAAAGAGAATGCATTCATACCAGCATTGTTTTAAAAAAGATTTTATCTATTTATTTGATACACACAGAGAGAGAGAGAACAAGCGGGGGGAGCAGCAGGCAGAGGGAGAGGGAGAAACAGGCTCCCCATGCAGCAGGGAGCCCGATGGGGGGCTCAATGTGGGGCTCCATCCCAGGACCCTGGGATCATGACCTGACCAGAAGGCAGACACTTAACCCACTGGCCACCCAGGCGCCCCTCTTATACTAGCATTCCAAAGCCGTTTTAGTCTAGTGTACAAAATGTTTCCAAGGATATAAAGCACTCACACAGTTTAGGCCAGTTCTCTGTGTATGATGGCTAAAGTTCTGGATTGGACTATGTGAAGATAAAGGGTAAATGCCAAGCTGAAGCCAAGTTGAAATTACATTCGAATTGAATTTCAGTGTGTCATCTTTGTTTTACTTTTCTGGAAGTCAAAGTAAATAATATATTCTCCAAACAATGCAATTTTTCTTCTATGTATGGTGCTTTGAGAATTAAACTTATTCTTCACAAGTGAAATAATTTGGAAAATTTGTGTTGCATGGAGAAATTGATTTTTTTTTTCCTGTTAGTAGATGTTGAATCATTCTCTCTCAGTTAACTAGAGTGGAATTATTCATCAAGGTTTCTCTTCATTCCTGTACAACTGTGGGACTTATGCTTCAGCATGCCTCTATTCTATTGTATATAAATGGCATGCTACTTTTTGGGCTGTGGTTAAAAGTTCTTGTACTTGCATATGAATGTTAGGAACTAACTGGCAAAGACAATAAGTTGAAAGTAAACTATTTGAGGAGGGACAAATATATTTTATTACTTGGAATTGCTTTTGTTTTGTCTGAAGAGTGATGCAAATTAATCTAATAGTTCAATAATAAACTCTATTTTATGTCAGCTTTATTGTCATATGCATACATGACTGTCTCACGTAAAAGAGCCAGTGGCATTAAAAATTCAGTTATGAATGTATAAGAACGTCAATTGCACTTTTCTTTTGAGAGATTTTGGATATTTTCAGCATAATTCAAAATGAAATTCTTTCATTTGTAAACATATATTCTACTCCCATTCAATCATTACAGAATGGAACAGGATTGCTTTTTATTTATCTTTGTACCAGATGCCCTGGCCATACAGTAAGTCCAAAAAAGAAATGAAACGGATGAAAAAATTAGAAAAGAAATAAAACTGTCATTACTTACTGATACCTTGAGTGCCTAAACGGAAAGTTCAAAAGTGGACAAATTTTTAGAAATAATAAATAAATGTATTCATCTTTCTAAATACCAAATTAACATGTAAAATTTTATCATATTTCTGAATACCAGTAACAAACAAATGAAAACCAAATCATTAATACACCACTTAGAATAGAATTCACCAATATCAAATATAAACATAAATTTCATGGAAAATGTGCAGAACCTCCATACTGAAAAGTCACAAAACGGTAGTGAAAGAAATTAAGGAAGACCTAACTGAATGGTGGAAAAATACATTCAAAGAGTTGGAGGCTGTGTTTTAAAGATGCAAATTCTCCAGAAATTACTCAGTAGATCAAAGCAATCTCAATTAAAATCTCCTGAGTTCTTTGGGGGAAGAGGGCACACATTTAAAAAATAACTTCAAAATATTTATGGAAAAGCTTACATCCCAGAGAGGTGGCAATTTTGAAGAAAACCAGAATATTGAAATTACATTCTTAGACCCTATCAATATTAATATCCAGTGTGCAAATTTGGCACAAGGACAGGCTAAGTAATCAATAGAAAGTAAAAGAGACTCTGACAACACACATATTCCATCAGATGGTTTATGTCAAGGGTGGCACAGCAGTGTAGTAAGGAAGTGTGAGAACTTCAGTGCTTGATGATGGATTGATCTTCTAAATGTATGTTGACCCCTAATTTACAGCATACATAGAAATACATTGCTGGGGGCACCTGGGTGGCTCAGTGGGTTGGGCCTCTGCCTTCAACTCAGGTCTTGATTTCAGGGTCCCAGCATCGGGCTCTCTGCTCACCAGGGAGCCTGCCTCCCCCTCCCTCTCTCTGCCTGCCTCTCTGCCTACTTGTGATCTCTGTCAAATAAATAAATAAAATCTTAAAAGAAAAAAAAAAAAAGAAAGAAATACATTGCTGGTGAGCTGAAGATCCACATGTGCTCTCATACTTGGCTTTACCAGCATTTTATTATTTGGACATTCAAACAGTTGTGCGATGGCATCACATTTTAGTATTAATCTTATTTTCCCTAATGACCTATTATACTTAGCATTTTTTCATGAGCTTATTTGCCATTCACTCACACTCTTTTGTGAAGTGTCTTATAAAACATTCACTAATTCTTTTTTTTTTTAAATTGAGTTGTATGTTTTCTTATTTTTGTGACGGAAGAATGATTTATAGATTCTGGACACAAGTCCTTTGTAAGATTTATGCTTTTCATGCATATCATCCCATGTGCAGCATGGTTTTTATTTTATTAACAGTGTCTTACACAGAGCAAACATTTTAATTATGCTAAAGTCCAATTTATCATTTTATATGTTTTGTAGATCTTCCTAAGTATCATACTTAAGAGCTCTTTGCTTAAACCAAGATCATGAAGATTTTCTCCTACTTATTCTTCTAAATATTTTGTATTTTTAGTTTGTATTTAATTCTATCCTTTATTTGAGTTAGCTACTTGAATAGGGTGTAAGGAATATCTCAAGGTTCATTGTTTTCCATCTGACATTTAGTTTTTCCAACACCACTTGAAAAACCTGCCATTTGCGCATTAAGTAGTCTTCGCAATTTTTTTCTCAAATATCACTCATCCCATGTGTGTACATTTCTTTTATAATATTGGGATTCCTGAAGGAATATGTGGGGTACCCCCCTTCTGTAGGCCTCAGAAGTTTCTCACTTCCTTGTGAGAAACTAGTTTTCTAATAGTAGTTTGTTCTGCAAACCCAGTTCTCTGGTGGTCTAACGCATTGCGTTGATTTTTAGTTTGTCCAGATTTTATGGGACGACAGCTTCCAAGCCTTTTACATCTCTGAACTGTGACCTGAAATCCCCGTAACCTTTTGCTTAAGTTGTGCTTCGTTGTAGGCTAGCCAGTCTATGCTGGTAGACCAGATATTTTAGCCTGTTTAAAGTATAATGTGTGGATTTCAGTTGTAGAACTAAGAGTGGGTTCTTGTTACTACCATCCAAGTGGACCCTGACCTAGTGGCAGCTAATGTTACAGCTTCCTTATTACCCACCGTAGATGACTGTATGCCACAGTAGCGAAGCTAGAGGAATCTTAAAAATTGAGCAGAATATAAATATCAACATATCAACAACATCCAAGCATTTAAAAACTGATGTTTGAAGGAAAAATTAGCTGGCTGTTATTTAAGTTTGTCACAAAAAACCAATGGCAATCTTAAATTCAACCCAGCATTTCAAACTAATGTCAAATTTTTTTACTTGAGCAAAGTTGCATCACCTTCTTACAACCAAGATTTACAGGCTTCGAGAAATTCAGTGAATAATCTGATAAGCAAAGGGAGACCCTATTTGTTTATAGGCTTAGGACCCCAAATTTCTCAAACCTAATAACCAAAATAAGTACATAAGAACTTTTGCACCAGAAAAACTGCCTCAATCATATCATATCATATCATATCATATCATATCATATCAATATCAATATCAATCATATCATATCAATATTAATCACATCATGTCAATATTAATCATATCATGTCAATATTAATCATATCATGTCAATATTAATCATATCATGTCAATATCATATCAATCATATCATATGAATGATATATTTTGTCCATTCCATTGAAAATAGGTCTTCACTGTGTAATATAATTTTATATGGTTTTGTGCCTATTTCTAGGCTCCTCATGTCTACCTAAACAATTATTTTTGTAAGTTATTTTTATGGCAGAGCAAGTCTTACCCTTGTTACTCATTTTCAAAACATGTCCTAGCCATTTTTATACATTTGGTTGGAGGGGATGGGGGTTTTAGAGGTATTCTTTTAGATTTAGAGGTATTCTTTTAGATTTAAAATAAGAATTATACTGGGAATGCATTTAATTATGGGTTAAAGGAGAATTTTTGGTGGTGGTGTTTTTATAATTTTGGAATTTCCAGAAAATACAATATATAATATATAATATTATGTAATATATACATAATAGATAATTCTGGAACTTTCCATACTAGAGGAAGGACTCCAGTCTTATTCTAGGCTCCTTAGTGTATGGGTCCTGCCTCCTTTCATTATATTAGTTCTTGATCTGTTCTTTTTTGCACAGGTAAAGTTGTTTTTTTTTTCCCATGTCATTGAGTAAAATACTTTTAGACTGAAATTCATAGCAACTGCATTTTATTTACCTGTGGCTATGCCCAAAGACTTCCACAAGTATGTTTGAATCACACTTAAAATATAAATTCCTTATGACATTTTTTCCTTTATGAAAAGTATCTATTGGTTTTATTTCTCATTGGTTTTACAGTACAGCCTATCTGAAGTTCTGTTTTGTTGAACTGACACATTTTGACTCTTTCTTCTAAGATTTGAAATCCATCAATAGTAAACTGTCAATCTTCTTTCCCTCAGTTTTTTTTTTTCTTTTTTGCTTTACGAATATCTCTTAGTCCTCAGTTTGCACATTCTTTGTCCTGTGGAGTTCAGACAAAAATCTTTCTAAATATTACCTCTGTACTTTTTTCTAAAAGATTTATCCGTTCCCTGCTGTGTCCTTTCTGATTGTATTTTTCTTTCACAGGCACACAGTCTTCTTGGGGGTCAGAAATAGTTTGTAGATTAGAAATACTAAGTCAATTTCTAAGGCTCTTCCTCATCCTCTTCTTGATGGTTTCCTTTATCTTCTCTGCATTTATATTGTAGCTGGTAGGTTCATTGCTTTACAATAATTACATCTAATTTTACCTGTGAAGTTTTCCTATAAAAAACAAATTAGGTACCAATATTTTGTTCAGGAATATTATGCTTTTAAAAAAAAACAAACTTAGCTTTATGAAAAGAATGCTTTCGATCTCTTTGATATAATATACAAGAAAATAAAATCTTTAAATTCTGTTCATTTACAACGACATGTGATAATGTCATCAGGTTTCCTTGTATCTGTTCTGAAGTGTGCCTCTTTGGAAGAACTGACGATGATACTTAGTGGTTGTTCCACTTCCTATTTAGGAAAAGGTTGTGACATTAAATCACAGCATCATATGAATTCAGTTATCATTATTATATCAGGAACACTACAAAACATTTCATTATTTTTTCCTCAGATGATGGGATGGTCTAGATCATTGAGTCAAACAACTGATGATTCTCTAATTGTAAAATCATGTTTTAAAAAAGTATATATTAGTCCACTAAGTTGAAGAACTGTTTTCATCACAGGATATATTTCTATATGGATTCGAATCTATTTCTGGGCTCTGCATTAATCTACTAACTTGCATTAACAGTTTTTTTCTTCAGTCTATTAATTTCATCCTGCACTTCAGATTCCCCTCTGCTCATCCAACAGCAGTGCAGCACTGTCTAAAGCCACTGTGTCTAGTGTCTAAAGCCACTGACCTGCTACAAACAACCTCTGGCAGCCTCATTGTGCTTTTTTGTTTGTTTTTGTTTTTGTTTTTGTTTTTGGTCCTATAGCCAAGGAAAGCCATCCAAGTAGCAACAAGGAGCAGCCTGAAAATCTTGGGAAATTAAAGCCCCAGAGGCAACAATCAATCAAATGGAATGGGGATTAGTGGATAAATTGCTTCTTTTTTTTTTTTTTCCAATTTATTTATTTTCAGAAAAACATTATTCATTATTTTTTCACCACACCCAGTGGTCCATGCAAGCCATGCCCTCTATAATACCCACCACCTGGTACCCCAACCTCCCACCCCCCCGCCACTTCAAACCCCTCAGAATTGCTTCTTACAGCAGAGGGAGAATGCTGACATGCACGTTTTGTGGATCATCAGGGGATGCCGACAGGAATGGGCAGCAGTTCCCACAGTGGTGGCCCAATCAATAATGCACGCTTGATCTTCTTTTCCTTTTCCCTCTTTCACTCTCCCCACTGTTCCCTCCAGTTCCTGAAATTACCTCCCAAATAGTGTGCTTGCAACTAAATTCTCATTTCGGGCTCTGCTTTGGTGTAACCCAAAATAAGAAAGGTGTAAAGGAAGGGGCACAAGAAAGCAGCTGCTCACGGTGGGATTCTGACCTTGATCGCTCAAAGGACCCTGGACAAAAAGACAATTTACTGGTAGAAGCAGAGGTGCTATGAGCTCTGGTATGTGGGAGCCTCACAATTATTCTGACTTTTCCCTGTGCTGAATGAGAATAGGTACAGGAAGAAGGGGGACGCCTTGGGTCATGTAGTAGCTCTAGCACTTGAGTGGTATGGAGGTATGGAGATAATAGTAATTATGATTGTGGAGGTGGCTCTTCTCTTCACTGCCAGAAAAGCCTTGAAAAACATGAATGCCAGGCTAAAGCTACTATCAACTCAGGGCACACTGTGAAACCAGAAGGTATCTGAAGAAGCGTTTATACAGACCTTTAACTCTTGCTGATGGGAGGCAAACAGTGATGAGTTTTAGGCCTAGGATGATCTTAGAAGAACTTCGAAGGCAAATGGTCTCACAAAGTCTTCACAATAGAGGTAGGGCCCTGATACAAAATAAGAACACAGAGTTGGGATGGAGACAGACGGGTAAATGAATTTCAGAAAGTTGACCTCTAAGATTCTCCTAAAACCCCCTGAGAAAGCCAAAATAGATCCTTCCCAACTGCGAGCACTGAGAAGGTCTTCCATGGTCTGGACAGTAAGCTCACAGGATAATGATTATTTCCCTGAAGATCCATGTCTGAATATCATCAAAACTTCCAGATCAATACATAGGGTCAGGTTCGTGCATAGTGCCATCCAGAAAATACATGAAAGGAAATAGTTATTTACTGATAGATTCCAAGATTCAGCTCATGTGTATGAGCAGTTGTCTGGATTACAGATGTTCCAGTGGAGCGTGAGGGTTTTAGACTAAGCTGTTGGGATGGGTTGAGGGTGGAATGCATTACGAGGTTGGCTGGAGAAGAATTTATTGCTCTCCCATGCCCTTTCTTATGATCAGTGATTTAACGTCCTTGGAAGGACATGTGAAACAAGTCTTAATATGGCATTATGGGAATTGTAAGGGACCACTAGAAAGTGGCACCTGCATCTCTGAGAAGCTTGGTCACTATCCTCTATAGGTCAGGGTTTCACTGTAATAGATGCTGATGGAGAACTGGGCTCCCTAGGGCAGGGAGATTGACGGGATGCTCAATGAGTAGAATCCATGTGGTGGCATTTACCTGTCAGGGACATGGTTAACATAATTACCGTCATTATCAGCAAAATTGGAATGGCAATGAACATGGCCTGCAGAGATTTATGGCCATGTCTAATAGACCTTGCTTGGTGTTCCTATGGATCATGTAGATGAGCAGCCATACAGAGTATTTATTACCTTGTACAGCCAGAAAAAAATTAAGCACCACTAAGTGGAAGACTTATGTCATCTACTAAAATGGGAAATTGTGATTCCTTGTCCAGTTTCTAGACTGAAGCAGTTCTCAAGCCTGTGGCTCACTGATTGTGGATTGGCCGGTTCCCTCTGAGAAAGGACCCTGAAGACCATTAAAGATATAAATAGCAAATGCTCTCCCAAATCTTGCCCAAATTGGTCGGTGCCCATTTATCAGCCTGCCTGCACACGGGGGGATAAAGAATGGCAGGCTTTGTGAGAGCAGTTGATACAGATGAGAGGGGGCCCCCGACGCCAGCATGGCCGCGCCATTGGAGTGCAGGCATATGGCGCTCATATGTAAACAGAACACTGGCTTGAATCTGTCTCACTGTGGGTCCTCTGTCATCATTACCCTGGTCTTCAACTGCATAATTGGGATGAATCTACTTAGCAGCTGGCAGAGCTCTTAAATTAATTTCCTCTCCTGTGGAGTAAGAACTGTCACAGTAGAAAGCCAGTCAGAAATCCCAGAAACTGCCCTCCCAACCCCAGCCATGATGATGAAGCATAGCAATTCCTCATACCAGGGGAACTGTAGACAGTGCAGCTCTCCGTGATAGATTGTTCTTGTGTCATATCTATTCTGTGGCTATTTTCAACCACAGAAGTTTTGGCACACAACCATGGACTGACTGCTCGAGTCTTAACCAAGTTGTCGCCATCATTGCAACTGTGGTGCCAGATAGGTCTTTACTAAATCAGAGCAGCAAGTTAACGTGGCCAATGTATTCTTTTTAAATCCCTTCAGATAATAGAGTAAATGGTTATTTGCTTTTACATGGGCAGGATAGCAAGACTGTTCAAACTCCTCTGTTCTCGTCACAGTGTAGTCCCCAGAGCTCTGATTGTCTGGAAAGTTTGAAGAACGCTGTGAAATCTGGCTAAGGACACCTGCTGGCAGGAAACATTAACTTAGCATTTTTTAGTCAAAACCTAACTCTGAGTTTAGCAAAACTTTATAGCAAAGCACAAAGCTACTTCTGAGCTTTACCTTTTTTCATATTATTCATATTATTCAGAACACAGAGAACAAACATTTTACTTACTATAAAGTTTATGTAGATTAAAAGTATGTCAAAAAGGAGAGTACCCGCAACCGATACACTTAATTCTACACGGTAAGTGCTCTCACTCCCCATTATAAATGCCCACCGTCTTCTCTCTGAAGCTGCAATTCAGTAGGTCAAAACTCTTCATGAGAAATAATCCTCTCTGAAGCGACTTTAGCTTTTTGGTAACTTGGATTGACTTTTGTTGTTGTTGTTGTTAAATGGAGTTAAATTCCTATAAACTATAGGTAAAATTAAGTTTGTTTCTCTAGTCACTGGATTCAATTCAGTTGCATTGAAATCTTCACAGTTTAACAAAGCTTTGTCAATTCATCCTTTTCAAATGTGTATTTTGCATTTAGAATTTAAGAATGCAGTGGTTAAATCATTCAACCAATCAAAAAATATTTACTGATTGCCTGTTTCTAAAGGCTCATATTCTGAATCTACCTAAATATACTGTGTTGATCAGAATCTTTACTTCCGTAATGGTTGTGGTCTGGTCTTTAAAAATAAATTTATAAATAAGGAAAAAATCTTACATTTTCCATTTTCATGTTCCAATGATTTTATA
Organism: Neogale vison; assembly: GCF_020171115.1. NCBI lineage: Eukaryota > Metazoa > Chordata > Mammalia > Carnivora > Mustelidae > Neogale > Neogale vison. Next base: position 132,790,179 of record NC_058093.1, read on the forward strand.
TAAAACACAACTTTCAAATACAGATTTATATTAAATATTAGTATGTGAATACTTATCAGGGAAAGTATTTTTGTTTGTCATTCACTATTGTTATGCTAGCATGTAAATTGAGGTATAGTATATGCTGAGAGCTTAATCAACATACATTTAATAAATGAATTGAAATAAATCAACATACATTTAATAAATAAATGAAATAAAATGTCTATAAATGAGAACTTTTTATAAAAAAAAAAAACTGCAGCAAGTAGATGAGGGGTTGAGTTAATGACATTCCTAAATTCTTAGTACATTTTTGTCAGCATCTGAGAAACTGCCATCTTTATTTAATATTCTTCTTTATCCCATGCCGCTCTCCTAGTTTTATTTATCCCCGTACATCTATAATCCCTCTAATCCTCAGTACATTTTGTTTAATATTTATCTGTTGTTTTAATGTATTCTTACAACAACATATTTTATTATTGAAGTATAGTTACATATGTTATACTTATTTTATTCTTACATATTTTTACTTACATATGTTATACTTACATATTTTTAATTTAGGCAAATCACACACACGTATATATGTATGTTTACATTTATCGTGTATTTCTTTTTCTTCCCCCATGAAGTATTGCCTTGTAATGGATCTAGCCACATTGCTATGTGACTATTCAATCCACTATTTTTTCCTGCTAAATAATACTCCATCTACAACACATCCAGTCCTTCAGATAGGTGGATAGTTTGCCTCTAACTCATCACAACAAAAAGTAGTGCTGCAATAAATAATTTCATCCACGTCACTTTTTGGACCTCTGAAAATTTTCTTTGAGATCTACATGGTGGAGTGTAATTGCTGGGTGATATTTATGTGCATACTTAATGAGAATGTCATATAAGAATATGAATCCCTACTGGTAGGTTTTCATCATCAAAGTTGTATATTTGTAAATTAATTTTGGTTAGCTTTCAAATATCTTTTTTTTCCCCAATTTATTTATTTTCAGAAAAACAGTATTCATTATTTTTTCACCACACCCAGTGCTCCATGCAAGCTGTGCCCTCTATAATACCCAACACCTGGTACCCCAACCTCCCACCCCCCCGCCACTTCAAACCCCTCAGATTGTTTTTCAGAGTCCATAGTCTCTCATGGTTCATCTCCCCTTCCAATTTACCCAAAAGCACATATCCTCCCCAATGTCCATAACCCTACCCCCCTTCTCCCAACCCCCCTCCCCCCAGCAACCCACAGTTTGTTTCGTGAGATTAAGAGTCACTTATGGTTTGTCTCCCTCCCTATCCCATCTTGTTTCATGGATTCTTCTCCTACCCACTTAAGCCCCTAGGAACATCGCCAAAGGCAAGGGAAGCAAAGGCAAAAGTGAACTTTTGGGATTTCATCAAAATCAAAAGCTTTTGCACAGCAAAGGAAACAGTTAACAAAACCAAAAGACAACTGACAGAATGGGAGAAGATATTTGCAAACGACATATCAGATAAAGGACTAGTGTCCAAAATCTATAAAGAACTTAACAAACTCAACACCCAAAGCAAATAATCCAATCAAGAAATGGGCAGAGGACATGAACAGACGTTTCTGCCAAGAAGACATCCAGATGGCCAACAGACACATGAAAAAGTGCTCCATATCACTCGGCATCAGGGAAATACAAATCAAAACCACAATGAGATATCACCTCACACCAGTCAGAATGGCTAAAATCAACAAGTCAGGAAATGACAGATGCTGGTGAGGATGCGGAGAAAGGGGAACCCTCCTACACTGTTGGTGGGAATGCAAGCTGGTGCAACCACTCTGGAAAACAGCATGGAGGTTTCTCAAAATGTTGAAAATAGAACTGCCCTATGACCCAGCAATTGCACTACTGGGAATTTACCCTAAAGATACAAACGTAGTGATCCAAAGGGGCACGTGCACCCGAATGTTTATAGCAGCAATGTCTACAATAGCCAAACTATGGAAAGAACCTAGATGTCCATCAACAGATGAATGGATCAAGAAGATGTGGTATATATATACAATGGAATACTATGCAGCCATCAAAAGAAACGAAATCTTGCCATTTGCGACAACATGGATGGAACTAGAGCGTATCATGCTTAGCGAAATAAGTCAAGCGGAGAAAGACAAATATCAAATATCTTTTTTTTTTTTAAGATTTTATTTATTTACTTGACAGAGAGAGATCACAAGTAGGCAGAGAGGCAAGCAGAGAAAGAGAGGAGGAAGCAGGCTCCCTGCCGGGCAGATAGCCCAATGCAGGACTCGATCCAAGGACCCTGAGATCATGACCTGAGCTGAAGGCAGCGGCTTAACCCACTGAGCCACCCAGGCACCCTCAAATATCTTTTGAGTAATGTGTTCACAATGTATCGCACCCAAATAAAATGATCATAATATTATTGCCTTTCATATTTATCCAGTTCTCTTTCATCATTTTGATCCTACCAATAAGCATTATATCACCTCAGAAAACCAAAGGGAATTTATTTTAACATGTACTGCTTTAGCCTTATAAATTTTACTAATATGAAACTAAAGTCAATACAAAAAAATGGAATATTATTCTTTCTTATTCTAAAAGCAGTATCATTTCCTGAGCCATGGAATCTGCTACTAATACCCAAATCTTTGTATTTCTATTTTCTTTAGTGAGAAATTAAAAACAGATGTTTATAATGACTTTTAATGAACAAAACCAGCTGAAAATATTTGATTTTTTATAATACAATAATATCTTTGTTGTTGGTGAGTTGTAGTAATTCTGTAGATGTTACCTAATGAGTATCATAAAACATTAATTAGTGAATGAGTAATTAATTAACTAATTAATTACTTTTTGCTTATTATGTTTCTATTTATCATTTTCCACTTATTTCCACTTTCTGAAAAACAGATTTGGATTTCCCAGGTTAATCAACAATAATTATAACATATCTGAGAATATGCACTATGACCAAGTTTATTAAATTATGTTTCATAATAAATTTTATATTACCCTTATCCTAAGATAAGCCCCTTGGGAAGTGGACAGTCCACAGGATCTCAGGGCAGCAGGTGAAATGCCTAAAAATAAGGAGTTGTGATAAATACCTGCCAAGTTCTTATTCAACTTGTATATCTTATATCCCATAATTCCATAGAATCGTGCATGACTCATTGAACCAACAACTGATTAATATACATTTTTAATTGTTATACAACAAAAATAGATTGTTTCAATATCAGTAATCAATTATAATTTGTTATAGTCGATCACTTTTAGGAAGCCTAAAGTACAAATAATTATTCGCTGGGTAAACTCTCTACTATCAGAAACTCCTGTTCATGACCTAGCTTGGTTTTATATACATATGTACATATATTCAAATAGATATACAAATTGGCTTCAGATTTTTCCTATATATAATAAATATTAAGATGTATTTTAAATCATATATATTGTGTTATGTACATATATACATATATTCAAATTCACTTCAAATGTTCATACATGTAATAGATTAAGATATGTTATAAATCATACATATTTGTATATATTTTTGAAGCTGATTTGATGATATACATCACCAAAATGGTACAAAAATATTAAATATGTCCGTTCTCATAGAGAACAAAATATAACCTACTCTAGTTTTCATCATATATTTCATATGATCTACCTAAAATTTTTCTATCTACCCCTTTAATTTCATGCTCAAATACTGTGTAGTCAAATTATTTTATGATAAAAGATTATAATTATTAAAGCATTAGTCATCTAATGACATTATTTTCACTGTCTTATCATAAAACTAGTGCTTGAAGAGAAGATCTGTGAGAATTTAACCCACTTTACTTTTTCATTTATGTACACTGTTTAATTTGCTGCTTCTTTTAAAGTATCAGTATATGGCAATTCTAATTAATATTAGTCTTTTACAGTTTGACTTGAAAAAATAATTCATCTGTACAAAATAGGTGCTTGGTAATAAACAATTTCTTGAAAATGAAGAGGCCAAGGATACAGGTTTCCAGCTACAGAGTGAATAAGTCACAGGAATAAGCACAGTATAGGGATGCAGTCAGTGTACCGCATTATACTGCACTGTACTGGAGAAAGATAAAAGTTCCATTTTTAGTGAACATGGCATGATGTATAAACTTGTCAAATCACTTAAGTTGTACACCTGAAAATAATATGACACTGTATGCTGACCGCAGTGGAACTTAAAAAAAAGAGAGAAATTAAAAAAGACAGATGTAACAAATGATTCTTTTTTTTAATTTTTAAAAAATATATTTTATTTATTTATTTGACAGAGAGAGCGAGAGATCACAAGTAGGCAGAGAGGCAGGCAGAGAGAGGGGGAAGCAGGCTCCCTGTTGAGCAGAGAGCCCGATGCGGGGCTCGATTCCAGGACCCTGAGATCATGACCTGAGCTGCAGGCGGAGGCTTAACCCACACTGAGCCACCCAGGTGCCCCAAAACAAATGATTCTGAGCAAAAGACAGCTTTGGTTTTGGGAATGTTGGCTTTGATTTTTGGTACATTTTAATGCATCAACTTACTCCAGAAATGTTCATTAAATGCCTGTATTTTTGAGGTGCTTGTGTGGCTCAGTGGGTTAAAGCCTCTGCCTTCAGCTGGGGTCATGATCCCAGGGTCCTGGGATGAAGCCCCGCATTGGGCTCTCTTCTTGGCAAGGAGCCTTCTTCCTCCTCTCTCTCTCTGCCTGCCTCTCTGCCTACTTGTGATCTCTGTCTGTCAAATAAATAAATAAATAATCTTTAAAAAAAATGCCTGTATTTTGTGAGAAGCTGATGCTAGAATAATTAAAGTAAAACATTTCATCAAAGTTCTTATAATTGTTTTACATATTTGGGAAATTCGAGCAAGAATAGAAGAGGCATACTGGCCGAACTTGTAAGAAAAGGGAACCATTAAAATAGTACAATTTCAGGGGCATCTGGGAAGCTCAGTCTCTGTTAAGCACAACCTCAGCTCATGTCTTGATCTCAGGGTTGAGAGTTCAAGCCCCGCATTGGAGACTAATTAAAAAAAAAAATAGAATTTTTGAATTAGTAGAGATTAATTTTCAACCCTCATTATTTAAATTAAAGGAAGTAGATTAATGATTTTTTTGTTTTAAGTTTTCCATAAATATTCCAAATATTCATAGTTCTCTCATTAGATTAAAATGGGGAAAAAGAAGACTTTGAACAGAAAAATATCCAATCATGCATTTTTATTGAACCTGCTGTATTAGTTTTCTATTGCTGCTGTGATGAATTACCAAAAATATAGTGGTTTAAAACAACATTATTATCTCACAGTTTTGGAAGTCAGAAAGTCAGAAGTCAGGAGTTCTGCAGGCTTTGTTCCTTCTTCAGGTTCTAGGGGACAATCGATTTCTTTATCTTTTTTAGCTTCTAAAGGCTACTCTCATTTCCTTAGCTCATGGCCTCAGAGCCAGCAACATAGCCTTTTCCAAGCTTTGTCTCTGACTTTAACTCTCCTGTCTTCCTTCACAAGGACCCTTCTGCTTACACTGGCCCCATCAGAATCATCCACGATCTTCTTCACATCTCAGTATTCTTAATTTTATCATGCTACCAAGTTTCTTTGCCATATGAAGTACCATATTCAGCAGAGATTCAGGAATCAGGATATGGACATCTTAGGGTGGTGTTAGTTCCCCCATCACACCTGCAATAATTAACTTTATTAAATGCATGTCAGTTGCTCAATTTTTAATCAGAAGTCTTCTCTAATAAGATCTAATGTAATAATATCAGAAAAGAGCAGTTTTTGAAATCTGGCAATAAATATTTATGAAGCTATTATATATAGAAAGTCATTTATTATTTATTGGCTCTTGTTGAGAAATTCCTCTAAATTATTTTTGTGTTGATTCATCATGCTTTTTAGTTTGTGGATAATCACTGAACAATTGTTGGGTATTTACAAAGTCCTTATGTTATTATGGCAGGGAAGAAGCAACCAAGGGCCAGTATCCAGGTGTGCCTTAGGCTAGAGGAAAGGGCTCAAGGTCAGTGTCCTCCACTTTCTAGTTTTAAGTTGTTACTAGAGCATGATCATGTTGGATCCTAGAAAACAGAAAGTTGCCTACAGTGGGTAATTTTATTTAAACTAAATACTAAATCTCAAATTTCCACGAGAAGTTAACCGACACTTCTCAGTTTTGCACGATGCTTGTATTCCAACGAGAAAGATGGTTTTCCGGTCTAACTCTGACGACAAACTAGAGTCTCTGTAAAAAAAATCACCACATGGTCTGGCCAGTTTTTAAACTCATCTTCCTCTGCTTTACCCCATCTTGCTATTTTCTGGTCACATTGGCCTCCTGGCTATCCTTGTCTCTTCCTTTAGCCGTGTTTCAGCTTCCCTGTCTGTGTGAGCCCTTCCCTCTACCTGGAAGGCTCACGCAGCAGATATTTGTGTGACTCTCTCTCCTGTCCCTTGTGTCACTTTTCCCATAGTGTGTTATGAATCACGCATCCCTTTGGTGCCCTGGATAAAATAGCAATGCCCAACATCGCAACTCCTCTGTCCTTACCATAACTCCACTGTTTTTTTAAAATTAATATTTATATCCATGCATCTGCTACTATCTATTGTCTTTATGACTTAGTTTTATTCCCTGTTTGTCTCCAATGCTTAAAAAAATGCTCAACTATTGTTGATTGAATCCAGTTATGTTTCTTTTTTTGTTGTTCTAGCCTTATATTAACACTGATCTTGTTTAAAATGTTTTAAAATATTAACTCATCTTGAGCGCCTGGGTGGCTCAGTGGGTTAAGCCACTGCCTTCAGCTCAGGTCATGATCTCAGGGTTCTGGGATCGAGCCCCGCATAAGGGGGCTTCCTCCTCTCTCTCTCTCTGCCTGCCGCTCTGCCTCCTTGTGATCTCTGTCTGTCAAATAAATAAATAAAATCTTAAAAAAAATAAAATATTAACTCATCCAATCCTAGAACAATACTATGAGGTAAACTCTCTTGGGATCTACATTTCATCAATGAGAAAATGAGTGGTATCATTAAGGGAAAATAGTATAAAATATGAAAACAAAAATGACCTTAAGCCTTTTATGGCTTAAAAGTATGTCTTGATTTCCTCTGCTGCTATATATGTAATGTTTATTATTACATGAAGAATTTTTCAGAGTTCTTTTTTTATATGTTCTCAAAATATCTTTGTGTGCTTTTACCAAGCATTTGGCCTGGTGTCATCTATAAAACCTTATGGTGATGCACCAAGGACGTTGGGCATTTGTTTCATTAATTACAAGTGAGATTTATAGATAGATTACTTTGAAAAGTTGAACTTGTCTTCTATAGCACTTGTATTTCTTTTTAATTAGAGGTTTCGATCAGTGTCTTTGATCTTTAGAATAGTCTTTTGTAAGAGGCAGAACCTTACTAGTGTTGGCTGATGGAAAGGTCCATTTAATTCCTACTAAGCTGCTGTTCCTATTATAGTTGCCTCCTCAGCTGGTTGTCTTTTGTCATGAGCCAATTTTATAAATTGCTTAAAAATAAAGAACCAATGATTTAAACAGGAATTTTACCAGAAATTAATGTAATGAAATTTTCCAATTATGGTGTCTGTGTTGATAGTTAAAAATAGCTTCTGTCTTTATTTTGCACTGGGCAGTGTTAAAAACAAAGCAAAATAAGAGGAGCCAGGGTGGCCTAATCAGTTAAGTTTCGACTCTTGATTTGGGCTCAGGTTATGATCTCACGGGGAGATGGAGCTCCACGCCTGGCTCTGCACTAAGTTCGGCACCTGCTCCAAATTCTCTCTCCGTCCCACTCTCTTCCCACGCTAGAGTTCTCTCTCTCTCTCTCTCTCTCTCTCTCTCTCTCAAAAAAGAACCAAAAAAGCCAAGCAGCTGCATTGTGTGGTGTCCTTTCATGGTGTCCTAGCAGTTACTTTCTTGCCCACATTACATGAAGGATTAGAGATGTGAGTGAATGTCTAGGGATTTCAAAGAGGAAATTTCAATACATGAGCCAGTTTACAAATGTGATAGAAGTTGGTGAGATTTGTGGTAAGATATAGAATGAAAGTCAGAACTCGATCACAGGAAATTATTATAAATATTGAGATACAGTCCCAGGATTATCATATCTTTTCATTTCTTCAAATTTAACCTGAATCTGGATTTTGGTTTGAAATAATTCATAACTTTACCAGGTTCCCATTATCAAATGCTAATTTATGTAAGTGCTATCTAAATCAATTCAGTTAAATAGAAAATAAAAATTATCCATAGGGGATAACATTCTTGGAATTTGAGCTTGAACATGAAATTATTTTTAAAAGTGTAATTTGTCACTTATTTTAGTAAGTATATATTTTTGTTATATTTGTCTGTATTTACAACTCTTTACTAAAGTAATATCAAAGAATACAACAAACTGAAAATGATAAAAAATAAATTATGGTATTTTGACATACTCATAACAGAATTGTAGGAAAGAGTTGTAGGAATGTCATCATTTTTTAGAATAAATTTTTTAAGACATTAAAATTGAAGTCTTTTCTCAAATTTCATAAGAACTTCCTTCAGTTAAATCATCTGCTTTTAAAATACATACTGTGTCATTATTGTTGATTTTGTCTTCCTTAACTATTATTAGGAATAACACTTATCCTAGTGATCAATAAGTTTCTGTATTTCAGATAAAGACACATTTCTAGATAAAGACATTTGCTTGACGTATAGTAATAAACAGTAAATAATGTTCAAGTTGCGTATTTTTTAGTAGTCAGCACATTAATGAATATTTTCATTTCAGCCCAAATTTTTATTTTCTAAACATCATCAGCATTGTATGGATCAAATAGTTAATGCTTAATGAGGACCACATGATAATTACTTTAATTTTTAACAATACATTCACCACTATTGTCTAAACTAAAAGTTATTTACTACACATCCTTCCTGGACTCTTCCCCTACCCACCTTCTTGCACTGCCCCCTCCCCCCAAAAAAAACCCTAGAAAAATCACTGAAAAGAAAATGAGAGGATATGAGAAAATTGAATAATCATACATGTAAGTGAATTAGAATCACTCATCAAGAGTAGAGATTTCCAGAGTTGGTATGAACCTAAAATCATCTCAGGAGAATTCAAAATAGCTTTGAATAAAGTTTAGCAAACATTCATATTAAAAATTCTTTGGTAACTAAGGGTTGCATAAACTCATGCAAAAATTTGACAGAAGCAAATTCATCATTTATGGTAAAACCTTAGAAGGTTTTTAACCAAATCTCATGTTTTTTTTATTTGAATTTCCCTGATGGCTAATGATGATGAACACTTTTTTCACGTGTCTGCTAGCCATTTGCTTGTCTTTACTGGAGAAGTGTCTGTTCATGTCTTCTGCCCATTTTTTGACATGATTATATGTTTTGGGGGGTGTTGAGTTTGAGAAGTTCTTTATAGATCTTGGATATCAGCCCTTTGTCTGTACTGTCATTTGTGAATATCTTCTCCCATTCCATGGGTTGCCTCTTTGTTTTGGGTGAGCTTGGTGATGGGTATTAAGGAGAGCTCATATTGCATGGAGGACTGGGTGTTATACATAAACAGTGAATCTTGGAACACTGCATCAAAAACTAAGGATGGGGGCACCTGGGTGGCTCAGTGGGTTAAAAACTAATGATGTATTTTATTGTGACTAACATACCACAATTTTAAAAAAAAAGGTTTTTAACTAAAGTTAGGGGCAAGTCTGTTTTTTATCATTGCTGGTAGAGTTAGGTGCTGAAACAGATAAGTCTCAAAACCTAGTGACTTTACACAGAGAATTTACATTCTCCTTCTATACTAGGCCAATGTACATTTTGAGAATATTTGCTTCAGGTAGTCATTTTAGAAACCTGTCAATTTTTTTGTCCAATGGTTTCAACATATTCTGGAGTCTTGTCATCCTCTACCCTTGGCGGGTGAATAGGGAAGAAAGGGAGGGAGAATTGCCTGAGAAGATTTGGAATTGGTTTTGGTGAATAGTTGCTCAATCTTGTCCATTATTATCAACAAGTGCCATTGCTCTTATGCCTATAGTCAATACCATTAAAAAGAAAAAGAATGAAAATTATCAATATTCCTGAGGAACCATTGTCTATTTGCTATGCAAAGCTAATTTCCGAGAACAGACCATTTAAGTGAATCTAGTAATGAAACTAGCTATTAAAACCAAAAAGAAAGCTCACAAGGGTGACATGCAAAATCAATATTAAAAATTATATAATTATTATATAAAAGAAAAATTCATTTATGCTAGTAATAACATTTCATAAATGTATATAAACATGTGTATATGACTTCATAAGCAAAGTATAAAATACAACTGAAGAATTGGAATATTCGTCTTGTAATGTGGCATTTCCTATCTCATTTGGCCTCTAAATTCAGTATAGCTCCAATAAACATTCTGAGAGGACTATTTTATGGAACACAAATTTGAAAATTCATGAGGAAGAGAAAAGACACCAGAACAGCCAATGATGTTTTAGAATAAATGAAAAAAGAAGATTGATCATTAGTTAATTAACAATGTTTATAAAGTTATAAGTAAGTATAATGATATTAGCCTGGGGATTAATAAATTGATCAACCTTTTAATAAACTGATAATGATATTAGATTACATGAGGAGGCATTTGAATATCTTTGAAAAATGACATTGCAGGGGCACTGGTTGGCTCAGTTGGTTAGGTGTCTGACTCTTGATTTTGACTTAGGTCTGTGATCGAGTCCCACGTCCGGCTCCATGCTGGGTGTGGAGCTGCGTGTTTTTCTCCCTCCTCTCCCTCTCTACCCAGAGAATAAATAAATAAATAAATAAATAAGAAAAATATCATTTCAAGTTAGTAGAGCAAAGAGAAATCCCTAAATCATTGTTCTACATTAAGAACTGAATTAGGCTTTTTAAGCTCATTTATTAATAATATATATCAAGAATTAAATTCAACAAGTCTGAAAAAATTCACAAAGTTAGTGTTAGAGGTATTAGAAAAATTAAAGAAAGGTTTCATACATGTATGAGCCTAGTATAAGGATGATTTTGTTTAAAAGGAGACAGTCAGTAAGGAAACAGGAAATAAGCCTGTTACATCGAAACTGAATACAATAACAAAAATATCCTGTACATAAAAATATATAGCATAAAAAGCTGAAAGTCAAGTGACAAACTAGAAGAAAATGTTTACGTTACGTAGAGCAGATTGATAATATACAACTTTAGCAAAAATCACTAAAAAAATCTAAAAGTAAGAGAAATAAAAATACACAAAAATATAAATAAGGAATCCAGTGAAGGAGATATACCTAGGAAAAATGATCCATCTAAGTAATCACTGGAAAGCAAGTTAAGCAATAATTAGCTAATACTTTTCCAATTATATTAGCTGAAATTCAAATCGGGTTCTCATTTCAGGACTAACAACAGATTGAGAAAGAGGAATTCCCATACAATACAGGTGTGGGTAGAAATCGGTGCAATTTGACACAGCATTTGGACACCATCTATTTAAATTAAAAATGTGCATATCTTATGAATCAGAAATAATTGAGTGTGTATTGATGTGGACTCAGGAATAATTCTTAGCTATGTAACCAAATGTCCTTTTTAGAGACACCCATTGTAGGAGTTTTTAGAGTATACATTGTAGGACTTTAAACAACTAGAGGACATTAACAGTACAGCATCCCAATTGTAGGTAAAAAGCACTTACACTAATGAATAGATCTTGATGTAGAACTGAGAAAAACTTGACATAATGAACTATTCAGTATAAAAGTTACAAAGCAATACATAGCCTATGATAACTGCTAATTAAAAAAAAACTTAGAAACACAGCTTTAATTTTTAACACACACAAATAGAAACATAATATTGTTAATCTCTGATTTTGAAACTATAATGGTTTCTTACAGAGGGATTTAGCCTTTTTTTTTTTAGTTAATTTTCTAACAAAGAGTATACCTCTATTTTCCTTAAACAATTGTAATTATACTTCAAGAAAACATTAAGCTAGAAATTTAAGAATTTGTAAACTAAATTTTCGTGACGCACCCACTGTGTTACGTAGAGTCAATGTGAGATGCATTGATTTGTGTCCATATCATTCAAAATGTATCTTTAAGGTGTGATTTTAAACCTGTGAATTCATTCTCTAGCACGGTTTCACCTAGGTTTTCTTCTATGACTCATTTCAAAGACTGAGGAGAAATAAGATGTTTACATATTCTCAAAATATCTATTAATTATAGCAGAAACACCTGGCAGACACCACCTGAACCAAATGAGCAAAATCAACAACCTCAGTCATCATGAGGTATGGGCATCACATACCACCAGATACAGTATGTGAAACAGGACACACCAACGCTGTGGTGCTCTGCTCTCAAATACACACCTTGCTCAGTTAAGGAGAACATGTCAGACAAACTCAAGCTGAGGGATAACAACAAAATACCTGCTCCGTGCTCTTCAGAGATGTCAAGGTCATGGAAGACAAAGAAAGAACAAGGACAGAATAAGGTGAGATGTGTGGACTAAGAGCAATGTGGGATCCTGGATTGGATCTTGGAGCAGAAAAGGCAAAAAAATACAAAAACAGAAATCTTATTGAAGTTGTAGTTTCTTAATACTGCTCAATACTAATTTTTTTTTGATAATTGCATATGGTTTTGTAGAGGGTCAGTGAATGGTAAATAGAAAATCTCTGAACTGCTTTTACAGTTCTTCCATGTCTCAAAATTATTATTTCAAAATTATTATTATTTCAAAATAAAGAGTCAAACATATTAATTTACAGAGTTCTTTAAGTGCATAGTAATGAAATTCCTTTCTGAAAACAAAGCTAAAACCTCAGTTGAACTTAAAAATTGGCTTAGAAAGTTTTCTCATACTGCTCATTTGGAGCACACTTATTACTAAAATTAAACCTGAAGAAAAGCCAGGGTTAGCCCAATTTGTTTGACAGAAGGAAAGCGGTAAATGTAGGAGAATCCATGAGACCGGAAATGCCTCATGGCTGCCGCTGTCTTCCATCCTGCTTTGGGCAGGACAAGGCTGGCGAATCCGTCCAGTCCGCAAGCCAACAGCAATTTGCCTTGGCTCATGCTGGGCCAACCTTTCTCGACTTCTGTTCTAGAAAGCCATTGCTCTTTAGTATGCAAAAAGAAAAGAAATAATCTTTGAATCAGTTCACTGGAGTTTAAGAGTAGCATTTCTCACTGGTACACATAATTTAACGTTAATTTTCTGCCAGACAACTGTACTTCATCTGCTTTATCAGCTCTTATGTAACTCACTCTAACAGATGGAAAATGTGGCCAAATTCAATTCCTATTTCTCTGTTAAAAATGTCTGTTAACAGCTCATTACATTTCTTTCCAACTCCACACATCATAGCTACATCCCATTTGTGGCAAATACATTTTTGTCAAAATTTCTACAGAATGTTTTACATTTGTCTAAAGCTGTAGCTGTTGTACTTAATTGGGTTGCACTTTTATTGGAAGAGATGGAGCTTAAAATCAATTTATTCTGCTCATTTAAACCTTGACCTCCTTTGCTTATAAAATCAAAGACAAGAAAAAAACCCTGCATTATATTTGATAACTTTGTAGTTGTCATGTTAAATATTAATAACGTGAACTATTGTGGCTTACAATGCTGAAAGCACTTATAATTGGTTGTAATTAATCAAATCTGCATCGTTAACGGAAGACTTTCAAACTACCATACCCCCTTTCTCTTAATTATTAAAAAATAGTATTTTACTTAAGAATCTAAAAATAAATGCATCAATTTTTTTTTTTCCTGTTGATGAGTCACAGTCAGCTAATTGGTTTAACATACACTAAGAGGAAAATCGGTCAGGAAAGGATCTCCTGGTGGCACCCAAGGTGTCCTCCATGTTTCTTGGTGACAGTGTCATTTACCAGCCTAAAACCATAATTTTCATATTCCCAGGACCAGGAGGATTCCTTCAAGCTTTATAAATTACTGGCAAGATTCTGCCTTCTCTCCATGTATCCCACCTCACTGCACAGTTCTAACTTCACCAGCATAATTTGCCCAACAGATCCTTCCAATACATTTCAGGAAGCCCTCGACTCCCAGATAGTCCCTTATCCCTGTGGACTTTCACCCCCGCGGTGCTCTGGGCCTCCTCCCCACAGGAGCCACCTTCGCAACACATCACTGAATCCCAAAGCATTCCACTGAGTCTGCAAGAAAGTCAATTACCCCTTCTCTTCCTTCAGCCTCTTTTTCTAACCACTATCCCGGTTCAGCCTGGGGACACAGCCATCCTTGTAAACGTCTCCAGTGATGATATCTCTTTCCCATAAATCAGATTCTAAACACCTGCAGATGGGAATGACATTTTCCTTGCTCTTAGCTGCCAATTTGCTATTCTTTTCCTTCTCACTTTCTTATGATACTGCTTCTCTAATTTTCTAGCTGTTTACTAGAAATCTACTCCTACATAGGGTCAACACAGTTCATTTTCTTCACCTGAGCTAGCTCAATGGTTCTCAGCAGGGGTGGCCTAGGGGATATATGGCAAAGTCTAAGGACATATTTTGGTTGTCATAACTGGGGGTATGAGGTGTTACAGGCATCGAGTGGGTAGAGGCCAGAGATGCCACTAAATATCTAACAAAACACAAGAAAACTGCCCACAACAAAAATTATCTGCCTAAAATGTCAATAGAGCCAAGGTAGAGAAACCCTGTTATAAATAGGTTATTTCAAAATATTTTGCCCAACTCTTCAGAACCTTGCAATGGTTCCTTATTGCAGACCGGTAAATCCCCATCTGTCTCATCTCCACTCCTAATATTCTCACAAAACCCCTTCTTAACTCAGAGCTTTTAACTCTGTTGTTCTTTTGGCCTAGATGGCTAGATCGTCTTTTAAATCTCCACTTCAGTATCTCCCTGATTAATTCATGACCATATTCAATAATCACTCCTCAGAGCATTTTATTTTCTTCAATTTATTTATTTTCAGAAAAACAGAATTCATTATTTTTTTCACCACACCCAGTGCTCCATGCAATCCATGCCCTCTATAATACCCACCACCTGGTACCTCGACCTCCCACCCCCCCCACTTCAAACCCCTCAGATTGTTTTTCAGAGTCCATAGTCTCTCATGGTTCACCTCTCCTTCCAATTTACCCAAATTCCCTTTTCCTCTCTAATGCCCCTTGTCCTCCATGCTATTTGTTATGCTCCACAAATAAGTGAAACCATATGATAATTGACTGTCTCTGCTTGACTTATTTCACTCAGCATAATCTCTTCCAGTCCCGTCCATGTTGCTACAAAAGTTGGGTATTCATCCTTTCTGATGGAGGCATAATACTCCATAGTGTATATGGACCACATCTTCCTTATCCATTCATCCGTTGAAGGGCATCTTGGTTCTTTCCATAGTTTGGCGACCGTGGCCATTGCTGCTATAAACATTGGGGTACAGATGGCCCTTCTTTTCACGACATCTGTGTCTTTGGGGTAAATACCCAGGAATGCAATTGCAGGGTCATAGGGAAGCTCTATGTTTAATTTCTTGAGGAATCTCCACACTGTTCTCCAAAGAGGCTGCACCAACTTGCATTCCCACCAACAGTGTAAGAGGGTTCCCATTTCTCCACATCCTCTCCAACACATGTTGTTTCTGTTTTGTTAATTTTGGCCATTCTAACTGGTGTAAGGTGATATCTCAATGTGGTTTTAATTTGAATCTCCCTGAGGGCTAATGATGATGAACATTTTTTCATGTGTCTGATAGCCATTTGTATGTCTTGATTGGAGAAGTGTCTGTTCATATCTTCTGCCCATTTTTTGATGTTTGCCTGTTTTGTGTGTGTTGAGTTTGAGGAGTTCATTATAGATCCTGGATATCAACCTTTTGTCTGTACTGTCATTTGCAAATATCTTCTCCCATTCCGTGGGTTGCCTCTTTGTTTTTTTGACTGTTTCCTTTGCTGTGCAGAAGCTTTTGATTTTGATGAAGTCCCAAAAGTTTATTTTCGCTTTTGTTTCCTTTGCTTTTGGAGATGTATCTTGAAAGAAGTTGCTGTGGCTGATATCAAAGAGATTACTGCCTATGTTCTCCTCTAGGATTCTGATGGATTCCTGGAATCAGAAGAGACCCCGAATCGCTAAGGAAATGTTGAAAAACAAAAATAAAGCTGGCAGCATCACGTTACCTGATTTCAAGCTTTATTACAAAGCTGTGATCACCAAGACAGCATGGTACTGGCATAAAAACAGACACATAGACCAGTGGAACAGAGTAGAGAACCCAGATATGGACCCTCAACTCTATGGTCAATAAATCTTCGACAAAACAGGAAAAAATATACAGTGGAAAAAAGACAGTCTCTTCAATAAATGGTGCTGGGAAAACAGGACAGCTATATGTAGAAGAATGAAACTCGACCATTCTCTTACACCGTACACAAAGATAAACTCAAAATAGATAAAAGACCTCAACGTGAGACAGGAATCCTCAGAGCATTTTTATACTAATTATTTATGGAACCTCTCCCTCAGGGCTGTCTAATGTCACCTCTCAAAACTAGAAGATAATTTCTGTGAAGGTAAGGGCTAGTTTGCTTTATTTTTACTTCTGTATTAGAAAGTGACTAGAACTTATTGAATGATTGATATGTATTTGTGAATGAAGAAATACTATTATTTAGCTTAAAAAAGGTAATTTAGAAGACATAAAAAGTAGAATTCCCTGATCTAAGAGCACATTTTCTTTTCATAAGAATAAGATGATCATTTATTAAATGATACTGGAACTTCATAAAAGATATAATTTCTAAATAAATGATATATGTGAAAATTCAAATATTTAGGGATTCAGAGAAACCAGAGTTAAGTCTGGTTAAATATCAAAGGTGACACTGTTAAAATATTTTAGAAATGACTATTTCAGAATTATCTAGCCAAATAACTTCATTTCGAAATGAAGTACTTTAGGCCAAACTATTTTGACAAATTTTTGATGTTGATTTAACTAAATTCTATGACTAGCTTCTATACTCATTTGTCCCCATCAGAGAGCTATGGAACTTTGAAAAAGAGGAAACATTTTATAAGGAAAGAAAAATATGTTGCTAAAGGAATTGAAAGCACCTTTCTCCAAAATATGCCATTTGGGGATATCGATTATTTTCAGTTAAAGGCATCTGAGAAACAACAGATGGAAGAAAGGCACTCTGACCCTCCTTTTTAGTTTCAAAAGCAAGAGATAAAACTCCCCTCTGAAAAGTGCCTTCTCTGTACCAGGAGGAAGAAAGACATTCTTATCACCAGACACAGGGAATAGAGGCTGAAAAATCTGTATTAGTAAACCTTGTTAAACTAACACTTATCTTCTTGTGCCTTCATCACAATTTACTGCCTCTAGTCCAAACCCCTCTGTCTTGTCAATCCTTCTCAAATGTATTGTTTCTTTGACTAAAAGGTATAAAAGCTTTCTTCTCTGGTCACTGCCTCAAACCTTCATTCTCTTGTGAGGACCCCCAGGTAAATGCAAAAATTTTAATAAAACTTGTATGCATTTCTCCTGTTAATCTTTTTTTTTGTTAGTTTAATTCTTGGGTTCAGCCAGAGACCCTAAAATGGTGGAGTTCTTTTTTTTTTTTTTCCTTGCTTGCATTGCTAAGATTTCTAATTCATCCCAACATCAAAATGGCTCTTCTTTTATACTAATTGATCTTATATTTAGCTGGATATCTTTCCCAGCTTTGCTAGTGTGGCAGAGTGACTCACTGATGGGCAGTGTCCTACAAACAGAAGTAGATTTTGTGACTCTTGGAAATATCCTTAAGACCATTAGTGCTGTTCTTCCATTTTTTTTTTTTTAATCTGGCTAGCTAAAATGTGGATATAATGCCCCCACTGTACTGACCACCTAGGACTATGAGCTCCCCTTGGGAACAGAGACAAATAACACAGAAAAACAAAAAGTAGGATGCTAGGATCCATGACACAATGGAGTACCATGCTAGCTTTGGGCTGGCCATGTCTAGACTTCAATATGAGCAATGATTATCAGGTGCCTGGGTGGCTCAGTCAGTTAAGTATCTGTCTTTTACTAAGTATCAAGTACCATGATCTTGGGGTTGTGGGATGGAGCCCTACATTGGGCTCCTTGCTTCTCTCTCTCCTTCTGTCTGCCTCTACCCCTGCCTGTACTCTCTCACTATCTCTCTCTCTGTCAAATGAATAAATAAAATCTTTTTTTTTTTAAAAGAAATAATTATGCTTCTTATTCAAATAACTGACATTTTGGATTTCCTATGAATTGTAGCTAACCTTACCACTTACCACTTAGGCAAGAGAAAGAGTGAGAGAAAGTGAAAAAAATTCAAAAATAGGTATTTTGAAGTATATTGCCCTTTATTGGTAACAGAATAAACAGTAATTAAGGAGGATAAGACAGAGAGCTAAAACAAACCAAAAGTCCTATCATTTGAATTAAGCCCTGATTTATTTTACAGTATTTACCATACTATATTGTAGTATATATCATACTATATTTTATATACATATATCATACTCTACATATTATACAGCTATTTATCTGTATTCTACAGATTAAAATAGTGTTTGCAGGGTTCTGTGACAGGCTCTGTGGCAGATGTAAACTACGAAGCACTCACAGATATTTCAGATTTAGGGAAACATGATATGGTCTCCCTAAAGTTGGCAAGAGTTGAGCACAAAGTAAATGCCATTGACATGTTGCTTCCATAATCACAGGCTATTTCATGGAAAGTGTGGTTTTCAGAGGGGATTGGAAGGGTAATGGGAGTTGTATATAATGAACCGATCAATGGGGACAGTGAGGGTTTAACAGGGACTGAGAAGACAAGATAAATAAGGGAGAGCTTATAATTTGCATTGACTTGAGTAAGAAGTCTGAAGAAATGAATAAAAGAGGAGTCTGTGATAAATTAGATAGGAACAGGTCACAGAAGACCTTAAATATCACTCACTGAAGAGCCACAAATGTTTTTCAGCAGAAAAGTGATTTAAAAAATACTGTCCTTTGGAAAATTAATCTGACAACATTTTGGAAAATAAATTAGTTTCGAAAGAATCTGCAAGTGAGATATGAAGGTAGAATGATATATGTTGCTGAGGTAAATTCAACAGAACTTAGCAAGATATATAAATATAAAAGATACCTTAATGCATAATTTATATATAGAAGATACACAGTTTCACTGACTCTTCTGCTTTTAATAAAGTTTCGACCCAAACTCAGCTTTTCTATTTTCCTGTGGAAACCTTTAACAATTGGAAAACCAACTTCCTAGCTTACGTTTTACTCCATTGCTTTGCAATTTAAAAATTCTCACTATGCATGTTTTCTTCTAATTGCTCAAAACTAAGGATTTTCTATAAGCTAGAGAATAAGTGACAGTGAATTACACCCTCCACCACTGTTTTCTCCATATGTTAACATTATAAACTGTGAGAGAAACTGTCTCTTAACTTGGCAGGATTTTCTAGATTAACATGTGTTTACCAACTTTAAGTTGGTCATTGCTTTTTCAAGAAGCCAATCAGAGAAAATCACTAAGAAAACTCATCTTTTAATTATAGTCCTGAATTTTTACATCCCTTACATTTTGTGCTTGGGGAACTGATGTTTCTCCAGTTTTCTGCTTCATGTTATCAAAACTTGACTCTTGACCTTCTTTTCTCATAAGATTTTGTCCCTTAAGATCTACGCCCCATGACATTTTCTTCCTCTTCACTCTGTGTCTTGCTTTCCTCC
This sequence comes from Neogale vison, assembly GCF_020171115.1. Lineage (NCBI taxonomy): Eukaryota > Metazoa > Chordata > Mammalia > Carnivora > Mustelidae > Neogale > Neogale vison. The sequence goes on from NC_058093.1 coordinate 132,810,032, forward strand.
TCTATTTCCTGACATTTGCCATGACAAGTCTCTTACGAAAATTCATTGAGAGCTCCTAAGAGTGTCTTCAATCTTGAAATATATTCTCTTTTCTTTAATCTTACTGTATATGCTCAGCTGTGAGGTTTTTTCTTTTTCTTTTTTATAGTAATTTAGGACAACTGTTGACATTTATTTAGCTTGGCTTTCTAACCTACCATATTACTAATGATGATTTCTCAGTGTAGTTACTGTTGTTGTTGCTGTTGTTGCTGTTTATGTTTATAAAGATTTATTCATTTAGTTTAGAGAAAGAGAGAGTAAGAGAGAGAGAGAGCTGGGGGAGGGGTAAAGAGAGAGGAAGAGAATCTCCTGCGACTCCTAGGTGAGCTCAGAGCTTGATATGGGCACCATCCCACGATCCTGAGATCACCGCCTCAGTGGAAACCTAGAGTTGGATACTCAACCAATGAGCCACCCGGGTGCCACAATGTAGCCACTAAGTCATTTAGTCAACAAACATAGGTTAGGCATCCTCAAAGCACTTGTGGATACTTTCAAATGCTAAGGAGACATAAATATGATTAATATATAATGAAATACCTCAAGAACAATACTAATCAAGTTTAATGTTTAAAAAAATATTTGGAATACAAAATGATATTTGTGAACAATTAATTCTTCTAGTATTCATTGGAACCTTATGTGGTTTCAAGAAATGTGCTAAAATAGGGAAAACTAATATGAATTAGACATCACCCATTATCTACAGGAGTTTACATCTTATAGAAAACACAGTATATATGAATTCCATACTTTCAGCTCAATAGTTTTATCCTATTTTTAAACTAACATCACCAATAGAATACTTATATGATTTTTAAATGGAATTAGTTTATATTAAAATAAAACAACAAAATGAGTTTTTATTTTTTTTTCCAATTTATTTATTTTCAGAAAAACAGTATTCATTATTTTTTCACCACACCCAGTGCTCCATGCAAGCCGTGCCCTCTATAATACCCACCACCTGGTACCCCAACCTCCCACCCCCCCCGCCACTTCAAACCCCTCAGACTGTGAGAGACTATGGACTCAAAATGAGTTTTTAAATAATTCTGACTACATTTTGAGTTTGATTTTTCTTTATAATCATTGTATTTCTTATAATACTACAGAGAACATTGGCAACTCACTAGAACAATCTCTCCTAAGGGTTTTTCTTTTATCATATGTAAGTTCTGTCAAAAAATGTAACTTGTTAAAAGGAATACACATTGATATTGAATGATAGCTTACCATATGCTATTTGTGTCAATGGCACTTAGAAAAGAAAAACTGATAGTTTCTACACTTAAAATCATTAAATACCAGTATTAGCAACAGACAAGTAATCAAGTAATTACCCTGGATGAAAGTCTGATTGCCCTGCATTATGGAATTGCATTTAAGATTACTTAATCTAGTTTTTCATGAAGGTCTCCAGCATATTAAAAAAAGAAACAATTGTGTTCAGAGAAAAGAATGGAAAGTTTTCAGTGATGAAATAAATTTGGAATATTGGAAGGATTTCTATAACATCTTTAGGCTATTAAATTTCTTTTTAAAGATTTTATTTATTTATTTATTTATTTGAGAGAGAGAATGAGAGAGCACAAGCAGGGAGAGGGGAGAGGGAGAGGGAGAAGCAGCCTCCCCACTGAGCAGGGACTTGGGAGCGGGACTCTATCCCAGGACTCAAGGATTAGGACCTGAGCCAAAGGCAGATGCTTAACTGACTGAGCCATCCAGGTGCCCCCCACCAAAATTAATAATAATAATAATATATTAACACAGTTCTAAGAGGGTGATGTCTACACAGAATTTTCCAAACTTACTTTACCATAGAGTTATTTCCTGGGACATTCATTCCTCAGAACATTAGCTGTGGCAAGTTACAGTGTTCTGTAATTGGGTGTTCAATGGGGAGAAGGAGCACAGGATGGGATAGGGGGACACAAGCAGGATCGCTAATGCTTCCTTCGATCGTTAGGGCATTATTCCTAGAGATGGTAACTGCACTTTAAAGGTAGTCTTAAGTAAAATACTACATTCTCTCTTTTCATAATTCTTCAAAAGTGAATCGATTTCCTAAAAAGTAGATAAGAACTTACTTGAACATAAAGTAGCTTAAATTATTTAAACACAAAAAAGAAATAAATACTTTCTTCCCCTAGTCATTGAGAATTTATGTATAGCGAGGTCAGTCCATGACCTTTTCATTTGTGTGGCGATAGATGACCTGGAGACAATCAGCACAATAACAATCCTAGATTTGTGTGAAATTTTGTGCACAGGAGGAACACGTATTGTTGACACCGAGGTCTTTTCTACTGGCCCTAGTAGAGATGGCTCTTCTGACAGGGAGATACCAAGTGACCAGAGTGCTGCGTCCTAAGGTAAGTTAGGCTTGGCCTCCACACTTTCTAAGACGGACATAATAGAGCAGGGATTAGGCAGGAAAGTGGCAGAAAGCCCAATAAACCAGACTGCACCACTCCTTCAGCTCCTACTATTCACACGGGAAACGTTGAAGGGTCCTTCCAGGGTGTTATAAGATCGTTTTAAGGGTAGATTCTTCTTAGGGTGGGTTGGGGGAGCTTGCGCCTGCCTGCCTTCCAACTCTCCTTCATCAGGACTACCTATACAGACTGCTAGTAACAGAGGCTAATGCTGAGCCCCTCACAGGCAGCTTCCCAGGGGGAACCCAACCAATGCCTTAAGGACAATTCAGTCACAATGGGCTCCTTCCATCCTAAAATGGCAATAATTCATCTTGATTAGGATTGTTCCTATACCAAGAGTAGATTAGCTTTTCCTACCCACAGGGACTCAGCCAGCACCAGTCCCAGTGGCCAAGAGAGTGTTTGCTATAGCAGCAGGGTATATAGTATAACATCACCACGGACCAAAGAAACTACACTTTGCAGCAAAAGAAGATGCAGTGGTGATTTCAGCACTGTGGAATCCACTGGCCCTAGCACATAGGGGACACGATGCATCAGTTGCCACATGACAGAGTTAGCAGAATGGCCTCTTGAAGGCCTACTGAGGTCCCAGGTTGGAAAGGATTCCCTACATGTACACAGTTTCATCCTTCAGAGCCCAGTATGCACTGTAATTCACCAACCATAATTTTGTATTAGGCCACCGAAACAGAATACATGGGTGTGGAAAATAAATATTTATCATCACTCTCAGTAACCCACTTGGGGAATCTGTGCATCCTGTCCCTGCCACTTCAGACTGTAGGAATCTAGAAGTCCTTGGTCTTAGAAACAGAGAACTCTCTCTAGGAGTTAGGGCCTTATTAAACATTAAGCTACAGCTACTAGGTCACTTTAAGCTCCTTATGCCAAGTAGTAGATAAAGAAAGGAGTTGTGAATCTGGCAAGATTAACTGTCCCTAATGATCAAAAGGATAAACAGCTACTGTTACATAATAGAGAGGAGAAGAGTGCCTTGGTATGCTGGTAATTCACTACCCTGTGTTCCACCCAATTTTGATTGTGAATGGTCAAGGAAGCAGCCATTACTTGAGAAAACCTTGTTAATTAGGAGACTGAGGAATAAAGGACTAGGTCAGTCCACTAGAGCAATCACCTTAACTGGCCCAGGTGTTAGTGGAAGGTGAGAGCAGTCTAGAATGAATAGAAGGAGCTGGTAAGGACCATTGGCGGCTTCCAGACCATCTGTAGGTCTGAGGTCTTTGATTGACTCACTAATTCTTTCTTGTAAATTATTTCAGGAACAAAGACCAAGGAGAAAAAAGTTGTCATTCAGATGGGATAGATTTGAGAACTGGATTTAAACAGTGGAAGGGGAACCTATGATTGATGTTGTGGTGCACCACTGTGATCCTTCTTTTCAGGTCTAAGCACTCATTCTCCACCCCCACCCCCCCACCCTCCACTACCCCTTGCCCTCCCCCTTGTCGCTGGGATATGGCTTTTAGCAACCCACAATCAAGTCATCAAGCGTTTATCTGGAATGGCCTCAGGCAAAAAGAACACACATTGCTGATGCAGTAAATTGGAGGTAGTTCCAACTAATGACTATCAGGTCTGGTGCTTCCTAAGATCCAGACGTCTGTATCACAAACGAACTGGAAATTCTCCAGTAAAATTCCTGCATACAGATATCATCTCCCAGTGGGGATTCCTGTGGCATCCCTTCGAAAGCAAGAGCTGTGGGTCATAAAGCTAAGGATTTTGTAAATTTCTAAGATATAACATGAACTGACTGATTGATTTTAGTTTGAGATATATATATGTATATATATGTTTAAACAGATTTTTGAGGTATAATTGATATCAAGAAAGTGCACATGTTTACCATTTACAGTTGGGTAAACATTAAATAGGAGTGACCTATAGAACCATCAAACGTTAGTGATGGTTAACGTATCCATCTGCCCAATTCGCCTGTAATTCCTCTGTAATCACTGCTTCCCTTACTGCCCTGTGGATACCTGTAGGCAACCACTGACTGATCTGTGTTTCAATAGGTTGGCTTGCATTTTCTATGATTTATATAAGTGGAATCAGTGTGTGAACCATCCGTTGCCTGGCTGCCTTCATTCCACATAATTATTTTGATATTCACCCATGCTGTATGCTCAATTGTTTAAGGTTTATTTGAAATCGTTCTTATTTCTTCTTCTTCCTCTTCTTCCCCTCCTTCTTCCCCTTCTTCTTCTTCTTCTTCTTCTTTTTAAAGAAGTGAGAGAGGGGCAGAGAAAAAGGGAGAGAGACTCTCAAGCCACTCCACACCCAACATGGAGCCCAATGCAGGGTGTAATCTCAGAACCCTGAGATCATGACCTGAGCTGAAATCAAGAATTGGATGCTTAACTGACTGAGCCACCTGGGTGCCCCCTTATTTCTTCTTTAAATGTTTGATAAAATATACCACGGAAGCCACCTGGACTTGCAGTTTTCTTTGTATGACTGCTTCTAACCACAAAATGAATTTCTGTATTACTATGGGTTTTTGCAGGTTATGTCGTTGCACTAGACAGGCATATATAGTATGTTTTTCAAGAAATTTGCCCATTTCGTATACATCAGGTCCAGATTCTTGACCCCCAAAACTGAAATAATAAATGTTTGTCTTTTTGATCTACTAAGTTTTGGGGTAATTTGTTGAATGGCCATCTATTACTAATACAGTATATCTGAAAACTGTTGCTTTCCATTCTTTTATTCATCCTGAAATAAGTTGATGGGATCATTTGAGTAAATTTTAAATATTTGAGAGGGACATATTTTCATACATGTCCGATGTACTTAAAAAATAATTGCTTTGAGCATAGGAGGACAATATTTTACAATAGATGCATTACTAATTATTTAACCCAACAGTTCACTTCTGGCTTCACCATTAATAACCAACTCCTCATGGCTTTGCTCAAGTGGTCAGTCTATACATACCTTAAATTAACACTTTGGAAGTAATTCATATTTCACTGGTTTTAAAACACTGTTAACTGTAAGGTAATTTAATATTATAGATATGTACAATACGAAAAAATTATCTTAGCAATAATTAAGTATGGGCAATATCTTTACAGATAGTCATGTGGCAGTCCAATTTAAATGCTTTAGGAATTTAGGAAAATATTTAGGTAAAGACCTTTTGAAATTTCGGGAGTCTATTGTTTTAATGTCAAATGAAAGCTGTTTTTGAAAAATAACTGTTATTATTTGGGATGCCTGGGTGACTTGGTCAGTTAAGCATCTGCCTTTAGCTCAGGTCATGATCTGAGGGTCCTGGGATTGAGTCCTACATTGGGCTCCTTGACCAGCCATGAGCCTGCTTCCCCCTCTGCTTGCAGTTCCCCTGGCTTACACTCACTCACTCTCTGACAAATAAATAAATAAAATCTTTTAAAAAAACTGAAAAAAAATTAAAAAAATAACATCTTGTAAATGGGTCAACTCAATCTTACTTTCAATATCAGAACACAAATGAATATTATTTTATTGAAATAGTGGATCACTTTTTGAAGATAAATTTATAATTGAATGCATTTCGATTATATTTCATCTTTTGAGTGTGTGCTATTATCAGTAATGGCACTATAAATATTTTCATACAAGTCTTTGTGTGGCTATATATTTTTATTTTTCTTGAGTAATACTTAACAATTAGATTACTGGATCATGTTATAATTTATATTTAAATTTATAAGAGATGATCAAACCTGATTTTTTAAAAAGATTTTATGTGTTTATTTGAGAGAGAGCATGAGAGAGGAGAAGGTCAGAGGGAGAAGCAGACTCCCCAAAGAGCTGGGACCCCGGTGTGGGACTCGATCCTGAAAGTCCGGGATCATGACCTGAGCCGAAGGCAGTCACTCAACCAACTGAGCCACCCAGGTGCCTGATCAAACCTGATTTTAATTTAACATGGGTAAGTAGTTTGTACAATATCCATATGCTGAAAACTTCAAAATATTTATATTATATATTTTCCCAAAGAAAACAAAATACTAATCCAAAGGGATACATGTACACTGAGGTTTGTAGCAGCATTATCTATGATCACCAAATTATGGAACCAGCCCAAGGGTCTACAGACTGATGAAAGGGTGAAGAGAATGTGGTCTACATAGACAATGAAATATTACTCAGTCATAAAAATGAATGAAATCATGCCATTTTCAAGGACACAGATGGTACTAGAGAGTATAATGCTGAGTGAAATTAGTCAGAGAAAGAAAAATACCATAGGATTTCACTCATATGTGGAACTTAAGAAACAAGACAAATGAACAAAGGGAGAAAAAAAGAGAGAGAGGCAAACCAAGAAACAGACTCTCAACTCTAGAGTACCAAACTGACGGTCCCTGAAGGAGAGGTGTGTGGGGGGTGGGTGAAACAGGCGATAGGAATGAACAATGGCACTTGTGATGAGAACCGGGGAGATGTATGAAAGTGTTGAGTCACTTAATTCTGCACCTGAAACTAATATTACACTGTATGCTAACTAGCTGGAATATAAATAAAAACTTGAAAAGAAAACCTAAAATGCTTACAGAAGAAATTAGAGTTATTTACCATGCTTATAGATCAAAAGGCTCAATATTGTTTGGAAGTTCAGTTTTGCAAAATTGAAGTAATGAAAAATTGACTCAACCTAATGCAATTGTAATCCCATCAGCTTTTCCTCCATGGTGCAGAATTATGTGACTAGAAAACAATTTGCCGTTGCAGCCTCTAGTTGTATTGGTCAGTGAAGAACTGGAAATGTGATGCTTTTTCAGATGGCCGGCTTTCTCACCACCCCCGTTGAAGGTAACTTAAACATACTGAAAAGAATAAAAAACAAACAGGCAAGAATATTCCTGTTCTTGCTGTAATCTCTACTGACCCACAGCTCTCAGTCTGCCTGTGGGGAGATGGGCTTCAGAAAAATGATGAGTGTGGGGAGCTGTAGGAAGTCCACAGTAATGACTTGCTCCCTTGAACCTATCAGGAGAAACAAAAATGAGGCCCCTTTCAGAAATGCATGGAAATGGTATTTTTGAGGTGTTAGCAGAAATGGAATAGATTAAAATTTGTGGAATTTCCTGGTTCCCTGAAGCCAGTTCTTATATAAAGATGTAAGAAGTTTGTGCAGGAAAGCATTTGGTGCTGAGAGGCTGGCCTTCTCGGTGAGTCCTGGAATTGGAAGGAAGAGTCTATAATGTTTGTACATTTCAGGATCAGTAGCAAACGATGAGACAACAAACTGTAGCAGTGAATGTCCCCAGATGCTATCTCCAGGTATAACCCATCAAACCTTACTGGTGACCCGGCCATGGAAATGATGAGAGAAGAACTGATGGAAATTCATGAGCTGAGGACACACTCTCATGCCTTACCGTGCGTCTACTGTATCCTGAAACACAATCCTGAAAACAGACAGGTACATGAGATCCCAGAAAAAGTGAAAATGTGTGCAAGTTCTTCCAAAAACACTGAGATGCCTTCAGAGACCATTAAAAATTTTGGATCTGACCACTTTCATTAATTGAAATAAATTCCGTTTTGCTTTTCTTTCTTCACTCCCCAGTGATATTGAGACTTAACAAGGAAATCAGATCACCACTAGGAAATTTAAAAAAAAAAAGATGAAGTCCACAGGAAATAAAGGATCCATAAGTCCTTTAATTGAAAATACTATTTAATTGATAATATTGAAATAATATATAATTGAAAATATTTTGACCTATAAAAGAAAATTATGTCTTCTCACTATACTGCATGTTTTTCCTTCACAGGTGATCAAAGAGTGCTTTTCTTATCAATTGTTCAAAGCTCACATCAGTAAAGGGAATAGGTAACACATATGAAATAAATGGTCTTTATAAAGCTTGTGTAGCAGGGAACAGGTATGAAATTTACCTCAGCTCAATGTAACTTTCAGGGAGTTAATTTATAATGAAAGGCAATATTACTTAATAGCAGATGTTACCTTCTTTATTTTCCAAGCTAGGATTTTTCTTTTTTTCTTTTCTTTTCTTTTCTTTTTTTTTTTTTTTAACTGAATAGTTTTATTTTGTTTGGGATAAAACATCACAGGAACTTTTTTTTTTTTTTTTTTGAGCCATGTCGTATTTTAAATTAGCATACTGTCTTGAACAAAGGTTATATTTGCAATCTGCATGGGAAAGCAGAGTTTTCCTAATACCAAAGACTTTGATATACAATAGCATATTTACACTGTCAAAGAGACTGCACCAATTATGTTGATTATAAAGGTCACTTGGATGGTTCTCTAGTCAGTTCAGGAAGCATAAGATTTCCCAACACTATTCTTTTTAATATTGTTAGCGAAGTATTGTCAATTTTATTTTAAATACAGCAGTATTTTGAGAATGCCTTTTGACAGAGAATGTGAATTTTTGAAATGCGCATTGAGGTATTTCATGGGAATTTCACCAAAGACTCATGGATGTTAGTTGTTAATGTCGGTTGAACATAAGTTAACTATCATTCCTTTACACTAGAGTTATTTGCATTTAATTTTTTCCTCTGAGTTCTATCATCCACATTATCTAATCAATTGTTTAAGTGACCTAAAGAAATATTTTTTGGTATAGTTGAATAAAGAAATTAAAGTAATTTTAATAAAACCTTATCTCTTGATTACTTCAGGCTTAGAGTAGAACCTAGCATTGAATACATCAACATGCATAAAAGCATTAGAAACGGTTTTAGCAGTTAGCATGAAACTTTAAATTGTATTCTTTCCCCCTTACAAGTGCTTAACTTTTACAGCACATTACCTCATTGTATGGAAACTGATGAAATTAAGTGAGTGCTATGTATTTCCATTAAGTGAGATAATGTGCCTTAAAATAATACCGTCAAATAGTTTTTCATAGTGTAATTTTTTTTTTTACTGCCTTTTGTTTGCAATCCCCTTTTTAAGACTTTAAATGGGATTTGGTTCCCTACCAATTTTATCCCTTTCAATTGGAAAACTGTAGCTTTTCCCCACCCTGTGTTTCTAATGGAGCTTGAAATTAACATTGTGCTTTTGTTGTAATTTACTTTTTATTATTGTGGTGCTGAAAATTGGAAAATGTTCATAGGGTTTTTAGAAAACATTGCTTAGTGTTAAAGTATGTCAACCAAACACGGGGATTTTTTTTTTTCCCCAAAACGCTAAACATTGTGAACAGATTGTGACTTTCATTTTATCATTATTTTAATTAATTTCTTCATAAATGGAATGTAAGTGACAGTCAGAAAGCCATGAATATGTTGGTCACTTGACTAATCTTTGGGTGAATTCCTCTTCATTGAGATGAACAAGGACTCCCTTAAATTAAAAGGGAAATGGTTCCAATCTTATTTCTCTCTTCAGTTATTCTGCTTCTGTCTTCAGAATTTAGTCTTCTGCACTGGCTGTGTTGAGCCTGTTGTTTATAGGATTTTGATTAGTGTGTACTTAAGTCTATGCACAAGAGTGGAGACAAATGTAAGTGTCTTGGCGATACTGAATCTGCTCCTTCTTCATTTTCTTTCACCTGTATTGAAAGCCCTAGTTTCTCCATCTGTTCTACTGGCTGGTTAAAATAAAACCCACTCTGTGGTATGGAGATTCTGGTTTATTGTCGAAAGTGTCTTACTATGTTTTAACATTTAAAACTATCAGTAGGGGGCGCCTGGGTGGCTCAGTGGGTTGGGTCGCTGCCTTCGGCTCGGGTCATGATATCAGGGTCCTCGGATCGAGTCCCGTGTCGGGCTCTCTGCTCAGCAGGGAGCCTGCTTCCCTTCCTCTCTCTCTCTGCCTGCCTCTCCATCTACTTGTGATTTCTCTCTGTCAAATAAATAAATAAAATCTTTAAAAATATATATTTATAAAAAAATAAATAAAACTATCAGTAGATAGAAAGTAAAAGCTTATAATGTCAATGGGGTATTTATTTTGACTTCTCTCAGGAAATGCATTGGGGGCCTCCTATTTTAGCTAAAAGTTGTTGGGCATAGAGCCTTAACCAATCTAAAGTGGCGGTAGTCCTGGGTGGTCACTAAAACAACCTGAAACCTCATAAATACTCAGGTGTAAATTCCCCTGACTGAAAATTTTTATTTCGACAAATTAATGCTTTTGACATTTTCTATAAATGACATTACACAAAAAAATCATAATCATTATGATTAGAGAGAAATTGATTTAAAAATCTTCTTTAAGAAACTGAATCATGTATTTGAAGATTATGCATTAATCAGGATGATTCTTTCCAAAACAAATACAAGTTAAAAAGTGTGTATCTACAAAAGGTATATCTTTAGGTTTTAAATCTATGTACAGAAAAAGTGTACATGCATTTGGAGAATTAATGGAATATGAAGTCTCTTTCATTTTAAGGATACAAATGGAATTTATTAGCTTTTTACTTATGACTTAAACCTCATGTTTAACTGGCATGATGCTTTTCCTACAAGCTGAATTCCAGAAACTGAGTTTAAATCTTCTGCCTCTTTTAGACAATATAATAAAATACTTCTTTGCAGTAGAGGAAATTTAGAAGTACAGTTCTCAGTCATCTAGAGAAATCTCTTTTAGGCTAACAGCACATACTATGTGACAATGTAGTACAGTATGAATTCTCTGGGGCCCCTAAGTATTCTAACAAAAAAGTTTTACCATAATGTTTATATTTTAATAATTGATCTAATATGTCAAACAGATAAAATAACTGGTAAAATATTAAATTTACAAATAGGATGCAGTACTAAATTTGTGTGCACTAATAGCATAACCTCAAAATATGTAAACCATTGACAAGATTATAAGGAAAATTGACAAATCCTGTGTGCCCTAGCATTTTGGCCACTTATGAAGTATTTATTTCCATTTCTTCTGAAGTAATAGAATTGTAGCTGGACACGGGGCCTCTCCCTTTTTTTAGGATACTGAAGCCATGTGATGAAGTTCTTGATAATTGAATGTGGGGAAAATTGATTTTTACTGCCTCCAGGCAAATAATAAAAGTTCCATCAAGCTCTTTCAAATTTCCTTGAGCCACAACAAAATAGGCATGACATAGTTTCTCTAAATCTTTTTGGTTGCCATAAATTCATTTTCTAATTCATTCCTCAGGAAGGCTCATGAGTACAATAAGTCTTGAAGTTTTGCATATTTATAACTGATTTTACTGTGCTCTTTATAATTGAAGGACAGCCTAACTGAATCTAAAATCCTTCATTTACATTTGTCTTTTCTTGAGTAGTTCCTTGAGTAGTTTGTAAATATTACTCTTTTGCTTTCTGACATAATATGTTCTTCCAGAATTCTGATAACAATCTGATTTTCTTGGTCTTAGGCAGAGCTAGGGAAGGCAGTGTCCTGCAGAACATTATGGGTTAGATGCTGATTTACACAGTGTACCTTCCAATGTGTAGGATCAGTTTTCGTTTTCAGGAAAGTTTTAGGTAATTATTCTTTTAAAATATTTCTTCAGTTTCGTTTCTTTGGTTTTCTGCATAGAGAACTCCAATTATATTGATATCAGATTTAGGGCCATCTCTCTGGATCCACATGCAACCCATGTAATTGCATAGAGACTCAAGATCGGAAGGACCTTATAGTTGGGAGTTTCATGCTCAGAGGTGGCTGTCTTGAATGTCTCAATAATTTTATCCTTAAATTTGCCTATTATAAGTGAAGACCAATGGGACAATGCAGTAGGGGCCTGAGGAATGAGGCCTTATCTCACCAGTAATATTTGGCACAGCTTTCCGACCTCCCTGCCTCCTCTGGATGGCTTCTTGGCCCCAGATCCTGCACCTGGCACTGCCCGGCACAGCACAGTCTCCCCCTCCCACACTCATGCAGCTGTGGCTGCCTCCTCCCACTAACGGGGAGCAAGAAAAGTCAGTGGTAAGAACATGCACAGTTCTGTGCCTCAGAGCGTGGAGGAACAGTGGCCATTCTCCCCCAGGCTGGTAACTGCACAGCATGCTGCACCAGTGGCTAGCTGCCTGGGAGCCTCTTGTCTCCATCCCTTCCAATTAACTGGTGAGACTGGCAGGAAGGCTGAGTTCCATTGGGTTCGCATCTCTGCTATGAGTTAAAATAACTGGTCCGGGAAGAGGTGATGTCTGTTTGGATTTTGGTGACCCACCATGGGCAGCTTGCTGGTCCAGCAGCTGGGAAAATGGGGAACAGCAAATAAATGGGGAGACAGCAAATAAAAAGCATCAGAGGTTGAGAGAGAGATTATAGGAGACATTTTGAAAGCTACCTAAATATTCAATACCTTTAAAAGCAATTTCCCCCTACTTTTTGGACAAGAGCCCCAGTATTTCCATTTTGTACTGGGCCACACAATGACCCTCTTTTCCCATCTTCTACATCATTCCTTTCTTCCTAAAGTCTTTTAATTCTATTTCTTATTTGTGTGTATTTTCTTCACTTTTCCTATTTCTATTCTTTATTTCACTTACTGCACCTTTTGAGGTGTTAAATTGGTTATTGTGGTTTTTTTAAAATTTAGTTTCCACTCTTAAAATGTTTTAATTTTTCAAACGTTCCTCAAGTCTTCCCTTTGAATGGGGCATGACTTCCAATTGCCAATGTCAACTGCTGTAAGCAAGCTACACAGGAAATAAGAGAGTGGTTCACTTCCAAACCACTTCATAATTTTGATAGTCTTTGCTTCTCTTTCTCTCTGGCATATTTTGCCTGTTTGCATGGACTTCTGTACATAGAAACCAAGAATCTGTTTAAGAGCTTTGAAATACTGTTCCAATGATCTGTTTAGTGTTGTTTGAAGTCTATATTGTAATGATGAGAAAAATGGAAATTGCTTAAACTCCCTTAATGAGTCTTGTAATTGGAAATACTCTCAATTTAAAAAGGTAAATATTGTTTTTGTTGCACATTTGCTATAAAATAAGCAAAGATGAGACATTATTCTTTTGGAAATAGTGAGTAGAAATTTCTCAATTGCTTTGAATTTATTATCATTTGTTTCAAAAGAGATTTCAAGAGAATAGCAATTTATTTAATCTTAAATTAACCGCAGGAAATATAGGCAGAGAGGGTTTTATGCAGTGTATGGATATAGCAGTATGTAAATGCAAGATAAATGATAGCAACAGCAGACTATTTTCAGTCTAAAAGGTCCTTAATGACATTCCTTGCATATGCATCAAATTCCCTTAAAGATGTATTTGGACATTATGTTTCTAGTCATTGCAAAAGCTTGTCAAAAAGATTGTTTGGCAGTATTTCATAGGATCACTGGAAAAAAAGTAAATAAGAAGTTGCCTGAAGGGTGAGGCTCTTAATGGATGAACATTACATATGTTAGACTCCAGAATAGAAATAATCATGACAATTCAGCATTTCAGAGTGAAGAGGGCTATTATAGCTGTAAGGCCAAATTTAGATGAGGAAAACAAAGCTATCTCTATCCTGCCATAATTTAGATTAAAATACCTGATTATGTCTCTTGGTGAGATGATTTACAGTATATGCCAGGAATATTGTGTTGATATTGTTATTTTATTAATACCTACCAAAAATAAAAGATGGAATACTAAAGATGAAACTTAACATTTGTAATAACACAATGCAATATTTTCTTCTCATTTTTAAGAAGTTACCTCAGAATTATGTTGTTGACTACTTTGTAGATATTACATTGAGAAATCTTTACATTTTGAACATAGATTTTCTTCTTATTGTAGTATAAAAATAAAACCCTACCCCCAAATAGGAGATATTCACTCTCTTTAGAGACATAAAAGGGAAAGTCATGTTGAAATCAATGATTATTCAATCAGGAATTTCTGCATTGGTTATTGGTTAATAGTTAGTGGTTATTGTTGGAGAATCTGACAATTACAAAATATACTCCATACTTTGTTAGAAAAAATAGCAATCTTGTTGTTGAGCCTCATTATTACATTTACCTGAATCTACTATATTCTTTGAATAATGTTAAATATCTTACGGGAAAAAAATATTGTTTAATGGTATAGCTAGCCTAAACATTTCCAACTCTCTAACACATTCATTGTAAAGCATAGACAACCATACAGTATACCCTAATCTTACAATAGGAATGATATTTTAAGCATGGGATAATTACAAAAAATCCAAGTGCAAAATATCTTGATTTGCAAATACAATAATTACAAGAAAACAATTCTGCTTTTCCAATAATGGACATGGATAACAGCTCTTTATAGAGCCAAAGCATTTTATAGACCCTATTTTCTAAACCAGGGGTTGGAAAACTATGGCTCTGTGTCAAATCCAGCTTGTTATCTGGTTCTGTAAAATTTTATTAGAACACAGCCATGATTGTCTGCTTCTGTGTTGCATGTGGCTGCTCTCATGCTATAGTGGAGAACTAAATTGTTGTAATGGAGGCAATATTATTGCTACATCGAAAATATTTACTATCTGATCTCTTCTTGAAAAAGTGTTGCTTTTACCTTTCTAAATCATTATTGTATAGTAGGGCATCAACAACAACAACACAGACAACCAGGGTTAAATTACCATGCAGCAGTGTATTGATCAAAAATCTTGTAAAATTGTTTATATTATGTATTGGTTTGTAAAATTTACATTCTGACTACAGAATGAACATTGGTCTCTATGTGATAAAGTATTCCATCTTAAGTTTTTCAGTTCAGGTTTTTAGATGACTTTGGCTAATGAAGTCCTTTGGATATGTGTTGTGGAGGGTGCTCTTCTAATGTTTAAAATATATTGTAGTATGTGTCATGTTTACCCCCAATGATAAGAATCTACTAAAAATAATGAATTATTTATTATTTTAAATTTCTTCATGTTGCTGTAAACAAGTACTCAAGAAAAGATATAAAAGTTAGAAAATATATACTAAATTTGACTTGCCATCACCAATGGGATTTCCTGTGAAGCTCTTCTCTCAATGGAGAACGTACTTTCTCTAGTATCTCCTATAGGAAGAAGTATTCAAAAGAGTAATACAAGGTTCTCTGACAAGTCTTCCTGCAGCTTTAGGGTAAAAAAATAAATTCCTTGACAAAAACTAAAACTTACTTCTTCACAGAGGACAGGGAGGATGTACCAAGCTGGATACCATTAACATATAGTTGCTTGGTGTGACTGTTTAAATGAGAAGACTTTCTCATTTAAAGAAGAAGTAAAAGACAAGTAAAAGTAGTAACTAACATAGGCTGGGGATAAAAGTCTCAAGACATTAGAATATTATTAAATATAAATAAGAGAGACTCAGAAAGGAGGGGATGTTGGAAAGACATCAGGGAAGAGTTGAATTTGATAATGCGCCAGGATGGAGCCTAACCAATTTTCCAGGAGAAGAACACTTTGGTGAACCCACACTGGGCAAGAAATAAATACAAGGAGACAAGGAAAAATATGGCGGTGGTACTTCTACTGGGGTTTGGAGAAGGGCAGGACTTTGAGTATCCAACCCGTGGAGTCATAGTGAACATATTTTTTTTTTCACAGAGTTCTCTAGGCAAATTTCATTACAATTGGTTAATGGACAAACCTTTAAAGCAAAAGGTTGATTGAATGATCAGAGATCTCTGAAGAAATGTGTCTTCCTACAGGTATGTGTTTATGTTTCAAGGGAAGGTGAGTCTCAGAGCCATGGAAACATTCTAGGGATTATAAATCCTGAGATACTGCTCCTATTTCCATCCTGGAAACACTTATTTTTATTCCATAGAGTAACATCCCAGGATGATGCGCTCTTACTTCCCCCATTTCATTCCATTATGGCTGTAACTCTCCTTTAGAAGCCCTCAGAGTTTTGACTTGAAGGCTCATCACTGATACAGGACAGACGTACCAGATGAAATCTGGTTTCATCATCTTGCCCCAGAACAGGGAAGGGTTTGGGTTGAGGAGAAGCAGTGTATTAATGGCGAGCCATACTTTTTCCTGTCCCTGCCCAAATTGTCCTGCATTGAAGATAATGTAAATAGGTAGAGATATTAAACACATATCTTATTTTTCCCATAAATGAAGTTATGAAATCATGGTTGAGAATGAGGAGTTGGTAAAGTAGGGGAGCTCAAGGTCAAGGCTTTTAGCAGTGATCCATCCCATGGTGAGGGTAGAGAGCCCCTGTCTGAGACAGAGAGCTTTCCAGCGTTTGAAAAGTTTTGGTTGAAGATAATAGTGCTCAGAGCTATACAGATTTTCAGATTTTCTCTCCCAACACTCAGACTAGAGTTACTAAATCTGAAAACCTGCTTACTCTTAGTGTTTACTTTTAGTTTTCAGAATTTCTTCAGCAGGAATTTGATAATTCTGCTTAGGATGTATCAAAAGGCTGCTTTGAATTAACCAGTATGTATAACCTGATATTTGCCTTCTCTGAAATCTGTCTTTTTTTTTCCCTTTATTGTCCATAAGAAATTTTGCCCTTCTAAACTGTTTCTTGTAATCCTTCAAGTTTTGGAAATATCTCCCATTTCATTTAATAATGGGGGCTTAAATAATTAAAGCAATGACCTCATTTAAAAGGCTCTCTTTCTACTGTTCAACCCACTTGGCCTTCAATTACATTCCAACTAACTTTGTCCTTTGCAATTTGGAGGTAATTATACTTTCTTCAGGAGACAGAAGCTACATAGGACATTAGTGGCTCTATTCCCATATTCACACCAAATAGTTTTTTTCCACCTTTTTTCTTGTTATTTAAAGTTTCTTTTTGAAATTTCCTGTTCACTTTTCATAAATTTCATACCATTAGCTACGATTTGAAAAAATTATCTGTAAATCTCTGTGCTTTGCTTTTGATTTTATTTTTCGTTATTTGATTTTGTTCTTCCTTCTTCTTCCTGTACTTGGGTCAAGTCCTTTTAAAATCCTAGAGCTGCTTGAGTATCCTCACTGAGCGTTTCCTACCTGCCGTCCTTTATGACAGAGGTCACGTTGGCTTCTAGTTTCCGAATTTTTACTTTTTATTCTATTTGCAGCTGTATTTTCTGACCTTTCATTCTGTTTTAGGAAATCTGATCCTAGAAGCATTCTTCTTTGTCATCCGAAATTTTGATATCATTTTCCTAAATGTAAGCGGAATGTCTGGCGAGGTCTTGTATTCTTTTTCCTGTCTTCTATAAATTCTTCTTCAGGGGCACCCGGGTGGCTCAGTTGGTAAGCGTCTGACTTTGGCTCAGGTCCTGATCCCAGAGTCCTGGGATTGAGCCCCACCTGGCAGCCGTGCTCCCATCCGGCTCCTGCTCCTCCATCCCTTACTCCCCCTGCGTGTGCTCCTTTCTCCCGGTGTCTCTCCCTGTCAAATAAATAAAGAAAGTCTTTTTTAAAAAATCCTCTTCAAAGAATCATTCCTTACTACTGGATTTTTGAGAAACTCTGATCCCTCAGTGTGCAAAAGGGAGAGAAAGTGTAGCACAGCATTCTCAGTACAGGGGAGGAGCTCTCGCCGAGGGAAGCCCATCGGGTAGAGTGCTCACCACATTACACTCTGACAAAGGGAGATGAGGGTGTTCCCCTGGACTAAGCCTTCTCCTCAAGCCAATCTTTGCAAAAATTTGCTGAAATCTAAAAAATGATCACTTAGAAAGCTTCTTTTGTTCGTTGGTCATCTTGTAGTAACTATATTTTTATTCTTTCTTCATTACTGTGTTTTTAACATTTCCTGTGAAAAGTTTGTATTAATTTTGTGATCATAAAAAAGTAAATTTACGTGAAGAACCTAAACAAATGCTCTAAGGGAACCTACTTTTGTATTTCTGTGTTGGATTTTTTTTTTTTTTCACTTTGGGGAATTTCTTTTTTTCCAGTAAACCTGAGTGTGGAGATTTGTGCCTGATATCCCTCCTTCTACCAGGAGTACCTGGTGCTTACCAGACATATTTACTTCCACAATCCATGATCTTAATATACACAGTGTAACTTAAAAATAATTGTTTAATAGATCTTAATGATTTCAAAAAACTCATTTATTCCAGAAAACAGAAAAAGAATCCGGACACTTCAGGGTAATATCTAATCAATTCATACTTATCCCTCCTCCCCTCTTTCCTTCTCCTTCCTTCCTTCCGTTCTTTTTTTTAAAATTACTTACAGTTTAACTCAGTAGATTAGAGTTTTCTCTACACTATTTATTCTCTTTTCTGAATTAATTCCAGGGTCCATGAGGTGGGGACACCCAGTCAGTAATCTTGAACTGACAGTGCAAACATCTGTTGATGTTTACACACACTTTCTGAATAAATCCACACTTTCTGTAAATCCACACTTTCTGAAATCTTTGCTGGGTCTGCAACATTTCTGGTCCCTACGATCAGGACTAGGTCACTCTCTTTTACAAACTATCCTTTATTATACAAGTTAAGATACATCCCTAGTCTTTTGATTTCTAGGAATCCATAAGTCAGTCCTTTACTAACAATATAATCGTAAAAGCTCACAGTTTGTTGTTAAAACTAGATCTTAAATATTCTCACCACAAACAAGAAATGGTAATTATGTGAGGGGATGGATGTTTCAGCTAAAGGGAGGGAGGTAGGTGATCATATTGCAGTATATAAATGTGTCTCATCAACACATGGTGCACCTTAAACTCATGTAATGATATATGTCAATTATAACTCAATAAAAAATGAAGAAATGTAGTTTTTTCTTCACATTTTCCTTGCAACAAATTCCATTTCTTCCTTCCTAAGACCCTGTCTTCTGGTCATTGGGTTCTACCTGGTTTTCATCATTGTTCCTGGGGATGAGAATCACTGATTATTGCTTAGGAAGTCCCAGACTGCCATTCACTGTGCACCAACACTTCCTCTTATGGCAGAGCTATTACCCACTTCTCAGAGCTTTTCTCCTTTGCTTTGATCATCCTGTATTTAAAGCCATTAACTCATTGAGAGATTGGCTTGACCAACACTCAAGGTCGGATCCTGTATAACAGCTGAACTCTGACCCACAGTCTCTACAGCAGCTAGCCTGGGAACCCAAACCAGGATTTGCAGAGCCCCGAACTACTAGGACTTGATAAAAGAAAAACAAAAAACTGCCGGCTTCCATAATTTTGCCCCCAATTCCAATTTAGGATTAGAGAAAGGGCAATATGCACCAGTAATTAATCACATAAGATGTCCTGTTTCTAGTTAGCCCATTTCTTGCCTCCCCATGCCAACAATCTTTAATCAGAATACAAGTAACATCTTCTCTCTCTTTCTTTTCTTTCTTTCTTTTTTCCCCCCCACTTTCAAACTTTCCCACTTTCCGGCTCCGGCTGCCTTTGGGATCTTGCCAAATGTAACTGATGGTGCTGCCTAGCTCTCTGCAGCAAGCTCCTAATAGTTTTTGCTTGTTCTCATCTGCGTGGTCTTTGTTTATCAGCCCCACATCAGACTCAGGATTCAGCCCATCGCAGAGGGCTAGTCATGGGGAACAGCACAGGTCAGGGGAGCAGGGGCTGCAAACCAACTCCGCTCAAGTTCCTAATTTTGTGGTTTGGTCTTTGCCTTAATTGCCTGTCGCCCAACACCTGCTTTGAAACACAGTTTTAGAAAATGTATCTTGGTGTGAAAAGGCCTAGGTCTGGTTCTCCTTTTTGACCTTTTTACTTAGGACTAAGATTATGTTTTGTCTCCTTAAAAGTCCAAGGACTGACAATCAGTTGGAGTGCCACCTCCAGTGACCATATTTCATGTCCAGACTTTCCTGCAACTAACGTCCTGATTACTTTGGACTTAAGAAAACACTTTTTTTGGTGGAGACTTCAACACCTACCCTCCTATTTGGGAGGTCTGGTGACACTGGACTTCCAGAATACCTGTTTTTCCTTTACAGATCTATATAATTTGGCAAGAGTTAGTAACCGGCACTTTAAGGTTTGGTCTCTAATTACTCCCATTTACATCTTCTGATTTCGGTTCTCAAGTTACTCAGCTGAATATCTGTTAGCTGAATAATGATATTTTCAGACTCCAAAGATAT
This sequence comes from Neogale vison, assembly GCF_020171115.1. Classification (NCBI taxonomy): domain Eukaryota; kingdom Metazoa; phylum Chordata; class Mammalia; order Carnivora; family Mustelidae; genus Neogale; species Neogale vison. The sequence continues at coordinate 132,830,498 of NC_058093.1, forward strand.
TTATATGTCTATTATATGGTTTTAACTTGACTTTACATTTCCTACGACCCATTCCCTCCACCGCCGAGAATTGGTTTATTATTTCTCGGCTTCACCATTTTGTTACTCCAATACAAAGGTATCCTTGCTCCCTGTTCCTGTTTAACACTTTATAAGACATATGATTAGCCCTTTATTCAATTGTTCCTATAGTAATATAAGCATTCTACATATTTAAAGTATTTTTTAAGTTCAGGGGTGCCTGGGTGACTCAGTCAGTTAAGCATCTGCCTTCAGCTCAGGTCATGATCCCAGGGTCCTGATATCCAGCCCCGCTTCCGGCTCCCTGCTCAGTGGGGATCCTGCTTCTCCCTTTTTGTCTCCCCCTCTGCTCATGCTCTGTCTCTCACTTTCTCTAATAAATAAATAAAATCTTTTTTAAAAAGTATTTTTCAAGTTCAGATTGAAGTAACAATGTCCATGCCACATACTGAAGATACTCCTTATTATTAAACTTAATTAATTATTGGCTATTAGCTTCTTCTTATTGAATCTGTTATAGGAAGGCAATCAATTCTTGAGAATCTATAAGGTAAATACCAGAAGGTTGTGGTTTTAGCAGAAGAGTTAATAAAACTCAACAGGAACAATGTGATCTCTGTCATTTTTCTTACCAAGTGCTACTGTACATCTCTGTATCACAATTTAAGCATTTATAGAGATAAGTCTGTTTCTTTTCTATGCTCAGTGTTGACTTTTTAAAAAAAAATCCCCCATTTGACTTTCCAAATGTTTTCTCTTGGTTTCTCTTGGCTGTACTGCAGAGTTTATTCATGCAAGATACAAAGTTTCTGGTGAATCATTTTTCTCTTGAACCAGATTACAAAACATGCATAAATTTGGGTTGGAGTTTGATATATGTTAATAGGCAAGTGACATGATTCATCTTAATAACCATGGACATGAAACAATAATAAAAATAATTATTATTATCTTAATATTATTATTGCAAATAGTGAGATGACTCCATCCTTTAGGCATTCCTAAGTGTATACGACATCAGGAAGAGAAATTCTGTGAAAATCACCACTCCTCTGATGCATTCTTCCTGTCTTTCCTCAAAGATGCCCATATGCAGAATCTGTCATCATTGTCTTTTCTTTTTTTTCTTCCCATGGCCTAGCCATTCCAATATTGACGACACGTGCCAAGACTCACTCACTCGCTACTTCTTCATACATTGGCCGCTAATTACTGATAATATTGTTTGTGGAATGATGACAAGATATATTCAAAATATTCCTGTGGTAGGTAGGATGCATCTTCAGGCACTTTCTGGGAGGTGAGGGGTGAGATGAACACCCCGCAGCAGTTTCCTTGGAGCTATAAACATCAGGAGCATGGCTTTCAAAGATAGTTTTAATTTGTAAATCAGTTATTGTTGAATGTAAATTAAAAATCAGATTGTTGATAGGAAATTATAAAGTAGATATGCATATGAATGCTAATATAGTGCTTTTTAAATAGTTGGCATTCAGATGCAATGGGACTTGTGTAATTTAATGTCTTTAGACGTCTATGCACATTTTTATTGTGGATCAGTTCAAAATGTCTTAGCACATAAATCTCTATAATTATAAATCTTATTAAAATTCATCACCGAATGATTCTGAAATCCTTTTTGTTGGTTCCCTTTGAACTGAACAATTCTTCTCTATCTGATGGCAGGATAAGTGATTTCTATGTAAAAGTTTCCTCAAATAATATGCATTATCCCAACTATAGGAAATTATAGATGCAAATAAATTACTTTCTGAAGTTCCCCATTCTTTTATTTTCCTAAGACAATTCCAGACTTGAAAAATAGCATAATTTGAAGTGTCTGTCCACTTTTTCTGGGGTCACATAGGTTTCCTGCTAATGCTCACTTAGCCTCAAGACTCAATTTTTTTTCTAGAACTTAATCATGCTAAAGCACCTTATACACACTTATTGTCCTGGATTTTTTTTCCCTTTTAAAATAATGAGAAGCTTTATTGTGACACATAGGCACAGGGCCTGACATTGTAAGTTCTAAAGAAATGTGCACAGAATGGAATAAGCAGCATATATTCTAAAAATAATGCCTCCAGTGAGATACTTTCTATTTATTCATTGTATGTGATGAAATGTTTCCCCATATTAACAAAGACTAACTTTTTTTCTATTTACTTGCATTTGTTGATATGTATAATTATGTGTCTGATGGGTTCACATAAATCATTTGCTTATAAGCCATGAGCATACAAGGAGAGATTTTACTCAGGAAATACGTATTAATTCTGGGAATAATTTTGAAGTTACACAGTACAGTTTGCTAATAACAATATTTTAGACAAATGCTGGTTTAAGAATATAAGTAGCAGACACATATTGGAAGAGCAAATACTGTTAAAATGTCTATGCTACCCAAAGCAATCTACACATTCAATGCAATCCCTTCAAAATACCATCAGTATTTTTCATAGAGCTAGAACGAACAATTCTAAAATTTGTATGGAACCAGAAAAGACCCTTGAATAGCCAAAGTAATGTTGAAAAGGCAAAACAAGGAGGAGGCATCAGAATTCCAGATTTTAAGCTGTATCACAAAGCTGTCTTCATCAAGACAGTATGGCACTGGCACAAAAACAAACACATAGGTCAGTGGAACAGAAGAGAACCCAGAAATGGACCCACAGCCCAATGGTCAACTAGTCTTTGGCAAATCAGGAAAGAATGTCCAATGGGGAAAAAAAAAAAAAAAAGACAGTCTCTTCAACAAATGGTGTTGGATAAATTTGACAGCCACATTTGGAAGAATCAAACTGGACTACTTTCTAATCCCATACACAAAAATAAATTCAAAATGGATGAAAGACCTAAACATGAAACGAGAATCCTAGAGGAGAACACAGGCAGCAACCTCTTTGACTTCAGCCATAGCAACTTCTTACTAGAAACATTTCCAGAGGCAAGAGAAACAAAAGCAAAAATGAGCTATTGGGATTTCTTCAAGGTAAAAATCTTCTGCACAGTGAAGGAAACGATCAACAAAACTAAAAATGAGCCTACAGAATTGGAGAAAATATTTGCAAGTGACCTATCTGATAAAGATTTAATATCAAAATCTAAAAAGAACTTAGGAAATTCAACACCCAAAAAACAAATCAGTTAAGAAATGGCCTGAAGATATCAATAGCCATTTTTCCCAAAGGAAACAGCCAGATGGCTCACAGACACATGAAAAAATGTCCAACATCATTCATCAGAGAAATACAAATCAAAACCATAATGAGATATCACCTCATACACTTCAGAATGGCTAAAATTAACAACACAGGAGACAACAGAAGTTGATGGGGATGCAGAAAAAGGGGTATCCTCATGCACCGTTGGTGGGAATGCAAACTGTTGCAGCCATTCTGGAAAACAGTATGGAGGTTCCTCAAAAACTTAAAACTAGAACTACCCTATGATCCAATAATCACACTACGAGGCATTTACCCAAACGATAAAAAAGGGTACCTGAACCCCGATGTTTATAGTAACATCAACAGTAGCCAAACTACGGAAAGAGCCTGAGTGTCCATCAAATGATGAATGGATGAAGAAAATGTGGTATATATATATACAATGGGATATTACTTAGCAATCAAAAAGAATGAAATTTTGGCATTTACAAGGACATGGGTAAAACTAGAGTGTATTATGCTAAATTAAATGAGTCAGTCAGAGAAAAACAAATACCATATGATTTCATTCATATGTGGAATTTATGAAACAAAATAGAAGAACATAGGGGAAAGAAAAAAAAATAAAATAAGATAAAAACAGAGGGGGGCAAACCATAGGACACTCTTACCTATAAAGAACAAAATGGAGATTGCTGGAGGGGAAGTGGGTTGGGGGAGGATGGGTTAATGGTTGATGGGCCTTAAGGAGGGACTTGTTGTAATGAGTACTGGGTGTTGTATGTAAGTGACGAATCACTAAATTCTACTCCTAAAACCAATACTATACTATACGTTAACTAACTTGAATTTAGATAAAAACTTTGGAAAAAAAAATAAAATATAGTCTTTATTAGGAAGTTGAAAGCTGAAAAAATAATAAAACAAATTAGTCCTAGGAATTAAAAAAAAAAAAAGGATATAACTAGCAGAGAGAGTTCCATTGCAGAAGCGAGAAATGTATCAACTTCAGAGGAATCCTGAACTTCTCATTCTGAGAATAGGAACAGTGGAGGTGGAGTGAGAGACAAAATTCCATAGCAGAATCACATAAGAACCTTCTTGAGATTTGACCCAGTTTGTCCAAATGTTACCTAGCTATTCTTTTTTGATAATAAAAAAGATTAGACCTTAGAGAATGATGTAAGATTAATTAATAATTTTTACTTTTATTTTTCTTTACTTAATACCTGTGGGGGGGGTGGGACCTCTAGGAAAATAAGAGAAAAATGTGCTTTGAGGTTTAATTTCCTAAAATTTTGTATAGGCACAGTTTTGGAAGAGGGCACAAATTAGAAACAATACAGAATGGCAGTAGTGAGATGTGGGAGAGATTCAAAATGTATGAAATACGGAGGCTAGATTTGGAGGGATTGTGGGAGGAGAAAACACAGCTCAGTTCGGAAGAAACAAAAGGAAATGTCATTATGGAGCAAAAAACCCAAACTCCCTGTATTTGGTGACGAAATTTACTGAAAATTACCAATGACCCCCTCATTTTGTGCTAGATATACACAAATTAAGTCTCTATGGATAAACAAATCTTCCTGAAAATAATCTAGAGTTCTCAAAGCTTCATTGAGTCCATGGTGGAATATTCTATACAGACTACATTATGTAGCAAAATGGCTTGATTTAATTGAGCAGAAGTCAAGTAGGGAAGCCCTTCCTTCCTTCCTTCCTTCCTCCCTCCCTCTGTCACTCCCTCTTTTCTTCCCTCTTTCCTTGTACTCAATTTAACAAAACTAATTTTGGTTAGAGTGTAAACTTTGGATCCAGAACGTGGTGTACAAAGCAATTAAAATTTAGAAGAGCCATGTGGAGAAGTTCAGAGTGCCCGAGAACCCAAACCATGGTCATTCAGCTCAGGGTTTTCATCCTTTCAGTGATGCCTCGAAGTGATTGTTTCTTTCTCTTTCATAAGTGTTTGCTTGCTGCTTTAGCTGATTGTTCCATACACAAGATTTCTTTCTGGATCATTGGTAGGTTCCAGAGCCTTTTGAGTTGCGTCCATAACACATCAGGGTTTTTAGGGACGACTGTATGCAAAACATTTTCCAAGGTTTCATGAGGAATGTAAAGAAGACTGTGAAAATCTTGCATTTAAACTGTTAAAATTTAGTAAAGAAGAGGGAAGTAATCATATAATAGCAAGGAGAGAATCTTGGGAATTCAATAATTTTCTTTTTTTCTCTAGTATGCTCAGAATCCTCAATGTATTACAGAAAGACCGATAAGAGGTAACATTGCTGTGCTCTGTATTTATAAAAATAATATCACTAGCTGTCAACATAAATCTCTGTGTCACAAAGCTTTTTGCAAAAGTGTAATTTAAGGAAAGTGTTTTAACTTTGGTCCAAGCCCAGCATATTATGGCACTTAGTTCCCCTTTGTATTTTGTAGATCCAAAAGAAACCATGAGATCTGAGTGATAGAAAAGTACTTCTTGCACCTGTAATTGTTTTTCAGAAAACAAAGAATTCATTTAAAAACATATGTCAAGAGCAAGAGCTAAATGATTTCTTTTTATGTTCAGCTCAGATTAAAATGGCTTTGAATGTAATAAAGACTCCTTTAATACCATATATTTCTATGCATGACTTTAAAGCCACATTCCAAGTAATGAATAAACATGACAGAATATAGACAATAAAGGAATGTAGACTGTGTAACAGTAGCAATATCATTATTTCCAGCCTCAGTCTTTGAGAAAATGTAACCTAGAAAGTATAGGTATGAGTTATTTATAGAAATTTTATGACTTGTCGGAAATTTAAAAATGAAATCTTCAATATTTTGATCATTTTAATTATTATTTATCTTACATCTGGAAGTCTGTTTGTAATACAATAAAATGAATTAGGTCCAAACAAGAAGAATATTAAAGAATGGTGCCAGTAAATTTAAAATTTTTATTTGACTGAATAATAAAATTACTTAAGATAGTCAGATGTTCAGAATATATACATTTATATTTATTTTCTTTCATCACCAGTAGCATTGTATCTCAGATTTATCTTTAACTGTAACATTAATGTTTTTTTCCATAAGCCTAGGTGTCTAGAAACAAATGCAAGAAACACAAAGCTGTTGATTTATAGGGAAACAACAAAAAATCTAATGTTTATATTTGGCCTTCATTTTTTCTTTGAAGTTTCAGGTTTGGAGTTTAAGATCTTTATTTTTTAAGCCATATGGGATGGTTGCTCTTTGAAATATTCTGAATGGATCAAATAGTTCATCCCTCAAGGGCTTTCAGAGATGGGGTGAGACCCCTGATATTTCAGAGAATCTAAGTTTTATGTTACTTTTTTATGTTTTAAAGGTTATCTCAGCTCTATCCTTATATCCATTCATTCAACAAATATTTATGGAGTATGTAATTGGTAGTAGGATCATATTGACGGTGGATTCTGTGTTTACATTACTTTTGTCTCATAAGAGAGGACATACAACAATATACATACCATTCACTAAAAAGGGTAAGGACAGAACAGAACAAACTCTTTCCTAAACATATCCATCATATCTATGATTGCTAGCCTCATTCTTTCAAGGAAATAAGCCATTAAACTCATTTTTTTGGGATACCCTCTAAGGAAAAAAACCGTTTGTGGTCCCTGACTATATCTGCTCCATATTCCACATAAACAAACAATATGGATACAATATAGATTATTTGTAATCTTTGACCAGCAAGTCAGAAAACAACTCAACCCAGTTTAAGCAACTGTGTGTGAGTGTGTGTGTGCCTCAGCACTTTTTTGGTTTTGTTTTAAATATTGATCACGGCCCTGCTGGATCCGTGGACTTCTATCATATTGTTCCCTGTGTTCTTTTGTCTTTCTCCAGCTTTGGCTTGCTCTGACGCTCACTCTTGTTCTCCACCCCCAACCTAAAATCTGCACCTGTTCCTCTCTGCATAACGGCTATATTCTCTCTTTCCTGCAGATAAACCTTCTTGGTGTGTTAGCAAACATGCTTGCAGGCTTACGTTATTCTACCTTACGGCCTCAGTGGAGAGAGATTATTTTTTCCACCAAACAGTTAAAGAATAGAATCTCAGAGAAAGACTTGATATTGACCTAGACTGAGTTACGTGACCAATCCTTGGACTTTGGTCGGTTACCTGGAACACTGATTGGTTAGCCATGGACTGTGCACCCTTTTCTGTGTGCAAAGGGAATGAGGGTAATGTGATTGTTATTGGGTCACTCGGTTCTTGTCCCAGAGGCACCGAAGAATTGGAAACCCAAGACCCAAATGGGGAGATCGAGTCTGTAGAGTCGATACGTGTAGTACACATTCAAGAGTGAAAGCCAGCCGGTGCCAGAGAGAGTGGCAATGGCCCTGAGAAGCTCTAGCTGTGTCTTTTCAGTCTCCTTTGTGCCCATGTAGATTTGGCTTTGATTGACAATTTTGACTGACAGCTGGTGGTTGTATCACATTTGGGCTCTGCGCATGTGCTCACCCATGACACGTTCTGTTATAATTGTACTTATTTATGCATCGCATATTTATGAACTTTTAATGAGTGTTGTTGTGACTTTAAAGGTACTTACCGGCATGTTGCACACGTCGTGTGCGTGCTTGGATCTTAGAAGTCCCCTGGTGGCTCTCGAGCCAGCGCTGTGGCTCGGCCTTTCTTGTCCTGTTAGCCCTTAGAGGCGGCCCTGAAGATGTGGCTGCTAATCCTCGGGGGTGGCTCCAGGAATGTGGCCAGCACCTGCTTTGTCCCTCTTTGCTCACGCCTAACCGGACCGGCAACCATGCACAGCCCAAGTTGGGGAAAACAAAACAAAACAAAACATAGTCTGCTAATCCAGGTGAGGGATTTGGCTACCAGAATAAAAGGGTTATGTCTTATACTGGATACATCAGAAGCAGACCCTGGGATTGGGCTTTGGATTATGTCATTTATTTGGGAAGATGTTTTTACCTGCGGAGGCAAGAGAGCAGAACAAATCGGCCACGTGACCGGGATGCCTAGCAGCCCCCGCCGCTGCCCTGGGCCTTTCTCCTCCTGCTTTGATTTGTTTCTCTGCTGCAGTGTCACCGCGTGCCGTGGCTGGTGCTGTGAGCTGTTCCTTCGGGCTGCGTGGCTGAGTCCCACCAAGCTCTGCCAGAGATTTAGATCAACCTAAGGCCACAGTTTTGAAAACTACTTGGCCCGTAGGTGCCGTCGTTTGGGATCGGAGCCTTCCTTAAGGTGACCCTGATTGTACATCTCAGCCAAAACCTGCCTCCTGCGATTTTGAATGAAATGGTGGGGCCGGTGCTAACTAGGCTCGAGGGAAAACTGCACCTATGACAGATGACCTGTGCCATAAGTCAGGTGCTGGCCCCCAGTCTGTCCAGCCCCCCGAGGAAAAGAAACTGTCCCAAGTAGGAGACATAGGCTCCTTGGGTGATTGCTCACAGGAAGAAGCAGTCTTTATTTTATTTTTTTAAAGATTTTATTTATTTGACAGACAGAGATCACAAGTAGGCAGAGAGGCAGGCAGAGAGAGAGGAAGGGAAGCAGGCTCCCTGCTGAGCAGAGAGCCCGATGCGGGACTTGATCCCAGGACCCTGGACCCTGGACCTGAGCCAAAGGCAGAGGCTTTAACCCACTGAGCCGCCCTGGCGCCCCAGAAGCAGTCTGTAGAGTGTATGTAGACACAGAGTGAAGAGAGAAGCAAGAAGAGAAACAGGGGGAAAAAAATGGCTGGGAAGTGGCATTTTGACACCCATACTTTGAATCATATAAATATCCTTAAATAGCCGTGCTGCTGCTGCCACCACTGCCTAGACTTGTCACTACAAAGGTCCCGGTCCTCAGTGTTAGTCAGAAAAACAGTCTTGGCTCACCTGTGGTACAGCGAAGAGTATAATTCAAGCCCAACTCAGGCCTGGGGCTTTAAACCCTAGAAAGCGCTCACAGCTGTAGGGAAGGTCCCCAACCTGACAGCACTGATTTGTGGTTTCCTGGAGGAAGAAAATTACAGACCTGAGCAGGGTAGAGAGGGTCACCCTGGTGTTTATCTAGTGATTAAAAAAGAGAGAAAAGCAGACAGAAATGAATAAAAAATAGAAAGACACCTGGATACAGGGGGAGTAAAGAGAAAGCAACAACAAAAAACCAAACCTGAAAAAAAAATGCCCACAATCCGACCCAATTGGAAATTCAAGATTTTTTTTTTAATTATGCACAACCAGAAGACGAAAGAGTGATGAATGGGTTTGCACTTCTGTCATGTAAGTTTTGAATTAACTTTAACATCTGCAGAAAATGCGCCAACTGCAAACCTTCATTGCGAACAGTGGGACTCGCAGTGTTCAAACAGTAATGTTGTTCCCAATATTACTTGGGGATTTTACTAGATCTGAGCAGGATATCATCAATCAACTTAAAGCAGTCAGTGGATATAAAATAGACGACCAATAGCTATGCCTCGTTGGTACGGCTGCCTTACTTACATCTCCCACAGTCTTAGGATCCGGTACTCTAAAATATTTCATAGAGGGTAGAGATACTATGACCTAATGAATAATAAATTAAAATTAAATTGGGTTTTTGGCACTTACAAATTGGCTTGGCAAACCACGGAGCTTACCTCCCAGTTAAAATAGTTAATGTGGTGTAATATAAATGACCCAGAGTTGTCAGGGTTTGAAACTAATATAAGAATATATGTATATAAAAGAGCTAATTTGTAAAGGGGTGAGTATCTCTACATCTTTTACATTTAACAACTCAACTCAGCCTATTTTTAAACCCAGAAAAAAAACTTGAATGGTACTTCAAGTGGATTACCTCAAATTGAATCGTACAGAATCCACGAAGGTTCCCACACCCAATATTGCTCAAATTACGGACTCCTTCCAATTGGCAACTCTTCAACGTTTTGCTGTTCTATCTTTGGCTAATAGGTTCCTGCGGTGCCGATTCTATAACTTCTTAGCAGCAAGGTGCCCTCCCCTCCACAGAGGCACAACACACCTCAACCTGGCTGCCAATAGCACACCTGAATAGCTTCACCATCGCGCATGAGTTCTTCAGGAAAGGCCTGAACTGCACCCATCTCTCTCCAGGGGCTTGGATGGGATGTGACATGGGTCCCATCCTCCTCTAGAGAGAGCTGCTTGACACTTCTTAAGGACATGCAGATCCTCACAAAAGAGCCCACAAAGGGGGGGTGAATCATTGCTCCACATATAGTGCACGTCCCTTTCCTCCAGATTCCTGAAAATGCTGTGAAGGGAAGGTGCTCCTTCAATAGGACGTTCACCTCCCTATCGGCCTCAGGCTGCAGGTCCCATAGAGCGCCATAATGACAGGCTTAATTGCAAACACAATGAGATCGTACGGCACATTTTGGTCATCAGTCAAACACCAGGGGAAGCTGTAATCCAATGCCTAACTTCCATTTTTGATGTCTGAATGCTGACGACTTTTATGCCTTATGCCTGCTTCTTCTTGGGCCTCACATGCATGCAAGGGGAGAGAAAATTCGAGGGGCTCCCTCCTCTGGCATTTATAGGAGGGGCCCAAACCACGGGTCCTTGCAGGTCTCCATGAGAATCCGCCAGATTCCTCGCCTCGACCCTACCCTTAACACAATAATAATCCAGCCCAGTTTCCCTTGCTTGTCCCTTCCAGCCATTGTGGACCTGCTGGAGAGGCCAGTCCTGCTCTCCCCACAAACATCGGTTACGTGGGTGTTAATCTTCTCCTCCCCTCTTGGTCCGTGTTAGCCATGACCATCAGCGCTAACACCAGAACCGGACACTGGAGAGAAGTCCGTCTGCCTCCACCGGCAGCCGGAACACAGCGGACCCCAGACACATAGGAATGAAGGGAGGAGAACGAGATAGAAGGGGAGCTAAGGGGGGGGGGGGGAAGCATGATGTGCTGCTGAGCGTTGACGCTGGCGGCGGGGTCTCTGTCTCACCGGGACGCATACACAACTGTGCGGAGGGCGCCTTAGCACCTCCCCTCCAAGGGTGGAGGAATCATGAGACTTCCCTACCCAGGCCCCTGTTCGGTGAGGGCTAACCCCCGAGGACCCCCAGCTTGCCTCCCACACTGACCAAGTACCAGGCAGAGAGGAGGCAGCGTACAAGCAGTGCTCGCTACACGGAATGATGCTCTTGCAAGGGTCTAGGTGAGCACTTTCAGACTAGCTTCACTATTTTAAAGGAGGACCCCTTAGGAGAGAAATACCAAATCCCCGACCAGCGTCAAGTTCAGAATCTTTCCTTAGGACCCCAGTCCCTCTGTGTTAAACGGAGTATGAGGATGTTAGTAACTCTGACTAACTTACGTACTTCATAAACTTTACAGCCTTCAGAAAGAGATTCATTTGTATTGTAGAATTTTAGCAAAAAGGTTTCCGAAGCACTTTATTACTTCTAACACTCCACTGATAGATACATCCTCCCGAGGGCAGACAAGCCCACACCTGCATCCAGTGCAAGGAGGTGAACGATCTCGGTTTATAGCCTCCTCTATTCATCCATGTTATTGGGGTTAGTGGAGCAATCCATAAATTACTTTCCAGGAAGTTTGGATAGACAGAACTTAACATTTTATTTTAGAACTAAAACTTTTATTTTGGGTCTTTCCGTAGAATTAACCACATTACCTCTTCTGAGGTCAACCAAAGGCTGAACACATTTTGGACATGAAAGATTTGTTAATTATTTATGTTCCCCAACAGCAATGTTGATTATAGGGCCGGCCCAGCAAGCATTCAATAAACGAGTGTTAAACAAATTTTGTGGCATATTCTGGGTGAATCCTAAACCAGGGACAAATGCAATTAATGCAGCCCAGGAGATTACTCCTGAAAATTTACTCTAAGTGGATTTATATGATTTTAGTAGTGGAGAAGCTGTGGTTGTGAGAGAAACTTCCTGGATTAGACTTGTAAATGCTTGTGAGGGGGACCTACAAAACATTCTCTGAAGGAATGCAGATGTGATTTCTCCTTTTCCTCTGTTCTCACCATGAAGCAGAGAAAAGCAGTACAAGGGCAGGGAAAGGATGCTCATTGTCTTTATGGAAGACTAGTTAATCCCAGAATCTGCAAAAAATGAAGAAACCTGGAGTGAAAGGTGCTTCTCTAAAGAGAAGCAGGCTTCTCCCCACTGCTTGTGCACTCTCTCTGACAAACAAGTAAATAAAATCTTTTTTTAAAAATTTCAAATTGCAGTAACAATTCAAAATGTATTGTGTTATTTACTACAAGTGAGATACTCTACTCATTTTCCATGGAACTGATATTTATGACAACTTTCAGTGACACAGGTGCCTGTTCACATGCAGATTTATCTAATTAAATTTATCTATTTAAAAGTTTTGAATAAAAAAGCATTGACCATGGGAAAATGATAGTTTGTCTCTGCTGGACATTCTAAATACTTAAAAATGTAAAACATTTGTATGTTCTTTAAAATTACACAGAATGACAATATTTCATGGTGGAATGATGTCCAAGAGTAGAGCACAGATATCTGTGTTGCACCATGGAATTTACAACTAAGTGCTGGCGAGAAACACATACTAGTTAATAATTCTAGTCCTTCATTTTGTTTTCTATAAAATTAAGAATTCAGCAGAAGAACACTTAGTTTTCTCCCAAGTCTAATATTATAGGATTCAACCATATACATTACAACCATATACATTACAGAGTAATTCCTGTGATTTAGAATTTGATTTTCTGAAAAGATAAGGACAATGTGAAGATTTTCCCTATAAAGTATCATGTCATCTGCAAAGAGAGAGAGTTTGACTTCTCCATTGCCAGTTTGAATATCTTTTATTTCTCTTTGTTGTCTGATCGTTGTTGCTAGGACTTCTATTACTATGTTGAACAAGAGTGGTAAGAGTGGGCATCCTTGTCGTGTTCCTGATCTCAACGGGAAGGCTGCAGGCTTTTTCCCATTGAGGATGATATTTGCTGTGGGTTTTTCATAGATAGATTTTATGATGTTCAGGAATGTTCCCTCTATCCCTATACTTTGAAGCATTTTAATCAGGAACGGATGCTGGATTTTGTCAAATGCTTTTCTGCATCAATTGAGAGGACCATGTGGTTCTTCTCTCTTCTCCTATTGATTTGTTCTATCACATTGATTGATTTGCAAATGTTGAACCACACTTGCAACCCAGGGATAAATCCTACCTGGTCATGGTGGGTAATTTTTTTTTTTTTTTTAAGATTTTATGTATTTATTTGACAGAGAGAAATCACAAGTAGATGGAGAGGCAGGCTGAGAGAGAGAGGAAAGCAGGCTCCCTGCCGAGCAGAGAGCCCGATGCGGGACTCGATTCCAGGACCCTGAGATCATGACCTGAGCCGAAGGCAGCGGCTTAACCCACTGAGCCACCCAGGCGCCCCATGGTGGGTAATTTTTAAATGTATTGTTGGATCCTATTAGCGAGGATCTTGTTGAGAATCTTAGCATCCATATTGAAAAGGGATATTGGTCTGAAATTCTCCTTTTTGGTGGGGTCTTTGCCTGGCTTGGGGATCAGGGTAATGCTGGCTTCATAAAAAGAGTCTGGAAGTTTTCCTTCTGCTTCAATTTTTTGAAGCAGCTTCAGGAGAATAGGTATTATTTCTTCTTTGACAGTTTGGTAGAATTCCCCAGGGAATCCGTCAGGTCCTGGGCTCTTGTTTTTTGGGAGATATTTGATCACTGCTTCAATCTCATTAGTAGATATTGGTCTATTCAGGTTGTCAGTTTCTTCCTGATTCAGTTTTGGAAGTTTTTAGTTTTCTAGGAATGCATCCATTTCATCTAGGTTGCTTAACTTATTGGCATATAACTTTGATAATAATCTCTGATGATTATTTCTATTTCCTTGGTGTTAGTTGTGATCTCTCCCTTTTCATTCATAATTTTATTGATATGGGCCTTCCCAAAAGACTCCACCCCCAAACTACTAGAACTCATTCAGCAATTCAGTAATGTGGCAGGATACAAAATCAATGTGCAGAAATCAGTTGCTTTCTTATACACTAACAATGAAAATATAGAAAGGGAAATTAGAGAATCAATTCCATTTACCATAGCATCAAGAGCCATAAGATACCTGGGAATAAACCTAACCAAAGAGGTAGAGGATCTGTACTCGAGGAGCTACAGAACACTCATGAAAGAAACTGAAGAAGACACAAATAGATGGAAGACCATTCCATGCTCATGGATCAGAAGTACAAACATTGTTAAAATGTCTATACTGCCTAGAGCAATCTATACTTTCAATGCCATTCCGATAAAGATTCCACCAATATTTTTCAAAGAGCTGGAGCAAACAATCCTAAAATTTGTATGGAATCAGAAGAGACCCCGAATTGCTACGGAAATGTTGAAAAAGAAAACATCACATTGGCATCACGTTGCCTGATTTCAAGCTTTATGACAAAGCTATGATCACCAAGACAGCATGGTACTGGCATAAACACAGACACATAGACCAGTGGAAAAGAGTAGAGAGCCCAGATATGGATCCCTCAACTCTATGGTCAAAAATCTCTGGCAAAGCAGGACAAAATATACAGTGGAAAAAAGACAGTCTTTTCAATAAATGGTGCTGGGAAAATTGGACAGCTATGCGTAGAAGAATGAAACTTGACCATTCTCTTACACCATACACAAAGATAAACTTGAAATGGATAAAAGACCTCAACATGAGGCAGGAATCCATCAGAATCCTAGAGGAAAACATAGGCAGTAACCTCTTTGACATTGGCCACAGCCACTTCTTTCAAGATATGGCAAAGGAAACAAAAGCGAAAATGAACCTTTGGGATTTCGTCAAGATCAAAAGCTTCTGCACAGCAAAGGAAACAGTCAACAAAACAAAGAGGCAACCCACAGAATGGGAGAACATATTTGCAAATGACAATATAGATAAAGGGATGATATCCAGGATCTACAAAGAACTCCTCAAACTCAACACACACAAAACAGATAATCATGTCAAAAAATGGGCAGAAGACATGAACAGAACTTCTCCAAAGAAGACATACAAATGGTTATTAGACACATGAAAAAATGTTCATCATCACTAGCCATCAGGGAGGTTCAAATCAAAACCCACATTGAGAAACCACCTTACACCAGTTAGAATGGCCAAAATTAGCAAGACAGGAAACAACATGTGTTGGAGGGGATGTGGAGAAAGGGGAACCCTCTTACACTTTTGGTGGGAATGTAAGTTTGTGCAGCCACCTTGAGAAACTGTGGAGATTCCTCAAGAAATTAAAAATAGAGCTTCCCTATGACCCTGCAATTGCACTACTGGGTATTTACCCCAAAGATACAGATGTAGTGAAAAGAAGGGCCATCTATACTCCAGTGTTCATAGCTGCAATGCCACAGTCACCAAACTGTGTTAAGAACCAAGACACCCTTCAACGGATGAATGGACAAGGAAGATGTGGTCCATATAAACAATGGAGTATTATGCCTCCACCAGAAAGGGTGAATACCCAACTTTTGTATCAATATGGACGGGACTGGAAGAGATTATGCTGAATGAAATAAGTAAAGGAGAGAGTCATCTATCATATGGTTTCACTTATTTGTGGAGCATAAGAAATAACAGAGAGGACATGGGGAGATAGAGAGGAGAAGGGAGTTGGGGGAACTTGGAGGGGGAGATGAACCATGAGAGACTATGGACTCTGAAAAACAATCTAAGGGTTTTGGAGGGGTGGGGGGTGGCAAGTTGGGTAGGCCTGGTGGTGGGTATTATGCAGGGCATGTATTACATAGAGCACTGGGTGTGGTACATAAACAATGAATTCTGCAACACTTAAAAGAAATTTTAAAAAATTAAGAAAAAAAAAGACAATATAAGGATTGCAACTTTGAGGTCAGAGATCATCTGGGTGATTTAAGAAAGATGCAAAAGAAGTTGTTTCGTGTGCAGATCTGGTTGGTGGGTAATAGGTAATCCTCCAGAGGCCTACGCTGGGAAGGACATTATGATTTGGTGCTGCGAGTAACCAGTGGTGTTGGCCATGCTTGGGTGGGGGGCTTGGGGAAGTGGGGACAGGCTGAGAGGAACTGGCCACACAGAGGTCACCTATTGAGTTTCCATGGGGAAGGTGAAGAGTAAACTGTTTAAAGATGGAAACAACAGATATGGTCCATTAAGGGAAAAATGGATGGGGGAGCATCATTTTAGTTATTCCCTTCAACCAAGCCTAATAAATGGTAGTTTATACCCAAATTTCACATTACCTAGTGTATGACTGTGAAAATTCTGAACATAAATAGATCTAATCTTTTTAAAATAGAAACACTAACAATTTCTCCAGTCATTGATGAGTTCTTCTCTTAAAAGGAAATTTCATGTTTATCAAAATGTCTTATATCTGCAAGTTTATGATTTGAATGTGCGTGTGTGTGTGTGTGTGTGTGTGTATCTGAAGGTTGGAACCCAAGTTTTTATTTTCTTAACTCCTGTGGGCATCACTTAAATCCATTAAGACTCAGCAGGCTGTGGAGCCATCTCTAGTTTTTCTTGCAGTTTGCTGTTTAATCAAAAGGTCCGATGGCATTATGCAGATTGAGAACAATTTTGAAAATGCCATATGGCAACTCCTGCTAAATCAAGCTTTTAAGCTATAGTGGGTAGTAAGATCTCGGTCAGCAAGGAAAGAGACGTCAGTCATGTTGGGGATGATGTGAAACTGGGGAGCACTGAGGTGGGAAAAGAAAAGGACGCAAGCAGTGGACGAGAAAGATACTGCTGTGGAAGGGATGGCCCCTCTGAGTGGCATTCTCTGGTGTGTTACCTTTCACAAATGCTAAAAAGCCCACGTTGTCAGAGTAGGAGAAGGATTTATTAATTTTTCAGGCTCTGTCACATACCATAATTTATAAAATACGCTATTTTGATGATAGGCAAAGTTTACTAGATTCAGCGTTTCCTTGTAGTCTGTTTAATTTCCTAAGGTCAAAATGTTTGTGATAATGTTTAAGGCAACAGAATACAGGCTTGGAAAGTCCCGGGGGCGGGAGGTGGGCACCGCAGTTGTACCCTTCTGAACCAACAATGGTCTCCAGGCCAGCTCTGTTTCTTTAGCCCCAGTCATAGCTAGATGGTCCTCCAGAGATAAATATGTGCTCTGGGTTTCTGGTTAGAGCAGTTAAGATAAACACAGGAAGACAATTTTTAAGTATTTTTTTCCTCCTCAACTGCAAGTCTAATATCACTTAGGAGCTCAAGCAGAACCTTTATTGTAAATCTGTGAGCATGGTTCTGTGGTGCTGGCTTGAATCTTTGGAAGACTTCCCGTGCCATTTTGAGTTTTTGGCAATTACACGGGTCCAGATGGCACCTGCTTGCCTATGGGCGTGAGGCTCTTTGTCATTGGAGTGAATGCTGAACATAGTCATGGATCTTTCATGTCTTTCCTCATCACCTTGTAAGCCATTTAAAATCATAAAAACCAAGAGGCAGTCAACTTTTGAAAAAATAAATAAATAGGAACCAGTCAAAATAAATTATCTGTAGTTTATCATTTATCAAACTTATAATTTATCAAATAATATATTATTAATATTAATATTTATATACTATTAATATATTATATATTAATATATATTTACAATAATATTATACATTACATAATAAAAAGAAGCGCTATTAAATTGCATTCCACGGAGGGAAGAAATGCTACAATTCTGTTGACTCACCACTTGGTCTTGCCTGTTCCACTCTGAGAGGAGCCGTGTGGTGCGCACTGTGGTGTAGGTCTCTGGTCATATGTGCCGATGCCCCTGACTCTGGTAATTCCAATGTCCTGGAACCCTCCAGTGTTTTTACTGTTTTTCTGTGACATTATTTCTTCTCTTACATATTTTCAACTAAGAAATGTCAATCAAAAGCAAACAGACTTCATGAAATAAGAATTAAACCTCCTTGACATAAAAATATAAATATTCATTGAAGTAATTTTATAAATAACTGACATTTTTATTGTATTCTTCCAGCTTATAAAACCCATTCAAATACATGATTTCACTGACTGGGAGAATGACCTGTAACATGTGCATAGTTGATGTAATCACTTACCCCATATTATACTGCATATGGCCTTGGTCAGGAGGTTTCTTGGTACCTCAGTTGTGAAGAAGGGTAGTACAGGAGATAAACCAGAACTAAAGAACCCCACTCAGCAATGGGTTTGTTTCCCTAGACAGATCAGTAACCCTCAGTCTAACTCACAATATCTGAATGGGCACTAGCTTTTATCTGGACCAGTGTCATAATACCATAATTTCAAATCCAGTGGTTAAGGTTTTGCAGAAGTGTCTGAAAAATGAAAATATTCAACATCAGATGGGGATATTAAATGCACCCGAGGGGTCCATTAATTGGGATAAGTATGGTCAAAAATAAAATCATTTTACCAAATCACTAGGCAAAATGATGCATCAGAATGAAATGGGCAGGTTTCAGAAGTACCTATATCCAATTGAGGAACTGCAATGTTTATTGAAAAACAAAGCAGTGTGGGGCGCCTGGGTGGCTCAGTGGGTTGAGCCTCTGCCTTCAGCTCAGGTCATGATCTCAGGGTCCTGGGATCAAGCCCACATGGGGCTCTCTGCTCAGCGGGGAGCCTGCTTTCCTCTCTCTCTCTCTCTGCCTCCTTCTCTGCCTACTTGTGATCTCTGTCTGTCAAATGAATAAAGAAAATCTTTAAAAAGAAAAGAAAAGAAAAACAAAGCAGACACCCGGTTATGTGGATTGGCCAAACATGAAACAGACTTCATTGTAAGTAGGAGAAAATAATTCCAGTTGGGTGTCCTTTGTACCAGCACAAAATCCTGAAACTAAAGGGGCTTAGTCTTCTATTTGATACATTGATGGCCTTAAAAAGGAGTGGTTTAGCAACATGATAACTTACTGCTTTCACAGTGAAGGTATCATGTTTACAATCAAGAGGAGCAGAGGAAAATGAAAATTCTGCAAAAAGCACATAACACTTTAGAATAGCCAATATGGTTTGTCTTTCTCCCCTGAAGCAAATTATACATTATATATTAATTTAAAAAAAGAATAGACAGTATGAAGTACATGACACAGGTGTTTTGAAAATGGGACATTTGATATGATATAAAAAAAATACTGATTTCATCTTAAATTATTAAATTATACAGTTTCATTATTTTCATAAGCTTCATCTCTTCTCTGTCACTAGCTCCTTTATAATGTCTATCTTTGTTGAAAGCTTTGTATAGATATGTGGTTTTTTTCTCTTTGTGGTAAGAGATCATCTTATTTTAAAATCTCTAGTTGTAATGGATTATAGTAATTTTAATTTTATAGTCACATTCTATGTTGATTTAATCTTAATTTTTGTCCTTTATATAATGATGAAAATCACATGCTTACATGGCAAATCACTTATCCTAGTGTTGCACACAGGTCTTACTGTAATACTTCATGATTTTCTTAAAACCACATGTTCATTTATGACTGATGTTACATTTTATAGAATCTGAAATCTTGTATCCAGAGAAGAAAGATAAGGTGTCTTTTATTTCAAAACAAATATTAAGTATTCTCTTTCTAAAAAAATATCAATAGTGGAAATGTTAGGAATATTTTTATTTTTCTTCATGGTTTTATAATAGAGTTAGTAGCTTGTACTTAGTCAAGAAGACACCACTGATTGTTGAAAGTCAATATGAAAAACTGGGTTAAGATCTGTTGAAGTTGGATAGATAGTATGTTAATTTGAAAAAGAATAGCTCTGTAAGCCAAATAGGCTGTTTTCATATCTTGACAATTTCAACAAATTAGCAATGGAAAATTGACTCAATCTCAAATTGTGAGCTTATTTTAAAATGATGCCATATTGGGACGCCTGAGTGGCTCAGTGGGTTAAGCCACTGCCTTCGGCTCAGGTCATGATCCCAGGGTTTTGGGATCGAGTCCCGCATCGGGCTCCTTGCTCGGCAGGGAGCCTGCTTCTCCCTCTGACTCTGCCTGCCTCTCTGTCTGCCTGTGCTCACTCGCTCTCTCTCCCTCTGTCTCTGACAAATAAATAAATAAAATCTTAAAAAAAAAAAAAAATAAAAAATAAAATGATGCCATATTGTTAGAGCCCTCAACAACTGGCAGCATCAAATCAAAATCCTCTCTGCTTAAAGGTACCTTTATTCCAGGTCTGAAACAAACTCCACCAATGATTTTTCTGGGACAGTAATCATCGATACTTATTTGCATTTACCCACATATTTTCCCCCATCCCATGGTTCTTCATTCCTTTCTCATCTTCCAGCTTCTACCTGGGGTTTTTGTCTTTGTGCTGAAGAAAACCTGTTGGTTTTTGTTTTTGTTTTCTTGTTTTGTTTTGTTTTTGTTTTTGTTTTTTTAGTAGCGGTCTCTTGCTTACATTGTGGGTGCAGATCCCCAGCTCAAGAGGAGAATTTTATTTTGATGACAACAGTTCAGAGATACTACTGAGACGGTCTGACACACATATAATTGGATTATCAGAGGGAAAGTAGAGAAAGAAGAAAGGCACAATTTAAAAAGATAAGAACTAAGAACTTACTAAAATTCATGAAAGGTATCAATTTACATTTTCACAAAGATTTATAAACCCTTTAGCATGATAAATAAAAATAAATTTTACCCAGGCAAAACATAGAATACAATTAAAATGTGAAGGAGGCAATAACATATATTTTAAACCACGCGTAGAATTAAAAATGGGAATGTTTGTTCAGAATGTTGCAGTGAGCTCCCTCCTAGCTGGTTCTGAGTAGCTCGTCACTATTAGATAGTAAGTCTCTTTCTGAAGTTGTTCTCTTTTCCATCACCAACCTCACTAACACACTCTTCTCTTTACCTCATAAAGGCTTTTGCTCAATAGACTCTTACATCAACTTTAGATAGAGAGGCACACCTTTCCCAATGATATGTAGTCACTACATTTATTTTTCTCTTTGAAATGCAAGTCATTTTTCTCAGCTGTGAGAATATCAGGCAGAGACGACCGAGGCTTTAATTAATTTGGTACCCCAACGCATAGTGCTTTTCTCATCTTTCTTATGTGTCCTCTTTTGGAAAAAAAAATAGAGGGGAGTTCTTGAAAAGTAGCCCTCATCAGAATCATGTACTGTGGGCTTTAGTTTTATTTCCTGAAGGGGTAACCATTAGAGATCTTTTCCGGACACACAGTATATCTGACGTGTGCTCTCAGGTTCCTTTTCCTTAATTAACCTTTATCCCTGTTCTCATATTCCTTCAATGTGTGTATGGTAAGAGCACAGGCTCTTCTGAGGACCAATCACCTGGATGATGGTGGGTGTGAATTACAATAGTGCAGATAATGACAAGGTTATACAATTGGGAAAAACAAGTTATACATTTGAGTTTATAAAATTGGTAATTAAGTGGCTTTTAAAATGCCTCTTTTAGGAAGACAATAAGAGAGGCACCTGTATAAAGATGTATTGTGTAACATGTATATTAGAACACAGTTACGAACTCAAGTTAATTTAATTCTGAACATATTTTTCCGCATAGTTTTAATATCATATCATTCATGTTCTCTCTCATTCCTGTCCAAACCTTACTACATGTGTTTTATTTGTTTGCTTTTTACATTTTTAATGCTGAATTATAATATTTAATAACCACAGTAGTGGCCAGAACTTAGTACAGAATTTAGCCTCAAATATTGGATTCTATATTTATTGGCAAAGTTTAATCAAATTATATACAAATAAATGCAGAGTAAAAATTAGACAATATCAGCATAGTAAGATTTTAAAATTAAGTACTAACCAGAGTTGAAACATGGTGAATGCTGGTTGAGAATTTCAGGTTTATACCAATGCAACCAATATCAAGTTGGTAAAATATTGGTGTATTTTCAGACAATGTAGCCAATTATTGGAATCTTTCAAAGTGCTGTCCAGAACATCACCAGTGTCTCCACAATTGATTACCACATAGGACACACCTGTAAATGGGGGTGACTGCAGGAGACATATGGGACCTTTGAGGTATTCTAGAGATGAAAGAACCTGAGTTTGTACAGGGTCCTTTTTTTATTCCGTTATATTTCACTCCCACTTCATATTACCAATTAATCATAATTCACAGATTGAGTGATTATGAACAGCAACTAAAAAATATTAGTTTTACCTACCAGTGCCATTAATTTATTTGTAAAAATAAGAACTATATAGTGTGCCAAACAACTTTTAAATTATATGTCAATTCGTACAAGTAAAGCTAGTACTTAGCTAACCAAGAGGATACATTTCGGAGACATATTTCATGATCTTAGTTAGGAAATGTGGTTAATATCTGAAGTATGGCAACTTGAAGGGAATCATAAAATGTATACTAGCGGTGCTTAAAACACTTGTAAACCTTCCAAAATCTATTAATGCACCTAATATTTATTGATTAAGTAGCTAAGAACTGTGCACAGCCAGATTTATTGAATAATAAATAAATCAAATTATTTTTAATAGGGGGTTGCCCATTGACTATTTATCTCCAGTGTGATTTTCAGAGTCCAGTGCATATATATATTAGCAATGACACACATAATTTAATAGGACTGTCATATTTTGTGCAGGACTGACCCTAAGGACAGAAGTGGGCACTGAGGGTTTGCATATCAACATAAAATCAAGGCTACCTGAAGGTAACTTTCCTGGATAGCTTCTCACGCCCAAGTTTCCAATAAATCCTTAATATTTAGGAAAAATAAATATGAATTTTAGGAAGTCCCAATTGAATTAGATATGTGTTCCCTGGGAGCATTTTCAGCAATATTATTTTCATTTTCCACATTATTTACAGAGCCCCTGGGCATGGAAGAAATGAAATACCAGGCAAATAAGTTTAAGAATAGATTTAGGGTACAGCAATACTAAAGCCCCTAAAGGTTCTGAGCTAGGAGTAGTTTTATAAGGAGGAAAGAATCTTGGAGAGGGCACTTGGGTTTTTGGAAGGTCATTAAGGAAAAGTTTTATGTTGATTAGACACATAGAATGCATTTCAGAGAGACCTGAGAAACTGCAAAATGCACTGAATCCTCAGAAAACAGATACATAAATGATAAAATCAAGCATATTATCCTAACCTGAACAGTGACATACTTGTAATCAATTTATGT
Source organism: Neogale vison (assembly GCF_020171115.1). Lineage (NCBI taxonomy): Eukaryota > Metazoa > Chordata > Mammalia > Carnivora > Mustelidae > Neogale > Neogale vison. Next base: position 132,853,890 of record NC_058093.1, read on the forward strand.
GTTGATTTTATTTATGAATTATGCATAAAATTATGAAAGTTTTATTTAATAGAATCTAGTTTGAGTCACGGATTTGTGAACCAATGATATTTCCCCAAATTTGAAAATGTTATTATCAGGTATTATTTCAGAGTAACTAAAGATTTTTAAGTTCATTATGCATCTAGATCGCATGATATAGTTTTGAGAAATTCATAGGTCTTTCCTTAATTGATTCTTTAATACACTCACATTTTTTTCTTTCTCTATAGACGGAAGAGCTTACAAACAAGTATTCTTCATCAGAAAAACATGATGCCTTGATTTTGTCTTTATCAGTCTAGATCATAAATCTTAAAAGGTCAGGTATGGTTCTCTCAGGTGGGTTTGTTGTGCTTAAGCCAATTTGTAAAAGAGACATTTTGGTTAGGGGTGAAGGGGTTATTTTAGACAGAATGTTACGATTGTTGATAAAACTTTGCAATGTATTATTTTATCATTAAAATATATATGATATATTATTTTATGTGTGCTTGATATGTAACTGTGATTCACAAAGCAAATCCAGGAAAGCATTTAAGTCTATACTACACCAATCAATTTCTACTGTGCTCAAAATTTATTTCAGTCAAGATTCTTTTTTTAGACAACACAAATTGTCCAGTAAACAGCCATTTTCAAATGAGTTTAAGTGTTCTTGGAGTTTTGAGGAGACTTTTTTTTTTTTGATGAGAAATATGATATGTAATGAACAATATTCCAAAAAGAGCAAAACTGAACAAATATATTAGGCGATCTTTGGGATGGACAGAACATACCTCTTGAATCTTATTTTATCTTCTAGTTAAGAAATTGTACATCGTAGAAAATAGGACCAAAGTTGGTTTTAATTCTAATGGGACTGGTTTTTCCATTTGCTCTTTTCCTTTGGTTTATCTTTGTTTTTCAAAGTTCTTTATTCTGATGGATTTTCTTGTCAACCAGCGGATAAGCAGAGAGCTAGATGCTTATTTATTCCCAGTCCACCCCTCCCACCTCTAAACTCCTCCTGTACTGTGGGCGTGCCTGACCTGTTTACAGGATATTCTCAGAGTCCACTGAAGCTAGCATTCTAGATATGCGATAACTTTTACTATCGATGTGTTCTCATTGACATTTACAACACTGACACATTAATGAGCAAGGGCCCCAGAGAAGAGAATGTTTGCAGCCAGTGCAAGCCATGTTCCACCATCTATCCATCAGTGCTCTGACTGTGGGCTGCTTTGAGAAGTGGTAGTAGAGACATCACAAGTGCCAACATCTGGATCCAACCACTACGATGTCTTCAGTGACGAAAGTCCACAGGTGGGCTCCTGTAGTTTTTACTTCTCTAGCCAATACAGAAATCCCATATCCACTATTTGACTATCATAATTAACTATTTGACTCTATTTTTTTTATCTGTGTTTTTCTTCTGCTGAGTTACATTAAGGCAAAATCCTAGATCATTTTATCCCTGAATAATTTAGCTTTAGATCTATAAAATTGGAACATTTTCTGACATAAGTAAATGAACATTACTGCTTCTAAAAAAATTGTAATTGCTTAATATAATCAAATATTTCATTCTTATGGAAATGTCCATGATGTTTATCTTAAATGGAGTATTTTTACATTTGATTCGTTCAAATCAGCATCGAAGAAGATGTAAGCCTTGTAATTTTTTAAGGTCTCTTAAATGTTCTTCAGTCTAGAATAGTATCCACTCTTTATTTTTCCTGTCATTAATATGTTGAAGACCCAGCCGGTCTTTCTGTTATGCCTTCCTGTCACAGTGTGCCTGCTTAGTCTCTTATGTTGTCATCTGAGTTGTTCCTCTATCCCTTTGTCTTCTGTAAACTGGAGATTCAAACTAGACGCTCAATTACATTTAGATCTAACTTTGAATATTTAATTGTTGATGCTTTATCTTTTGTATGGCTTGATATCAGCAGGTACATAGTATGATTCCATATCTACTGAAGCTAAAATTTGTCACAAAATTTATGTGGTAGCAGCCCATACCCTCCTTTGCAAATATGCTTTTTATTTTACTTTATTAATTTGATTTGATTTGATTTTAATTTTTTTCCTTTGGTCTTTAAGCTGGCAAGCAATCTGTAGGATGATAATTTGGCACCTGGCAAATATCCAGTTTCCCATTTTACTTAATGAAATTAAGTCCATTGATAATAGTTACCTGAATTGATTACTTTTTAAAATGCATTTATTAGGTTAGAGTCTTCTGTAAAGAATAACCATGCCTCATTATATTCTGGGACAATTTGGCTCAGATGAAAAAGACAGATTAAGTTCTTAATCTTTCACCATAATAATCAGTATTAATTGTAAGGATTGGTTCATTAATTTCTGTCAGTAGTTATGTATTCATGTTGCTGTTGATGCTGGTCATGATGAAGGGGTTTTATTTTACTTTGTCCTTTTTTTGAATATAATTATAAGCTCCTAAAATTTTATTCATTTAACACTTAGTAAATCTCTGCCTTGATTCTTTGTGAAGCTGGAGAGATATTCCAAGCACAAATAACAGGGCTCTTATAAGCTACCCTGAGTCTGAATATCCCATGGACAATTATGGAAAGAGTTAAATAAGAAAGAGACTCTCTGGGGTACCTGGGTTACCTGGGATACTCTGGCTCAGTGGGTTAAGCCTCTGCCTTCAGATCTGGTCCTGATTTCAGGGTCCTGGGATCAAGCCCCGCATTGGGCTCTCTGCTTGGCGGGGAGCCTGCTTCCCCCTCTCTCTCTGCCTGCCTCTCTGCCTATTTGTGATCTCTCTCTCTCTCTGTCAAATAAATAAATAAAATCTTAAAAAAAAAATAAAACAAAAAAGAAAGAGACCTCTGACTTTTTATTTCACAAAATATCTTTCTGGTTGTAAAATGTGAAATGAAATAATATAGGTCAAATTCAGTTTCAGAGAGATTAAGCAGAGACTACTGTAGAAATCTTGGCTAAAAATTATTATGGCTTAAATTAGGGTGGTGTGACTAAGCATATGATTGGATGAGTAGAGAAACACAGCATATTAGGAGGTATAAAGACAACTTTGCAATTATCTGGGTACAGGCTTAGGGGAAATAAAGCCATGGTCGCCAAACTATGGAAAGAACCAAGATGCCCTTCAACGGATGAATGGATAAGGAAGATGTGGTCCATATACACTATGGAGTATTATGCCTCCATCAGAAAGGATGAATACGCAACTTTTGTAGCAACATGGACGGGACTGGAAGAGATTATGCTGAGTGAAATCAGTCAAGCAGAGAGAGTCAATTATCATATGGTTTCACTTATTTGTGGAGCATAACAAATATCATGGAGGACAAGAGGTGTTAGAGAGAAGGAAGTTGGGGTAAATTGGAAGGGGAGGTGAACTATGAGAGACTATGGACTCTGAAAAACAATCTGAGGGGTTTGAAGTGGCGGGGGGGGGAGGTTGGGGTACCAGGTGGTGGGTATTATAGAGGGCACGGATTGCATGGAGTACTGGGTGTGGTGAAAAAATAATGAATACTGTTCTTCTGAAAATAAATAAATTTAAAAAAAAGAGGGGAAATAAAGCATAGTTCTTTATCATACATAATGATATAGGATAAAAATGAATAATAACTTGCTTTGGGGATATGGTAATAAGCTTGACTTTATGAATGTATGTATATATGTATATAAAGCACATAATATACTTATGTGTGTATAACACATATGTACATAATTATATAAAATATATACTACATATAGAACATATTATATGTATGTATGGAGAGAAATTTATTACTATTTCTTGGAGATGATCAAGTGGAAGCATTTTTTTAAAGATTTTTATTTATTTATTTGACAGACGGAGATCACAAGTAGGCAGAGAGGCAGGCAGAGAGAAGAGGAAGCAGGCTCCCTGCTGAGCAGAGAGCCCGACGTGGGGCTTGATCCCACAACCCTGGGATCATGACCTGAGCCGAAGGCAGAGGCTTTAACTCACTGAGCCAGCCAGGCACCCCCAAGTGGAAGCATTAATTTGACAATTGTCTATTGGTCTTGTGGGTCTGGGATTCAGGACGGGTGTTATCAGCATAGAAATAAAAGTTGAATCCATTCAGAAGAGACAATTCCTTAGAAGAACATGTAGATAAAGAATTGCAAAGGTACAGGGAAACTCTCCATTATTTAAACTTAAGAGAGAAAAGAGATAATGTAAAGGATATTCTGAAGATGTAAAAGAAAAAGAAAATGTGGAGAATATCTCCATGAACCACCTGAACTGGTGAATACTGATGCTGCTTCATGATGCTACACGGTGCTACATGGTCAGTTCAAGATCTGGACAAAAAGTATACTTTAGGCAGAGCAGCATAGAGATCACTGTGTGATGATACCTGTTTCAGGAGGAGAGAAGCAAATAGAACAGATTGAGGTTGTGTGATCTGAGAAAATAAAGTGAAAACAACTACTTCAAAAATCTTAGCTCTGATTAGGGAGGGTAATGGGTGAAGAGCTTATGGGATATATCTATATCTATATCTATATCTATATGAAGATTAATCATATATAAATGGTGTGGTTGGGAAGGATTTATTAGACAAGACATTGAATATTCAGAAGTAATGGCTGAGAATTTCTTTTGAAAGATTCTTGAAGTAGTTCTATAAGAGATGATGGGCTCTTAACCACAGGTAGAGGATAATAGCTATAAACAGAGCCATAGAAATAAGGAGAATGAAGAAAGGAAGATAAATAGGCACAAATGACCCTCATGATAATAAACAGAACAATGGAAACATACATACAGTAGTGTTCTAACATTTTATATATCATCTTTTTTTTTTAAGATTTTATTTATTTGAGACAGAGATAGAGAGTACAAGTAGGCAGAGCAGCAGGCAGAGGGAGAGGGAGAAGCAGGCTCTCTGCTGAGCAGGGAGCCTGATGTGGGGCTCAAATCCACCACCCTGAGATCATGACTTGAGCAGAAGGCAGCCGCTTAACTGACTGAGCCACCCATGCTCTCCTATATATCATCTTTTATAGTGATTTTAAATACTCCCTGTATTTTACACATAGGGGAACTAAGGCCTGGAAAAAGTAAAATAGTGTAGTGTAAAGAAAGAATTTAAAGCCAGGTCAATCCAGCTTTATTACCTATTTTTGCAACAATGACAATGGGTTCTACATTTGTAGATTTGAAGATCTGTGGGACAACGATTTATGATAATCTGTTTGTCTCCTGAGGTGGGCGAGTCCATCTTCTGACAGAATGAGATGGAGGCTGGTTTTAAAAAAGAGTGGAAATGGTGGAAAATGGGAACATGAACTTCCTAAGTACACATACTCATCACACTGGAAGTTTGGTGGTCATGAATTTATAATATGATTTTATTTTTTTTTTAGGAGTGGCCGAGATAAAAGAATGGGGAGTGTAGTAGTTGGGAATCATCTTATTTTTCATTACCATAGTGAATGGAAAAAAAAATGAGACCAGTAAATTATGAGTGTTGGCAAGACAGCAATTGAAAATAGGAGCCATGTGATTTACATTTACAAGATTTATGCATCCAGGCTGCATAGGGAAAGAAATGAAGACTAGAAGAGTCTAATGGAGGAAAAAGAGAGAATTTTTTTAAAAGGCTCAAAGTATTTCATTTCCTGATCAGAGTGAAGAATCGTGTGGCTGAACCAGCAGGCTAGAAGAGCAGAACAGAGGGAAGGAAAAGAAGAATGAAATGATAATAGTAACAATAAAGGTGTTAAATAATAGTATACATCGTTGACATTTATTTCTTACTCAATGCGAAATTGTCAGACAAGGTGATCAATATTAAATCATTTCACAGAGAGAGAAAATTCAGGGTATGGTCATGAGGGACGTTCACTGAAACTAGTTGATGGGAAAGAGCAGTATCGGACAAGAAGACCTGGATGTGAATGGTCAACTGTCATCCGTACTGGAAGCTGCTAAAGTTGCGGTAGATTTGTTGAGAAAAGGACTACTTACTGCCATTGTCTGTGAAGACTGGAGATGGAAGGATGTGAACAGAGCCACCGAGTCATCATTCTGGAAGACATACTGACTCTTGCTTGTCAATTCCCAGCATGTATCTACTCCCACCCCAAATATCAGTTTGGGTCCATATAATTCTGGCAAAACTCATTACATGGCAGGACTTAAACCTTTCTTCTTGTTCTCGAAATTTTGAACTTTAGAATAACAATGAGAATTTGAAAATAATTGAACTTTGTATGGAATAAAAATGCTTCGGTACGTTAATTTCTGCTTGAATGAGAAACAGTGAACTATAAAGGGCAATCGGAAGGACATATTTGATATCTCCAGTCTCATCTCCCTGAGGAATTAATGACGTACTTGACTATGTGTGACCAAGAGTATTATCATTGTCCTGATAATATTTATAGTCTCTTTCATTATTGGTCTTCATTATTCATTGATCTTTCTCTGTCTTCAACAGTCTGTGTCTGCAGTTAGTTAATTGTTTTAAGGCAATTTTAGTAGCTTCAGAACATGTGGAGTTTGTCTGTAGTTCAAAAAGAAACTTGAAGTTCATAGCCCTTATCCACTCACTGCACAGCTTTAGCTAATGTTGTTTCTAATGGCTCATTGTTACAGAATACAATGTAAAACCTTCAGGTGGTTTACTCCCCTCCATTTATTCTACAGACAATTCTTGCTACAACTGCCTTTTAACTAGGAATGCCACCCAAGTACTTAGACAAGATTATACATATTTCTGAATAGTTTTTTTTTTTTAATTGAAGAGAACAGCCTGAACTCTAACCTGAAACTATCTCTCCTGCCACAAAGTCATTTACTCTGTATCACCTTATATTATCAACCTTTTTACCTGTACGCAACTACCCATTTTATGACCACTTGAAGCACATCACTTCAATTCCAAACTCCAAACTCAGTAGAACCATAATAAAACCCTCATCACCTACACAGACCACTTCAACTTCCCTCCTAAGAGATTTACTAGCTCTAGAAACCAGGCAGCACCTTCACAATGCCTATCAGATCCCATATTAACATCTTCAAACCCTCAAGGGTCTTCCTTCTGCAGTTGCTTATATCAAGGCAGATGAAGTTAGCTCAGGCTTACCTTTTTGCTATGTTCTGAATTGGTATTTGGTCTCTCCCTTAAGCACGCTATGTTGACAATCTTAAAGGCTTACAAAAATTTGTCCTACCCTTTGGAAGTCTTTTTACCACAGATCTCATGCCTAGCTCATTTTCATTATTCAAATCACAAAATAAATGATACCTTCTCGTGATGCTTTCCCTAACACATACAAATTAACTCACTCATGCTACCTTTAAGCCTCTTTCCTTTGACCCCATTTTATTTCTTTTCATAGAATTTATGTGAGTAAATGTAATATTATTGATATGTCTTTGACTACCTATTCCAGTCATTGACTTTTTCTGTTTTATTCTTCCAAAAGCATATAATAGAGGTTATCACACAGTATGTATTTAATAAATACTTGAACGAATGAGTGGAGCATCAGTACATGTGGATTGCTTTGTGATTTGGAAGCTATATAGTTTGTGTGTTTTTTTTTTTATTTTTAAATTTATTTTCAGCATAACAGTATTTGTTGCTTTTGCACCACACCCAGTGCTCCATGCAATCTGTGCCCTCTCCAATACCCACCACCTTGTTCCCCCAACCTCCCACCCCCCGCCTCTTCAAAACCCTCAGATTGTTTTTCAGAGTCCATAGCTCTCACGGTTCACCTCCCCTTCCAATTTCCCTCAACTCCCTTCTCCTCTCTAACTCCCCTTTTCCTCCTTGCTATTTGTTATGCTCCACAAATAAGTGAAACCATATGATAATTGATTCTCTCTGCTTGACTTATTTCCCTCAGCATAATCTCTTCCAGTCCTGCCCATGTTGCTACAAAAGTTGGGTATTCATCCTTTCTGATGGAGGCATAATACCCCATAGTGTATATGGACCACATCATCCTTATCCATTCATCTGTTGAAGGGCATCTTGGTTCTTCCCACAGTTTGGCGACCATGGCCATTGCTGTTATAAACACTGGGGTACAGATGGCCTTTCTTTTCACTACATCTTGTATCTTTGGGGTAAATACCCAGGAGTGCAATTGCAGGGTCATAGGGAAGCTCTATTTTTAATTTCTTGAGGAATCTCCACAGTTTCCCAAAGTGGCTGCACAAACTTGCATTCCCACCAACAGTGTAAGAGGGTTGCCCTTTCTCCACATCCCCTCCAACACATGTTGTTTTCGTTTTGCTAATTTTCGCCATTCTAACTGGTGTAAGGTGGTATCTCAATGTGGGCTTTAATTTGAATCTCCCTGATGGCTAGTGATGATGAACATTTTTTCATGTGTCTGATAGCCATTTGTATATCTTCATTGGAGAAGTGTCTGTTCATATCTTCTGCCCTTTTTTTTTATATGATTGTCTGTTCTGTGTGTGTTGAGTTTGAGGAGTTCTTTATAGAACCTGGATATCAACCTTTTGTCTGTATTGTCATTTGCAAATATCTTCTCCCATTCTGTGGGTTGCCTCTTTGTTTTGTTGACTGTTTCCTTTGCTGTGCAGAAGCTTTTGATCTTGATGAAGTCCCAAAAGTTCATTTTCGTTTTTGTTTCCTTTGCCTTTGGAGACGTATCTATACAGTTTTAAATAAACTTGAAATCACGAAAATTTCTTTTACAATAAATTTACATATTTTTGCTGTTTTACAACTGAATAGAGAATGTATGCCAGATATAATAGTGTCATAATTAATATGAAATTTGATAGCATTATAATCACTCCTCTAAACTAAAAAGAAAAAATCCATCTATATATAAGTAAAGTGATAACAGAATGTATTAAATGCTTTCAAAATCATTACCAATTGCCATTTAAATGACAGATACTGGAACTTTACAATCATGTGTGTTTTGGTGCAAAAAACCATAGGTTTATAGAAATATGGGTGTTCAGGCATGTGCACAATCCTTTTTCCCTGTTATGGTTGTGACAAAGAGCTAGGCTTATTTCCAAATGGACATATCTGAGTTATAAAGCACTCTACAATCTATTTTGAAAAATATCACTTAAATATTTATGAAACCACACAGGATTTTAAAAATTGTGGTTAAGAATTTTAACCTATTCTCTTTATTATGAAATACTTCAGACATAAAAGGTATGATGCATAGCATTAAAAAAAATCCATGCATCTAACTCCCAACTTGAAAAAGCAAAAGTTATAAATAGAACAAAAGTCCTATGCATACTACTTTACAATCACAACCTTTCTCTAACCCCTAAAATGTAGGCATTATTCTGAATTTGGTACATTTCATTCCCATGCTACTCTTTAAAATTTTACTATCTGTTTATCTCTAAACTACTCGTGGATATTGTTTTACATTCTTTTAGATTCTTTTTTTTTTCCAATTTATTTATTTTCAGAAAAACAGTATTCATTTTTTTTTTCACCACACCCAGTGCTCCATGCAAGCCGTGCCCTCCATAATACCCACCACCTGGTACCCCAACCTCCCACCCCCCCGACACTTCAAACCCCTCAGATTGTTTTTCAGAGTCCATAGTCTCTCATGGTTCATCTCCCCTTCCAATTTACCCAAAAGCACATATCCTCCCCAATGTCCATAACCCTACCCCCCTTCTCCCAACCCCCCTCCCCCCACATTCTTTTAGATTCTTGATTTGTTCTTCAAATCGCTTTTAATTTTTGCTCAAAAATGTCAAAGTTCCTATATATTGATAAATGGAGCTGTACCCCATTCATTTTTATTAAAGCTTAGAGCTTCAGTCATGCATTTACAAGTATCTTCCACTTTTCAACCATTTTGCTTTTATGCTTTCTTCCATTTTGCATTCATGAGAGACCTACATAGGTTTCTGTTTTTACTTAGAGAACAAAACCCAAAGATTTTCACTTTTTTACCCCCCAAAAAAAATGAAAAACAAAAGTAAGATCCAACATTTGTTTTGCAGGGAACCATTACAGAGGCAGAGCATCCCAAAGCAAGAGTGGTGCCGTCCAGCTCCTTCCCTAGATAATACAATCTCATCTCAGCTTTAAGAGGCCAGAGCTTTGAACTGTCCGTGAACATCTATGCTTTATCTCGATTGATTCTGTACATCTATTGGCAAGATGTGTCCGAAAGTATCAGAAAAACCTAAAAGAGTTGATGTTTTGGGCTTGGGAACACACAAATTTATCCAAACAAATTAAGTGCTTCTTTACTTCACACCATTCTGGTTCCTGAAAGGTTTCATAGGAACTCTCTACTGTCAGATAGTGGGGGAATCTTGTAGCCAATTTTACCTAATTTTATAATGAAATATTAATGAACTTCTAGATTGTTCCAAATTTTCTCTCTTACAACAATGCTGCTACTTTCCAATCGTATGCCCAAGAGTTTCTCTTGGATACACATCTACTGATGGGATCATCACTTACTTGACATTGCTAAGTTGTTCTCTGAACTGATTGTCTAATTTACATCTTCATCAAAAATGCAGTAGATTTTCTGTTCCTCCACACTCCTGGGAAAAGTATTATTTTAAAGCATTTTTAATTTTTTCCTATCTGAAGAGTTTCAAATGTATCTCTTTAATTTTAATTCTTCCTGTCTTATTACCAGTGAAGATATTTTTTCATGTTTATTGGCATGTTTCTTCCACTATAAATTGCACATTTATATATTGTCCTTAATTCTATATTAGATTATATATCTTTTATATTAGTATATAGAAGTTTTATACATACACAATCATATACAAGAGATATATGTGTATGTATGTATATAATAAATACACTTAAATATATGTATATATAATATATATGTTTATATAAATATATAAATTGTGTATATAAAAAGAGAGGGAGGGAGAGAGTCTAAACCAAGCTCCACACCCAGCACAGAGTCCAAAGTGGGACTCCATTTCACAACCCTAAGATCATGACCTGAGTTGAAACCAAGAGTCCCACTTTTAACCAACTGAGCCATCCAGGTGTCCCAGAACTTTTTAATATTTTCCAATAGGCAATGTTTTGTTCAGTAGTAATTTATGTATCACCTCAACTGTGATTATCTTTATTTATTTATTTATTTTATGGTAAATTTCTTTTTTTTCCAATTTATTTATTTTCAGAAAAACAGTATTCATTATTTTTTCACCACACCCAGTGCTCCATGCAAGCCGTGCCCTCTATAATACCCACCACCTGGTACCCCAACCTCCCACCCCCCTGCCAATTCAAACCCCTCAGATTGTTTTTCAGAGTCTATAGTCTCTCATGGTTCACCTCCCCTTCCAATTTACCCAAAAGCACATACCCTCCCCAATGTCCATAACCCTACCCTCCTTCTCCCAACCCCCCTCCCCCCAGCAACCCACAGTTTGTTTCGTGAGATTAAGAGTCACTTATGGTTTGTCTCCCTCCCTATCCCATCTTGTGATTATCTTTATTTTTAAGGTGTTTTTGAATGAACAGAGTTTTGTTCCAATATAATGGAATTCAATTTAACCAAGTTTTACTTTATTTTGAATGTTACTGATTAAGAGACTCTTCTCTGAGGGGAAGCATACCATAAGAGACTTTTAACCATAGAGAACAAACAGGGCTGCTGGAGGGGAGGTGGGCAGGGCATGAGCTAAATGGGTGATGGGGATTAAGGAGGCACTTGTGTTGAGCACTGGGTATTGTATATGAGTGATGAGTCTCCAAATTCCATGCCTCAAACCAATATTACACTATATGTTAGCTAACTAGAATTTGAATGAAAATTTTGAGAAAAAAGGGGGAAAAGAATATTAATAAAAAAGTAACTCTTCTCTATTTTGTCACAAAGACAAACATATGGTAATATAATTGAAATTGACTATGAGGAGTGTGAGATAAGAATCCAGCACTTGGGGCACCTGGGTGGCTCAGTGGGTTAAAGCCTCTGCCTTCAGCTCGGGTCATGATCCCGGAATCCTGGGATCAAGCCCCGCATTGGGCTCTCTGCTCAGCAGGGAGCCCGCTTCCTCCTCTCTCTATCTGCCTACTTGTGATCTGTCTATCAAATAAATAAATAAAATCTTAAAAAAAAAAAAAGAAGACGAACCCAGCGCTTCTTCATGTGGCAACAGATTCACTCAACTTGATTTCCCACCCATTTGCAATGCCTCTTCTCCATGTTTTATCCAAGTATCTAAACATGCATTCATGGTCTAGTTTGATGTCCTTTATTGTTTCTGTTTGTCTGTTTACTTACCCCTGCACAAGCCAATGCTTTGCTTACCGCAGTTTTACAGTGAGTCTTGATATTTAGTTTTGATATCATGTAGCATTCAATTCTCTTCAAACTGTTTTTTGTATTTTGAGTTATTTGCTCTCTCATATAAATTTAAAAGTCAACTTACTGAATTCCACTAAAACACAACAAAACAAAAGCAAAAATTCTCCCTAGTAGGGATTTGATTGAAAATCTATCTATTAACTTGAGAATCAGTGAAATTTGTGGGGTTGTGTTAAACATTTGTCTGCATTTAGATATATTTAAAAATGTGTTTCAATAGTTTCATATCTTTTTGATACATTTATTCATATGAAATGTATTAATTCTAAATAGTTGCACTTTTTTTATATTTGTTTTATATTGATTTTTGCATATGGGTCTATACAGTGTCTTCACTGTACTATCTTGTTATTTTCAATTGTATGTCTGTATATTCTCTTCAGTTTTCTGTCAATGACCTTATTTTATGTCACTAATTGTTGCTCATTTGTAATTTCCTAAATTGACATTCAAAATTTGTTGTTTATTCTCACTCGGAACACTTGTGAACTAAGAGTGATAGTGATATTAGGTTTTCAGGACTGATTACTGGCTTAAGGTCAGTTTCCAACACAATATAGTAAGTTATGGTACAATGTAATTAAATACAATATTTGTATATGGTTTGATAGGGCTCTGCATTAATCAAATGATTTTCTTATAGTACTATTTTGCTTTGAATGTTTTCTGTTTCTTTTTTTTTTAAATCATGAGTTGCAGTGGAACTTTATTAAAATTTTCCCCCTGTAGTTATTATCATGGTCACAGGGATGTTCCTTTTTTGTTGTATTACTATGTCGAATAATGTTAATAGATTAATAATGAACCATCCTTAAATTTATATATTTTTGTCACTTTTATCTTTATCTTTTTTAGTTTTTAAGTTTTTAAAATTTGGGTGAGAGAGAAAGAGAGAGAGAAGGAGAACATGTGCACACAAGTGGAGAGGAGAAATAGAGGGAGAGGGAGAAACAGACTTCCCGCTGAGCAGGGAGCCTGATGTGGGCCTCCATCCCAGAACCCTGAGATCCTGACCTGAGCCAAAGGAAGACCCTTAAGGACTGAGTCACCAGGTGCCCCTTTTTATATATTTTTTAAAATACAACTTATAAGATTTACTTATGATTATTATTATTGATTAGAATTATGGCTTCTGAGTTATTGAATGAAATTAGCCTTCAGTTTTGTTTCATTAGAATCTCTTTGTATAGTTTTTGTATTAATATTGTTTGAGACATTGAAGTGTTGGGAAGTATTCCCTTTTTATATTCAACTTTAGAATATGTAATAGAGTGGATTTATCTTTTCCCTAATGGTTAGTAGAATTTTCCTGTCTTAGGATAAAGATGTAATGTGGTAGATGATTATTTTAATTTTGGTAGATTTTAAATTTCTTTTTTTTTAATATTTTTTAAAGATTTTATTTATTTATTTGAGACAGGGACACAACAAGAGAGGGAAAACAAGAAAGGGGAGTGGGAGAGAGAGAAGCAGGTGTCCTGCTAAGCAGAGAGCCCAATGCAGGGCTCCATTCCAGGACCCTGGGACCATGACCAGAGCTGAAGGCAGATGCTTAATGACTGAGCTGCCCAGGCGCCCAGATTTTAAATTTCTGATTCAATTTATTTCTTTTTGAGTCATTTTATTGAGTTAGATTTTTTAATAATTATTTTCATGTTGGAGTGCCTGGTGGCTCAGTCAGTTCAGCATGTGCCTTGGCTCAGATCATGATCCTGTCTTGCTGGGATTGAGCCCCTGCTGCTCTCTAAATAAATAAATAAATAAATAAATAAAGTTTTCATGCCATCATAGGATATGCACATTTTGCCATAAATTTGATCACAAAATTATTGTTTTCATCTCCACTATTATCGTACCTGTACCCATTTTCTTCCTTAAAATGATTTTAAGTGACTTCGCTCTGGCTCTCTTTTCTGAAGATAAATCTTAGGGGGTATTTCAATTATATTTGTTTCAAAGAATCTCATTTTGGTTTTATGAATGTTGGTTTTATTGGACTGTAAAGTAATTGAGTTTATTTTTTATCCGTGGGAATATTCTAGGACTTGTTTTAAGGTGTGTCCTTGGAGAAATAATATCTAAAAATGTATTATTTTTGAAAAATATATATTTTGAAGTTCATATTAATTATTCAGTTCTATATAAAACTTTATAAAACTATAAAACTTTAGGCTTTAGTTTTCCTGACTGAGCTCATGTGTGTGTGTGTGTGTGTGTGTGTAAACCTAATGTGCCTGAGGGCAGACACAGATTTTTTTCCTTTATATTAGAGCACAGACCTCATCAGAGTAATTCTCTTTTTAGGATTAGACTTAGTCTATCTTTTTACTAGAAAGGGAGCCCTCAAAAATTTCTGGCTTATCCAGGCACTGATTATATTTTAATGTAGGAATGTAATGCCTCATCTTCTATCTTCTGACAGACATTAAACCTTAAATTATAAGTTATAGAGATCAAGAAATGTCCAAAGAGCAGTTGGAGAGTGAAAATATTCTGTATATGTAGTTTTTAACTTATTTTTTGGATTTCAGCTATTTCATACACTTTGTAACCTCCTTTGTTCATTTAAAAGAAAAGTTTTTATATCTTTCCCACATTTGTATGCCTTGTAGGAGAATACTTACATCAAATTGTTGGCCACATTGCTAAAAATTGTACTCACCCTACCCTTAACTATTAGATTCTTTTTACTTGGATAAGTAAATATGAAATACCAAACATCAATAACTCTCAAAATTTATATTTCAACTAGCTATTCTAAAAAATAAAGAGCATTATTCCCCAGCGTGCATTTATTTTATTTTATTTTATTATGACTTTTGCCTTCAGATAATGTTTTAATTTTCAACCAATCTGTGATATTCAACTTTTAAAGAAAGATTTATTTATTTATTTTTGAGAGAGAGAGACAGAGACAGAAAGAGCAGGTGAACTGGGGGAGGGGCAGAGGGAGAGCAAATCCTCAAGCAGAGTCCCTGCTGAGCAGAGAGATTACCCAGGGCTCGATTCCAGGACCCTGAGATGATGACCTGAGCTGAAATCAAGAGTTAGACACTTTACCGACTGAGTCACCCAGGTATGCCTCAACTTTTCATATTAAACTTTATGCTTAAATTTAGGTTCAGTTTATATCATTTAAGGTATTTTTGCTGCTTTAGCCTCAGCATATTTTATATTATGCAACACACACATAAACACACAAGCACACTCACTCAGGATTTCATTTTCACACACTACCAGGTTATGCAGCACAGTGATGTCTCTGAGAATTTGATAGCCCGTCATCCAGCTGGTTCATTTTGTGCTATGCACTTATGCATATGTTGTAGCATGACCTCTATTTTGAGTCAGTTTACAATTGAAACCTTTATGCATATGCTATTCTACTTTAAATGCCAGAACCACTCAGAACACTGAACTCCGTGGCCTAGAGCTGTCATGATTTAGGTGACTACAGACAGTTGTTATATGTAACTTCTGTTTATTAACCTTTCATCCATGCAGATTTTCAGGTTTTTTTGAAGTTTGCAGTTTGATCATGACTTACATATTTTCAGCATCACAAGTACAATAGAATATTTTCATTATAAACTCTCTTATACATCATATTAGAAAATTCCTAAATTTGCATCCATTTTTTTTGATTCATGCCAAGTTTTCTTCTTACATACATCAATAATTACCAGTGTGAAACTCACCTTGTCTATACTCAGACTTACTTTTCTAAAGTAATACATTATTCATTTAACATTTCATACTTATTTCTAAATTTTTGGTGAGATTCCAGATTTACTCACATACTAATATGATATCAGGCTTTGCTTTCTTTATTATTACTACAGGAGTTTTCAGTCTTTATCATGTTCAGGTATATCTAAGTTGTTTAAAAATGCCCACTGTAGCTCTATCACCAAAGATTCTTCTTCAGTATGCTGAAGTGTGGCATTTCTTCATTTTTAATAAACCTTGAGATTTTTCAGTTGATGATTTTTTCATGCTAACACAACACTATATGAAAATGGAGCAGAAATCTTATAGTGGGTAGGAATTTTAGTTGAAATTTAACAAAGGCTGCCAAAGCGAGTTAATGCAGGCAACATTGGAAAAACTCATGGAATAACCCCTACTTGCTGGTAGTTTATAAATCTGACATTTCTCTGACTTGAAACATTATAGATTAGCACAGACAAAAGGAGATCATTTACTCAGCTTGCTTAGCATTATTTTATTTTCTCAGAGATTATTCTCATTTAAACAACAATATTGCAGGAATTAACTTCATAAAAGCAAATACAACTTTTCAAATAGGCTAAAATTAAGTATTTTGAATAAACATCTAACTTAGCGCTTAAAAGTATAATAACCCATTTTAAAGAGATAGATGCTTTTTTTGTTGTATTTTCCGTATTTTTAAAAGTTGTCAATGTATACTTTAAATGATATAATTATAGACAATAAATTTGAATATATGAAATCAATTTTCCATTTGCTTTCCGAAAACCTGGGTATAAGACCAAAATGAGAGAAAAAATCAATCTGTTATGTAAAACAATCAGAAAATGAGCTCTAATAGTCTTCCACCTGAAAACTGTTATTTCCAAAATGGCTTTACAGACTTCTCCCAAATTTCTTTCCTCTTCTTTTTTTTTTAAAATAGATTTTATTTATTTATTTGAGACGGAGCACAAGCAGGAGAATGGCAGACAGAGGCAGAGGGAGAAGCAGACTCACCACTAAGCAGGGAGCCTGATGCGGGCTCGATCCCAGGACTGGAGGATCCTGACCCGAGCCAAAGGCAGACACTTAACAGCCTAAGCCACCCAGACGCTCTTTTCTTTCCTCTTTTTAAATATGCTATGGGAATTTGGAAATAAATCAGTTTATCCAGTCTATGCTGGGATACTTTTCAAAATGCTACTGTAGACTGAATGTTTAGGCCCCTCCAAAATTTCGCATATTGAAATCTAACGCTCAGTGTGATAGTATTAGGAGGTGGATCCTTTGGGAGGTGATGACGTCATGAAGGTGGAGCCCTCATGAGTGGGATTAGTGTCCTAGAGACCCCAGAGAGCTCCACCATGAGGACACAGTCAAAGGAGCATCTATGAGCCAAGAAGCGGGTCTCACCAGGCACCCATTGTGCCTGTGCCTCGATCTTGGACAGTTCATCCTTCAGAACTGTGAAAAATAAACCCCATTTAGTTGTCGTCTATTGAGTATGAAGGTCTGTGGGTTCTAAGGTATTTTAGCTGATTCAAACAAACAAACACAACCAAAACACAAACCAAAGAAAATCCACCAAAAATCAAAACAGCATTCTTTTTCTTCCTTTTGATAACTGCACTCATTTTATTATTATTATTTTTGAATTTTATTTATTTATTTGACAGACAGAGATCACAAGCAGGCAGAGAGGCAGACAGAGAGGGGGGGGGAAGCAGGATCTCCGCGGAGCAAGGAGCCTGATGCGGATCCCACAACCCTGAGATCATGACCTGAGCTGAAGGCAGAGGCTTAAACCACTGAGCCACCCAGGTGCCCCTCATTTTATTATGTTTTAAAACTGATCTTAAATGGATGTAAAGATATGTATACAAGCAATTATGACATGCACCCAAAACCACGAGAACGTGTTTTTGTTGAGAGAAACGTATTATTTCACATTGTCTAACACTGAACCTATGGGGAGTTGCTATCTTAGACCTGCTTTGGTCTTCACATACTACAGTGAAAGGCATTTTAGGACTATAAATTAATAGACTGTGATAACCCTTAAGATACGCCTGCAATCTTCATGTGTAATTCAGCTAAGCCAAACTGAAAGTCAGAAAACATTGTGTATGTATATTCCCCACCCTCTTGGTTCTCTCTACCCGCCTTGCTGTCAGGCTTAATTCTTTCCAATCTCCTCAGCTCACCTTATGTCTCAGGGAGAAAAAAAATATGTAAAAAATAACATTTCTTTAGGGAAAGAAGAGAAGAGAAAACCTGTGCAGTGATAACACCATCATGTTGATCTCCTGACCTATGTGTGAGTAACTTCTGTTGGCGTTTATGGTCGAGGTCAGTGTTGGGAAGAACAGACTTCAATCTTTTTTTTTTTTTTTTAAAGATTTTATTTATTTATTTGGCAGGGAGAGATCACAAGTAGATGGAGAGGCAGGCAGAGAGAGAGAGGGAAGCAGGCTCCCTGCTGAGCAGAGAGGCCGATGCGGGACTCGATCCCAGGACCCTGAGATCATGACCTGAGCCGAAGGCAGCAGCTTAACCCACTGAGCCACCCAGGCG
This sequence comes from Neogale vison, assembly GCF_020171115.1. Taxonomy (NCBI): domain Eukaryota; kingdom Metazoa; phylum Chordata; class Mammalia; order Carnivora; family Mustelidae; genus Neogale; species Neogale vison. The sequence continues at coordinate 132,872,556 of NC_058093.1, forward strand.
CCCCAGACTTCAAATCTTTATTAATGAATCTCTTTGGAGTATTTCAAAGTCTACACTCTCAGGTCAGAAACGTAGGTTGGCTCATCTATTTCTCCCTGTGTTTGTAACCCTTATCATTAATTCAAACCATAGAAAGGCCCCAGATGGTAATGTCTACATGTTTGTCATCTTATTGGCCTCTTTTCTGTGAAAACCCATCTTTACCTTAATGAGAGAATACATTTTCTTCCAGAAGCTAACATGTTGCCTCATGTTCCTAGATGCAGTCTCTACTGTAAATGGTGACAGTGCACACGTTTTGATTTAACAGAATAAAACCTATGTCTCGAATATATCATATTAAAATTGGGGGTACAAGTAATTGAAGTTAGTACCTAATTATGTATCTTTAAAATTTTTTTTCACATATGCTTATAAGAACATTTTAAAAAGATTTTATTTATTTATTTGAGAGAGAGAGAGAGTGTATGAGTGGGAGGGGAGAGAGATAGACGGAGAGAATCTTAAGCAGACTCTGGGCTAAGCGTGGAGTCTGATGTGAGCTTGATCCCAGGACCCTGACATCACCACCCAAACCGAAATTAAGAGTCAGATGCTTAACCGACTGAGACACCCAGGTGCCCCACTTACAAAAACTTTATAACAACACAAATAATCCTATATCTTTTAAATACTCATGGAAATTCTAGTAGCAAAATGATATGAATAGTAGAACTACAAGGAAATACAATTAAAAATTAGTTTTATTATACTTTATAGTTATATTATTACTGTTATTTATAAGACTATATTTCCTTAAGAATAAAGGTTGTTTTGAATTATAATTGATTATATTAGGCTGTAAAATTAGTTCCTTAATGAACAGAATAAATAATTTAATTTGATAGATAATTTTTCAAATTAGTTTATCTAATATGCTTATCAGACCTCAAATCCCATGATCTTGAACTCTGCAATGTTGTTTCCTTAACTTCACTCTTGCCTGCTTTTCTTCTGATAGATCAAGAATAACCTATTCGTTTTTCAGGTGGAATCATCTACACGTTCAGCCAAGTAGAAGAATTGGCAAAACTATGGAGTAAACATTTCTTCCTGACAATCACTACTTTATAATATTACTTAGGGAATCAGGGTGGGGGGTTTGTTTGCATAATTGCATAAAATTTGCATGAAATAAAGTAAAAAATTGCAGATTTGCATAAAATGTAGTAGGATATCATAATATAGGCCTCCTTTTTAAAAAATAAATTTATTTATTTATTTAATTTTGAAGACTTATTATTTGAGAGAGATTGTGATCAGGTGGCGGGGGAGAGGTAGAGGGAGAAGCAGAGAGAGAGAATCCTCCAGTAGACTCCCCACTGAGCTCTGAGCCCGACGTGGGGCTGGATCCCAGGACCCTGAGAACATGACATGAGCTGAATTCAAGAGTCAGCTGCTTAATCTACTGAATTACCCAGGAACCTCAATAAATTTATTCTTAAGTGGGCATCGGGATGCATTCGTTGAGCATCAGACCCGTGATTTCTGCTCAGCGCATGCTCTCAGGATTGTGCAATCGAGCCCTGCTCCAGGCTCCCGGGCTCTGTGCTCAGCATACAGTCTGCTTAAGATTGTCTCTCTCCCTTGTCCTCTGCCTCTCCCTCATGCTCTCTCTCTAAATAAACTTTTTTTTTTTAATAAATACATTTGTTTTTATAGAAGAATCAATATTAGCAATAATACATTTCTAGTTGAGGGAGATACAATAATCTTCTTTATACAATAGTTAGGACTTTTGCTCTTTATTCTTGCATTCAGACCTAAAAAACTATAGAAAATACATTTTAGAGATCAATGCTGTAATATACTTAATGTAAATTCATTAGTATAATGAAGTGTATAAAACACTATTTTGTGAGAAGAGATTATAGCCAGAGCCTTAATATTAAATATTAGGGAAAAAAAGTGACAGGATACACTTCACAGTCTGCAACAGTTGAATGAGTCATTCTGTCTTGGTAAACAGATGTGTCCTTCATCAGTAATCCTGAAAACCTAATCTGGGAGAATGTTCTGAGCTTTTGCGATTATAAAAGCATCACCCTGAGCTTTAAAATTGTCTTTATTTGTTTAATTCATCATTGAAAGTTTAAACAAAACAAATCTTATCTGATTTCTATTTTATGATTTTATATCAGAGCAGACAAGCAGAGGATAGCTTTTTAAAGTTCCCACAGAAGGAGATTATCAGGCTATATGGAAGACAGTGCTGCTAAGAAACAGAACAAAATGTCATCCTTTAGAATAGTGTATACTTTAAAAAAAAAAAAAAAACAAAACAAAAGCAAAAAAAAAATCCCAGTTGAGTTCAATATGCATAATTTTCATAAATATACATGAGGACGCTGTTTAAAACTGCAAAGGCAATCAAAGCATTAACAAATCTCTAAGTAGGAGAGAGGACTAGAGATGGGACATGTGAACAGGTACATCGCAGAACCCAGTTTTGGAATGGGAAGGCAGAGGAGATGTTTTTAATGTGAGTCTTGAAAATTGCCTGGCATCTAGCAGGACCGCAATGTCCAGCGCCCTGAGCCATTCCGTTGTCATTTACAGAGCCTAACAGAGTCAAGGGCAGTCCGTGTGATATTTTTGATATACCAAGAACTTTTGGCCTTCAGAGTACAGTTGACCTTATCTTAAAACAAACTATAGGAGGAGAAATACGTAACTTTAAAGTTAAATATAGAAGGAAAAAAAGGCTCAGGTCTGGATGAGCTGAATGGAGTCTCGGCATGGTCTTGTCAATTTTCCTAAAAGTATTTGAGAAACAGTATTTTGGAGGAAATATTTTTGATCTTCATCTTTTCATTGTCAGATGTTAAATTCTGCCTCTCCACACATAAAAATTATGTGCATTTCAGTTTTATATCTGTGCTTCCCTGATTGCCATTTAGGTTTGGTTATGAATGTTTTTGCTATATTTCTATTAGAAATCCCTATCACTTTCCCCTTGATTGGAGAATTTCTTTCTATATTTTAGGTACTAATACTGTCTTGCTTATATGTGCTGCAAACAGTATCTCAGTTCCTGGCTTACCTCTAATTGTCTTATGCTAAATTTTGATGGACAGAATCCTCTAATTATATTTATTATTTTATTTATCTTTTTTTTTATAATTTTGGTGTTTTAACCTGAGAAAATTCCCCCATTCAAATTTGAGAACAGCAGTCTCTTGTATATGCTTCTAAATGCTTTAAAGTTTTGCTTTCATATTTAGTGACCTAGAAGGTTTTTGTTTTTTGTTTTTTTGGTATAGTTTAAAGCAGTAACAAAAAACAAATTGTTTTTTGCAGGAAAAATTAGCTATTCTACTATCCTAGAATAAGTGGTCCCCTGTTTCATATATCAGATTTCCATTTACGTATTGGTCTGTTTCTGTACTCTCTAAGCTGTTCCAATGTTCAATTTGTTTATCTTATAATAACACTCTTCTCTCTTGTGGCAACACTAAGATTCTGGAATCTTGGTGTCTGGCGGAAAATGACACATTTGCTCGAAGGTCACATAAATGATAAAAACCAAAATTGTTATCAAGGAAAACTATAAGCGAGGCTCAGTATTAATTTGTTTGATCTCCAAATTCATTGAAAAACCCCTCCTTTCATCTAAACAGTGCATTTTTCATAAAAGGCTAGTGTAAGGCTATTACCAGATTGAGGAGAATTCTTTAGTCAGGGAAGCAAAGAGCACAATTCTGTGTGATAGAGTCAAGATCCTTCTTGGCAGGAAATGCAGCTCTTTAACTCTGACGTGTACATTCGAAGCAGGGAGGGTCAGAAGCATGGAACGGCCATGTAGGAGCTCAGAAAAAGTGCCTGTTGGAGCACATTTCAGCTTCTGGTCCAAGAGCAGAAGACAACTTAGGGCACCAAAGTAAATAGAGGTTTCATGCCATGCAAAATGTGCGGGAGGCAATATTTACCTCTCTACATTCTAAAATGACACGTAGCATGATACAGAACACCTCTTATTCTCTAAATGTAAAAAAAGTAAGGATCATGAAAAATATTTGGAAAATGTTTCTGACTGGGGATGTGGCTACATCTTCCCTGCTAAATTATACCATAAATCAGATTATCCTCTTCAGCATGCCATAATATCTCCCTTGTTAAAATAAACACAAAACAAAAAGTCAGTAAGCCAACCAAATATACAAATAAATAAATAATGATACAAAAAAAGCCCCCAAATTTTCTTTCTTTCTTTTTTTTTTTTTAAGATTTTATTTATCCATTTGACAGACAGTGATCACAAGTAGGCAGAGAAGCAGGCAGAGAGGGAGAGGGGGAAGCAGGTTCCCTGTCAAGCAGAAAGCCCGATGTGGGGCTCGATCCCAGGACCCTGGGATCATGACCTGAGCCGAAGGCAGAGGCTTAACCCACTGAGCACCCAGGTGCCCCACCCCCAAAATTTTCTTGACGACATCAACCTCCAACCACTGCCCCGATTTCTCTCTCCCTCTTTCTAGGAAAAGTTCACAATGTTCCAGAACGACTCTCTCCTTCTCTTTCCATTCACCCTTAGATAAATTTGAATCAGGCTTTTCCCCAACACTTCAGTGAAAATTCCATATTTGAGGTCACTAATGACCACCTTGTCGTACCTAATAGCTGACCCTCAGTCTTCATGTTGTTCCAACTGTAAGTTGGTACAGCTGATCTTCCCATCTTTCCTGAACTAGTTTCTTTACTTGGCTTCTGGGACACCACATTCTCATGATTCTACTTGTCTTGCTTCTCCCTTCTTTTCAATCCTCATTGTAAGATAGTCCTCCTTTCAGAAGTTTTCCTTTCTCTTTTCCCATATGATTTGCTACTGGTTGTATCAGCCAGTCCCATGACCTTGAATGGAATCTTTCCTAGTGGGGGCATAAGAGCTGCCCAGGGGCACCTGGGTGGCTCAGTGGGTTAAGCCGCTGCCTTCGGCTCAGGTCGTGATCTCAGGGTCCTGGGATCGAGGCCCGCATCAAGCTCTCTGCTCAGCAGGGAGCCTGCTTCCTCCTCTCTCTCTGCCTGCCTCTCTGCCTGCTTGTGATCTCTCCCTGTCAAATAAATAAATAAAATTAAAAAAAAAAAAAAGAGCTGCCCAGGATGTGTCCAGGGCCTCAGGCAGGAATTTCCATTCCCATATTTGTTTCCTCCTTTTCCTCCTTTAACCAGCATATTCCTTTCCATTCAGTAAAACCCTTTAAACATTTATGTTCAATGTGTCACTAGAATGTAGACAACTTCTCTTGTTATTAATTAATCCTGCATTCATTAGATTCCAATGAGGTAACTTACTACTTACTGTAAAATTAGAGTTATGGAAATACTAGATGTAGAAAAGAGAAAATGTATATGAAAAATGTATATGAGAAAATACATATACATGAGATGTGATGGGTATTACATAAATACAATTTGAAATTTTGACAAAAAAGAGTAATTGAATCAAACTATTTTAATAATCACATTGCTCTTAATATAAAAAAAATTCTTTAAAGATAATAATCCAGTATATGGTAAACTTAGTTTATGATTAATAGGCACTGTGAATGTGTAGTAATCTCACGTGTAAACTTTGCAGCGCCAACCCAATGCTTCCATTACCCATGGCTCTTTTTTGAACCTAACATCCCGTGCTTCTTGAATAGCTTTCTAAATTGCTCAGCGAATCACCAATAAAAGGATAGAAGGTAACTTCATAGACATAAACTATGAATTTATGATATTTCCAATATGTACTGGTTACCTTCTATGGGAAACACTAATGTTCATACATTTAAACAAAAATAGAGTTACTTCTGGGCATGTAAATTGACAAATTACTTGTTGGCATTTCTAATTTACAGCAGTCCTGGTATAAAAGTCAGAAATGTGCATGTCTCTTCCTACTTTCAAATCTACATACAGATTAATCTCCTTGCTAAGTAAAGTGAGTTATCAATCATTCATGCCTCTAAATGTCAAATGCTAAGAGCACAGCATACAATACGATTTTATTCTTTTGTTGCTTAAAAGAAAATGAATTTTATCTTAGAAGAAAAGAAAAGAAAAGATTTTAAAATGGCATTTCTCAGTTTAAGGAATCTCTTAGGAGTAGGATTATTCCTAACACAATGAAATGATTCTTTCTCCAAAAAAATAGATTTACAGGATGATTTAAACAGAGATTAATTCTATTTAGATGATGTTTTGTTATGTAAAATAAAGTTTGCCTTTTGATACTGAGGAGGTTATTTGGCACATCTTGGTTGATCATTCTCTTAAATCTTTCATTTACTTTTGTTTATATTATCATAACACACACATATGTATGTGCATAGTTCTTTGTTCTTTCCTGTGAATCAAATTTGGCAAGCATTTTACTGTTTCTGCAGCTAATGATGCTGACTAGTTTTATTTGGATGTTTTAAGTAACTGTGCAGGAGCTCACCAGGGGGTTAGCATTTTACCCATGTGTCAGATCAAACAATTGCATTTTCCCTGGTCTTGAAGAGTTCTGTTAATGGGGAACTATATTTTTATGAGACAAAATAACAAGCTCTTGATTATTTGTGGCTCCTAAAGAGGCCACAACACTTCTCACTAGGGAAGAATAATTTGCTAAGTTTGACAACTTATCTTTAACATAAATAATTATATTCTCGGGGCACCTGGGTGGCTCAGTGGGTTAAAGCCTTTGCCTTCGGCTCAGGTCATGATCCCAGGGTCCTGGGGATCCAGGCCCACATCAGGCTCTCTGCTCAGCGGGGAGCCTGCTTCCTCCTCTCTCTCTGCCTACTTGTGATCTCTGTGTCTGTCAAATAAATAAATAAATAAATCTTTAAATAATAATAATTATTATTATTATATTCTCTTTTAATTCCTTTTTTTTTTTGCCTCAGTGTTACACTATTACTTAACACTGGTTTTCATGTAGGGACAATCTTATACAACCTATGCCTAATGATATCTATAATTTTCAAAACAGAATGGATGAAATTATTATTTTTATGGCTATCTAGACTGGAAATTAGAGTTCAGTCATATTATAACCTTCTTTTTTGTTGTTTCTGTATTTTTTGATGAATAGAAAACATCTGAATATAGCATACTCTTGTACCTCAAGATGGTTCATGTCTAGATTCCATCTCGAATGGGAAAAATCTTGATCGACAGCTTGGAAACTTTCTGATTTATGGTAAGATAAGCAAAGGTTTGAGGTGGGTGGGCTGCTTGTGGGTTGACACTCTGGCATCAGAGCTGGGTGTGATACCGGAGCAATAAACGCCTAAATCCTGCAAGGATGGACAGCTGGTGCGGCCAGGAACAGGAATAAATTGTTAATCTGGAAGAAAAATGGGACCGCAGTGAATGTCCTTATCTGATGATATTGGCTTGGTGTTTTAGATAAACTCTCATTGTCAGGCATGCAAATAAAATACGATTGTCCGTCCTGAAGAGACAAATCATACCTCTGTACTTCAGACTTTGCTTATGATTGCCATGATTTTACCTACTTGGTCATCTTCACAGAGTTCTTGGGTTAAGGTTTTAAATTATTAGAGTAATATTTTAAGAGCAGGGAAGCTCTCTGTAACAATGCCCATAGTTAGAGGCTATAATTTGGCTTTGTCACTGGTTGCTCTGCAATAATTTACTGAAATCTGCCTCAGTACATACTCCCCTAAGTTTCCCCCTTCGTGATCTCACTGCAGCCTCCAAGAACTCAGAGAGACAGACTGTGATATTTATGCTTTTCGGATGAGAAACTGTATGATGTTCCGTTAAATAACGTTCCCTCTAAATCTGAACAATCCTGAAGCAATGGTCCAAATGGTTAACAGCAAGGGCAGTATTAACATCACCTGCACTACAAACAGAAAACGTCAGAGAAGATGCGCCTTCCAGGAAAATGTCAGAGAAGATGCGCCTTCCAGGCCTGCTTCTCTCTCCTGCCACCAGGCATCAAGCTGAGGCTGGCTGGCCTGCTCCGTCTCTCTGCAAGACGCACATTGCCTACGCCACAAGCTTTTCAGTCAACTTGAAGATTTGGAATCGCCAACCACTCCTCTCTGTACCTTGACATGAGTCCAGGCTTCCCACATCTTGCTGTCCATCTGTCGGAGCTTCTCCGTCTTATTAACAGGACAGTAGAACCCCTTATCCAGACTTCCTATCACTATCGAACAGGAAAGAGAACCCAGAACAGATACAGACCCATGTTTTGCTGCATTTCTCAATGGTTTTAATCCATGCTTTACTACTCGAGATTTTTGTTGGACTTGAGTCTGTGTATTCATTTATACAGGGAGTTACTGGGCATTTATTTGCATCAAACACTGTGCTATAGAATGATGAAGCAAAAATAGTTATGTTTCCTTCCTTAGGAAGCTTACACTTTAGGAGGGAAGAAAGTCTTTTTATTGTGAATCACACGTTTCATTATAAAACAGCTTCAAATATAAAAGCAATTCAGAATGTTATCACTTCTCAAGAGCAAAAGAAGACAAAAAAGTTAAAATATTGAATAGGAGGTTTTGTCTTGCTATTTTCTATGCACAGATCTTTGTCTTCTGCTCCCTTCATGAAACATAACTGACATGCTACTTACTTATTTTTTTACAGACTCTATTTATTTATTTGACACAGAGAGAGGGCACAAGCAGGCAGAGAGAGAGAGAGGGAAGCAGGTTCCCTGAAGAACAGAGAGCCCCATGTGGGGCTTGATCCTATGACCCTGAGATCATGACCAGAGCCAAAGGCAGAGGCTTAACCTACTGAGCCACCCAGGCGCCCCTGACATGCTACTTCGGAGAAGCACTGCTGGTAGGTGTGAGGTCACCCAGGCAAGGGGCCGCACTTAACCAGTTTTCTACACACCATTGCTTCAGTTACTGGAAAATTGTTGATTAGAGTTTCTTTCAAGTTTGTAGTGTTTACTCTATAGAAACATCATGTATTACTGACTGTGATAAATTCTGCGACATCTCCTTCCATCACTAAATAACCTTAGTTTTCACAGATAGCCTATATTTATCTCAATATTTCATACGTGACTGCCAAGTAGGTCACACCTATTGTTGGTCTACACACTCCATAAAAGTCATAGTGACAGGTAGAGACGGGGTATTATTTGTTATCTCCGAATTAGGATTTTTTCTATAATCTCATCACATGTTTTGTGCTTGTTAAATGCATGGAATGAAGATATATTATGTATGAATCCAAATAAACATATGTGAAAGAAAACACTCTGATAGAACTAACTGCACATGGATAATGTTGAATTGAAATTATATTAAAAGTTTCTTAAGCTAAAAAATACTTGATATCTTGTACAAATAAAACCAAAACCTAAACACTGATGATCTGCAGTTAACACTAACCATGAATAGGAAAAGTGTAGTGAGAAATTAATTTTGAAAACTCAACTTTCAGTCACTCCAAACTGATGGTACCATAGCTCATTTTTTTAAAGTTGACAGAGCAAACTTTGTTTATTGTGTAATACTCAAAATGTGTATTTCTAGAACCCTACAGCTTAAAATTGCAGTTACATGTTGAAACTCTGGCTCCACTGCTTAATCATTGTGTGACCTTGAGATACCTTGAGATAATACATAGTAATTAGTTTGAAATTTAAGTAAATATATTAAAATGTAGATTGTAGAGAAAAAAACAAATCCAACTTGAGAAGGTATACAAGAGACACAGCGAAAAGAAACTGATAGAGAAATGGTTAAGTTAAATGATTAAACAATACAGTAGACAGATACAAAATCAAACCAGAGTTCATTTTGAACAGAGTGTATCTTAAGTAAAAAAAGAAATATATGAGCAAAGGGACTCTCTGACCTTTATTTCCAATGTAGAAGGAGTTTATTCATAATAGTGTTACAGTTTTTACATTCACTTATTAACCATGCGATGTGGCTTCGACATAGAGAACGATACTGTTAGAAAAATAGACACGAGCTCAAAATAATTATGAGACAATTTTGCATATCTTTGGTCTTTGACAGAGCAAACAGTAAAGAAATGATAAAATGTACTCAAATAAAATGAATTGTTTGCAGATAAGGGAAATATTTATCATAGTCTGTGTCCCCCCCATGCCTTGTTTTGGAGATCACTTTTTTAAAATAAAAAAGATAATGAAGAAAACTTGAAATTCTGCAACCCAGAAATAGCCAAGCTGCAATGTTCTTATAAAAATTCAGTGAAGCTTGATGCCAACTTACAATATATAAAGAACAAATAAGAGCAACATAAATATCAAGAAATACCTCGGGACACCTGGGTGGCTCAGTGGGTTAAAGCCTCTGCCTTCAGCTCAGGTCATAATCCCAGGGTCCTGGGATCGAGCCCTGCATCGGGCTCTCTGCTCTGCGGGGAGCCTGCATCCTCCTCTCTCTCTGCCTGCCTCTCTGCCTACTTGTGATTTCTCTCTGTCAAATAAATAAAATATTTAAGAAAAAAAAAGAAATACCTCAAACATGAAAAAATTTTAAATAATTATTTTGGATTAAAGAGAAAGCGAAAATTTAAATATATAGTATTTTGCAACTAACAATAATTAGAGCACTACTACAAATAAAAACTGATAAAGTCCATCTAACAAAGATACATGCTTAGTGTTAATTTTTTAAATATGAAATTAGTGTACCCATTAATAATAATCCATTAAATGGTGATTTAAGTATGTGAAACTCAAAACTCATATCATGCCACCAAATGTCTTCTAGGTTTGTTTTGTTCTTTTAAGTAATGCTTTTTCAAGGTTTAAGACATGTTTTATAAACCTGAGTTAATTTAATTACAGGAAGTAAAAAAGCAGAATATGTTTGGTGCCTGCTTAGAATGGTTCCATTCATATACTCAATGCATAACTTCAGATATTACTAATGACATACACAAGTGATTTAAGACTGGTTCAAGGGCTCCTAGATGTCCCAGTCGGCTAAGGGTCCATTTTGATTTAGGCTCAGGTCAGGACCTCAGGATAGTGAGACTGAGCCCCAGATCAGGCTCCATGGTGAGTGTAGAGACTGCTTGGAGTTCTTCCTCTCCCTCTTCCTCTGCCCCTACATGCCCTCTACACCCTCTCTCTCTCCTTCTCTCCCTCAAAAAACAAAAACAAAAGCAAAAAAGAAAGAAAGAAAAAACAGAACTGCTTCAAAGTTCACTCTGATTTAAAATGTCGAAAAATTGTTCAGCTGAAAATAAGTAAATTGAAAAATTCAGTTGAAGGTGTGATCTGTTCTGAGGGAAGAGATCTCAAGGACTCAGGACCCTGTAGACCTACTATTACAGGAAAAAGAAAGCTATGACTCAAGCAAAACCATTCGTATTTCAATACGTAGAGAAATGAATGCTGCCATTTCACTTAAATACAGTTCTCCATCTCATCCACAAAAATATTAGGACTTACTTATTAAATGCTTTCAGAAGTCAAGATTGAGAATGTTAGGTTCATTTTAGTATTTCAACCTTAACAAAAGAAACATTAATTTTGTTATGCATGGCTTAATCAGTGAAATAGCCATTAATATACCATCATCATTTAATTATTGATGCTTAATGGTCTATTAATATATGGCCATCATTTAATTACTGACTCATCTATGGTAATCACCAAATATTGGGGAATTTCTATGACTATTTATTATTCACATATATTAGGCTGGAATTAGACATCCATGTTCTTTCCAAAATGCTGAATCATTAGTGACTGAGGGAACTCACTCATTTCACATAGTCAATCTTAAGGAATAAGGAAAGGAAAAATATTAAAATACAGGGAAAGTTGTGTGTAAATCTCAGGGAAACCAAGCTGATGTGAATTGGAGTGTTGGTATGGACTATGCCTTTCTTTAGGCTTTGCCATAGCCCTCTTTTTAAGAGAGAGAGAGAGAGAGTTCACAAGTGGGGTGCGGTGGAGAGAGGCAGAGGGAGAGACAGTCTTAAGCAGGCTCCACACCCAGCATGGAGCCATTCACGGGCTTGATTTCATGACCCTGAGATGATGACCTAAGCTGAAGTCAAGAGTCAGAGGCTTAACTGGCTGTGCCAACCAGGTGCCCATGCCTCACTCATCTTGATCAAAGTCCTGGGGTGAGTGCCCTTAATAGTAAAAGCAAGGAAGTGGTGGACAGCTTAAAGGACAGATATGAAGGAAAAAAGAATGTCATTGTCCACCTGATCCCAGATAGACTATAATGCCAAGACTCTAAATCATGGTTTACAGTAGAGTTACCTGGGAGAACAGTTACCAATTCCAAAGCCCCAAGCATACCACCAATGAACTAAGTCAGAATCTTTAATTATTAAATATTCTTCCTATATTGCATTTCCTAGGATACATAAAATTGAAAAAAATGGTATTGATTTTAAAGGGAAGTGGATGTTATTCTGTTAAAAAATATGACAAACCAAAGACTTCCTTTGTCTCCCTTATTTTAGATAATTTCATTTAGCTATATTTATGGTATTGCAAAATTATATTGAAATTATATAGCTATTTTTGTTGTAGTGAAATCTCATTCTTCACAAACATATCAGTGTCAAATTATAACTCAGAAAAAAAATTGCAAGTGATATATGTAGCATTTTCAAAATTAAGTAAACCAGAGCGATAATTTTCAATCTAAGTGGATTATTGTGGATCAAAATGATTGAAATTTAAAGATTAAAAAGTCTAATTAAAGGTAATTTAACTTGCAATGGCCTACCTACAACTTGAGAAGAAAACTAATTAAAATAAGAAATATTAGCATTAAGATGTTTTTATAGAAGATGAATTTGTTCTAGTTGTTTTGATCTGTTTATTTTAACTTTGCTTGGTATTATCTAAAAACAGCAGTTATCTTCAAGCTGTTTGATAATAACAGATGCTTAAGTATTTAAACCCTCAGATAAAAAATACCAGATGATTAAATGTCACAATAAATTTATTAGAAATGAATAAATTTTAGTTCCAAAGCTAAGAAAATCATTTAAGGTGATTCAAATAATTGTGCTTTCATTCTGGAAACATTGGTAGAGGTGCATTGGTAATTTAAAAATGCTCATTTATAATGAATCTTACATAAGCTGAATTTCTGTTTACTTCAAGGAAAGAAGAGACCATTAGAGGACTTCTCTGAAGAATCAGGACTTCCCTTTAGGAGATGCCCCTTGGAACCTGGTATTATTGAACCATGAGACTTTAAGGGGTTTGGTTAATATGGGAAGGTAATTTTCCTATCTGGAAGTGCTACATTTAAAAAAATAATAAATAATGAGTTAACTCTTCCATGAAGGAGCTAAATAGTTTGAATCTTAGCAAAAACCTCTGATTTCATTTTTCATGCTACTAAATACACCCTACTGGGAATTACTTTCTTCCCAGTCAGACTCATGGGGTTGGGGTGGTTTCCTGTCTGTTCACTGGATCTTAAAGTTGATATAAACACATATCATCAGAACACTTTAGGTGTTAAGAACAATTTGTGCCATGGTACTCATGGTTTAAATAATTACTAATTAAGTTAAATTGTTTTAAAGAATGCTTTTTCACTTAAAAAAAATCTGATAATGTATAGATTACAAAACAAAAGGAAAGACCCAAATCAAGAGCCAAGTGAGCAGTAATTAATACACTTCAGTAAGTCACTTAGTGACTTAAACAATGATTGCTGAATTAATATAAATCAGACGCAGGTTACATACTCATTTTTTATGAACCTCTGTGCAATGATCTTTGGAGTTTTCAAAATGTGTAGCTAGTGTAACAACAGAAAGAAGTAAATAAAAAATGTGTAAGCTTGGGTGAATCCAGGCATCTCAGTGGGTCCGGGATGATAATCCTGTATGGGCAGGGGAAAAAGGATCAAATAACCCATTTAATTCAATCACAAGGTTGGTGATAGAAGCAGATCCTGAATACTAAGCGTTTAATCTGCAGTTAGCATGTCCTTGGTATTGATACACTGTTTCTAGTCCACCGATTAACCGATCAACCTAACACCAATTACTTTGGGGTAATTTCCACTTGTCTGTGCCATTGTCCCTCGGGCTCTAGTGCATCCCAGCTTGAACTTGCAGTTGGGCCAACATCGTCCTACCCCTCTTTCCTGTTTTCTGCATCCACTCTGATGAAAGTGTATAATAAGGACCAGCAAAACCAGCATCATGTAAGTGCTTCTTAGAAATGCAGATTAAGCCTGCCTCCGGTCTAATGGGTCAGAATCTGTATTTTAGCAAGATCCCCCCAAACTGAGAATCAACAATGTATATCTAAATAAATGACAAGAATATCAACTATAAAAGCCAGAAATTTAAGTCTGTCTGATCCTTGACACTGTCTCCTGGTTTCCTACTTTCTCTAATCTACCACCTCATTCTGTTAATTCTATGTATTAAATCCATTATCTCACTTCTTCACAACGGACAAAATCTTCTTCTTCCCTTCTTCACTTTTCATCTCCACTACCATAACTCTAATGGAAGACAATCACATTTGCCAGATAAACACGTTCCTACTTGTTTTCTGAATTCCAGGATTCCCATTCTCTCAAACTTTCTCTATGCACGTTAATCACAATGGTCTTCTTCAAATGTATATCACCTGTTGTCTCCTCCAGATCAAAATATACCAGTGGCAAACCTTCGCTCTTATGCTCACAATATGGCCTCTGAGCTCCTACTGGATCTGGGACCTGCAGGCCACCCCACTGCCCTCTCTAATCCAGCCTCATCATTTTCCCTCCGTAGTGGCTTTCTCCCCTGTGCCTTGCAAGTACAAATCTATTTCCCACATCAGGACGTGTGTCTGTTTCCACCACCCCCGGCCCCCCTTTTAAAAAGATTTTCATTGGGCGCCTGGGTGGCTCAGTTGGTTGGACGACTGCTTTCAGCTCAGGTCATGATCCTGGAGTCCCGGGATCGAGTCCCGCATCGGGCTCCAAGCTCCATGGGCAGTCTGCTTCTCCCTCTGACCTTCTCCTTGCTCATGCTCTCTCTCACTGTCTCTCTCTCAAATAAAGAAATAAAATCTAAAAAAAAAAATAAAATAAATAAATAAATAAAAAGATTTTCATTCTTTTATTTATCAGAGAGAGAGAGAGAGAGCAAGAGAGAGAGAGCACAAGCAGTCAGAGAAGCAGGCAGAGGCAGAGAGAGAAGCAGGCTCCCCACCGAGCAAGGACCCTAATGTGGGACTCGATCCCATGACCCTGGGACCATGACCCTAGCCGAAGGCAGTGGTCCAACCAACCGAGCCACCCAGGTGCCCTGTGTTTCCCTTTTTACCACACTCTTCTCTTCTGGTTTTATCTGAACGACTCATTTGCATTTCTTCTGTCCCAGTAACATTTAAGATTTTCAGAAAAGATTTCTCTGGTCCCAAGTACAAAACCAACCAATACACAGCAAGAAAAAAAAAAAAAATCACTCCAATATACTGCGTAACAACATGCTGGACTTTCATTTTAATATATGTTAAAAGATTCATGATTAAACATTTGTCTAGACAAAGGTCAACTCTCTGATGATGTTATCTGTATCTCTTGTGTCACCCGTGTTTTCCCCATGCCTAGTACAGTGCCTTTAATAGAACACTCTTTGTCTAAAATTTAGATGTAAGAACTGTATCTTTTCTGTATTCTCTTTCATTTAATTTCAATTATTTTATTTTTCAAAATCAGATGCAGAACCTAAATATTGATTCCTTGTAACCCATCGCTCCTACCCATGTTTCCTAGGGCTCCATTTTAGTTTTGGAAGGAAGGCATGGTTCCAAAGCATTTTAGGAGAAACAGTTATTTTCTTCTCCTCAGGTGACCACTGTGTTCTAAGAAACCTGGTCTTTTTAGTCAGTGATCCACATTCAGAATCATTTGTTACTTTGTTTCCAGGCCAAAGCATGGATCTATCTCTGAGCACATGTAGCATTTCATCCTTGTGCTCAATCTGCACTGTGCTCTCTAGTTTCTTGCTAAGTTACCCTCAGAACCTACACTTGGGTCCATGGTTTTGAGACAAGAGTAGACTAGAATCAGGGATCAGAGCTCCTGGACCAATCAAACTCCCATCTTCTACCCTTCTTTTCTTTCCCGCAGAGCAGCAGGGAATCTTAACGTTTTCTCTGATCTCAGAAATAAGTAGAAATTGCCATTCTGAACTATTTCTTTTATGTCTCTCCATTCCCCTTACTATGTTAAATTTTAGAAAACAAGTATCAGTAATAGACTTTCTCTCAGTTATATTCATCCACCATTTAAAATAAAATTAAACACAACCAAAATAAACTGGGAAGACTTTCTCTGTCTTTCCAAATTTAAAAAAAAAAATTACTAACTCCATGAAATATTAGATAACTTGTCTTAACCTCTGAGGAGGTTCTAAAGGACATAAGGATTTATGTATTTTGATGGCCATCTTTCACTTTTCCATGTTGATGAGCTATAGGAGAAATCTCCTCTTACAATTTTATTTTTTAATTTAAATTCATTTAGCCAACATAGAGTACATTGTTAGTTTGAGATGTAAAATTCAGTGATTCATCAGTTGCATGTAACACCCAGTGCTCATCATATCTCATGCCCTCCTTAATGCCCATCACCCAGTTACCCCATCCCCCCCACACCAAATCTCCTTTTATTATGAAAAGTTCATTCTCTATAAGTTGGCATGTTGCCTATATCAACAACTGATTTAAAGGGCAAAGGATCGAACTATTAGCACAACTTTCCTTTACATTATATGTGACATTTATTAAGATTGTGTCCTGGTTTTTAACTGACATGTTCTATTCGTTCAGGTCTGTTAACTTGAGACCATTCTAATTTTCGTGGTCACTCTAAAATGACCTCCTAAAACTGGGACACACTTAATAAATGAACTCAGTGTATGGAAGCAAAATGGTCACAACCATAATTGTTCACAGTGAAAAGAAATATCCCAGAGTGGTAAAATAACACTGTGTTTCCTTCAATGGGAACTATATAGATAAATTACTGTAGCCTTCTAGGTACACAAATATCTACAGGTGGTTTATAGGGATGTAAATATCTGTGTGTTTCTATGGCAATGTACAAGTCAGAAGGGGAAATTGATAATGCTTAATTCTAATGGATAAATATTAAGTAAATATTCATAACTTGAAATATATGTTCTCACTTAAATATTTTATTCTCTTTTCTCTTTCATTTTAAAGGTTATTTTAAATTCTGTCCCCTATGTACTTGACTTCCTCCTGAATGGATAATGTTAAGAAAATGTTCTAACTGATGTAATTAGCATCCAGAGCCCAGTGTACTGCAATAAAACACTGCTCTAAATTAGTCATCAGGGTCACACATTGTCCCCTTGAGTGCACAGCATAAGAATTCAACCCTTTAATCTCTTTATTCAAAGATTCTCTGGGGGTAGAGAAGCATATTACAAATTGCTTTATTAAAGATTACTTCATTAAAGATTACTTTATTAAAGATGTTTTTAGTCTGCCTAATGCATTTTGCCAATCGAAAATATAAAGAAAAAATAAAAATTTTTAAAAACCGCTTCATGTATTCTTAGATGCATTAGAAGCACAATAAAATACGATTCCAATGAATATTTATTAAACAACTATTATACATAAGAGATTCTTTTGGGCACTGAATAGACTTTCAAAACTTAGTATTTTGTTTCTCATCTTGAAAGCCTTATAATCTAACAGTGAAAGAAGACAAATATTTGCTTCCAGGAATGTGGGCATGCCATGGTGTAGGTAAAGGCAAAAAGCTATGGAGACCCAAGAAAATAAAATATATTCCCACAGGTGCACAGGAATGCATTTCTGCTTTAGAATGAGTTCTTTTCATGCATTTGCTGTTTTCTCTGTTTTTCTAATTTCTAAGAGTTATTATTTATACCTCACAAGAAACTTTATAACAAGTCATTATGTTGTTTAACAATCTAAAAGATAGGGGCGCCTGGGAGGCTCAGTCAGTTAAACCTCTGCCTCAAACAGTTATTCACTGTTTGTCTCCCACATGCCCCCGTCACTATCCATCCCATCTCGGGTCATGATCCCGGGGTCCTGGGATGAGCGAGCCCCCCATCGGGCTCCCGGCTCAGTAGGGAGCCTGCTTCTACCTCTTCCTCTGCTGCTCCCTCTGCTTGTGCTCTCTCGCTCTGTTTCTGACAAATAAATAAATACAATCTTTTAAAAACTTAAAAGAAAAATGTAAAAGATAGTAGACCTCTCTGTTCTCTTAGAAAAAGTAACACCATATGCTCCTTGCAAGTGTAGCGATGTGTTTGGTTATGATCTGCTTAACACACGGTGGTGGGATTGCCTCTGCAGTACCATGTGTCAGAGCAATGCTGTGAAGTTCTGCAGGAAATTGGTGGACAGCTGCTTCCTGACACATGTAATATACACACATGCATGTTTGTGCTTCTAAGTTATGTTGTAAAATTTGTAGAATTGTGAAAAATACACTTATATTAAGCCCTCCAAAATAAAAATGTACCTTAATGTCTTTCACACTCATTTTGCTAGACTTACACATGCCAAAATACTTCCAAAGTCATGTGTGTGTATGTCCGTGCACATGCGTGTGTGACTAAAGCATGGAATTTTCTAGAGCATAAATGCAAACTGTAGACACAAAGTAGATATAACATCTTTTAAGAAAAAAATGGATATAACTTTGATAATTATTAATAGATCTACTTTCTTTCGAGGTTTACAAATTTTCAACTTAATGCCTTTCTAATTTCAAGGTATACTATTATTACTAGTACTTTTTATTTATTCACTTTAAAGATTTTATTTACTTATTTGACAGAGAGAGAGAGAGCAAGTACGAGTGGTGGGGGAGGGGCAAAAGGAGAAGGAGAAGCAGACCCCCCTGCTGAGCAGGGAGCCTGATGCAGGATCCTGAGATTATGACCTGAGCCGAAATTAAGAATCTGTTGCTCGATCAGCTGAGCTACCCAGGACCCCAAGATTTGCCTTTTAGAAAATTATTTGACACATAATTATTTTAAAAGTGTTGGTCTGCCAAAGTGAGGGATTTTTTTTTTTTTTAAATAGTCACCAAATCACACAATCCCGGTGCAGAAAAGAAACTTAAAATGCACTTACATTAGCACAAACACTGTTGAAAACCAGGTATAGAAACATACCTATGACATCATGGCTAATGAATTGATCAGCTTAATCTTATATAGTTATTCACTGTTTGTCTCCCAGCTGCCCCTGTCACTGCCATCCCACCTTGGGCAGCTTTTATCAACCTGTTTTGTCATCTTTGCATCAAAATAAAGTTGGTCTTCCTCTAATTTTCATGTATGGGTCCGTCTTTATTCTTATTGTTTTTTTCTTGATAAACTAAATATTGCAAAAACATAATTCATTTTTTATTTAATAGTTCTTCGTGAATACTTATTGGATTTTTCTCTCTACTAAATTTATCTTCAGTTTCTTATACTTTCATCAGAATTCTGAGGCAAACAATATTTTTATTCTGGAGTCATGGAAACAAATACCTTAGGAAGTTGTTATAATGAAATGTGAAGAGATGACTGTGGCATTATGTTTAGAAATCAATATATAGAACTGTAAATTATTTATCAACATGTGAAATACCTTTGTGTCTATCATCTTAGTGTTTATATAATAACACAGACACAAATCCCTGCTCTGATGGGAAGGTGAAATGCCAACCAACTCCCATTGTGTCAGCATGTATGTAATCTATGAACTGATTTGCTGACACATTACCAGTGACTGACTTTTCCTGACAATCCATGGATGTTGTGATATGTACATTATTGATAGCCTCTCGTTCTGCAAAAGTGTGACAAGAAATCACACTGAAGTAGAATGTTCAAGCTTTAGGCTCCTTTGAGACCAGTCCACTAAAATGGCGTCCAAAGACGTTATTGAAAGAATGAAAAGGGGGGTGCCTAGTTGGCTCAGTCAAGTGTCTGCCTTCGCCTCAGGTCATGATCCCAGCGTCCTGGGATGGAGTTCCGCATCGGGCCCTTCCTTGGCAGGAAGTCTGCTTCTACCTCTCCCACTCCTCCTCCTTGTGTTCCCTCTCTCTCTGTTAACTAACTAAATTAAATCTTTTAAAAAATAAAAGAATGAAAAGGGAGGTCACATAGTAAGTAAAGGAATTTTAATACATGTATCTGACAAAATATTTATATCCGTAATATATAAAATCTTCTACACTACATTTATACAGTAGACAACTCAGAAAAATAGGCAAAAAGCTTGAGAAATTACTTCCCAAAAGAAGGTATGGAAATATCCAATAAATAAATAAATCTGAAGCTGCTCAGTTTCATTAGTCATTAGAGAAATGTATATTGTAACAACACGACTTTAACTAACAAAAAAAGGCATAAAGTACAAAGTATCAGCAAGAGTCTTAAACAATTGGATCTTACATACATGGCTGGTGGAATAGAATGATTTTGGGAAATTATTTGGCAGTAGCTACTGACGTTTAACAAATCTGTGTCCCATGACCAACAATGCCACTCCTGAGCATTTGGCCAGGAAAAATGCTTATAGATTTTCACCAGTGACATGTACAAGCATGCCCATTAAGAACAGAATGGGAGATAAATGAGGGTGCTTTAGATCAGAGAAATATGGTACAACCTACGCATGAATGAAATACTGATTCATGGAACAATACAGATGCAACTCAGAATCATAAGGTGGAAAGAAAGAAGTCAGACACAAAAAAGCAACATGTTGTGTGATTACTTTTTTATAAAATTAATAAACAGCACAACTTTAATTTGTTGTCAGAAATATGGCCCGTGAGTAACCTTGGAAGAGGGCCGTGACTGGAAGTACTTTGTCTAGGACTGCCAGTGTTCTATGTCACCTACCTGGGTTCTAGGTACACAGGTATGTTACTGTTACAAAACTTCATCAAGCCGAGTTCTGCATTTTTTTATGTACTGTACTCGAATACATTACATATGATACTATATTAGTATATATTTAAGGTAGTTGGATGGAAGGGAGCTAAAGGAAGAATCGGGAAGAATCATATGGGAATCCAAATAAAATGAATACTGGAGAGCGTTGTACGATATGCATTCCAGAGTCAAGAGGCCGTGGGCGCTGTGTGACGTCCCACAGAGTGCTTCTGTGATCCACAGCTGTGACACCCACATATCTGGGAAAACACGACTTCATGGGGGCAACTTGCCTGTAAGTCCGACATTAGTACTTAAGAGAAGAGGGTGATCTTTCATTCATAAGACTAGTTTATTATCTGTCCTGACTTATCAGTTGCCGTAGCCATGTTTTCTATACCAGCGAATGTGGGCAAGCGAAGAGGATGGGAATAACCTCAGTGAAATAGACCAAATTAAACATTCGAAGTCACAGCAGAAATTATTCTTGAGTCCAAAGGGGCTTTTTAAGAAGCCTTTGTAGACTTGGGGCGAGAAGAAGGGACTTATAAAAATTGCTTAAAAAATTAAAAAAAAAAAACAAAAAACAAAAACCAGCCACCTTAAATCTTTCTGAAACATGGTTCATGTTGGGTTGAAATTGTTAAAATTAGAAGAAACTGTGTGATGTTCGAGAAAGAGAATAGACTTTCAGATTGCTCAGACGTGGGTAGGAGCGCTAGACGTGTCTCTTTTTCACATGGTGGATTTGATGTAATGTTTAAATGTGTATAAAAAGACCGTTTAAAGGTGAAGTGCTTGGAGCAGTGCCTGTACTGTAACTAGCGCCCAGTGGAAGGGAGCTGTCAGGCAGATGAAGCCCCTGGCGGAGTACTGATCACCTTGCCTCTAGTTGGTCAAGCTTAACTATCATTCTTCTTCCAAGAGTTTCAGCCAATGTCCTGGCATGCGTGGTGGCCCTATATCGTTTTTTATTACTTGGGAGACAAGAAAAATATTGATAATAGTGATCACCAACCTTTTCATTTTTCACCTGATTTTAAGTATAAGATATTTAAAATGCAGACTTTTTGTTTAAATTATCGATTTAACATGTAACTTACATCTTGAGAGGTAAAAGCATTCTTGATATATTTGGATGATTACATGACTGTTTGTTGATCTAATACTTATTGATAACATAGGGATTTTCTCAACTGGGGTACAAAGAATCTGGGAGAAATTGTTATAGGGATAAGATAACATTGTATATGTGAGAACTTCATGAATTCTCTATTTTTGTAACAATGAATGAGCTTTGCTCACTTAGGATCTCCCATTGTCATCACAGTGTTGTCTCAGAGATGGGACGCTGGGAAGTTTCCTGTATCTTTCTATTTGTCCTGCGGAGCCAACCCTCTTTAGGATATAAAGATGAAGAGACTGCTGTGCCTGAAATCCATTCTGAGCTATAAAAGTCAACAGGTCTCCTTAAACAGCAATTTTTTTCTTCTTCTTGTCAGTCTATAAAACCATGGAAGATTGCAGTTAAACATCCTTCTTGGTCATCTGAAGAGATGTCACAGTGTCTTGCATTATAAATCATTCTAGTCAACTCACTGTAGTCATTTCTGTCCCTCCAGAGCTCACCCTTGGAAAAGAAAAATGTAAGTCAAACCTGCTTGTATTATATACACAATGGGCTTCTTTAAATGTGTATTGCACATCTAGAATGAATGAGATGCCAATCTCATGGCATATGCAGGGATAAATGTGCCTCGGTTCCTCCCTGCATCTCTTCGATAGGGGAGATTACTTCGAGAATAAGGATGAGCACAGATCAGACCATTTGAACACCAAATGGCAGCATTGTTTATCCTTTTAACATAATTCCAAGAATAATATAAGATATCAATATTGAATCTCTTAAGCATGTGACTCTTGACAAATAAGTTTATTTTCTTTTTATAGTTGAACAGAAACAGATGGCTCATAATAGGCCGATGAGATAAGTGTGTGCTTTCCTTCTGATGTTATGATTGTATTTCTATTATATGAGTCTATGTTTTCGAGAGAGTAGGCACCAAATACAATCAGACATAAAGCATAAGCCTTAAGTTATGCAAACCTATAATAAAAAGTATGTATGATTGGTCTCACTAAGAAATTTGATTCCTTTTTCCGTCTATTGCCAGCATGATAGGAGTAAAAGCAGTAAATGTACTTTCTGCTTTGCTTCTAGAGTAATAGAAAAGGACTGTAAACACCTAATTATTTTTTAAGCCAAACCTTTACTCCAAATGTTTGCTCTTTTCAAATTTAAATTTCCATGGAGCTTAAATATGCTATTTTCATATGTATATATGTGCGTGTATATATATATATATTTTTAATATATATTAAAAAATATATAAGGCTGTGTACCTTGACAGAATTTTTATAGATAATGCATGCATAATTTCACATTCGTATTCTACATGAATAAGCTGCATATAGGCATTTAACAATTCCTGCCAAAGAAAAATGTTTAAGAGTTAAATGATCCAGCAACATCGGTTGCCCAATCAGGAGACAGAGTAGGATCCCAAAATTTGACATGTGAATGTGAGTAAAATATGATGAAATCTGTGTACTTTTAAAATTGGAGTTCTAACACCAGGGAGAGCATTTTCTATCATAATAGGTTCGCTGTAGTTGAGGAAAAGTTTATCTTTCAAATAGATATCTTTTTGCACTCGTAAATTATCTCTTATAACTTAAATAACTTCTGTAGACTGAACTGTGGAAGTAAATAGAGAACTAAGATATTCTTAGGTTCTTTACATTTAAGACCTTTACAAAAACATCAATATTATTTAGGAATGAGACTATGTGAAGGAGTTGTGATTTTTCTTTTTTCTTATATGCAGAAGATATGTAAATAAGCTATGATAAATTATTCGATTGAGGCATTAATATAAATAATGGAGCGTGAAAACCATAAATAGAGCACAGGATCACATAAGCTTAAATTTCAAATCCTTTTATTGGTTGTAGCTGAAAAACTAAACAATGGCTATTATAGATTTCCATTCCCTGATATTTGTTAGGTCAGACCATTAAGCCCTCCATTTGTTTTGTTTTACTTTAAAATGCAGGTGCTTACAAGTTTGATGATACCTTTTTTTTTTTTTTGTATTAAAGAATGTAAGGATAAAACAAATAAATTTGACTTCCAGAAGCTAATCAGTCTTTAGGAACCTGAACTACGTACTTACTGGTCTTAGATTTCTTATTCTTCCCAATAGATTTGTAGGTGGTAGACTGTCTATAAACCTTTCTCTGTTCTTCAGATATATCTTTGACTCTAGAAACTCAAGTTTTGAGACTATTTTTTAAGTCACTAGAGTATCTATTTAGGACATCCAACATTATGATTCTGGTTTTTTATATTGTAAATCACAATGTAAGATTTATGGCACTTATTTTATTACCTCCTTCCATGATGGGATATATTCTCCTGGATTTTATATAGTGTTGGACTCAGATGTGAAAGAAAATAAATAAGTTCTATAAAAAAGACCTGCTACTTTTAGAAGAAGATTATACATTACTACGAAAATGAGAAGCCACAATTATGTTTCTAATGGCTTACAACATTTATAATATTTCAGTAGAAAAAAGGGGAAATGGGAGGACACCAGAAGTTTCCTTTTTTTTTTTTTTGCTGTGTACTCATTTGCTGATTGTGGTAAATTTTACCCCACCTTCTATGTACTTCCTAACTCAAGAATATTGCACCTTGTCAACATCTCCAGTGAACTCAGGACCAAATATATCCTATATTTGAATAGAACACAGGCAAAAACTTGTCTGACCCTCCAATTAAAACACTGAAAAACATAGATATCTAAATTAGTGAAGAGATGTACCATGTGTATAAATAGGAAAACTCAGTAAAATGAAGTTGCGAATTCCCTCCAAACTGACTTGTCAGTTCAATGATATCTAGCAAAGATTTCCTATAGGACTTTGTATGAAAACTGACTAACCTAGTATGAAACTCATATAAGAGACCAAAGGATCAAGAAGAACATTAAAGATAGTTTTGCATGAGAGCAAAGCAGAATGACTCACCCTGACAAATACCAAGATTAATTATAAAACTATAGTCATGGAGACAATATGTTAAAACATTTAAGAAGAAAGGAAGTGAATTTATTAGTATTTGCATTGTGGAAGAAGACAAAGGGAAACATCTGTGACTCTCAAAGCACAATAAATTTCCTCTAAACCATCTGCCACTTTTTAAATGATTTGTTGTTTTAATTTATTTTATTTTACTTATTTATTTCCAAAATGTTATTTATTTATTTTGTCACGGACTCACAATTGTAATTCCATCCTCTGGTCACTGTGTATGTCAATTAATCTTGGCATTTGTCTGGAAACAGTCAGAGAGCTGCCTTTGTTTTCAACTACATGAGACCAGGCTCTCTGTCTGTTTTCATCCCTGCTCTGTACCCATCACGCGACACAATCTCGTCCATATGTTTCCGCAAAATACTTGGTTTTGAGCATGTATCCTTAATAGTACTGAGCAAAAAGTATGTTTAACGGACGTAATGATCGAGATGCTGGAAAACACAGATTGCTTTAGTCACAGAAAGTAGAGGATGTGCATTTTCTCATCAAGGAGGGTGCGTCTGCTCACATAGAGTAACATGTCTTTATAACTACTAAGATTTTGGAGTGCGGTGGAAAAAAAACAAAGAAAAAAACTCTTTCCCATTACAGGGGAATGTATTGTATATACATACATACATACATACAAATTTATATACAGATATGTATTATCTCTAGATACGTGTGTTATGTATACCTTTATCTCTATCTGTATTTATATATATTGTGTCTCATTGCCACCATGTCGCTTGCTTTATTTCCCTTAAAAATGGTTGTTTTATTTCTTTAATACAGACGCAGTGAGTGTCTGGAAAAATATTTATGTTTCAAAGGATATTAAGTGGAAGACATCTGGGCTCCTGGTTATATCCTGTTTCTGACCTGGGTTTTGTTCACTTCATATTTCATGGAAGTTTACCTTTGAGATTTGTGCACATTTTGGTTTGTTTGATATACTTTAATAAACACATTCTAAAAACTGAGCTCGTTCCTACAGAAGGAAATGTGAGTTACAAACTCCAATCTCTGTACAGAAGGGGAGTCCTCCAGTCCTCTGGAGTCTTCTCCAGAGAAGAAATAAAGAGAAACAGAATAAAATGTTATTTTTCTTATTTTTAATTGACCTAGAAAGATGATGAGGCATCCAGCTCTGCCCTGTAATCTTAGGAGTGAAGTTTCAGGCCTGACCATGGGCAATTACAAGGCTCTCCCTGACCTGATGGGGGAAGCTGCCTTTGCCAGCACATTCGGTGCACATCCCGGCACGGCCCACTTTGAGATGAGCGGTCCAGGACCAGCCTGTCCGGCGGTCCAGGCACATACACACACCTGCATTTCTAGCCAAGGTGTCTACACGCCGGGGCCTCTTTCTGGGGAGGGCTCTCACCTGAAGCCTTTCCCAGGCCTCTCTGCTGAGACTTTCTTGTCTGGGGCTTTCAAGACATTTTCCTCCATTCTGACTCACTACTCATTACTTTTCCTCTCCTAGTTCTTCCCCCCTCCCTCCCCTGACCCCCAGGCCCATACGTTGCAGAAGCCTTCTGTGGGGAGCTTTCTTGGCAATGTGCAAGACCCCTCCTATCTGCGCTGACCCATCTGATCCTCCCCTGTTGCCATTTTGGGCAGAAACATGGAATGTGGTAGAAGACACGTCTCTCCTGCTTAGTCTTTTCTTTGCATTATTGCAGTGAGTGAATAAAAAATTTGCTTACAGTTTGGCTCATTGTCTTCTTTGACCAACATAACACCGGGACGCTCAGAACTCTTGAAAAATAGCTGTCAGGATAATAATAGTAATGTATCAGGTGATCGTAGCATATGGAGAAGTGAGTGAATGGCAGCAATATTCTGAGAAGCAAGAATTAGGAATTGGAAATTCTCTGCTATAAGTGACCTGCTTTACATGCAAAACAGAATGTTGTTACCCAAAGGTGGATTTAGGCTGGTTTAAAAAAGTATGTTGTAAATGCTAGGGCAACCACTATTGTTTGTTTTTTTTTGTTTGTTTGTTTGTTTTTTTTAAAGAAGTATAATCGACACCCTAAGAGAAGAGACAGAATGGAATCATATCTTTCTCAATAGAAACCAGAGGATGCAAGATAAGGGAAGAGAGACCCAAAAGACAAGTTCAAGAAATTGAAAGCAGTTTCAGATATGATTTACGGGACCATATCAATAACCATTTTAAATGTGGATATCTGGTATACCAAACAAAACACTGAGATTGCCGAAGTGTGGAAAAAAGACAATGCCCAATTGTTTGTTGTCTACAAAATACATTTTAAATAAAGACTCAGTTTCAAAGTGAAGGAATGGAGAAAGGTATGCTATGTTAACACTAATGCAATGGAAGACTGAATATCCATACTAATTTCAGACAAAGCCGGCTTCAGAACTAGGAGGATTATCAGAGATAATGAGGAGCACAGCATGAATAAACGTGTGAGTTTTCCAAGAAGATACAGCAATCCTAAATCTATGTGAACCTCATATAAACATCAAAATAATAAAAAAAAAAAGAGTATAAAAATAAATGGGGGAAATATAGAACTAAAAGGAGAAATATACAAATGCAATCTTCTAGTTCAGGACTTCCACACCCCCTGTCAGCTATTTATAAATCAAACAGGCAGAAAATCAGTAAGGATATAGTTGACCTGAACAACAGTATCAATCAACTTAATATAATTGACATTTAGAGATCAGTCTATCTAACACTAGCAAAATATATATTCTTTTTTAAGTTCACGTGTTTGTTGACAAGTTCAATGAGTGGAGAATTTGGGAATATTGGGATGAAGTGAATACATTTTGCACGAGAAACTGACATAAATTTTTGGAAGAGAGGAGGCAGAGTGTAGTAGGCAGAGTAATGACTCCCTATAAGGTCTAATATCTAATGCCTGAAACCTGTGAAAATGTTATCTTTACATGGAAAAAGATACTTTGTAGATGTGGTTAAATTAACAAGCTTGATATAGAAGGATTATCTATCCTAGAATATCCAAAGATACAGAAGACCAAAATTCACATAAGGAAAGGTACAAAAACTGAATAGTCCTGTATTTATTTAAAAATTAATTAAAAATTAAGAGCCTTCCAACAAGGCAAGTTCTAATCCTAGACGAATTTACTAGTGAATTATACCAAATATTTAATGAAGGAATGATACCAAGTTTCCACAATCTCTCCTAGAAAATAGAATCTGAGATCATACTTCCTAACCATTCAATGAAAAAACATCACCCTAATACCACAACTAGACAAAGATATTACAAAATAGGAAAACCACAGACTGGCATCTCATAAACACAGCTGCAAAATCCTCAACAATATATGAGCAAATGAATTTCACGGATGTAAAAAAAAATTGTACACCACGGTTAAGTGGAATTTATTCCAGGTATGCAAAACTGGTTAAATATTGAAAATCAGTTAATGCAGACCACAATATCAATAAATTAATCAATAAATTAAATAACACAAATCATCTGATCATATAAACACAGTAAAAGCAGTTGGTAAAATGCAACATCCATTCATGATAAAAACTTTCAACAAACTAGGAATAGAGGGGAACAACCTCAACTTGAGAAAAAAAAAAAAACCTATATAAAAAGTTACAGCAGAAATCATCATTAAGAGTGAGAAACCAGGGGCACCTGAGTGGCTCAGTGGGTTAAGCCGCTGCCTTCGGCTCAGGTCATGATCTCAGGGTCCTGGGATCGAGTCCCGCATCGGGCTCTCTGCTCAGCAGGGAGCCTGCTTCCCTCTCTCTCTCTCTGCCTGCCTTTCTGTCTACTTGTGATCTCTGTATGTCAAATAAACAAATAAAATCTTTAAAAAAAAAAAGAGTGAGAAACCAAACACTCACCCTCTAAGATTAGGAATAAAATAAGAAGACTCTCTCTGTAGTTATTGAATATCATACAGGAAATCTTAATGCAGTTGGACAAGAGAAGAAAATGTGTACAGTTTTGGAAGAAATAAATACAGTTTCTGTATAACATCAAAAGACATTGAAAAAAAATCTTCTGGAACAGATGAGCAGGTACAGTATGGTTGCAAGATGCAAGGCGTATTAGCTGCCATAACAAAATATCAAACATCGGATGGCTTAAAAAGACAGACATTTATTATTACATAATTCTGGAGACCAAAAGCCTGAAATGAATGTGTCAGTAGAGCCATGTTTTTTCTGACAGCTCTGGGGGAGAATCATTCTCTGCCTCTTCTAGCTTCTGATGCTTGCAAGCAATGCTTGGCCTTCCTTGGCTTGTGGAGGCATCACTGCAGTCATATGGTCATCTTGTGTGTGTGTTTTGTCGTCTTCCATCTGTTTGTGACTGTGAATCCAAATTCCTCCTTTTTATAAAGACACCAATCCTGTAGGATTAAGGCAGAACTAATCTCACTTTAACTTTATTAACTCTGTAAGGACGCTGTTTCCAAATAAGATCACATTGTGAGGTCCTGGAGGTATTTTTGGAGGAACACAGTTTAACTCCTGACACAAAGTTAACATTCAAATTCAATATTATTCAATGCCAGCAATGAAAAATTTGAATTTGAAATTAAAAATACCATTTACAGCAACAACAAAAATGAAATATATAGATGTTAAATATTAGAAGAATATGTAGGCTCATACTATGTGTCTCTGAAAAATAGAAAAAAATTAATAAATGGAAGGGATAGTCTATGTTCATGGATTGGAAGATGCAATATTATAAAATTATCATCTCTTCCTATCTTGATCTATAAATCTAGTACAATCCATTCAAAATCATAGTAAGCTGTTTTATAGATACTGATTCTGTGTTAGTATGCAAAAGCAAAGGCAGAGGATAGTCAACCTAATCCTGAAAAGAGAACAAAGTTGGAAGGCACACAGTACCTGATTTCTGAGATTCCAAGCCATACAGTGCAGGCAAAATATAAACATCTAGATCAATGGGACAGCATAGAGGGCCTACCAGTAGATCCACACCAATATGATCAACTGATCTTTAACAAAGGAGCAAAAGCAATTCGATGAAGAAAGGAGATAGTCTTTCCAGCAAGACTGGAAGTAACTAAGTCGCCCTTCCATATGTGAATTGAGAAGCAAACAATAGTAGATCCATACAATGGACCATTATTCAGTGATAAAAATGAATGAGCTATCAAACCATGAAAAGCTAAATTTGAATTTTAACTGCACATTGATGAGTCTGAACAGCTTGAATACTGTCTGATTCCGATTCCATGACGTTTTGGAAAAGGCAGATCTAGAGACAGTAAGACAGATCAGAATTTCAGAGATTGAGAAGAGGGTAAAGAGGCGAAGCATAAGAGATTTTTTTAGGCTAGTGTAACTATTCAGCATGATATTGTAATTGTGGATTCATGACAGTATGCATTTGTCAAAACTCACTGAACTTTTCATCACCAAGTATGAAATGTGATATTGACAAATAAAAAAATTTATTTAGGCTGTCAGGAGAATCTCAAGACAGTGTGGAATGCGGTGGTATACACTGTATTATGAATACATGAACCGATCTTACTGGAGGAAGGTGGGGGGAGCTGCTGAACTAAGTAACTTTAAAATAAGTGAAGTCAGGGGAGGCTGGGTGACTCAGTGGGTTAAAGCCTCTGCCTTCAGCTCAGATCATGATCTCAGGGTCCTGGGATTGAGCCCCGTATCGGGCTCTCTGTGCAGCCAGGAGCCTGCTTCCCTTCCTCTCTCTCTGCCTTTCTCTATGCCTACCCGTGATCTCTGCCTGCCAAATAAATAAATAAAATCTTTAAAAAAATAAGTAAAATAAAATAAGTGAAGTCAGTAAGACTAAAGGCAATATAAACAAAAATCTTTACTTCAACACCATACTCAAGTTTGTAAAGTTGTTTCCTAAAACAGTACTGGTTAACGAGGTCTAATTGGTAAAGCTATACCTACACATGGAATTGGATTGTATGGCGAATGGTAGGAGCCAAGTTTCTCACTGTTGGAGTGGGAACTACACACATGTGAGGGGAAGAAGCTAGAGTAACCCACATGGTAATGGCTTGGAGTCTGAGCTCCTGTTTAGCTTAATAAAGCTATGAATAGGGGCACCTGGGTGGCTCAGTAGGTTAACCCTCTGCCTTCGGCTCGGGTCATGATCTCAGGGTCCTGGGATCCAGCCCCACATTGGGCTCTCCGCTCAGCGGGGAGCCTGCTTCCACCTCTCTCTCTACCTGCCTCTCTGCCTAATTGTGGTCTCTCTCTATCAAATAAATAAAATCTTAAAAAAAATAAAGCTATGAATATTTTCTTATAGAAATACATGTTTATATTAAACGTGGGATGGTATACACACATGTACATTTTCTTGCTCTGTCAGGTGAGAGAGAAAGAAACAATGACACTTCTTTAATAGCAACCAAATTTCCTAGCACACCTTGTGGCATCTAATATTATTAGAGAATATCTACTAACTCTTGAAAAATAATAGAGCCTTGGCTGATTCTAGAATCGGTCATAGATAAATAAATGACAGAATAAATAAATATATGCACATAGTGACTTCCTTTCAAAGAGCACAGTATGGAAAGAGGGAAGTCAACTTTCTAGTACGAAACCTAGCTAACACTATCTCGGACATGTGATCAAGATCAATAGCAACAGTGATGAATCATGTTGATGTTTATTTTCTTGGTTTTATGGAATGAGAACAGCACTCTCTGTGTGGTCTTTCTAGCAGAAACCCACAATCCAATATAATTATGAGAAAATATCAGACAAATCCCAATAGGGGGACATTCTAAAAAATACCTGACGAATACTCCTCAAAGCTGGCAAGGTCGTCGATACAAGGAAAACCTGAAAAACTGTCACAAACCAGAGGATCCTAAGAAGACATGATACCTAATTGTAATAATCTTAGATGAGATTATAAAACAGAAAAAAGAGCACTAGATAAAAACTAGGAAAATCTGAATAAAGTACCAACTTTAGTTAATGCAAATGTACCAAAATGAGTTCATCAACTGTTTAAAAAAAAAAAGTGTACCATAGTAATGTAAAAGGTTTACAATAGGGGAATTTGAGAGGGGCATATGAGGCTCTGTAACGTTTTTGCAGAGATTTTGTAAATCTAAAACTATTCTGAAATAAAATATTTATTTAAAGGCACAAAAAATAATGAAGAACAATGATATATCTTTACAGACATATAAAATCAACAGTGTACATTTTGATGCATATGCCGTGGTTCTAATTCTTCTGTAATAAAGATCCCAAAGTCTTCAGGAAGATAGGAAAACAACAAAAGAGAAACAGAGGGCTGTATCGTGGAGAGAAACACGACAACCTCACAGCCGGATCGAGCTCCCTCCCAGCCCATCACTGTTTTCTATCCACTCAGCTGAGTCTCACTTTCCCATAAATGCTTTAAGTGTTTCTTTCTTCTAAACACAGTCATTAGCATGATGCAAACAAAGCCCTTGATACAGGGCCTCACCCAGAGTAAATGAGCAATATGTAGTAGCAATTATAATTATTAAAGGGACTAAAATTACTCTACCAGATGCTAGTCCCTATAACTGCCTCACGATGATGACGTTCCATAATCACAAGGCAGGATGTAAAATTCAGAGTAAATATCGGTCTCAGTGAATTTCATAATGTAAGCGACTTGAATAAGCTTTAGATTTTGGAAGCCCACCCCTTCGTGACATTACCTGGAAAACTTGTTGACGGCACATTTACTTTCCTATTTCTCAATCCTGGAGATGCTTCAGGACATTTTCTTTCAAGAGGAGATGCCGAACGTAAGGTATTGGCAATGTCCTGTGACATGCGACCGGCAGAAAGATGTGAATCCAGCAAAATAAAGGTTGATGGAGACATGACAGTACTTGCAAGCTTCAGGGGGTGCCCCTGGGAGACAACACCTTGGAGAAGGAATCGATACCCTCGGGAAGGCCCGCAGCAGGAATTCAGCAGGCAGGCAGCACCCGTGTGGGGAGATGGACGATTTTGGAGTGAAAGGACCTGACCCACGGATACCTGGGCACTTCTGTGCACTTACCGGGCCGTGCTATGGTCTGAATGTTTGTGTGCGCCATCCCCATCCACCTCAAGTTCACAGGCTTTATGAATGGAATCAGCGCTCATGTAAGAGAGAGCCCAGAGATCTCCCTCATCCCCGCCCCCTGGGAGAGCCCGGTGAGAAGCTAGTCGTCTGCAACCCCGAAGAAGGCCTTCAGCAGAAACCGGTCATGCTGACACCCTGATCTTGGACTTCCAGCCTCCAAAACTGGAGAAATCAATTTCTGTTTAAAAGCTACTGAGTCTGTGGTATTTGTCAGAGCAGTCTGAATAGACGAAGACAAATTTAGAAATTATTCAAAAAACAAATAACACTTGCAAGTATTGAGGGGAGCTTAATATGCAGAAATAGGCAGATGAGTGGAAAAGGTACTACTTTTAATACAGCCATATTTTATTTCCAAGTACGACTAATGACAAAGGTGGTGGGGAGTGTCTTCTCAGCTGGACTAAGCGCTAGCCAGGCTTCATCCTGACTCTGGGCTTTCAATCTCCCTTTTCTTGGATAATTTACTGTAGAAAACTCCTAATTGTACATTCCCTCCATGCACCTTTGAGATGAAAAATTTTCAAGCCTCTTGCTAGTTTGACATCCCAGGGTTGTCTTTCTCTTTGAAATGTAAATCATCAAGGGAAAGGATTCCCCTATCTCCCAGTCTCTGTGGGGGGTTGGGGGGGATGGAGTCTGACCTCAGCCTGCTCTAGGTTGTAAAACCAATTAGCTAACACAAATGGCTTACCATCTCCCCCTTACCCCGATTTCTTAAACACTTACGGCCTCTCATTTCCACAGAGTAGAGCCGAGACTCAGTTCTGGCCTTTCTGCCTATGATTAACAGCCTTAAGTCAAGTCTTCTTTGCTTGCTTAATTTGATCTGGTATAATTTTTTCTTTGACCCTGGGAATATTCTGATGATGGATATCATAAAGGGCATAATATAGTATTGCTGAATGCATTTTGGAACAGAAATCAAAAGATCTGCATTCCAATTCCAAGTGTGTCATTTTCTAACTATTTGGCCCACGGCAATTGACATACTTTCTGGGAGCTTCAGGAATTTTTGGTGCAAAATGGATTGTGGGCCAATAAACTATATTGCCTCTTGTACTTTTCAATGCTTTTTACTCCTTGGATAAAACATTGGATTATGTAGTTTCTGTATTTTTTTCTCATACATTACTCTTTTGGGCAGAGCAGAAATTGTTATTAATATTTTGAATTCTTCTTTTAAAAGGTATTATGTGCCATAAGAAAATGATTCGTTGCTTTCTGACCACTAAATTCGTGAGTTAGTGTTTAGCAGACATTTGTGGAATGTGTTTGCTTGTCACTAAAGGATGATACTGAAGGACCCTTAATTCTTTTCTGGGAGGGACTACCCTTAAGAGCAAAAAAGCTCCTTTTGGCCTCAGAACACATTTCTCTTCTGTTGCAGCAACACAAGCTAAAGAAACAAAATAGGGAAATGTTTCTGTCCCCCAGACTAGATTAGAACGCCCTACAATGGAAAGGAGAAATTCTAGGTGCAGGTTTCAGGACGTGTGAGCCTCTGTGGTTGTTACTCTCAAGATAAGGGGTCCTGTTTTCTTGTCAATGTTCAATAGTCCCTGGGAAAACTTACGTTCTAGAAGGTTTGAGAAAAATGAAGAAGTAAAGGTAAGACAGAAGAAAGGAGGAGTGAAGGAAGGAAAGAAGGAAGGGCAGGAGAACACAAAAAGAACAAAAAAACAATAGAATTCAGTTTATTGAAGGAGGATATTTCCTCATCCAAGAATTATTGGAGCACATGTATTGAGGTGTGCACAAAGAACATTTTAATTAGAAAGAGAGTTGATTACATTTGGTGGGGTCCTAAAAGTAATATTTGGTAGCCTGACATAAAAGATTTGCCGAGGTGAAAAAGGAAAATCAGCCCTGTGAGTGTTGATCGGCAAGGGAATTCTCTCGGTTGGCACATAAACGGTTAGCCGTCCATATAAAATCTCTGGGCACATTAGCACAATGCTTGAATTCTTCGAAAAGTGTAGCTTTCCTTCATTTTGCACTTTTTATTACTATCTGTATTACACTACAGGGTATTCGTGGGCTTTTTAAGGAATAAAATTTAAATTAAAGAATATACTGGAGAAGAAATTGCATCATTCTCTCCACTAATAAAATGCTTTAAGATCCTTTCCTTTCTTTTTCTAAGCAATGAGCCAGATTTAGAGCACCTGGTCTTATCATCAGGAACCTAGGATAATATCAAGAGTGAGAGGGTAATCATGAAAAATGCTTCTATTTCTTTTTTCAAGCTTACTTTTGGTAAAGGTATAAAAAAAGAAAAGAAAAGAGAAAACAGTATTTTGATTCACAGGGCTTATTCTTTCAGAAACAATTTTGTGTATTTGCTGTATATTCAACTTATTTTTTTCCAGCAGACAACTTTGCTGAAATAGGTTGTTATTTCAAAAGAAAAAAATTGGCTTATTATCATTATTTTTAAATAGAATGCCTTTTTCATTGTATGAGATCATCAATAGTAATAGGAGTTCTGGAAAAGTGTGGTCTTGTGATAATGAACAATATATTCTAGTGGGGAGTTAAATTGTCTCCTGGAACCACAATTGCTCCCTTTCCAATTTTATATTGTAAATTAATTTTTATGCTTTTCTCAGCTTGGATTTAGCCAACACATTTATTTTGAGGGTGCCTAATGCACTATCCTAGAAATATGTAAAATATTTACACAAGTTGCCAAGGATAGAATAATGGTGAAAAGATGGTGAATTTCCCAAATTAAGCTTACCGAGTATCATGATAACATTTTTTCTTTGTACTTAGGAAAACATGTATGAGCAATTAGTCATACTTCGCATACATTAGTGTAAAGAACCCGTTTTAGTTACTTTGTGTGCTATCTGTTGCCCATAGAACCAGAATGGTTTGTTGGTCTTGTTATCTCAAAAAAGGACAGTTTAATGAGCCAGTAAATTCATTAAGTTCATTCGTTGTGCTTGTGTATATCAAATAGTATTATTGCGTATGCAGTAAGTTCCTTATTTTTCTCAAGGATTTACATTTTGTCAAGTTTATACTGTTTATATGATTGGTTATAAAGAATGTCTTATTTACCCAGAATTATCCACTGGAACTGATTTCTAAATTTGATGGAGAATAGTTGATCATGATACTATATGCCCCCTGGCCCAAATAATGTCTTAAAAGTGTATGTTTGTTTTTTTAAATTCTATTATATGCTGTTTATTTTATTGGTTTTAAATTGAGTATATTCTAAACATAACAAAATTCTGTTTCTGAAATTATTTTACTCCTATGTATTTTTCTACTGTAAGTTTATTTATGGAAATTATTTTAATATGTCACCATCAAAATAATAGCTTTATTTTTTCACAGCACAATATAACTTATGATAACTCAGAATCATTTCTATTATCTTTCCTTGATATTTAAATACAATTTAGTAACACTTGAATATTTATGTGAACTTTTAAAAGCTGAAGAATTAATCAGAGATGAAATACATTATTTAGACAGTATTTCAAAATGCTTATATTAATGCTGACAAGAAATATCTTTCATATGGTAAAATGTCCTAAAACATACTTTTTGACAAATATGGATAATAAAAAAATAAAATATCATCTTGTTCAAAGCTTCATGTTAGGACCATGTGGACAAA
The DNA here is from genome assembly GCF_020171115.1 of Neogale vison. Classification (NCBI taxonomy): domain Eukaryota; kingdom Metazoa; phylum Chordata; class Mammalia; order Carnivora; family Mustelidae; genus Neogale; species Neogale vison. The sequence goes on from NC_058093.1 coordinate 132,909,387, forward strand.
CCAAGCAGAGTGGGGAGCAAATTATTTATGTCTTGCATATATTAAATTTCTGTTACCCAAAATGAAATTTTAATTATTTTTTTACTATTTTTTCAGGGAAAGGAGTACTGTTTTTGTTTTTGTTTTTTAAGATTTTATTTATTTATTTGACAGACAGAGATCACAAGTAGACAGAGCAGCAGGTAGAGAGAGAGGAGGAAGCAGGATCACCACAGAGCAGAGAGCCCATGTGGGGCTCGATCTCAGAACCCTGGGATCATGACTTGAGCCGAAGGCAGAGGCTTTAACCCACTGAGCTACCCAGGCGCCCCTACTGCTTTTTTTTTTTTTTTTAAGATTTTATTTACTTATTTATTTGAGAGAGAGAGAGAGAGCAAGCTGGAGGCAAGGCAGAGGGAGAGGGAGAAGCAGAGTCCCCAGCTGATGCAGGGCTCAATCTGGAGACTCTGGAATCATGACCCGAGCTGAGGGCAGACACTTAACCCACTGAGCCACCCAGGCACCCAGAGTGCCGGCAGTTTTAAATGTAGAAATTCATATGGGGAAGTGCCTCTCTAATCTCAGAACATCTGGTACTTCACCTCTGACTGGAAAATAAGTAAGTAATTACAGATGGTAATATATTCTAATGGACTAGAACATTCGGATAAAATACTAGGTTTTCCTAAATTCTCTCCACTGTGCGTTTAGAGAACTAAACTATTCCGGTATTATATAGAATGCGAAGGAATTCGCATTGATGGAGAGTACGCAAGTAGGAAAAACCAAGGCAGATTCCAAAGTCGTGGCAAGGAGAAACCACTGTGGCGGGACAGAACGGGGTCTGAATTGGGCCGAGGCCAGCCAGGTCTTAATGAATTGCCTCAAGATCATACTAAAATGTTGTGGAGAGGACGCTGCTATTGGGGTGATTTGGAGCAAAAGCCCCAGGGGTGTTTGAATCTTTGGGGAACCATCACTAACACCACCCACCACAGTCATAATTATTATTATTGTAAGTGCCTTTGTAGCACTGTGTAGCTTTTTTCCTATAGCTCATGAGAACCCATGGCTTTGTTCTATTTTTATGTCCTTTTGTAATGAAAAAACAAAACAAAACAAAATGGAGGTAAAAGGTGTAAAGCCACAAGGACCTTAACTTGTGATAGACTCACTATTTGGTGCCAGCCGGAAGATGCTCTCTTCTATGTTCATAAGCTTCATGCATCTCATAATTACAGACACCTGAGACGCTCTCGATGGAAATACGTGTACAGAAAACAACAGTAAAGTGAGGCAAATTAACACATTATTTCCATAAGATGCTTTGTTCTAATCCCCAGTAGGAATGCCGATAATGTGCTTCAATTCTATGACCCATAGGTTTGCTTGACTGACTTAGCTCAAATGCAAAGTCTATTTTACTCATTTGTCCCCAAATCAAGTTAAATTTGCCATTGTGATGAAAGGAAAGACTCCATCACGGAGAATTGAGACAAGAGGAGCCTTGCCCCCTGCTAGTCACTGGGATTTTGAAATTGCACATGACCATTGTATTAGTTTCTGCAAAACGTTTTAGATAAAATACACTAAAAGCCAACAGCAATTACCATTTCCAAGATAAGAATCTACATTTTTCAATCACTTTATATGTTAAAGTATAATAACAAACCACAGCGGAAGGCTAAAACTGTTTTGCTCTTGGCACGGTATTCTTAGCTAAAAAACACTTTTAGGGGTGCCTGGATGGCACAGTTGGTTACGTCTCTGGCTCTTGATTTCAGTTCAGATCATGAGCTCAGGGTTCTGAGATCAAGGCCCACATGGGGTTCCCCACTGAGTGTGGAGCTGTGCTTAAGATTATCTCTCCCTCTGCCCCTCCCTTTCACTCATGCACTCTCTCTTTCTCCCTAAAAAAAAAAAAAAAAAAAAAAGATTTTTACTTGGAAATCAGTTAATTATTTTTGCTGTGAGGCTAATAATAAAGTAATCAATTATGAGAAAGACTAAATGTTATAAATGATTAAGATCACTCATTTGCATCAACTATAAGAACAGTGGAACAAAAACAAAAATAAAATCCAAAATACTGGCACATTGTTCATAAGAAGTATAGACACACTTTTCTATAACATTCAGATATTTCCAACAGTGATCTTAATTAAAAAAAAAAATTAATTCCTTCAGGCCCAAGTCAACATTTGTACACAGGGAAAGCTTTCCAAAGAATTTATTTGATCTGTTCAATAAGTGAATGTTGATAATATTATGGAAGTACAAGCTACTTGTTCAGTTTTTGCTGCATCTTAAAGTTTAGGTCCAATCTTCCCCTTAATAAAATAATTACACTGAAAGGAGATCACTGTATTATTGTGTTGCAAACATTCATTATGAACACTTTTTAGAAAAAAAAAGCAAAGAGTGAGAGATTTATGAAATGGATCTTTAAGGTTTTTCATTTTCTTGAATTTGTACATTGGATTTACTTCATGGGGAAGCCAATTTATTTGCTCCTGATTAAACTTCTTTGTCTTTCTAAAATTTAAATTTATCCAGAAAGAAAGGTGATTCAATGCTATTTTTTCCTCACTATTTCAGTTCAAAGAATGTGTTTTTATTTTACACATAAAATCACAACAAACTCCAAATATATATTGGCTTACCAGGGAAAAGTAATTTATAAAGTTGGAAAGATACACAACAGAAATATGTAAAATATTCAACAAAGACATATAAGAAATTGTTCATAAGATGAATATTTGTAGTAAGTAAAATGAAAAATTCTCTTCTAATATCCTTTCACCCTAGGCTAAATTAAAAAAAATAATATTGTAATGGAGTACTATTATAGCAGTGAAACTAATTGGAGCAACATGTTAACTATTTGATTTAAAAAATATTAAGGGAAACAATGCAGAATCAAAAGAGAATTACTTTATAATTCCATATATATATGCTCAAAGCAGGAATCAGGATTGTGCTTCCACTTGGGAAACAGTTGAAGGTGAGTATTTAACAAAGACAAGGATAACATTCCAATTCTTGATTTGGAATCTCACTACTCAGATGTATACAGAATGGCAAAAAAAAAACTGTGTCTACACTTATATTTTGTTAAAATGTGTCTAATACTTATATTTATATAAGTATTATATAAAATGTGTCTTATATAAATACTTATATAAAACGTGTCTATACTTATATTTTGTTTATTTTCTTGTATGTATGTTTTGAAAAACTGACAGTAGAAAGCTCCATTACTTGATTATTTAAATTTTACCATTAAACAGTCTACTAAACCATTATTTAAACTTGAATCATCATAAATTCATTGAAAGCCATGAGTTGTCATCTTCTAAGACAAAGACATAGCAGTTTTAGGAGAAAATAATTCATTTATTTGTAAGATATCATTATCCCAGATGATGATGGTTAGAAGACAGCTTTGGGAGGCAGAGAGAGTAGCTAAGAAATACTAAACAAGGCTGGGGAAATTTGCTGAAAAACACAAGAGAATTCAGAATATTCCAAGAAAATGTGCAATATTCTCACGATTTCTGAATAATTCCATTTTGGCCTTCTAACCACCATAGTAGCTGCCCACTGCTTTTTTGGGGGTTTTGGGAATCTAAGTTTGAAAGGAGTGGTTGCTTTCTGTAATGTGAGTTATTGAGTTAGAAAAATAAACTCAATTACTTTTCTCTGAATTCATTCGTCATGTATTGTAAAAAAGCAGTCCAATAGTCGTCCTGTATCTGTACACTTACTTGTATTCTTTCCTTTGCTCTGAGTCCGTCTCTCACTAAAAAACTCCAATCTGTAAATAGCAAGGTCGAATACTACCTTTTTTTTTTTTTAATTTTATTTATTTATTTGTCATAGAGAGAGCGAGCACAGGCAGACAGAGAGGCAGGCAGAGGCAGAGGGAGAAGCAGGCTCCCTGCAAGCAAGGATCCCGATGTGGGACTCGATCCCAGGACGCTGGGATCATGACCTGAGCTGAAGGCAGCTGCTTAACCAACTGACCCACCCAGGCGTCCCTTGAATACTACCTTTAATGACACTGATAATCCTGTCCTTATCTCCCCAGTGAGATTTGGTTGCTAGCTTTGTGTTTCCATTATTTTACTTACTTAAGTGTAATAACTTTCATCAAATTATATGTAATTAATTGTGACATATTTTCCTCTGGGTATAATGAAGTCTCCAGTGCCTTGTAAATATTAAACTCTCTATAAATGTTTGTTTATGATTGCTATAATGATACGTGTTAAAGTAGAATTTTTTTTTTCCCTCAATGCATGTACAGAATAGCAACCATGGGAAAAATGATATCCCATGAGTGTAAAGCTTAGACCACATTTCAGGTGGTGTCAATTTCAACAACCCACATTGTTCACTTTGAGTAACTATTACCATGATCAGTGAGACCAGTGGGCTAAATTTTATGTGAAAATGGATAAAAAAAAATACAGCTTTCATTTTTTAGCACTCTGAAACATTAGGAGCTTTTGGACAAATGCCAGAACCTCCAGAAATAAGTCAATTAGAAAGTTCCACTTTTCTATTTCCACTCTCAAGCATGTGTGTCCACATCGAATGAAAACTAGAGGTGAAAAAATCGACTTGAGTGTCATACCCATTAATTGCAATGACAACACCTGTGTTACAAAGGCTATGACTATCCTTCACTATTGCTGGCCTGATTTTTGGTGTCTGTTCTGGATGATTCTTATTTGTTTAAAATTCAGCATAAGTGAAATCAAGTAACTAGCTAAGAAACCCTGTAACTATTTTTAACATATTGTTAAAATCATTTCTTGAAATTTTCATTGAATTGCAATTTAAGAGAAAATGTAAATAATAAATACTAAATAGGAAAATGAAACAACAAAAAAAAGAGTCTTTATTTTGGATACAGTAATATAAAACTGGTCATCTTTTAACACTCTGGCAACAGAAATAACTTAGAAGTGAGTCATATTCTTGTATTGTCAGTACATTATATTGCCAGTTAAATCTAAATGTTGCCAGACTCATTATTATGCATAAATCTCTGGTTCATAATTTCTCATAATTTAGTCCAACCACCAAAGCAATAAAGCCTAGTTTTTGACGATTATGTTCAGGGTTATGTATCTGGTGACCTTTTTTTGCCAGAAAATACAAAGAAAAGGGTCATTACATATAACTGTGCCTAAAATAATAAAAATAAAATAGTCTATCTAATGAAGTTTCCAAGTACAGTGACAATTGTTTTAGTGCAGTTCATTTTATACAGGGAAAATTTTCTGCTTCCCAATTTATATACATTTGGGGAAAATATTCATCCATGGTCTTTTTCAGAAGTTGCATTCATCTATTTATTTATTTATGACTTTATCTGTATCTCTCTGAAAATTCTTGTTTTCACATTACTATAGTTGAATTATTTAGTTGTACTCTCATTCACCATCACATCATTAGTGAGGATTTTTGTATTAATGCCCTGTACTAAAGCTATTTTGAATAATTTTTTCCTTATGCAAATAATCACTTTAGCTTGGAAAAATTTAAGGAATTATAGGTATTTATCAAAATGATGGTGGTAATTTGTGGTAATAGCTAGCAATTAAAAAGATAATATAGCACAGAATGGAGCTGGCCCATTTACTTATTATTCATCTACAAATGAATACATTCTCTTGAATTAAAGCCCATGTACATCTTGAAATATCCAGACCTAACTAAGCTCCCAAAATATGAAATATTGTATAAAAAGAGACCAAATTTATGAGGAGTAATGAAATGCTTACATCTATGCCTAAGAAAATTTAATCTAACAGACACAGCCCCTTTAAACCTACATTAGCTAATATAAGATGATATCATTTATTGGAGTTTAAAGTACAAAAGTCTAATGTGTATACTAACTATCAATATTCTTGTATCTAAGGCAGAACAGTATGACATAAATAGAAAGTGAGAAACAGAGATCAGTCTATGGAGGAAGCCCTAATGGTAGTGTCTTATTTCCAGCATGAATGTAGAAAATAAAGGGCATCAATGAACTGTTTCAGTGATATAAATATTCAGTCATTTAATTTTAGCACATTCAGAGTAGAGAAAAAAACATTTTAAAGATTAATGTATGATCAGTAGAACTTGTTATGGAAGAAGAAGTGTAGATGATGTATTAAAACTGGACCTCGCCAGAAAATATCTCAAGTGTCTAAGGATTGGGATGTCCAAAGAAAAATAATCAGGGGCACCTGGGTGGCTCAGTTGGTTAAGCAACCCACTCTTGATTTCAGCTCAGGTTATGATCTCAGGGTTGTGAGTTCTAGTCCTTGTTGGGCTCCACGTTGAACATAGAATCTACTTGAGATTCTCTCTCTCCTTCTTCCCTTTCTGCCCCACCGCCATGCATGATCTTCCTCTAAAAAAAAAAAAAAAAAGAAAGAAAGAAAAGTGTTCACCACCATATCTAAATAAGACAATGCAGCATATCAACAAATGAGCTTCTTAAAAGGGATTGGATTTTGAAAAATGAGTGATGTAGTTAATTTTAACAATTCAAAGTGAATAATGCATGTTCATCTTTCTTTCTTCAGTAAATCACAACGAAATGATAGAAAAAAAATAAAAAGGCAGGAACCCCCCTCCCCCCAAATTTTAAAAATAAAAGAGAAGATAGAAGTCAAGTAGTGCAAACAAAATTTTGAAGCCAGGAAGTAGATGGATGTATGACATCTGATTTAGTAGAGGGACATAGATGAAAATCTAAGCCATTAGAGAAGTTTTAGGAAGTCTCTCCACTTCAGATCCCTGAAGTATCTCAGGAATTAACAACAGATATCTATAATTTATGGATATGATAAGATTTAACAAGTGAATGAATGAGAACGTAAATAAGCTCAAAATTTTGTAAGCTTTTAATAACAAACTCAGATCTACATCATTTCACCTTTATTGCACAGCCGATAACACATACTTTTATTCCTAACAACAACAACAACAAAAGTTAAATTTGCTCTTTGGATACGATGAAGCCAACAGCCTGGGATTTAAGAAACCAGCTAAGGGTCAGATAAGGCATCTATTAAAAACAAGAGTATTGAATAAAAGTGCATAGACTCAATGTTGAAATTCTTTGGCCCTCTGCTGCTTCTTGCTCTCAGAATATTGCCATGGGGTTTTAAAATAATCCACCCAGCACTCCAGGAAGAAGTATGAATGATTCCTTTGGAGGGAAACTCACAGCCCCAAAAGGAAAACCAGGTGACCACTAATTGGGATTTTCTCCATGAAAATGCAACAGCAACCTTTATACGAGACATGAAATGAAAACCCAAGTGCATAAATGCAAGCATTGACTAAGTTATTTTTCAGTGTGTAGACACAGAAAATAAACATACATGAGCAGTTCAATGAATAATTCTGAAGTTATCACCTGAGCAATCTCCATTCTAGTTTGTACCCAAGTCCTACGTGGGCCAACACTCTGAGTGCAATTAGCTTTCTTTACTTCAGCATTTACTTCTTTGTATTAAAGTAATATATCTAAATTTTGCCTGATTTTGAACTTTTAAAAAAATGAGGTTCTGTGCCTTTTCATCCCAAAATTTTGTGTGTCTGTGTGTAGAGGTGTATGCTCATGTGTCCTATTCATTATGTTGCCACATGTAAATAATCTTTCATTTTCATTGGGGTACTATTCCATGGTATGAAAATACAATGATCTATTTTATTTAATTTCATCATCTTCAGTATTCTATTTCAAACAATGCTACTATGAACGTTTATTATGTGTCTCCTAATGCATTTGAACAAAAATTTCCCTAGAGTATTTGTGGAAGAGCAGAACTTCTATGATGGGGAAACACTTCTCCAAATCTACTACATAATGAAAAACTATTTCTGAATTCTGTGCACATGTCTGAATTCTACCAAAAGAGTGTGTGAATAACATAAGAATTATTTGTCTCCAAACTCTGACCATCACTTATTTTGACAAGGTTTTTCAGGTTTTTTGCCAAACTTTATGTGTGTGGCATTATTGCTTGCGATTTTAGTTTGCATTTTCCTGATCACTAATTAGGGTAGGCATATTTGTATATGTTTTAGTGGTCATTTAGATAACTTATTTTGTGATGCTCCTAATAAAGTATTTCAATTTCCTAGAGTTTTCTGTTTTTTTTTTTGCTTTTTTTTTGTTTTCATACCAATTAACAGAATCCTTCATATAATTTGAGTAGGAACTTTGCAGTCGGGAACTTTTTTCTGTAAAGGTCCAAACAGTAAGTATTTTAGGCTTTGTGGCCAAGAGGCAAAATCAAGAATAATATGTGGGCCCTTTAAGATTGAAAACAACATTTCCCGAAGTTTCTGTTGATTAAATTTACATATAGAAAATAATAGTTTAGAAGTACGTAGGTGGCTCAGTGGGTTAAGCACCTGACTTCTGTTGTTGGCTCAGGTCATGATCTCAGGATCCCGGGATCGAGCCCAGCACTGGACTCTATGCTTATTGTGGAGTCTGCTGCATATTCTTTCTCCCTCTCCCTCTGCCCCTCCCGCTTGTGCTGTTTCTCTCTCTCTCTCAAATAAGTAAATAAATACAATATTTTAAAAAGAGAAAAAATAGAAAATAATACTTGAGTACTATATTTTATAATACAGTTTATTAATGAGAAAAAATTAAATTTTCCTTAAGATAACATTACCATTTTTATGTCAAAGTCTGGATGTTGAGGATACAGTGAGGACACTAAAAGGTCCTCCAAGTTTCTCTGACATGAATTCTTAAAAATGAGTGATTTTTGTGATTGCGATTTTTGCAGTTTGAAAATGGATACCCACATGTTCATCTCAAATAGCGAAACCGATTTTCCATTAATTAGTTTCTCTTTTAGTAGTCAGAACCATCATTCTCCAATTTACCCAAGTTATAAACCTGGAGTCAGCTTTGAAGCTGGCCTGTCAGTCATCTCCTGCGTTCCGTCAATCATTAACTCGAGCAAAGTTCTCAGGAATTTCTCAAAGCAGTTCTTCCTTCTTTACCCTTATTCTAATTTGTGGTCACGGTCATTCATGCAGTATACCACAGTAATGAATTGGTGGGCTTCCCAGCTCCTTGTCTCAGACCCTTTCAGTCCACCTTTTACTCAGGGTGCGTGATGATTCTGAATAAACTGGAAGTCTGACACCGCTGTGCCCTTGCTTTCATATTTACATGTGAGAAGCCACACTTCATGGCAGATCACGTAAGCCACACAAGAGGCTGGCCCTAGTTGACTTACCTACCACAATACCACCCTGTATGTATTCTGGTGCTACCAGACTCCTTGGATACAATTCACATAGCTCAGTCTTCATTCTCAGCTTTGCTTATGTTACCCAGGAAGTCAGGAATGCCTGACTCTGGTACATCTTCCTGTCATTTGTCCTTCTCGGCGTTCTTTAGAACTCAAATTATAGGGACTTCTGGGTGGCTCAGTCCTTAAGCGTCTGCCTTCAGCTCACATCATGATCCCAGGGTCCTGCAATCAAGCCCACACTGGGATCCCTGCTCAGTGGGAAGCCTGCTTCTCCCTCTCCCACCACCCCCTGCTTGTGTTCCCTCTCTTGCTGTGTCTCTCTCTGTCAAACAAGTAAATAAAAATATTTTTTAAAAAAGAACTCAGATAATATTCTAACACTTCCAGAAATGTTAACATGTCCCATTTTTGTTTGATTAGCTACCTCGCTATATATTACCTAACCATGTGTACCTGGTACATTGTCTCCCTCTGACACAGCGAAAACTATAAGGACAGACCAATGTAATTCACGGCTGTATTCACAGAGGCCTTTATAGAGTCTTGGACATAGTTAAGCTTAACACATATAAACTGGATTGTGACAAGTATAAATATTTATTAAAATGATTTATAGATTCAGTCTCAACCTAGCTTTATTAAATGGATCTACTTTAAAATTTTTGCATTATAAAACACATGTTAGTTACACTACATATTATCTGAAGCTTCTTATTTCTCCAGGAATTTCTCCAGTTCTCTAGATCTCCCACCGAGATTTTTTTCTTATTAGATAAAAGAGAATGTTTTCTTCTCCGTAGGTCATGTAGGTTCAAGAACTGGAGACCTCAATTCAATCACCAGCTTTTTCTAAGAAAATTAAGTTTTGCAATGCATTGGCATTCCTTCTTTTCCTATCAAAGTGCTTCTAGATACTATGCAAACTTTTGCAATACTTCTAAGCAGTAAACTTCGCTTATAAAAGTGAAGAGGCAGAATCTTGTCCAAGTTATAATTGTCTCTTTAGGAAAACAAAAACTAACAAAACTTCCCGCTTGATAATGATTAATTCATTTGATTAATTCAGTTCAAAATCACTTGATGTTGATTCCTATTTATGTACTTATTCATTGTACTAGACAATGGGACAAGACCAAAACTGGCCCAAAGTGACTTGTTATGTCCAGAAAACCAGCTCAAAGACATCTAACTAAACACTTTAAATTAAAACTTCCCTTATAAATGTGTTAACATAAAATTGACCCCCCAAAAATGTTGCTTAGTTTATTATAATGTGAGTGCTATTGTTTTCCCTTTGATTTACTATTCATTATCACCAACATCGATACAAAAATAACAGTCATAAGAGCTAATATTATCCAGCATTTGCTCAATTAATGTACTTAACATATGTTCATTCATCATATTATTACTGAGACCAAAGAAAACAAGAGCTATTATTAACTCAGCTTTAAAGAACAAGAAGACTTGTGCAAATACAGTAAACTTCCCAAGATTTCACAACAAGTAGCAAATCTTAAATTTTCTACTGTATGTCAAGATAGTATCTTCTAGAAAAATACATACCACAGGGATCTCTCTAACCTGTCTATGATTTTATTTGTAAGGCTTAGCAGAATGCTAAGTACACAGTCATTGCTAAATACATATTTGTTCAATGTATCCAACATTTGAAATTCTTTTTGAATGGGCCTTAGGCTTTAGGAGCTAGTTTAATATGATGAATATGTTTGGAGTTAGGACAAGAACAAAAACAATGCATCTTTAATATAGATAAAAAGAGCTCTGAAAAACACAGGAAATGAATCAAGTATTTTAGCAGTGACAGACATGTGGTAAAAAATTCCATTCAGTTCAACAAACATTTAATGAATACTTGTTATGGGTCTGGCATTGCACCCAGTGCTTTGGATTAGGAGAAAGAGAAGTCCACAAAGGTTTACTTTCTATCAGGGAAGACAAACATGCAAATGTATGAGTATGATACAGTATCATAACTTCCATCACTATGACTTTAAAACGTTACAGAATTACAAATAAGTAGAATTCTTTTTTTAAGTATCTTTTCTTTACAAATTTTATTTTTTCAGTATTCTGAGATTCATTGTTTATGTCACATACCCAGGGCTCCATGCAATATGTGCCCTCCTTACTACCTACCACCAGACTCACCCATCCCCTAACCCCTCCCTCTCCTCCAAAACTCTCAGTTTGTTTCTTGGAGTCTACAGTCTCTTGTGGTTTGTCTCCCCCTCTGATTTCCCCCATCTCACTTTTCCTTTCCTTCTCTTAATGTCCTCCATGTTATTCCTTATGCTCCACCAGTAAGTGAAACCATATGATTGTTGACTTTCTCTGCTTGACTTATTTCACTCAGCATAATCTCACCCAGTCCCATCCATGTTGATATAAAAGTTGGGTATTCATCCTTTCTGATGGAGGCATAATACTCCATTGTATAATGGACCATATCATCTTTATCCATTTGTCTGTTGAAGCATATCTTGTCTCTTTCCAAGGTAGAATTCATTTGATCAGAATAGGTAAGATGATGTGCAAAGCCACAGAATGGAGGAACCATTAAATAGGAAGACATGAAATAGACAAGAGGATTTGGGATGATATTGCACTTAAAAAGAACAGCATGAGTTTGTTTCCAAAAAGATTTAAAAGTTCATGGTTTGGCTGTGGAGCACAGAATGGTGTGGCAAGAGCTCAGTATAGAGTATCCGTTTTAGTATTGCAAATGGAATCCTGTGAACACACTACAAGTATTCAAGATTTAAATAATATAATTTGTGTATTAGAAAGTCAACAGTGGAAGGCATGAGCAGGTCAAATGGGGAGAGGGAGGTTAGAGATAAAAGACCACTTGCCAATAACAGTAGGGTGGGCTGCATGAGAGGGACTAGGAAAGGTAAGCAAAATTGATTCATCTTAGCTAAACAAAAAGAAAGAGGGAAGAGTCAAATAAAATTAGAAATGAAAGAAGAAACATTACAACATTACAACTGGTGCCACAAAAATACAAAAAATCCTGAGAATACTATCATACATCAAGAAAATGAATGACCTGAAAGATGTGTTCATTTATCTTCATTTATACATTGTGTGGGGCTGTTTACACACTACAGTGATAGACTTCAGTAGTTGCAACAGAGACCATATGGCCCATAATGCTTAAAATATTTAATATCTGCTCTTTATAGAAAAAAATTTGTCAAACTTTGCTGTAAAGAATTATTATAACTGAGGGGGGAAACTTCTGTAATTAGTAAAGGCTTAATTTAGTTTTTATTTGTCCTCCAGAAGGACATTATAAATTGTTTCCCAATGTACATGAGAATCGTTGTGCCAAATTTTAAAATGTCACTTGTAAATAAATATGGTAGGTCTTGGATGTTTGGTCTATTTGTAAACTATAAAGTTAACCTGACACAGTTTCCTGGATGCTGGCAGAAAACACGAGATTCTTGGGTCAGAGACAAAGGACTTCATTTTACAGCAGAGAACGTTGTTTGTGCTGGTCCTCCTTGCCCCTCAAGTTCCATGAGGTACTGTGGATTCCCCAGGTGGATACTGTGTACAAACAGTTTGTATTATAGCTGAAGATCCCAAGCTTAGGGAATCCCAATCATTTATAATGGGCTATAACTTACCTAGACCCTCTTTAAGATGGGAGACCTTTATTACTCTGGAAAGCAAAACGAATCTCCCACTGCTCTCCAGGATGGCACATTTCTGTCTTATCTTTCCAGGCTGACTGCTATGTAAACATTGTCAAAAGATTATCTGGAGCAAAACTGCAGCTGTCAGTGCCTCTGTTCTTAAGACGTGTGGAAACATGACAGACTTGTGGAGAATTGTCTCCTGAGAGCAATCAAATAAAAAATATATTAATTGCATTTCTAAGCAAGTTGGTTTTGGTATGCACACAATCATGTTTTATATTTTTCTCCCAAAGTTTTATATTACCCTATGTGTTGATGAGTGGACTTAAGTGTTTATATAACTTTACACAAGTACTAACATGTTTGACTGAAGTCTTTTCTTTGATGATTCTTTGTGAAAAGAACTTCCTAGAAGGTTATTGAAGGCAAAAATACAAAGAGAACATTTCATAGAAGAAAAGCCCATTGAAATAAAAGATTCATTCTTAATTTATTAAAGCAATTCAAGCAAAATTCAACATTGAAAAAGATGTAAGTGCCTCATTGGCTAAAAGATGTTGCCATTAAGTCGATGATGATTTTTCCCACCATATCACCTACGTTGGGATCCCAGTGGTCTCCTCCATGCATCTTGGCGAACCCCCAACACAGCCTGCTTATCACTGCAGCTATTTGCTGCTACATATATTCTGTCTCAGTTGTGATGCTGGAAGAAATACACACTGTGACATCACGCCATTCTTCCTGATAAAAACATTATTTTTGAAACATAGATTTTGACATCTCTAATAATCTTTTAAGTTGCTTACAAGACCTTAATAACAATTTATGACAGTCAGACACTTACTGCCCATTCAGGGGAGATTTCCACTTTAGTTGCCATAGCAAATAGAGGCTTTGATATTCACGACTATGCTGTGAATTTGTCACGCTTTTGATTTTTTTTTATTTCAGCAATGCTTGTTATGTTTCAAGTATTCTACAGATGATACACAATTATCTTTAACTGTGTGTAGGAGACAATACAAGTGAAAACATAATAAAATGTCAAATACATTCATCTGACTCTAATAATTACTTATGCTCTGCCTACACAAGCAAATATCAAAGTAAAAGTAATGTTCCATTTCAGGTGGGAAGAAACAAATTAATCAATTTCTAAGAAAAGTTTATCTGGAGTTATACCTGTGAATAATGTAAAAATAAAGATACTTCTAAATCTGTTTCATCACTGTACCCAGTGACTAGAAAAATGCTTATCGTTCAGTAACAGTCAACAAACTTTTTTTCTTTTTTTATTTTTTTTAACTAATGAATACAAACAAGTGTTATCAAAGGTCTAGACACAGGGTTACATAGCAACAATTATTTCTATTTTTTTCCTTCTGAATACTTTTGCAATAAGGCAACTATATACTTTGTGAAATGGGATGAAGAAAACATATTCAAAGGGATTTATTCACAATGGTATATATACAGCTTGCACATATTTACAGTTAACATATGACGAAACTAATTTTCTTTAAACTAAAAATACACACACACACACACACACACACACAAATTCAAAGTAAAAAAAAGCATAACCTACTTTTCAATTTGTGCTGAGAAGTTAGACTTGGTCTACTTTTTCTTAAGTTTCTTTTGTTCTTTTAATCTTGTTGTACTCTCACACTCATTGATGCTTTAATAATCAGCTATTTAAATTTTTTCCCTAATTGATTATTTTACTTTAATAAAGATTAAATGTTTTTTAAATTTTCCCATGATAAGGGCACCTGGGTGGCTGAGTGGGTTAAACCTCTGCCTTCAACTCAGATCATGATCTCAGGGTCCTGGGATTGAGCCCCGCATCGGGCTCTCTGCTCAGAAGGGAGCCTGCTTCCCCCCTCTCTCTGCCTCTCTGCCTACTTGTGATCTTTCTCTGTGTGTCAAATAAATAAACAAAATCTTTAAAAACAATTTTTCCCATGATAATTTTTATATCTTTCTAGTAAAAGTAAAAATTCTTTTAAACTGTAATTGAATTTCTGCCAATAACTTACCCTGGAAATTACAAAATGAGTGATAAATGTACTTATGTCATAAGTGTTAGTGTAAAACTAAGGTCTTAAGTTTCTCAATGTGTTACTTTGATTAAAATATATGTGAAAGTGAGAGAGAGTTGGAAGGACCTGTATTTCCTCTCTCAGAATTCTGCATTTGTTTTTCATTCTTAACATAGAGAATTAAAATATTTTAAAATTTAGCATGATATCTAAATCAAAATGCTTTATCTTTTTACAGTTAGGACTATTTGCACAATTTTTATAATTGTTAACATAAGTAATACTGCAACAGACATTGTTGTGTCGCCCTCGACCCGCAAGGACAACAAGAAGCCCCGGTTCAGATGTATCTTCTCTCTCTTTATTTCCGCAACTCTACACACTTATATACGTTTACATGACCAATCAGCGAGCAGGGTGACCAATAAGGGGCCAAGCAATGGGGAGAGCCAATGAGAGTCCTGTTACTATGCTGATTAAATTTGAAACAGCCAATGACTATGTCCTCCTTTAGGCGGGCTTCACCAGAACATTCGTTGTTCACTTGCAGCGTATTTTGCTGGCAGTGAGCCAAGCGCCATCGTGTAATGGCGGGGAGTTTCCCGGCCGGAGGCAGTCCCCGACATTGTTGAAAAACACATTTTTTTCTCCGTGTATTTTTTCAGGGTATTTCTTTCAATGAACACCTGTAATTTCCTGCCTCTTTTGCTATTTTAGTCATTCATTGTTATGTTCCTTTGTTTGTTTTTTATCTAGAAATTATGTCCTTCTTGCCTAGAGCTTTTTCTTGTATTATGTGATGATTTTCTTCAATCTGTTTTTGCATTCCAGAAATTCTACAATAAGATAGTGAATATTCTAGACTAATTCTTTATTTTTCCTTTTATTTCCCATGTTGACTTTTTCTCTCCAACTTTTCACTTTAAATAACACCCTCTGATGAATTTTAATATTTTTGGTACCAACTTTCTATTTACACTACTTTCTGTGGAGTTTTTCTTTTATACATATTGCTTTTATTTCATGGAGTCTGTGTCATGTCTTGTTTTTTAAAGAATATACATTGGAACTTGTTAATTTTTTTTTTTTAGAAAGTGTCCTTTTTTTTCTTAATTGCCTTGTTCTTTTGTACATTCTCTTTTCTTTCTGCATTTGTTTTGGCCTGCATTTTTCACCAATGGCCACATATGATGGTAGATTGCCTGTGGCTTCCGCTTAATGCATAAGAGAAAAAACCAAAATCCTCTTTATGTTACTCCTTGTGCATGTTTGACATCTAATGATCTTCATCTAGTGAATGCTATGTGGTATTGATCTAGATACTTATTTAGAGTATCGTATATGTCATTATCAGTTAGTCTGTTCTTCCCACAAAGAAACTTTCCAACATCCTATGTTGGTGGTTATAACCTGGCTACTACGATTTTGGAAACCGTGCTGAAGAAAGTTTTGCGGTTTCCCTAGCCAGAACACGTGGTTTGGGTTAATCCTTCCATTTTCAGTAGACAAACTTTCAAGCTTTTTTGTTGAGTGTTCAGAATTTACATCCTGATTTTACTCCAGTCTTATTTTGTGATGAAAAAGTATAACTTTTATGGCTAGCGAAATATGATAAAACAACCTGGATGGGTAGCTGACATGAGAGTGTGTACACATGCCATTTCTTATTGGATTTCTGCCCTTCTATTTTTTATTACTGTTTACATAGAATTGCAGAGATATCCACATATGTACATGTATTCTTTTCATTGAGTTTAATGAAAATATACTTGTTTTGGTCTACAAATATATTTGTGTTGCCCCAACATAGCAAGACCCAAGAGACAGTTGTACATTTTGATGTTAAGAGGAGACAGTGTTACAATGAGCATTTAGACAATTACTGGTTTTAGGGATCATCACAATTTTCCAAGTCCTTTCTTTGTGCTTCATTATCAATCCATAAGCAATCTGGAGGAAAGCCTTTAAAGAATGTCCCAAACCTCTGCTTAGAAACAGTTGTGTAGAATGACAGAAATACATATTTCTGTACCAGTATTAGATGATGAGATTTTAGGAGAAATGATTTTTTAAAAAGTCAGTGGGTTGTGTTCTTTAGTAAGTTTTAGGAATATAGAAAGTAATATTGCGTTAGAAAATCCATACAAAGTGAAGCAATATTCTTCAAAATTATTTGTATTTCTCAAAACACTAATAAAAAACAGAACCAAAATATGAAAACGAGGAAGAAACCATGCCCAAGGGTTGAAAAAAAAATCAATAGACAGAAAGAGACCATGTAATCTGCTGAATATGATATTGAACTAGCAAAGTTTCCCCTTACCTATAAATAAATAAATAAGATTTGAAAATCACTGCTCAAACAGGAGTTGGTAAATGACTTGGAAAGGGAACACAATGGTACCAGTTTAACATTTTAAAATTATTTTGGATGTGAAATATGTGCTTTCAAATTATTTTCAAAACTAACATGTTTGAACAGATTGCGTATTCAGGCCAAATAAAACTGAAATTATATGTCTGTGAATAAAAACTTGATGAAAACAATTGCATTTTCCTGGATTTTTATAAAACAGCAGTTTTACATTGGGGGACATTAAGCTTGATTTCCCTATCTATATAGTAGAGAAATTGCACAACTATCAGGTTAAAGAGTAATTAAATAAGAATTTTATTTGCAGAGAAACAGCTCACAGAATGAGAAGAGTACTAATTGCTAAATCCATGATATAAGAAATTAATTAAATGAAGATATGTCCCAAGAACAAAAATAACTTATCAGATGTGCCGAAGAAGCCCTTCAGGGCTTAAACTCTACTATTTACTACATAGCTGTTGGTAATAATAGATGAGTTTGAAGTTGCTCTATTGCAGTGGACCACAACAGACTCCTTTGGTTTTGTGTGTTATTCCTTCTATAACACAAGCGAGAATTCAGCAATGTCTTCAAGGAATATAGGTAGGTACCAAAAATCAACAGAACTGAGCAGATAAACCTGTTGTAGGAACAAAATGGACCTATTTTAACAGCTCCCTAGAGTTTCTGAACAATTTTCAGCAACATAATTTTGACAGTGTGGTAATTGAATCCCCACATATGAGAAATATAGCTTAAAGTAAAAGGCATATGATCATGTTGTGTTTGTAGATTATTCCATGCTACTTATATTCAATAAAGCAAGATTCCGGATTCACCAGACCATGTAAGAGTAGAAAATGGTTTTTGGCGAAAGATTAGTACCCTGCTGAAGTATATAATATTAAAGAAAAAAATTTTTTTTCTATAGAAACAGACGCTGATGCTCTAGGTATTTATAATAATCTCAACCAAATAGAACTGAAATTGCCTGGAACGTGTCAGTAAATATTAATAATAATAAATATTTTCTTATTATCAGGCAAGGCACGATGCCTTCAAAATTTTCATATTCCATTCTCCCAGCATCTCAATGAAGAGGATGCTATAATCATGCTTAATTTCTTCATGAGGGTTGTTTGTGGTTATGAAACTAAGTGTCAGCTCTTTGATCTAAACTTGAGTTGACTGATTCTAGAACAAATGGCTTTAAATCATGCAGGTATTGGGAAACCTTTACTGTAAAGGGTCAAAGAGTAACTCTCTTAACATGAGCTGGCCAGATGGTCTATGTCACGCTCTGCAATTGTAGTGAGAAACAGCCAAAGATAACACAATGGAATTAACCTAGCTCTTCAATATCCAATACAGAAAAAAAATTCTGGTTTTGAGTAGGGGCAGATTTGACCTGATGGCCATAGTTTGTCAACTTCTGTACAGTATCATTAGTCTTCTTCTGGTTCTAAGTCATACATGTGCATAATGATATCTTCTTATAGTATCTCTACATAGAAGAGTGAAATTAAAAATTATTTTTTTAAAGATTTTATTTATTTATTTGACAGATCACATGTAGGCAGAGAGGCAGGCAGAGAGAGAGGAAGGGAAGCAGGCTCCCTGCCGAGCAGAGAGCCGGATGTGGGACTCGATCCCAGGGCTCTGGGATCACGACCTGAACCGAAGGCAGAGACCTTAACCCACTGAGCCACCCAGCCATCCCAAAATTAAAAATTATTACCTGGCAACATCAAGATATGTAGAAAAGCAAACTTGGTAATTTGAGATGAAATGGATTTTGATATTTAAAACAAATAAATAAGCAAATACACAAACCTGGGTTTAATCCAAGCTCTGTAGTTCCTTCATGTTACTTAACTTCTCTAAGCCTCAAATACATCGGAGGTTAATCTACCTTGAGAATTGTTGTGAATAACAAATTATTCTGTAAAATTCATTCTCTGCATTACTCATTCAATAAATATGACACTTTGCCCCATCTAAAGGGTTAATGAAATCTGCTATCACTATATTTTTTCCAGTATGTTTTAATTGTTAATACAGATAGTTGTTTTTCATACTCAAAAGTTTGTTTCTATCAGTAAACTTTAAAATTTATTTCTCCACCTAGAATGACAGGATACAAAATACATCTCAGGTGTTACACAACAGTTATCTTGTAAAGAAATGTTTGGATAATCAGAGAAATTGTAAATGTGTATATAGAATTCAAATTTTTGATTCAGATTCAACTATCAGTGTTCAGACCAAATCAAAAGATTCCATAACCATATTGTTATTATATATGAATAATAGCACACTTTACATAGGTATCATTTCTACTATAAATGCAATATAAATACCTTGTAGACCACATAGAATATTGCAAAAGTTATAAAGAAAAGGAATTGTAGGGGCACAGGTGTGGCTCAGTGAGTTAAAGCCTCTGCCTTGGTCTCAGGTCATGATCCCAGGGTCCTGGGATCGAGCCCCACATAGGGCTCTCTGCTCTGCGGGGAGCCTGCTTCCTCCTCTCTCTCTCTGCCTGCCTCTCTGCCTACTTGTGACCTCTGTCTGTCAAATAAATAATTAAATCTTTAAAAAGAAAGTAATTGTATAAAGGCCACATCTAGAAAGAACATTAGTTTTGTTTGTTTGTTTGTTTGTTTTAAGATTTTATTTATTTATCAGAGAGAGAGAGGGAGAGAGAGAGAGCACAGGCAGACAGAATGGCAGGCAGAGGCAGAGGGAGAAGCAGGCTCCCTGCTGAGCAAGGAGCCCGATGTGGGACTCGATCCCAGGACGCTGGGATCATGACCTGAGCCGAAGGCAGCTGCCCAACCAACTGAGCCACCCAGTTTTTTAATAAATTTATTTTCAAAATTTCCATGTATGTATATTTATATGCACACAAACATGTGTGCATGTATTTGTGTTTTGTGTGAGATGTGTGAGTATATGTGTGTGCTTAAATAGAGCCAGGCATATGCTTATATCCATTTTAAGATGTATTTTACATATTTTAATACAAATTGCTAAAAGTTTTAACTTACCTTTTTTTTAACATCATTAATATTTTTGGACATCGAAGGAACATGTAAACTAAAGAAATGTTGAAAGGCAATCGGTAAAATTCTCCCTCAAAGATCAAGGCTGCAGAATAATTAAACTCAGAGATAAGAAAGAAGGAGTTTTAAAACTAAGTGACAAAAACACCAGCTGCTTATGTTAAAGGCTCTCACTCTGGGTGTCGCGAAGAAAACATGTACATCTCTAAGTAGGAAATGGAAATGCACAGGATTTCACTGATTTTGGAAATGTTTTGACTCAGTTGGGAATGAGATTAATGACTCTGTGAAATCAAAGCATGCCACAGAATGCAGCTGGATACTGACTCGGCTGATTAACCAACAGAGCCGAAGAAATGGCATAGAGTTGAGTTATGATTGCTTGCCTTCACGGCCATAAAAAATAACAAGAATAAATGTTCAAACTCATACACTGGCAAAAGGATTTGAGGTTAAAAAAAAATGGTGTCTGAATGCATGGATGCATGAATCGAGCTCAGACAATATTACATGTTCATTTGTAAGACTGTGTGTGTGCATGTGTACATGTGTTTGTGTGTGTGTGTGAGAGAGAGAGAGAACATGAAGTTGTGTAGATTTGAGTATCTCCATGGGGTATGGTGTACATAGAAATGAAGTCCTTTCTATGTAATAAAGGTTTCCCTAAATAGGCATACTTTTTTTTTCTCTAAACTATTACTGGATGTTAAAAGAGAGTGAAAAAAAAATTTGACTTCCATTGATTAGAAGTTAGTCTTTCAAAATCAGATCACTTTCTAATATAACCAAATTGGAATTACAAAATAATAAAAAGACTTAGAGAACCTTTCATTCAATAAACAGAAGACATATCATTGGCCATGTTATATGAATTTTAGAAAATCGATAGCTGTTCTATTCCTTTTGCTGAGGATAGATAGCATGGTGAAGACACTTGTAATCTGTTCGTCCTCTTCACTGGGGAAAGAAGGAACGACTTGGGCAAATTCTGTCAATCACATTCTTGTAACCAGGCCTGTGGTAAGCACGTAAACGTTATTTCCAATCAGAATGGCAATGGAGAATCTTTATGTGACATGATCTTAGCTATTCATGCAGAATTCTGTAGGTATAGCTCATTGAAGAATATTCAGTTTACACTGTAATTAATGTAATTAATGACATATAAAAGGATGTTCCATAAAATTACTCATTCTGTGTCATATATCCTCAGGCGTTGCTCAAAATAAACCCAATATGGTTAATCTTAATGTGAGAGAAGAAAGATTTCATGGTCTCAGAACACTCCAAAGGAAAAAATACTTAGTCTTGGCTATCCAGTTTCCTGTATCATTGAAATCACTAATAAAATTTGTGACTGTATACAACTTCAAATTTGCGTGAGTCTGATTTGATCATTGAACCTTTATTTGTTATGAAAAATCAGCACTGAGCACATGAGTGTCTTTTCAATTCATGGTTAAGACACCTTTTTTTTATATATATAAGAAAATACAGAGGATGAAAAAACGTGATGAGAAATTGATGCCTGGATGTTCCCTACCCATTCTTTGTGGGAGGTGCTGAAAGGGGACGAGGCTTACCTAAGGAATTTGGAGAAACGTGTTTCCCCTTGAGAAGTGGCTATCTGGATTGAAATGAAATGTAGAGCACACGGAAAGTGAGCAAAAACTCTTATCCTCTGTCTGTTCCTGCAGCCCAGGTATAAGATTGAAGTTCAGTTTCTAAAGATAAATTTGGTGTAATGAGAGAGAGAAAAAATAAGCCATGTTTTCCTGGTTAATGGAAAGAAGTCCCATGCTTCCTTAGCCACCATGGAAGACAGTATATGAAATCACAAAGTGGGTCCGTTAAGATCATTGATTACCTGAAAAATTATGCATGTGAAGGTTACGGCTAGTTAACTAAAATAAACAAAATGAAATTTAAAAAAAAAAACCTTCAAAGTATTCTGTTTGTAACTGAAACTTTTATAGAAAATGCCCATAGAAGCTTGTGATGATTTGCTTCCGAGCATTGATCAGAATATATGTCAGAAAATCAAATCTGAAGCAGGAAATTCGCATGTAAATATCTCACTAAATTCACGAGAGTCATTTAATCATCCACACCATTCTGCATTGGTCCCTCTTTCATATTCCCAGCCCAGGAGGTGCAGAGTCAAGTTGAAAGACACTTCACTGATCAAAACCCTTTACCAGCTCCCACTTATATGCCTGTAACCTACTAAGTAACTTATTTATTACATTGATTTACTTATCTGTCTCCTTTTTGGAATGTAAGCTTCAAGATAGATAAGTTTAGTTTCTTTAGTTTGTTTTATGTTTCAAATGTCTCAAATGGTAGTGGAAACTTAGTAGTTATCCAATATTTGCAGAATAAGTTTATACATTAATGACTGATGATTCCAGTTAAGGTGTTTAGAATAAATTTGGTTAATAAAAGTGTAATCAATAGTAAGGAGACTATAGTACCTTACGTAATACAAATATTTACAGATAAATTCATTGTTCAATCTTATAGTAATTAATTAAATGTTTGAGAAAGATTTGCAAACATATTCTATTTTCCTTATATGTGCTAACCTTTTTTTTGACATCTTAAAGTAAATATTGATTGCATCAAGTAAAATTAAAGTATGCACATATTTTGAATAATTATACTAAATTATTAATTAAATGTTTAATATTTAATAGCTTTAAAGTAAGAAAAAATAATATTCTATTATTCCATGTGCTTTCAATTATGTCAATTAACTGACATATGATGCAAACATAATTTGTGAATTATTTTTTAATTGTAATTACAGCTCTCTGGGAATGAGTTTACAATGGGTTTAATGCCAGAGGGTTGTTTGTTTTCTCAGCAGCATATATTAAATTTGAAGTTAATCATGATGTTTATACTGACTAATTTATTTTAAGAAGGAGATTCATAGGCACAAATTGTCTTGAAATTCAATTTATTTAGCATAGATTAAATATCTTCAGCATATTGTCTTTGGTTGGAATTCTTATATGACTCATGGGGGTATATTAGTAGAAAACACTGAGTAAATTTCATTTGCGTCACACTTTTTTAGAAGAATGGTCTGTATAATTTTAAGACAATATCCCTCTCATTCCATGCAGCTCTGTGACCATCTATTAGATGGGATGGAGGAGTCTACCATGTCACATTGCGAACAATGTTAATAAAAAGAGATAGCAGACGGCATGAATAAATATTACATCAGCCACATTCACTTCAAGGTTACATATTTTGTGGTAGACATTTAAGGTTTTCTTCTATTTACAAATACATCCGAAAACCAAAATTCTAATCTGAAAGGGACAGGAAAGGGCTAGAATAGGAATTTTTACATTTGTGTTTGCCTTTTGCTGATTTTGTGCCTTTATCCATTAAGGACTATCATTATTAATCCCTTTGTAATTATTGATCAGTGATGACTCCTCCGATTCCAGCTGAGTAGAACAAGTAAAACCTTTTTTTAATGTTTGGCACCACCTTTTCCTTTGTCATAATAGTCACTAATTCGAACTGTCTCTGATTGTGTTTGGTATTTTGTGCAGGACTACATTCCTCCGCGGCTTTAGCATTGTTTTGAAAACGTTTTTTTCCACCCTCTCCTATCATGCAAAGGCTTTTCTTACTGCAATCCTAGGTTATCAGTTATGCTCTAAGTTCCTGGATCAGTAATGGAGTTGGGCGCTAAAACTAAAGATTTGCTGCCTTATTGAACCGAACAGGATCACAACTAGTAAAATGTAATTATGTTCTCAATTTTCAATCATTTCCTAATTTGTCTACACAAAGAAAAGATGAATTTACAACCCCATTCTCCAATGTTTCTTAAATAAGTAGGCATAGATTAGTGCTATGTTATCTTCAATATTGAATATATGAATGGAATGTTTTGTTTTGTTTTATTTGTAAAATCCATTTCAGTTTTTAAAGGTATCTTCTACATGTCGTGATGTGCATCTACAAAATGGTCCTGGGATAGAAAAGGAATTTTTAGGGAGGAGAAAAATTTGATATTTATAGGAACATATCTAGTGGTCACTTACTAATAAGTAATGGAGCCTGAAAAAAATCAGGAGTGACTTTTTTTGATTAAAAAAATGGTAAAACATGTTTGAGGAAAAAAACTAATTCATTAGAGCCACAATGGAATAGCTGAAGCCATATCTGCAATAAGTTGCTAGAGTAAATTTGAGGAGGAAGTTTGAAGTATATGCTATCGTTTGCTGACATAGGGCTGACATAGGATATCACAGACTGTGTCGTTTAAGCAACAAAAATTTATTTTCTCACAGTTCTGGAGACTTGAAATCCCAAACCAGTGTTCCAACAGGGCTGGTTTCCTCTGGCATCCCTCTACTGGCTTGAGATCATCACCTTCTTGCTGCTGCTTCACGCGGCTCTCTGTCCCTCTGTGTCTGGGCGCCTTGCACCTTTCAGTGTGTCCTGATGGCCTCGTCTTCCGTAGGCACTAGTCCGATTGGATTAGCGTCTCTGAGTGTCATCTTAGCTCTTGAAAGGTCCTGTCTCTAAGGCAGTCAGATTCTAAGGTGCAGGAGGGATAGGGCTTCAACATGGGAATTTGGTGGGGGGCTCGTTTCAACCCATAACACACAGGGGAGCCTGTGATCACTTCCATGAGGGTCTCTTCTTTAATTATGCCTTCTTTTCTTCTTTTCCTGTTGCAGTTTGGAAAATACTCAAGTTACGTTGGTCTTTTGCACGTGTCTCCTTCTCAATTGTTTTCTATTGGCTTCCTATGATGAACAACAGGGAATTTAGTCAGTAACCTTTTTTTCATATTATTTTCCCTCTTTTCCTAATAGTGATTTGAAATACAGCCTTTTGGGGTGCCTGGGTGGCTCAGTGGGTTAAGCCGCTGCCTTCAGCTCGGGTCATGATCTCAGGGTCCTGGGATCGAGTCCCACATCAGGCTCTCTGCTCAGCAGGGAGCCTGCTTCCTCCTCTCTCTCTGCCTGCCTCTCTGCCTACTTGTGATCTCTGTCTCTGTCAAATAAATAAATAAAATCTTAAAAAAAAAAAAAAAAGAAAGAAAGAAATACAGCCTTTTCACATCTGGTGAGTAATAATCCGCAAACATATTTGACTTTTCAGTACTCCACCTAAGACCCCCTTGGTTTTTGGGAAGTTGTTCTATACCCAGATTGTCATATGTAGCCATGAAATACTAATATTTTCTCCTTAAAAATCATCACTTGATGTTCTAGTCACCTTCATTTAATTTCACAAATAACCCTGATGTGAATGCTTCTCTCTATTCATTCTTGTTTGGTGTTCAATCTCTACCAGCTGCCTCCGGAAAGGACCATACAAACAAGATTCTTAGAGTTTTTGTGTCAACCTAACAGTTCATCTGTAGCCTTTATGCTGGAAATAATTTCTCCAACACTTAATATATCTTCTCTCCTGTCTTTTAACTATTACCCCATTACTTACTCTCCTGACACTGTTGTTGAAAGTCAGATGACAATCTAATTTTTATTTCTTTTGGGGTGAATTAAGCATTCTATCTGAATGCCTCAAGGAATTATGACTTTGTTTTCTTAAAGTATAGGATTTTTGCAAAACATATGTATTTCTATTATTTGGTTTTCATCATTTTCTCCAATGTATGCTGTATGATTCTTTCAATAAGTAGTTTCTAGTTGTTTTTTCCCTAATTGTTTTTATTGAATTAAAATGTACATAGTTTACTCTTTCCCATATTTTTTTTCTTCTTTAGAAACTTTTATCTTACATATGTTCTTTCTTCTTACATATATTCATGTTCTACATCTGTTATGTCCTTTTGAGCATTTTAATTAGTTGTTATTCCCCCCTAATTTTTAAAATACTCCTCTTTTACCTTATATTTTTTAAATCAATATATGTGATGCTATGCTTCCATGTAGTTTAGTCTTCATTTCTAAAATAGTTTGTTTTGTTTCTATTTTTTTACTTCAACCATTTATCCATTTTTTCTGACTCTAATTTGTGTTGTTGTTTATAATTATTATTTTCCCTTATTTTTTGTTTTTTTTTCTCCTTTTCTTTACATTTTTATTTAATTCCAGTTAACATATAGTATAATATGGGTTTCTGGAGTCAAATTTGCGATGAGTACAGAGTGTTGTATGCAAGTGTTTTGTTTACTTTCAGGTTATACTGGATTTACTGGTGGGGGTCACAATAGCTTTTCTAATATTAGGGCTCTAGAACTCACTTTCTCTTCTTTAATATTTGTGAAATGATTTTTTTTTTTTTTAGTGCCCACCTTCTCTTTGAGATCCACCAGGTCTTTTGCTGTCCTCACCTGCTAGAGAGCAAGCTGGTCCTCTCAAAATTCATGTTGAGATCCTGACCTTCAGTGGGACCATATTGGGAGGTAATCAGGTTTATTTAGATGAAGTCAGAAAGGTGTGGTCATCACCATAGGAAAAGTGCAATCTGAGCAAGAGGAAAAGGGAGAGGTCACCAGGAAAGTTCATGGGAAGACACAGTAAGAAAATGGCCATCAGCAAACCAGGAACTGAGCTCTCTCCAGAAGGTGACCATATTGGCACTCTGATCCCAGCCTCCAGAACTGTGAGAAAATAAATTCCTGTTGTTTAAGCCTGTTAGTCTATGGTATTTTGTGATGGCAGCCCAAGCGGGTGAAGACACCGGGTTGACCTGGGCCTTCCTTTTTCATTGCTTTTATTTTCTTTGTCCTGCTATATTTGGAATCATTCTCCAAGACCCTGGAGGTAATATTCTGTTTGTTATTGTCTAAAGTTCATAAGGCTTAGGTAGTATGAAGCCTTCATGCTTATTTATGAATTTGAATGTACAATAAAAATCTTATTTCAAAAATGAAGAAAACTGTTTCTGTTTCAACTGTTATTTGCACGTTGGTCAGCCACATGTGACAGGCGTTAGTACTGGTGATTAGGTGTTCCCCTATTTTCAGTGCTACTTTCTATTATTTTTTGGGGGGGAGTATAAATTAGCAGGTTTCCTCAAAAATTTATCATACTTAGTAAAGTTATTACATAGTAGTAGGGATTGCCATTGCAAAATTCATATATAAAGTTGTTTTTCCATCACAGGATCTTTGACTTACAAAATGAAGCCTAAGACTTCTGAGTGTCTAGCACTAGTTCTATGCATATATTCCCAATCGGATTATTTTATGGGCTTTGTAAATGGAGATTTTTCTGTCAAGACTATTGAGTGACCTTAAAGTGTGTAGACTGATGGACTTGCCTAATTATTTCTAGTATCCATCACCAGGAGTTACATATAATGTATAGATTCTTAGGTGAGAAAGGGAGCTGTGGTGTTAGCCAGTGGTCCAAGAAATGGAAAAGAAGGTGTGAAACTAAAAAACACTTTGAATGATTTATTTTTATGGATTTAGTTCCTAATTTCAAAGACTTTGAACAATGATAGAAGAGTTTTAAGTAAGAATCTAGGCTTTGAAAATAAAGCCTTGTTATCCATAGCTTTGACTGTATCATTAACCAAAGTAAATATACTCTCAAACAGTTGTACTGGGTGACTTCATAATAAATATTAGAAAATTTAGCTTATTCAGAAATGAGAGCTTCTTTATTGTTCTGGTTTTCTCTCTCTCTCTCTCTCTCTCTCTCTCTCTCTCATTTTATTGATCAAAGTATCCAAAACAGAAGCACAGGCTGTTAATGGGCTTTCTTGGGAAAGAGCCTTGGCTATTTAGGCAGAATAAACAGAAGACATATTTTACTGCCTCTTATTAGTGCAGACTGTGTAGTCTTAGAACAGTTTCCATCCAAAGTATTAATTCTCTCCTCTTTCTCATTTGTAAGATTCTTTGATTTGACTAATTTAATAGGCCCTTATGCATGTTTGAAAACACACTTGCAGGATACTTGGATGGCAAAGTCGTTCAAGTGTCTGAATCTTGGTTTTGGCTCAGGTCATGATCTGAAGGTCTTGAGATGGAGCCTCACATTGGGCTCCAAATGGACTCTGCCTGAAATTCTCTTTCCCTCTTCCCCAGCCACTCCCCCAAGTAAGTAAATCTTTTAAAAAATAAAAAATGCATTTGTAATTTTATAGCAGATGGCAATATCATTTAAAATTTTTAATGTCAACATTAAAACATAATCTTACTAGCTTATTATAAGCATTTCATATATCAAATTGAACTTGCCATCTTAATTTTTGTTTTACTGAATGCTAATCTACTTTTTACAGAGAAGAATATATGAATACAAACCAGTATTTTGTGACCTGGTGTATTTGCACAATTTATTTTTATTAAGTATCATCTACTTAGAAATAATTTAGGTAACCAAAATTGCCCATTAATTCACTTAGTATTAAGTTAGTCAATAAAAGATCTTACAAAGACTATTTAGTTGACATTATAGAACATCACAATTTCTGTTGATACTAGAATTTCATCATAAAATGACATTCAAAAATTTACCTAGAAAGTTTAAGTTCTGTTAAGTAAAAGTGATTTGCAGGTAGTATAGTCCAAAAGAACCTATCCTTTATAATAATAGAATGTTCTTAAGCACATAAGTTTTTATCATTGTAACCTGGAATATTTGGGGGGAAAAAAGGTAACCATAAACTCAGGGTATAAACTTTCTTTTTCTTTTTTCTCAAAAGAAAATACAGCATTCAGAAGTGTTAAGTGACTTTACAGAGCCAGCCCCCAAATAGGGACCAGAGCTCAGATTCAAAGCCCAGCTAACGATTCCAAGCTGAAATTTCTTTGGGCTGCACTGTGGGGCCCCTACCGTGCCCATTCTCTGGTCATCTCTGTGTTATGGGTATGAGAGCTGCAATCAGAAGGCTGGGAGTCACCTGTTTGCCCTTAGCTGGGAACATGCATGTTGAGCACATCAAATTTTTTGGCCACTCAAAGCATTTCCAGGAATATCCATGAAAGTGCTCTAAGTATTAATTTTGGGATTAAAAACAACTTTTAACAAGTAGGTGTATTTAAAAGTAGGGAATCTGTGAACAATGTGGATGGGTAATAGAAAAGTAGATAGACTTTTCTAGACTATGTAGTAGACACATAGAAACATGGATATAGTTATGAAACAATACATTACTTTCTCTTTCAAGCAGTATTGTACTACTTTGTATATAAATTAAATCAATTACAAAAAAGTATTTTCATTGTCTTCAATACACAGTTTATCCAATTTTTATTATATATTTTACTTTCATGCTTAACTGGGTATATTTTCTTCTTCTAAGTATTGCTTAATTTTGGATTTGGAGAAATGCAAGCAAATAATGGTAGTCGTGATGGTTAAGAGCCACAACTGACCACTGGCTACTTCCCAGGACTTGTCATAAGTGGTTTACATGCATTCGGTAAGTCAACACAACAACTCATGAAGTAATGCCCATACCATATCCATTTTCCAGATAGAGACACCATAGCACGGAAAGGTAAGCACATTTTTCATGGATGCGTACTTTGTAAATGGTGGGCATGGAGTACGAACCCAGGAAAGGCTCCAAAGCAGTTTTCTTTTCTTTCTTTCTTTCTTTCTTCCTTTCTTTCTTTCTTTCTTCCTTTCTTTCTTTCTTTCTTCCTTTCTCCTTCCTTCCTCTTCCTCTCTTTTTCCTTCCTTCCTTTCTCCTTTCTTCCTCTCTCTTTCCCTTTCTTCCTCCCTCCCTCCCTCCTTTCTTTCTTTTCTTTTCTGAGACTGAGTGTAGTTGACACACAATGTTGTATTAGTTAGAGGTGTACAACACAGTGGTTCAACGTCTCTGTACATTTTATTACGCTCACCACAAGTATAGCTATTATTGTCTGTCACCATACAATGCCATTATAATATCAATGACTATATTCCCTGTGCTGTTCCCTTTATCTTCTTTGTTTTGTTTTTCAGATTTGGCACATAAGTAAAATCATCCAGTATTTATCTTTCTCTGACTTATTTCGGTTGATATAATACTCTCAGCCAAGGCAAGCTTTTAACTGTTCACCCTGATACACCACAAGCAGTGAAGTCTGTGGTAGCTCAGCCACAACAATCACTGGGGGGGGTTTGGCCTTCCAACCCTGAGACTTCAGATCTGTCATTTGCCTTCTTTTAGACCTTAGTTTTCTCGTGTAAATTTTTATAACTGGTATGGTCTGAGTGAACTTTAAGTTCCTGTCTAGTGTGGTATTCTACGCATGTGTATCCCTGTTACAGTGCCAGTTTTTTAATTTAGACCTTCTTAAACCTACCTTGAATATTTGGAGTCACATAAGAAAAAAAAAAAAAAGTCCTAAATAATTGAACGTCTAAGGGTGAGAGGAGTAGTTATCTCTACTTATAATTCCTAACAAACTAATAAAGTTTCCAAAATGCAAAAAATGCAAACAAACCATATAAAGCTGCAACCCGATGAAAGAAGATTGGGATGAAAACAAATCATGTAGTCTCTCCTTGAGTGATACAAGAGGTCTTTGCTTCTTTGTCTTTTCCTTTTTTTTTTTTTTTCCTTTTTGGTCCTTCTCGTCTCCCTCTCTCTCCTCTTCCCTACCCCCTCTTCCCCTTCCTCTTCTCTTCCTTTCTTTCTCCCCCTGCTTCTCCCTCCTCTTTCCCTTCTCATGAGAGAAATTCTGATGAAAATTACAGGGATGTATCTAGAACTAAGAAGTCAGGCCAACAATTGACTTGATACAGGTGAAATCAGAAGTAGATGAGTAGAATATAAGAAAGAACCCAAGAAACTAATTTAACCCAGAGCAAAATCTACCACATGCTGTAGTTGTTTCTTTTTACATCCCCAATGGTTTCATGTAACAAAGTGAAATTTTTGACACATTAATTTTTGGGTTGATTGAATCAGATTTATTTATATGTTCAATTATTTATTTATAGCTTCCCATCCTTTTCCTGAATTTGCCAATATTATTGAAACTAAGTGCTTTTTAATGCCTAGAAATAAAGTATATTTTTGAAGAGGATTTTTTTAAATAGAACATAGAAACTGGGCATAACTTATTTTCTCCTAGTTGTTTACATATCATTATAACTGCATTGGACATTTTAACTTACCTAACATTTGTACATAGATGAATGATTCCAATCCAATATGTTTTATATAACATGTTTAAATTATTTAATATTTTCAAAGAAAATAACATAAATACAAGTCTAGAAAGTAGAAAATTTGTTTTCTTCCTCACAGTTAAGTGAATTAGAATGTAATGTAGAATGTAAATGTTTAATGCTAGTAACTCCTGAATTAATATTATCCTTTGATTAATTTTTAAAGATTTATTTATTTGAGAGAGAGAGAGAGAGCATGTGCAAGCAAGGGGAGGGGCAGAAGGAGAGGGAGAGAATCCCAAACAGACTCTCCACTGAACCTGACGTGGGGCTCTATCTCATAACCCTAAGACATGCACCAAAATTAGGAGGTAGATGCTTAACTGACTGAGCCACCCAGGTACTCCCTATTATTATTTGATTATTAAAAATTTTGAGTATTTCACACATTATCCTAATCTTTTTTATTGTTTATTTATATTCTTTGATACCTATTTCATAGCCAATATGCAATAAACAGGAAAATGTAGATTGTTATCTAAATGAACATTGCATGATTTTGGTTTCCATAAGAAGCATAAGCATTTTAATCACAAATGAAATAATATGGCTTATCAGTTCTGTTTTCCATTTAGTTTCTGAAATCAAAATATGAGAGGAAACAAGCAAGCTTGAGTATCGGGAATTTTCCTTAAACAGCTGTATATAATGACTCAAAGTTACTCGCAGGGTTTTAAAGCAATTTATCAACCACTAAAATGTCCCTAAGCAGTTAATTATCGAGGACAGTTATTTCTCTAGCAAAAGATGCCTCATTAGACTGACAAGAGATGGATGGTCTCATTAGACACGTCCTTGTTTTGAGCGCTACCTGCCAACTCTTGTCTCCTTTGTCAGAAATGTTAATGGCAAGTAGAAATTTTGCACAATAAGGACTGTCTCTGTTATTTTATTTAGGATTTGGACTATCACAGTTTAGAGAATAAAACTGTAGACTGTCTAAAGAAAGAACATTTATTTGAAAATTCACACTGATTAGAAGAGAAGGACAAATTATATTTAAGGCTTTACACAAAATCACCCACAAATACTTTGTTGTTGTTGTTAACACAACAAAATTGTTACAGTCTTCTTTGTCCTCTTGCCTTCTTAAGAGCCATGCTGAAGGGTTTGGGGAAGAGTTTAATTACTGCCGGTGTCTTGTTCTAGTCGTTTCTCAGAGGAACTAGGATTCTTTCTGGGAATCTTATAAATGTTGGAGATGTTGCTATTTCTCACAGGTCTCTCAGGCTTTGTCCTTTTTTTTTTTTTTTTCATTCTGTTTTCTTGCTGGTAGATTGGATGGAGTCTATTGATTTCTCTTCAAATTTACTGCTTCCATCCTCTATTATCTCTACTTTACTATTGAGCCCATCTAGTGAGTTTTTGATCTTGCTATTGTATTTTTTAGTTTTACAATTTCCATTAAGTTTTTTTTTATCACTTCCATTTCTTTGTTGAAAACTTAGAATTTTCATTTTTAATAGAAATTATTTTTAATAGAAATTATTTCCATGGCAGTTCCTTTAAAATCCTGTTCAGAATATGGCAACATCTGATTCATCTCACTGTTATTAGTTGATTGTCTTTTCTAGTTCGAGCTGTAATATTATTGGTTACTCCTGTCTTTTATTTAACAGAGGGTCACATGGTTTAGGTTTGTCACATAGACACCAGCCTACACTTTGGGGTTCTAGCTCTCATGGCAATTTAATTTTTACAGCATTCGTGGTAATATTTTGGTTTGATTTTTTCTGTTTGCCTCTTCTCATGCTGCCTGAACTCTCTGTCCCCTCCTGGTGCTATTGCACAGGGAAGAACAGTTTCCCCCTGCCAGACCACCCAGTGCCTCCAAATGTCTGAAGAAGCTCTTTCCTGTGGAGATGAGGCATGCTTCCTGGGCTGGTTCTTCCTGTGGTGGGGCTCTCCTTGGCATTGCCATCCACTGCTGTGTATCTCTGTATTGGGGAGGCAAATCTCAGGCCTATGGCAACTAAGGGGTTTCTGCCCCTGAGGGCTAATTGAACTAAGATACCCCTTTCCACAGTGCTAAGCCATACACTCTCCCTGGGTGGAAGAGAGTACTCTAGTCCTCAGTACTGCAACCATGGTGATAAAAGACAGCTTCCTAGCCAAGTAATTTTTGCAGTGGGATGCTCCCTGCGGATGCTCCCTACCCTGTGCTGCCCCTTAATGGGGAAGTGGAGGTTGGGACCTCAGGCTGGATGGGAAGCCATGCGCCCCCTGGCGGCTGGTCATCAGTGGTGTTTCCCATTGCTTTCCCTTTCCTGTTCTAAAGCTCATGGGGTTGACTGGACTCCTGTTTATTCTGAACAAGAAATGAAATTACTTAGTCTTCTTTTGCTAAATTGAGATTCAGGAAATACCAGGACAGAGTCTCCTTCCTCTTTTGTGAGGAAGGGTTTAGAATTGTGCTCAAGAAGGGAGAGGTGAGTTCATGGGATCTTGTCTGGACCAAAAGAACTTTATTTTTACAAGATTTAAAATATGAATAGATGTTTTTAGGTAACCCACTAGCACCCTTCCTAAAATCATGCTAATACCCTCTATAGAGAGAGTGAAAACAACAGAGAACAAAGAGCAACATTTTATGAGTCTATAAACATCAGTTTATTCCTTAACCATGGATCTCAATATTTTTCCTTGAACATCTCACTAAATTCAGAGCTGCACCCCAACGGACTCAGGGGTGGCACCCATATGTCAGTGTACTTATCAGGGTAGCATGAGGAACTGTCTTCTAACTCGCAACAGCAAGCCCGTGTTTCACCAGTTATGCAGTAAAATCTAAGGATAACAAAAGGGATAACAATAAGGGAGTAATGTACAACTGGTTCTTTTTCAATAAGTTCTAGAAGCTCATAGGATCCAACCCGTATTTTTAGAAAGCTGCTTTCTAGTAGTTCTAGAAATCCTCCTGATTTACTATTTAATCTATGTAGTTTAAACAGTAGCCACCTTCTTCTCCTATTGAAAGGTATTATAATAAAATACTGTTACATTTTTATATTTATTTTCTCATTGAGCTATGATAAATGTAAATTAAGTAAATAGAGGGCAGTAACTTTTTTTGACTTGATGATTTTGTGTGTGTGTGTGTGTGTGTGTGTGTGTATGAGCTATCTCTAGTAGTTCAAGACAATGTAGCATTCCGTTTCCTCATGCCCCTTTCATTCTATACCGACTCCCACCAAGGTGGCCTTTATTCTGATTCTAAAAGAAGTCTTCTATAAATGAAATCATATAATTCATGCTAGTTGTGTCTTGTTTGTTTCACTCAACTTGATATAAGCAGAGTAATCCATATTTTTGCTCATGTTAACAATTCATCTTATCTGAGTAGTTATCTATTGTAAGAATAAGAAATGATTCAAAGATCCATATTCTATTTTTTTGTTTGTTTTTTAATCCATATTCTATGTTATGGACATTTGAGTTTCTTTCTGATTTTAGCTATGATTACCCATGAATATTACTTACAATGGGTAAGAACATAGTCAATGAGGCTCTGAAATTCAGTGCACCATCTGTGTAATAGCTGTAAGGTTTATTCTATAATGTATTATATATGTGTGCGCACACACACACACACACACTTTTACATGGTCCTTAAAAAATAATATACTGTGAAAAAATATCTTACTTTTTTTTTTCTTCTTTTTCTGCTTACTTCAGAGGTTTCTAAAATAAAAGTTCTAAGTATTATGTATCTTAGGGGTTCCAAGAACAGGGTGTATGTACCATACCAGAAATAATATTATTCTACATTTATGTGTGGAATCCATAATTGCAAGATTTTCTTAAAAATCAAATGATTATTTATTATAAAGCTGAATATAGTCTATGAAACAACCCAGCAGTCCCACATCTAGTGTTTTTACTCAACTGAGATGAAAACTTATGTCCATACATCAGCCTGAACATGAATGTTTATTGCAGCTTTATTCATAATTGCCAAGAACCAGAAGCATGTATGGTGTCTGTGAATAGGTGAGCTGATAAACCAACTGGGGCAAAGCCATACAATGGAATAATCTTCAGCGATCAAAAAAAAAAAAAGCTCTCAAGCCATGGAAGATAAAGGGGCACCTTAAATGCATATTGTGAAGTAAAAGAAGCTGGTCTGAGTAGACTACATACTATATAACTCCAGTAGTACAGCAAAACTATCGAGCTAGTAAAAGGTCAGTGGTTGATGGGGGCTCAGGAGAAGATGAGGAGGGAATTTTTAAGGTAGTAAAACTATTTTTATGACATTGTAGTGGTGGAAACATGACATTATGCATCGGTTAGAATCCATAGAACTTTATAACACAGAGTGAACTCTCCTGTAAATTAAGGACTTTTGTCAGTAACAACACTGTAGTATTGGTTAGTCAATTGCAATAAACGTATCACGCTAAGGAAAGAGAGAGAAAACTGGTGGAGAGAGAAGTATGAGAACTCTCTATACTATTCCTGGTTAACTTTACCAAAACTAAAAATATATCAAGTTGGGAGAGATATTCAAGGAACAGGAAATAGCACAAACAACTTTAAAAGAGTACAAATAGAATAATGTACAGAAAAAACTACCTGTTTTTAGTTCTGAGAAAATTGATATTGAGAAGAGACACAAGATAAAAAGGAAGATGTCAAATGGTCAAATCATAGAAAGTTTCCTGATGCCACATTTAATCTTGCCTTCAATGTATCATTTCTAAAAAGACCCAATGGTCTCTGTATATCATGGCCAATTAGTTATGGCATACGAAGTTATGGCATACGAACATATGACTGTTTCTGGGCACCTGGGTGGCTCAGTTGGTTAGGTGTCTGCTTTCGGTTCAGGTCATGATCCTGCAGTCCTGGAATCGAGCCCTGTGTCAGGCTCCCTGCTCAGTGGAGAGTCTGCTTCTCTCTCTCTGCTCTCTCTCTCAAATAAATAAATTCTTTGGAAAAAAAAAAAAAAAGTGACTGTTTCAATTCTTATGAATGAGTGAATGTTTATGTAATTTCTCCCCCCAAATGTAAATGTAACTAAAGACTCTCAATGAGTTGTCAAAACACAAAATTAAAATTAGATATTCAAAATGGCCTTTTCAAAGATAACTCACTGCCATGCAATATCTAGCCATATCAGAAAACCACATCAAAACTATGGACACAAACACAAATATAGGAAGGATAGCAATAATTCTCATACACTTGGGAAAAAGTTGCTATTAGTGTTGAGTAACTTTTCTCTCGGTTTTGCCATAGTTTTGAATTTTTGTGATTTTTTTTTTCCTATATGATATACTGATGATTTCATTAAACTTGGGTTGATTTACTTAAATCTGTTTAAACCTATAATTCAAACTTTAATACTTGTCTATCCAACTCTGTTTTGTCTAACCAGTCTTTCATGTCCTCTTTCTTTGAACTATATGAAACTTTGCAATTCACCACAGTTCCCTGTGGATAACATTTGGGATCTTAGTATATTCAAAAGTTTTGGTCACTTTGTTTGAAAGGAGTCCACAATCTTCTTCCCTTTTACTCTAAGTTCTCATCCCACTCTGTCCCTGCCAATGTGTCTTAGATATATTTTTGAAGCTCAAACATACAGAGAATAATGAAAAGTAAATTCAAGGACTTGGAGGTTCTAGTGATTTTTAAAAATTAGATATTATTTAAATGTGGCTTAAATGTAGCCTTGTGGTAAATTACAAATTATTTCATCTGCTCCAAGAAACAAAAAGTCGTTTTCAAACCTTTACCATTTTTGTTCTTTTTTTTTTTTTTTTAAGATTTTATTTATTTATTTGTCAGAGACAGAGGGAGAGAGAGCGAGTGAGCACAGGCAGACAGAGAGGCAGGCAGAGGCAGAGGGAGAAGCAGGCTCCCTGCCGAGCAAGGAGCCCGATGCGGGACTCGATCCCAGAACCCCGGGATCATGACCTGAGCCGAAGGCAGCGGCTTAACCCACTGAGCCACCCAGGCGTCCCACCATTTTTGTTCTTATACTTGCTGTTGAATTTTGAATCAATGCAAGGATTTTTTTTAAATCTGTATTCATTTTACACAATTTCATTTTGCTTCATTGCAAGGGGAATTTCAACACTTAGTTTCACCACACTAGATGACTTGAAACTTTTACTCTTTAATACAGAAACAAGATAGAAAAGATACTTGAGAAATCAGAAAAGCTATCCTTATCATTTCAAATCCAGCCAACTTTCATCTCATTTAATGGTGTTCCATGACTATTTTTGCTGATAAATGATTTTAGAAGGGCATTCCCTTTGAAATATGAGATTACAATTTACTTAACATTATTTTGCTGGGATATCAAACACCAATCATTCTTCCTTTATTAATTCGCATCTTTTTTTTCCTAATTGATAGCATGTAAACTTATGTTGAGAAAAAAGAATTATGGATCATCTCCCCTATGAAACAATGACTCTGAAAATGTTTCTCTCACTTTTATTTTGTAAGGGATTGAAAGGATCTGTTAACATCGGTTGAAGAGTTGAAGGAGTATGAGAAATGTCACTAACAATCCCAAACCCGAGGGGCGCCTGGGTGGCTCAGTGGGTTAAGCCTCTGCCTTTGGCTCAGGTCATGATCTCAGGGTCCTGGGATCGAGTCCCGCATCAGGCTCTCTGCTCAGCAGGGAGCCCGCTTCCTCCTCTCTGCCTACTTGTGATCTCTGTCTGTCAAATAAATAAATAAAATCTTTAAAAACAAACAAACAAACAAAAAACAACAACAACAACAACAACAAAAACAATCCCAAACCCGAGCCAGGAGCATTGTGTTTCGTATCCATAGAAGCTACTAGATTATCCTAAATCTGGTGGGGCATGTTCATTGCAATCCCAGGAAGCTGTAACAATCCAAAGGAAATAATTTTTAGGTAAGGCATACAACTGGAAGGGCTTTCAAACTCCAATGTTATCAGAGTCAGGTCTGATTACACTTACAATCCAAACTGACTGCAGTTGTCATTGATGATATTGGTCATGATTCAGACTCACACAAGACAGAGACAATTTAGTGGTGGCAAAGAGCATTCCTTTTGCAGCCAGGATTATCTTATTTATTTTTTGGTTTACCTTTGTAATTAAAATAAAACTTCTCAATCATAGTTTGGTCTAATTCTAGAACAGCTTGAGAAGAAAAGCCCTCATTCCCTGTCCCCCACCCTCAACCAGTGATCATGATGGGTTTACCTTAACCCAGAGATGGCTTAACCTTCCCTCTGAGCGTGAAGGTTTAACTCCACCATCTGTCTGACTTTTTGCAATTAGAATAAAGAAATGTTTTTACTTGTAGAAAGTATTCAGCATAATTATTCCAAGTGATTTTCCTTTTGTTTAGTATGCATTAACAGATGTATTTCTTCCTTTTTATTTTAGAAGTAATATTTGAACCATTATTAGTGACAGAGGCAAGAGTGTATTTTCAAGTTACTGCTCTAAGATCAATAATAATACAGAATTTCTCTCAAAATATACAAAGGTGGTTATTTATTTATTTGAGAGAGAGACAGTGAGAGAGAGCATGAGCGAGGAGAAGGTCAGAGAGCGAAGCAGACTCCCCATGGAGCTGGGAGCCTGATGCGGGACTCGATCCCAGGACTCCGGGATCATGACCTGAGCCGAAGGCAGTCGTCCAACTGAGCCACCAGATGTCCCTCTAAAGGTGGTTATTTAAACAGTTAATGGTTTTATAGTTTTTTTCTCACTATAACTGTTTACTCTTTCATCTACCTCTTTGAACATTGACTTTTCTTGTTTAATTTCTATAATCGTGTTTTAGTATCATTTGCTTTCAAGGATGATTAAAAAGTTAAATGAATACTATACAGTTTTTTGTTTCTTGTGGGGTTTCTTGGCAGTGAAGGGTGTAAAGATGTATATAACTGTGAAGCTAATTTCTGCTCCTTGTCATATGTTGGCCAGCTAGAGAGATTTCTCCTGAGTAAATGTAGCACAGAAATGGAAGAAAAGAAAATTTCATCATCATTAAGGAAAAATAGTGTCGCTTCCTATCTTTTCTCTGACTCATTAAGAATGCCCTTCTCCCATTCATTTTTAAATCTTCCTAGTTTAAATCCCTTAAAGTCTTTACTGGGTGCACTATTAAAAACAAATATATCCAGGTTACTTATTTAGTCAAGCTTGAGGGGATAAAGGGATTTGCATTTCCTAAGTCTATATTATATGCCAATAAGAATTTTTTTGTCATCACGGGAGAGTCTATGGCTAGATCTTAGACAACGACTGGTATCAATTGCGTAGGCACATTTAAACTGGAAAAGAGTAACGGAATTTTTGTTTCAAAGGTGAGCTTGAGGGATGTCTGGGTGGCTCAGTCGGTTAAGCCCCTGCCTTTGGCTCAGGTCATGATCCCAGAGTCCTGGGATGGAGTCCTGCATCGGGCTTCTTGCTCAGTGAGGAGCCCACTTTGCCCTCTGCCTACTGCTCCCCCTGCTTGTGCTCTCTCTGTCTCCGACAAATAAATATATAAAATCTTTATAAAAAGAAAAAACATGAGCTTGATTATTTTCAATGGTGCCTTTAAACTGTGCTAAAACCATGGTAAATTCATAGAAATCAACAATTTGATTAAGTATAATATTTTGCATATTATAAAATACTTAAATTACGTTATATATTATATAGAATTCTTTATTATGTAGAATTCACAAAAATGATTCTAAGCCTTCCACACCATGGCATAACGTTTCTATTGTAAATGTTTTAAATGATTTTCTTTTAAAAGTTATTTATTTATTTATTTGAGAGAGAGAGAGAGAGCATGCATGTGCCTGTAAGCGGGAGAGTGGGAGAAAGGAAGGGAAAAGAAGATGGAAAGAATCCCAAGCAGACTCCCATGCTGAGCACAGAACCCTCCCACTCAATCCCAGGACCATGCGATCATGGCCTGAGATGAAATCAAGAGTCCACCTCTTAACCCACTGAGCCACACAGGCACCCCTAAATGATTTTTCTTTGTAAGGAATTTAAAGCTTTGTAGACACTTTCTAAAAAAATTTATGCTAACCCAATAGATTAAGGTCAATAGAATGATGAAATAGAATATCAACTCCTGGGGCACCTGGGTGGCTCAGTGGGTTAAAGCCTCTGCCTTCGGCTCAGGTCATGATCCCAGGGTCCTGGGATCGAGCCCCGCATCGGGCTCTCTGCTCAGCAGGGAGCCTGCTTCCTCCTCTCTCTGCCTGCCTCTCTGCCTACTTGTGATCTCTCTCTCTGTCAAATAAATAAAATCTTAAAAAAAAAAGAATATTTATAAAAAAAAAAAAGAATATCAACTCCTATTAATTCCCATATTCCATGATTGATATTAATATTTATCTAGCTTGCTAGTTGAAAATATTTATATTTTGGGGCACCTGGGTGTCTTAGTGGGTTAAAGCCTCTGTCTTGGGCTCAGGTCATGATCCCAGGGTCCTGGGATCGAGCCCCACATCGGGCTCTCTGCTCAGCAGGGAGTCTGGTTCCCCATCTCTCTCTCTCTGCCTACCTCTCTGCCTACTTGTGATCTCTGTCTGTCAAATAAATAAATAAAGTCTTTAAGAAAAAAAATACTTATACTTCAAGGTAGCATTGACAGAAATAAGGACAGAAGAAGTTTTCTGCATTTTTACCTCAGTCACTTATAGACAAAAAAAATTATAATTAACTAAAAAATGTGAAAATTGAATACTTAACAAAATACAATATATTTTCAGCACAAAACATAGACCCAGTTGTTGGGGAGACTATTTCGTGGGCCTTTTTAGAATTTTTTTAAAGATTTTATTTATTTATTTGGCAGAGAGAGAAAGCAGAAGCAGGAAGAATGACAGGCTCCCCACCAAGCAAGGAGCCCGATGAGGCACCCGATCCCAGAACCCTGGGATCACGACCTGAGCCGAAGGCAAATGCTTAACAACTGAGCCATTCAGGCATCCCTAGAATCTCATTTTTAAACAATGTGATGAAGAGGACCCTACCCAAAAGCAAT
The DNA here is from genome assembly GCF_020171115.1 of Neogale vison. Classification (NCBI taxonomy): domain Eukaryota; kingdom Metazoa; phylum Chordata; class Mammalia; order Carnivora; family Mustelidae; genus Neogale; species Neogale vison. The sequence continues at coordinate 132,950,930 of NC_058093.1, forward strand.
ACAAAAATGTGCTATTAAGTAGTGCATTGAATTATGATGAATATTAAGAAAATAAATTTTAAACATGTATTCAAGTGTTTGTTAAACTATTTGAAAGGGAAATGTTTTCCTTGAGAGTAAATATTTTCTGTAGGCAAAATATAAAGCACATCATTTGAATTTGTGCATGTAGTTAATGAATTTGAATAGGGTTTTCTAAAGAGCAGTTTTTAATTTAAATGCCAAGATGTTTTTCCTTAATACCGGTGGAGTCATTTAGCATGCATTAATTAAATATTCATATATAAAGCACTTATCATTTTCAAGGCATGCTCATGACTACAGAAATTGATACTTAATATAGGACTATTGTCTACAAGTGTAAGAGAAAGTTGGTTATAAAATAGTTATTACATTAATTATAAAATTATTATTATATCAATAAGAAGCAATGTGTAGCATGAAGCATTAGGGGAACGTTTACTCAGGGGAATACAAAAAGTTCCGGAAGTAAAGAGCTTTGGCGGAGTCCTGGGGGTTGAATGAGAGCTCACTGATAGAAAAGCCCTCCATGATGGTGGTGGGTCGGGAAGAGGTCGCTACTGCTGCAAAATAAATCATCACAAAGATCATTAAGCAGCACTTACTTATTATGTCAGAGTTCTCTGGAACAGAGGTCTGGGCAGGCTCTGATGGATTCTCTGTTTAAGGTCAAATATCTGCGTGATGTCAATTATCAACCAAGCAGAACTCTTTTCTGGAAGGTTTTTTGTTGTTGTTGTTTTGTTTTTTTTGGTTTTTTGAAGATTTTATTTATTTATTTGACAGAGAGAGACACAGAGGAAGAGGGAACACAGCAGAAGGAGTGGGAAGTGAGAGGGAGAAGCTGGCTTCCCGCGGAGCAGGGAGTCAGATGCAGGGCTTGATCCCAGGATCTTGGGATCATGAGCTGAGCCAAAGGCAAATGCTTAATAACTGAGTCATCCAGGAAACTCTGGAAGTTTGGAGAAGAATCTGCTTTCAGGCTTTTTGGGTTGTTGGCGGTACCTAGGTTCTTGTGACTCTAAGGCTGAGGTTGCTCACAACTCCTAGAGGCCATAGTTCAGTTCTTGAATGTGTTCTTTCCATCTTCAAGTCAGCTGTGCTGCATTGATTTTTTTTCTTTTTTTAATGCTTTGAATATCCCTGACTTTCCTTACTATGGCCAGTTGGGGGTAAAAATTATCTGCTTTTAAAGAACATATGCAATTAGATTAAGTTCACCTGACAATCCTTCTTTGACCAATTCAATGTCAACTGGTTAATAACTTGAAGTTATTTAAAGAATCCTTTCGACCATGTTCCATAATCATGGGCATTACACCTAGGGTAAAAGTCATGGGGGCCATTTTAAAATTCTGCTTAACATACATGAGAAACACAGAAAATGCAAAGATTAAAAGACCAACATTGCAAGTTTATTTGAATAGCTATAAATAACTTGTTGAGCATCCTTCAGATTTTATTCAGTAGGGATGATTAGGCTGTGGAGAGACACAAATTTAGAAAAATCTAAATTTGGAAAGAAGTCAACAACTCTTGAGTGCTCTCCATACTTTATACCGGGCCTCAGGTTAATCTGCAAATGGACTTGAACTGTAAGCACAGATGGTGAGTGAGACCATCAAAGACCAAGGGACTGAAAAAACTCGGCCTTTTTTTTTTTTTTTTTTAAGATTTTATTTATTTGAAAGAAAGAGAGAGGGGGAGAGGGAGTGCACACCCGTGGTGGGAGAGGCAGAGGAAGAGGGAGAAACAGGCTCTGCACTGAGCAGGGAACCCTCTGTGGGGCTGAATGTGAAGACCCCAGGATCGTGACCTGAGCTAAAGGCAGATGCTTAACTGACTGAGCCACTAAGATGTACTAAAACAACTCCACTTTTGTTGGTGAATAATGTCAAGCTTGAGCTCAAAGAAGAGGAGCACACAATCTGTTTTGTTTATCTCTTCTAATCAATTTTTAAAAGATTGAATTAATATAAACAGAACAAAACATTGGTTTAAGATAAAGCATCCAGTTAATTTAAGGAAATTAAACATTAAGAAAGCATACCACTTTGCAGGACGCTGAAAACAGGTGTATGTGATACAGTATTGGCAAATGTATGAATTAATTAATAAACAAACATGAATTAATCAATCAATGAATAGATTAAGCTAGCAAGAACGTGAGTGAATAAGAAATTCATTAATCATTAATAAGTCCAATTAAAATGTAGGGGTTTTTTCCCTTACCACCAAAGCAATTCTGAAATACCAGCTGAGTGTTCTACAATTCAATCCAGTCTAACACTGTCTACCTGGAGATCACAGCGGATCTCACAGGTTGAGATGGCACCAGAGTGCCCTTCCTCCCACTTTAGATGACATTTTAATTTCAGGTTGACACCTGTGCTACTGACTGATTAGCTATAGATCAGAGGTTCCGGTGACCCATTCTTGGGCTTAATTTTCTAAAGAGGCAGAGAACTCAGAGAAATGTTTTACTTGTTAGATTACTGGTTTACCACAAAGGTTATCACTCAGAACAGCCAAAAAGAAGAGATGCATGGGGCACACTATGGGGGAGGGCAGATATCTTCCATCATCTCTAAGCAGGACAGCCTTTGGATCTCCATGTGTTCACCAACACAGAGCTCTCTGAACCCCATCCTTTCGGGGCTTCTGGAGGTGTCATTGCATAGGCATTATTTATTCAATTATTAGCCACTGGTGATTGATTCTACCAGTTCCTCTCCCCTCCCTAGAAGTAAGAAGGGTAGGACTGAAAGTTCTAACCCTCTAATCATTGGTTAGCCTTGGCAGCCAGCCCCCATCCAAAAGTGACCTCATTGACATAAAACAGGTGCTTATGTAGGTTTTATCACTTCTAAAATTCCAAGGGTTTTAGGATCTCAGCCAGGAAGTGGGATGGAGACCAACATACTTTTTTTTTCTTTTTTTGTTATATATCATGATAACACAATCATGAAGAATGGAAGTGGTCCCAGAGTAGAGTGAGCAAATAAACTGAGTGTGGAACCTTAAGCAGTGGCTCCATCCCAGGACCCTGAGATCATGGCCTGAGGGGAAATCAAGAATCAGATGTTCAACTGACTGAGTCACCCAGGTGCCCCTTGATGGCAGAGTTCTAATTAAAGTTATACAGACAAATTACATTATGGTCTCAATCACTAAAATATCTTAATGGGGATAAGTACAAACTCCAGTACTATGGTTTAGAAAATAGTAAATTCATAAGAGTATGAAAATAACATATGCAAATTGCATTATTTTTGATTTGTTGAAAATCATGAAAATTTTTTAGGTTTCCATATGGTTCATTGCTTCATCATCCATCTTCGAGTTTCTCTAAATGACTCTCAGGGCATTACCTGTCCACCCTTCATAAAATCACAAGTGTTTCTTTCCCCTTCCAGTACAAGTTTCCATCCACTTTCTCTGGATAATTTTTTCAATAAGTTTATCACCTTCTTAAATAATTATAAAGTGCACATATTAATTGCTTTTATCACCCACCCCACTCACATCAACAAACCAGAACATGTTTCATTAGTGCAGAAATTCGTGTTTTGGTTTACATTGACAGGCACATAGTGGAAGCTATTAACTGAGTGGTAAAGAATGAGTTAATTAAAAAAATTTGGTTGCATTTGCCATAAAGTAAGACGTTCATAAATAGTATAAGCCAAAAAGAGAGAGAAATATTACATAATGAACAACTCAAAGAAGTAATTCTGTTTATATTTGAGATCTGATTTGGCAGAAAACATATATTACACCTTATTTTAAGCACTTAGTGACTAGAAATATGACAGAGTCATTAAATTATTATAGCTGGTTAGAGGCCAAAATTGTAGAAATCAAGTAGAAATGTTCACATTGCTTGTTTTGCCATTATACAAAGAGAAATCTTTACAGTTTTAGAGTTTTTTGGAAATGGGAAGAATTGCTTTAGGACAGTAACTATCCCTTTTCACTGATATTGTTTGGAAAATCATTTATTTGACATATTTCAATGGCCTTCATGTACAAATCTACCTGTGCTTTCAAACCTTAAGATTCTCTAGGACAAAAAAGTCTATAGCTAAGAATAAAGTGTAAAAATCATGATCAAGTCTCAGAATATAAAGTATAAATGTCTGTTTAAGCATTACAATGGAATTGTTGTAATAACACTAATGTGATTATAATTTTCAAGTGTGAGAAAATAACATTTAACAATATAATAAAAAACGAATAGCTACTTACCATAGATGTTTTCTGAAATAACTATTTGAGCACTCTCAGAAACACGTTAAAAGAAATGAGCAGTATACGTACTGTTAGCCAATGATCCAAAAGCAAAATAGCAACAGGGCTAAATAGGTTTTTTTTTCTCGCTAAAATGGCTTCTATCTTCATTTATCAAATATACACATTTTGTTCTAATTTGCTAAACTTTTCATAAAATTACACTATGTTCAATAAAAATGAGAACATGGTAGGAAGAGACATAAAAATAGAAATTAAGACAGTAGGTTTCTAGTCAAGATTTAATTTTCAGTGTAAGACCGTGAAAAATTAACTTCCATGGAACTCATAATCTTACTTGGTAAAGTGAAAAGTTCAGGCTATATATGTCTAGGATTCCTCCCACCTCTTGGAAGATTTGCATAATAAACATACTAAAATAAGTATACAGCTACAATATTGTGATTTATAGAAATATGTATATAGTCTTCATCCAAGGTTCCTAGCTCACAGCTCCCAAAACCTTGGAATTTCCTGAGTGAGAGGGGTGAGGGGAACTTCTTTTGTCATAATATTTGGTCTCTTGTGCTCAGTTCCTGACGTTGATTCAGAGCCACAACTAAGAAATGGTTGTCTTGTTATTCCCAACATGCCCTTTCCACCATAACTGGATATATGACAATGAAATGACTTTTGGATAAGGATAGGGGCTGGTCGCCAGGGGAATCAACCAAGAAGAAAGGGTTCGAATTTTCAAGGTCACTATCTGATTTCTGAAGACAGGAAGGGGCTTAGAAATCAAATCAATCACCAATGGCCAATAAGGTAAACAATCATGCCTATTTAATGAAGCCTCCATAAAAAACCCAAAAGGTGGGTTTTGTTTTTTTTTTTAAAGATTTTATTGATTTATTTGACAGGCAGAGATCACAAGTAGGCAGAGAGGCAGGCAGAGAGAGAGGAGGAAGCAGGCCCCCTGCTGAGCAGTGAGCCCAATGCAGGGCTTGTTCCCAGGACCCTGGGATCATGACCTGAGCTGAAGGCAGAGGCTTTAACCCACTGAGCCACCCAGGCGCCCCAAAAGGTGGGGTTTCAAAGAGCTTCTGTGTTGGGGAACCATACCTTTCCACAGACCACTGTATTGGGTCCTGAAATCCATAGGACAAAAAGCTCCTTTGTTCCATACCTTACCCTAGGTATCGCTTCAGCTGGCTATTCATTCCTTTCTTTTAATATCCTTTATAATAAACTGGTAATCTAGTGAGTAAGTAAGTTTCCTGATTTTTGTGATCTGCTCTGGAGAATTAATTAAACCCAAGGAGGGGGTTGTGAAACTTCAGATTTATAGCCAGGGAATCAACAGTAGGGGTAACAACCAAGTTTGCATTTGACACATTAGACAGAGGAGGGGCAGTCTTTGTGGGACCGAGCACTTTACCTGTGGACTTGTGTGCTACCTCTGGGTAGATAGTGTCAGCATTGACTTGAATTGTAGGACACCCAGTTGGTATTTCTAGCATTTCTGGTGGTGTGTGTATGTGGGTGTGTGTGTAGGGGGTCCTCTGTTTATATTGGAATTGGGTACAGAACCCAAAATAACAGCCAACATTTCTGAACCTCATTTTATAAATCTATAAATGTATGGGGTTGGAGTAAAATAATCCCTGAAGTATGTATCAATTCCATAGCTGAGAAAGCAACTGGGTCTTTCCAATATTTACACACTTCGGGTTTTGACAGTGGATTATCAATCATTTTGAAGGCTTTTATAATTTGATTCTTATAAAATGACACAATTTTGGAGTGCTAATAACACCCCCGTAACTTCAAACACTGTTATTTAATTTGTATGATCTATAAGAAAATGGTCTTAATAGGAGATGCAGTTATGGGGCACCTGGGTGGCTTGGCAGGTTAAGTTGCCGACTCTTGTTTCAGCTCAGGTCATGATCTCAGGGTCCCAAGGTCAAGCCCGGGATGGGGCTCTGCACCCAGCAGGGAGTCTGCTTGAGATTCTCTCTCGCTCTCACTCGGCCCTTTCCTGTCCTGTCCTCAGCTCACGCGCACTCTTTCTTTCTCTAAATAAATACACAAACATTACAAATAAAATAAATAAAATAAATAAAGGATAAAAAATAAAGATGTGGTTGTTTGATAATAAATGATGCAAACTGGGGAAACAAATTTTATTCAGTGTCTGTTACAGATAAAATTCCATGCTAAGTGCTTTCCATTCTTTGTACTGTCTTCAGGACAGCGTAGTGAGGTGGACGTACATACGGCACACTTACTAGAGGAAGAAACCTAGAAATTTAATCACTTGATTTCGTACAAAATGTGAGCATATTATAAATGGAAATTAAATCTAAACTTTAGATTCCAAAACCTATTGAAGAGAACAGATCTACTCTAATCTTTCTTTAATTGGAATAGAGTAAAAAATTGATTTTATGGGCACCTGGTGGCTCAGTCATTAAGTGTCTGCCTTTGGCTCAGGTCATGATCCCAGGGTCTTGGGATCGAGCCCCTCATCAGGTTCCCTGCTCTGCAGGAAGCCTGCTTCTCCCTCTCCTACTCCCCTTGCTTGTGTTCCCTCTCTTGCTGTGTCTCTGTCAAATAAATAATCAAAATCTTTAAAGGACAAATGTGGATTTTAAAGAAATGTCTATTTCCATTAGAAAAAAAAAGCACTATGTAAAAATTAAGTTAATATTGTTATTAAAAAAAAAAAAAGGTCAGGGGTTCCTGGGTGGCTCAGTGGGTTAAGCCTCTGCCTTCTGCTCAGGTCATGATCTCAGGGTCCTGGGATTGAGCCCCTGCATTGGGCTCTCTGCTCAGCAGGGAACCTGCTTACCCCACCCCTGCCTTCCTCTCTGCATGCTTGTGATCTCTGTCAAATAAATAAATAAAATCTTAAAAAGAAAAAAAAAGTCAATTTTTGCCCTTAGTTACATTTGGAGGTGAGGGGATAGAATCAAAAATAATTTTGAGGTAGTTTGTGGGAGGGATTCAAGAGGATGGTAAGCTTGAAGTTAATTGGCCTAGTCAAATTCCTGATGAATGATGAATACATGTCATTTACACATTCTTCCAAATCTATAGACTATATAGACCCCTAAAATAACATATGGACTTTGAATGATTATGATGTGTCAAAGCAGGTTCATCTTTGTTAATTAAAAAAAATAAATAAAAGAATACAGTACCATCTAGGGCAGCCCGAGTGGCTTGGTCAGTTAAGCGTCTGCCTTTGGCTTCAGTCATGATCCCAGGGTCCAGATCCGGCTCTCTGCTCTGCGGGGATTCTGCATCTCCTTCTTCTTCTGCCTGCCACTCTGTCTGCTTGGGCTCTTTCTCTCTCTAAACTAAATAAAATCTTTTAAAAATATACCATCTATTGAATGATGTTGTTAATGGGAGAGACTACGCATGTGCTGGGGAGGCCAGGGCTCTATGGGAAGTCTCTCAATCTGATTGTGAACCTAAAAATGCTTTAAAGTGTATAAAGGGTTTGTTTAAAAAAATAATTCCTGATGAACTTATGACCAAAAAATAGAACATATTTTTTGAAATATGTTAAAATATATATAAAACCTACCCTAAACATGCCTATGAGGTATACATTTATTTTTATAGCAGAAAGTAAAACAGTTAATTCAGAACTAAGCCAAATAAAACAAAACAAATTTTCTCTCTTGTTTCATTCAAGATTAAAAACAAATCATCCACTTACGAAATATTTATTGACTACTGGTCTGTCATTCACCAACAGCAACAGAGAAATTGCAGGACATAAACATGCTTTGAATTTTTGCTCATGTCACATTTGAAAGGTTCTCATTGACCAACCCAGGGCCCAAGGCAGAGCCTATAATCTGTGTTGTGGATATTCACCTATGGGTGTGGATAAAGGGAGGAAATTAATGGCAAGTAGTTTGCAAACAGCTTATCACAGTTGCCTACAAAACCTGAAGAGGGCTACAGAACTCGATACATTTTGAAAAGTGTTTTTATGTGGACTTTAAGAAACCTCACAGATGTTTGAGGCTCAGAAAACTTCAGGAGTTTAAATTCTTGCATTCATCTGCTTTCATTGTTTTTTTTTTTCTTTCCTGGGTCTCCAGAACACTTAACTATTACCTGTTCGCCAGGTTCAGATTAGCATGTCGCCAATGCTATAGGTCAATGTGACGTTTCATAAAATGGAAATATGTTATCGTGGAAAGCAGAAGAGTCAACATCGCCTTGAGGCGAGACAGTGAAGCTATTGCTAGCCTGACCAGAAGTCGGCCAAGCTGTATTAAATTCTCCTGACTGATGAAAGGAAACATTCGTCAAGTCATTGCCACACACTGAGGCTTTTTCTTTGCTCCAAGTGTCCAGCAACTGCCATCGTCCCTTTGTTTTCTGCAGAGGTAGGTGGGTGGACCACAGAAAGTTTGGCCTCTTCATGCCATTTCTGTATTTAAGTGAAATACAGGAGAGGCTAGACAGTGCAACCTAAGTCCCGGGGGGTTAACTCTCCTGGGAGTGATCTTTGACCCATGAGAAATAAAAGATGGTGGGGAACTCAGCGGTTAAGTTCTGTCCCCTTTCTCCTTCCTATCACTCTTCTGAGAGGCAGTATATGGATGGAGCGTGTCGGAAGACATCTTTTGAGGCAAAAAGACACATCTGTGTTTCTGTTCACACCTTGAGAAGCGGTAGACTCCATGGTAACAAATCACCTTGCGTTTCTTCCGTCATTCCCTGCCTCATTTTTCTTTGTCCTCACTCTCATTGACCTGAATTTTCATCTCTCAAATAAAGCATTAGTGATTTATCTTCGCCTCAGGCTGCGTTTCCTGGATCCTTGGGATATTGTCAATTTAAAAAATGTGAAAGCTGAGAAGAGACCAAAGGTTGCCCAATAATTATGTCTCCATGTCACAGGCATGGCATGCTTTTGGTTCAAAATGGATTTCCTTTTTGTCTTCCACAGAGTTCAAGAACTGGCCATCTGCTTTGTGAGGCACACTTTTCTTCACCACAAATATGTTACTGATATTCAACTCCTTAAGCCCATTTCATCTACTCCTGCTCTGTCCTAAATCCTGTCACTTCACCATTCCAGACGTTCCTTTTTGCAGTCCAGAAAAGCCTTGCATGCCTTCAAAAATTTTTCTGAGTCAGTGGAAGCAAAAATTGATATGAATTAGTTAGACAGGTTAAGGAAGAAAAAGTTCAAAATGGGTTCAAAGATCTTATAGGCAGGTGGAGGTTGATTGCTTACAAGACACACCTATATGAATGAACAACTTGAAACTGGATAATTTAATATTTATTTTCATTATTAATAATCCAAAATTGTGTTTTTTATTTTCTGACTTGGGTGGCACTTAATAGGATACAGAACATCTGTTATTTACCATATGAGTAGAAAGAAAAAAAAAAACCAGGTTATTCAACTATATAATGTATTATTGGATCTGATTTTGGTCTAAGTTAGTGGAACCACAGTTGTATCTATTGCCCAGACTCTCTCTTAGTCATGAATTATCAAATACTTTCTTGTATATACAGTTGATCCTCGAACAACATGGGGGGCTAGGGGCGCTATCCCCACACAATAAAAAAATGGGATTATAACTTTTGAGTCTCCCAGAAACCCAACCACTAGTAGCCTACTGTTGACCGAAACCTTATCAATAACAGAGTCAATTAACATGCATTTTGTGTGTTACATACATTATATACTGTATTCGTAAAAGAAAGTAAACGAGAGAAAAAAGTCAAAAATACCATTTTCGAGAGAAAAAAGTCAAAAATACCATTTTCCAGAGAAAATATATTATAGTACTGTGTGGATTAAAAAAAAAAAACACAGATAAATGGACACATGCAGTCCAAATCCATGTTGTTCAAGGGTGAACTGTGCCGTGAAATATGAATAAAAGCTGATGAAACAAATTGTGTCAGACCACCCTGCTGTGCAAACTGCCACTTTTAAACAGCTTTACTGCTGAGTAATTGACATATAATAAACTATATACGTTCAAAGTAATCAATATGATAAATTTTACATACGTATGCACCTGAAAACCATCATCACAATCAAAATAGTGAATTTAGTACTCAACGACTCAAGTTTCCTAATGCCACTCCCTGAGATTCATAATCCCACCAAACAGGAAACCAATGAGGTACTTTATAGCCATAAATTAGTTTGCATTTTCTAGAATTTTCTACAAATGGAAAAACAGCCTATATACTCTTTTTGCCTGGAGTCTTTCCCAAAGTAAAATCATTTTCAGATTTATTCATATTGTTGCCTATACCAGTCGTTCATTTTTCAAAGTCTGAATAACGTTCCATTGTATGAATAGGCTATACATTTTGTATCTATTCCTGGGTTACAGAATCTCAGTAATTCCATCTTTCTAGTATAACAAACGAAACTGCAATGAACATTTGTTTGCAGATGTGTGTATGGAAATATTTTATTTCCCTTGGGTAGAGACCTAGGAGTGGAATTGCCAGATCGTATGGTAGATGGTCTGGTCTTGTCTAAGAAACTAACAAATGTTTTCCAAATTGGTGTAACAATTTACCTTTCTGCCACCAGTCTTTACTGAACATAAACAGATAACCCATATTTTGTATATGATATGCTGCATTCTCAAAATAAGATAAGCTGGAGAAAATAAAGTATTAATAAGAAATTATAGAAATTTATTTTTAAGAGAAAATACATTTCCAGTACTGTACTATATTTATCAGAAAACATCTGTGTATAAGTGGACCAGGAGGGTTCAAGCCTGTGTAGAGGGACCAGCTGTAAGCTCTGTTACATTTGCAACACTGTGCTTGGGGGATACTTTCTTGTTTTATGTTGTTGTTGTTGTTGTTTGTTTTATTTATTTATTTTTTTTAGAGTAGGGAGGAAGAATGTTAGCTCTAACTAGTTCACATAGTATAAGTGATTGCTATGCTCCGAAGGCGACAAGGTTATCCTGTTCTGAGTGATGGCTCTCTTGATTCTCTTTAAATTCAGTTATCCCCACTCTGGGCAAATTTGTAACTCTGGCAGAAGGAAGGAAGAAGAAAGAACAATTCCGCAGCAGAGTCCAACAGAATTGCCCAGTCAGCAAGACGATTCACAAAAGGACAAGGATTATGACCATCCACAGTAGCTCATTCCCAGTTTGCCTTTTGGGCAGAAGTACCAGAAAATATGAGGGAAAACAGATGAATGGCCACATGCTTTATTCCCTACACCAGTGTCAATACACATTGGGAAAAGTGACACGTGCGTGCTCTGTGAGGACTCTGAAGCATGTGACCATCCTTTCTTGACATTTTTTTTTTCCTATCGATTTGGATATTAGAGGGACAATCTACACTAATTTCTTTCTAAAATTGTCACCGAATTTTGATCCAGTTAGTTATGAATAGCTCTGCTTTTAATAATGCTTTGCTCAATTTAACATTTTCTCATTATACAGTGGGGTCCATCCTCAGAGAAATCAGGAGGGCTTCACGGCAGTTTTAGCTTTCTTTAAAAATCCTAACATCAAGGGTGGTTGGGTGGCTCAGTGGGTTAAAGCCTCTGCCTTCAGCTCAGGTCATGATCCCAGGGTCCTGGGATCGAGCCCTGCATCGGGCTCTCTGCTCAGCGGGGAGCCTTCTTCCTCCTCTCTCTGTCTCTGCCTGCCTCTCTGCCTACTTGTCTGTCAAATAAGTAAGTAAAATCTTAAAAAAAAAAAAAAAATCCTAACATCGTCTGGGCCAGGTAGTGACCGTCTTTTGCTTATCTCATTTTTTTTTTAATAAAAGACAGAATGCAAGGTTATTTGTTTTCCCTTATTTTAGAGACATGAAAAATGAAAGCCAATGAATACCATCAGCTCTTTCCTGCCCTTCATTTTATATTTATCTTCCATGATTGTAGGAAGTCATAATTGTTGAAAGTTATAATGATGGTGCTTGAAAAGACTTCTGCTGTTAAATTTAACCAAACAGAAATGTCGCACCCCAGTCAAGGACAGGGAAGAAAGAATTTATGTAACAGAAATTTTGGCAAAAACGGGTGGAACAATTCTCTCCTTTCTAAGGCAGAGCCCTATCAGGCAGAGCCCTATGTCGTTCTCATTAGGAGGCTTCCCACTAGAGGATTATTAGTTCTGACAAGGGCTTTTCCTTCTATTTCAGAGACAGAATCAAACCTGCGGAAAGCATCTATATATTCTTTCTGTGCACAGAGGAGAAAAAAATATTTTCTACCAAAAATTCAGTTTGTGACATGCTTTTAATGCACAATTTGAAGAATGTGAGAATGTAGTGGTCATTGACGATGTATCTGTTCCAAGCTGTCTGCCACCATCTGTGTATCGTGTTATGGATACTTATTCTTCACACTTTCTATGCCATTTTGTATTTCTTAAATCCCTTGAGAAGTACGGTATATATCACTTTCGAACAAGATTTTTTTTTTTTTTCTGTTTGTTCCTTCTGGACACTTTCTTCCAAAGTGCTGCTGACTCTTTACTCATGGAATATCAGATTTATTTTATGAAGACTCAAAAATCAACATTTGGACCTTGTAAAGTTTAGCCGGGCCATACTGAAGCAAACACTCTTAGATCCTTTATTCCGATTCCTTATCTTGAGCTAAAGGTGGGTGGTTATGCGCAGCGAAACAGAAGCGGGCGAGGAGGACAGCAGTTGGAGAGAAAATTAGTTGGAGAAATAAATGGTATTAATTGAATAACTGTGAAGTAATGTAAGTAGTTTGTGCTCCACTGTATATTTTATTTAATCAGCCCAGCGACTCTATGAGATAAATGTCGGACACCAAATCTTACCAAGAAGAAAAGAGAAGCTCCATTCAGTCTGGTGACTGACCGAGAGTCATCAACAATTAATAACAGAACGGAGATTTGCACGTAGCTTAATCTGTGCCAACTACCTTCCACCACGAGCCACCACATCAAGTGTTGCTATAGTTCTCCAAGATTTACATTAGTTACCTCCTGCTGTCACATTTAATTTGGCCCCTCCCCACCATCAACCTCCCAAACTAAAGAGCTGAGGAGTGGTTGAGTATAAATTTATAGTAAACTCCATTTTGTACCAATTTCTTAATTTTGCTGTTTATGCATACCACCAGAATTCTGAGAAATTTCTTTTAACAGAGCAATTCCTGTGCTCATCCACAATATGGGATATGAAATATTATATAACAGTAGAAGATCAGTAGAGTTTCAACCAGCTTGAGAAAACAGAAGTGGATTTCCTCATGTTATAGGCTATGTAGTTAAGTTTTGGAACAAGCTTTTGATAATGGAAAAGTACTTACAGATGTGATTTCTATAATACGCTAGAATAGTTTAGTCTGGGAACACTGCCTTATTAAATCTTTGGCTCATAGCTAAAATTTTTACATCTTTTTTTCCTTCTTCTTCTTCTTTTTTTTTTTTTCTCTGTAGAGTGCCCAGTGCTATGGCTCAGACTCTCTGAGCCTGGTATTGTAGAGCGGGCGTAGGGAGAATTATCTCTCCCCTTGTACACAACAGGACTCCAGTCCCAGGATCCTGCAAGCCCCTAAGCTGCTCTAGAACTGGGAGGGCCAAGAGAACTAGTGACAAGTGAAACAGAGCCTAATCTGCCTGACCTGTCGGGAAGTGCAGGAACCTGCTGTACTGGGCGGGTGGCGGGCTAATCAGGTAGGATTATAACACCAGTGTGTCTGGAAGTTTTCATAATTCAATAGGTCATTTTTTAGGCAGTTCGTGTAGTAATAAGATAGGTGTAGACTGAGCCAACTCCAGTCTTCTGCTTATTCTGATCCAAATTCTTAAAAGTCATTCCAATTCTCTAACACTTCATCTGGCCCAAGAGCAAATCTTGGCTTGCTTCCTTTAAACTATACCCAGAATTTAACTACCTATCACTATTCCCAACATACCAATCTACCCCAAGACTTATTTTCTAGCCAAAGCAATGGCAATAATCTTTTTACTACTCCAATGCTTGACATGCATGCAGATTAGAGTTTATTTACTTACTTTAATATGTCAAACATGACCCTCTGTGCTTCTCTGGTCTTTTTCTGTTCTACTATAATGAATTTAACTTAAGTCCCCTTAGAAGATGTTATGCCATAGCTGCCCAAGTTGTTGTCATATGGAGATTTGCATTTCATGAAAGAAGAAACTCTTTTAAAAGCTTCCCTAAAATGCACAAAACTCAAGGCACTGAAAGTACATTATGTAATAATTCCCTGTTTAAAATAAAGTTTCCCCAACTTGTTTACAATTACGTTAACCTTTGTTGATTCATAAAACACGTTTCCCACTTCACAGAATAGTATCAAGTATCCTTTATTCCTGAAAACTTTTATAGAATCCACTCTTTCTCATAATTTATTAACATTTCAAAGAATCACTTAGATAATTATTTTGCAACAAATTAATAGAAATTATTTATTTCCTTTAGGTCGGGACCAGTTTTCTCTTGTTTATGAGTGAACAAACATGCCATACGCATCAGAAAGTTAATTCAGATTGAGATTAGTGACTCCTTGTAGTGTTTAAGAGGAGAAAAAGTGAGAAAAAAAAACCACTAAAAACTGGCTAAATAATATAAATGGACTAACTAATAAAGTTTTAATGAAAAAAGGTGAGACCAAAATTTTTCCACAGTTCAGAAATTAGAAAAATGTGTAAAGGCAGGAGAGATGAGCTGAGATTTGTGTGTCAGTTAAGACTCCGGTAGACTTCTACTGTCACTGCAGTAGAGCCGAGCGTAGTGTAGTATAGAAAGGAACAGATTAACACAGCACACCATAGTATCGCGTAGCAGAAACTGGTAGAGATGTGTTTATAGATACAGCAGTTTAGGGAAAATCCTTGGGTGCCTGAAATTCTCTGAAAAGAAAAATAAGAAGCAAGTTATAGAAGGACAGAATCCAGACAAAGACCTGTCCAGGGACCAGCAACTTTCCGAAAATTTTTGAAAAATTCTTGTTTTCGTCACATGAAGAGTCTAGTTTCTGGATGGAAATATTCACCAGCATTTACCAGGTAGAAAAATGAATTTTCTGTGCTGGGTAGATATTGGCTAAGAGTTTCCTCATTTCTGGGCACCCAGGTGGCTCCATTGGTTAAGGGTCCGCCTCCTGGAGATTTCAGCCAAGGTCATGATCTCAGTATTGTGAGATGGAGCCCCACGTCAGTCTCCACACTCTGCTTGAGATTGTGTCTTTCCCTTTACCCCTCCCCCAGTTCATTCTCTTAAAAAAAAGTTAGTTTCCTTTCTTTTTCACTATCTAGGCGGAGCCTGGTCCAAGTCCCGCTGTTCTCCATCCACTGCACCCAGCACCACAAGTAGCCCCAAGTGCGGCCTTGTTTCAGTCCCCCTGATGGCAGTAATGGGAGGGTCATGCCCAAGACCTAAGTGCGAGCTTTCAAAATTTAAGACAATCATAAATTATTTGATATTCAGTGTTAGAACTTAAAAAACCTCTGATCTCAGATGCATTTCTAATATTTTATATTCAAGTGACTAGAATTTTAAACTAGAGGCAGGACCTGTGTTTCCTGTTTCCTGTTTGTTTGTTGTTGTTTTTTTTTTCCTCATGAAAATTCAGCCACTATGATTTCTGTCAGCTGTCTCTTATGGATGCGGCATGACGTTCTTGCCAATCAGCAGGGAATGAGAAGTAAAGTATTAATTTTATAAAGTACTCCGTAATCTTTGCATGGTACTTTGGAGGAGATTATAAATATCATTAGCACTATTAAATTAGATGCTTCATTTTACAGTTGTAGTTAATTACATATTGACAAAATTATCACGGCTGGGTATTTTAAACATCACCCCGATGTACAGTTCATATAATTTTATGCAGCTTATTAGCCTTTCAAAACAGTTTCCCTTCCTTATTAACATTACTAATATTAGTTACAAATACTTGCAAATGTTTTTAAAAAAAAAAAAAAAACTTTTATAGCCTCCTGCTGTTAAAGAAAAACCAGTTACATTATTTGGGAAAGAGCCAGTAAACTTTGGTTCACGTTGCTTTTTTTTTTTTTTTTTTTTTTTTAACTTTATTTATTTATTTGAGAGAGAGAGACAGTGAGAGAGAGCATGAGCGAGGAGAAGGTCAGAGAGCGAAGCAGACTCCCCATGGAGCTGGGAGCCCGATGTGGGACTCGATCCCGGGACTCCAGGATCACGCCCTGAGCCGAAGGCAGTCGTCCAACCAACTGCGCCACCCAGGCGTCCCGGTTCACGTTGCTTTGATCGCTCAAATGCACATAGATAAAACTTCCGAGAGCAAAAACAATTCTAGAAATGTCTCACCTTGAAAAATCTTCAAATATAGATATAAATATGTGTGTGAGTGTGATTTCCCCCTGAATACAGCCCACAGTTCATTAAGTATTTGCCATATTACGGGTATGCCTTATTCATAATAATCCAAAAAGATTAGATTATTGCAAATCTTATAGTCTCATAGATAGTGCTATATATGACCACTTGTGGAAATGTCATGATTTTATTACATATACATGAACTGGGAACTAAGTGTAGTTTTTGCAGGGTTTTTATGGTTGTTTTTTTAAGTAGTTTTCCAAGGAAGCAGTGTGTCTTACAGAGTACTCTCTGAACAGGATGGCAGGGTACAGACATGTTCTTCTGAACCAAAATAAATTAAAAAGAAAACCAGAAAATTCGAAAGATGAATGTTTGTGTATAAGATACCCTATATCTGATGTGCCTGTGTTAAGACTTATTTGTTTCAAGCAGAAACTTACGCAGGGTTTGCGTTTGGTACCTAGATTTTTCTAAGTGGAGTTTACTGAGTTCAGCTGGCCGGTGCGTTGAGTCTCCCGGGCCTGAGTTAACAATAAAACAACTTTAGGTCTCCATTGGACTTGAATCAATCTAAGAACGAATTAACCCTTTGTGTACATTTACTGCAAAGTAAATTTAAACTAGGGAAATGGGAGGTTGCAAGTTGACTACCAAATGCTCAAACACGTGTGTACTTGAATATGATCGAATGTGTGCCACCAAAGGCAATCCTGCGTCCAGAAGTAGGGGGATTTCTCACCAGGGACCCGGGGACAGCGTGGAGCTGGGCTGGGAGGTGAGCCCGGGCACTGGAATTCCTTTTGCAACTGTAAATTCTGTTCACTGTGTGCCAAACATGATGAGAACACTAACTTTCTTCATAAGCAAACATCACCATTCCACATTTTACCTATTTCTTAGGTCACCATGCAAATCTGTGACATGAGATGCAAAAACTCCCTGCCTAATTCAAAATTCTGCCCAATAACTTACACTTCACCTTAACTCCATGACTAGCTGTGGTCCATTTTTCTTTAACTTGACTCAAGTCTCCTGGGTACATTTTCAGGGCCTTATAGTTCAACTTCACTTTCTGTTTACCCTTTCCATTGTTTTTAAAGCAACTGTCCTACATTTATCATGTAGTTTATGAATTTTTTTTTTTTTCTTCAATATCTTTTTTTTTTTTCCAATTTATTTATTTTCAGAAAAACAGTATTCATTATTTTTTCACCACACCCAGTGCTCCATGCAAGCTGTGCCCTCTATAATACCCACCACCTGGTACCCCAACCTCCCACCCCCCCGCCACTTCAAACCCCTCAGACTGTTTTTCAGAGTCCATAGTCTCTCATGGTTCATCTCCCCTTCCAATTTACCCAAAAGCACATACCCTCCCCAATGTCCATAACCTTCCCCCTTCTCCCAACCCCCCTCCCCCCAGCAACCCACAGTTTGTTTCGTGAGATTAAGAGTCACTTATGGTTTGTCTCCCTCCCTATCCCATCTTGTTTCATGGATTCTTCTCCTACCCACTTAAGCCCCCATGTTGCATCACCACTCCCTCATATCAGGGAGATCATATGATAGTTGTCTTTCTCCGCTTGACTTATTTCGCTAAGCATGATACGCTCTAGTTCCATCCATGTTGTCGCAAATGGCAAGATTTCGTTTCTTTTGATGGCTGCATAGTATTCCATTGTGTATATATACCACATCTTCTTGATCCATTCATCTGTTGATGGACATCTAGGTTCTTTCCATAGTTTGGCTATTGTGGACATTGCTGCTATAAACATTCGGGTGCACGTGCCCCTTTGGATCACTACGTTTGTATCTTTAGGGTAAATTCCCAGTAGTGCAATTGCTGGGTCATAGGGCAGTTCTATTTTCAACATTTTGAGGAATCTCCATGCTGTTTTCCAGAGTGGTTGCACCAGCTTGCATTCCCACCAACAGTGTAGGAGGGTTCCCCTTTCTCCGCATCCTCGCCAGCATCTGTCATTTCCTGACTTGTTGATTTTAGCCATTCTGACTGGTGTGAGGTGATATCTCATTGTGGTTTTGATTTGTATTTCCCTGATGCCGAGTGATATGGAGCACTTTTTCATGTGTCTGTTGGCCATCTGGATGTCTTCTTGGCAGAAACGTCTGTTCATGTCCTCTGCCCATTTCTTGATTGGATTATTTGTTCTTTGGGTGTTGAGTTTGTTAAGTTCTTTATAGATTTTGGACACTAGTCCTTTATCTGATATGTCGTTTGCAAATATCTTCTCCCATTCTGTCAGTTGTCTTTTGATTTTGTTAACTGTTTCCTTTGCTGTGCAAAAGCTTTTGATCTTGATGAAGACCCCGGGGGGAGGGGCCGGCTCCCGGCAAGTAGTTTATGAATTTAATGCTTGCCTTCTACTGCATCATTCTAACATCAGGCGTCGGCATCGTGCTCCTGGGGCTGATCAAGGGCCTGGCAGGTCTTTGTCGCTTTATAGTCAAGTGAGAATGTGAGCAGATTAGTCCTGCTTTCAGGTTTCAGCTCGGTTTGTCGACTTTGTGGAGTAGGAGCTTGGGTGTTTGCCCACCTGACTTCACGGTAAGATGGGTCTTGTGCATGAGTGAAGCAGGCGCTCCCGATGGGGAGTACCCAAAGACTGAAAGAGATCTCACTCCACCTTTTATAAACTCAGGTAAGGTCTCAGAACTCAGGGAATGACTGTCTCTTGGAGAAAAACATTGCTGTGTTGCGGCTCCTTTAATTTCCCGTCGGAAGCTCCTTGTGCACAAGACACCTGAACGCTTTGCTCGTTTCCCTTCTCTCCAGCTTTATTTTATTTTATTTTTTATTTCTTTTTCAGCGTAACAGAATTCATTGTTTATGCACCACACCCAGTGCTCCATTCAATATCTGCCCTCCATAATACCCACCACCTGGTACCCTGACCTCCCACCCCCCACCCCTCTAAAACCTCAGATTGTTTTTCAGAGTCCATAGCTCTCATGGTTCACCTCCCCTTCCAATTTTCCCCAACTCGCTTCTGCTCTCCATCTCCCAGTGTCCTCCATGTTATTTCTTATGCTCCTCATGTAAGTGAAACCATATGATAATTGACTCTCTCTGCTTGACTTATTTCACTCAGCACAATCTCCTCCAGTCCTGTCCATGTTGCTCCAAAAGTTGGGTATTCATCCTTTCTGATGGAGACATAATACTCCGTAGTGTATATGGACCACATCTTCCTTATCCATTCGTCCGTTGAAGGGCATCTTGGTTCTTTCCACAGTTTGGTGACCGTGGCCATTGCTGCTATAAACTTTGGGGTACAGATGGCCCTTCTTTTCACTACATCTGTATCTTTGGGGTAAATACCCAGTAGGGTAATCGCAGGGTCATAGGGAAGCTCTATTTTTAATTTCTTAAGGAATCTCCACATCTTAAAATAGCTTCCCCACTGTAAAATTTTAAGTCCATTGAGTCCTCATGGATTCGATAACTCTCTATTGCTTTTCAACACATGCTCTTTGTAATTTGTCCTGGTTACGTTAATGTAGTGGAGACATGGACCTCCAGCAACTGCCTGGTCTCCTTCTCAAAAGTGGAACTCCTCTCTTTCTGCTTTTCATTATAATAATGTAATTTCAAAGGTAAGATAATATGTGTATTGCTTTCATGTATGCTCTCAGATGATACCAGATAGAATTTAAATCTACTCATATGATAAAGTTGAAAGCTCCACCAAAAAGTGAATAAGTGTGAAACCACTGAACATCCCAGGTCTGCCTCCTTTAGAAGGACAGTGTGTATTTAAACCAAAGGAAAGAGGAAAGGAAAGAGCCGGCCATTTGGTAGAACTAGTAAGGATCTGAGAATGGTTTGTCGGTTGATCTGGGAACACCTGTGTAGATGTGTTCCTTTAACCACCAATCACTGCTCTGATCTGAAACTTACATATATTTTTAAAAAGCAGGGAAATGAAGAAGTGATCACTTTACACAGACCATCTGAATGGTAATTATGACAGGGTAATACTTATCAAATGAAGAGAATCAAGAGATCATTTCAACAATTGCACATTCATGAAAATATATTCTGTTCACATGAAAATATGTATGAACTATAAGGGAACAGCATTAATTTTCTTGCATGCACACACAAGTAGAATATGCCAGATAATACTGTCTGTTAAAAATAAATTCCTCATGCTTCATTCATGAGTCAGTAAGTATTTTCACTGAAGTTAAATAATCAGGCTCTTTTTGACTTTTAAAAGTGCGTACAAGGTACCAAATATTCATGGAAGGGAAAACCATGAATACCAGTAACTAGAGAAAAGAGGCGATTCAGAAAATACAGATTATAAGGAGCTAAATTGAGGGAACCTTCAGTAGATGAAGTTTCCACTTCGTGATTTCGGCTCAGATCACGATCTCTGAGATCAAGCCCCGTGTTGGGCTCAGCCGTGGGTCTGGAGCCTGCTTAGGATTCTCTATCTCCCTCTCTGTCTGTCTACCCCTCACCCCGCCTCCCTTTTAAACAAACAAACAAACAAACAAGCAAAAAGTAACTAAATTGAATCTTCTGATTATCTCTCATTTTAAGAAGAGTAATAGTTTTAAGTGAAATAAATTAATTTATGTCTTTCAAAATGATCTCTGAAATATCAGATGTTTGTTGCTATTGAATATCTGGGTAAATTAGCAAGACTACTTCTAAACATTTATTTAAAATAGATCAAAAGCAAGTTGTAAAGGCACGTAGTTCATGGAGCACTGGGTGTTATGCATAAACTATGAATCTTGGAACCTACATCAAAAACTAATGATGTATTATATGGTGACTAACATAACGCAATTGAAAAAAAAAAAGCAAACTGTAATATGCCTTAAACACTATGAAGCAAACATATCAACTTTCATCTCCAACTTAATATTTAATAAAGTTCAAAGATCAAAGACAATCATTTTAGTTGACTATAAGGATATTTACAAGAAATTGGAAGCAGCAAAATTACTTATTACAAAAGATGCATTCTACAAATTTCATCCGAAAAATGCAGAGGAACTGTGTGGAAATGGTATGTTTTTTAAACTGAAAACCATCTGCTATAAAACCCTGCAGTTTTAATCTGTGTGCAGGTGCAAGAGAAGCCCTTTGTCTTGTCAGTTTAGCACAGAATTCCTTTCTTTGAAGTTTTGTATGTAAATGAATTGAGAAAAAAAATCAGGTGATAATTATTCTGAAAAAGTAGGCTGTGATTTCATTTAAAGACCTAAAAAACTCTACTTTTATTAAAGTACTTGCTAAAGAAACTTTTCCACTATAGGGGCACCTGGGTGGTTCAGTTGGTTAAGGGTCTGGCTCTTGATTTTGTCTCCAGTCATGATCTCAGGGTTGTGGGATGGAGCCCGGAGTCGGCTCCACACTGAGCATGGAACCTGGTTGGGATTCCCTCTCTCCCCACTCTCTCTCTCTCTTTCTCTCTTTAAAAAAAGAAATCTCTCCACTGTATTCTGATGTTGTTTAGATATTTATACGATGGAAAGAAGAAACTATAATAATCTGAAATAGCAGGTTCTATAATTTTTATACAAGAAAGTTCTTTGTAAATTATAGGATATTTTGCTAAATTTTATTTTTCTGATGGCTCTTATCAAAGGAGTACAGAATTTGGAAAAACTCATGCTTTACAAAACAGATTAAAAGGCTTGCCAACAGGGGCGCCTGGGTGGCTCAGTGGGTTAAAGCCTCTGCCTTCAGCTCAGGTCATGATCCCAGGGTCCTGGGATCGAGCCCCACATCAGGCTCTCTGTTAGGCAGGAGCCTGCTTCCCTTCCTCTCTCTGCCTCTCTCTGCCTACTTGTGATCTCTCTCTGTCAAATAAATAAATAAAATCTTTTAAAAAAAAAAAAAAAGGCTTGCCAACAAAGTAGGTGATACCTAGCTTCCCCTGAAACATAAAGGACTTGAAATAACCATTATCGACCTTGTGCGATTGCTGGAATTCTCACCAAAAAAAACAAAAAACAAAAAACAAAACCAAAACCCACTATTTGGTGCCTGTTTATTTATTTGCTTACTAAAGGTAACAAAGATTGTTGCCTAGGAGAATTAGCATGCAAAGTTAATATAAATTCAAAGCAAATCCAATAGCCCTTCATTTATTAAATGATTTATTTGTCTATTATGTATATGGCATTGAGCTGGGTGCTGAGTTGAGAATGTTTTCATTTTAAGTTTTTTATTCTAATTCCAGTATAGTTGACTTACAGTATTATATTAGTTTTGGGTGTACAATATAGCCATCCAACAATTCTGTATATTCGTCAGCATTCATCATGCTAAGAGCACTCTTCAATCCCCGTCACCTGCTTCACTGTCTCCCTACCCACCTCTCCTCTGGTGACCACCAGTTTGTTCTCTATAGTTATGAGTCTGTTTCTCATTTTATCTCTCTCTCTCTTTCTTTTTTTTTTTCTTCCTTTACTCCTGTTTTGTTTCTTAAATTCCATGAATGAAATCATATGGTATTCATCTTTTTCTGACTGGCTTAGCTCACTTAGCATTATCCTCTCTGGTTCCACCCATGATTATGCAAATGGCAAGATTTTATTTCTCCTTATGTTGAAAAATGTTCCATTGTGTATATGTATAAATATATATATATGTATATATATATACACACATAGACACAGACACACACACACACACACACACATCATCTCTTCTTCATCCATTCATCAGTCGATAGACACTTGGGCTGCTTCCGTAATCTGGCCATTGTAAATCACGCTGTAATAAACATACAGGTGCACGTGACACTCTGAATTAATGTTTTTGTATTGGAGGGTTAAATACCCAGTAGCAGGATTACTGGATCATAGAATAGTCCTATTTTTAACTTTCTGAGGTAACTCCATACTGTTTTCCACAGTGACTGCACCAGTTTGCGTTCCCACCAACAGGCCTGAGTGTTCCTTTTTCTCCACATCTCGCCAACACTTGGTGTTTCTTGTGTTTTTGATTTTAGCCATTCTGACAGGTGTTACATGGTATCTCATCAGGGTTTTGACTTGCATTTCCCTGATGATGAGTGATGTTGAGCATTTTTTCATGTGTCTTTTGGCCATCTGTATGTCTTCAGAGAATGTCCTTGTCTTTTCCCATTTTTTAATTGGATTTTCGGGGTGCTGAATTGTATCACTTTTTAAATATATTTTGGATACTAATCCTTTATTAGATATATCATTTACAAATATCTTCTCCCATTCTGTAGGTTGACTTTTAGTTTTGATGATTGATTCCTTTGCTGTGCAGAAGAATTTATTTTTATTTTTATTTTTCAATGTAGTCCCAATAGTTTATTTTTGCTTTCATTTCCCTTGTCTCAGGAGACATATCTAGAAAAATGTTCCTATAGCAGATGTCAGAGAAATTACTGCCTATGCTCTTTTCTAGGCTTTTTATGGTTTCGGGTCTCACATATAGGTCTTTAATCCATTTTGAGTTTATTATTGGGTATGGTGTAAGAAAGTGGTCTCTGTTCACTCTTTGGCATGCAGCTGTCCAGTTTTTCTAACACCATTTGTTGAAGAGATTTTTCTTATTGTATATTCTTTTTTCCTCTGTTGAAGATTAATCAACCATATAGTTATAGGTTTATTTCTTGGTTTTCTATTCTGTTCTATTGATCCATGTGTCTATTTTTGTGCTAGTACCATACTGTCTTGATTACTACACTTTGTAATAGAACTAGAAGTCTAGAACTGTGATACCTCCAGTTTTGCTTTTTTTTTTTTTCCCTCCCTCAAGATTTCTCTGGCTATCAATGTCTTTTGTGGTTCCATACAGATTTTAGAAGTGGTTGATCTAATTTTGTGAAAAATACTATTGGTATTTTGATAGGTATTACATTAAATCTGTAGATTGCTTTGAGTAGTATAGACATTTTAACAATATTTATTCTTCCAACCCATGAGCATGGAATATCTTTCCATTTCTTTGTGTCATCTTCAATTACTTTCTTCAATGTTTTATAGTTTTCAGAGTACAGGTCTTTTACCTCTTTGGTCAACTTTATTGCTAGTTATTTTATCATTTTTGGTGCAATTGTAAATGGGATTGTTTCCTTAATTTCCCTTTCTGCTGTTCATTATTAGTGTATAGAAATGCAACAGATTTCTATACCTTGATTTTATATCTTGTGATATACAAATTTACTTACCAATTATAAAATTTTTTGGCAGAGTCTTTAGGGTTTTCTCTATATAGTATCATGTCTTCTGCAAAGAGTGAAAGTCTGACTTCTTTCTTGCCAATTTGGATGCCTGTATTTCTTTTTGTTGTCTGATTGCAGTGGCCAGAGTTTCTGGTACTATGTTGAATAAAAGTCAGGGAGAGCAGATATCCTTGTCTTGTTCCTGCTCTTAGGGAAAAAACTAAAAGTTGATGTTTGCTGTGGGTTTTCATAGAAGGTCTTTACTATGTTGACATATGTTCAAAAGCGGCCTTTTTCATACTTCAATCAAAGTAGCCCAGGTAGATTGACTTCGGCATTATAATCCATGGTTGCTCTTGTGATGTTAACAATCTGCCTACATCTTAGAGCCCACTGGCCTCTATCTTAGTTGTGTTTTCAGGTATGTTTCACCTGAGAGCAAAATGACCACAGACGACCACCGCTCATCTCGTTCTACCAACCTGACAAGCCAGTATGTATTAGTTTCCTAGAAATGTCACAACAAATTATACACATTCAAAATCTTAAAACTATAGAAATTTATTCTCTTACGGTTCTGCAGGATGAAAGTCTGAAAACAAGGGGAAGCTGGGTTGGTTCCTTTTAAGGCTCTGCAGGAGAATCTGTTCTGAACCTCTGTCCTTGTCTGGTGACTAGGAGAAATCCTTGGGACTCTTGACGTGTAGCTACATCACACCCATCTCTACCGCAGTTTCCATATGTCCTCTTCTGGGTGTGTGTCTCAAGTTTCCCTTCTTTTCTTTTCTAAGGATACCAGCCACTGGATTTAGGGCCCACTCTAAATTCAAGACCAGTCATATCAAGGTCTTTAATCATGTCTGCGAAGACTCTGTCTTCAAGGAAAAGTACATGAACAGGTACCAGGACTTAGAATTTAGGCATCTTTCTGTAGGACACTATTCAAACTCTTACATGGGAAGACAGAAATGCTTTTTCATCTCAGTGGTTCTGCAAACACGCAGGGGTGCATGTCATTTGTTACCTAACCTGTCTGGGTCAAAAGCTTAGCCAGGAATCAATCATAGTGGCCAGGGCAAAAAGTGTATTTATTGGCCTGACTTGGGTTTCTGCCCACCCCTGAGGCCAGAATGCAGGCTCTGCCTCTTCTTCATACCTTGTAAACTGAGGAGAGAGGAGTCATTCATCAAACAGAACTGGATTGTTACCACAATAAAGAACACTTGGCTAAGTCACAAAAGCCAGTATATTACTCCTATCTTCAAATAAATAGTATTTGCTAGATAAATGAATTATTGCCAATTATAAGAAGTCAGGAAAATATAATTTTATTATAGAACAACTTGGGCACAACAACATAGAAAGAGTTTCATTTGCTCCCACATTTGCAGCGTTGTGTCCTTGGTACTTTAAACATGACTTCATTGCATGCTATAATTATATCTTAGTTTTAAAATAATGTTCAGTCTTATTTTTATAGCATTATTATATGAGCATACTAATAATGAAAATCCTCAAGTCATTCCAAAATAATTAGAATTAAAGGTACAAATCACATTTTTATAGCTGATACTTTACATTTTCAAATATATGTTAAAAGCAGTAAGTCAAATTTACTTTCTGAAAACACAGCTAAGAAATCATAGAGAAAAAGTTGAATATACTAAAAAAAAACACTCAATTTTCTTTGGTTGTATTTTTGTAAAAAAAACCGAACCATTAAATTAAAAAGAGTAGATAGACTTCATGTTTTGTCATCCATGTCCAACATATTTTGTGTATTCTTTTTGGAATATTTCCTTGACTCTGTGTTCTTAGTAATCCTAGTGTTATTCTGAATAATAGACAAAGAGATGATCATCATTAGCAACTTAGTCAAATCTCCACAAGCAGTCTTTAGGGATATATGGTCGGCACAATGGCTGCTGAAAGTCCTGAAATGATGGTAGTCAGAATTTTAAGATGGTCTCTAAAACCCCCACTTCCTGGCACACACTTCCAATCCCGCTCCATCTTCAGCGGGGAAGAACCTGTGATTGATGGACTGTCACGCCTGTGATGAGGTCACTCTTTATACGGCAAAACAGATATAATAAAGGCCTCAAATCAGTTGATTTGAGTAAATCCAAAAGAAGATTTCCCTAGGTGGGCCTGGTGTAATCAGGTAAAAACACAAGAAAGACTCAGCTGTTCTTAAAGAGGCAGGATTGAAAGCAGCACAGACTCTGTTGCTGGCCCTGGAGAAGCAGGCTGCCATGGATTCTAGAGTCACAAGGACATGATCCCTGCCAACCATCTGTACAACTTGGAAGCTCATTATTCCCTAAGCTTCTATATGGCACAGGGGTCCAGCTTTGATTTCAGCCTCGCGCAACACTGAGCAGATGACCCAGTTACGCAATACCCACATCCATGCCATGTGGAAACTGAAATAATAAATGTGTGTTGTTTTAAGCCACTAAATTTGTGGTAATTTGTCATGTTCCAATCGAAAATTAATTCAAAGATAAAATAACAGAAACTATGAATAGCATTTTCTGTTTAAGTTCCATTTTCTAGATGCACTAAATCCAGAGGACATTTATTTCTGCATTAAAGTCAGAGGGGAATGTTTTGATAATAAATAACATTCCAATATGCTTGATGCCATTCTCACAAACCAGGCGGACTAGAGCTATTTTAGCTGCTGCGGTGAGGAAAAAACAGGACTGCAGAAACTGGTCTGGGCTATAAATGATCCATGTGGCTCTTGAATGATCTCTAATTCTAATTAGAGAATAAGTTTTCCATGATGATGTTACCATGTGAATACTCAAAGATAGCTTTCTCACTTTCAACTTTCTATTCCTATTCGATTTTCCATTCATTAAAAAAAAAAGTTACATTTGAAAGGAACAGTTTCTTTTTTTTCCTAAATTAAGCAACCAAAATTGTTATAGCTTTGAGCATTTATAGTTTTAAGCCTTCTATAAAAAAGTCTCAAATTTGTGTGTGTGTGTGCATATGTGTGTGTGTGTGTGTGTGTGTGTATATATATATCCTCAGAAAAATATTCTAATATGGCTCGTATGTACAGAGACTTTTGTATCTCTCTCCTGGTAAAAGCCAATTTATAAGCCAATTGATCCAAAGACCCTTCTTCTGTTTCTTATCTCAGGGCCATTATCTTCCCCAATTCTTGATCCACGGCCACTTTGCTCCTGGAAAATGACTCCAAACGTACTCTTCCCTACTCCTCAAACATAACTTAGCTTTTCAAGGGGTATGTCCCTCGTGGCCTGGAAAGTAATTGCTTTCTTAATCTCTGTCAATCTCGTGAAGATAAAATGTTACTGCTTGAATAATTCATTCTCTTAAGATTATTTACAATTTAAAAAGGTATTGCAAGAAGTGTCTCTTTACCCAAAGGAAAAAAAATCCTTTAACCGTGGAAATTTTAGAACCGACAGGCTGGTTTTTAGGATTGTTGCTTCAAACCACATCCCTCAGACTGACGCCTATGAAGTTCGAGTTCATATAATACTAGTCCTTTCCGTATCCAAGGAGGTCTCTATTCAATATAGGTTTGCTTTTTAAAATTTCTAAACATCCCTCCTTCTAAGTTTCATCACGGAAGTCCACAGTATTTCTTAGGAACTTTTTTTAATTGCATTTTCAGTCACTTTGAAGACTTTCTTCATCATTCCCAAGGTTGAGAAGCCCATTCTTGGAACTTCATTAGTTTGATTTCCAATCTTGTCATTATTTTTAATGGCTCCGTGAAATTGTCTCTAAATTGCACACGTTTTCTCATAGTCATGAATCACAGACATTGGCATACATTTTCGAAATGCAATGATATTTTGTATAAGGAATTTTGCATATTAGATTGCAGTTTACATGGTAATTACTAACAAATGCATACCTCCAATGAAGACCTCTTGTCTCTACTCAGTATCCATGTATCCGACTGTCTATTCAACACCTGTTTAGACATTTGGCAGGCATCTCAAACCCACGGTGCCTAAGCCAGAATGTTCCTTGCCACACCCTGGCCTGCTTCTCCACAGCCAGCAAACCCTCTTGCCACAGACTTCCGCATACCAGTAAAGGAAGATTCTATTCTTACCACTGCAAAAATGCAAATCAATAGTGCTCTTTACTTTGTTCTTTCCCTGACCTCTCACTGTGAGGCAGAAATTCTGCCATTTTACCTTCCAAAGACACCCGCAATTTTGTTTCCTCTCCTCATTGCTTCAGCGGGAATCAGCACCTGCTTCTGCTCAGATTTATGCACGTGGCTTCCGATTGCCTCCCTGCACCCACTCTTCCTGCCTTTCCATCTCTTGTCACGCAGCACATTTTTTTTTAAACATTCCCCACCCCCAAACCTGCCAATGGCTTTGCTTTAAAGTCACTGATTCAGGGGCCCGTGGGTGGCTCAGTTGTTAAGTGTCTGCCTTTAGCTCAGGTCATGTTTCCAGGGTCCTGGGATCGGGCTCCCTGCTCAGTGGAGAGTCTGCTTCCCTGTCTGTCCTTCCCCCTGCTTTTGTGCCCTCTCTGGCTGTGTCTCTCTCTGTCAAATAAATAAATAAAATCCTTAAAAAAAAAAAAATCACTGATTTTAAGGTGTTGCCTATGAATTCTATGATCTGTGTCATTTTGTTTTCTCCTAATGTGTGGCCTTGCCCCCTTTTTTTTTTTCTTATTGCTTTTTGCATATCTATTTTGTATCACATTCCAGACATTGCAACTTTTACCTTGTTGGATGCTCGATTTTAGTTTTTAATTCCTCTAACTAGATGGGGGCTTTGCTCTGGGATGTGATTAAACTACTTGAAAATTGTTTGATCATTTTGAGATTTGCTTTTAAGCTCTGTTAAGTGGATGCAGAACAGCCTTTAATCTCGGGATATTTTTCACCTATGACTCAGAGACGTCCCTTTTTCTTGTCCCTGAGGGACTTAATTCCCTCTGCATACAGATTCTTTTCCGTGACTGAAGGTACAGAAACCATTCTCAGCATCCCGTGAGCTCCCAAAATTGTCCCACCTGCCTCCATCTGGTGGCTCCTTTTCTGGCCGTGATGATTTCTTTTCTCATGTCCCTAAAACCCTCAGGTAAGGATTCTGTGGAAGCCTGCTCTCCCCGGGGTTCCTCCTCTCCTGAGTTCCAGGCAGTGACTCCAACACCTGAACTCTGAACTCTGACCCTTAAACTTAGAAGGATTCTGGAGTCTGTTGGGTTACCCCCCTCTGCTCTATGTTCTGAAAACTTTTTCCAGGAAATAAGGAGGACATTTGTGGAGTCGGTCACGTGATTGCTTTCTCTCTGGGATCACTGTCCTGTATTGCTTATTGTTCAGTCTAAAAATTCTTGCTGTCATATATTCTGTCTGGTTGTATAAAGCTCGTTTAAGGCAGAGGGTAAATCTGTTCCATTTTGGTTGACGGTGGAAGTCTAGAGGGTTTTTTTTAATAGAATCAATGTTTGCAGTCTTTTGTTGTTGTTTGTCTTCTTGTTTTTGCAGGTAGAACTCGTGTCAATAAATCCAGTGAATAAACAGAATTATCTAGAATTAATCTCATTGCCCCAAATCAATTATATTACCCGATTTTTAGAAAGTTTGAGCATAAGAACAATTACCAAACTTTACCTTGATTTGACTTATTTTCAGAAGATCATCTGTGTGTGTGTGTGAATGACAGACAGAGAGAGACAGAAGGGGGGATTTTTGTCTATTCTCTGTGGTTGCCTTTAGGGAACTGCCTGTCCGGAGTGGAGTGACATCTCAGCTATAAGCTTTCTCTGCTTCGGTGACGCATCTACCACTGCAGCTAAAACAGTCACGTGTGGCCTTTCATGTAACTTCTCTGCATATGCTTTCAGCTCCCTGGTTCAAGTCATTTCCTTGGTCCACTTCAACGGCTATGTATTAAGTCCCTCTCTACCCCGAGGTGTCAATCTCCTTGCCATGTAATTTTTCCTTGTCCTGATGCCTCTGCTGGCACCAATCCAGGAACGTTCTGGTGTCTACATATTAGCTTCTGTCCATCGAAGTTAGGACAAATATCAAACCAAAGTCAAGAAACTGAGATTTGAAACAAAAATAAAGAACTCCTGGCTGGGTCATTTGGTAAACCATAGGACTCTTGATGTCCTAATGAGTTGGAAGTTCGAGTCTCTCATTGGATATAGAGATTACTTGAAAATAAAATCTTAAAAAAAAATTTTTTTAATGTCAAAAAAAAGAATGAGGCAAATTTACATTTTGAATATCAATTTTTTTGTATTTTTTTCTATTTAATTGTTTTCTAGGTTTGTGGAACACTGAAGAAGAGAAAATATTTGTAAAATATTCTTCAAAATAAGCCTAAAGGAAATATTTTCTATCCAAGTAGAATTTTTTTTCGCAAGAAAACACATTATAAAGAAAAGCAATAATAATTTTGGCAGTACTTTAATTTTTTCTATTAAAAAATCAATGTTTGTAATACATTTTCTATATTTTTTTGGGAAAAAAAAAACAATTTGAAAAGTTTTGGCAAGGCACCAAAGTATTTTTAAAAGGACTTTAGGTAATAGTATTACAAAATTGTTCATTTTTAAAATAAATCATTCCTTTTCATTTAATACCTCTGTTTTTCTCTAAATGTAGCCTTTTCAATGTCTACTTTCTCTTTTCTCTTAATGTAATGTTCATGTTACTCCACATAAAGCTACTTCTGCAATCAGTATTAATTTTTTTCCTATGTATATGTCTTAGAACATCTTTACTTATACAAGAAGCCAACTTTTCGGGCGCCTGGGTGGCTCAGTGGGTTAAGCCGCTGCCTTCGGCTCAGGTCATGATCTCAGGGTCCTGGGATCGAGTCCCGCATTGGGCTCTCTGCTCAGCAGGGAGCCTGCTTCCTCATCTCTCTCTCTCTCTCTGCCTGCCTCTCTGCCTACTTGTGATCTCTCTCTGTCAAATAAATAAATAAAATCTTTAAAAAAAAAAAAAAAGAAGCCAACTTTTCACATTTTCCCAATAAATTTTTAACTTGCATATTCTTTTAACGCTTCACAAAGACATCCACAGTTTTTAGAATAGAGACAAAGAACCAGAATGTTTTCATTATCTGTTCTTTATAGACGTGAAAAAATATGTCTTATTACCCTACAGCAACCTAATCACGGTAACTATAACAACGGGAACACACGCATACACAAACAGAAACCTCCAAAACCTGTAACGGAACTAAATTTACCTTTTGCCCTGAGACATTCCTACCAGTGGCTTAGTTAGGCTCATTCTCTAAGTTAAGTTAGGTTTTAGAAATTACAGAATCTGTAGTTCTTTCTCTAGTGATAGAGAAATATAATATTTTTTTTCTTTTTGTTCTCTACTGAATAGGCTTCAATGCATATCAGTTGTTTATGTCAAGGTTGAGTGAAGTAATAGTGGATTTAATAAAGCTTTGGCTATACAGGCACTGACAGCAAAGAGACGATATACCTTACCTGTTCCTTTCTTAATAGAGAATTGTTTGTTTTCTTTAACCAGGAATCAAGTGAATTTCCAAGGCTGTGGGACAGGTCTTATTTTATCTCATTTTTTTGGTCATGATTTTTTTATATTGTCTGAATTTTAATTTTTTAAAATCTCTGTTTCTGCCCTTTTTCTAGAAATATAATTACTTGTGGTTCTTGTCTAGGTTATAGGTTAGATTATATTCCCAACATTGTATACAACAACTGGCAGAATTTTCCTTCTGAAAATCCCTTATTTGCCACCAGTTGTTTCTCCTACACATTTTTAAAAAATGCTTCTTTATACATATTCTTTGTTTCCTGTGTTTTTAATAATTACTCGTACTTGAATAAGATGATTTATTTCTGGAATAGTCATTTGCAAGGGATTCATCAGGGAGGGACCACAGTTTAGGCAGCCGGATTTCTTCTTACAACAACAGTTTCTTCAGCATCTACGTCTGTGAAACCAGCTGAATTCAGCACCATCAGGCTGGGTTGGATTCAATGTCATGTCTTCTCTGTCTATGTGGAAGACTCTGTGATTTTTCATTCAGACCAAATTGTGATTTTTTTTTTTTTCCTTGAAACCAGCTGGGGCACAACTTTGCCATCCAGCTAGATGCCTCATTTCTGTGTTTTCTTTGTGGGAAGCTAATAACTAGCATTTTTCACCTTAAAATATCCCACTTACTAGGGACGAGGGTGTATTTGGGGCTTTGTCTGAGATCTGCAACCGTGGATGTTAGCTCGTTCTCCTGTATAATTGTTTTATCTTAATTGTTGTTTAGAAGCCTCCTATTTTTAATTCAGGGTTTCTAATATCTGCTTCCTTAGTTTTAACTGTGGGTAAGGATCCTGTTTTTAGTTCTACTTGTCGGTGATGTAACAGTAAATTTTAAAAAGGAGACACAATCCATTCACTCATCCAGAATTCTTCACCAGTGCTTTAAAAAAACAAAAACAAAACCACAGTGTTTGTCCTTTGCATCACACCCTCCTAACTCTAAGGCTGATCTCCATGGTCTTTCATGATGAAGACATTAGTTCCCATCCTCTGCAGATATGGAAAACCAGTTGCTGGCATTTCTTCTTCATTCAAACACGATGTACAACTGGTTACCCAAAGATATCCAGTGACCATTTTCTGGAACGCAGTTCTTTGGGGCAGACTTACGTGTATCAGTGTTCAAAGTACTTAGAGGAATAATGGAGTCATAATCACTAATTTAAAGGCCAAAGAGTTAAGATGGGATTTCAGGAAGGTCCTGCCACATCTATCACTAAGACATTATTTTTTCTTTCTACCTTACCTTTCAATACAGCTAGTAAAATTGAAACCTTTTTAAGGCTAAAATATTTCTTTTTCAGCCTATATTTCTTTTTCATACAGAACAGGAAAGAATGAATACAAAATACTCTGTCCTTGAGGTTATTTAGAGCTGAACTTTTGGCTTTTTCCCAGCATGAATCTGTGAATCTTGTTAGACCAAAAAGACTCAACCTTTGAAGTGATGAAAGCTCAGCGGCGAACCCCACACAGCCCAGGGTCACCCTGCAGCCCCTCGGCTGCCGGCAACTTCTCTAAGTTTCCATATAATTATTCAAGACCACTGACTCACCTCTTCCAAGTGCTGATGCGGCGTCTTCTCTCTTCTCTTGGAGATTGTGCTTCTGATGGAGCCACAGAGGTTAAAGGGAGTTCGCAGAGTGCGGACACCTGTCAGACTTCCTTAGGAGCCCAGTTTCTCTAATTGTGTCTGCTCACGGTCACCTGCACAGTCCACTGCAAAGAGGGGATACAGAGTATACCTGGACTTCCTATTTCTTCACGTTGCTGGCTGAGAGCAACCATAAATGCCGTATTTCTTGAGATACCGTGGCACCTACGTCATCTTCTCTGTGGTGCTGAGATTTTTCCAACGTAGTAACCATACCCCTCTACCAACGAGAGAATTGTTGTTTAATTAATTCAAGGTATGAGATGAATACATTCTGGAGATCTATGTGCAGCATGACACAGCTACTAACACTGCATTGCGCACTTAAATTATGCTCAGGGAATAATCTTAAGTCTTCTCCTGTTTGGTGTCCCCTCCCCCGAACCGATGGTAGCTATGTGAGGTGATTAACTTGACCGTCCGTGTTAATCATTTCACAATATGGCTATACATGAAATCCTCATGTTGTATACCTTAAAAAGATTCATGGTTTCCAACCTACACATATACGACTTTTGTTTCTCCATCATATCTCAATACAGCTGGGGAAAATGTAATTTTTAAATATTTCAAAAATAAGGTATTTTTGAAATAGGTTTCATAATTTCATCTGCTGTTATTTATACATAGCCTTCTGCTACAATTTATCTCAAGAGCATTTTGAATGCGACATTAGAGGCAATAGTGTGTATCATTCCTTTTTTCCTCAATTGTTTTTAAGACTTTTAACAGCATGCTTGTTTCACAGAAAATGAAGACAGCAGTTAGTTTAAAATTTACCATGTATCTTCACCAATAATAAGGAAAGAGAGGAGGTTCAAGGCTTTTCAAATGTGTTTATTATTATTATTATTATTATTTTATTATTCATGTATTCCCAATGCTAGAGCAGTCATGTGGCTTCATTGTGTGAGTTTTTTTCTCACTTCTTTTCTTCTTCCTTTCATTTTAATTTACAATTAATTATTTATGATAGCCCCAAAATGTATACATTTAATTATTTTCATCAAGAGTCCCCATGGGTTTTTTTTTCCCCTCCTTATGAGTTTTCAGTCACCCCTCATGAGCACATGAGTGCAGAGACCAAGTAGCTCTGTCTTCTAACTGCTTGGGTAAGGGCTGGGGAAAGTGTGTTGAAAAATGCAAGAGCAGGTTGGACAAGCACAGAACGACATGTATGATCATAATGTATATGATCAAATGTTCCTCGAGGCATGACAGGAAACAGCACATTTCCTAACTTAAGTACTGAGTAAAGTAATACAATGTACACAGGAATATAAAGTAAAGGAATACAATACACAGGATATAATGGAGATAATGAACACACCTGCAGAATTATTTAGGAGGAGGATATTTCCTTGTGTCTCTTCAACCGTCTCGATGAATCCTCTGTTGGTGGACGAATTTGATGGCTCTTAAATATTCCTCTGAGTGGCATGATTTCATAAACTTTTACAAAGCTGATACATGGGAAGTAGTGGTTGGAACAGGTAGATTATGATCTTGATATTTCTCCAATCTTTGATTACTCTTAGAAGGAAAAATCATGTTGTTTTTCTGTTTCTTCAGAGTTGTTGTAGTTGTTGTTGTTGTTTTAAAGTTTTTATTTATTTATTTGACAGATCACAAGTGGGCAGAGAGGCAGGCAGAGAGAGGGGGGAAGCAGGCTCCCTGCTGAGCAGAAAGCCCGATGCAGGGCTCAATCCCAGGACCCTGGGATCATGACCTGAGCCGAAGGCAGAGGCTTAACCCACTGAGCCACCCAGGCGCCCCTTCAGAGTTGTTTTTAAACTGTTATACGCTTTAATAAAATAAAGTTATTAGCACTGACACTGTTTCACTTCTGTACCAAATAATGAATTTTCCAGAGAAATTAGGAAATGT
Source organism: Neogale vison (assembly GCF_020171115.1). Taxonomy (NCBI): domain Eukaryota; kingdom Metazoa; phylum Chordata; class Mammalia; order Carnivora; family Mustelidae; genus Neogale; species Neogale vison. Next base: position 132,986,829 of record NC_058093.1, read on the forward strand.
GTGTATATATATATATATATATATATACACATACATACACACCATGGGGCTTATAGTCACACTACTTAAGTTCCCGAGGAGAATATCTAATAGATATATTGAATTGTCACAAAATAACATGAGCCTTTTTAAGACCTAGCTATATATATCAATAGCAAACATTGCTGAATAGACCAATTGTTAGTTTTAAAAATATAATAGAAGGACTACAAAGCTTAAAATTCTTATGAAAATAGAACGATTTAAAAAGTTCTTGTTCAGACACAAAAGGTTTTTTTATAACTTGAGTATCTAGGGGCACCTGGGTGGCTGAGTGGGTTAAACCTCTGCCTTCAGCTCAGATCATGATCTCAGGGTCCTGGGATTGAGCCCTGCATCGGGCTCTCTGCTCAGCAGGGAGCTTGCTTCTCCCTTTCTCTCTGCCAGCCTTTCTGCCTACTTGTGATCTCTCTCTCTCTGTGTCAAAGAAATAAATAAAATCTAAAAAAAAAAAAAAAAAAAGAACTTGAGTATCTAAAAAATATTATGATGGTTATTATTATATAAAAACCCCAATAGGGGTGCTTGGGTGCTTCAGTGGGTTAAGCCTCTGCTTTTGGTTCGGGTCATGATCTCAGGGTTCTGGGGATCAAGTCCCGCATCGGACTCTCTGCTCAGGAGGGAGCCCAGTTTCCCTCTCTCTCTGCCTACTTGTGATCTCTGTCTCTCTCTGTCAAATAAATAAATAAAATCTTTAAAAAAAAAAAAAAAAAACAATAGTTAAAGACTTCCTCAAGTGGCATACCGTAATTCTTTCACTTACTTTAATGAGAGAATTTTTTTTTAAAGATTTTATTTATTTATTTGACAGACAGAGATCACAAGTAGGCAGAGAGGCAGGCAGAGAAAGAGAGGAGGAAGCAGGCTCTGTGCTGAGCAGAGAGCCTGATGCGGAACTTGATCCCAGTGGGATCATGACCTGAGCCCAAGGCAGAGGCTTTAACCCACTGAGCCACCAGGTGCCCTAGTGAGAGATAATAATAAAACCAAGTATATAATTGTTACAAGTGAGCTTGAGATTGGTTCAAAAAACAAATATACTTTTTTTCTGTGAAAGACAATTTGCATTGTAGATTGGCATTAAAATAGCCACGTTCTTATTAGGACTTAACAGAGAAATAAAGAAGGAGTCTAATTTTTTTTTTTTTTACTCAGAATATATATGCCTATTATATCTAGGTAAGCCCAATTACAATTTTATCCCAAATGAATTGTTCATTTCTTTCACTGAGCTAGTCAGTATGTGCTTGAAATATTTTATGAATTTCTTGTTAACAACTCTTTTATTTTTGTTTCTTTTTGGCCAACACAACCACAAAAGCCAATATTTAGACTGTTAGAATTTAATGACTAAATCAAAAGCTTTGCTATCTGACCCTTAACAGACAGGTCTATGTTTTTTGGTTGAGTTTCCTCTGTTTATAAGTTTCCTACACTTGGCAGAGAGACATTTACATGTCCATAGTTTTATGTTCCTTGGCTCTGGGGCTCGTCCTCCCTGTGAATGGCGTCCATGCCCTTTCACTTGATTGGTGCACACAGAAGTTACCAGAAGGCTGTGGTGAATCAATCAGACTCATTACTTCAAGTAACACGTTAGCCTTTTCACAATTTTTCTATCTGAAAATGTGATTTGAACCTTTAAAAAAGTACATTACCTTCAAAACTTGCAGTACAAGGATATAAACGGAGAATGTGCTGGTTTTGCAATTATGTATTTGGGCATTATACATACATAAAGTTTCCTTTATTGACATCCTAAATATATCTAGCTTACTTTCTAAAATTATAATAGGACACAAACAAGTATACAACCCTTTGATAGGGTGTTTATATTAATACTTTAAAATAATTTAAAATTACTAGAAATAATTTAATTTACTTTTAATTTTATGTAAAATAATGCAATTTCATGTAAAATGTTAGATTTGAGGAAGAAACACAAAAGTTCCATAATATATAGTATACTAATTACTGAAGTATCTATGACCTACAGTGAGAAATATAAGAATTTGAGTATTGTAAATTTTTAAGCTGGTTACTTGCATGTCCTATATCCATAGATATACAAATATTCTGAATATCTCACAGATATTCTGTGAGCCTGAAGAATCTAATTTTTAATTAACTACAAAATGGATCTACTTTGATATTTATGTGACATTCGGGATAGTGATCAAACTATAATGTATTAAAATATTTGGGAGAAGATTTACCCTTAATTTACCATAACATCATTCAGGAAGAGGTGATCAGTGGTATATTTTAAATGAAACAAACTAAGGCTAAATTCTCATGTCCATATTAAGTATATTCTAGGGCTATGGCGGGCTGATCACTTAGGTTGTTAATACCTAGAATCTAAAATATTAAATGTTTGCACTAAGGGGCAACGGTGACAGGTAGCAATCTTGATTGATTTTTTCCCAGTGATTTTGAGAACATTTCACCAAAACTTTCCCTTCACTTTCTGGCATTTCATTTACTTAGAACATTTGTTTGTGAGTAGAGGCTCTCAAACTTGAACATGCCTGGAGAAAAGAAAAAAGAACCACCTGGAGGAGTTGTTAAAAACATATTGTTGGAACCGCCCACCCAGTACCCAGTTTAGTAGTTGTAGAACAGAGCCCAAGAATTTGCATTTTTATCAATTCCCAGGTCTTTTTTTTTTTTTTTTTAAAGATCTTATTTAATTATTTGGCATAGAGAGACACAGGGAGAGGGAACACAAGCAAAGAGAGTAGGAGAGGGAGAAACAGGCTTCCCACTAAGCAGGGGGGTGATATGGGGCTCGATCCCAGGACCCTGGGATCATGACCTGAGCTGAAGGCCGATGCTTAATGACTAAGCCAACCAGGTGCTCCCAATTCCCAGGTCTTCTTGATGTTGCTGATCCAGGGACCACACTTTGTAAAACACTGTTCTGGAGAAGAAAAGGAACACCATTGACTAAAAGCATAGCTGCAATATAACGGATGCTTATTATTTTTTTTTTAAGTTTTTATTTATTTAAGTAATCTCTACCCCAAACAAGGTGCACAGACTCATGCTCCGGAATCAAGGGTTGCATGACCTTCTGACTGAGTCAGCCAGATACCCCACTTGTTACTTATTTTTATTAAGTAAATAATGTATCTGTTAGACATTTATTTGCTTCTTCTAACAACTTGTGTGTGGCGTTTACGCTTTGGCTCCCTATATGATTGTTTTTGGTAATATATTTTAGCATAACTGTTTTTCCTAATGCTTCCCTAGAAAAAGAATTGTGAGCCCCCTCCTATTAGATACACTAATATTATAGCAGTATAAACATGTTATACAAGTATTACATACAGTGTAGGAAATAAAGGAAAAGGAAAGAGAAAGAAACTAAGAAAAAAAAAGAATCCTATGATCTAATAAGGAAACACAAAGATTGTAATCATGATCGGTTTTTGACTTTTTTATATCTCCCTTCAGAACTCTTGAAAGGAAATATTTCGTGATGTCGTGGTAACTCAGATCCATGAGTTGGTGGTGTTCACGTCACGGAGACTGGCGAATGCTCCTTCTGCTCGGAGACTCATTTTACCAGCCTGCCAAGATTGTTACTGTGGCCTTTGTTGCTTCACTGTGTATAGATTTGGTTTTATTACAGCCCTTCCCTTCCCTTAGAAAACATGAGAAAGACAGAAAATTGGAGTTACTGACCCTTTACTGTACCTAAAAAATTTCCCTTCCCCTAACAGTTGTGATGTTATTATTGACCTAAATTTATGTTCAAATCTACTGAGTCTTGCATGCAGTTTGTCACAGCCGATATCTCACCAATCTGACAGCAACTTCTGAAATTCAAAAGTCAATGTACCATATTATACTTTAAATAATGATCCCGAGCTGAATACCAAAGGCTTTAATACCCCCTTGGCTAATGAAAACAATAAACCCAACTTTAGGTAAATGACAGGTGCACAGCTAGAACCAGGTTGCCTTCCGATCTTTGAGGCTCTCCAGTCTTTTTCATAAAATGATAGATTATCTTATTTCCATGGTTTTATTCAAGGTCCTTACTTGCCCCATTCGGTTGTTCTGCAAGCAAGCCTTAGCATCACAGAAGCTTATCCATAGGTGAAGTCATTCACACTCAAAACAGATCCCAAGGTGGTGAAGTTTCTACAAAATCAGTTTTCGCAGTACGACTTTGAGACTCAGGAATCATGTTGTACTATGGCAGACTACAGTTTGAAGTGATTAAAAGAAAAAAAAAAAGCTATGTCTTACATGTGGCTTCTATTCTTTTATACCCATTATAAAAACAAAACTGAAAAACCTTGACGTGGCAATTAGATGTACAAACAGTTGTTCTGCCGTAGCAAATAGCAAGAATAGTCAGTCAGGGAATCGTTTTTTCTTATGCTAAAGCTCCAATTTCACAAGAACCAAGAACTGACTCATGAAGGTTTTTCCAGCTGTGGAGAGAAGTACTTTTGCAGAAATTCTCTGAAGGTCAGAAAGCCAACATTCCAAACTCCACCAGCAGACCTTTTGTCCTACCAGGTAAAGAGATATTTTCAGGATGATTGATCCACAAATGAGTCAAGAAACATTCGCTGCTGGGGTCCACGTACTCATGGAAGCAAAATCAGGTCCCTAATGGTTCTCGCGGACCACGTTTCCCTCTGAACTTTGAGTTTAAAAATACCATGTCAAGGTGCCTGGGTGGTCAGTTAAGCATCTGCCTTCAGCTCAAGTCAGCATCTCAGGGTCCTGGATCAAGTCCAGCATTGGGCTCCCTGCTTCTCCCTGCCCTTCTCATTTTCTCTCTCTCTTTCTTTCTCAATCACAAATAAATAAATAAATCTTTTTTAAAAAATCTTAAAAAAAATGAATCTTAAAAAAAAATTGTCTTCCTTGTTATGTGATATGTTGGGATGCTAGGAACATTAGAAATCTTGGTTGCTATAAAACCAATACCTGAAGAATATACAAACCTTATTTTTTTAGATAGTCCCACTTCTGAATTTACATGTAGTTTCCTCATATGAGATTATCTCTTTCATTAATTACAGAGAACTATAGGCTCTAAAGTTTTCAGCCTGAGAGTTTTACCTTGAAAGGGCTGCTAATAATTTCTTCTTGAGAAAAACGTAAGGATGTTAAAAAAAGGCAGCTAAAAAATCAATATTTATTTTATAGATATTTTGAATTAAATGCTTTTACATGATTAGGTCCATAAGAAGTTACAGACTTGGCCCTTATTAATTTATTCTTTCTTTTCCTCCTCCTACTTAAATAAATGACTCTTCTGAGTTTTAAACTAACTCTCTACCTTGAAATTTTATTAAGCATTCAGTCATAAAGTTCTACAGCTATGTTAGGTATATTTTCTATATTTGGTTTCTTGATGAGATAGTTTAATATTCTTATATACCTTTTGATAAAAGTAATTCTTAAACTACATTTGGAATTAGTAAAAGGGGGAACATTGCTTTTATGAAATTATATAATTATTTTCTATTCTGTCTTTATTGTCACATATTCAGTGATAAATTCAGTGGTTACTAATAGTATTTATGCTGGCCAAATTTATTAAATTATTTAACTATTTGCTTTTCCTTTGCTCTCTCTCTAAACACACACAAACACATACAAACATGTTCTATGTTCCTGAGATTACCTTTGGATATATAAGTATCAGCTCTTTGTGCCTATATGTATGATTTTAAGAGTTTTATTTACATTGTTATCATCAGAGTTTTTTAGTGTATTTATCTCATTATACATTGCCTTAAGTTGCTTTGGGAGTGGTACTAATATGTTAATTGTGAATATAAACACCTTGAACTTGTGATTTTTTATCACATACATTGGAAACCATAACGGTATAATGTATGTGCTTACATGCATAACTTGGAAGAAACACTCTTTAACTTCTGTTAGTTCTTCTCACCAAGAACTGTGTCCTTTATGTATAGGACAAGTTGAGTAACTTGCATTCCAAGGAAGGTTGTAAACGTCGCAAAAGCTTGGTTAAGTTAGGTGGGCTACTAGATGGTGGATAAGTCTTCTGAACTTTAATTTTACTTGAGAAATTCTAAAGAGACATTACTAAGAGAGAAAAGAGCTCTAAAAGGTGAGAGCTGACCTGTATCTCACTTTAAGTGTTGGCTTTGCCGGCAGTTGGCTTGGCACTTATGGTTATGCTGTTAGGTCTTCATATCTTCCTAATGAACATGGACGGTTTCACTGAACACTGGGGTTGGACAAGACCCTTCTGTGGCAATGATGAGCAACATAAACAAGACACGCCCTTATCGTGACCTACATGAGTGGCCATTGCTTCTTTAGAACGTAGAGTTTTGTTTTTTTTTTTTAAAGATTTTATTTATTTATTTGACAGAGAGAGATCACAAGTAGGCAGAGAGGCAGGCAGAGAGAGAGAGAGAGGAGGAAGCAGGCTCTCCACTGAGCAGAGAGCCCGATGTGGGACTTGATCCCAGAACCCTGAGATCATGACCTGAGTCGAAGACAGAGGCTTAACCCACTGAGCCACCCAGGTGCTCCAAGCACTTAGAGTTTTGACTTCACTTCACTCCACCACCATTCTAGATAAAGTTATTAAGATAAGAATTGCCTTAGTTGCTGAAAACATCCAATCCCGGCAAAGCCCAAAAGCATCTGTTACCCAATCCATATCCAAAATATATCCTTTCTAACAGGCTTTGAAGAGCTGCTCTTGTGTTTTGTGCGAAAGGGATATAAAACAGCAGATGCTGTGGTGACAAAATGAAGTTTCTATGGAAGTAAGACATCCGCCCCATAGAGGGGGCCCCTCAGCTCATTAACAGGGTGACCTCTGTCATTTCCTATCTCTGTCAGTTGATTGAGTGCTTTGGCCTCATCTGGGAGATGAGCTCATGCTAGATTGAGTTTGGTTCTTTACACGAACTCTTAATTTTTCAGCTTGTTTAGTTTGGCTTGATTTCCTAGGAACAGGATTCCTTGGATTGGTTGTTGTGATTATCCAAAAAGATTTATATTATTCCTGGTGAAATTGTTTTGTCACATTCTGGCACCTGATCCTACAGTCTGCTTACAGATTTAGAGTCATGAGGATTGGTTGGGAAGAGGATGAAGAGTCCACACATAATGAAAGGATGAGCATAGACCAATTAAGTCTTCACTCAAGACCAGTCAAGGGCGGAGGACTTCAGAAGTTCTATCTGTACTTTAAAAACTTTGCCTCATATCATCATTTTAAAACTACATGAGGACTTTTGTTAATATGAATAAATCTCTCTTTCTCCCCCATGCTTTACAAGCTAAAAGAAACATGACCACACTTAAGGAAAAAAACAACAACAACAACCTGAATCTGCCTGTGCCAGTCTATTTGTGTCCAACATTCTGGATTCCAATTTTTTTTTTTTTTGCTTGTTTTATTGCACCCAGTATCCACATTTTCTCCTTGTTTAAGATATAGGGCAGGGGTAGCAAAAACTTCTGGACATTTCAGGTAATTTAGCTCCATGGTGTTCACCACGCTTAACGATTCCCCATGCTGTACAGACGCTTCTAGTGACAACAAACACTTGACACTTCTCAGATAATTGCTTTACTGCTGCTGAAATATCTGTTGCTTTCCTCTCATGAATCATTACCTATCACTTCACACTGAACTCAGAACCTCATTCTCTCCCCTGAGGAAGCCCATGATCACCTGAGGAAAGCTTCATATCCCCGTGCTCCTTAGATAATTGACTGGAAATGTTCAGTGGGGCAAGCATTATGTAAATATGCAAATATTTGAATTTGACCAGCTTTGGGGCATAGCTCAACATTACAGAGGAGTAGGTGCAAAGGGTTAGGAACATTTCCAGTGAATGACTTTCATGATACAGCACAAAACTTAGTTCAGGTAGTAAAGGAATTGAGAACCCAAAGGGAGTGAAAATTAGAGAAATCAAGTTTGTGTCAGTGAATTGGGAGTCTTAAAGTTGACTAATTACTATGTAAGCAGACCAAACAAAATTAACTGGGAGGACATCAGATAGAATTTAGAGAAAGGAATCCTTGAAGTTGAGATTTTTTAAAAATTATAGTTATGGGATGCCTGGGTGGCTCAGTCAGTGAAGTGTATCCCTTCAGCTTGGGTCATGATCTCAGCGCCCTGGGATTGAGCCCCTATATCTGGCTCTCTGCTCATCAGAGAGTCTATTTCTCCCTCTCCCTCTACTCCTCTGTCTCTCATGCTCTCTTTCTGTCTTGTGTTCTCTCAAATAAATAAATAAAATCTTTTAAAAAAATTCTAGTTATTAGAAATAGCAAGCCCAAGTGTAACATTTGGGAAAATGTAAAATGTAGGCAATAAGCAAATGGTGGTGAGGACTTCAAGGGTTAAAAAAGCTGATTCATCTTCTACAGAGATGTGGAAATTAAAGTTCTTGGGGAGGCAGTGTTCTCCTGGGTCCTGTCAGCCTTCCTTCTGAAAATAAAGGTCAACTCTCGAGATTGAGAATTTAGAGCAATTTCTTGGTAACTTGAGGAAAGCACAGGGCATGAGCTTGAGAGATAAAGGGATGGAGAATTGTGGCAAGGATAGGGTCAGAGAATATCAGGAATAATGGTTCCAATGCCAATGCACACTGCAGATGATAATCAGCAATCTGAAGAAATGACCTGGTGGTATCTGAGGTAAAAAGAGAGAATGAAATTAGTCCTAAAGTTTTCTGTACGCTCGTATATAATCAGTATGACAAAGAGTACAATATATTTAATTAGAATTATGAGTCCACTAGATGAATGTATCTCTTTGGGAAAGGCCAGTTTCATGGTAATTTGAGATTCTGTGAAAGCTTACAGGGATAATGGCTCTTCAGCATAGTCAAAAGCTTATGGTGGACCATCAGCTTGGTCTCCAGGTAAAGTGTTGGCTTCCCAGACCCCTGGCCTCTCAGGAAACTGCACACTACTTATATAAAGATTTGACTCCTCTCTAAACCACGTCATTACATACCTTTGAGTTAGTCATGGAAATTTCCTGATCTCTGTGACTTGTCTATGTAATGATACCATGATATAGCAATATAATTCATGATGTATTCTCGGCTCTTCAGAACATAGCAAAGAAAGAAGAAATTTTTTAAAAAGTGGGGAGACAAAATAAATTACAGAGTAACTTTACTTCAGGTACATTATCTTAAACATTGTTATACACATTAAAAGCCTATGTAATTTAAAATGGTGGTAACCAGGGTCTGAGAGCAGGGAAAATGAGGAGATGATGGTCAAACAAAGAGTACAGACCTTCAGTTATATGGGCTATGTAACTTCAGGAGATCTAATGTACATGTGGCAACTAGTTAGCAACACCATGTTTATAGTTGAAATTTACTAAGAGCTGATCTTAATGTTCTCACTTTAAACACACACACACACACACAAGTTGTAACTTTGTGAGTAATGGCATGTTAATTAGATTATAGTAATCACTTCACAACATAATAGGTATATCAAGTCCATCACATTGTACTCCTTAAATCTATACAATTTTTTAATTTGTGAAGTATATTTCAAGAAAGCTGCAAAAAAGAAAGAAAGAAAAAGAAAATCTAACTTTACATGTAGGTCTATCAAGCGTGGTACAATGTTTCCTACACGTGGTATAATAGAAACAGAACACTTGAAGAGAGAGCTGTTGGAGATGTAAATGTTAAAGGCAACACAAACTGAAAACCTAAATACTTGGCAGGAAAAGGGAAGAAAAGCTTATAACATTAATTATTGTGTATTAAATTACAATTGGAAGACATCTGGAATTAGGGCAACTTTTTGTATAAAACCAACATTTCCTAAATAAGGTTCCTGTCACCATGTTAAAACGGAGAGCTCAAATGTGACTTAAGTTGATTTGAAAAATACAGTTTCATTAAAATTATTTACTCCTATAGATTTTAGAAAACATTACATTAAAATGCTAATTTTAAAGCTTATTTTTTAAGAATATAAAAGTTGATATTTGAAAAAATCAGCTTACATGGAACTCATTATCTGAACCTGCCAATAACATTATTTATTGATACCTTTATGTTACCTTATATATTTAAGTCTAAATCTAGTTTCCACTCTTTTATGATATATCATTTATAAATACTGAGCAAGAGAAATATGCATTGAGATAGATCAACTAGATTTTCCAAAATCTCATGGGGTACTACTATATGTAGATTTTTCTAAATTATTTTCTCTTACTCTCAATAATGCAGACAATTTTTACAGGCTCTAGAATTGAGTATAGAAAGTATTACTCTATGTAATCCCAAATTTTTGCTTCATAATTAATAAAATGGGAAAGGCAGTATAACAAGATTAACATGAAGAGTAAATAAGATGATTTATGCAAAGAGCTCAATACTCACTACATGCCAACCACTGTAATTGTTTTATATATATATATATCCGCTATTATTTTTTATATATATTATAATTTTATATATATATATATATCAGCTATTATTGCATAGAACCTAAAGGAAGAGAAATTAATGTACTAGTCAAGAAAGTGAGGTTTTACAAGACTGACACTTAGCATTAGTAGCTGAAATAGCTTAGAGAATTTGTAGGATCTCTTTAGATAAATTGTAGAGTGAAAAAATCATCTCTTGATTGACCACCATTTGAAATATCAATGTTGACTTAGTTAAGCTAGATAACAGAGTCACTTTCCAAACTTCTTTTAAAATTCTTATGATTCCTAGGGAGAGGAAAAAAAAATCAGAAAGTCAAGTTGTCTTTAAATAAACTGAAATAGATTTCTGAGGGTCTGGGGAAAAAAAAATCACAAATGTCCTCTTTCCAATCTCAATCCTTCCATTCTGCTTTGCAGACAGAGGTAGGTAATTGAGATAAAGACTTCGCACTTTAGACTGTTCCTACTTTGAATTTCATTCAGATGTGAAATTGGACAAATCTTTCTGATATTCAGTTTCCCTTTTGTAAAATTAAAGTGATAATTTAGGACTAACTTGCAGAGTCAGTGTCCAGATTAAATAAGATATGTAGGAAGATGCTGTATGACTATCCAATACATGCATCCCTTCTTTCTGTAGTAAACCCCAAAAGCAGTTTTTACAACATTAAGTATGCCATAGAACCTAAGTTTTTTTCTTTTATTCTGATTGTTAGGTTCTAAAATTTAGAAATGAACTTGTATGCTGTTACATCATGATGTTTGCCATTTTTAATGGGTCTCATTTGTAAATGGCAACAATGTCTTGTCTAAGTGTAAATGTTTTATCCAAATGTAATTCTATCACTGTACATAGTTGGCACAAATTATTCATTGTTTTGGTACACAGTTCTACATTGCCATAGGGTCTTCAAGATATGGGGTATTGATGTTATGGGATCCAGCTGTTTTTAATAATGGAATGTGATTATATTCTTACTATTCAAAATAATACTGGCTTACTTCATTACTAGGAAAATACAATCCTGTCCTCCTATTTCATTTTCCATTTATATAATTTATTATTCTTTGAATATAAAACTTTTGCTTCATTTATCTGAACCTTTAAAAATACTTGGAAATATGTTAAATTGGCAGAATATAAATTTGAATAACTTATACTAGGAAATCAGATATGTAGAAGAAAATATTTCTCCAAACATTTAAATTTTCCAATGAATTTCAGGAATTCTGAGTTAGATTTGTAAATAGACAAACCCTCTATTGTGGACTGAAATTCTGCTCTATAATGAGGGCCAACTATGAGTTAAGATTCTTCCTATTTGTAGTAAACGTACTTTGTTCCAATATGTTCTTTTATTTTTTATCAGCATTTTAGTCTAAACATGTGTCTAAAACCCTGTTTGCATCCTTCTAAATTACTAAAACTAACACCTTTTGATTGCATGTGCAGTGTTGTGCTCTTTTGATTTGTAAGTCTGGCACCAGACGTGTGGGTAGTCAATGCACAGAGAATAATTGAACACATTTCTACTTAAAGAATTAAACACAGGAATCACTTAACAATGCAATCTGATTTACTATGAATAGTACAAATCAATCAGTAACTCCTGACACTGGCCCGAAAATATTTTATGTTAATGGTCATATTGTGGACTATTTCCCTGGGGTTGGAGATAGGCAGGTTGACTGAAGTCACAAACTTACACCAAATAAGCTGATATATTAATAATTTAGAGAATAGAACATTGTGAAATTGCGTCCCTTAATATATTCTCTCTTGTCTTTTGCTTTTATGGAAACGTTTATTTACATAAGCACTTGATAAAAATATTTGACATATATTGGAAATAAATAAATAATTGTGGACATCAGCAAATATCTGTTTGAATTTAGTGTACTTTAATCTTTGTATTTGAAGCATGTAAAGTCTATTTTTCCTTGAATCCAGATGTCCCTTTATATTTCGGTTGTGTTTCCGAGTTTCAGCTCTCTCCATTGTCTCCTGAAGCAATTTTTGCTACAGAACTTAAATCCTAGTATCGGTAAATCTATTGGACATTCAACCTTCGAATTGCAGCCCACTTTTGGAGTATCATAGAGAGTGCCACATATCATAATTCCAGAAACACAAAACAAATGTTTTAAAGAACATGCAAATGATTTTTTTTCATTCAAAAGCAAATACATCGACATGAGAAAAGCTATTATTCCAAATATCCACTCTCATCACATTTGTCAGCCTTATCTTCTCTAAATGAAAGACAACTGCATCAGAATGTGGCAGAGATTTATGTTTCCCATTGTTCCAAAGTTATAAATATTCTTTGCTTTGTTATATAGAGTCTATGAGCAGTAGAAGCGTTTAAGTGAGAAAAATGACAAATTATTTGATTGGTCAAGTCTTCACTTTCAGCATAAACATCCAACCATATCCTATAAAAAATATTGTTTCTTGTGTAGCTGAGCAACTTTTGCTTTTCTTCAATTTCTGATACATGGTTCTTGAAGTTTCCACAAATTAAGATGTTTTTGCACACAATATTTTGCCAAATGGTAGCTGAACTATATTTTGTTATATTGAATAATTCATATTTTGAACTATATATGCATTTAACTTAATGCTTAAAGAGACAGAAAATCAAAATTTATATCATTTGGGACCCCTGGGTGGCTCAGTTGGTTGGACGACTGCCTTCGGCTCGGGTCGTGATCCCGGAGTCCTGGGATGGAGTCCTGCATCGGGCTCCCAGCTCCATGCGGAGTCTGCTTCTCCCTCTGACCTTCTCCTTGCTCATGCTCTCTCTCACTGTCTCTCTCTCAAATAAATAAATAAATAAAATCTTTAAAAAAAAAAAGAAAAAAATTTATATCATTTATTTGTATGATGACATGAAATTATTTTATAATATTTTCCCAATGAAGGTTTTTTAAAAGAAAGTGGTTCATATGCAATCAATTACAAGAGTTGAATATAGGTGCACCTGAGTGGCTCAGCAGGTTAAGCCTCTGCCTTTGACTCAGGTCATGATCTCAGGGTACTGGGATCAAGCCCCGCATTGGGCTCTTTGCTCAGCGGGGAGCCCTCTTCCCCCTCTCTCTCTGCCTGCCTCTCTGTCTCCCTCTCTGCCTACATGTGATCTCTCGCTCTCTGTCAAATAAATAAATAAAATCTTTTTAAAAAAAGAGTTGAATACAATATATAAATTATTTACTTCTACATCAAAATTCTTACCCCAAAACTGAGATTGACAGTGACTCAGAAAACATGAACTAATATGGCATTACTCTCAATGGAATATGAATTATGGAAAAACTTTGATGACAGTATAATTATTGCATTTGCTAAACTAAAAGCAGTAAAATACTTTTAAAATTTTATGTATTTATTTGAGGGAGAGCATGAGTAGAGGTAGAGGCAGAGGAACAAACAGACTCCCCACAGAGCAGGCATCCCGGGACCTAGGGAATATGACCTGAGTCTAAGGTGGACGCTTAACTGACTGAGCCACCTAGACGCCCTGAAAGCAGTAAAATATTTTTGCATAAAAATATAGAATTTGTCACAACTGATGAACATACATTGATACAGTATTGCCATCCAAAGTCTATAGTTGATATTATGGTTCGCTCTTGGTAATGTAAGTCTACAGATTTGGAAAAATGAATAAAGACATATATCCATCATTATAGGATCATACAGAGTATCACCTTTGACTTAGTCCTGAGAACATCTTATTTCCCTAAATAATCTCATTCATAGCCACAACCTCAAAACAATGTAGATAGCCTGAATTCCAAACATTTCCCCAGCTCCAAACTCTTCATTAAATCCGGACTCTATATATTAAATTATGTTCTTAACATATCCAGTTACCTTTTTAAAATATCTCTTCAAACTCATATATATATCAAACATTAAATTCATGATGTCCTCCCACAATCTTCTTTCCCACTGCTTCCCATCTCCAAATGTAAGCAGAGTCTGTCTGTGAAAGACATAAACTTACAACCATAATTGATGCCACACTTTTATTTTTCCCAGTAATGACTACCTCATCAACAATTGATGTCATTCTTCAATATCTCCAGAGGCTGTGTATTCACCCACTCTACTTTAACCATCCCAAGGTCATACTACCTGGTCCTCTTAACTGAATTTTCTGCATATGTTTTTATCCTACTCTAATCTTTATCTATGGGGCAGCCAGAGTGGGACCTTCTCAATGTAAATACATGTCATTCCCTTTTTTTAAACTGTTTGGTGGCTTTTCACTACTCTTAGAGTCAAAATCCAAATCGTCAGTATGGTTCCCTTGGATCTGAACTTGTAGTCATTGTCTTTCTGTCCAGCTTCATCAGTTACCAAACATTCTCTATTTCCCACCCAACAGCTACCTTTGCATTCTGCCAATTCTTGGAAATGAAAAGCTGTCACAACTCACTGCTCCCACTGCCTCAAATACCTTTTCTTTTTCCTTGCAGAGGAAACACCCCATTCTTTAGATCTCAAATATAATTTCCCCAGAGAAGACTTCTCTGAACTCTTAAGCTGGTTGTATTCTTCTGTTGTGTTCTCACCAACTGCTCTACAGTTTTTCTTCATAACAACAATCACAGTTTTATTCATATATCCATTTAAGTGTTTATATATTCTATCTGTATAGATGGACAGTACATATTTTTGTCCTTACTTCATTACATAGAATATCTACTTAATAAAATTTCTTGTAAACTGGCTTCTTACTTCTACAAGTACTTGATTATGGTGAAAATATTTCAAAAAATATTTCCAAACAACTCAGTTACATTTAATAACCTAGCAAACACCAAGATTTCTACATTCTGGTTATTCTAGACTTTGGGGTTTTTATTTATTTTTTTAAACCAATTTCATTAATACATCTCTTCCTTGTGAATTTATAGAGTTTTCAGGTAAACTTAATGTTGATAGTCTTGAATAATACATTGTGCCATTGATTTAAGGAGTTGCTTCAATGAGGGCACCATATTTAGAAATGAGAAGTTCTCAGATTTTATTTGCAGAGCATAGAGTTAGCATAGTGCTATCTAGTTTAATACTCTTATCAACATCTTAGTCTTTATCTTTTTGCTCATCTTTTTGTAAGTACAACTAAAGATGCATAAAACATGAGCAAATACATTGTTAGTAAAGTCAATGTTCACTAGTTTCCCATTATTTATTTCCTGTCCTCTAGGCTGTAAGCTCTATTGATCCTTACTCTTAGCTGACATCTAATCTCATAACTAAGACACCAAAAGTGGAGACACTCAAAATGTATATTGAATTTCAATTCCTTCCAAAAGATTTTCTAAAGAGAACATCATGAAGTAGCACTTCTATCTCCAGGACTGATAATCAGGTTCTAGCCCAAGCTCCTGGCAACACCATGATCCTAAGTCATTCAGCAATTCTGTTCTCTAATTTCCTTGTGCACAAAATATTAAATTTAATTAATTGATTTCTTGGATATCTCCCATTTCAACAAGTAATCACTAGAGTCAAGGTAGAAGTCATTACACTGATATTTCATTGCATACACTGAAATTATTATGATATTAAAAAATATAAAACTATCACATGAACATTTAACTTAGATATTCATATATTTAGGTATGTATGCATATAAGTATACAATGAATAATGTATGTAATAGTAAGGGAATTATTAACATCTGATCAAGTGGTAAAAGAAGAGAGAATTAGATAGATCCAATCATTTCATCTGTAAGTAATACTAATGGCAAAAATCATGCTTCATTTGAATAATTTTATTTGAATTATTTAACTATGACATTCTGTTTAAAATTAGATTTTACTAAGTTATATTTTCTTAGCATCACTTGAATAACTAATTTAAACTCATCATTGTGTTGAGAGAATCAACAATTTCTAATGAGATTTGGCAGAGGAGGCCAATTTTACAATATCCAAATAGTAAAATGAATTCAACAATAACAAAAAACATATAGTAGTTAATACTGTGCTTTGTTTATAGCTTCAGGATAATGTTCTCTATCGCTATAGTCTATATTGCATATTTTTCATAAACTTGGAAATTAGAGCTAGTTCTTCTTATCCTTAAAAAATCTGAAATTGTCCTCAAAGGAGAGCCTAGAGGCAAAGCCAGCCAAATATTTTCTGCAGCTAGTGCAGAGTTACAAATGTGGATCCTGGCAAGAATGAAATATATACACGAGTACAATCTACAAAATACAAATTGTATAATTTTGGTGATTTGGCATCCTAGTTAAATGTTCATATTTGTACTTGAAATTGTTCATTTCTAATGTAAGGATGAACATAAAAATTATATTAATCCTTAAAAATTTTTCTGTATTCTAAATGAATTAAGAAGCAAATTAAAAACAAAAACTGCTGAATCAGTTATAAAATTTTATAACTTGCAGTTGATAAAAACTGCAAGACTAATTAACTATTATGTAAAAACAAAGATAGTTATGTAAAACAAATGAACTGAAACTATAAGAAAACTTTTCTCTCTTCCTTTCTCCCCCACTCTCCCTCTGAATAGATGACTAAATCCTGTTCCAAATTTACTAAGAATAACTGTATAGAAACATTTATGTGCCTTTTTCTGGGAAGACCCATTTGCCTTCACAGATTTTCTGGGTAACAGAGCATCCCTTTTTCTGCAGAGAACAATGAATGAGGACAACATTTTCAAGATGATTTGTCAAACCTGCAAGGCATACTGCTTCAATTTGTGGAACTAAATCTTTTGCTAGCAGAAAAGCAGTAGAGGGAGTCAAGTAGGCCAGATTTAAGGAGTCCACGGAATTGAACTGTAGAGATTTAGTAGTTTCTAAATGTCACAAGGCACTCTAGTCCTTTGTGTTTCAGAAGGGAAATTGGATTAAATAGTAGTTTTGCTGGAGACCTCTGATCTGTTCCCCATAAGCTGTGGTCCTTGAGCTACTTTCATCAAACGTTTGGAGAAGTGTGAGAGTGGGTTAAATGCCCAAGACCCTCAGGGACCACTGGGAATCTCACTTCTGTGGTTTGGGAAGTCCTGCTGAATTATTCAAATTTTATTCCAAAGCAGATTTCCCAGCAGTGATAGGACATCTCGTGGGTGTTAGTGTTTTTTCACCGGTAGACTCAGATTCTGTTTCTTAAATAAACTAATTTCTTTCTACTTGAAAAAAAAAAAGAAAGAAAGAAAGAAAAGAAAACTTTGGAGTCATATAAGCTTGGAGGGTAGCATCATTTTTGGAAATAGCTGAATGTTTAACTTGGCAATATTAGTTAATCAGCAAAAAATGGAATTTGTTTTTCAAACCTCTTAGTTATTAAATCCTACCACCCCCACTGCCACCATCACTGTCACTCTAGATCACAGTTGGGAGAATTTAAAGAAGTCAAGGATAAATAGCCTGGAGACAGAATAGGTTTTAATTTTAAGCCAAGTCTTACTCATTGAAGAAGTGTTTTGACTGTCTAACTTCCATTTTTCTCCATTTAAAAAATTCCTAGCATTTTACCACGCTTATTCTATTTGTTTTTGCTTTACAACTTTTAGAAAAATGTTTCCACAGAGAAAAGACAGCCTGAAAGTGCGGTGTAAAAACATGGGCATAAGCTTGGGGAATTTGGAATATTCAAGGCACCCATCAAGTCCTGTTCTTTCCAAGAGCAACGACTGTGCTGACGCCATGTCTTTCATTCATCCATAGGCTTCACGCACATTCAGTTCATCTTTGGATGGAGAGTTAGACTGTCCTAGGACGGAAGAGGAAAAAACATATTTTGCCCAAACTATTATTTTGTCTTTGTTGTTGTTTTTACACTAGCTTAGTGCACTCTTATTTAATTATGTGCTTCTTTTCCAGGTGAAGAGAAGAATGTAGCTAAAATGTAGTTTGGATAAGTTATGTAATTTTTTCGTGCTCCTTTAATGACATAAACAAAAGACAAAAGTCTATAATGTCTTTTTTTTTTTTTTGGTGATTCATTATTTTATTTATTTTTATGAGAAATAGTCCCTTAGCCATTTCAGTTAGTGGTGTTGGATAAGAATTTTTTATGATACTAAAAGTCAAAGAAAAATCAAAGCAAATTAAGATTCTTTTTTTTTTCCCTAGTGTTCCAAGATTCGTTGTTTATGTACCACACACAGGACTCCATGAAATCTGTGCCCTTCTCAATACCCACCACAAGGCTCACCCAAGCCCTCACCTTCCTCCCCTCCAAAACCCATTTAACTAAAAAAGAGACTGAGTTTTTTAAAAAAGATTTTATTTATTTGACACAAAGAGAGAGAGAGAAAGAGAGAGAGCACAAGCAGGTGGAGGGAGAGGGAGAAGCAAGCTCCCCACTGAGCTGAGAGCCAGATGTGATGTGGTTTGATGCCAGGACCCTGAGATGGTGACCTGATAAAGGCAGTTGCTTAATCAACTGAATCACCCAGGCGCCCCAAAGAGACGGATATTTAAAATAATCTTGGAGTTATTATTCATGTTTTGAGATATCTGCAGTCAGGTTTTGGTGACTTCCTTCTAGCACATTAAGCACATTAAGTGGACATTTAGCACATTAAGTTACAAAATTATACTTGAGTTTAATGAAAAGATGATAACTTTGTTATTACAATATCATAGTTCTGGACATTTGCTATTTTTGGTATTAAAAAACTAGAAAAATAGGGGCACCTGGGTGGCTCAGAGGGCTAAGCCTCTGCCTTCATCTCAGGTCATGGTCTCAGGGTCCTGGGATTGAGCCCTGCATCGGGCTCTCTGCTCCGTGGGGAGCTTGCTTCTCCCTCTTCCTCTGCCTGCCTCTCTGCCTACTTGTGATCTCTCTCTGTGTCAAATAAATAAATAAATCTTTAGCAATCAAAAAAACACCTAGAAAAATGGAATATGAAGTTATTTTCCTATGTATGTAACTATACTTCTGCTGAATTTCTAATAATTGATATTCTTTTGTACATCTGTTTCCATATTTTCACCTTTTTCCTATGCAAAAGACAGTTCAGTTGCTTATGTTCTTTTTTAAAGAAATAATTTATCTGCATTGACATTCCTAGCCAATGGCGAAAATCCTTTTATTTTCATTTTTTTATACTCAAATTGCTAAAACCAACTAACATTCTAAAAACCAGTGCTTATTGATTTCTTCCAACTTAAATCATTTAAATTTCTCCCAGTCTTAAATAATATATAATGAGTATATATCTCTGCTAAAATTCAAGCACACTCTTTAACATCACTGATATTAAAAATATTATCTCTGATTTTCATAAGTTTTTGTTTAATAATTGGTTTTGAAATTAAGCACACTAAGCACACTATTTATTATTATTATTTAAAGATTTTATTTATTTATTTGACACACAGAGAGAGATCACAAGTAGGCAGAGAGATATGGGGAAGCAAGCTCCCTGTTGAGCAGAGAGCCTGATGCAGGACTTGATCCCAGGACGCTGAGATCATGACCTGAGCCAAAGGCAGAGGTTTAACCCACTGAGCCACCCAGGTGCCCTGAGCAAGCTATTTTTTAAATGCTACATTTGTCTTATCTATGTCTAACAATGTATGTATTTATGTATATTTGTATTACACACATACCTATGCATGTATCTACCCATCTGTCTACCCTTCTACCTATCCACTTCTCTGCTACACTATTTGCGACCACGCCTACATTTTGTTTATTATTGCTTATTGCTTCAGCAGACATCTACTAAGAACAAGTTTTACAAAGTAACCATGAAATTACTACAGTCAGAATTTTAAATCAATAACATTTTAATAATGTAGATAATCTGTCTTGATTTGTTTCTCTTTTGTGACATTGACATCATTGATAATCTAGCCCCTGTTCTGCAAAATTTGATTTGTCTTATTTTTGTTTTTCATAAATATAATCAGACTAAAATAATTTTTTCTTGGCAGAAATACTGTGATATCCTCAGCTTATCTTTCCACAGGAATAGAATACCAAGTGGATGATATTATATTTAATCACATGGCTAGGCTAGGGACTACCAACTTTCTCCATCAGGACAGTAACTTTTCCTTTTCAGGTAAATAAGTAAGGATTTTCATCAGTTGATGTTTCCCACTAAAATCAATTACTAAAATGATTATTTAAATAGAATATTTTTAATTTTTTTCAATGTTCTATAATAAATGACTTATATTCTTCTCTAAAATATATTCTTCTCCACCCTCTGATCACTGGATTGAGGTGGCTATCTTTCAAGTAAATGTTTTAATTCTCAAAAATTAACTTTAAGCTTCTAACCCTGAGGATTTCAATTTAAACTCTTTTTATCCCTTCAAAAGAAATGGCCACTATACTATCAACAAGAAAAAGGGATTTCTACACATCTCCCAATGATTTTTAGATTGGGGAATAGGTACCTGTATAGTGTGATTCAGATTTTTATAAGGAATCTGAAAGAGTTTTCTGAGACAGTGTTGACGTGCATTTATATAGGATGAGATTGCTGTTCCAGAAAACTCTATAGGGACTCTCTCGGGTTGAGAGCATCACAAACCTCATTTGAAAAATGAAATGCATAGAATTTATTATCTTTATATTATGCATATGAATTATTACCTCTTATCTGTGAAGACATAAATAGGAATGATACGAAAATACATAAGAAAAAAATTTTGCCATGAGTTTCATATATGTGCATATGTAGTTCCTTTTTCTCAAAAAATTTTGCCCATTTACTACCCTACTATTTCTTAGTATGTAGAAAACATCTCCCAAATTATAAAATGGAACACTCTACAAAGATATATGAAATTTTAAGATAATAATGCCTAAGAAGTAAAGGGACAAAGGTACATAGTGAATATTTATCTCTATGAGCATAAATGTTTGCATATTTAAACATGCAGCTAAACTAACAAAAAATTGGGAAGAACGACAGGAAAAACAGCTTCATAGTGCAAAAGACTACAGTGTGAAAAACATCCATTTTGTGCTCATCCTTCTCATGTTTCAGCAAAGTCAAGCGAATTGTCCACCAAACTTAGGTGAGAAATATGAGTGTGTCTAAAGTCATACATTTTGTGTAACAATGGATTTAAAATAATCACATTAAAAGTCGTGAAATTTTTGCTGTTATTTCTGTTGTTGGTTGATGATGTCCATAGTAGTTAAATGAATTAGGGCTTTGAATAAAAACTTAATGCAACCATTAATTTGTTCCTGTGCGCAAATGGTTTCTTCATATACAACTTGGCTTTTTAGTTTTGCAACTGTAATTAAGAATCTAAATACAATTACAGGCCTTTTCATGGCTGTATTAGCCAATAAGATCAACTACTTTCTTTGGTTCATTGAGTTAGTTTACATTCTTTAAAACTCATACTTTTTAGATGTACAGGTCAGTCTTGACAAATGTATGTAGTCATTTGTCCATAGTCATAATTAAATATAGAACATTTCCATCACCCCTAAAGCTTCCCTTGTGTACTCCGTAATCAGTTCTAACCTTACTTCTTGGTAGTCTCTAATATGATTTGAGTTTATAGAAATGAAATCAGAATGTGTGCCTATTGTAGCTGTCTTCTCTTACTTAACACTTCAGAGCATGATCTATGTTGCGACATAGATCATAGTTTATTTCTTTTCATTTGCTGAGAGCCATTACTTTTTATGGTTTACCAAAATTTATTTATCCATCCGGCAGTTAGTATTACAGAAAAATCAGAGTGAGGTATGTATTTTTGCGTACTTCGGATTTCATCTGATTGGCAGCAACAGCTGAAGATGTTTTGCACTCAGGAAAAGCAGTGTCCTACACAGTTTTTGACCTCTGCTTGACCACAAGAGATGAGCCATGGACTCATGGGACTTTCCTACCAAGGGATCAAGAGTTCATACAACCTGTGCCGGGCTGATCATGGTGTGTGGGAATATCTTCCCTTGTTTCAGACTCAAGGTTTACTCCTTCATTCTACTTAAGTGTGTGTTAGATGGCCCTCAGGCATGCCCCTAGTAGCATCCTTAAATAAAAATGCTTTGAAATATGTAGGAGCATGGACAGTTTCTACAGTATGCTTTGTGAATAATTTATTATATACCAAAACATGTGTTCTTATGTAGGACATTTACAAATATTTATTAAACACCTAGAATGTACCAGATATTGTTTTTGATTTTGGGAAGACAGGAGTGAACAGAATGAAGAAGGTCCATGTTGTCACCCAGGAGGTTAAAGTGGTAACAGATATAATTAATAAAATAAAGATGGGAAAGTGAGATTTGATTAATGAGAAACACTAAGCCACTTAAAAGTCTTAGGAAGAGTTTATCAGGCAAAGAAAAGCAGAAAGGCGGTGCTTGATAAGGGGGAACTAATGTGACTAGGATTAGTAAACCCAGGGATTAGAGACAGACCAATTCATGTACAGTTTTATAAGCCAAGTTAAAGTGAGATCATTTGGACCAAATTAGTCCTTAATTCAATGCATATTGAATGCATACAAAGTGCCAAGTATTTTGTGAAATTCTGTGTATATATTAACAGACAAAATACGCTTGGTGCTTATCTTCTTTTGTGGGCTCTATGCGGGATTACAAACCCAAGTATTTGATGACAACATAAAAGAAAAATCTGTAAAAACTGTTAAATCAATGAGGAAGTAGATAATTCAATAATTCCATCAAGATCCTAGGTAGAGATTCAACATTTGGCAATTGTTTTGATTTTCATCTCTTTAATTAAAACAAGTTACCGAACTCATATCCAGCATACAAGGGCTTAATTCATTTATAAAAATTTTTAGGTAAAATTAATTATATGTAATTTTCTAAACAAAGTGCTAAGTAATGCGGGAACCAAAAAAAAAAAAAAAAAAGACTCACTGTACAAATTGCTCAGAATCTAAATTAAGTTACAAATAACTTTGGTGATCTTGCTACGTATGGCAAGAGAAAAAACCAGAAAGCATTAAAATAGTGTGTATAAAATATTAAATTCAACTTTATTGCATGTCAAAAGTACAGAAGAAAATTTAATGCAGTATAAATGACCCATAAACGTACATGTCTGCATTTAGAAAATCCCAGTGATCTCAAAGCCTAAAATCCCTGTCAGCCCATTTAAACTGAATTGACTTGAGATATTGCCACCAAGAGCACCTGGGGACATAAGGTCATAAAAAAGGAGATTACTCCAGTTTAAATCATGGAGCAATTGCATAGTACATCAGACTGAAACTTTTAAAATTAATTTTTGGTTTATTTATGTATTTGCTTACATTTAGAAAGTAAGAAAAATGGACCAGGATATTCTTTTTTTCTCATTCCATGTGGATAGTGATCCATTATCTTCTCTTTTCTGTTTAAACAGATTTATTGAACATAAACCTTATATGATGGCCTTGCGGAATTGGGTATTATATGAGGATTTGTTCTGACGTGCACATTAAGTTGACTGAATACACCCATCATGAAAAAAAAATTCTAATGGCCATCACTGCCAAGTTAACCACAGGCTCTGAAAATCCATCTCTGTTCTTTGAGGCCTGTAATAAATATTCTGTATCAATTAATTGTACACAGAATCCAGCTTTCTTTCAATGAGCTGCATTAGTCATACTACTATGGATTAGAGAAAAAGACTAAGATTTATTGAAGAATATAGGCAGATTTCATTCAGATTCATTGGCTTTCTTTACATTTAAATGGAAATGTATTACAATAGATCCCTATCAAAACATGCCACATGTTGATGGATTCAGAAAAAAAAAAATTGGTTTCATTATGCTTTCTAAAACACAACTATAAATATATTGTAAACTATTCGCTATGTTTGCTTGTTTTGAGTGGTACTGGGAAAGATGAGTGGTATGAAATCAGGTAAAAGAAATCTGAGTCTACAGGTCCAGAAGCAGAAGTGTCTTTAAAGGTCTAAATCCCCAGGAATTTTTGGACATCACAGGTAAGACTTTGGACAAGGACAGTGTCCATGAATGGGGATGTGAGTCAATATATCTAAATGTCCAGCTAAATTCTTGCTAACTTTTCTCCCATCCTTTTTCTTGTTTAGTTTCTGCTGCAGTATTTTTCCTCCCTCACCTTTTCTGGAGAGCACTATGTGATTACTTCTCTAGTAATGATGTGTATCATACTATCGCAAATTATTAATGCATATTCTCCTCTGTGTCTTCTGAAATCTGAAAAAATCTCATCCAAACAAAATATGCACACATTCTCCCTCTAGGATAGGGACTGAATGTATTCCTCTCTGTATTTCCAGATGCTTATCTGACATAATGTGCAGTATCTATCTATTGGGATATATCACAATGTGCTTGTGATACTTATGTGCTGTATTGTAATCAGTAAATTGTGTACCAAATGACTACAGGATGGATGGCCAATGGATGGGTGGATAGTGTATTTTTTTTTTTTTTAAGAGTTTATTTATTTATTTGTCAGAGACAGAGAAGAGCAAAGCGAGCACAGGTAGACAGAGAGGAAGGCTAAGGCAGAGGGAGAATCAGGCTCCCTGCCAAGCAAGGAGCCTGATGTGGGACTCGATCCCCGGACGCTGGGATCATGACCTGAGCCGAAGGCAGCTCTTAACCGACTGAGCCACCCAGGCGTCCCAGTAGTGTATTTTTTTTTTTTTTAACTATCATAGATTTGATGTTTACATTCTTATAATTTGAATTATAATGCTCACATTTGTTGAAAATATGTTGAAGACCATCTTTTTTTTTTTTTTTTTATGTTGAAGACCATCTTAAAGACTAAAGGGCAAACAACTTGGTAAGAACAAAACAAAATTAATTTACATACGTATTTTATTGTTTATTTTATAGATATATATTGCTTATTTTATTGTTTTGGCACAATGACTACTGAAAACTGCACAAAGAATGATCAGCTATGGTGTAATTTCCAAAGTTACAAGGGGTTTCTGTTCATAGCTTATATTATTTGGGGAGAGGGAATTAAGGAAAAAAAAATTACATGAGTCATATTAGAGCATTTGATTCACTCTTAAATTAGCTAATTAAGACTTTTATCTTTTCCCATACATTTTTTATTGTGTTATGTTAGTCACCATTGACTTTTAAATAGTTAGTGCAGAAATAAAAATAATACAATTTACATATATGTTGATGTCTGGTATAGGTAAATTGTATTTTTGTAGAGCTGACATTGAGAGGAATAATACCAAAATTAGTATTGAATTGCTGAGTACCTACTACACCTTGCATTGTCCCAGGTAATTTAAATACTTAATTTAAATAACATATTAATTGCGTGTGCTAGATAGTAATATTAATGTCAAAGTCAAATATTTTCAGGAAAATTAAATCAGTTTTTCAAGGTCTCTAAACTGGTAAGCTACAGAGGGACAATCTGACCACATGTGCGTTGACCACTCAGCCAGGAAGCAGTTCAAATTCACCTGCTACCAACAGCAAAGCCCAGCTAAGGAAAGGACAGTGCAAGAGTTTCTTTGTTCAGATCTGTTGGATGAACTAAAACAAAATCGTCTGTTTTAGCTGTTGCACTGGAATTGCTCTTGAAATGTATTGCCAGTAAAATTTATCTCGCATAATACTGGGAAAGAAATAAAAACATACTATTAAAAAATATTACACTTGTCAGGAGAAAATTCTGTAAGACTTTGATGAGGTTAAAAACTCCTTGGAGATACTGTCCATGTCCATCTGTATCCCATCATGATCATGCCATTAGACCTCAGATAATACCATCTTGATCTCTCTTGAGATTAAGCTGTGCCTTTTCATTATTTCATACCTTTGGTAATCTATTATTACAGAGGCTTATGTGTTTTATTTGCTCAGTAGTCTGTGGATTTACTGAGCTTATGCATTATTACTGTTGTATCTCCATACATATTTGACACCCAGCAAGCTATTATTAAATGTTTACTAAATAGAAAAGGAAGAACAATTTCTATATGCATTCAAATAGTTATCAGGTGCTGATATTCATAGACAGAAGAGTTGGAAGTAGTCTCAGGTATTTATAAAGCTATCTCTTAAAGTTATGGAGCAGTAATTTAGGAAATCTTCAGGAAACGTTTTATTAAATGAGTGCTAGCCTATGACAATATGGATATGATCTATGCAAGCAAATCTTTGTTTGGTAAGATACTTTTAATGGTAGCAATCATTGTGGGATAATTTTTAGGAATCTCTTTTAAGGTTTCTGGATTTGTACTTCAACTGTCACCTTCTACCAATATAGATCATCTATGAAAATTCAATGACCCTTTTACTTGGAGAAAAAGCATTGCAGAAATTTTTACCATATGATTATATTTTATAAAATATAAGATTAATATATGTGTAAATGTACTTTCACATCTACAGAATACATTTATGACCTTGCTCAAAGTATTTATATATATAAATATATATATATATATATATATATATATATATTTTTTTTTTTTTTTTTTAATTTTAGAGAAGGGGAGAGTCCGAGTGCAAGGAGGGGAGGGGTAGAGGGAGAGAGAAACCCAAGCAGACTCCATGCCCAGTGCAGAGCCCAGAACAGGGCTGAATCTCACGACCCTGAGATCGTGACCCGAGCTGAAATCAAGAGTAGGGAGCTTAACCGACTGAGCCACCCAGGCGCCCCTTTAATCTATTTTTAACATGGAAAAGGAGACAATGACACCTTTCTTGAAATATTTTGAAAATTAATCAGTTAAACAATAAAAAGGGATTAGAAAGTAATTGAAACATGGCAAAACTTCAGTAAGTGTTAGCTATTATGAATATTATTCATGTAAGGGAAACCTATCTTAGAGAATATAAGAGAAGGCTTAGTCAAACAAATTATATTGGAATGTAAAAAATTTATGGAAGTGGAATGCTTGACTTTTAATTTGGGATTTTAATTAAAAACATACAAAGCTATCATGTGGTCAATTAGCTTTTGTGGCTTGAAATTAGTTAAGTAATAACAAGTATTTAGATTTGTAATATAACCATTCCCTGAAGGCTCATTTCTCAAATTCAGCCTGGCCTGGTTTTAAATACTGAATTAATTTATTAAAAATAAGTACAAATTCAAAACTATAGTTACGAATTCAAACTTTTATACTAAAAGGAAAGCATCCATTTGTGCAAACTCCAAGTCTGAGAATTGTTGTCAATAGTCACTCGCTGGTTCTTAGATTCTTAGTACAGGAAACTAATTCAAATCTGAAAGATAAATGTTAAATGGAGAGTCCTGAATTGTACGCTCTGTCTTTAGCAAACCATCGAGCCATCAGTAAATGCTTCATAGTCATAAGCTTTTGAAAATTTCTACGTATCAAACCTACCAAAAGAATAATATATTCAATATATTCCTAGAATATATACTAACTTCTCACTCTAAAAATATTGCAACAGAGAATATCTGTTCCTACTTTCTATTCACAGATTACTAGAAGCATAATATGTCTGTCTGAAAAGTTGCCAAAGTAATGAAAGAATGTACAAAAATATATAAGAAGAAAGATGTTCCTAAATGTTGCCTTTCGAAAGGATTAATCTTCCTTGAGTGATTTATTCTATTAAAGTAGTTTACTCAAGATAAGATAGCAGTTATTAAAAAGTGTTATACTGACTGAGGACACTTTTCCTCACATACTTTCCCTTCCTTTCTCAGATAATTAAACACTATCTTGCGAACACTATATTCTCCTTCGCCGTTAAGCATGTATGAGTAAATTACATTTTCAAGAAACTCTTGCTTCATCCATCTTCTTCTCCAAGTGCTGTTTTGTCACTATGATCCCTGTCATATTGAAAGCCTGGAAATGCATTGTTTCTCGAATGAAATCACTTGTGTGTCTTTCTACACCTGTGCAGTACCTGTTAACCAATAACAAATAATGCTCCTGAGGGTTGAAACCTGGTGCCCTTATTCTTCTTGGTCATCTACTCATATGATTTCAAATATCAGGGGTACCAGGACAACTTTGATTTATATTTCTCGACTTGACCCCTTGCCCTCTCTTTCCCTGTGCATAACGCGGCTGCTAGACTTTTATTGATCATAAACGGGACCACATTTTCACCTTCCTCTCCCATTTCTCCCTTCGTTCCAATAAGTTCTGAAATAATTCGGCTAAACCCCAAACCTCAGAGGCTATGAATCATCTTTTACTCTTCCCGGACCTTGTTCAATCCGTGGAATCACTTACTAAAATGTATTCTCCTCTGAATCCAGCTTTTTTTTTTTTCTCTTGTTTTACTATCAGGTGCTTTATCCAGGTGTGTAGAGATTCGAGCAAACGTATCAAAATATGTCAATGATGACTTTGTTTGGAAGTAACATTAATGGTAAATATTAGGTCAGTCAGCTCAGAGTCTGACTCTTGGTTCCAGCTCAGGTCATAATCTCTGGGTGGTGAGATTCAGTCCTGCATCAAGCCCCTGGGGGTAGAGTCTGCTGAGGATTCTCTCTCTTCCTCTGCCCCTTCTTCCCCAACTCCCACACTCTCTCTCAAAAAAAAAAAAAAAAGAAAAAGAAAAAAGAAAGAAAGAAAGAAATATTAGAAATATGAATATCTTGCTCAGGCCATATTATCTACCTTCCTCAAATTATTCCACTGCCTCATTTTTACCTCCTTAAATAAAACTCACTTGGGAGATCCAAGAACCTTTGAAAAAAAGCTTCACTTCATGTCATATGTTTATTACCTATTGAATCGTTTTATCTCTTCAGACTCAAGAGCGGCTCTTTTTTTCCTCTCTGATAGCTTTCTCTTTTATCTGAAGATGAATTATTCATTCAGTGCTATTTTTAGGGTCTGCTGTCTTCCAGGTTCTGAGTTAGGCACCAGAAATTACAGTCGAAAAAGTTATAGTTACTACTCTCAAGGAATCTGGTTTTCCTTGGGTGGAGGGGGATACAGATAAATGGACAGTTCAGTTTTGTTCACTGTGGTAAAGAGCAGAAATGAAGAGATCCGCAAGGAGCCAGGACATGGGTAGCTAGGGTGCAGCGAGGTCATCGGAATACACGTTCCCTGAAGAAAAGTTGGAGAAGAACTCTCCAGGTAGGAGAAAACCAGTGCACATGGAGAGGCAGAAAGTAGAGCAAGGTATTTTGAGAACTGTGATGATTTCAGTAACACCAGAATCAACCCCCTATGGGGGGCACTCTCTACGGAATAAGTCTTTAAAGTAAAGTTTCAAATTTTTACTGGAATGAGTCTGAGTGTAATCAAAATTTAATAGCGATTATTTTCTCCAATTTGTATATAAATTGTTCATTCTCAAGCATGTGTTTACATTATTAAACGAGATTGTTCCATGTTAAACATGACCTTTATCCAAGCCAGCATTTACTTGTAGGTTCTTCTATTTCTTTTGTGATTATAAAGTTTTAAGGGTCAGATTTTGTATTTGGATTAGGTAAAGGATTCAACAGTATCTAAATTGGCTGTCTGGATTCCTAAGGGTCGGTCAAAAAGGTTAGCTTATTCATTGCTAAGAAAAGTGAAAGCCAGGCAAACTTCTGTGCCCGTGCAGTTCCCTCTATGTGACTCAGCCTTTCAACACACTTTCCTTTGACGGAGCTAACCCTTCTCCCCCTTTAAAGTCTCAGGTCACTGATTACCTCCTGAACCTATTTACAAAGTTTTCTGCTGTGCTAAGTGTTCTTTCTCTGTGACCTGAGATGAATCTTTAACCGTATTATTGTCTTTACAAGATAATCTTAAAACAATCTTTATTAAAATTTAGCTCTCATATTACATTATAAGATTCTTAGGGTATTATCTTCTCAAGAGTTTTATTTTCAGAGCCAAATGCATGGTCTGATTTACAGCAAGGTCACTTCACCCATGACCTTGTATATTCTCAACAATCCGTGTTTCTGCAGCCACACATTTCATAAATAATGCTAAAAAGTAGAATAGCTTCATGGAAATGAAAACACAATTAGTGTAAACGGCTGTCAGACAGACAGACAGACACACAGATACACAAGAAGCAAGATACACAAGATACATAAGGAGGTTAAGGATTGATTGTATTTAGAGGGTTGGAAATAGGCAGAATACCCCAGATCTAAAGATTCAGGTGTCTCAGCCCAGGGGTTTTGCTGTGCTCTGTTCAGGAGGCAACAAACATGTTGGAGATGGGTTGATTGACATTTGGGTTGTTCTAAAGCAGGGAGAATCTCAAAAAGTTATCTGAACAGGAAATGTTTTTCTCTATGGTTACCTAGCTTCGGCAGAATAGGCAATTCCAATCTCAGCTAATTACTCAGGAGACAAAGAATGACAAGTAGTAGTCTGTGTCTGCCCTTGTCAACAGCTTCAGTCAAAAGAGGAAGGTCTAAGACTTTTCACAGGCAACAAGCAAGTCTTATGGGAATCATACAAGAGAGTGGACAAGACTCTTCTCTAAGCCAAATGGAGATGGGTCCTTCTTTGTAGTAAGCCATTTTCCAGAAGACATGAAGTTGGGGGATTTTGGAAAAAATAAACTAGGAATGTTTCTACACTGTCACTGTTCTCTGAAAGTGAGAATTCAAGAATAGTTAATATTATGTTAAGCTAATTAAACAAGGAGGCCATTGGATGAGGTGGCTCAAATGTTACAGTGGCCTACCAAAATATAAACCTGTTTGTTAAAAAAGAGAATAGGCCCAAAATGGAGTCCCTTGAGCTAAACTTATTTCACCAAACCGAGACTTAATACCTAACATAATTGCAGTTTCAGCCTTTCCTGGAATGTAATCTTAATGAGTCAGTCTGCAATTTCTTGGTCAGCACTAAAGAGATAATTCACCTCATAGACCCCTGACAGTCCTCCGAAAGAAGGTGATCTTGTCTAAAACAATCCACTCTTTACTAGTAACTTTTGTGGAGAACAAAGGCAAATGAGATACAGAAAATTTTTTTTAAATTCCTTAGAACTTAAAGCCCACTGACAAGTACTTGAGACACAGTAACCTCTCAAGGAGCTTGGCTGTCTCAATGTTAATACTTTGCTAGAGACAAAAGACAATGTGAGCTTGACTTGAGCCTGCCTTCCAGGATCCTCTAAAAAATCCCTCTGGAAACTTCCTTGATCTCTACCCCCCCCCAACATATATGTTAGCAATCATTTCCTAAACATATGGCCCATTGATACCCATCTGAAGAGTCTCATGACTCAGATTTTGCTAGACAGTGGTAAATGACCTTTTTCTAACACCAGCTAGACCCCCAAGGTCCTGGACACCTTGTTTCCAAATTCCTTACATTATCCCTAACCCCCTTCCAACTTGACAGTATATAATCATTCACTCCTCACCATCTCAGTGCAGTTCTTTCTGCCCATGGGTCCTGTCCCTGTGCTTAATAAAACCAACTTTTGCATCAAAGTTGTCTCGAGAATTTTTTTTTGATGGTTCGCTCCCAGACCCCAACAGGTCACATCAGTAAGTTCCTTGTTCTACCTCCCTCTGCCTATATCAGTCTTTATTTTCATTTTTTAGAACTCTTTTTATTTGTTAGATGGGATGCCACCTGAGTCATCATTTGTTGAATAAAGCCAATTAGAAATTTAAATGTACTCAGTTAATTTTTTTTAACACTATAAATACCTCAACCTTAGAAGATCAAAACACTAAGGACAACCAAAAACAAATAATCACTAGGCTTTCAGCTGTATCCAATCCAACCATTTCCTTTCTTACTTCCCCACTCTATAGAAGTCTCCCCCACCGCCCCTTCGGAGAGCACTCTTAACTGTATCTGGTGGGTGTTGTCCAGTTGGAATCGATTTTTGCTCCAATAAATTCTTAAAATTTTTAATATGTCTTAGTTTATCTTTAACAACTGTCACAGCTTACTGAATATGTACAATGAGAGAGTTTCTGGTATTCATACTTAATGATGTTTATTATCAGTTACTCTAATTTATTTATTTTTATCAAAATTCATAACTTTAAATATATTCAGGATTTTTCTTCTGCTAAAAGTCTTTTTTTCCCACAGGACTACTTTAGTAGTCCTAATTCCATTGCCACCTTTGAGTTTTTTTTTTTTTTTTTGGTCCCAAAATGCCTCTAAATTACAGTAATATATCATTACTTCCAACAGTTGTGACCTAATTTTTAAGGTCAGAAATACGACTCCAAAAATCTGCTAATATAGGGGGAAAAGTTGATGCTTTTGTTTAATTTCATTAGTAAGCAAGATTTTTTGTGTTCTACATAGAAACTAGGTTAAGTTTTCAGTTTCAAAAGTCTTATAAAATAAATGACCATGTGTTTGATTTATACAGTCAACATAGAAACCGTGCACTTTAGAACTGAGGAAAAATGGAACTTGGATTTAATGCTAGAATTTATGCTTCCTGTAATTTGTTAGATGTGGGTCAAATTAATGAAATATTTCATTGATATTGTCCTGCTAGAATTCATAAGCATGCTATAATTTTGCACTGGTTACTGTTCTTGAATCTATATTAAAATAACAAAGATACAGTGCTGTGAAAGATGGTGCTATAATATTGATTGTTTATAGGTTTACTTTTTCTTTATCGTGTAACCCCAGGGAGTCCTGCTTCCTTTCTAATGCATTATTATTACCAGTTAGGCAATGGGGATTAACATGAAACAACAGCTGATTTCTTCTTAACCTTTCTCTCTAACAAAATGTAGCATTGTTAATAAGACTGAGTTGTGAATTAGGAAAAAACAATTATTTCTTCTTTATAATAAATTTTCAGAAAAAAAAAATCTATTGTAAGCAATGTAAGACAGCCCAATCCTTTGAACTACAATACATAGTAAGAAAGAACGGACAAATTTATGTCTAAAAGTTAATATTTTGTGGGCAGAATATTGTTCTTGTTTAGATATCTTTTCAGCATCATTAAAAATCAGCCATAGCAAGAAAAATCCATGCCAAAAAAATTATATTATTTTCTTCTTGCTATAGAAATACACACAGAGAGGGGTCTGTTGAACGTCTGATTCTTAATTTTATCTTAGGTCATGATTCAGGGTCCTGAGATGAAGCCCTGCATTGGGCTCTATGCTCAGTGCAGAGTTTGCTTGAGATTATCTCTTTCCCTCTTCCTCTGCCTCTACTCCCTCTCTCTCTCTCAGATAGATAGATAGATAGATAGAGAGATAAAAATCTCAAAAAATATATGAGTAAAGAAATATGGAAAAAAATACAAAGGAAGTTTTTCCAGTTTTTTCATCTGCCTAATTCCAAGACAGGCCTATGTAAAGAAGATTTAACTCTAATCTCTGTGACTGATGACAATTTTTCAAGATCCACAACCCCAAAGACATAGGCAACAAACACAACTCTTAAAAATATAACCATATATATATATATATATGACAAGCTTTCTTCTCCATAATGCTAATTCTAAAAGATGGCTCACTAAAGGATGCTTTGTAGATCTCCAACAGAAATTTTAGAAATATTAAACTTCTATTATTATTCCATATCTTTGTTAAATTCTTGTAAAATCAGAAGTGATGATTGTGAAATTGTTTAAAAACACATGCCTCCTTGCAGGAGTAGGGGAAAAGTGACCATTTTGAAATATGCCCTGAGCATTCTCCAAAACAAAGACGTACTGTCCAGGTGAAAAACTATGCCAGAGTCTTATCCCACCCAGAAAGGAGTCTGTTTACCCAATTCCATGCCCTCTAGCCTACCTCTCTTATCTGAGAGGGGAATTGGGAACTAAGTAACACTTGTCAAAGTCATAGCCCAGGCCATAGACCCACTAAGAACTTAGATTTAATCATAGTATTATAGAATGCTTACTCTTACCACCACAATAACAGAGATCCAGAATTATAAAAGCAGATTAAAGTTTAAATAAATACAAGACTCAGAATCTACTTAGGAAGGAGCTGTTAGGGAAACTCAGAGAAAAGAAGAAAAATAAAAACAAGAACACTGGAGGAAGGTGACAACTCTGGCATATAAAGCTACAGAAATATTAAATATAGCTTCACTCCTTACCAGAAAAAACATAAAACTTACAAAAAAGTAAGTAAAATATTTTACTTTGGTTCATATTTCCTGATACATCAAAGCTAGATTTTTTTTTTTAATTTGTATTTTTTTAAATTTTATTTATTTATTTGACAGAGATCACAAGTAGGCAGTGGTGGCGGGGGGAGCATTCTCCCTACCGAGCAGAGAGCCTGAAATGGGACTCGATCCCAAGACCTGGGACCATGACCTGAGCTGAAGGCAGAGGCTTTAACCCACTGAGCCACCCAGGAGCCCCTCATATCTAGATTTTAACTAAAAATTAGAAGGCATGTGAAAAGACTATAGAAAACATGGTCCAAAGGGACAAAACAAGCATCAGAACCATACACAGATTTGGAATTATGAAACAAAGAATTTAAAATAAAATGAAATAAAATTTAAATGAATTAAAATAATTGATTAATAATGATAAAAAATAAAATTTTAATGTGTTAAGGTCTCTAATGAAAAATGTAAGAACCATGAAAGAACAGATGGGTAAGGTAAGTAGAGAGTTAAAAACTCTAAAAATCAAAATGAAATGCTTAAAATAAAACACACCATAACAAAAATAAAGAAGAACTTTGATGAGCTCATCAGAAATTGGATACAGTGTAGAAAGAATCAGTGAGCTTATCTAGCAATATTGATAGTAGCATTATTCACCATAGCCAAAAGGTAGAAACAACCCAGGTTCATCAATATGCATAGATAAGGAAAATGTGCTAGATACATATGCAATGGAATATTATTCAGCCATAAAAAGAATGAAATTTTGATATATGTTACAATGTGAGTGGACCTTGAAAACATTATGCTAAGTGAAATAAGCCAGATGTGAAAGAACAAATATTATATGATCCAGTTTATATGAGACACCTAGATTAGGCAAATTCATAAAGATAGAAAGTAGAATGGAAATTAACAGGAGTTGGAGGGAATGGGGAGTTTTTTGTAATAGGTACAGAGTTTGTACTAAGGATGGTGAAAAACTTTTTAGGTATATTTGCTCAGCATAATTCCCTCCAGTTCCATTCACATCATTGCAAATGGCAAGATTTCACTTTTTGATGGCTGCATAGTATTCCATTGTATATATATATATACATATATATATATATATGTATATATATATACACACCACATCTTCTTTATCCATTCATCTGTTGATGGACATCTAGGTTCTTTCCATAGTTTGGCTATTGTGGACATTGCTGCTATAAACATTTGGGTGCACGTGCTCCTTCAGATCCTTACATTTGTATCTTTAGGGTAAATACCCAGTAGCGCATTTGCTCAGTCATAGAGTAGATCTATTTTCAACTTTTTGAAGAACATCCATGCTGTTTTCCAGAATGGCTGCACCAACTTGCATTCCCACCAACAGTGTAGGAGGCTTCCCCTTTCTCTGCATCCTCAAAAACTTTTGCACAACAGAGGAAACAGTCAACAAAACCAAAAGACAACTGACGGAATGGGAGAAGATGTTCACAAACGACATATCAGATAAAGGACTAATATCCAAAATCTATAAAGAACTTATCAAACTCACCACCCAAAGAACAAATAATCCAATCAAGAAATGGACAGAAGACATGAACAGGAATTTCTGCAAATAGACATCCAATTAGCCAACAGACACATGAAAAAGTGCTCAACATCACTCAGCATCAGGGAAATACAGATCAGAACCACAATGAGATACACCTCACACCAGTCAGAATGGCTAAAATTAACAAGTCAGGAAACAAAGACAATTATCATATGATCTCTCTGACATGAGGAATTTGAGAGGCAGGGTGAGGGGTTTGGCGGGTAGGGAAAGAAAAAATGAAGCAAGATGGGATTGGGAGGGAGACACCTTTTGTGAGATTCTTAATCTCACAAAACAAACTGAGGGTTGCTGGGGGGTAGAGAGAGGGTGGTTGAGTTATGGACATTGGGGAGGGTATGTGCTATGGTGAGTGCACTGAAATATGTAAGCCTGATGATTTATTGACCTATATCCCTGGGGGGATATAATATATTACATGTTACTAAAAATAATTTTAAAAACTTTTTAGGTATAGATAGTGGTGCTGTTAGATCGCTTTGTGAATGTATTTACTGAGATATACACCTACAAATGGCTAAAATGATAAAAAACAAGTTTTTTTTTTAAATTTTACTACAATAAAAAAAAGAATCCATAAACTTGAAATTATTTCAGTAGACTCACTAAACTGAAAAGGAAACAGGAAATGATTTTTTTAAAAGTACTTACTATCCAAAAACCATGTAAGACCCTCAGATGGTTTTCCATACATGTAACTGGAACACCAGAAGGAGAAGTAAGAGAGCAGGAGAAATATTTGCATTTGGAATATTCTAATAATGGCTGGGTTGTTTCCAAAATTAATGACAAACACAAAGCTTCATTTCTAGGAATCTTGGAGAATGCCAAGCAGGATAAACATCAAACAGTAGATGCCTGGACATACCATATTCAATTGAAGAAAACCAAAGGCATCTTGAACATCTTGAAGAAGACAGAGGGGGGAAATATACCTTGCCTATAGCAGAACTAGAACAGGAATTGCATAGGACATCTCTTTATAAACAATGCAAACAAGAAAAGAAGAAAATAGAGTAAAAATATTTTAAAGTATTGAAGGAAAAAACACCAGCCTGACTCCTTCATGACAGCTTGTTACCAGGAAATGAAGACTCACCTTCAAGAGGTATTTCCTTCTATTTCCTTTCTCTTCCTTCTGAAATTTAGTATCTCTGGAACCTTCAGGAACTTTGTAAGCTTTTTCCTCTGTGTCAGTAGAGGATTTGTCTTCCTGTAGTCAGTCATCTTCATGACACTTCCTAGTCAAAGGGAACCTCTTCAGGCATTCAAGTTGGGTTCTGATTCCTGACACCTACCACTGCAAGGTCCTCTCCACCTTTTGTGATCCCCTATGACTTTCCCTTAGTTGTTCTCAGCTGATTTAGCAAATAGAAAGGTGCAAATTTAAATAGTTCTCTCTCTTCAGGTTTAACTGAAGATACTTGTTGTAGATGTTTCTCTTTTGATTCTGTTCTTTGTGCCACTTACAATGATATCATAAGAACTGGGAAGCGTTGTGAGTAAGTCACCTCCATATTTCTAATGGGACCAGAATGTCTATGTGGGGGCCAAGAGGGATACCTCGTGACGGATTCTGGGCACACTCAGAGCCACATGACTAGCCAGTTGAGTGGATCACTATTTCCACCTTCCCCAAATGTGAAGGGTTTTGCCTTCTTAAGTGCTCAGCACTCCCTTCCTTCCAGTGAGAAAGAGTATACATACCTGAACTCAATTCCCATGGCATCATAGACTCTTGTCTTCCAGGTTCTGGACTCTAGGGTTCCAGTTCTTATCTAATAGTAATTGAGATAAAGTCATGTTCAGAGTGCTGCCTGGTTTTTTCTGGGCTACAATGTCACTCTTACGGAGGAAGGGGTGGTTACCCTGGTAAAACACAGCCATTTCATGTATCCATGTGAGCAGGAGCCCAAGCTCACCTCCAGGCAGAACCCTGAGAAAACAGGGACTTGTATACCTGCTGACATGTGGACTTCTGATTTCCAGGCTTTGCTCAGCAATAACGATGGTATTTACCACAATCCCTGTGCAAAATTACTCAGAAGTAGCATGTTTCTATTATGTTAATAAATTTATAGAAGGTGTAGCAATCTAAGGCACAATTAAACATTTAAAGCAACAGTAATAAAGCAATAAATCACAATGGGAAATGTATTTCTGGGTACCTTCAGCATAAATTCCAGATTTTATAAAGGCAGAAAACCAGAGGCCAAAAATTACATTGAATTTCTCCTACTTATATTAATAGCTTTGTCACAAGAAGGCCAGACAGTTATTATTTCTCAGTCTTAAAAATTGTTTCATAACTGTCCCCCCTGAATTAGAAATTTAGAACCCCTACGCAATAGAAAACCATCTAAATAAAAAAAGAAAACTATTAATTTTCTCAAATGATGATCTCCTTCAGTCTTTATCTTACATATGTCAGCTTACCATGACTTAGTATGGAATAAGACAGTAACACTGGAATCAAACATGTTCAGCTGTGTGCTCCAAAACTTAGCAATAAGGTAGGGGAAGCCTAAAAGAATCAAAGTAAGTAAGGATGACAGGGCTTTGACATGAATACGGATTAAGAAGACTGATATGATGACAGCAAAGTGAAGGTATATGATTACTTTCCAAATCTCCAAATATTTCAAATTATCAAAGTCTTTTTAAACTTTGCAGGCTATGAACTACCTAGGAATTAATGAAATATTATAGAGAGCTCTATTTTGAGACAAGTGACAGATGCAGTTGAAATATCTCCAAGAAACTTAACTTAGATCAGGTTTTGTATTTCTCAGGAAGGTAAATTTTATCTAGATACAATTAAACACATTTTCATAAATATTTCTGGCAATAAGTAAATGCACAGCTTTTGAAAAGTGAGCTTCTGTGTGTTGATTGATTTTGTTCTTTTTTTTTTTTTTTCTGCAAATACTCAGAGTCTAGAGAACTACCGATTTTGATACGAGAGTATGCTTCCTGTTTTGGCCTGGGAATAGTTCTATATCCTACGGTTATGTAAACGGATGATCTTCAGAAGAGACTTTTAATAATAGAAATAAAGGAATGTTTTTCTAAAAACAAACAGTGTAGGTACTCTTAAAATCAAACATAATGTGCTCTCATTATTACATATCTAATATGTAGAACACTGATTAAAAAAAATCTTTACCTTTGGAGAATGCATACAGAGACAAAATGAGCACAATGTGTTCTTTTGCAAATTCTCAAAACTGCAAAGTAGTGTGTGAATTTTAAGATCTGCCGAAAGCTTATTCGTGGGCACCGGGAAGGCCAGCCCTCACAGATGAGCAGGGAAAGGCATTGGTGGGGGCAGCACACTGCCGTGCCAGGGGGCTACGCTCCATGTATTTTCCCACCTAAATACCAGATGGAAGGATTTTGCCCTTCCCTCTTTTTTTCTCCCCTGTCTCAGAGCAAAAAGGCACTTGGAACTAGCCCCCTTTGGGTGGGCTTCCACAGTGACATTTTTCTGATACTGGTCCTACTCAGTGTGCTTCGTTTACATCTTGTATTCCAGAATGTAAGAATGGGTTCTTACCATCAGTCATTGATTAATGCTATTGGAAACTTTCCAATCCCCTAGGTATCATACTAAAGGTGGAACTAATACTAGTTTTCAGAGCTAGGAAGTTGTTCATAGGACTCGGAGGTCGTCCTACTCGTAGTCTCAGAGAAAAGCACATCTGCTCTCGTCAACAAAACTGATACAACTTCCCAGAGTGACTGTGTCATCGGCTCCTTCACTGGTCCCAACTTCGCATTTCTCGGCCCATGTTAGCTTCATCCCCTGACCACATCTTCCCCATGGTGTGTCAGCCCTTCCATGTGTCACATTATGAAAAGCACTTTTTTCCTGACTAGTGGACCCGTGTCCTTAATGTCACAATCATCATGTCATGAATTGTGACAATGCTAAGGCATGTCATGAATTGTGACAATGCCAAGGGGAACCAGAAAGAAGTCTTGTCCTCAAGAGCTACTTCCCTATTCTCTCTGTTGTGAAGATGGGCTGGGTTGCTGGGGCGTACATGGAAGGTTCGGTGTTCCAGATCTCAGTGACTGCTGGATGTAATCTTCAGTTTCTCCTTCTACAGCCCGAGACCAACATTACAGCAGCTGAGTAATTCCTTAAGTCCTTTTCATACAAATAGAAATTTCTCTTTATAAAAACCAATGACTTAGCTTGACTTTTCCACTAGTACATATACAATATATATTATATAAATATTATAATATATACATATGCATGGATATACACATATATCCATGCGTATGTGTATACATATGTATATATTTACCCTTCTCAGTGTGTTTTCAGTTCCCAGGATTCCAAAGAATTTATCTTACATGTATTCATTTCCAATACTCATTACCATGGTGTTACCATGGCAACATCTTATCTGATTACTCTCTGATCAGGCTAACTCTTTTGTAGCTATTGTACAGTGATACAGGCCTATCCAACAAAAGGAGTGTGACATTCTATCTTTGTAGGTGCAAACTGTTCCCCTTTACCTTCATTCCCCATTAACTTACCCAGTGACACGAATAAACCATATTTCATAGGAGTGGAGACAAAGTGCACAGCTCAGAACTCACCTGGAAACTCTAATCTCTCATCCCCAAATTCCTTTTCCAATCACTTTCTTATGTACAATCGGGACATATTGAGCTTTCCAATGTAATCTTGGAAATATCACAAACATGTCAAGATCTGTTTTTCACTATTTTTCCTTATAGCATTTTAAAAAAATTTTCTGCAGCAACTCAGGGGTACCTGGGTGGCTCAGTGGGTTAAAACCTCTGCCTTCGGCTTGGGTCATGATCGGAGGGTCCTTGGATGGAGCCTGCATCGGGCTTTCTGCTCCACAGGGAGCCTGCTTACCCTTCTCTCTCTCTGCCTACTTGTGACCTCTGTCAAATAAATAAATAAAATCTTTTAAAAAAAATTTCTGCAGTGATTCAGACAGAAACAAAAAAGATCTCAATTCATTTTCCACGTTTTCTGTGTCACTTTTGGTCTCCATGAGCCTTGATAGAACAAGTATCTCAGAGCTCGTCCCCCACTGTTGTGCTGAAAACATGGGACAGATTCCTTCATTGTCATCTCCTCATTCCTTGGGCGGCTTTGTTTTTTCCCCAACCCCATCTGTCTGCAGCCGCTCAGCTGAATTTTTATTCACATTTTTGGCTTTCGAAATGAGTAATTAAAAGGTTTTGTGTTGCTGTTAGATTAAGCTTCTAGCCCCAAACTCTAGTGACCAATTGCTTTCCATCTGCCCCACCCCCAGATGTCCTACTGAAAATAATCTCAGATCCATAAAATCGTGATCACATTTTAACACTCAGAGTGCTAAAAGTTTACTGCATTTATCCATTTATAAATATGAATATAAAATTATTATGCCTGTACATTTGAGAAAGTAAGTCTGAATATACTCCTTTAAATTTCATTCAGGAAGAACATATAAATAGAAGTACGCAGCTATTATTTATGTGCATAATTATGACTCAGGTTATAAAGGGATTGTACATAGTTATTAAATTGATCTCAGAATTGTACCAATCTCAAAAACAACATGGGCATATACATAACTTTTATGTTCATTATTCATGAAGAAAATACTCCACTTGCGGCCAGCACAGAAAGTGAAAAGGTGACCTAACCAAGGAGCAGTTTCAGAAGAGGAAGTGCCCCTGAATGCGTGCACCGATGAACCTCAAGGTCTCCGGAAATGCCAATGCCCTTGCAGACACTGGATATATATAAAAAGTGGCCAGGGATTTCCCATACTAATGGAAGACCAAAAAACACTACTTGGAAGACCTTAAAATGTATGTGCATGAAAAGTGGTTGGAGGCTTGTGGACGCATATCTGAACAATAAATTTATCACTGGTTTGGAAATTTAACTGGCTTTTTTTTTTTTTTTTTTTGGTTGCTATTTTATCTGCAAATTCCAAATGCCTTGAGATACAACACTAGAGGGGATCTCTCATATTAAGTGATTTAGAAGGCCTGTATTTAAGGAGCAGGTGCAATCAAAAGCAAAAAGGGAAGAAATTAATTCAAAGGCAACATATGACCCCAAAAATCCTGGCAAGAGCCAGGATTGCAAGGGGCCACCGAAGTCGGAGGAAGCGATCACCACGTGTCTGCTAAGTACCACACCTCCCAGAAGTCGGCTACGTGCACGGCCCAGACTGCCAACCCGCACAGCTACCACCGGACCCCTGCTTCCCATGAGGATGCTCCCAGGCGACTGAAGGAAGCCGATGAGGGCAGGAGCACTGCTGGTGGCCAAAGCCTCCCGGGTGCCACTGGGAGAGGGAGGAGGAGGGAGGGCTGAAATAGACAAAGGGAGTTAAAAGGTACAAACTTCAGTTGTATGATAGATGAGCCTATGAGACCTACGGTACAGCGGGATCGCTGTAGTTCAGTAAGACTGAATTGCATATTAGAAGTTACTGAGAGTAAAATCTTCGAAGTTCTTATCACCGGAAACAGAATCTGTAACTATATATGGGGACAGATGTTAACTCGACTTCTTGTGCTGATCATTTCACAATATGTACAAATCGTTACGCTGTACAATTGAAATTAATATCGTGCTGCAGGTTAATTATACCTTGACAAAAAGCTCCCCAAATTTAGTGCCCAAATGAAGGCACACCCACACCTAACTTCTCAAATGCAGTCCTTTTCCTATATAAAATATGATAAGATGGATTTTGCAAGCACACATTTCTTCTTGTAATCAAATGTATTTATAGCTCTATCATTTGCAGAATTTTCTAGAATTATTTGAATTGCTGCACTTCCTCATTTCTTTGAAACTCAGTATTATTTGTATGAAATGGTTCTGTTATTTTCTCTAATACATTACAAGTACTCTGGAGGATTAAAATGAGTTTACATGTTACATAATACACAGATTATTGAGCTGGGGTTCACCTTATCTTGTTGCTAATAAAATTAAATGAAATATCCTCAGTTTTGATGTTATTTGGTATAAGTAGCTCTATTGCACATTGAATTTGAAAAGGTGGCATACTAAAAATTGAGGTAAAAAGATTTCTCTTTCAATGTAACTGTGTTCATAGACATGTAAATTAGACTTCAAACAGGGATAATAGCATTTCAAACAATGCTTGGCTGACTGTATTGAATACACCCACAGGAGAACAGTTGGCCAATCTTCGTTATTTGTATTATAACATCTCATGAGAACCCCAATAAAGGAAGTTGCTTTAATAGATATTTACATTAATAAATATCCAGTCAGTGGCTCTCTGCCATCCGTGCTCTGTCAGTACATTTCTAATTACTTCATTTTCTTCTCCTTGCTGTTGTTTTGTTAGCCATTTTACCATGCTAATGATCCCTCTTAAAGTTGCCAAATGTCAAGGCCTTTTGTGTATTTCAGAAACAAGTCAGGTTTAGCATTATCAGTAAAATAATGCAAACAATTTTATTCTGTATAAAGCATACTCAGTGATATCATTAAGATGGCAATGAAACATTTTTGTAAATTAAGGATTTTGAAAAATTTCTTTTAAAGAAATAAGTTCTCGAAGTCAACTGAAGAATGAAAAATGGAATCATGACGTTTCAACCCCAGAATGGGTGCTCATTAGGTATCTGGGGCTTTTCCGGAAACCAAGGTTATAAACTGACTGTTCTTTGAAACTCTTGATCACAAATTAGTAACTATCATTCTTTTCAATATTACTGATGAGGGAGCACGAGGCAGGCTGAAGACAAAAGTAAAAGCTGGCGCCTTGCACCCCCTCTCCATGCGCTCCGCCTCAGTCATACGTGTAGCATCCCTCAGGTAGCCCTGACTGCCATGAACAATAAGCAAATAGTTAGATTGCAGGGATCACAATCCTGCAAGACAGGAGTCTCCCTTGGCTTACAAATGTCCTAAATCTCACTAACAAAGACGATTGCTAGCAGGACTGTGACATCCCACCAAAAAGTCTCCCAACTGTCTTAATGTTAATGGCTGGTCTAA
Organism: Neogale vison; assembly: GCF_020171115.1. Lineage (NCBI taxonomy): Eukaryota > Metazoa > Chordata > Mammalia > Carnivora > Mustelidae > Neogale > Neogale vison. The sequence goes on from NC_058093.1 coordinate 133,030,963, forward strand.
AGACAACATTGATCAAGCCGCAAGGGCAAGGCCTCCTGCAGGCCTCGGACATCCTGGCACCTTGTAGGCCCTCTTTACATATGAAAACTCTGCTGAAACCTTCCTTCCCCTCACCTTCCCCCAACCGCAGGGTACAGAACCTGCCATCCCTCATCCCCGGGCAGCAGTTCTTCCTGCCCACGGGTCCTGTCCCGTGCTTTAATAAACCACCATTTAGCACCAAAGATGTCTCAAGAATTCTTTCTGGGTCAGCGGCTCCGGACCTCAGCCCACCGAACCTCACCTAGGTTCTAGAACTTCATCATTACTAAGGGAACAGAGTGACAGACCAAAATCAGAGGCTTGGTCCTCGCTTCCTCACATTTTGAGAGGTGGGGTCAAGGAGAAATCTACTCACCTTGTTTAAAATCTTTGCTTTGCCTTTCTAAAACTCACTGTCCATTCAGATACAGGTTTTACCTTTTTCTTTTTTGATCTTGTTTGTCTCCTCATTCGTTATTTCCCTCTTCTCTGGGTGTCGGTGCAGAACAGATTCAGAGAAGAGCCTCTGCGTGTAGGGCCAAGGCCAGCTTTGTTGGGGGAACCCAGAGGAAGACACTCATCCTGAATGAGACACCGGGTCAGCCTGCCAATCAATTCCTGTTCTGGCTACACAGGTCACAGACCCAGCAGCGTGGCAAACCAGGCTGTCAGAAGGCATTAGAGTCAATGTATTTGCAGCAATAAACATGACACAGAGTAAGACCCTGGGACAAAGTTGAAAAGGAAAAAAAACGTTAATGCTGTTATCTGAAAATCTAATGTTTTCACAGAGGATAAAAAGGGCAAAAACGGCAAATTTCCACTGTCTAGGCAACGTATGAAGTAACCAAGAATGACTTACAATCAAGATTTTTCTAAGTACCTTTTTCTATTACCTTTCAAAAAATATTAAATGAGCTTTTTTATTTGCCTGTTTTTCTGATAAATTATGGCTTCCGAGAGTCATGGATTTCACTGAGAAGGAGAGCTCAGAAACTTAATCCCATGGAATAAGAGAGATTAAGCCCAGGAAATGGACAGTTCCCTTTACCTGAAAGTGTTAGGTTATCCCTGATGGGGGACAGGAGCAGTCTGTTCTTTACTTGAAAGGGATTGGTTTGTCTTCTGAATTCCAATTTAGATAAACATTCATCAATAATAAAAGAAATATTTGCGTTCTGTATTGATGACTCATTTTATATTTTCTGTGGTTTGTTGTATATGTTTTAATATACAAATGTTGTTTTGACCTTTATATATTCCCAAAAGATCAATATGAAAGAAAACCTTTCTGTCAAGAGGATGTGAGTTTTAAAGCAAATTTACTCAGAGGACTAATATTAGATTCAAGTCCCTGTAAAAGGTTTAGAACCAGGCAGTATTATTAAATTTTGTCTTTAAATTCAGTTTTGGTGCCCTGCAAACGGCAATAAATCATAGTCTCTAAATGTTATTAAATGGAAGTAACTGAAACTAGACAACACTATCTTGATAAAAAAGCTAAAATTCTTAAATGCCCTGATTTCTAATAAAAATACAGATAAAACGATCTTTAGTAGATCTGTTGTCAACTAGGAGTAGCATCAGAGATAAGTTATTAAACAAATCTGAGCAGTAATTAAGGCTCAGATTTCTCCCAAAATTGAAATTAAATATGAAAATTTTTAGAGAACTTCTTTATTTTCGAAGCAGTTTTAAAATTTAGTTTATAAAAATTCGTGGCTTACTAATTTTCTTACTAAGTGTTTTGAGGCATACAATAAATATTGGAAAGTCTTCAAATTTCTTAAGGCATTCAATTATTTTGTGCAGCACCAAAGATCAGGAAGTGTTTATTAAAAATACAATATATCTTTCAAAGATTTATTTATTTGGGGGTGGCAGGGAGAGACAGCAGGAGAGAGAGAATCCCAAGCAGACTCCACAGGGATGGCGGAGCCGCGCTGGGCTTGATCTCATGTCCCTGAGATCATGACCTGAGTAGAAACCAAGAGTCGGTTGCTTAACTGACTGAGCCACCAAGGTGTCCTCGAAAGTGCAATATTTTTTAAACCATAATGGAGTATCTAGCAAATACTTATGACGTAAGTTAAACAGGTAGCTGTTGCTAGGAGATTTAACATTAATTTTTGAGTATATTCTATGTAAATTATTCATATAATTGGTCATGTCTATTTTGATAAGCATAGATTCTCAAATAATCATATTTTTCAGTAGTAATTATAATTAAAAACGACTGGTCAGAAGTAACATTCGTCAAAGAATATACTTGCAAATATTTTTAGATACGATATCTTTAAAGAATTTTAATTTTCCTCTTCCCTTAATTATTTTTAATTTCCAATCATCCATTTTTTTAAAGATTTTATTTATTTATTTGACAGACAGAGATCACAAGTAGGCAGAGAGAGAGGAAAGGAAGCAGGCTCCCCGCCAAGCAGACAGCCTGACATGGGGCTTGATTCCAGGACCCTGGGATCATGTCACTCATTTTTTAATGCATTCCTCAAGCATGAAAACACATAGATAAATGCAGGAACTACACAAAGGCACCTATCTCTCAGCTAATGCACGTTATTCTCTGCACATGGTGGTAGTTTCTTAAATTCTTTTGTTGATAGAAAAATGTGAAAGAGCCAGTACCCTTGCAAGAGATAATGCAATGTTAACATAGTGTTGACATAATTTTAATATAGTTGGAAACATTCTCAAGCTAAGTTACAAACATTTGTTTTATAACTTTTGAAGTCAGATTTTGGGAAAATAAATGACAGAGGAGTACAAGACATTAAGCATAAGTGAAGATGGAGTTTATTCATTTATTCTCTTACTCAACAAAGTTTTTTGCCACGTAGTAATATAGGTAATGCCGCTGTGCAAAAAAAAAAAAAACAAAAAACAAAAAAACAACAACAAGATTTTCCTTTAAGGAATTTATATTCTTGTGAGTGATGACAGAATAAAGAATATCTATAAAAGTATGCGAAGGAAATAAATGTCTGAGTAAACTTCACTTGATGCAATAAATAGCATATTTATAGTCTTATCTATTTAAATCTACATATTGTTTGACAGATGATTCTCAACTCTAAGATATGCAATGATAATAAAAGCAAGACAGTTTAGAATCTTTGGAAAGTATGATTCAAACACAATTACCCTGAGTCATAGACCCGCTTTGAAGATCAGGAAGGACCCCTGACGGCCCAGCTTAATGAGAAAGTGCTTGAATCTGAAGATAAGATCCTGGAAGTTGTGATTATAAAGAAGCATGAGTGCAACCAATTGGCTTCTTACAAAGGAATTTATTTCAAAACGTAGATTCTGAGTTTAGTGTTGACTTTTATGCATATTGCACATCAGATTGAAAGACATTGATTGTAGTTCACATAAAAGTATTTCTGACCAAATTCAAGGCTTATGGGTTGTAAATGTTTAGGAATTCAAATCTAATCTCACATTTGTATCTCTCACTTCAATTGCATAGTGAATAAAACATCATAAGAAAGTCTCTGTCTTTGGAATAATTGCTGAATTTTTGTTGATGACAATGAAGTCATTAATTAAAGTTACGGTAGGAGAACTAATTTTCATTAAATTTCATGTATGGAATAATGAATTATAGAACTTTTTAAGAGTTCGAAAATTGATAGGCACTCTTCTAACTACATTTTCATTTTCTGTACAGAAGATAAAATAAAAGAAACAACAATAAGTCACAGCCAATGGACAACAAAGAAAGCTGTCAACATTGTACTTGATGTCCAAAAGACAAACCACTGAGCTAACTTCTTCCCGAAGCAAGCTGAGTTCTACTTTTACCAAGAGCATTGTGAGATTTGGGTATGACGGTTGTATTTCCTTTTAGAAATGTCATTGTTTCAGGCAGTCCAAAATATGCACATGCAATCAGGAATTCACTAAAAATGAACGGGATCAGCTAGGTTCATGGATGCCGTTTATCATGTCTCCTTGGCCTATTAGATCTTTCTCCAATAGAATACATCAGTTTCATGTAAAGCAATTTCTTATACTCCTGAAAAAGGCTTTTCCTCACTATTGTCATCGGTCGTAGATGAAAACAGTGCATGGTATGCAGTCAGTGCCACTTGATACTGGAGCATAAAGTGCTTTAAAAATATGATTGGATTTAGTGGTCATAACAATGATGGACTGTGTGTACTGAACCAAATAAATGGTGTGTTGCCTTATACTGCCTGGCCAAGACGCTCATCTATACTCTGTCTCTACTTCAACTCTTGAATTTTTCAGCAAGGCACAGTAAAACTACATGGTGTTAAACAGTAATAGGGTTCCTGTGAAATACACACAAGCAGTGAGTTATAGTAACAACCTTTTGGATATGTAACTAGAGCATTGAAGAGTAGTAGTTGTTTCTATAACAATGATATTCCCTTAAAATTTTACTGGAAGAAGAAAAAAAGACAAATTTTTGTATTCTACTTCTGAAGTTTGTATATGCTTTCAATGTTAAAAAAAAAAGCTGTTAAATATAAATGAAAGTGATAGTTCACATTCCTACAGAAGTTTATATTTTCTAAATTGTCTTAGCATTGCTACTTTGTCTTACAATTTTATTATCTCTTAGATTGCTTAAACAAACAAACAAACTAATGACCTAAGAATGCTTCAAACAATTCAATTATAAAGAAAAATATTTTCTTCGATCACTTCCAAACCATATTTGTGTGCTTAGGGCTGCAAGTTTTCTACTCCTGTCTGATCTCGAAGTCTCTCACAGTTAGGGTCACTGCTTGTAACTCTTACACACGGATAGAGCAGATAAGATTATTGTCATTTTGTGTAGTGAAGGTACCTGAGGTTCAAGAAGGGTAGATGACCCATCCAGCAAAACTAGCCAAGCTGAGACAAGGGCAATGTCTGTGGCATTTACGTTTTACCATATTGTTTGATGAAATCTATGAACTGAATTTCTAGAGCCTGAAGAGTTCCTGTTTCCATGTTACAGGCTGGGTTTCCACGGCACCCAAATCAGTTACTTTGATAAGTCCCCCAAAGTGATGGAGTCATTGCCAGCCATAATAATCACTGACATTTTGTTATTACAATTAAATACCTATACCCGTACAGACAGAGCAGTACAGAAAGTGTTAACGATGATAAACTGGAGAAGCCATTATTTTCCAATTAATCAAGGAAATTCTTATCAACACTGCCTGGAGAAATGACCTCAAATTATTCTTGTGGATTTTACAGAGAAGGTATTATGCTTTGACTTCACAAAAGTGCAATAACACATTTGCCATTTGATTCCCTTCTCAAGTTTTGGCAAAACAAACTGGATAAGCAATCATAACAACAAATAAAAGGTAATGGTGTGATATGATGTTAGAAAATGTTTCAGGAATGCCTGGGTGGCTTAGTCAGTTAAGTCTCTCTGACTCTTGATTTTGGTTTAGGTCATGATCTCAGAGTGGTGAGATGGAGCCTGGCAAGGGGCTCTGAGCTGGGCGTGGAGCCTGCTTAAGATACACTCTCCCCCTCCCCCACTGCCTCTCCCTCCTTCATTCTCCCATCCTTCTACCCCAGCAAGTTTGCGGGTGCATGTGTGGTCTCACACGCACTCTCCCTCTCTCAATAATTAAATACATAAATAATGAATAAAAAGAAAATTTTTAATTGGTGTTTAATTATCAAAAGGGAAAACCTAAGTGGCAAACATTTATAAAAATCTACTTTCATAAAGTGGAAATAAATTAGACGACTATGGTACATTTCAGTGGGTGTGGATCCATTTCTAGTGGATGTAAAATTTCTAGTGTCACTGTGTCAACTACAGTTACAACAAAGAATTTCAAAGGTGGTCACAAAGCCCTTTCTGAAGGATACTCAGTGGGTTTGTAATTGGGAGTTGTGCAACAAAGCTTGAATAAGAGAGATAAAAAAAGAAGGAAATAGATAAAATATTACCTGATGACTTGGTTGAAGGGAAAAAAAAAGGAAAAATATGCATTATATCAAAAGAAAGCCTAGTATATTTGAGAAAAGTATATTTTGTATATTCAATCTAATATCAGCATCTGTTTGTTTCTGGGAAGCGTAAAATAATTAGAGAAATTCAGAAGTACGTTTTGCTGTTCATTAAGTCATCACAGGAAGCCAGGTTTATTATTGTTTAGGAAAAGACAGTTCTATGAAGATATTGTGATTGCACTGGGAGATTGAAAGGTCAGACCGAAATAGATGAGAAAATTCTGTTCTCACTTTTGTATTCCTAATGTATTCGGATCAATAGACTCAGGTGAATGGTTCGTAGAGGGTTCAAATTAGCCAATGCTGTCAGGGACCCATCAGCATTATTTTAGCAATTTAAAGAATGGAGAAAATTATAAACTGAAACCTGAAACATATTATGTACCGTTTAACAGATTAATGAAAGGTGATGCCGAGACCATGGTGTTGCTGTTGGCAATGCTAATAAAAACATTCACAAATTGTTTCTTTTATGAAGCACTTTGGCAGAAAGCATTTTCTTTTAACCTCACCACAACCAAACTGTCTTGACACGAAATTCTTTCCTTCTTCCACCTGTCTCACTAAGTGCACGTCCTTCCCTTTGCCCATTATTAAGTGGAAAGATAGTTTCCTAAAAATCATCTGTCGGTCTCTTTACATGCTTACAGAAGATTTGATTTTGAGCTGTAACCAGCATTTCTTTCAGAGAAGCCAATTACTTCTGAGCAATTTTAACTACCTCCTGAGAGGACTTACAAACTAATGGAAGGTGTTAGTACGATACAATATACTAGTTTCTGGAAACCGAGAAAGTTTGTCTCCAAATACTAACAGCCAAGTAGAAACAGATGGTTTAAATACCTCCATACACAATGACTGAACGAGTGTAAATGTCGTTGAGAGGAACACCCAGTGTTAGTGCTTGATACTCTGCTCAGCAGGCTGGGTACAGAAGGGTCAAGCATTAACCACACCAACAACATCACTCCGTCAAAATACCATAGAATGAGTTATTGACGATCCGTTGTTCCCCTTCACGTGTTGAAGATCCCAGCTTTGAACTCCTCAACAATTTGCTGTCCATACCGTGGCATTAGAATATGTCTCCTCATCATTGCAGCGATGTTTGATTAAAGGGCATTTTAAAGAACTCGCAGAACCCGGTCCCTAAATGAGAGTGCCAGGAAATCATGTAGAAAAAATATTTACATTTTTCAATGATAAACATTGCAGATATTTCAGCATTTTACAAAGTAAACAAACTTCTGTGCTGTACTATGAGCTCAGACACCCAGCCTGGCATTTAATAAAAAATCATAGTTAATATTTACTAATGCATTCTTAATGTCGGCCATACTACACAGTACTTTATAATGATTATTTCCTTTTACATGCACATAAAACCTAACCTAAACTATGCATGACTTCATATGCCCATTGTACAAATAACTTAAATCATTTATACTTCTCCAGGATTATGGTGTTAGGTAGTAGACTATCCAATATTTGAATCCCTAGTTCTTTGGGTATCACTCAGAATAAAACCATATAATCTACTTACCTACTACAAGTATCTCAAACTACACATTTTTGCTTCTGTGTTTATATATCTCAGAAATTTTAGGACCACTTTAAATTCCACTTTCAGTAGTAATGCCACATAACTTGGAAATGTGTGCTCTCAATCTTATTATCCAAACCCTAAAATTACAAATGCACAGACAGGTTTGAAAAACATCAATTTTGTCTAAAAACACTTTCCATCAGTAAACTTATTTCAACCATCTTCCTGCCAAGTAGCTACCTGGCCTCTCTTGAACAGGGTCAGTAAATTATCATCTGAGACAGCGGCTGCTCCTTCAAAAGTTGTTACAATTACTGTGGTCATGTTAAATTGGAATGTCTGCATGAACATCTCCTACAGGTACCCTTATTGGAACCTCATTAAAAAAATCTTATTTCTTTTGCCATAAGAGTATTTTAAGTAACTGAAAAAAGTATTTTTCCAATTGTAACACATTGGGTCTCTTTAATTTCACTCATCTTAGGCTGTTTTATATCCCTTGGCCACTGTGATCATTTTCTAATGTGCTTTTTGCAGAGTGAGCACGGTGCAGAGAAGTGAACAGTGTTTGGACCAAGATAGTTCCTTGATCTTAAACTATGACGTCAAAAAAGGACACGCACTTCATCCCCCATGCTGTCAGCCAGCATGGATTGTGAAATGAATAGATTTGCTGTCAGAAAATCTGATTCAAATTTCTCTCCGCTTCTTATTAGATGTGTGACCTTATTAGATGTGTGATCTCCTCTGAGTTTTATGATTTTCACCCTGAATCGCTTTGAATTTTATACATGGACTATTTCACAATGTTGCTAGTATTTCCTTTTAAAAATTATTCATATATCACACTTAAGGAGAATATCTTACGTAATATTTCTCTTTTGACAAAAGGTTTGGGTGAGACAGTGTATCAGATGACAGTTTGGTGGGATGATCCTGTCATCTCAACTTCTTTTTTTTTTTTCTGTTAGTACTTTAAAGTCCGAAGGACTACCTCATGTGAACTTTCTGGAGAACAATCTTAGTGTGGGTATTCAAGTTTAAGCCGGTGTCAAGGCGCTGCAGCCAATGACTGCCATCAACAGACATGCAACCAAACACATTTGAGTTTACTGACGTGGGAAGATCAAGCCAACTGGTGCCTCCATCAGAGGATGTTAGAAAAACTCGCCTACAGGATTTGGTGATCTAGGAAGTGTTCCCAGATGCAAGGATTTGTGCTCAGGAATTGGGGTTAATTTTATGATTGAATGTCATAATAATTTCATCTTAATGGTTGGAAGAAGAAAAAGGGACGGAGGCTGTGATCCTTCCAAGAAAGCACTCTCAGTCACATTAGTATGGGAGAAATTTTATTGCCTACATTCGAATATGGATATGGAACTAATCTTGCCCTTGTTTTGTTTCATCATGCTCACATAGTAGTTTTTCTGTGCTGATAGTCTTATTAACTTGTGTTCTTATGTTCTTATGCTTATGTTCCACAAAAGAACACCAAGATCTAGTTCTGAGTATGAGACTAGCTCCTGGATGAAAGGTCTTTCACATGTTATGTTACCCTTTTGGGCCAAAAGCATACAAAGTTTGATTGGAACACCTAGATCCCCTAGATCATTTCGAAAGATTTTGCTGATCATGCTTTTTGAAAAATTTAATTTTGTTTTTTGTATTTAAGCAACTTTATTATCATGTTTTAATTGTACCTACTTCTAGAAATTCTAAAGTTATGGAAAAATGATCAGATTATGTATATGATTACATATCAATGTCAAATATTAGGGATTATTTTGTGAGGTTCTCACTTGGAAATAGTTCTACACTACTTATTTTTATAATTTTATATTATGCAATATTAAAAGAACATTATCTAGCGTTTAGAGGTTTTATATACTTTTTTAAATTTTAAGTTCATATTTAAATTCTAGTTCATTAACAGATACGGTAGTTAGTTAATGTATATGGTAAAACTGGTTTCAAACGTAGAATTTGGTGGTTCATCACTTACATATATAGAGAATCCTTCTTACAGTTGAATGAAAACAAGTCCTTTCTTTTCCCTTTCCTTTTTTTTTTTTTCCAAAACGAGTTACTGAATCATCTGACATGATAATATCTATGCAAAATCATTTATGAGTTTGGAAAAGATAAATCAGTCAACTTCAACACAGTGATTACCGGAAACAAAATGGCCATTCATCTTTGAAGGAGGCCCTAAAGCTAGGAGTTTAGATTACTTAATTCTCCCAAGGAAATTCCCAGCTGGGTCTTTTTGTTAGTTGGTTGGTTTTTGTTTTGTTTGTTTAGCTTCCTCACGAGCTGTGTTCCACTTAGCTTATAGTATTTAAATAGTTAAAAAAATATATTACTATGTCTGAAATTTCTCTTTGGGTAGCTGAGAGGAATCCAAAGCTTTTATGAATGTTTAAGACCAACTTATCAGCTGAGATTTGGAAGGAGTTGTGTTTTCATATGAAACAGAGACTTAAAGGAGCACGGACTCCATAGGAAATGGAAGCATAATTCATTTTAACTGAAATAATTCCCTTCAGGTGAGAAAAATGTTTGAATGCAGGTAAACAATTCCAGCATAGAAGACTGGAGTGCCTTTGAATAGAACAAACTGTTTACTGTAGCAAGAAAAGCCCTAATACAGTTCTCATTCCTGATGGGCTGAATTTCGCTGGCAGTATTTTAATGACATCTGAAGCCTTCTGAAATATTTCTAAGAATTCTCAGCTTTAAATCTCTTGATGGAATGGATCTCTAGGAGTCAGGAGGAAGTTATGCTTTTCTTTGGATGTGACAAATAGGAATCTTTGAATCACCTCTTCAGAATTTTACTCTACCTGAGAAGGGCCTTTTCAATGGTCTCCATTGAAGGAGAGTTTCTCTCTGGTGTCATTTCTGGAAGTCCAATATCCCTTTGTCAGCTAAGTTTTTTTTTTTTTTTAAATGCATTTTAAATCTGTTAGTGATATTGTGATATTTACCTCTTGTGGTATTTAGTCATATCCGCCCAAATGAGATAGAACATAAGATTCAGGGAGTAAAATTTCCAAATATATGGAGCATCCTCTCATTATCTTATAAAAAACTAACTTATTAAAAAAACTTATTAGCTTAAAAAAAATATAGCTTGTGGCTCTTTAATGGGATGATCTTAACATAATTGAATGCAATGATAGTGGTTGAGCCCCAGGAAGCTTAAGGGTTTCTGAAAATTTCATACTTAATTGTAGCTTTATTATCTGATTAACTGTATTTACTTTTTGTAATGTTTGTGGATGATAAGGCTGGTGGACTTCCTAAATAAAGACTATAGCTTTAGAGAGCTATTTGAAAATAGTTGTAGTAAGATTTGGGTCCCTGTTATTGTTCCAAAACTAGGCAAATACTTCCCCATCATTATTGTTACAGCTCTCCATAAAGACAAAGCCTTAACCCACCCTGAAAAGAAGCGACAATAACCAGAATATACTGTTGACTTATTTAGAAGGTTACATAGGGCTTCACATTTTAGATTTCTAGCCATGTCCTCCCTTTGTAGCAGAAGGAAGATAAAATTACATTAGTGAGAGAAAAGAGCATACTATGTAAGAGAATATCTAGTCTTAATCTCAAGTTATATTTATTCATAAATTCATTCTTAATCTCAAGTTTTATTTATTCATAAACTCATCACCAAAATAGGATACTTTTCATATGAAAGATTTTCAGGTGTCTACTCCAACTCTAGAATTCTCTGATTTCAGGAAAATATTGGTTCTGCCAGGATCAGAGAGAGAAATAGGTCATTTGATGTTACATTTGATACGAATGTTTCTATTCTATGCAGTTATTGTACTCCAAATACTTTTCTTCTGAAACTCAGAGTATGAAATCAGATATTTAAAAGACCCTATAGTTTATTTTACTTCTTATACTGCTGTTTTGCTTTATTTCCTCCCTCAATACACTAGGCCAATCATCCAGTGATTTTGTGAATTAATGTTCTATGACATCAAGGATTGGGGAAAAAAAAATTTGAGGAATCTAAAATGTTCATTTACATACACAAAATTTAATTTTCCTACTAATATTTTATTGTAAGAGACCACCTAAAAGTAATTATTATTTTTTACTTCAAATATAAATACATAGACCAGTTTCCTTGGAAAACAATGGCATATATTTTTAAACTAGTCTTGTTGCTGTCGAGAATAAGAACATTTTAAGGTTAGTATATCACACAAACACTAATGCTCTGAATCTTAGTGGGTTTCATTCATTGGGCACTAAAAATAAAGTAACCTTTTTCTGAAGAGAGTAAATCAAATAAGTTTTTTTGTTTGTTTGTTTCCCTCCTCTCTACTACAAGTTTGAAGAATATCCCAGTTAGTTTCAGGAGGTAACTGTATGGACTGTATTTGCCCCCCTGGAATTTGTATGTTTAAGCTCCAACCCTCAGTGGGACTTGGCTTGGAGACAGGGCCTTTAAGAAGGTAATTAAGAGATAAATAAGATCATCAAGATAGGGTCTGATCCAATAGAATTGATGTCCTTATAGGATGAGGAAGGGACACCAGGGAGGTGTGGGCATAGAGGAAAGGTCACGTGAGGACACGGTGGTAGGTGGCCATCCACAGATCACAGACAGAAGACTCGGAAGAAACCAACCCTGCCAATACCTGCATCTTAGAACTCCAGCCACCACAACTGTCAGAAATGAATTTTGTTGTTTAAGCCACCCATTCTGTTATGTTTTGTTATGAAACCCCTTGCAACTGATATAATGCGTACGTTAAATTGTATAGAAACTCTCTATGTGCCGTATGTGTAATAGAGTGATTGATTTTCTTGCAGTTTTGAAGTTTTTTCTCACTTTGATTTTTCATTCATCTGTAAGCTCATGAAGTTTAAAATGATGTAATAGACCCATCACAAGTCTGCTGAAAAATGAGCATGCATCACTCTGGGACACTAGTAATAGGAATACTTTTGTCAAAATATTAATTATGTACATATTAAGCACTTTTGCGGGTGACAAAATATTGAATGCTAAAATGGACAAAATGACCAAGAGAAATTATTAAGACAATGCTTTTCCTGCCTTTGCTCCCAGAGAAGTACCTTAAAATCCTTGTTTTAAAGAAAGCAACAGCCTGCAGTATTCCCATAATTCCATATTAATTCCCTAAATGCAGTCTTTGCTACTGCCAAATAGTTCAACATTTGCTCTGGGCCAACTATGCCAGGGAGAACCCTGAAAACATCACAACTATATGATTTAACAGGGTAAATACAATAAGTAGTTAGGTTCAATTTATTAGAGTTTACATTAATATTATACAGTAAAGGTATAAATTTGCACAACAAAGAGGCTCCTTAGCATGTGTTCTATGTTCCAATTTTTGTTTTGTTTTGTATTTGCTCAAATACTGAATGAACGATGGCAACCACATTTTTGCATCTATAGGCTTTAGTCCAAAATGATAAAAAATAGGCTTACAGCATATTTCTCAATTATCTTACATACTTCTTATATCCAAATCCCAATAATTCCATAAAGATACAATAGTGAGGGCTTCAAAACAGGACATGCACACACACACACACACACACACAGGTATTGGTATCTCCTGAGTATTAGGTCATGCAAAGTTTATTCAAGAAATCGGACATGTTCACCTTCAAAGAGAGTGTGGTTAGAAATGTGAATAAAATATAAATTATTTCAATTCACTATAGAAGAATGAGAATAAAGAATGTCATAGACCAATATTAGCATAGATGACCATGTTATATGTAGTAAGACTGGTTTTTTTTTTTTTTTTTTAACTTTTACTACAAAAAAGAATTGCTGGTATGGGAGTGTGGGGGAGAAAATACCACTCATTTGTATGGACTTTTGTACTAAAAAGATGGCCAACAGCAACCTGTAATTTATTCCTATTTGCACAAAGCTGGATAGCCTGAAGGCCCAAAGGCATGTTAGGAAGAACAAGGTGTCAAAATTTAAAAATTCAAGCAGAGAGAGTCAGTTATCATATGGTTTCAGTTACTTGGGGAGCATAAAGAATAACATGGAGGATATTAGGAGAAGGAAAGGAGAAGTGAGTTGGGGGAAGTCAGAGGGGGAGACAAACCATGAGAGCCTGTGGACTCTGAGGAACAACCTGAGGGTTTTGGAGGGGAGGGGGTAGGGGGTCAGGTGAGCCTGGTGGTGGGTACTAAGGAGGGCATGTATTGCATGGAGCACTGGGTGTGGGGCATAAAAAATGAATCTTGGATCACTGAAAAAATAAAATTAAAAAAATAAATTAAAGGTGATTTTTATAAAAAAAAGAAATTTAAAAATGCAAATTTAAAAAAAAAATAGTGTTGCCATAATGAAACCATTTCCAGGAGAAAGTGTTTATTTCTAAAGTTAACCTTGATACAAAGATAAAGATTCTACCCTTGAAGTTTTAGACTTTGAAGGACAAAATTACCTTTTAATCTTATTTAGAAGCCATGAGAGGACCTAGCAAAGAATTTTACCATCATCATAATCTTTTTGTACGTAAGAAAAAACAAGAAAGTGCCAGGAGATACTACCTGTAAGAAGGCACTAAAGTCTTCTGCTGTGATTAAATTTAGTTATTCCTGCTACTTGGAAAAGAGAAGTGTTTCTCCCCATTAATTTTAACAACAAGAAAGAACATTCCATGACCTATTTGTCACATTCTGAAGTAAAAATAGGTCCACACCATTGCTCTCTACACCTGCCAGGACCCAGTCCTGACAGGTTTGACTGTGCTGGTGCCTCCTCACCATGGAGCACCGAGCACCGGGCTATGTTGGATCACAAACAGAAACAAGGCCTCCTTTTCTCAGTAGGGTACTTCAGTGCTTGGCAATTAACTGACTGAATCTGGCAGAGCTAATAGACCAAATTATTGTTCATTGTTTTCTGCTGCTTTATTAATCACTGCTCATCAAATCTGACTAAGATCCAGGTCTCTGGTTTGTTGGTATTGATTTCCTTTGTGTGAAAAGACCAGTCCAGGCTAAATGTTTTTAGTGATGGGAAGAAAAGAGGAACTTCCTCTTGGCTTTCTGGAACTTTTCCTCTGCCAAATTAGAAGGCCAGTGCTATGGCCCCAAGATATAAATAGAGTGGCAAGGAACAGATTCATTAAAAAATTAAGCTACGAAAACAGGACATTTTTGCTGGGAGAGTTGTCAAGATCTACCTGCTGTTATGACCTCATGTTGTGTGTCTCTTCTGCCTCTGCTACACCATAGTAGTGCATAGTAAGTCGGCATAAAGCAGACATATGCAGAATTCTCTGGATTTTGACTGCAGAGAACAATTCTTCAATCTGACCGTACACTGTGGCATTTCGTATACTTCCTGCTCCTTGACTTGGATGCATATAAAGTGCTTATTCATTAAACATGTATCTTGAGTCTTTAGTTTGGAATTATTCCTGCCCTGGAGTAGGTCAGGGGATCTGGTGGGGAAAATAAGCAAGTCTATACATATTTATTATGAGGCTTATAAAGATTATAGAAGAGGAAATACTAGGAAGAAAATAAGGAAACAAGACAGATGCAGAAGGCATGACATAGTCCTCTGTGTATCTTAGGCTCTTATGAGGTCACGTAACAAGTAACTACCTGCTATTAGCTGCGGCAGAACGGGTAGGGACGGGGAAATACATGCCGCCCAGGGAAGACAGTTCCTTCATCCAGTGCATCAGAAATATTTAATCGAGGGTCAACTTTCTGCTAGAAACTGCAGTGCCCAATGTGATGTGTCTTACAGTAAGGATGGAAAAGGGAGAAGGGGAGGGCTGCGGCCTCTGTGCTGTCACAGTGCTAGGCCCCTTCCTTCCGACGTGTACTCTGCCTCCTGTCGCACTCAGCCTCATACTTTATAGCCTTTTCATAAAATATTCGAGTTCTTATAAAGAGCCTTGGAGATAATTCTCTTCATTTTTATTTTCTTAAGTTTTAATTTTTTGATAGGAAAAAAAAACCCTGCACATATTTAATGCATTTGATTTAAATTCATACATATGCATAGACCAGTGATATCAAAACTGCAGTCAAGGTCATAAACGTATCCATTATCTCCAGAAGTTTCCTTGGGTCCCGTGTGTGTGTGTGTGTGTGTGTGTGTGTGCTTGTGTGTGTGGTGAGAATACTTAACACAAGATCTACTCTCCTATATTTTTAAGTGCACCATATAGTATTGTGCACTACAGGTGCAATGGTGTCCAGCTTATTCAGTCTTAGGAAAGGACATCCTATGATTTGTGACAACATGGGTGATCTTAGAGGACATTATGCAAAGTGACATAAGCCAGTCTCAGAACAGACACTGCAATATTACACTTTTATGTGGGATCTAAAATTTCAAACACGCAGAAACTAGACAGGTATTGTTAGCAGGTTACAGTCATACAAGATTCTGCTCATCTACTGGAATTATTTTATTCAGCTTTTGTTAATACACACTGAAATGAGGTTTGATGATACTCAGAAGAATTTCTTAATGAAATATCTAACCCATGAAAAATGGGTTAGAAAGCAACTAATTACATTTTAAAAAGCTTATTTACTCAAATGGTAAATGTCATTCAAAGTGAAAGAGTTTAATACCATTTTATTATTTTTTTTTCTAATACCATTTTAATTAAAATCATAAGCAAAATAAGGATGGAAGAAATTAAACAAATGTGAATATGTAAAACAATTGTAATAGGAAAACGAATGCAAAATTTCAAAAGTAGGCAAATCTATTTTGTTGATCTTGTACTAATACAGACAGCACAATTGGAAAAAAAAAACTTTTTACAAACCCAAAAAGGTTTGATAAAATAAGTTGGTGAGAAAACTGAATACAAAATAAATATTTTAAAAAATCAGTTTTCTCAATAATAATAATAATAGTAATGACAACAATGAAAACAACAAACATTCAATTCACAATAACAATTAAAAATATAAGAGTAAATCTGGGTTTTTTTCTCAGACCATATACATTGAAATTCTAACTTATTACAGACAGAGAATTCTATATCATAAAAACAACAAAGTCTTAGATGTAAATGTAAGAAATTGAAACTAAAATCAGGGGTTGAAAAGATCTCTTTAACTGAAGCTACATTAAATCACTTCATATAACAAAAGTGACTATAAAAAGTTAATAGACAAATGGCTGATTTGGGAAAAAATAATCGATGGTTACTACTTATAATATACAAAGAGCTCCAAAAAACACAAAACTGTGTAAATAATGTTAATAAAAAATTCAGAAAACAAATTATGAGTAAATATGTGGAAAATGATCATAATAATTAATAACCAATGAATGCAAAATGAATGGCCATAAGTGCCTTCACTTTTGCCCCATCAGATCAACAAAATTATGTACAATAATGTTAATGTTTCAGGGAAATTTTAGTTTTTCATTGCTGAAGAAAACGTGATATAAAGTTTTTATAGGAAACAGTCTGTAAGTTACCTTAATCTTCAATATATACTCACCCTTTGACTCACAAATTTCACTTTTCACTTTAAAATAAAAATATTAATATATTAGAACAAATATAAAAGGATGTTATTGAGTAGTAACAAAAACCCAAGTAAATTTAATATCAATGAGCTGCAAAGTGGATAAATTATTATAAACTTATATTAAGCTACTTGAAAGTGAATTTTATCTCCAAAGTTGTCTTATAGGGATTTCCATGGTGTACAATGGAGTATTACATTATAATAATGTGATCTATTTTTTAAAACAATGAAAACAATCATATATATGTTTTCACTTGTTTTTATATTATCATAAAAAAACAAAAGAATTTTTCTTAAGCTTTAATTTATTTGAGAGAGAGGGCATAAGCGGGGAGTGAGGGGAAGGGGAGGAGCAGAGGGAGAGGGAGAAGCGGACTCCTCACCGAGCGCGGAGCCCAGTGTGGGGTGCAATCCCTGAGATCATGACCTGAGTCGAAGGCAGACATTTAACTGACTAAACCACCCAGGCATCCCAACAATTTTTAATAAAATCCTAAAATAATGGTGAGAGTTTTATGTAAGAAGAAAGGGAAGGAAAGGAGGAGAACAAGAAATGATCATAAGTAAAAAGGATGCTTAGTCTCCTTCTTCCTATCTTGGTGTAGAATGAATGCTATGTCAGCCACCTTGAGAATTAGAAAATGTCAAGAGAACAAGAGATCTACTACCCTGATACCATGCACTGTGTACATCACCACCACCTGCTGCTAATGCCCCGTGTGCTAGTTATGTGAGGAAAAAAATTACATCGCCTCCAATTTAATTAAATATTCCTGACTGATGTACATCCAAAGTTAAATTACTGAATCAGTAATGAGATTTAAATATAAATTTATAGCAAATATTGACTTTCAATTTTCCTTTCTAGTAATATCCTTACATGGTTTTGGTATCAGTGTCACGCAGACCTCACAGAACTAGCTGGACATTGTACCATTTTGGTTTTTCAATTCTCTGGAATTGTTTCTAAGACGCATAATTTTTCTTCTTCTGGTGTTTGAAGAAATTGAGAAATCTTTTGAGCTTTGTATTTTCATGTGAAAGTTTATTAAATATAGATTCAGTTCCTGGAAGATGTGTCATAATTATGTCAGTTGAATCAATTCTTGAGTTAAACTGGGTATTACATTTTTCAGGGAATTTTTCAACTTCAAACTTTTTAAAACTTTGGTATCAACTTATCAGATTGTTCTCTTTTTACCTTTTGTTATCTCCAGGATTACTACTAATGACAATTTTTAAATTCATGATGCTTATGAATTATGCTTTCCTCTTTATTTATTTCTCACTTATGATGTTGTACTATGAACTTTATTAATCTTGTGAAATTAACTTAAGTTGGCTTTGTTGTTCCTCTGTTGGTTATTGCTTTCTAAATTCATTGCATTGAATTTAAGTTGGTCTTCCTTTTCTGCCTTCTCAAGATTGTTGCTTGGTCTTTGACTGGAAGACTTTCTTTCCCATCCACCATATGTATTTGAGGCTATAGATTTCCTTCTTAGCATGACTCCAATTTCACCCACACATTTTAGTAAGTTATCAGAGAGCATAACGTGTACAAATTTGATTCACTGGAATTTGTTGAGAGTGACAAATTTCTGGTATTCGTAAATCCTGTATTTTGGCTGCCTCTATCAATATATGAGATGCACATGCAAAATATCCCAACAGTACAAAATAAATAAATAAATAAATAAATAATGTCCCAATGGTGAGTATGGTTTGACTATTCTTCCTTTCATTCTGTCAAATCCTGTTTTAATATACCTTAAGATTATATCATTAGCCTCATGCACATGTAGAATATACATTTAAGCTAATTTGGGGGGAGCCGCTTTATTTGTGGTTCATCTTTTACTGTAAATGCACAGTCTTTCAAGGATCCAGCCTTTAGTTCCAGCACGTTTCACAGGTTTCACTCTTCTTCACTGGGTCCTGAAGTCAACTGTTGACTATAGACCCAGGAGACTCCCAAATACTCAGTGTAGTTTTGTCAGCCTTCTCTCCACAGTTTTTGGATAAACAAAATTTTTCAGTGGCAAAAGCAGCATTAAACATTGCTCTCCCATATCTGGTCCTTCCTTCGTCTCTGGATCTTGACCCCTCATATCATCACTGCTTGCCAAGTCCAATGATTTTCTCATAATACTTTGTTTGACTTCTCTAGCTTTTGACATTAGGGGGTTCATTTCAGTCACAGTAAGGTATTCTCATAGTATGCGTCAGTCAGAGGTTGATTTTAAGGTTGTTTCCAGATTGAAATGAGAAGTTGTCTTTCTAAAGTCTGGAAAAATAATTTAAAAGAAAACTGTTGTTTCTTAAATCCCCAAAGTGGGGCGGGGGCATTAAAATTCACTGTGTTGTACAAAACAAACAAAACCTCCAAATACACAAAAACTATTCTTTTCTTTTTAGAAACTCAGATTTTCTTCTGCACTGTTTTTTTTTTTTAAGAGTTAATTTATTTATTTGACAGAGAGAGATCACAAGTAGGCAGAGAGGCAGGCCAAGAGAGAGAGAGAGGGAAGCAGGCTCCCTGCTGAGCAGAAAGCCCGATGTGGGGCTCGATCCCAGGATCCCAGGACCACAACCTGAGCTGAAGGCAGAGGCTTTAACCCACTGAGCCACCCAGGCACCCCTCTTCTGCACTGTTTTAAAGGAAACTTGGCATTTTCTATATAAGTTTCTTCAAATTATTTGCATGCTTTGTTTAAAATACTCAGTGAAAATTTTTTACACTATACAAGGCTGCTTCAAATTTTTCTTTATCATCAAGTATGAATTTTTGAGAGAGTTAATAAGAATTACTATTACAGAGGCATTGAATCAACAGGAGTTGAGATCATTTTTAAAATGAGCTCATCTTCTCCTGATATGTAAATTCGGAATACGTTATCTGAGCATGCTCTTCCATGTTAATGCCTTTATTACAACTGGACAGAAACTGTATTTTCCCCTAAAACCTGTTGCCTCACATTCTTCACAGCAGCTGAAAACAGCATATGTTAAAACAATGAAGCCTGAGCACCTCTGGGCTTTCATATGCTGGCATAAAGAAAAGGAAGGTTAATGTCCAAAATAAAGAAACATTAAAAATCCAGATACTTCGGAATAATAGTCCTCACTACTTCGTGGTTTAAAGTCATCATTTGATGTTGTTTATGGATCTCAGACTTGAATAATAAGTGTGATTTCTCTGCATTTTTGCAAGAAAAACACATGCCCAATTTGTTAGAAGCATTTGCTTTTTTATTTACGCATTCACTTCATTCTACATATAATTTGAGTACCAAGCATGTGTTAGCATGCCATTGCCAGATATGGAAACTGCAACATTTGGTTAAAAAAAACTATGCATTTATAGATTCAACTGCTAAAATAAATTATCACTTTACTTCAAATTACTTTTTAAAGTACATTAGATATTTATATTTACATTGCTTATCACATATTTGTCACCTAAACATTATGTCTTTATGGTAAATGCTTATCAGAATACAAATTTCTAGAGGCAAAAACAAAATAAAAAATAAAAAATATATATATATGTATATATATATATATAGCTAATCCTATGCCATGTAGATTTCTTGAAGTTGGTAATTTTTTAGGGATAAATTGATGATAACAATGAAGTTTAAGACAGAAGAAATTATGTAAGCTATATTTTAAGATGCTATTTAAATAATGTGATTAAGTAAATGTTATTTAAATAATAAAATTAAATAAAAACATTATAGATAATACCATACATTAGTCATCAAGGAATTGGCACCTTTATTTGTCCCAGGTGGGAAAAAAAAAATCCTTCACAAGTGTAGGTTCATTCGCATTCTTAGAGTTGAGATACACAAAAAAATAAAGGAAGCACAATAATCCTCGGAGAAGCTCTTTAAAATACAGGGAAAACTTTTTATGAAGTATGCTTGGAATAATAAGCAGCTTTGACAGGTAGCCATTCTTCATTAATTAAAATAATCTCAACCTTAGTCCTCCAGTCTACTGATCAATCATTTAATTTCATATGAGTAAGGCGACTAATTCAAGAATATGCTCTGTGGGGTGCCTGGGTGGCTCAGTGGGTTAAGCCTTTGCCTTCCACTCAGGTCATGATCTTGGGGGCTTGGGATCAAGCCCTGTATTGGCTCTCTGCTCAGCAGGGAGCCTGCTTCTCCCCACCCTCTCTCTCTGCCTGCCTCTCTGCCTACTTGTGATCTGTCAAATAAATAAATATCATCTTTAAAAGAACAAAAAACAAAAAAAAAAACAAAAATATGCTCTGTATGCATGAACATAAGCAATATAGATTTAAAGCTAAAATATTTTAACCCAAATATTTTAGTCATTTTCCCTGAAAAAAGGAAGATAGCATTTAGACTGTTACTTAGAAATGAAATGAATATAGCATGGAAATGTATTTTTAAGCAGTGATCAAACAAGGCCAGATTCCTAAGAGTCAGAGGTGTACTTAGAAGTCTCTCTGTAGTAATTATTTCAGAAATCATTCTCGAAGAGTGTGCACGTGTGTGTGTGTACTTGGGTGTTAATATTTAATGCTGCTCGTTTGGCTTTTTCTTTTTATATATACTCTCTTACCTTGTTATTTTCTCCTTGTTTCAATATCCATATCTGTTATCTTTTGTTGATTGTTTATAAAATACATCATTCACAATGTAAAAAGTTGCATATTTGGAAATCACAATTTAAATAAAAGCATGCATTTTTTTCTATATAAACTACAAGAAAGTAATTGCCTTTCCTTTTTTTGCCAACCACGTAATAGGATGATTTGTTTAAATTTAAGATTTGCTTTAGATAATAGCAGTTGTAATACACACATTTATATAGTTAAGCAGAATATATGTACATTATTCTATACCTGAAAATGTTTACGGATTTTTCTAGTGATAATTGTTTTTATTTTATATTATTATTTGCATCACAGAAACTGTGCTCCTTCTTTTTTGTATTTAAGGGACTGAACAATATTAAAAGACTGCCATTCAGGAAACTCTTTTTTGCTTTTGACTTTAGAATAATATATCCCTGTTTACTAAAAATAACATAGTTTATTTCTGAAGGAAATCCGTGTTGGCAAAGCTTAATGTTTCATAATTAATTTTTCTATTTTCCCTATCCACTTAAAGATTATTAACACATTTAAAAAGATTGCATTCAATCCGCTTAGATAATCCATAAATCTGGTGGCAATTTTCAAGTTAATACCTGGCAATATACTTACAATTTTTTTTTTACTTCAGGTATGACTCATTAACATGATTACTGTAGCACTCATGAATTATACATTATTTTGAGGATTCAGTCGTGTTTAAGCTTAGTGACAAATGTCAGCTTCAGAGTTGTTGTCCTACATTTTTCTTCCTGTCCACGGTTTCTTAAGGAAAAAAAAATAGACCTTATAAAACCATGGCCATGAGAGTGCAACTCTGAAACTAATTTTTTAAATATACAGGTTACTTTGCTGAATTTTATGTGTACAGCTTATAGTCATTTGGGGGGAAATGGGGAATTTATTTATTTTTAGGTGTATTTAGATGTATGACATTACTTTCCCAATATGTTATTGAGAATCTGTATATCAATAGCTTTTATTATAATTAAGTTATTTATTATAATATAATTATAATTTACTCTTAAAATTCCTATTTCTCTAAGATTTACCCTCTAAAGTCCATCCTGCAAGACTCTGTGATTTCAGGCTGACACCCCCTAACTTTTCATCCTGATGGTATCTACTTTCCTTGACACATCTTTGCTTTTGACATTCCAAATCACTTTTGATTTTTTAAGCCAGCTATATTTTTTATAATATTGTTGTAGCTCTTGCTCATGTTTCCTTTACAATAGTTAAAAATTTCCTTTATCACCCTAAGTTATAGTTCAAATGCCACTTCCACTCCAATCTCTTTCCTACTAGCAAGTCCTTTCCCCATTCCTTTCTAAAAAACATTGATCACACTTCTAATGTTTAGACATGCTCTGTAATCATACAGATAATAAAACACCCATCACATATATATTCTTATAGTTATATGTCCAACTACCTCTCTGAAGACATAAACCAATGTTTTATATAATAACATAGTTAGGGTATAAGGCATAATAAAGATAGAGAAAATGTCTTATCAATATGCATGTACACATTTATATGTACATAGCCAGGGTTTATCAATGTAGTATTCCCTCAGCGTACTAAATCAAATACTTCCAGGAGGAAGTCAGGAAGCATAACATCTTTTCTAAACCAAAGTTGTATCTATTTCACTGCAGTATTTTCAGGTATAGTATGTGATCTGTAGAGCATGGCTGTTTACACTTGAGAAAATGTTACCTCCCTCAGTGTATGATGGAAATTTTTCAGTGCCAGAAATATACAAAACAGCAAAGACTAATACAGAAGGGTACCTTTTGTTTTTGAGTATTCCTGTGTAAGTTTACAAAGTAAGTTTACAGTTTGTTTTTTCCAGTTTTATTGAAATATAATTGACATATAACATATGCAAGTTTAAGGTGCATTACATGATTTAATACTCACATACATTGAGAAATGATCTAGCATTAGCATAGTGACTATAGTAAACAAAAACAGTATTATATACTTAAAGATGCTAACAAATAGATCCTAAATGTTAATACTACACAAATACAAAATGAAAATAATATGAAGTGAGGGAGGTATTAACTCACCTGACCATAGTAACCGTCATACTTACCGTCACACTGTTCTCCTTATGCTTTTTGGGGGGAATGCACCAGACAAGTTCATAGAAATGAGAAGCTGATGGAAATATTCAAGTTCATCTTCAATATAAACTTTTCTTTAATTTTGTCAAATATGTATCTTTTAATTTCAAAATAATAGCTTTATCAGTTTCCTCTGGAGACACTGGAAACACATTCAATTTTTATTACATGTAAAAGTCTTGCAAATATTTATCATCCATAATGGCATTTTTTTCTCTAACCCAAATGTCCTCAGTTCCTTCTCCTATGTTCTTTTTTATATAAGAATTTTGAATCGTCCCACATGATGATTATTCTCTGGATGTGGTGTTGAGTCTCTAAGCACCTCTTAAAATGCAGTTTTCTGAACAAACAAAAATAGAATACTTGAGTTTTAGTTTGAAGTGGTCTCGAACTTCTACCTCTCCACTGACTGTAATTTATCCTCTGCTTTCTGCCACTTCACTAAAAGTGTTTTTGTTTTCATCTTTAGTGCCCCCATCTAATACAAAATCTAATGGATTTTTCTCCAAAGCAACAATGATTATGTTACTTCACTTTCCTGGGGCAATGACAAGGTTAGTTACCCTTATATTTTTGCTTCCCTATCATTCTGATAATGACACTCTCTTGGTCTTCCTGCTGTTATAATTTCTTTGTGTTTTTCTTCGCATGCTCCTGTTTCTTTTTTTGCCCTCTCTTTAATGGTGCTCTTTGGGTTTCATTCTATATTCCTTTAGGTTATTTATCTGCATACTTTTATACACAATTTCTTAAAGGAAATTCAACCATGTCAATGGTTTCACTTCATATACAGGTCCTAGACTGGTCTTTCAGAACCCTATTTTCAACCATTTATCAACTATTTCCTACTGATTCTTCACAGAATGTTAAATCATATATAATTTTCCCCTGAATGATTGTAATTTATTCCAAAACAGAAAATGTGTGCAGCCTTGGGGGCAGAAAGGAATCTGTGCTCTTTTTCACTCAGAAATGTAAAGGTCAAGAGAAGGAAGATTTTCCCCAGATACAGCATGTGAACAAATGTGAATCCCTTTAAATATAAACTAGCATAATGTATCCAGGGTAACCATTCGATATGGGAAACCCGGCAGACTCAAGAAAGAGAAGACCTGTTACCGTAGGAGACTGGGTCCACGGTGCATGCCTCTCGGCGGTACAGGAGAGAGAACTATCAGCAATTGACCGGAGAGCCTTCCAATCCCGGGTGGTTTCTGCTTTTGGCATTTCACTTATATAATAGTTCACTTGCGTATTCTTTTTCTGAGATTTTTTTTCCTGTGTGTGTGATTTTGTTTTAACATTTACATTGTTAAACTCTGTTGAAAATTTAAGTAAAAACATCTACCTTTTTCTAATACCAATTTCAAAAATTCTATCCTTAACCATTAATACAAATTTTACAATGTAATAAATTCATATATGTATATATTATAATGCATATCGATAGATAGCATGTGTATGTATTGTGTTATAACCGAAGTGCCCTCACTTTTACATTCTGTTTAATTGTTTAAATTTCCAACTGACCATGCAATCAGGGATTTATTATTATTACCTTCTCCATTATCCTTTACTGCAATACTTAATCAAATGGGAGTTTTATTCAGAGCAGAGAAATTGGTCACACTTTGCAATTCTAGCAGGCATTAGCTTCTGGAAGTCTGAACTATCAGATGAGAGATTTGACTTGCTATTGCTTCTGCTTTTACTACTGTTGCCCTTAACAGTCTAATCCTTTCTAGAAGGAGCAGTGATGTTTGAAACATAGGCTTCCAAATTTAAGTGTCTTGTTTTATTATTTTTTTAGAATTTATTTGTTTATTTTTATGTGATTTTATTTATTTAAGAGCAAGAGGTGGATGCAAGGAGGGCGGAGTGTGGGGAGAGAGGGACAAGCAGACGCCCTCTGACTGCAGAGTCTGACGCAGGCCTCAGTCTCAGGACGCCAGGACCATGACCTGAGCTGAAACCAAGAGTTGGACACTTAACCGACTGAGCCACCCAGGCACCCTTCCTTCTCTTTTTAAAGTAGAAGTTCGATCATCTCCTCATAATTGTTCCTACCCAAACATCAGCCAACAGGGAGCATGCGATCCATATTTTTTTTTTCTTTTATAAAAGATTTTATCCATCCATTTGACACAGAGAGAGAGACCACAAATAGGCCGAGAAGCAAGCAGAGAGAGAGCCAGAAGCAGGTTCCCTGCTGAGCAGAGTCCAATGTGCGGCTCCATCCCAGGACCCTGAGATCATGACCCTGGCCGAAGGCAGAGGCTTAACCCACTGAGCCACCCAGACACCCCAGGATCCATATTATCATGATGAGGAGAAATGGTAAATTTTGGACTCCTCTAAATCAGAATCCTACTAAAAAAGAGCCTATAGAAAATACTTCTGTAAAGTATTGGGAATAATTTAGCATTTTTTCACTTCGAAACACGGGGAAGTCTGGTTTATCCATGGCTGAAAAAGCACTGTTGGATTAGATTTAGGTAAATATCTCCCTTCCTACTCACGTCGATAAACTTCTAACAGAATGGGGTCAAGTTATTGAGATTAATACATGGATTGCATTGTTAGTGATGAAGATAACTGCCAGTCTCAGTTATAAACAGAACACAGAAAAGAGAAATAAAAGTTTGAAAGATATGATTCTGATACATGATCAATTGAACATTTAAATTTAATTTTGTTCTTTCCTGAAGATTTCAATAAAATGAGAACAATGTGACAAAGAGACATAAATTCATAAAATCAAACTGGATTAGTTCTGCATCTCTAACAAGGTGAAGTTCTGATACCAGTTGAGAGACCCAAGTCAGATATCTGTTTACCAAACTTTTTTTTTCTTTTCTTTCTACTCAAAAGCTTATAATGAAGAGAAAACATTTGACATTTATTGATTTGGTCAAATTTACTGCATGTCATTGTGCATATGGGTATGCTCTTACATATACACATACACTTTCCCTAGAGCAAGGAAATTTTTAACCCTCCTACCAGATAAGATTCTGACAACTGTCCCATAGGATTAGAAGCTACTCTTGCAGAAGGCAGTGGCATTTACGGTGCTGAGACTAAGGAGAGAATGGTAATCACAATTCAGTGTTGTGTGTCAGTGTACATAAAAAAAATTTCCTTCTTTATGACACTAGATCTATGAGATTAAGAACAGAACTCATAGCCCATTTCTTCCTTAATGGAAATATTAAATATTATTTTCATTAAAAATAAAATCTAGTGGTCCCTTCTAACATATTTTAAATGTTTTCTAATATTCAGGACAAGGAATATACTCTTGAGAATATAAAGCCAAAAGTATACTTGATATTAAAGTTGATAGAATGGTCATGATATTTTTATTTCCTTTTGTTACCAGACTTAAAATAGGGTATTATACTTATTAGTTAATGAAGTAATTGATTAACGTAATTTCATGCTAGACATTACTTACATTTAAGTAATGTCTTTTAGCAGGGAATTATGTAGTATGCATTCATGTAACATATTATAATACTTTGATATATTGTATATTATAGGTTGTAATTATTTTAATCATAGTCATTTCGATGTAGGCATTTCACATTTTTATATTATATATTTCACCTAATATTAATTAACATTCAAGCTCAGAATAGGCAGTAAACATTTGTGGGATGAAAAGAAGTGAAAGCATATAGAATCTAGTTGATATACTCCAGAGGGGGGGAAAAAAAATCTATGAATTTGGATTTACATTTTCTTTCCTTTTCCACTCAGTTCTGGAGAGCAGGTTTGCCCTTTTCTTACACAAAACCATGAGCTAGTTTGTGTTTACCTCATAAGCAACAGTATTTTAATAGAGCAAATAAAAAATAATCTTATCAGATATTAGAATATTTTTGAATTGGAAATTGTCAACATTTGTATTTTTCTGCCAATGCTATTTATAAAATACAATTATAAAATATTTTCTGTATCTGACTCACACATTTACTTAAATGTGCTTTGCCCAACCCTCTCATCTGGGCGCATACAAATAAGGCAGTAGAGAATATGGAATTCATATGCAAACATTTAATGTTAATAAGCCAGTGAATACAGAATCAACAATGACCAAACCATGGCCATATTTATTTAATGCACCGATGTAAATAAAGACTTGGCCAGACATTATCTTCATAGACCCTCATAACCACAGGATGAGTTAGGCAGTTCTAGTCCCTCATTTTACAAATGAAGAAATTTTAACAACGGCAACGGAAGTAACTTACAAGTGGTGACACAGGTTTTAGAAGGTCACTCAATCTGATATCCTGGCTTTTCTGCTCTGCTCTCACATTGCTTTCCCACGGTAACCAATTTCATCCATGAGGAGACACACCACACACATAGACACACATTTAATCCTAAACAGTATACATGCGATGTGGCTTCATCGAAGATCGATAAAACAAACAGCAAATAGATTTTCCTTGTGTGTTGCAGTTTGTTCTATTGATCTCATGTCTCAAGCTTGATTGGGCCCCTTTGCCATTGTAGTGCACCCCCGTTCCCAAACCATTTCACTGGAGGCCTTTTCTGCTCCAGGACAGTAGAAGACTGAAGCCCTATGCAGTAAATTGAGTCTTCTGAGGACATTGGTAGGGTTAATTAAGAAGTAAAAATAAATTTTTAAATAAATAAAAATATTTAAATAAAAATATTTATTTTTATATTTATTTATATATTTTTATTTATTTAATTTTATTTATTATTTAATTTATTCTATTTTATTAAATTTTATATTTATTTATATTTATATTTATATATTTATTTATTTTATATTTATAAAAAATATTTAAGTAAAAAATAATAATTAAAAATAAATCACCAACAGGGGCATCTGGGTGGCTCGGTGGGTTAAGCCTCTGCCTTCGGCTCAGGTCATGATCTCAGGGTCCTTTGATGGAGTCCCGCATTGGGCTCTCTGTTCCACGGGGAGTCTGCTTCCCCCTCTCTCTCTGCCTGCCTCTCTGCCTACCTGTGATCTCTCTCTGTGTCAAATAAATAAATAAAATCTTTAAAAATCAATCAACCAATCACTAACAATCATAAATGTTTCTAGACTAGTCAGAGAAGAACAGTTCTGTAACTTCTGTACTTCTCAAGAAACTGAGACTGAAGTTCAAGTTCTGCTTTCTTTCGTGTGGTCCCTTCAAGAATACGTGACATAATCCAGAATTCAGATTTCCAGTAAAGATCAAACTTGCTTTTCTTCCCGTGGCATCATCTGTATTTCTTTAAATTCCAGAAAACATGTATTCGAGACTGAAACACACGGTCCAAAATATGCCTTCACCACGTGAGAACAACTCTGTCTGTCTAAAACCAGCTGGAAGTCGGTAGCCATGGGCGGGACCGAGCAGTTCCCGAGCAGGTGCACCGCAGACGGCAGCGCTGATGGCTCCGTGGCGCCCAAGCGAGCCCAACTCACGAAACTTCAGAGTTCTGAGATATGTTAATTATGACTCAGATGGGCAGATCACATTTTATGCCATCTTTTAGACCTAAAATACATGTCTTGGTATGAGAGATCTGTAATAGAGCTTTTATATACCACCATATGTTTATTGGCTCTGCCTCGCTAAGCTTGCAGTTACCCGAACCTGGCAGGCTGATCAATGTCTTATTTCTCGCTGGTTACATTTAATTCAGGTGAACGTGCACATTAGATTTAATCAAGATATTCTAAATATATGATGCTTCTATAACAGGAAAAAAATGACACAAATCAACTTTATAAATCTATTCAAATTGTAGTAATGTGAGTATGTGTGTCTGTTTTTCAAAACCCTCAGGTTTTCCTGGTAGTAATGGGCAGCCCAAAAGGTAGGAAGTTTCATTCAGCTCAGATTTATCATCTCAAATGATAATGGTTTACTTATGGTAGTTTTATGAAACCTTCTAGGTATTCAAGACGTGAGAATCTCTCAATGGTAGATCTCAATTCCCTCGTCCTGACTCTCCTACTCGGGAACTGTTCTGAAAGAAACCTATGTCTTCTTATTTTCCATTGTCGGCAATGCTCACAAGTAAGTATTAAGGAGTAAACACTCTGATCAAAATGTAACTGCAGACGAATTAGTTCCCAAAGAGTTTTTAGTCTTAGTTAACCATCTGTTTTGCCCTTTAGAACAATCACTGAAATACCTTATACAATCCTAGGAGTCTTCGGTCATAAGGGAGAGAATAAATATTTCTTAGTACAAAAATGATACACATGTAGTACATCTCTAGATAAGACTGTGAAGTATATAACCTGGGTACCTAACAGAATTCTGAAGCATGAATGATTCCTCTACTACTTAAACAAAATTAAAAAACAAAAAACCCTGGCCATTTAAAAATGAACTATAAATAATAATACTGTCACATAGTTTCTCAATAACAACCCCACAGCCACACTTTGACATGAGACCCCTGTCTATGGCTGAAATTTTCCCTCCAAACCCCATTTTCTAACCTCCCAGCTTCCTTGTGGGAAAATACACCATTTTTTACTATAAAACTAAAAAGGTTTGAAAATACATGCTACTCTTAAAGAGGGCAAACCTGATTTGGGCAGAAAAACAAAGAATGTGAATTTAATGGAGGGAAATTTTACACTTAATTTCAGCCATAAAACAGACAAACAGGTAAATATACAACACATTACCACCACCACAGAAAGCTTATTTTTGTGCTTGCCCAGTTAATGTACCCCGTGAAAGGCAAGCAGTAAGGACTCTATCTGCTAGTTTATTGAACATCCTGTTAATAAAATAATAGTGAATGTTCTATTCTGTACCTGGCTTCTCCAGCTCAATATTATGTTAATAAGATTTATCCATGTGACTATATATTTCAGTACTTTATTTCTCTTTTGGTGCAATATTCAATTATATCAATAAGTACAAATTGTATTCTTTTTACATTTCTTTTCCTTGCCTTTTTGTTTGGGTGATGACCTCCAGTATCATGCCAAATAGAAAAGGGGACTGTGATCATCAGAATTTTCCCAACCAAAGGGAACATAATTATTATTTTAGCATTTATATTTATTTTGATATTTTAGGCCAGTTTAATAAAGCTCATTTCTATTTGGTAGTAGATAAAAAATTTAGTATGAAGTATTGAATATCTGTAAATTTTTTTTCTGCTTTTACTGACATGATCAGATATCTTTTCCTATATATTGAATGATTTTTTTCTGTAAAAGCAAGACTATGTTCCTGAAACAAACTTAATTGATCATAATAGAGTCATTATATATACACAGGATGAATTTTTTTCCTAAGAACT
Organism: Neogale vison; assembly: GCF_020171115.1. NCBI lineage: Eukaryota > Metazoa > Chordata > Mammalia > Carnivora > Mustelidae > Neogale > Neogale vison. The sequence continues at coordinate 133,062,164 of NC_058093.1, forward strand.
TTTGGTTTAAAAATTTTAGAAATGAAGACCTATAGTTTTCTCTTTTCTTTTTTTCCTGTTTTTTTTCTTTTTCTTTTTTTTTTTTTTCCCCCAGCTAACTTTTGCTGTATTATTTCACTGAATCTGCACAAGTGTCCTCAGGGAAAGATATTGTTCTTACTTTTTCTTTACTGTAATTACTTGGCAGCTCTTGCTATCAATATTATACTACATTAATAAGTGGGAAAATCCTATTTCTTATTCTCTGAAAATCTGTTTTCAAGTTTGGGTATTTTTTTTAAGTTTTAGAAAAATTCATCTGTGATCTCAGCTTGACTTAGAGTTTTTTTAAGGGCATGCAAAAAATTACTAAATCAACTTACACAATATCTTAAGCTATTCATGTAACACATTTTTCATTTTCATTGAGTTAGATCTTCTCCCTTCAGTTTGTTTTTCCATTTGTCCCATTTATCCTCTTATTCCTGTTATTTCTCCTTTAAAATAACTTTTTAAAAAAATAATTGCATATTTTTTATTATTTCATATTTCTCTTTTATTATCATCTTAATTATACAGGCTGTGGTAAGAGAATCATGCCCTCCCTCCAAAATGTTCCCATGCTCAACTCAGAAACTGTGACTATATGCTCTTACATGTCAAGAGACTTTAAAACTGAGGGGTGCCTCAATGGCTCAGTCAGTTAAGGGCCCAACTCTTGGTTTCGGCTCAGGTCTTTGTCTCAGGGTCATCATCTCAGGGTCCTGAAGAGAGCCCCACAGTGAGCACGGCTTTGAGCCTGCCCTGGGCTCTGTGCTTAGCACAAGCATCTGTTTTGGATTCTCTCTGTCCCTCTCCTGCTGCCCCTCATCCTGCTCACCCACATGGCCCCTCTCTCTCTCTCTCTCAAATAAATCAATAAAAGTCTTTAAACCTGTGATTAAGGCAGCAGACCTGGAGACAGGAAGATCATCTTGAGTTCTCTATGTGGGCCCAATCTAATCATATGAGTTCTTAAAAGCGGTAGAGGGAGGCAGGTAAATGTTTCAGAGGGAAATGACTAGAGAAGGCATCGACCCCCAGTTGCAGGTTGGCAGATGGAGGAAAGCAGGCATGGGCCAAGGTTTAGATTTAGACCTAAGTATTTTGTTGTTGGGAGTGCCGAGGTAGATGGTATTGGTTTTTCATAAATTCTACTTGTTCGTTGTTGGTATGTAGGAAAGCAATTGACTTCTGCATGGTAACCTCATCATCTTGCAACATTACTGTAATGTTTTATTTTCCTAGAGTTTCTTTGTTCATAGCCTATGTAGCTAATCATGTCATCTGAAAACAAAGACAGCTTTGTATCTTCCTCTCCAATCAGCATACATTTCCATTTCTCACCTTGTTGCATTAGCAAGGACTTCCAGTACAGTGTTTAAAAAGAGGGAAGAGAGGGGATTTTAGTGGAAAGCTTTGTTTACTATTTAGTATTACAGCTCTGTACTCATAGCTACATACAATTTAGTTGCTTTATTTAGGACAGAAGGGCATGCCCAACCATCCCCTTTTGTAATTAGTGAAATATAAATGAAGTTTAGAAATATTCTGAGGGTCCTTTATGGAGAAAGATTAATAGAAGAATAACTGAAGTTTGGACAGTCTTTTGGCTTAAGTCCTTTTAAAATGGTATAACCGTGATTATAGATCTTCATTATAAATAATTAAAAAGAAACTGTTTACCTAAAATTATCACTACTTATGTTGATAATGTTAATTTGAGAGACTCTGTATATATATTATATATCATTAATTTGCCATACTTCATACTGTATCTGATATTCCCCTCTACTCCTTAGTAGAGAAATATGTATCTAAGTGCATCATTGTATCTGATAGATACTGTCTCACTGTAAAAAGTTTTCAGTTAAGCTTTAGAGGAATAATTCTGAGAGCATACAGACCTATATACCTATAAGGAATTTTATACTATTATTTTTGAAATTATAAATAGTGTTGAAAAAGTAAGAAATTATTAATAAGCTGTATCAAATAATCTATTATCCATTGTTGAGTAAAATTAGAAATTTCAAAAGGTAAGAGTGGCTTTGATCATCCTAATATTGTGAAATGCATGCTACAAAATGTGTAGAACATGACACGATTATGAAACAAGAGTCAAAGCATGAAATATTAATGAAATTGGGGATATTTGAGAAATATAGCACAAGTTTTAAGAAAACAGAATAAAAATTGAGCACCTGAGTGGCTCAGTGGGTTAAGTATCTGCCTTAGGCTCCAGTCATGATCCCAGGGTCCTGAGATGGAGCCCCATGTCGGGCTCCCTGCTCAGAGGAAACCCTGTTTCTCCCTCTGCCCCTGCTGTTCCCCCTGCCTGTATTCTCTCTCTTGCTCACTCTCTCTCAAATAAATAAATAGATCTCTTAAAAAAAGAAAAAAGAGTAAAAATTAAATGCAAAATAAAATATACATACAAGCACACATTGATTTGGGGGCAAGTAAACTGAGAAAAAGTCACTTTCTGTTAATATCAACATGATTTAAACAGACATTTAAGAGAACCTTCAGACATGATAACAAATGGGAAACAAACAGCACTGCAGGGAGATGTTTAATGTTATGTAGAAAATGTTTTGATATGCAAGACTCTGCTGAGTGAGGGATGTCCTTTTGAAGGGCAGGCTCAATATGAAAGATTCTTTCCTGCAAGAGAGGAGTCCATAGAAAGCTCTCCACAGTCCTGCAGTGCAAACAGAATGCAGGGACAGCTGGGCCTTAAGGGGGGGGCGGGGGGCGGGGCGTGTAGAGGTAGAAAGTCGCAAGACTGGGCAAACCGCGCCATAGAGATTTCCTGATTTTCAGTGATAGACAGCGAGCATCTAGCTGAGAACCTTGAAAAAATACTTACCCTGCTAAGACAGAATGGAGAATGTCCTGGAATGAATAATAATGACTGATTCAATCTGCAAGAAATAATGTAACAAACTCTCCTCAAAATTTCACAAATTATGGAAAAATAAGAGAAAAAGTTAGAAACAGAACAAGGCAGAACAGTGGCAATGTCCTTAATCACAGCTACATGGGGCCTTTTTTCCTCCTTAAAACTTAAGAAATAAGAACTGGAAACTATCCAAACATCAGAGACTGTCAATAACGGGCTGCCACATGCAAAATTACCTCAATGAAAAGACTGTATGTTTCATTTCATAGTTAGAGTTAAATCATCCTCAACTAATCCTTTTGTTGATTTCGTAAAGTCCAAATGTGGAAATAAGATCTCCTACTGAGATTGTTTCTGATAAGCTGCACTCAAACTGTGAACCAGCATCCCAGGGGCCAACTCCTTGAAAGATGGAGAAAAAGACAAAAGACATCAGGTGTTCAGGTTTCCACTGCAATTCAGCTGGAGTCGCATGTGTCGGACTGGACTGGTAGTTGAAATCGGAACAAAAATTTGCCTCTTCAAAAAACTTCCAAATGAGAAGAATACATTGAATACCAGTGTGACAATGCATATCTGTATTGTATTATGTGAAGACTATGTGAGTCTCACAGTGAAAGTCTGGGTTTCAGAAACATCAGCTAATTTACTGCCCTTTTTTATTTTCTGGGGTCTCCACTAGTCATTTTGAGATGCCACATAATAGGCAAACAGAACAAACCAACTTAATTTGCACTTAATTTATGGACCTAACGCTAGATTGATATATCTAAACACATATTCCATAATTTTTGCTATTATATAAGCTGCATATGGTTCTAAACTCTCATTAGGTCAGTTTTCCCCTCCTCTTATGGGCAGCATATATATGCATCCTTTGTTATGGTCTTTATTTCTTTTTTTTTTTTTTTTTAAAGATTTTATTTATTTATTTGACAGAGAGAAATCACAAGTAGATGGAGAGGCAGGCAGAGAGAGAGAGAGGGAAGCAGGCTCCCTGCTGAGCAGAGAGCCGGATGCGGGACTCGATCCCAGGACACTGAGATCATGACCTGAGCCGAAGGCAGCGGCTCAACCCACTGAGCCACCCAGGCGCCCCATGGTCTTTATTTCTTATGTCAAACAGCATGACAATCTTACCAGGCTTTGCAGTTACTGAAGTTGGCAAAAATGCTTTTTCACAAAGATCTACATTTTATTTCAAAATAATGTGATACATAAATTTTTAAATGTGCAATCTTTGTATAAAAGTGATACAAATTTACATTAAAATCACTTTTAATTAAGATACAACTTGCATATAATTACTCAATCCATTTTAAGTGTACAATTTGTTATTGTGGCTCTCCCTAAACATTCACATACATACATATACACAGACACACACACATATCAAATGACAATAGAATTAAAATATAAAAAAGAACCATTTATAGTTTTATAGACGACCATTTCCCCATCCACAGTCCAGATTTCTGTCACTCTAGAATTGGCTTTTCCTGAATATATATATATTATGTAGCACGTCATCTTTCGTGTCTGACTTCTTTTCCTTGCTGTTGCATGTATCTATGATTCATTCTGTTTATCACTGGGTAGCATTCCATCATATGGAAATGCCATAGTTTGTTTATCCACTGATATAATAGACATCTGGACGGTTTCCAGTTTTGTCAGTGATGAGGACACATACTGTGAACATTTGCATTCATGTTTTTGGGAACATATGCTTTCATTTCTCTTGAGTAAATACCTAGGAATACAATTACTGGAATGTATGGTAAGCATATGGTAACTTTAAAGAAACTGCCAAATATATTCTAACATGGCTGTACTACTTTGCATTCCCATGAGCAATCTATGATATTTCCATTTGCCTCACATTCTTGTCTACACTTGGTATTGCCAGGGTATTTAATTTAGCCATTCTGGTGGGTATATAGTAGTATCTTGGTGAGGGTTTCATTTGCATCCTTGTAATAATTCTTTATAAAAAGCATCATTTCATGTGCTTCATTGGAATTTATGTGTCTTCTTTGATGAATCTGTATAAGCCTTTTATCCAAGTTTTTCATTGGTTTGTTTCCTTATTATTGAGTTGTAGGAATTCTTCATTTTCCAAATGCAAGATATTCATCATATATATTTTGCAAATGTTTTCTCCCAGATGTGGTTTGCCTTTATATTTTCTTTCTCTTTTTTTTAAGATTTTATTTATTTGAGAGAGAGAGAGCACGAGCGAGGGAGCACAAGCAGGGGGAGCTGCAGGCGGAGGGAGGAGCAGGCTCCTCGCTGAGCGGGGAGCCTGATGCGGAACTCAGTCCCAGGACCAGGGGATCGACCTGAGCCAGAGCAGATTTTTAACCAACTGAGCCACCTAGGTGCCTACCCTTATATTTTCTAAATAGAATCTTTCAAAATATTTTTGTAAGTTTGTAATTTTGATGGAGTCTAATTTATTAAGTTCTATAGTTGCTCTTTTCTTTTTAAAGAAATCTTTGCCTCACTCAACCTCACAAGTATTTGTTCTTTTTAATTCTAGAATTTTTAAAGTTTTAACTTCAAACTACAGGAGATTATATGCAAATGTAAACGTAGTGAATAGAGGAGTTGTAGGTCACGCTGTCTGGAATAAATCCTCTCCGGCCACATCAATCACCCTACATTGTCTGTCCTGTAAATTGGTTCTGCTTTCTAAATTTCAGTGCTCTCTTTGGTAAAATAGAGATGATACTAGCTAGCACTGAAAACATGTAATTGTTTTATGATTATATAATGTTATATGAAAAACTTGGCATGATGACTAAGTCATACCTTAGTACATTTTAATACTGTCACTTGTTATTATTTTTTCATTATTAGTATTAATTCCTTAATAATAAGAATGCTTTTTAGAAAAGTGCCTTTGTGGTAGGCACCTGGCAGGCACAGTCAGGAGAACATGAAACTCTTGATCCTGGAGTTGTAAATTCAAACTCCACATTGGGTGGAGAGATTATTTAAAAATAATATTTTTTAAAAAAAAAGGTGTCTTCACTGAACATGAAAAAAGAAGGAATTAAGACTTCACCAAACATGTTATAATGTGTCCATCAAAATCATCAACCCTCCCAAAGGTAAATAAATATAAATGCTTATTCTACAACAATAGATGGAGAGAAGGTATTTTTCAAAAAATTATATATGAATCAACATTTGGTCTATTCAACTATATCTAATATCTTCTGATAGACTGATGGCTATTTGTCAGATAGAAACGCAGATGTTATTATGGTTCACATGCATGTTAACAAAAGACTAGACTAGAAACTTTTACTACATGATTCTAAAAAACACCCAATAGACAGTAGGTCCTCTTTTAAACACTTCATGTGCTCATTGACTCAGTCCTCACAAGAATCCTATGAGGTGGACAGACATTCGTATCCACAGTTTGCTAAAGGGACAAATGGGGCAGAGAGGTTATCTAAATGGACCCAGGATGCTTTAATGTGAAACTGGTAGGTGAGTTTAAGAGATACAGTTCCAGAGCCCATGTTCTTAATACCTACATCATGCCAACTAACAGTTGCTATGACGAGGCATGGTCCCTGTGGGTATATGCCCCAGAGACCTGTGGGGAATCCTTCTGGAACCTGGACAAGAAGGGAGACCAACTGAGAAATTCTGAGGATCAGATATTAAGTAACCTAAAGGTAGATCTGCATTTCCTTTTACAAAAGGACTCACACATGTAATATTGTGGTGGTTTGTGCTTATGTGTGTAACCTATTACTGTTGGCCAGTAAGTGCTGGCCTTATAGGAAGTGAGGGCGCTATTCCTTGCCCTGGTGGTGTCAGGCAACTTCAGCAAAGGGATGGACGTCTCTTGTAAGCAGAAACCTTAAGGAGTGGTATGTGCTTTGCTGTGTTTAGTTTTGCCCCTTCTCTGAGCTAGAGTCAGCTTTCTCAGGCTGCTTCCGGAGTGAATGAAACATGGGAGCGTCACCACAGCTGACGCACAAAGGGGACACATTGTGAACGAGAAATCAGTTCTGTTTTTCTAAGCTGCCTGTGATTTGTCACGTGTTACCGCAGCATAGTCTAGTCTATCCAAATTGACGCAGAGCCCCCCCTTTCAGTATTTTTAATTTAAACTAAGATTTAACTCACTAAACGAGTACATGTCATGATCTCTGAATGATGTTCTCTAAGCTGGCCAGCAGAGAGGTTTGATGGTGAATGCAGCCGCATAGTTAAGATAGGGGTTGGCATTCCACCGTTGTAAACGAACAGGTAAAGAAAATATGCATATAGAGACAATGGAATGTTATTTGGCCCTAAAAAAAGAAGGAAATCTTGTCACTTGAGACAAGATGGGTGAATCTAGAGATAGAGAAGGGAATAGAGCCAGTTACAGAAAGACAAATTCTGAATGATTTAACTTCTTTGAGGTACCTAAAATAGTTAAGTTCATGGAATCAGAGAATAGAATGGTGGCTGCCAGGGGGCTTGGGGAAGGGGGAAATGGGAAATTGTTTTTCAAAGAGTATAGAGTTTTTATTATGCAAGTTGAATAAATTCTAGAGACCTGCTGTCCAGAGAGCACCAGTGGTTCACAACATGTTTAGATTTTGTGCACTTAAAAATATCATGTACCAGGGCGCCTGGGTCTCTCATTTGTTAAGCATCTGCCTTCTGCTCAGGTCAAGATCCCAGGGTCCTGGATCAAGTCCCGCATCAGGCTCCCTGCTCCGCGGGAAGCCTGCTTCTCCCTCTCCCACTCCCCCTGCTTATGCTACCTCTCTCTCTCGCTGTCTCTCTCCTTTTGTCAAATAAATAGATAAATAATCTTTTTTAAAAAATCATGCACCTTAAGATATAGCAGGATGATAGATCTCATGCTAAGTCTGCCTACTAAAAAAATAGGTGAAGAGCTGCAAACTTCAAGTTATGTACAAAGTTCAAGGTACAAAGGTACAAAGTTCAAGTTATGAAATAAATAAATTATAAAGATAAGAAGTGCAGCCTAAGAAATATAGTAAATAATATTATGATAAAGGTGTATGGTGATAGTTAAAATTTTGAGCATTGCCTAATGCATAGAATTGTCAAGTGTCTCTGTTATATACCTTAAACTAATAGAACACTGCAGGATAATGTGCTTTAATAATAATTGGAACAACAAAAAGAAAGCAAGGAAATCTTTGGAGGTGATAGATAATACTTTGATTGTGGTGAGGATATCGTGATGTATCCATATGTCAAAATTCATCATGATATATGTGTTCATTCTTACATATCGATTATACGTCAGTAAAGCTAAAAAAAGAAAAAAGAAAAAGAAAAAGGCCGATGTTGAATATTCTCAGATTTCCCTGGAGTTGAGCTAGTAATCCAATATATAACCCTTCATGGTTAGCTCATCTTTTCACTGAGGGAAAACAGACTAGAAATGTTTCTGGAAGCACTTCTGATTTTTATTATATTCCCCAAATCAAAATTATATATGATTGACAGCCTCACAATTAATGGCCATTTTGTCTCAAAAACCGTAAAGATGCATACATATTAGACCAGAGGTTTTACAAGTCTTGTTAGCACTGTTATAGGGAACGAGTTTTATATTTCAGGTATTTTCTTGCCCTTTTAGTACATCAAGAAGAACTTACATATTTATGACAGAACATTGCAAAGAACTCCTGAAATGCACTTTTTCAGTTAAGAGAATAAAATCAGTAAAATCCATGAAACAGAAACAAGTTCAAGAATTAATCTTATAAATATTTCCATCTTAGCTCTTACTCAGTAAACACGTAATGTGGCATCATTTCCCTTGTAGAATGCTACTGCAAACCATGATCAATATATAAAAACAAAGGAACTTATGGTTATCATTCCAAAGTTAAGGGTAATCTGAGTCATCATATACTTATCAGCGAAAATAAGCGAAATGAGACACCACGTTGTGCTTATTATCAATCCACTTCACAGATTAAATTTTTAAAGTACAGGTTGAAAGATCACTTGGGGAGTATGGCTATCTGTAATGTCCACTGTCAGTATGATCCCAATTTGTAGAGAAAACCGTGGCACAGAGTTCATTTAGAAATGAGCCAATCTATGGTGCTGTAAAATTAGCTACATGCAACATAGCCAGAGGGAGGATGTCCTCGCATTCTCTTAGAAAACGTTTCTACAGATTAATTATCAAAGAAAGTCTGAGTAGAGATGCTGAAGCATGAGCCTTCTACAAGTTCAGGTGACAGTAATCATGGACAGTGTCAAAAACTTAGGATTAGTTGCAATAGAGGAACTGGTTTATACTCATCAATACTTCCATGCTCATGATCTCAGTCTTTAAATTGAAGGAGGACAAAGAAATAACAGTTTACGTCCCCCATGAACATCAAATAGACATAAGCGGCACTCAAAAAAATAAAGTATAACTTTCTCACAACTTTGAAGTAAAATGTTTTCTTCGCTCTTAGGACAGGAAAGGTACACATGCAAAAGACTGGTTTTTTCCAAACCCTTTCAAACCCTTTAACCAGAGGAGTTTTATGTCGGAGCTCTGAATTGTTCCCTCAACTGTAGTACTAACCCTAACTTGAGCATCACACAAAACCCTGTTCATTTCATTTTCAAGAAATAAGGGCATTATCTACTGCTATTCGCTGCACATAAACATTCACAAATTGTGTTTTTGTTTTCAAATACACACTATCTCCTTTCCCAAGTCTCTTACCGATAATTTGACTGTGAAGAGGTAGATACACGAAAGTGCATTTTCATTTCAGTTTAAATTAGTGTATAGTTTGTTTACTGTTTTCCATTCGCCTTTTATCTCCCTATACAGATTGTAATACCAGTGCTTGAAAAGAACTGTAAAAACCATTTCACTATATTTTTATACTGTAAACGTTTCATTTGAAATGTATTGGCCCAATGAATTTAACAGTTATGTGCCAGCAGGTGGAATGTTTGTTTGAAAATGATTCCAGTTTCTAATTCTCTGCTCAGCCAGGAGGAGTATCTACAGTGATGTTCTGAGCCTAAGCAGAAAGAACACTAGGTTTCCTTTTATGAATCATTGGAAAACACACTCATAGTCCTCTCCATTTACACTAAAAATATTTCCCAGCTAGGGTTACCAAGGAGACTCTGGTAGGTACTTCTCACCTGGTCTTCTCTAATTGGTGTCCGGGGATTGTGATTTATAGCTTAGGAATGAGACGCACAAAAAACACCAAAAAATGCACAATGAATCCTTTTCTGCCTGTGGTACACAGGGAGGGTGACTATCATGCTTTGGTCTCTGTTTATAAGAAACTATGGGATCTCTTCCCTTCTCCTCACTTCTTCATCACCCACAAATCTTCTAATTCATGTACTGCTTTTGCATTTATTTTACAAATGTGGAACTGAAAATATGTTCATGAAAACATCACAAAAATTTTTCATTCTCCATGTGGAATTAATTGTCATTGAACAAGGTTTCCTGTGAAGGGCCAAGAATGAGTCTGGAGCAATTAATTTTCAGTCTCAACCACATATTATAAGTCAATCTTTACAAGTTATGTTGAATCTGAATGACACCACAATGCCTAGTGGACACGGGGGGCATGTTTGTAAGAATGACATCTCTCAGGTTGTACTCTTCTTCTTTTTCTTTTTCTTTTTTTTTTAAAGATTTATTTATTTATTTATTTGATACAGAGAGAGAAATCACAAATAGGCAGAGAGGCGGGCAGAGAGAGAAAGAGGAGGAAGCAGGCTCCCTGCTGAGCAGAGAGTCCAATGTGGGGCTGGATCCCAAGACCCTGAGACCATGACCCGAGCTGAAGGCAGAGGCTTAACCCACTGAGCCACCCAGACACCGCTCGGGTTATACTCTTAACTGTAAGTATACTTAGAATTATTTCAAAAGGTAGAGAATGAATGGGCTTCTATTACAGGTTCTTTTAATTCAAGAAAGATTTAGAATCTGCACTTGAAATCTTCTTATAAATTCAGAATCATGCTACTGTTCACAGAGGAATTCATCTGGGAGATCATTCAGAAATGTAGGCTGGTGATGGATTTGGGGTACTTCTCACTGACTCATTATGAGAAAAGGTGATCTGAAATACCAGAATCCAGCAAGGGTCTTGATTTCCAGATATTTTATTCTAATTGCAAAAGTCATAGTGATTTGTAAACTTTGGCTACCTTGCAATTTATAATAAATGTGTTACTGAGAAGTATTTAACGCAAATCAAATTTTGAGAACTTAAATAGCATTTTAGATGCACTCAAAAATTATTTAGTGGAAATGTGCACTGATTAGTTTTGAAAGTGATCACTCATTGCCCAGTTCATATTTTCAGGAAATCCAGGTTTAAATTTGTCCTGATTTGAATAACTTTCTATCTTACTTTGTCTTTGTAATCATTCATTCATCCACCAAGCCATTCAAATGACTTAAGAATATCTAGTCTTTGTTAGGTGACAAATTAGAAATAGGAGAGATGACTGATTATACATTATAGTCCCCCTATGTCATAATACTTCATTCATTTCAATAACTGTTTGATGTAATTTTAAATAAACAAACAAGCATTCACTTCTGTGAAGATCATCTAAAAGTGAATTATAAAAGAACTTTATTCTTTTATCATTTACTAATGGTTAAAAATAAAATAATAATTTTTAAAAATCTATGCTCATCCAGACTTAGCGATCACTTTAAAAATCATTTACGTTATTGCTAGAAAAAGTTGTCACTGCAATTTTCTAATTAAAACAAAGTCAAAGATAAAAGGAGAATAATCCCAACTTTCCAGAACAGTGGCCCTGAAGACTCACAGTAGGAAAAAGTTGTCTACAACTTGTTTTCTGAAACATGGCAAAAGAAAGGAAAACATCAAAGGTACCGTTCAAGGACTCATTTTATTTATTCTGTGTGTTGCAGTTGGCAAAATATATATTATACAGTATGTGTCAACACTTTCTCATTTCCTGAAGGTGGAGGAAATGTCCCCCGATTTGTATAAAATGACAAAATTCCTCCATGTCCTTGGCTTAAAGCCTTAATATTGTTTTTCTCTCTTCAGTAAGTGCAATACATACCTGTCATGGTGTAGATGTGTGAAGCTTTTCTTTTTGTTTGTTTAATAACATTATTTACCAGCAAGGGGAAAAATGTGCTTTGACTTGCCAAGGGTTAGATGAGAGATGGATGGATGAAAGAGAGCGAGAGAAAGAGATTATCCTTAAGTAAAGACACAATCATATATATTCTATCCTCAAATATATTGTAGTCATAGGCAATATCCAACATCGTCAATATTGAATTAGTTATTTCCTTATTTTTAAATATTAAGCTTTTATTATAGCAACAATATCTTTAAAAGCTATAATTGCAATAACTGGTTGTTCATACTCTTTTTCACAGGGACTTAGAAATTTAGAATGTAATTATTTGTCCAATACTAATGCCTAAACTGAAATTTTACTCCTACCCATTCTAAAATGATTGCATGTGTTCTTGCATATATAAGTATGATTTATTGTGTTTTAAAGAGAGAGACCGTGCTCACGTTGGAGGGGGAAGGAGCAGAGAGAGAGAGAGAACCTTAAGCAGGCTCCGTGCTCAGTGATGAGCCTGATAAGGGGCTTGATCCCAGGACCCTGAAATCATGACCTGAGCCAAAATCAAGAGTCAGACATTTAACTGACTGAGCCATCAGGCATCCGTTAACCATGAATATTTTTGAAAACAGTAATACATCTGCACACATAGAGAAAAATATTTACAGAGTTTAAGCTAGTGATTTCCATAAGAATATAGAGAGCATGTTGGCAACTGGCTCTAATACTGCTTCCCAGGTCTAGCAAATATGGAAGCAAATATCATAATTTTTCTCTTTCTTATCCATCCCTAAAGTCCTGCACATTTTAGCACAGTTCATTGGAGAGGGAAGATTCAACATAGTGTTAATTATGGAAATTTTTCTTTTAAAAACAAACTCGGAAATAATGCAAAACAGAGTTTAACACTTTAAACATTTTACACTAAAACTTAAAGGATAACCATATTTATTTTTCTACATAACCTATAGCTTCTCAGAGCTTTTTTCCCCTACATTATCTTCCAGGTAAGAAAATGTTTTCTTTCTGAAAATTTTCTTCAAAAATCAACAATAGAATTTTAGATCATTTTGCATCCAAACTATGATCAGAAATTCACATTCACTGATTTTTCTCTTATTTCTTTATTTTATCTTTTGCAGAATAGCCATCAGCTATTAAGAAAAGTTGACTTTTTGGAGAATAAAATGTGTTTTAATGCCTGTAGTTCAATTGTGTTTTTATAGATGATATCTAAGTCATGTAAAGAATAGAATATATTCTCTCTCATATGCAATCCAGTGATCTCTTATTTTTAGTATACCAGCATAATTACATTCAGTTTCCTTTACTAGTAGTTTAATTTAAGATAAACTGAAATTTTAAATCCAATAATTATAGAAAAGCCTCAGAAAGACATACATCTCTCATCAAGATGGCTGTTACAATGACTTCAATGTTACAAACTTACCTGTAGATTTTCCCTGAAACATGAAATACAGCGTTATCAGTTGTAATCATTGATTCAGAGTGAGCTGGAATTGCAGGTAAGCTATTCTGTACTCACAAGGGACAATATGATTTAAATTCCATGTAGATAGAAAGATAAATCTGAAACATTACTCTATAGCAAAATTATTATTCCATTGGGAGCTTTCAGGGCCCATATTTCTACATTACATTAATTTAGCTATAAATATAAATATTTCAAACTACTGAAAATTAGATTTAAAATTATGGAATATCTTATGGCCAAACTATAAACCAAGAAGAAAAATGAGAGAGGCAGATGTGCTATTTTGAAATGTATCCACTGAGTTTCCGCCCATGTCCCTCTCTGCCTTACACCTTCTCCTCCTCCTCCCTCCCCCTTTGCTCTCTCTACCCAAGCAAACATCCACATGCTCTTTTGGGAAAAAAAGCACACAAAAAAATAAACTTTTTTTTGATAACTTTATGTACTTAATTTTAACAATGATCAATAAAATAACCATAATAACCATTTGGCTTCCCAGTATAATATTTTTTAATACCTCTCTAAAAATACATAATGCAGTATAAAGATTGGAAGGCATCTCAGAAATCAATGAAAGGAAGAGTAATAATTTTCTAGAAGTAATGTTATAAATGTCAGTTCATGAATTTTGAAGCTTCAGATTTATAACTAGGAAAATTATATTATCTGCATAACCCTAATTAAACTACTTTAAGCATATATACACATACACCATGAATATACATACTTTTGTTATATCTTGTCAAAATTAGAAGTAATTCTATTTTTGATGAAGTTATAAACTTTAATTCATAAATAATATATCTGACCTCAAAGCCTTATGGTGACAACTTTTTTTTCCTGAGAAAATATTGAATATAATTTCTTTGTACAGTAGAATAAAATATCATATCAGGCTAAATTTCACTTGCTCTGATTCATTAAATTATTTATAATTCTGGAAGGAATTATTGTTCACCTATCTTGTACCAGAAATTTTTCTAGGTTCTGGGGCTATTGCAGGAAACGAAGCAGTCACAGATCCCACTCATGCATTTTTTTGCAGAGGAAGATCCCCAACACACAAATGAATGGAAAAGGAGTACTTAGCTGTTCAGGGGAAAAGCACCCTGGAGCCTTTATAAATGTGTGTTTTAATTAGTTCAATACCTGAAGTCTTTTACACTAAATAATATCCATAGTTTGTCCCATTCTGTCTTTGTATATGTACCCTCCCTGCCCCCACCTCCCCTCCCTGCACCGCCTTCTTCTGGAAAGAGCAGACGTTATATGGGCACGGATGCAGGAACACAGGGAGCTGTGGGCTTGGAATGCTGTGGACGTTTTTGTGTGATAACTGGAATTGTCTTAGTGAAATGAGAAACAATAACTGGAATTGTCTTAGTGAAATGAGAAACAAGGTTATCACCTGGTGATGGGGGGTGGTGAGGAAGGGGGAATGGATGTGGAAAACTGGGGGAGAGGAGAATTAGTGAAGCAGCCATATAGGAAATGGGAAAGCAAATACAACTGGGAACCATAAAGGCAATGTCAGTACAGCAAGTAGCAGCAACCTGATGTTTCTGGGTCTTATTTTTCTCTAGCCACGTATGGGTATAGGTGCAGAAAAGCAGAATGGGCACAGAACTGGAATATAATGAGAGATGTTTCTCCCCAAGACAGTAGGAGGAAGTCATAGGACAAAACTGTTGACTATTGTTATGCAAATAAGTGAACATCAGCTTTGTCTATGATGTTCTTTTATTTTGAAAGTTATGTATGTTATCTGGCTCAACTTTTTAAATCATATTAACTATAGGTTTATTTAAAAAACATTTTGTCTTTATAATAGTCAACATAGGAGAGGGAATTTTTCAGAATACATAAATAAAATTTTTAAAATATTTTGTTATTTAGGAAAAATATGGAATCCTGATAAAGATGGTGCTTTACTTTGATCAAGATGAAGTCATTTAGAATTTTGGAACACTGAAAAAAGAAAAAGATGAAGTCATTTACAGTGAATCATCAATACTTTGATATTTTGTTCTTTTATATGGGTGCAGGTGAGAATACATAATAAGGTTGCTTCTTTTTCTATTCTCAGCTGTTGAGAAAATACAAATTTGAGTAAGAGTAAATACAGTAAATCCCCTCTTATAATTATGCCAACATTATAAGAAGCAGAGTAAATAAATTATAACAAATGACTTTACATAAGAGAAGTATTTCTGGAGCAAGTTTCAGAAAAGCAGAGGTACTTGGGTTTAAAATCTGAGCATATTGACTGAAAATAACGTGTTAGTTTCTGAATCCATAAGTAAGGAGGGGAACTAGGTCCTTGGAAAAAACTGCCATATTCATTTCCTAGAACTACTTGAAGAAACAAGTAATTGGATTTGAATTACGAAATGGTTCCTGTGTACCTTTTAGTGGTATTAAATATACATTGCATCCTTCTTGGCCATTCCCATTTTCCTTTCAAGTTTCATACAGTTCCAATGTTTTCTGCACTTAAGATCATTTCTTTATGCAAAACTAACTAGATCTCCATACTTTCTTAACTTTTTAAAAGTTTTTATTTATTTATTTGAGAGAGTGTGTGCAAGAGAGAGAACATGGGGGGCAGAGAAAGAGGGAGAAGCAGACTCCCCACTGAGCAAAACCCTGGGATCATGACTTGAGCACTTAGCCAACTGAACCACATAGGCACCCCTCTACACTTTCTTTCATTGGCCTGCATCCGTTGCATTTGTAGCAAGCAGGGAAAGTGAGGTTACTTTCTAATAGTTCTGGAGTGAGTGTGAGTGTATGGTATTCTTTAAATTGAAAAAAAAAATTATTTTTATTGTTACTGAAAAAAGTAAGGCTGAAAAATTATAACCTCATAATCTTAAGGAAAATTAATTAAGCATGTTAAATAGAAGTTAAACGTGGAAGGAAAATTGTCTTTGTCTACCACATTTACATCATAAATATCCTGGCCTCAATTTATTTCTTAGGTTATGCCTGCACAAAGAAAGATTAGGATATTATTTGCGAAAAACTGACATATCAAATTTTAATGAATATTACTGCAACAAAAATTTTTACGGAATAATATGCAGTGACTGTTGGTAAACGATTGCCATGATGTTTCCACCAAATAATTGAATGCAGCAACACCAAGTATTCCAACAATAATATTAATGTCAAAACACAATGATAGAATCTGTTCATATTCATTTCTTTTTACATATTTTACTGATTTATACATTGTCTACACACTACTAATTCAAATATAGTTCATGTTTTAGCTAATTTTATTTGTTGGTAGGAACAAATATAGTGTGTGTGTGTACATATCTATCTGTATATATACATATATATGTACGTACGTATCTATCTGTATACATATATACACCTATACACACGCACACACTTTGAGTACTGTACATAATACATGCATGGTATGGAACTTAATTCTCAAAGATTTCCTTGGTTGTTTGTTTTTTTTTGAACCAATGTTCACTGATAATAATATATTTAAATTATGCAGTTTAAGCTTATTTTTATAGTTAATAGCCTTGCTACTTATTTATTATTCATGAATCTCTTTTGGGTTCAGAATAAAATATGTCTGTTTTAAGTGTTCAACTAATGTTTCCTTCCACAAAGAAAATTTAAATCACTTTTAATACTAGTAAGTGGAAAATCTCTTTTAAAACATTTCCTTTTAAAATTGAGATATCCTGGGGCACCTGGGTGGCTCAGTGGGTTAAAGCCTCTGCCTTCGGCTCAGGTCATGATCCCGGGGTCGTGGGATCAAGCCCTGCATTGGGGGCTCTCTGCTCAGCAGGGAGCCTGCTTCCCTTCCTCTCTCTCTGCCTGCCTCTCTGCCTACTTGTGATCTCTGTCTGTCAATAAATAAAATCCTTTAAAAAAATAAAATTGAGATATCCTATAAACTTGCATCTTGTAAACATTTATACTTCTCATATACCAGCATAAACAACTTTTAGAAGATTTATAAATGAAATCAATACACAGCAAATATTCTTTCTTCTTTCTAAGACGACTATGGTATGATATGGAATACTGAAAAGTGAGAACAAGCTGAATGAACATTAGCTTTTCTTATAGAAGAAAATGCATTATATATCAAGATCGTAAGAAAGTTTTAAACATGAACTATTTCAGAAACTGCCGAACTACTTTTTTTTGTTTTTTGTTTTTTTTTGCCAAACTACTTTTAAGAAAGAAAAAGAATATTCACTGGGTGCAAATAAGTACAGGGTAAGGTTCACCAATATCTAATGGCCTATGTATTTAATAATTTAATGACTAATTAACAAAGTTTATGGGCACCTGGATGGCTCAGTGGGTTAAGCATCTGCCTTCGTCTTGGATCATGGTCCCAGGGTCCTGAGCCTCACATCAGGCTCTCTGCTCAGCAGGGAGTCTGCTTTTCCCCCTCCCTAAGCCTGCCGCTTCCCCGGCTTATGCTCTCTCTGTGAAAAAATAAATAGAATATTAAAAAAAAAAAGAAAACAAAATTTACATAAGCCATAGGTTAAAATTTCACCACAAAGCACAAAATCACTAATTGCAAAGTCAAATGCCTTTCCCCTCAGTTGAAATAAAATCTGTGTAGGAAATGTTGGTTTTAAAGGTAAGGTTTTCTTTAACAATATAGACACTACTATAGTCTGCGTTGACCTAAAGATCTGTGTCCCCTCAAATTCATCAGGCATCACCTAATGCCCAAGGTAATTGTTATTAAGACATGGTACCTTTGGGAGGTGCGTAGGTGGTGACGGCGGAGCCCTCATGGTGAGATTATTGCCCCTTTGAAAGGCACCCGGCAGAGATCCTTGGTCTTTCCGCTCTGCGGACATATCAAGAAGTTGAAGTCAGCAGTCTGCAACCCAGAAAAGGGACCTCATAGAACCAAGCCATGCTAGCACCTTGATCTTGGACTTCCCAGCCTCCAGAACTGGGAGCAATAAATTCCTGCTGTTTATAAATCATGCAGTTTGTGGTTATTTTGTTATACCAGCCCAAATGGACTAAGATACCATCTTTGGTTTTGTTTATCCGATTTCATTTAGGGATTAATATTATTTAGTAAGAATTTTAAATTATCTTAATCTAACACTACGGTAAAACCGTCATTTCCATACTGCATATTTTAAAAAGTACATTTCAAAATATTTTGCTAGCGGCGCCTGGGTGGCTCAGTCGGTAAAGCACCTGCCTTCAGCTCAGGTCATGAGCCCAGGGTCCTGGGACTGAGCCTGGCATGGGGGTCCCTGCTCAGTGGGAAGCCTGCTTTTCCCTCTCCTTCTGCCTGCCACTCCACCTGTATGTGCTCTCTCTCTCCGTCAAATAAACAAAATCTTTAGAAAATATATTTTCAACCAAATATTAGTAATAACCCAAATGAAAATATCATGTGTGAATATTCAGAAGAATTTAGTTACATGCATGTATATATTACATAATCTAAAACTACATGAAGGCACCTTCTGTTTTTATTCTTTAAGGAACACAATTGATTTCCTAGCTTTCCAAAATTGTAGATGTCAATTTGTACTACTCATTCTCATATAAATCGGGAAGAGAGTCCTCTTTCTTCACAGATATTGGACTTCTTTGTAACCTTTAAGGGCTCTAGAACTGAAGTCCATATAATTGCTACCAGACAAGAGGAGAAACTCTGGAAATTGTGCAGCTAGTGAATTTCTTCGTGTTACCATCAACATAGGTAGGAGAGGTTATTAAACTGAGCGGTGGCTGCTGCCCGCTGATTGATACCATGTCTCAGATTTTAAATTCTTTCTTATCTAGCCCTGTAATGCATGCATTTCCCAGTCACTGACTTGTGGGATATTAGGTGAGTTATATTCTTCTGGGGTTATTTTATCATTGCTCAGAGGCTTCATTCTTTAATTTTTGCTTCCTGTTTTATTTTAAATCTCACAAATAAAACTAAGCATTTTTACTTACCATGAAATATTAATCACTGGTATTTCCAATAAAGTCTTTATCAAAATTGATGTTCACATGAACACAAGTGAAAATGCTTCTTAAATAACATTATTTTTTCAAATTATAATTATTTTATTTAAAGAAATAAGCTTTAGTTATTTTTATCAAATTAAAAAAATTCCTATTGACTTTATAGGAATCGAAGAGTCCATTTTTAAGGTAGCTTCTAATATTAGGGCTATTTAGCAGTCCATATATATTTGAGAATCTAGTACAGAGAAGCAGAGAAGGAAGATATGCCACATTCCAGAAGAAATGGACAGCAGAGTTTTGCAAAATGCATTTTAGAGAGATTTATTCCTGGTATATTCACTCTTCAACAGTTTGGGGAATTCTGCAGGAGTATACTTTAATTCAAAGACCAAATGCTATCAAAATTGTAGTGAAATTAAATTGTATTAGGTGTTTTTTCCCTATTCCCTATTCTTCCTCATATTAACATATGCAAATTATCTCCCCACCCCAGGTTCCCACCCCTCCACTTACACCTGAGAAACCAGTAAGAGTCCATGCCAGGTGATTTGTAGGATGCCAATTCCAAGGCTTTAGGAAACATTTTGTTGCAAGGTGTAATTCACAGCCTCCCAATTCCACATCTTTATACAAAAGCAGTTCTCATTTTCAAACGAAATAACAGTTGCACTCTGAATGCTTTTGAAACAGCACACCAGGTGAACTGAAACAGTTCATGAAAAGAGAAGTGGAAAAGGGAAAAACTTTATAGAATAGCTTTAACATGTCTCAATATTTTAGACGTAATAGGGGTTAACTGGCAAGCATGCCAACATTATACAGACTATATGAGGTCTCCACCTTAACATTTAATCCATCCCCTTCATTACCTGGGAGAGATTTAAACCCATTGTCTTTCTTTTTTGGCTACAACTCCTCTGTGCTATTATATTTCTTCTCTGCTCATCTCTTTCTACTTTTTGGTATCTCCTCATGGTAGCATTTGTTTGCACCAAGAATACACCTTCATTTCACAGATGACCTTTTCTGTTTTATTTGTTTATCTGTTTTTTTATTTTTATGAAATATTTTATTTCTTTATTTGAGAGAGAGAGAGCATGAGCAGGGTGAGGGGCAGAGGGAGAAGCAGGCTCCCCACTGAGCAGGGAGCCCAGTTGCGGGACTCAATCCTGGGACTCTGGAATCATGACCTGAGCCAAAGGCAGATGCTTAGCCTACTGAGCCACCCAGGCACCGTACAGCTGACTTTTTTTTTTATGTTAGCACAATTAAATTATTTTAAACACTGTAAATCCAATTAAAGACTAGGTTATTTTTAAAGTTAGATATGCATTTACAGACTCATTCATAAATACATGTATATGTGATTGTATTCATACAAAAAATGTGAAAGGTTGTATTTCAGTTGCCAGTAGTTATCTTGGGATAGTGGGTATACAATTTTGTATATAAGCTTGATGCAACAAATTTTAGATGGCCCTGACTTATGATGGTGCTAAGGTAATGAACACTCAGTGGAAACCACACCTGGAATTCTGAATGGAAACCTTTTCTCCAGCTACCCATGTGTGGTATGGCCTTTTTTGTGATGGTGGCAGGAGCGCCAGGGCCCACTCAGCCAGCGACCATAAGAGTCAACAACCAATACACTGACAACGATGCTCGCTTATACAACCACTGTTTCTTGCTCTCTGTACAATGTTCAATAAATTACATGAGATAATCAACATTTTATCATTAAACGGGCTTTGTGCAAGATGACTGGGTCTAACTCTAGGCTACTGTGAGTGTTCTGAGTATATATTTCAGGTAGGCTAGGCTAAACTCTGACGTTTGGTAGATTATCTGTATCGAAGTGTTTTTGCTTTAGATATTTTCCACTTAGGATAGGTCTATCAGAACATAACCCCATCATAACTCAAGGAAGACTTAAACCACAAACTAGACAGCTGAAAACAACAGAAATGTGTTTTCTCACAGTTCTGGAGGTCAGATGTTCAAAATCAAAGATGGCAGTAGGGACCCACTCCCTAGATGGTTTTAAGGGAGCATCTTTTTTTGCCTCTTCTGGCTTGTGATGGCTCCTGGCAGTCCTCAGCTTACAGCAGTGTAACTGTTATCTCCGCCTGCCTCTCTACATGGCCTTCCCGTTGTGTCTCTGTGTCCTCTCTTACTCTTGGACAGGCACCAGTCATCGGATTTAAAGGCCACTCCACTACTGGATGACTTCTTCTAGAGATCTTTGTCTTCATTCTGCCTTCAAAGGCCCTATCTCCTAATAAGGTGGCATCCAGAGGGTTCTGGTGAATTTGAATTAGGAGAGGGGGACCTTCATTAACCCAGTATGGTGGGATTACTGTTGCCTTTAGTTTTCTTATTTGTGTGCTAAGGTATTTCTTTTTTCTATGTGTATGTATTATCTTTATAATCAGAAATTTGAAGACTTGTAATTTTTTTTGGAAAAATTTATCATCAGTTGTGGGTATTAAAAGAATAGATGCAGATGGACATTGGAACTGGAGAGACCAATTGGTATTATACGGAGCTCTGGATGATTGAGTCATTTTCACGGATGTTATTTCTCTTTTCTGGGGTGCTGTATCCTAGGACATTGAGACTAGCCTATTCCTGATCATGAAGAGTGTTACCTGTTCAAATTACTTGCTCTTAAAAATCCCCTAGATGGTAGTCTCTGAACTCAGGATGTTATTTAATTAGTTCATGACCGTGTTTACAGTACAAAACGTGTACTGGACACATATTTAGTGAATGACTTAATGAATATGTGCCTTTGAAAGGACATTTTGCCTAAACTTTTCTATAATTTCCTAACTCATTTTGGCAACTTCAAACATTCTGCCTTTCTGCATATTTCAGTCACTTACCTGCTTCCTGCATGCCTTCTGCCATTTCTTATTTCTTGATTTCTCCCCTAATAGTTCATACACTTTTTGAGGGTACTTTGTAATTCAATATAGCAATTTATCTTAGTTTCCTAGTCATACAGATTTGTTTTTAATGTGTATTGAATATAATTAATAAATTCTATTCCTTAACCCACAGTCTGCACCAGGATGCACTGAAAACTTTCAAAAATTTAACTGGTAAACCGAGGGCGATTTCAGAAAGAGAGGAAAAAAAAAAAAAAAAAGACCAGAACAACATGTATGTTGTCTTAAAATAATACAAGTAGCCATTATGGGCCTTTAAATTATTTGGTCAAAGGAAATTTTACAAGGCAGAATTTTGACACCAAAACTTCTACTGATCAATTGTGGTCTGACTCTTACATCTGAATTAAGTCATCCTACTGTGACTGTGATAATCTCTGGGTTATTTTAAAAATTACTCTTATGTTTATAGGTAAAAAAACAAAAACAAAAACAAAACCTTTCCATTTTTTCAAAGAAAACAATGGGCCTAGGGGAAAGGTACCCAAGGAGTAAGTGAAGAAATTAACCAGAAATTGTGGCCCTTGTCCAAATTTTATTAACCCGCAATCACTTACAGAAACATTATCCTTTTATAATCCCACAGGTTCAACACTTAAGTTAATATTCGACTTCTCTTTCTTTCCACCTTCCATATCTTAAAGTGCTAAGACTCATTAAACCTTAAAATGCTTTTGTATCCAGGAAACCTTAAGAAATAGAACAATCAAAGCAGGCTCCTTAGAAGTTAATTTCAAAAGACATTAACATATTTCAGAAAAGTGTGCATGAGGTTGAATTTGTTCAAACTCTTCTTTTTTTTTTTTTTTTAAAGATTTATTTATTTATTTATTTTACAGAGATCACAAGCAGGCAGAGAGGCAGGCAGAGAGAGAGAGGGGGAAGCAGGCTCCCCGCTGAGCAGAGAGCCTGATGTGGGGCTCGATCCCAGGACCCTGGGATCATGACCTGAGCCAAAGACAGAGGCTTAACCCACTGAGCCACCCACGTGCCCCCAAACTCTTCTTATGTATCCCCTCAGATCTCTTCCTTCTCCTTCTTTTCTTTGTTTTGTAATAACATTGCCAAGTTTGGGTATGAGTTTTACTATAGGCTCATGAAACAAATGAGACCCTTCTTCTACCTTCTTCATTCACTGACAGTTTATGTAATATTGGTGCCATATTTACTTTAAATGTCTGAACCTGGAGTTTTCTTTCTGGAGGGAATTTGAAAAACATGTGTGTGTGTGTGTGTGTGTGTGTGTGTGTATAAGGTTACTAATATTTTCTATCTTATGTCAAATTGGAAAATATGTATTTCAAAAAATTGTCTGTATGATCTAAGATGTCCATTTTATCTAATAATTGGTGGCATCAACTTTTTCACAATATCCCCTTTCATAGCTTTAAAATCTGCCATAATCACCACACTTTCCTGCCTGTTATTTGCTTATGTATCCAGTGTATAATTGATCTTGCTTTTTTAAATTCATTATGGCAATATTTAATTGTAGTATTTGATATTTGATGTAATTATCAGTATAGTTAGATTTACATCTACCATTTAACTATTTATGTTTCTTTTGCTAATCTGTTTTCTGTTCCTCTTTTGGTGCCTTGTTTTAGATTAAGTGATTATTAAAGAAAAAAAATTTTTGAAGATTTTATTCATTTATTTGACAGAGAGAGACAGTGAGAGATTGAACACAAGCCGGGGGAGTAGGAGAGGGAAAAGCAGGCTTCCCACCAAGCAGGGAGCATGATGTGGAGCTCAATCCCAGTACCCTGGGATCATGGCCTGAGCAGAAGGCAGATGCATAACAATTGTCACCTAGGCACCCCGAATCTTTAAAATTCTAAATAATGTGTCTATTGACTTTCAGTTCTACATTTGTGTATTATATCATGGTGGTCACTCTATAGATTAAAACATATATCCTTGATTTTGCGTAATTGACTTACAGTTAACATTGTGTCAGTTAATGGGAAATATAGAAACCTTATAACCATATAGTGTTATCTATTCATTCTTCTATGAAAAATTTCATACATATTACATCTATATACTTTATCATTATTAGACAATGCTTTAGTTTTCATTTTAAGCAATTTTAAGAACAGAGGTTCATAAAACCTGGTAAAATCAAATGGTATTCTCGGGAGCACCAGATAATCTTAAATAGGTGATTACCGAAATTTTCTGTGGGACAATATTTAGGACAAGTTGGTTGTAATTTTGAGCAAGTATCAGTGGGGGAACTTTTCTTAGTTAACAGTGTTTACTATTGTTGCATGTCTTCTTTTGAAACAAAGTAATCCTGGGAAGGTTGGAAAAGTGAAATGAGAAAACCTGTGAGTACCTCTAAATGGATTTTTAACAATTGTTTCACACCACAGATTTTGATTATGTACTAGTGACAGTATGTTTGTTTTTGTTTGGTCTGAAGCATTCAACAATCAGAATGCTATGGCATTCAGAGTCTGAAAACTATTATTATTTTTTTTTTTCCTCTAACTGGGGCGTTCCAATTTGTCTATCCCGTGATAGGGAAACCCAATTTACTGGGACACTTTTTCTTGAATTATGCATTTGCCAGTCTTACTCCTTACTCAAAGACTGTACTCTCCTTATTAACCCCCTCTCCCAAATGCTGGTAGGTCAATATGGCTCCCTGTTTGGTTTGGTTTCAGCCAAGTTCATCTACAAGTGCAGATGCAGTGAGAAGAGCTGGATTTATCTACAAGACATATGATTCAAAAACAGAACAATTCCTAGAAAATATAAAAAATGATACATTATATTCAGTAAATTATCTTGTGATAAATGGAATATTATTTGGAGCATGAAACACTAACTCTTCCACAATCTGAAAGTCAAATTAGATCTTTTTTTTGTTTTTTCCAAATTATTTGGGATGTCATTTTGCGATTCTGCATATTTTAAGGCAATAGGATGTAAAATTACAAGCTCACATTGTTACCCCATAGGAAGCATTAAGAAAACTTAGTTTGCTGTTTACTGTTAGCTTAGCTCACTTTTTCCATTCTAGCAGAGTTTTGTTTAGTTTTGTTGTTCCATGATATATTCCACAAAATCTTACAGGTTCTTCCAGGAGCATTTTCTTAGAAAGGCCACCTCTGGAAATTGACTTCTTTATGATCCTGATCTCTGCTCAGTTATAAGGTAATACCTTTGCCAAGGCAATAACGCCACCGTAACATATTTCTTGCCCACTTACTCTGCAACCAGCTAACCTTCACCAGCCATATGAAAATAAGCTGTTTAGAATACCACATGCATTCACTATTGCTCCAGCAGAAGAGAAATTGTAAATGAGATTAGTCCTATTATATGGAGAATGTTGTAAATGGATTCGTTTTACAGCAGGTGGTTCAAATTGTATCCATTCAATTAGCATATGCAGAAACTATTCCTTCAGAAAATTAGCAAACAAAAAGACGTAAATGTGATTGCCTTTTAAGTCTTTAGGTAATTGTCCTTATATTTTAAATAATCTACAAAAAAATAAGCCATAGCATTTGGAGGATTTATTAAGACAAAAAGAAATCTCAGTAAAAAAATGATTCATTGTTGCAGTCCAACATTTACAAAGTGTTCACATATTTCCTCAGACTCTTATTCAATATTTATTGACTTAATTAAATTCTAAAAGAGGTTTGAAAGCAGCTTAATTATTCAATAATTAATTCTTTCAACCAATAAATATTCACTTTGTAACTTGTATATGTAGGCACCGTGCTCCCACTAAGGATGCCATGGTGAACCAAACCTATATTGATTTAGGCAAATGACAGAGCAAAACAAAATAAACACTGCCACACATCAGGGAATTAAGATGAGTCTGAGAGTAAATGTAACATCTTTAAATGAATGACAAACTCTACACGTTTACTATACAGTAAGTGGAGGCTTCATCAGTAATCAATTTGAAAATTTCTCTAAAGAAAATATAAAATCAATATTTTAGTATACATCACGACTAACATTCATAAGGAAGCAGAAGTGATACTATAAATTTCATTCAATAAAACAGTGATACATAGGCCTATTTCTAAAGCTTATAAATAACAACCTGTTCTTATGACACACAATAAAGAAAAGAAACCATTGAATATACTGATGCCGGCAGGCTCAGTCTGAAAACCCAAGGGAGGGTCCCACAGGGCAGACCAAGAGGGTCCCTGACTTCACACAGGATGGAAATCAAATGTGAGCCTAGAAAATGAAACAGTTTATTGAATAGCGTGAGCGACAGAGACTACCAGATGGAGTGTCTTGAAGACTCAGAAAAGAGAAAAAAAATGTGTTTCGTTGTTGCTGGGGTAGAGGGGTTTATTAAGAAAAGAGTTTAGGGTAAGTGTTCCACCAGGAATCCAGGGTAGGGTCCAATCGAAGGCGAGTGTCAGATGGACAATGAGTGTTATTACATAAATGACAGAAGGTCGGGGTATGGGTGCTGGCATTAGCAAAGGGTTGTTTGAAGCTAATATCCCAGAATGTGTTGGATATCTAGCTCTTCCTAGGTGTTATCAGGCATTTGGGGCCTGGGACAAAGCTCAGAGAATGATGAACTTTCCTGCTTCCCCCTTGAAGTAGTGGAATATGGAAGTGGAATATGGAAGGTGAGTCAATGGGGCTTATTAGAAAAACAGACAAGATGAAGCCTTTCTAAAATAAAGTCCCTTGGACTTCTGTCATTCAGGATCACTTGGGGGTATGTCTTCCTGTTTGGTAGCTAATGGTAGCTATTAGCGTGGGTGGTTATTTAAATCTAAGTTAATTATTTAAAATTAAAAGTAGTTAGAAACTCATCTGCTCAATTGTATTAAACACATTTCAGGTGTTAGGTAAACAGTTCCTTTATCTCAAAATGTTCTGTTCACTATTCTGATTGAGGCAATCTCTTTAAACGTGCACTTACAATATCAAAACGTATGAAGCACACTAAAAGTTCTAAAAGTGAAACATTCTGGAAATTCTTGTGACTACTGCTGCATCTTTTTCTATTCCTATTTGATTGTTTCCTTTTGTGATCTTTACTTTTCCCTATGGTCTCTGTATTCATTCACTCTTTCCCCTCGTTGAGGTTTATCTTTAGTTTTTCTCTTCTTTGAATCAAACCTTCTGGTTCTGGGTTATTTTCATTTAATGATCAACTAATACCTTCTCCTTGGCATCAGATGAAACTCTCTCCTGCATATGACTGACTCCAAAGACATGTATTTTCAAACACATAAAACCCAGCATTTGTCACAGCTTCCTATAGAACTAAGGTAAATATTAAAATCACGTACATTATTAAGACAAATTAGGGAGAGGATTTTAGCTCTTCATAAATTGTACTTCAATCTCAAAAAAAATCCTATAAAAATTGTTCTAAGAAAAACAAAAGGGATTTAACCCTGTGATCCTGCAATTGTACTGCCATTTTAAATACCCACAAGAAATGAATGGATATACTCACCTAAAGTCTTATACAAGAATATTCATTGCAGCGTTAATTCACAAGGGCTCAAAATTAATCCCAATCCAAATTTTATCTATAGTGAAATGCATGTTGTTTTCATTTTAATATTTTATTTATTTATGAGAGAGAGAAAGTATGGAAGCAGGAGCAGGAGTGGAGGGGGGGAAGGGGAGGGGCAAGAGGACGAGCAGACTCCCGCTGAGCAGGGACCCTTCCCCGCGCCCGCCCCCCAGGCAAAGGGTTTGATCCCAGGACCCTGAGATCATGACCTGAACCGAAGTCAGACACTTAACCAACTGAACCACCCAGGTGACCCTTTAAGTGTATGTTAAGAGCATAGTACGTTCACACAACGAGGCACTACAAAAGCACAACTAGATGCAAAAATATAGCTAAATTTCCTAATCATAGTG
Organism: Neogale vison; assembly: GCF_020171115.1. Lineage (NCBI taxonomy): Eukaryota > Metazoa > Chordata > Mammalia > Carnivora > Mustelidae > Neogale > Neogale vison. The sequence continues at coordinate 133,090,509 of NC_058093.1, forward strand.
ATGATTGACAGAAACTATCCATTAAAAATGCCTGCCAAAGCACTCATATAGCTAAGATTCAGAGCAGGCATAGCTGATCCCTGTATTACAAGTCAAAGAAATGGTAACATTTAAAAAGATGTGCCTGGGTAGCTCATGGGTTAAGCATTTGCCTTAGGCTCAGGTCATGATCCCACCCAGCATTGGGTACCCTGTTCAGTGGGAGCTTGCTTCTCACTCTCCCACTCCCCTTGCTTGTGCTCTCTTTCTCAGGGAAAAAGAAAAAAAAAAAGGATGGAGTATGGACAAAGGTCAAGAAAGACTTGGAATTTTCTTGAGTTTGTGCTTACTAACATGTATATTCATGTTGAAATAACTCAATGACACATATGATGTGGAAAACAAAGGCAGAAAGAAATGTAGGTTAAATTAAATTTCCTTATAACCTGCAGCCCATTGACAAGTACTTGAAGCAGGCAGAGTATAACATTCCTCCAGGAATTCCCAACTATCTTAATGTTAATTTTTGCTAGAGGGAAAACAACCTTAGTTTGACAACAGCTGGGCCTCCAGGAGCCCATGAGTCTTCTTTCCCACAAGAAAGTTATTTTGGAGACCTCCTTTTGTCTTTGCTTCTCCCCAACTCCAAAGTATAGAATCAGCCATTCTTCTTAACCCCAGGGCAGCCCTTTCTGCCCACGAGGTCCTATCCCTGTGCTTTAATAAAACCGCCTTTTTGCACCAAAGACATTTCAAGAATTCTTTCTTGGCCCTCTGCTCCAGACCTCAACACTTCAAACCACATCACATATACTTCAATTTAAGCATAATTCTTCACTTAAAGCAGAAAGGGGATGGAAAAAAAGTGCTATGTCATGAGGTTGAAGAAACGACAGACATGTACATGAAAGACTCTAGGTACATTTTTCTTTATCCTAGAAACTTCCTCTACAAAGTGAAAAAAATCCTAATTAAATATATTAACCATGCAGAATTTGTTGACTTTGGATATGTACCAGTGAATTGAATAAATGATGTCAGACTGAAACATGCAATGGTGTTTTCTGAAAGGACATTCGGGAGAATATACAAAACTGAATATGTCCTCATTGTAAGACTCTTCCCATAAGCTGTGTGAATCCGAGAAGGTGTTCTGATTCCAAATGAATCAGAACTCCATGTTTTGCAATGAAGTTACAACCCCAATGAGGGAAGAACTCCCTGTGTGCATATCCTCTTTAGCATCTTAAAGAAGTCAGTTATGATGTCTCAAAGATTAATAGACAATAATGAAATGAGAGTAATGGCACTTACTCTGCAGCTGAAGCAAAAGAAAGAGGCAAAAGACTCTGGGAAGCAAGAAGAGATTGAGCAAACAGAGTTAAGACAACTTTCTGTTCTTTGCTGAAAAGCCATGATTCTGGTAGTTAGAGGAGAAATATCTTAGACATGACCTGCAGCTAGTTTGAGACTTGGGTTGAGTGTAGAAAAGTAGGCTGAGTCCAGGCTCTGAAGGGCTGTTCATCTCGTGCAAAAATGTGTGTAATCTCTTCCATTTTCTCATGGGTGTGTTTTAGAGAGTTAATTCTGGTAACAGAAATTCCTTGCTGATTTGAGATGGTGAGATGATGCCTCTGGTTGGTTCTTCTTTAAATAGCAAAGTTGATTGATTTGTAAAACTCTTTCCAACCGCTGATTTTCAGAGAAACAAAAAAATATATTGGGAAGAGGTTCTCTGAAATATATCTACTAATTGTTTTTTAATTGATTGGATTAAAGGGTGTGCAAATCCTCTGCTGAAAAATCGGTGAGTCATTTCTGTTGCTCCATCCATGTGCCCAGTGACATTTCTGCAGATATATCACATGCCAAAGACCCCAAACCACCTCGCTCAAATTCACAAAGTTAGCAGCTACAAAAGCCTAGGGACAGAATCCATGCCCAAATAATGCAAGGAAATTATAAGGTATTTAACAAAGAATAAACATTTAAATCCATGATGTGTTTCATAGTGAAAAAAAAACAAAAAACGCTAAACTATTTGAGTATATTCATTTTAAAATATTAAATTACTTGGTTCAATGCAGTGTGCCAGGGACACAGGGTACTTACCATAGAGGACATTTAAGATAGTAAGAAATCTCAGACGACACAATTCAAACAATTTAACAATGACTCTGATATCTTTTATCCACGGAAAACAATGCATGGCTCAGGGGAATACAGTGCTTCATAAGCAATGGAGTACTCTTCCCAAGGGATTTTGGGCAAGTGTGAGTTTTATAAAGCATTGGAAGAGGAAAATGGAAACATCGCCTGATTCCCGAGGAGGTGTAAGATGTCCTTGGAAGGTGGACAGGTTCTGTTTTTGTTTGTTTGTTTGTTTTAAAGATTTTATTTATTCATTTGTTAGAGAGAGATAGAAGGAGAGCACAAGCAGGCGGAGTGACAGGCAGATAGAGAAGTAGGGTCCCCACTGAGCAGAGAGCCCCATGTGGGGCTCAAGTCCCAGCATCCTGGGATCAGGACCTGAGCCTAACTCTTAATCAACGGAGTCACCCAGGCATCCCTGGCAGGTTCTGTTTTCTAGGCAAGGCAGCAGCTAAAGTGGAGGGATTGTCTGTGTCAGCTCTCCTTGACGGGCACTTCCCATTAGAGCAGGCTGACTTCAGTTTACATTTGTGATGTGGACCAGGCCACTGGAGTGGTCTCCGTTTTGTGCCTCCATTTTGTCTTGATATACGAATTAACATTATGAGAAAAAAACAAAACAAAACAAGCAAAACATGAATCCAAAGGGCCAAATAACCAAACTTCAGATATCCAGTTATGCCATTTTGCACCCATACACCTGCTGTGGTAAGTGGATATTGGAAAGCCAAAAGGTGGAGTGAGTTTTCTGAAATATTTCTTCTCACTCTGACAGATGTTTCCTATCTTAAGCATATGATTACTTTTGTAAAGTTCCTTCAAATATTCTAAGGAAAGAATGGCTAGCATTGCAGAGCTAAAATATGTAATGTTTGATTTTAACACTAGTTAGATGGTTTAACAGTACAATCTTATTTCTATTGAATAGGCTTTTCTTAATTCTACTATAAATTAAATATATTAATCTAAACAATGCAAATTTTATGACAATTTATGTCCTCACTTGAGAATTCCTAACTCATCATGTCCTAAAATTTTTATATTTATCATGCTTTTTTTTTGTTTTTCTCTGTTTCCTGGTCACAGAAATGAAAAGTTAATTAATCACTGATTTTTCTTTTTTATATATAAATTGTATATGATGTTATTCCAGGATGTAATGGTTTTGTTTTCTCTTGTTATTTTGTGTCTTCATTTCAATGGAGATTAAGTTTGATTATTTAAAACTCTATAGCTTAATTTATTCTCTGAATCTGATTCTGATGAGAAATTCTAACAAAACAAAATACTTACATTTCAGTAGTCATTTCTAGTTTTATGATGTGCTATTTCAAGTGAATAACATTTACATTTTAAGTCACAGTAATTATTAAAAATGTTTTGTTTGTCTATTATGGGATAAAATTGTACATTAACAACTTCTTGTCAGTGCCTATTTAAATTGTCTAAAATGACTATGGAGAAAAAGAAAGCCTATTTGATTTTGAGAAAGAACAAACAATAAGGCAAGAAGAGGAAAACAAAAGAATATTTTATCTTTGTGGAAGTTAATTCCAAATACATATCGTGTTTTCTCCGTGGTTTTCAGACAAAACTAAAATACCTTGTATAAACTAAACCTTAGCCAATCCGTGATGTTTGGTATATTATGTCAAAATTTGAAGCAGATTAATTGAAAGAAATATAAATAATTTTAACCAAGAGATTTCTCAGGTGTTAACCAATATAAAATTAATGCAAATTAATTTTAAGAAAAAGAATGGTTCATGCATCTGGATGGTATCAGGCCAAGGACTTAAAGGTTTATCATGTAGACATTCTCTTTCCTCATCTGCCTCTAATTTTCCTCAACTGACATTATTCTTTGATAGTTTTGCCCTCATAGTGGTTATCAGTGGCTTTAGTCTTTAAGTAATTTTAGTTTTAACCATCAGTGTTAAATAATTTTATAGGTAAGAATCTTAGAATAAAGAACAAGTCTCTTTCTGTGTAACTCCAGTGAACTTTCTGGAGCTAATTTTAAATGGCCTAGCAGTGATTATGTTCCCTTGTATAAAGCATTGAAATAAAATGGAATAATTGGATTAGCATGGACCTAGCACTTAGTTATTTTAGGTTTTTTTTGTTTTGTTTTGTTTTAAGATTTGTTTATTTATTTGAGAGAGAGAGAGCGAACCTGAGAGGGAGGGGCAAAAGGAGAGGGAGAGAGAATCCAAAGCAGACTCTGTCCTGGGTGTGGAGCCTGAGGTAAGCCTCGACCTCATGATCCTGAGATCACAACCTGAGCTCAAGCAAACGTCATCATTTAACCTACTGCACCACCAAGGCACCCAATATTTTAGTCTTAAATATTATTGGTGAATTAGTGAAGCCATTACAGAAAACACTATGTCCTCCAAACGTTACAAGAAGACCTGCCATATGATTCAGCATATCCTGAGAAAATGAAAACAGGATATCAAAAAGATATCTGCATTCCCACGTCCTTACGATACTGTGCTAAGTGGGAAATAAGTAAGACAGAGGAAGAAAATACTACATGGTTATTGCTTATATGCAGAAACTAAACAAAGACAAAAAGAAACAAACAACAACAAGTCAAGCTCATAGCAATGGAGGCTAGAAAAGAGGCTGTCCCAAGCTAAGATGTGGGCCAACAGGGAGATGTTGGTGCCCGGGAACAAACTTTCAGCCTTAATATGAATAAGGTCTGAGGACGACTCTAGCAGATAGCACTGTATCGTGCATTTGAAATACGTTGAAAGAGTATAAATTAAGTGTTCTCACATACACACGCACAAAATAAATATGTGAGGTGACAGCTGGGTTAAGTGACTTGATGGAGGAACATATATATATATATATATATTATTATTATTATTATTCCTCCACCTGGGTGAGTAAGGTTGTGCATAAACTACATAGATCAAGAAGGTCATTAGCAAAAGAAACAAAAAATATTTTTATTATTAGGATGAGAGTGGTCCAAGACGGCAGAGCAACACACCGCTTCAATCTTAATCTAAATATATCTTGCAAGCATTATATTATTCGAAAGCATTAATGTTAGTGGCAATTCCTGTTCGCTGGCCTGGGTTCTTGAGTTCCACCAGGAAAGAATTCAGAGCCAAACGCTCAAGTAAACAAGCATTTAATGGTGGTCAGAGTGAACGTGCACTCAGGTTGGGGGGGAGAGGGCACAGAGGTGCCCACAGAGGTGGCAGCTGCCCAGTGGGTCAGGCTTGCCTTCTCCTAGCTTGGCCTTGGTTATGGGTCATAATTAGCGTGGTCTGTGTGTGAGGTTCTTTCCTATCATCGAAGTGACTCCTCCTACTGGTGTTTGTCCTATCTGGTCCTTGTCAGAACTGTCATGGCTTCACTGTTCCACGTTGTGTGTGTGTTGGGGTGGGGGAGGTTTGCTGGGAAACCAAACTGCTGACTATTATAATGAAGCTGTAGGTTAGTGGGGGGAAGCAGTTACAGCAAAGAATGCATGCTAACCCTTAAGGGTCTTTCCTACTTGTTTGGAACTTGGTTTCTACCCTTTTTATCAGTTGGAAAGCATTCATTTCCTGCTCCTATCCAACTAACTGCTTACTCTATCAATTACACGTGTGTGTACATATTTAAAAACAGAGGAAAAGGATTCTGTTATTTATCACTTTCGTTCCCTAGGCAGGGAAGACATTTTACCTTCAAAATCGCCGGAACACTCTACAGTGGCCATTTGTGTTTAAAAAACTCTGCATCAATACTCCACGAACTACGTAGCAATTTTAACGATGATGTTCCTTTCTGAGCAATACAATTATAATTCACATAGGCTACCTACTGTCTCTGCTCAGCGAGAGAGGTGGCCAGTGGTCACAGACTGCTCCCTGACCTCTGTCAACAGCAATCTATGCATGACTGCCTCTAAGTCAAAGTTGATAAGCTAACGTGTTGGTGAGCAGCCCACAGTCACTGCAGACAGATTAAGGGTGAGTACCAAAGTTAAACGGATATGATCTCTTATTAGCATTTTCAAAAATAATGTAGTAAAATGCACGCATGTAAAATATATCAGAAATTGAAAACCAGTTCACTAAACTAACATTTATTGATAAACTATGTGCTCAGAATGTTAGATATAATTCTGTACATCCTTTGTCATTTTCAAGAATGCAGGCTTCTGTTTTGATGGGAAATATGAATGCAATTGAGACTTATTTTAAGATTTATTTTAAACACAGTTAAAAAACTACCTTACTACTAAAACACCTCATCTTCTACACGTATCCATTATGTTGTATAAAGAACCCACAAGGAAATCATAAATTACACAATGAGACAGTATTTTTTGTTATTTGTACAATTTAGATCATAGGAACTCAATGATAAACTATATAAAGGTATAAAAAATCATATTGGAGTGCTAATAAGTTTTCAAGTAAATAGAACGATGTATTCTGGAAAAATTATATTTATAAAAATTATTTGCCCTCGCAAAAGCAAATTCTGTATGCAATAATATTGAAGTCATACTTTATATAACAGAAAATACTGTAACAAACATAAGAGCTAAAGTAACTTACAAAATATTAACAGTGTTTATTTTCAAGATATATTGGTTGGTTGTTTTTGTTTTTGTTTTTCCCTTCAAGGCAGAGAATATGGGCATACGCTCATCTTGACATTGAATGTGGTAGACCAGTAATCTAGCCAGCCAGCTAGGGAGCAAGGCCATTCCATTGAAAATAAGAATCTCTAAAACTATCAGAAGTCTGAGGAGAAAGGTTTGCAATAGAAATCAGGGAATGCAGAAAACCAAGTTCAAAACAGAGGTGTGGTTATTCCCTTGAGGGTAGTTATTATGCACTTGAAATGGTAGCACCATCAGGACCTTGTGATCCTTCCCAGCTTCTTCTAGCTGCAAGAGCGCAGACAAAAAATAGCATTTGCGTCAGGGACTTGTGTATATAGTTTTGAGGAATCATGTTAAACACACAATGTGGGATGGTTGTGACCTCACTGAAACAAAGACTTCAACTAACTGTGGAAGAAATTTTGCCTTCACTGGCGAAAATGCAGGAAAAGAAATAAACGTTTTCCCCCTCTATCCAAAAGTAGTATGTTTTTAAGAAACCCTGTGTTAAGCCCAAATGGCTTAAAGCAAAGAAGCAATTACCATTAATTTATATGGAAATTTCTTTTTTAGCATTTCAGACCCCCAAAATAACCTCTCTGAGGCTTTTCTGAGGTCTGTGAACGGATGCATAAAATAAGTTGAGATAAAGCCCAGATGCTCGCTGATACAGTTCAAAGCTCTTCACGGCTGGATGTAGAGATGCTGTGCAGTTCTGGGAAAGGGACTGGAGAGGGGCACTCCGCTCCTGGGAAAGGGAGCACCGCCTCGAACCTGGATGGCTGCAGAACAGACACTGAAGATATTTGTGCTTTTCACCTTTTGATGGTAAAAAGTCCTCGAGTATCAGTTAGTGAAAACTGTACAGACTTTACTAAATGTAGGTCTTTTGTAAACTTGACAGGGCATCTCACAGATGTTGGGAAAGCGAGATCTCCGATCATCTCTGGTGAACTCCAAGCATTTTTCTATTACTATAGAGTTTGATAAGATGTAAAAGTTAAACTAAAGGTTTTCTCTAAAGTAGCAATGAAAGGAAAACTTGCTTAAAACAAGCAATTTTTGCTTTTTATCTAAATTACCCTACTATTGACTTATTCTAACTCATTGTCCACCAAATACTAGAATATCTTTTTACCTTTAAAGAGAAACATTTGTTGTCGACATATAAATACATTGCTATTAATGCATAAATGTAAGTGTAAAATGCACTTTCCAAGAGCATCTTCAATAATGTGTATGTGAATAATTATTTTTATGAAAGTTCAATCTGAGACATAATATTTGATTGTTCCATCTATAAGTGCATCAAAGATGTAAGTAAAGCCTTTTGGGGTTGTGCAACTCATGTTATAGGCTTGCCTTATTCACACACATGAAGTCTGTAAAGTGCAGAATTAATCCCTAAGGCATGTTAATATGCTTCTTTGACAACTCTTATTAACTGTAACAAGGTATTTAAATTGCAGATACCCTGCTGAGTGAATATTCAAAAGGCACTTGACAGCTCTACACCTGAATGCCAGATGCTCCTTAACACAGCCTTACTTGTTTTATTTTGTGATTTATAAAAGGTTGATTTTGTTTCATATTTTTCTGACATTAGAAAGAGGAAAAACGGGAAGAAGAAAAGAAGGGAGGAAGGAAGGGAGGGAGGAAAGGAAGGCACTCGGATTTCGAGACGCAAATGGTAGCTCCCGTCGTAGTTACATTGAGCTGCAAACCTACAGACCAATGTATACCTAAAATATTTAGTGGAGGTTACTTGTAATAATGAATATTGTTTAAATATTGATTGAAAGTAGTTTCATATAATACATATTATTTAATGACCAGCATCTGTCTTCTAAAATTAGGCAAGAGATTAAAGAGAAAATAAAGTTTCTATATGTGACAATTATGAATTTTAGTACTCTCAAATACAGCATAAAAATTTGCAGTGGAAACACTTATGAATATGAAAACGACTTCCCCCAGGATTCAACAATGGGTTCCTAAAGAAGAGCTTCCTCCAGTTGTAATGAATGTGGAGATCAGAGGGTACCAATATTGTGTCTCTTGACTAGAAATGAGATAAAGGTCATTCTATTCTTGACCTTTTTGTTTACAGAAATTAAAATGACAAAGAATTAAACATTAGGCTATTTTGCATTTTCATCTCATTTTTATTTCATGTTTATAGCTACGTTTTCAATGTCAATTTTCAGGGCAGCTGCAATTAGTGTAGATATTGTACTTCTTTTTTCATTTTTAAATACAATATATCATAGACATACATCTCATTTTCAATAGCCCAACTGTTTACAAATGTTTTAAAAATAACTCACTCTAGAATTATAAACTATATTTCAGATAAACCTCACAAGCATTATCCTCAATAAGTGGATTGTCAAGATTGATATGAAACATAGATGTTGCTTTGAAAATGCATGGAGTGAAAAAAAAAAAAATTGAAAATCAAAAACCCCGGCCAAGGACAAATTGTGTGGTCATTGTGTGCAGTGACTAGGAGTATAAGGAAAACGACTCTGGTTTATCCATCAAAATATCACTCTGAAACAAGTTCTAAGTTGAATTGATCATGAACAAATACATTGCAATAATCATTTCCATTTTTACTCTCATCTCATTGTGGAGTCTTGTCATATTTAAAGGGAAAAGCCTGAATGCAGGGAAGCTCAAGTTTGCCTTTCTAAAATGTCTGGTTTACTCCTTTCTAAAATATCTGGTTTATTCCTTATATCTGGTTTACTCCTTAAAATTATTCCTTAATTTTGCATTCTGTATCTATTAAGTGGTTACCATGTGTCAGGTGCCAAACAAAGCAAAAAAACAAACAAAAAACAAACAGTGGGGAAAAAGTAGAAAGTAACTGCCACTATTAAGCCCAGTTCCAGTTAGTGGACATTGAGAAGGATGTTTCCTACGACGCATCACAGAAAATAATTCGAAACACATATAATGTGTTGTCAGAGGATGGATGTCTGTCACTTATAAGATATTAGCTATTATGTACCCTATTGTAGTTTTGTTTGATTTTTTAAGTAATCATTCTAAGCTTCTTCATGAACTATCCCCCTTCATCCTACTGGGAATTGGGGAAGGGAAGCAGTACAAATGTTATAGTCACCATCATTTGATCTCAGTGACTTTCTGTTCAATATGACCTCTTTTGGACAATCAGTTATTCATCAAAAATGTCCTTGTCTCATATCCTCTCCATCATCTGTAAGATGGTATGTTTCTATATCAGGGAGCTTCCTCTAATAGAGGAAGCCTAAGGGGTTTCAGCTTCATGCGGTGGAATCTGGATTTTGTATGATCACCACAGGATGGCTCCTATGCTCGCCGGAATGATAACTTCACAAACAGAGCCTATTCCCCGTGGGATCAGCATGGACAAGGCGAACATCCACGCTGAATTCCTTATGGCTGCAGCGTCTTTATGTTAAGTTTCCTCTCATCCCTCGCATCTCTTGTTGGCACATCTACGTTTCCTCGCAAGCAGGAAGAATTATTGGACAGATGGGTCTGTTAGCGGAAGGGACTAACGTAGGCACCGTATTAACCCCTGCCACTGTGAAGTCAGCTTGCATCCATATCCCCAACATTGGAACAGGCTCTTCAAGCCCAGAATTTGCTTTTCAGAATTACAAACTCAAAAAGGGCAAACCCTCTCTGAATTAAAGGATTTCCGGGGCACCTGCCTGGCTCAGTCAAGCATCTGCCTTTTGCTCAGGTCATGATCCTTGGCTCCTGGGATGGAGCCTGACATTGGGCTCTGCTCAGCCGGGAGCCTTGTTCTCCCTCTCCCTCTGGCCGCATTCCTCCAGCACGCACTCTCTCTCTCTTTCTCTCAAGTAAATAAATAAATAAATAAATAAATAACATCTTAAAAAAAAAAAAAAATTCCTTCTTTCTCCCCACTATGACCTCCACAGCAGTACAGAGATGATACACACACCTGACATATTTCTTTATCTAATTCTCCCACCTTATGCCTCTCCACAGTTCCCCTAGGGAAAGATCATATTTTGTAAGAGAATGATTCAGGAAGGTTGAATGGTAAAAAAAGAAATCATATTCCATTTATATAACTTAATCTATGCTTCAATCTCTTTCCTGTGGAAAAAAAAATAGGATTGCAATACTATCCAAATCAAATGGTTGTAATAAGCAGTCAATGACACTGTATGTTTAAAGCAAGCAAATGTTTTGTGTTTTTTACTTTTATGTTCTTCTCAATAGTACTATTATTTTGATACAGAAAGATAATAGCTTCTGCATAATTCTTTGCTAGATGCATCTGACACTATTATCACCTGATATATATAGGATTTATCTTAAATGATGTTATTGATTACCTTTAGGTCACTTTTATTCAACAAAACTCTCTAGAACATCCACCATGTAATAAAAACCGTGAACAACAGAGAGACAAATAATGTGGGCAAAAATAAATTATATATGGTTGAAAATGAGAAATCAGCACAAACAAAATTTACAAGTCATTGTAAACTAGCTCCTTAAATCCAATACCTTGGATATTATTCCTAGAGACAAGTATGATTATGCTGAGTGTAACAGCACAGGGCGGACACAAAATACAAAACAGATGCCCATCCTTGCTCAACTTTGCCTGTCGTATTTTGCACGTAGATCCTAGCCCAATACATAATGGATGTGATAGTGCTTCAGAAGGACAATTGACACAACCAGTGAGGTTCAGGGCCAAGTGCCAGGGAAAACAAAAGTAAATCGTTAGTGCAGGGAAACTTCGAAGAGAGATGAGAGTGTGCTTGTAGTATTAGCTATACTCCCTCATTTTCCATTTGGGAATGTGCAATAGATATACAGGCACATATTTTCAGTGATCCTGGATCCTAGGATTCTATCAAGAGCATAAACGGGTGCTTGAGGGAAATTTTCACAGTGGTATCCTTGGTACTCAACAAAGTAATGTGACTTGGAATTATTTAAATCATTATTTTGATGGCAGTGATTTTCAAGGAAAACTCAGCAAGATTTTTGAAAGGCTCTAATTTTTGCTTCTAGCTCAGAGTGGTAGAAATTTACCCACTAAAATAACAGTACAAACAGAATAACATTATTTAGCCTCATCTTATTTTCACAGAATCTTCTGAGGTGGCAGGCAGCATTGGTCCTGGTCCTTTCTTCTACCTCCTGTGGTACCATGACACTCCTTCTGCCCACCCCCTTCTATTTCTCTTCTCTTTTTCCATATTTTTTAAAAACCTACAAATCTTAGTAAGACATGTGAAAATGGGTTTCAAGGACTGAGGACTATCTCACTGAAACCTGTAGTTACTCCAAGGAAAGTGCTGGAAATTGGTTACCCATCAAAGAGAACAACCTAGTGGCAATTCCTGCTGGGGACATGGAATTACTGTGGAAGGCCGTGCAGTGACCCTGTCAGGACAACAGATGTGACCGGGAAGAAAAAGGGTGCACTCAGTCTTGAAGGTTTTATCCCAGGATAGTCACAGACCCAAGACGTCAGGAAAGGCCAGATCCAGAAGAGCAACTTACAAGAACAGCAGCTGGGTCTTAGAATTTGGAATGGAGGGGTGCCTGGCTGGTCCATCAGGAGAGCATGCAACGCTTAGTCTCAAGTTTGTGGGTTCGAGCCCCATGTTGGGTGGAGAGATTACTTAAAAATAAGAACTTTAAGAAAAAGTTGGGGATGGACCAGATTTGAAAGGAAAACTATTCTAGAGGTCACGAGTCAAGCAACAGTATTCCTCCATGTTTCTACCAAAGTTAGATCTTAAAAGTTTTATCCTTTTTAAACAATGATTAAACAGGATTAATCTTTTGGAGGAAACACTCCCCAAGCACTGATAAATGAATCAAGAGACAAACTGATGGGATCGAGGATAAATAGAAATGAAGAACCAGGAGGTGGTGGGGATGAGGGTGTGGGCGTGGGTTTGGGAGTGGGTGGGTGTGGGGTGGTTAAAAAAAAAAAAAAAAGGAGCAGAAGTGTATAATGTACACTCCTTGAATTAAAAAGTGACAATGATCTGGAGATAAAACAGGCTCATCCATGTTTTGAAAAAACAACATGGACAAGTCATATACATAGAGGAAGCGCTGATAACGTATGACATTTGTAATTCCAAGAACCCCCACCACAAGATTTAAGTAGAAACATCAGATTGCTTTTATTTTTTAATTTTTTAAAAGATTTTTATTTATTTCTTTGACAGATCACAAAGATCACAAGAAGGCAGAGAGGCAGGCAGAGAGAGAGGAGGAAGCAGGCTCCCCTAGCAGGGAGCCCGATGCGGAGCTCGATCCCAGGACCCTGAGATCATGACCTCAGCTAAAGGCAAAGGCAAAAAAGGCTTAACCCATTGAGCCACCCAGGTGCCCCATCAGATTTCTTTTAAAAAAGGCATTAAAATCAGGTTTGCCTCAGGATTTCTCTTCGCAATGCTAAACAAGGAGATAAGGCCTCAGAGCTCTTAGAAAGGTTGGGTGGAAACCTGAGAGTCTATGTCAAACCAGTTCACTGAAATGCGTTCCAGGGTGTGCATATACTCAGAAATTACACACTCGTGGTTCTTCTTAGAAGAAAGTATTTAAATATGTACTCAGCTGATAAAAGGACAGAGCACTTACGGATCAGCTTCTGAACATTTCTTTGATTTCTGTCCAGAGATTTTTTTTTTTTTGTTCTCTTAAAAAATATATTATTGCCTATTGTTCATAATGTATTCATATTTCCTTCATGTTCATTTGATGACCCTTTTCTGTCCCAGAACTCCGTCCAGGATGCGACAGTACATTTAGTTGTTCTGTCTCCTTAAGCTCCTGTGGTCTGTGACATTTTCTTAAACCTCCCTTGCTTTTGATGACCTTGACCATTTTGAGGAGTACTGTTCAGATGTATTGTAAGATGTCTCTCTATTGAAATTTGTCTGTTTTCCTCATGATTAGGCTGGGTGATAGGTTGGGGTTATAGGACTGGGTCTCATGAATTTGAAATGGAATATTGCTAATTTATTGATGATGTATTTTTTAAGTAACATGATTATTTTCCCCCTTAGCCTGTTAATGATGTAAGGGGCTGTTCAGTCGAGATGCACTAGTTTATTTTGCACTAACAAATTACACAAAACTTTAATATGTCGAGCAATAATGGTTTACTTGTCCACATACCGTATGTGTGTTATTGTCTGCCCAGAACTTTCCCCTACATAATATTTATCTCAACTCTGGGATTAGACTGATGTACATTTATTTCTGGTATCCAAAGGAGAGGGAAAAGAGAGCAGAGGTAATCAGGATCAACCTTTTAAAACTCCTACCCAGAAAGATACGTGTCACATCTCACATTTCGTTGGCCAAAGAAAACCACATAGCTAAGCTTTACCATAAGTGGCAGGATAATATAATCACCACCAGGAAGGAAAAAAATGAATATTTTGATCAGTGATAAACACTACTAGGTGTTTGGGTTTTATCTTTCAAGTAGAAGAAAGATACCTCATGCTATCATATGTAATAAAAGCAACTTTATGGAAAGCAAGATGGGAATAATTAATATAAAATAGAAATACTTTTAAACAAAATAAAGAAATATAAATTAGAAAAAAAAAGAGACTGAGGGAAATATACTGACCATACATACAATACTTATAGTTAAGCAAGATAAAAATATACATGTACTTAAAAGAAGAACAAGTAGATAAACCAACAAATGTAGACACTTAAGAGACAATAGCCTGAAATTTTCTAAACTAATAATTTAAACAGTCTTTGTAAAATTGGAATTCGTTTAAAGGTAACATTGACAAATTTACAGATGAAGAATTCAAAATGTGAAGAATTCAAATTGTGAATTCAATAATTATAGGAGAAATTGAAAGTCATCAGAGAATGATTATATTTTCCCCTTTTACACTTCTTGTGTACTACAGCATATGATCTTTCCAGAATAAAACTAATTTAGCTTCCAATGATTTTTTTTTTTCTGCATAGAAAAATAAAGTTAAACAAAGTCAGCTTTAAAGGAGCAATTTTGTCTTTTATAATGAAATAGAGGACTGCACACTACCTCAAGCACTGTTTATTACAAAGCTATATGACACTAAATAGGTACTTTTTCAAAGCAATCAAATGGCAAAGCCAATTTGTGTTGATATATCTCGATAAGCAAAGCAATTTAGTGTTCTTGAAATGAAATATATTTCATACTTATTTAATGAGATCCACATATTCAAGGGCACAAACAATGATTATGCTACTGCTGGCTAGTTATTTGCCTGTTCCTGAGAACATTTTTTAAACCTGCTTTAATAAAAGCTTTGTATTATAATGAATAACAAAAGGGAGGAATATATATAACACAGGAGGTTATAATACACATTAAAAAAATTCCAAACACAAATCAATTCCAAGTGCCAGTCCTTATGTCACTAACTTCAAACAAGGCTGAATACTGTGTCCAATTAAATATAAAATGAATTTTTCTTTTCATCAAAATTATTCACCTGTAAGAATTATTAATTAGTAATTACATGTTTTACCTTTCACCTACATTATTTTGAATAATAAAGTAGATTTGGGACCTAATTCTTCAATATGACGTCCTGAGATCTCAGTCAAAAACAAGTTTAAAAGGTTAGGCAATTGTCTCAAAAGACAAAACACGAAATTACCATATGATCCAGCAATTTCACTCCTGGGTATATACCCGTAATAGTTGAAAGGAGGGATTAGAATAGGTATTCGTACACCAAGTTCACAGCAACATTCTTCACAAAATCCAAAAGATGGAAGCAGCTCTAATGTCCATTAACGCATAAATGGATAAACAAAATGTGATATATACATATATATGTATATATATATATACATACAACAGAATATTATTAGCCTTAAAAAGGAAGGATATTGCGACACACCCTACACCACAGATGAACCTTAAAGACCTTACGCTCAGTGAAAGTCATCAGTCACAAAAAGATAAATATGATAGGATTCCTCTTCTGTGAAGTTCCTGGAGTAAGTAGTTAAAGTCATAGAGGCAGAAAGGAAAATGGTGGTTGCCATGGACTCCAGGCAGCAGAGAACGGGGGGCTAGCATTCAGTGGGTACAGAGATTCAGTTAGGGAAGATGAACAAAATTCTGGGGATGGCGGTGGTGTTGGTGGCACAACAATGTAAGACCGAAAGCCACGGAACCGCACACTTACAAGTGATTAAAATGCTGAATTTTATGTTATGCAAATATTCCTACAATTTACAAACAAACACTGAATTACAGACCAAAAACTGAAAAAATATATATATATAAGGAGCTTGTGAAAGTTGCATGTAGAAGAGATAAAGAAGGAGGAAAAGACTTTCAGTGGATATAGATCTGGAACAGATTCCCAAATAATGGTCTCGCCTTTGGCAAGAGCTTGAGGTGGTTGTATCAGTCCTTTCTAGATCACACCTGCCCCATACACGCACTCACACACAGCAACATGGTAAAAGCTCGTGGTAAGGAGATCATGACTGTCCACCACGCGGTTAAGTAATCCTGTAATCGGGTGCCAGGAGGTCAAGCAAGCGTCGGTCGACAGTATCACGTGCAGATTTAAAGCACTCGTGATTTTAAACGACTGAGACAGAAGGGCATTGTTGGACTCTGAGCGACTGAGTTAGTGACGTAAAAGGTGGATCTGCCCGTGGCACCCTTCCACTGATCTTGAAGACACGTTTGAAGGGTTTGAATATATATTTTTTAAGATTTTATTTATTTATTTGACAGACAGAGGCACAGTGAGAGAGGGAACACAAGCAGGGGGAGTGAGAGAGGGAGAAGCAGGCTTCTCCCTGAGCAGAGCCTAGTGCAAGGCTTGATCCCAGGACCCCGGGCACCCCTGAATATGTTTTTATATAAAATACAAAAGAGGAAAACATATATTTTCCAAGTATATGTAATTGTATATATATGACACTTGAAAAATGCACATGTAACCCAGTAGCTTAAGTAGATACCTGGTACATGAGGAATCTCTAAAATGTATTATCTTATAGGAGACCAAGAAACTTGTAGATCTCCACGGAAAGCAGGATACTGCCTTTTGTTTGGAACTTACCTTATATTAGAGCAAATATACATGTATATTTATTTAGTATGCTTATTATTTGTATTAACCTCAAATATTCATGGTTTCTCTATAATATTGGACCAAACTTGCATGGCATAATATCATTTTTATTTACTTACTCACTGCGCCTCAAAGACCTCATCTAGCAAACAGAAGTAATGAGTCAGGGTTTCATGGTTCCAGAAACAATCTCTCAGTCTCAGAACAATGCCTTGTGCATAGGAAATGCCTTATGAGTGTTGGCGATTATCATTTGCTGCAATTCCCTTTGTACTTTTCATTCTAAAATATCTCTGAAGTAATCTCAGTTTGTGAGTTTAGATTTCTGACTTCAATTACTTTTCACTTTACATTTACATTGAAGCACAAAACAGTAAATATGGATGCTTTGAATATACCATGAATAATCAAATATGTCACATTACATACGATATTTTAAAAATTTAAGTTTTAAAAGTCTTCCCTATATCTACACTAAATCAAGTTAACAAGTGCTTTTCAAAAAATTGTCCAATTATCCCTTTTTTAGAAAAAGCCAATTTGGAGTCTAGCCCATATTTTCTGTTATATATATATATATATATATATATATATATATATATCTCATATATCTTTACTAATATAGATTAATACTGTAAGAAAAATGACAATAACATCCAGGATTATAATACTCCTTTCCTATATGAAATTAGAAACTATTTCATATAGGAACTACTTCATATAAACTACATGAAAAATCCCTTCATTCCCAAAGGATAAAAAATATTTAATCTAGATAAGGTCTTCAAATTGAAGCTATTTTTTCTCACCACTGTAAAAAAATTGACCTGCTTTCTATTCTCATTTTTTCCTTAGGATTTCAACAGTATATTGTTTTATTTTTGTTTGTTTGTTTCTATGTTGTTTTGTTTTTAGGTATGTTATTTATTCATTTGTGTGTGTGAGAGAGAGAGAGGCTAGAGAGAGAGAGAACATGAGCACTTAAGCAGGGGTGGTGGCAGAGGAGGAGGGAAGAAGCAGTCTCCCCAGAGCGCGGGGAGCCCATGTGGGGCTCAGTTTCAGAAGCTGCAATCATGACCTGGGCTGAAGGCAGATACTTAACCAAATGAGTCACCTGAGCACCCCAATACATTGTTTTAAATACTTACACTTAAAATTAAACCTTCACACCATATGGCATTAAAAGGCAAATTTGCTTGTTCCTATTTAATGTTAACATCCTGTGCAAACTTTATAGTATAGTTCAAACAAAATATTCTGCAAGGTCCTAGGCTTCCAAAAATACACACTGAAACTGCAGCATCGGTACTCATCACTTTTCACAATTCTTTTAAAAGGCATTGAAATTTCCTTTTGTCACATGGCTAATTTCCTTCACAAAGAGCTACTTGAATTTACCCTCAATTGGGAACTCAGATTACACATATACCTTTACAAGAGGAAATTGTCCTGAACATCCCTTCAGATGGTAAAACTTACAGGTCACAGGATGCGGAAAGTTCATTAGTATTATGACATGATGCACTTAACAGAGAAAAAAAAAAAGATAGGTTTAAACAGAATATAAATTTATTTCTCTCTCATGGCCTGGCTCATAGAGAACACAGTCTCCCATGTGGCCTTCTAATCTCAAAGTTACCTCATGCTCTGAGGTGGCTGCTGGTGTTCCAGCTATTGTAACTATTTTGCAGATAAGGAGAAAAAAACTATGTGAAAAACAAGAAGAAAAGTAGAATCAACTACAGAGTTATGCCTCTTTAAAAATGTCTTCTCTGATAACACTTTGACTGACTTTTTTTTTTTTTAGATTTTTATTTTATTTATTGGACAGACAGAGGTCACAAGTAGGCAGAGAGGCAGGCAGAGAGAGAGGGGGAAGCAGGCTCCCTGCTTAGCAGAGATCCCGATGTAGGGCTCGATCCCAGGACCCTGAGATCATGACCTGAGCTGAAGACAGAGGCTTTAACCACTGAGCCACGCAGGCATCCCTTGACTGACATTTTAATATCTAATTATGTGGCCCCACATAGTCTCAAGAAAACTGAAAATGTGGTGTTTTAGTTGAATCATTTTTTAATATCCTGATCCTAAGGAAATTTACTACTCTTATGGATGAATATTATTAAATTGTACTTACTATGCTTTGTTTATTCATCCGTGGATGGCTATTTAGGCTGTTTCTACCTTCGGCTACCTCAAACAATGCTGCTATTAGCATTCATGTGTTATACAAGTACTTGAACACATGTTTTCAGTCCTTATGGGTCTATATCCAGCAGTGAAATTGCTGATTGATTTGTTAATTCTATGTTTAGCTGGTTTATCCTTTCTCAATAAAATTGGACTCTGGGACTAGAAATGAGGAGCAGAGCAGACACCGTGGTGACCAGCAATGTCTGCCACGGCAGATGTCCCCAGTTCGTTTCTCTGGGGGCACTTGCTCTGCCTTTCTTCTTAATCTCTCAGTAGAGATAGAACATGAGTTCTCTTTCCCATCAATGGACAAAAGAATACCCATTGATCTGACTTTTGTATTCAGAACTCTATAGCATACCGCCCTCTGACTCAGTTATTTATAACAGTGATTTCTTTCCAGAAAACCATATCATTTTGAAACCATTGCTGAGTATGAACCATTGTTTAGCTGTAACTCCTTAGTGGCAAAAAACATAGCAGGAAGCAGACACATTTCCCAAAAAACTGCAATCAGCTAAGGCTAAAAGTCTGATCTTGGTTGATTTATAATCTAAATAAGTGATCTTTTTATGAATTGCAGTGAATAACAGGAAACAATTAAAAACTTTACGAGCTTTTTTTTTTTTTTTTGATGTTTGAGTTTTTTTAAAAAAAAAAAAACCTCCTTCATAAAATTGTCTTAAGCTGTGCACAAAATATAAACTGTGTACATTCACAGGTACGAACAACCAGGTCACATTATCCTTAATGGTTATAAGTAGATATAAATAGGCAGTGTCCTTACTTTCTAGATAGCCAGTGAACAAATTCATCTTAATTAGTTATGATGTGGTATCAGAGAATAGCAACCTTAAATCTTCAGAAGAAGTTTGTTCTTCACTTCCTTGTAGTGCATTTTAGAAGCTTGAGCTCTGGGGTCAGGCCATCTGTTGTCCCTTTTGGATCATGGGGTGCCTGGGTGGCTCAGTCAGGTGAGTGTCTACCTTTGGCTCAGGTCAGGATCCTGGAGTCTTGGGATCCAGCTGCGGCTGGACTCAGTGAGGAGTTTGTCTCTCCCTCTCCCTCTGCTCCTCCCCACCCCTATTTGTGCTCTCTTTCTCTCAAATAAATAAATAAAATCTTTTTTAAAATCTGTTGCCCCTTTGCATCAAACATAAATTCCTACTCTGAGTATTGGCACTGATTTTTAGGCAATTCATGAATCCTCTGAAACTGTAGAATAGTGTGTGTGAACATACACATTTTTCCACTAAGAATATCCAAAAGTTTCGCTATGCATATCTTCCCTCACCTCGAGACATTGGCTTAAAAATTCCAATATTAGGAAATTTATTTAACCTCCTAGAACTCCAGGAAATTATTATAAAGTAGGAAAATCCCCAGGGTAAATGTTTCTCCTGAAACAAGAATGCTTGACAAAGGATAGAAAAAAAAATGAAAAATCCCTTTCCCTTTCTTTTCCCTCTTCACACTTTTGTATATTCTGCTTCAAAAATCTTTTGAAGATTTCTTTCTTTTTTTTTTTTTTTAAGATTTTGTTTATTTATTTGACAGACAGAGATCACAAGTAGGCAGAGAGGCAGGCAGAGAGAGAGAGAGAGAGGAGGAAGCAGGCTCCCTGCTGATCAGAGAGCCTGATGCGGGGCTCGATCTCAGGACCCTGAGACCATGACCTGAGCCAAAGGCAGAGGCTTTAACCCACTGAGCCACCCAGGCGCCCCTGAAGATTTATTTCTTATTTGAGGTGGGGAGGGGCAGAGGGAGCTGACTCCCCTCTAAGCATGGAGTTTGTTACAGGGCTAGATAACCACTTAACCCACTGAGCCACCCAAGTGCCCCATCCTGCTTCCAAGTTTAAGATCAAGGTACCCTCCTTCCCTGAAGGCTTTTACCATCATTCCACTTATATTTGGTGAAGAACTGATGGAATGGTTGAACCGTTGACGGAATGGTTGAAGGAGGAGGTCCAACCCTCTTCCCTGAATTCTTACAATCCTCACAGTCAGAGCGACACAAAATATGACTTCTCTTTACTGCCTACTATTTTTCTCATTCTCAGTGGAATATAAAATTTGTGATGGTCAGGAATTTTGTCTTTCTTGGGTTTTTTTTTTTTTTTTTGGTACCCCAAGAACCTAAATTGTTTCACATTTGCTGTTAGGTGCATAATAAATATTTTCTGTTAATTTGAATGAATAGTTATAATTTCGGAGCCACGTTACCACTGTTTTTAGGAACAGAATTTGTATTTGCTCTTTACCTTGTTCCATAAAGTTGTTATCAATAGTTGCCTATAAATACCTTGGTTAAATGCTCTTCACAAAAGTACTGAAGTTAACTCAAAACCAGAGCCGATATTTCTATGGCTCCAGAACTCAGAAATTCTGATTTAAAACTCTGGCCATTGTAGAAAAAAAAAAAAAAACGAGAGAATCAGCCTTAATGTTTAATTTAATGCTTTGGTAAAAGGTGGCTAGTCAGCAAGCCCAGAGGTCAAGAAGCTGTATTAATCTCCACAAATAAATGTTAAAAAATAGATGAAAATAGTAAATATGACCAGTTAACCAAGGAAAATATTATTATTTTTTCCAGGGTTATATTAACTATCTAAAAATTTGAATGATGCAGTGCTAATATATATGTGTGTGTGCACACATGTACAAACACACACATTTCGTTTGGGGAAATCCAGGTTTTGATTTCTTTCTTTTTTTTTTAAGATTTTTATTTATTCACTTCAGAGAGAGAGAGAGACAGACAGAGAGAGACAGAGAGAACACTGGCAGGGTGGAGAATGAGAAACAGAGTCCCCACTGAGCCAGGAGCACAATGTGGGGCTCGATCCCAGGACCTGGAGATCACAACCTGAGCAGAAGGCAGATGCTTAACCATCTGACCCACCCAGGGACCCCTTGATTATGTTTCCTTCACTAGTGAGTCATGTGATTTTTGAGTCAATATACTAACTCAGAAGCCACTTTTTCTACACTTTTCCTAGTTCTCCTGACATATTCCTTACAAATGATGAATTAGATTAATAGGTACACATCTGTTCATGGTTCTGCTGTTGAATAAAGTGTATGTTTTTTTCATTTTTCAGGCAACTGTTTCGGCCCATTACCCTTGCAAAAGGATTTTCTGTAATATATTCTCTAATAAGAGAAGCGATTGTGTAAATACCGTCCTAATTATTGCTACTTTCATCCACAAGGTGTCATTACCGTCAATAAAGTACATCCCACAGATCAATCCAGTCTCAGCAAGTCCTAATTTCACTGGAACCCATCCTTAGACCCTCTGCTTCAAATATAGGACATTTCAGGAGGCAAAGTTTCACTCCATCAGTGGCTGTGGACATAGCTCTTAACACTTCAGGAGATAACAATGTAATGTTTGCATTTCCTCTTTGCACCAACCATGTCTTATCCCTCTTCTTTCTGTAATCACTTGCCATTTTCCCATTTATCATTAATTTTTTCCTACAGCCTCTGGTTCAGCCAAAGTGCTTACCCATGTAACTGTCATCAATATGATTCTTGCCAATGCTTCCCTCTTTGTCCCTTCCCAGTTATGTGAAGTAGGTTTAGATGATCACCAGTTGATAGCACGATCTCCTCCACTGGGTAGGAAAGAAGCTGTACCTATTACATCAATAGAGGGTTGAGGAGTTAAAAACAACCACTTCAAACTTCCATTAGGAATTTGGGCAGTTATTTTGAAAGTTATCGTCCTTGTGTCATATTAGAAATCAATCCCTTTTCTGGAACTAGTAAATGCAAGCAGGTCCCAGAACTACTATAGGATCAGTCAGAGAAAATGAAATATTGTAGAAGTCAGAACCCCCACACTCTCTCCTCTATTTTTATTAACAGTAGATGCAGTGATGAAATTCCTTTACTTCTGTGCTGATTGAGTTTCAGCACACACACATGCAGTTCCTCAAGTCATCATTTTAGAGACGTATTATCCCTCAGTCTTGTAAGTATGGTTTTAGTCACTCTCGTTTTCAAATAATCCGCTACTTTGTACGTGGTAAGGTATACGACAGCCTGTACTGGATACTTTTATAGACTATTATACCCCTGCACCTGCAGTGAAATGAGTTTCTTTACCTGATGATACTGAAATAGGGAGGACAAATTAAAATAAAAGTTTCTGTTTCAATGACGTAGGAATGTTAGAGACATTGGCTTATATTGCAGAGGATGCAAATCCAAATCTGGAATGAGTCTCTATTCTAGGTAAGACCCATAAGGATCCATGAAAGGCTTTGCATAACAAACTGATACAGTCCACCCCCCGCACTGGGCTTGTTCACGTCTTTATGGCTTGGCCCATGATGGAGTTTAGTGTCTGCTAGGTCTTTTTTTTTTTTTTCCTAGTAAGAAACATAATGATTTAGTAAATTTTCTTGCATTTGAGGGACACGATATGAAATGTACATTGCTTAAATTCCTCTTCAGTGCTCATTTTATGTACCCAAAATGCTACTTTGAAAGAGCAGAGGATGACACCCTTGTTGCTTCCAGACCTTGTCCTATTCAGATGATGGAGAATTTTCTCCTTATAGGCCCCACTCCCAAATGTTTCTTCTATAATGGTTTCCAAACTGTAACATCTTTAATATATATGTCATTTATCCTTTCATCATTCAAGGATCATTGTCCAAACCATAGGGCCAGTACAATTCCTGCTGAAAAATAATTAGTATTAGTCAATACTATAATGTTACTATTATTATAATAATATATTTCCTCTGAGACTGGAAGAACACCACTAATAATTATGCCCTTTGAGGAAATTTATCTTTGCTTTTTAAAATTTTGTCAGAATCTGATCACCACCTGGACACAATGCAGTAGCATTCCAGAGCAAGTATTGTCCAGCAACCACCAAACTACTAGAAGCAAAATACAATGTCTTTGAGGGATCCCCAAACAAATGGGAGTAGTAGAACCCCTAATTTGGTATATCATTCTTCAAAAAATAAAGAAACCCAGTCAGTGTCTGTACCGCTTTTTAATATTTTGGTGCTGACCAAAATAAGTTATTTCTCTTTGAGAAATGTCTCCATGGCAACTTGTGCCCAGATTCTTCCTAAAAGATTTACCACACCTGATATGTGCACCACATCTTGCATGTTAGCAAAGTGAAGCAACCATCCCAGGTAGTGAGTCATATGGTTACTCCACACTTTTAATTCAGTCTTAATTTGATTGTAAGGTTGAGATACCATCATTATAGCATCAGAATGTTTCTAGTACTTTTCCTTTACCAGGTTATAACAACAAGCAAGAGAATATAAATAGCTTTGTAGGAACACAGTAAAAAATGTATTCCTGGCTATACTACATGAATGCAAATTTGCTTTGACTTTCTTCTGAGGTAGGAGTTGAAAGACAGCATGAGCCAAATGGATAACAACAGAACACCAGTATTCTTGTTTGTGACATACCTTGATTTAATATCATTTCTAGTGTAGTTGACACCTTTGGAAACATCCCAAGATCTGTCACATTTTACATTACAGGCTATAACTAGACTAGTGAGTAAACTCTTCCAGTATCTGCTCTAACATATCCTGAGTAAGAGCTGAAAACCCCTTAATCTTCCCATTTCTCTTCAGATAATCTGTATTGTTTCAAATTATCTACTTAAGTGGCCCTTGCTAATTCTCAAGGTTCCCACCAGAAATATCCAACTAAAAAGATATGAACAGCAGATATGAAGGATGGCACTTTTCCCTATGATTTGTATAAAGGAAATGACGTTCATATATCAAAAGCTTTCAATGAGTTCAGGAAGGAGTATCAAAATGATCATGCATAAATTTCTTTCACAAATTCCTACTTTGAGCCACACTTTCCCTTTAAACTTTCCAGTCAGGGGTGCCTGGGTGCTCAGTGGGTTAAACCTCCGATTCTTGATTTCAGCTTGAGGTCATGATCTCAGGGTCATGAGATTGATCCCCAAGTTAGGCTCCATGGAGCCTGCTTAAGATTCTCTCTCTCTCTCCCTCCCTCTCTCTCTCTCTCTCTGTCACTCCTCCACTGACATCCCCTCACCACTCCCAGAATGTGTGCTCTCTCCCTCCCTCAAAAAAACTGAACCCAACCAAAATGAAACAGAACAATAAAACAACAAAAAACAAGTCTTTCACAGTGAAATCACTACAACCTTCAAATTCATCACATTATCCTTTAAGCCCCATTACAAATTTAGGGAATGTACATTGGGACAGTGCATTACTGTCCAGTAATGCTGATTCTTTATGTACCCATGCCATTTTCCACACTAATGGGAATGGTTTTACATTGAGAAGTCTTGGCCACCTCATTGTTCAGAATGGAAGCCCTCTTTATCATCCTCTACCATCTTCTCTGGTTTTGCCTCAAAGAATCCAGATTTACTATTTACATTTTTCTGAGATTTCTTAGTCAGCAGAATTAATAGGGGACGTTTGCCATTTGGGCACCTAATCTTGGATACTGGGCCATTAGCACATCAGTAGCCACATCATTGATGTCTCCTTTTTCATTCAATTTTCAATCAAACTTCTAAAGATTTCTGTTGGGTTTAATCTTCCTGATGCATTTCCTTCTTTTTTAACTTGAAAGATTTTTTTTTTTTTAACAACTCAAAAAATGTTTATATCAGTCTCAGATTTTGCCATATGTCCCTGGGGAAAAAAGTCATCTCCGTTTAAGAATCATTGACATAACCAATCTGAAACGGCTTATATTCTCAACATATTTTCATATTTAGAAAGAATAAAGCAGTTTTCCTTCTTCTTATACTTTATTCCAACTCCTTCTTTAATATAGGTTAATAAATTAAGGGGAAAATTAAGGGAATCATTTATCCTACACACATAGTATGAATGTAGTTGCTTTCTGAGGGTTCTGTATTAAGTCGAATCCCCTCACCTTTCAATTGTGAGTAAAGCCAGTAAAATTTGCCTTGGTTAAAAATATGTAAAACTTACTGTATCAAAAGTCCTTTGGGAGCTGCTTATATCTGTCCTCGTAATGAGTAAGTTCCTTGAGAGAATAGTCTCAGGACTTACCTATTCAGATCTCTTATCTTGATAAGATTTTGAATAATGAGGGGCGGAGTGAGTCACATATATTATGAACTGATAGGTTTACAAATTCCTATTAGAATAATATTTTTAACTTCTAACTGGACTTATAATCTCTTCTCCACTAGGCAGATTCAAGCACTTGGGGTAACTTGCTCCATATTGACTTTCACATGAGCCCAAAGCAGCCAAGGAACCAAGTTTTTTGATAGTTTTGTCCTTGGCTTACATCTTGTTTTTTTTTTTTTTATCCATTTTACTATTTCCCCAAACAGGGGATTTATCGCTTCTATATTCCCTTTTCCTTAATTGATCATAACGCTTGGGCAACCTTAAATCAGGGATGGCTCAAGGGTCAATCTGGCATTAGACATGATTTATTCTCCCTTTTCTTCCCTTTCTTCCTCCCAAACAAAGCTTTAGTCATATTTAAATTAAATCTGGAGTTGTTTCAAAAATCCTGCCAACTACACTAGTTGCAACAATTATTCCTGTATACTCATACAGGCTCTAACAAAAGCAAAGGATTCAACACAGCAGAAGAATGAAAGCACTGGCAAATTCCAGAACAGTCAGAGATATCCAAGCAAAGCTTCCAAAATCCCCTCATACTCACCAAGTACATAATTTATTTCTGTTTGTGAACCTCCTATATAGTCATAAAATATATTAGTCTCCAGGAAATTCTAGTCTCATTTAGAGGTGGTCTTTTATACCTCTCTGAAGTCAAAGATTTACATTTAAGGTGACTATATTTTATGAGTTCACAACTGTGACCAAAAATTAAAAAAAAAAAAAAAAGAAAATTTGGTTGTTAGAGGAGCAGGCAGTATCTAGGAAAACATGGAGAAATACTATTAATGGCTACATCTAAGCATGAACAGTTGAACAAATCTTACAGATTAAGAGAAATTACAATGAGCTGGTAACTCTGTTGCTTGTGTTCCTGAAGCATTGGACCTCAAGGACGTAGTACTAAACTAAATTACCCTAATAATAGTAAGTAACTATTCTGGCCCACATTTCTATTAGAAAGCAGCGTACCATGCAGGAATAGCTAATATTACCTCTTTCCTACATGGATAAATACGATATGCATAGATCCATAAACAAATTGTATGGGATAGAAACACCAGGGAGAAGCCACTGACTTATACCAGGAAGAGAAAACGCTGCCAAAGGATAAATATCACAAACTGGATTTTTTTTAAAAAAGATTTATTTATTTATTTATTTATTTGACAGACAGAGATCACAGGCAGGCAGAGAGAGGGGGAAGCAGATTCCCTGCCAAGCAGAGAGCCCTATGTGGGGCTCGATCCCAGGACCCTGGGATCACGACCTGAATCGAAGGCAGAGGCTTTTTTTTTTTTTTTTAAGATTTTTATTTATTTATTTGACAGACAGAGATGACAAGTAGGCAGAGAGGCAGGCAGAGAGAGAGGAGGAAGCAGGCTCCCTGCTGAGCAGAGAGCCCGATGCAGGACTCGATCCCAGGACCCTGGGATCATGGCCTGAGCCGAAGGCAGAGGCTTTAACCCACTGAGCCACCCAGGCACCCCACAAACCGAATTTTGAATAGACAGTATATCTACTACATTAATGAATAGTGATTCAATAACAAATGACATTTTCCATTTGTATTCATAAGAAACAATAGTATGTATTTAATCTCCTTAAGAATTTGGAAATCTGAACATGTTGACAGAATTAGGAGATGTCTGTTCTGGCAAGTTTAAAATTTTACTTGAGGTTGGTACTTTTATTTTTCAAAAAATTACTAACTGCTATGATAAATATTCTTTAAAAACTAAGTACAATTCAGGCAAGTTGGCTAAAAATGTGTATCTATCCTGTTAAAGTCATAAAGAAGTTTCCATTCTAAGAGTTATATATTTAAGTATTCACAATTGGACTACATACTATACATATTTGATACATATATATGCAGTTTTTGATCAGTGTATTACATTATAATGTTTCTTTTCTTCAAAGATAAAGATTTGAGTCATAGAAGTGAGATTCCAAAGAACTTTCCACCATGATCAATCAACTTACATTTATAGCACAACCTAACTAAATACACTATATATGAATTATTTGGAACTTTTAGTCTTAATAATGTATAGGTATTAAAGTATATCACAATAAAACAAATTGACATGTTTCTTGGAAACTTATGGACCAGTTGGACATATAAGGGAATTTTTCTTATCACTGTATAGTCTGCAGCCCAGTTAGAAGATGAAGTATATTTTCATATGTTGAAAGAAGGGTTAAATATAAATTTAACAAATAATATCTTTACATGTTGACTTTCTTATCCAGACAAGGAGGATATTTTTATCTAAAAGATTGTTATCTAATAAAAAAGAAAGACTTGATATTTAGTAGACAAGGGATACCACCTGCGAAGGGCATTCATAGATGACAGGAAGGGAACACCAGTAAAACAGTGGTGCAAAAAGCCTAGGGTGAAACATGAAGACGAGAGTAATTTAAAAAATAGAAATGAATACCAAACTTTTGTGTCGACATGGACAGAACTGAAGGAGATTATGCTGAGTGAAATAAGTCAAACAGAGAAAGTCAATTATCATATGGTCTCACTTATTTGTGGAACATAAAGAATAACAAGGAGGACATTAGGAGAAGGAAAGGAAAGATGAAGGGGGGAAATCAGAGGGGGAGATGAACCATGAGAGACTGTGAACTCCGAGAAATAAACTGAAGATTTTAGAGGGGAGGGTAGTTGTGGAATGGGTGAGCCTGGTGATGGGTACTAAGGAAGGCAGGGATCGCATGGAACACTGGGTGTATATGCAAACAACGAATCATGGAACACTACACCAAAAACGAATGATGTACTCTATGATGACTTAAACAACACAATTAAAAAAATAAAAACTGCTTTAAAAAAAAAAAAAGGAAGTGAAGGAGAACCCACTTTACTCAAACAAATGAGACTGTTACAACTCTGCCTGCTTTCTGAGGGGATGGAAGATTGAAAGGACCACAGGAAATGACAGAAGGAATGAGATAGTTAATAATTCCAGAGATCATAACAAAGTTGTTCAGGACGGCAAACACTGTATACTATGTGGCTCGGCAGTCAACTATGTTTTCCTAACATGTTCACTTAAATATGAAATACTAAAAATGACCAGTCATGATTACCTAGAAAACTGAAATAGAGCAGTTGCAGCCGTGAGCAAAATCAATGATCCCAAACAAGGGAAATATGGTAGAAACACATAAATGCTGAGTGCCTAGCATTTTTGATTATTAATATATTCAGAATTTCAAAGATTTAGAATGCATAAAGAACACCCTGAACACAATACTCAAAATGTTATAGGGATGAAAATATTTAAAAATGATTTTGTATATATGTAACTAGGCACCTGTGTCTAATAAGGACAAACAGAGATAATTTAAGAACCCATTATAAAATAAGTGACTTTTATGTAAGTCTCTCTTTGCTCCTTTTATTTCTTGAAGGCCAAATTTCCCACCCTTCAAGCACCAGCGATTTACTGCTTCTCAATGTGCTCCCCTTTGCAGGAAGGCATCTGATTTTGTCAATTACATAGTAAGTCAGGTTCAGACTTTATAATTTATTAACTTCTTCAGAGATTTGCATACTGTGGGTTTTATCTCTAATTAAGGAATGCCTTAATATATCATTTGACATTTCAAGACATACAATTAGTGCAGAGAGTTTTGAGAAAGGGTCCTATGATTACCCTGTACCTGAGGATCTAAGGATGGCTGACGGAACTAAGAGGGCTTAGAGATGAAGGAGAGATGGAATGTGAGAGGAAAGGTTACAAGGACTGACCTCATACCATCCAGTGCCTCTTCTAAATCTGTCCTTTGTCCATCCTAGATTTCCTCTTTATCCCGTTAAGAGAGTAGGACAATGTAATGATCCCTTAGAGATATGACAGGTGTAGGAGGCAACCACTATTATGAAATGAGCACAGAGAAACTTGCAGTCATGTGTTAAATAAATCTATCCCCAAAGATGGTCAAATCCCACCACAATGTCTGCATCAGTTTTGCCTCACAAGGATATTGAGGAGAGTCAAATAATCCTAGTGAGAATGTCTATTAGAGATATCAGATAATTAAATATGTAATCTGGTTTTCCACCTACATGAGTATAATTAGTATTATTTGGAAATGGCATTTCACTTACATCTGCATTATTAGTGTGTAGCACAAAGACAACTATGCATGTCATTAGAAATACATCCAATTAAAATTGCTCTGAGGTTTATTTGATTGAAGCAATAAACCCAATATATGTGTTTAGTACACGTATTTTATTAGCCAGGTAGCCAAGTTGATTGTTCAAAGTAAGGCACTTTGGAAGAATTATTGTGCACAATATATGAAAGAATGTGTAAACTTCAGTATTGAATGTTATGTTGTGTACGCTTATTTACAAATGCTGTTAGTCATTATTGTCTTCAGGCATAAATGTGCTCAAGCAAGCTTCTTTCTTTAGTGTCTTCACACATGGCATTTCTTTGGCCTGGAGCACTTTTGACAGTTTCCCACCAAGCCTAGTTCTTTCTTTTCTCCTTTAGTAGTAAAATCTCCAAGACTTATCCAGCTCTTCCTTATAGCAGATGATTTCGGATGGGGCAGTGGATGTGAGAAGTGATAGGTGCCTCCTTCACACCAAGGTCTTCAAAGCAATATGCTTGCTTGCTCTTTCCTCATTCCTGCTGCCTGGGATAATGCCTGGTGGAGGCGGATCTGGAACAGCCACGTTGGACATAGAGGGACGTAGACTGTGATTAGAAGGGCAGAGGCGCCCTACCCATGCTGGCTGGCTCATTTACCTTCAGAGAGTTACAAAGGAGAAAAACAAAGTTCTGTCTTGCTTGATACAATGTATATCAGGGCCTCTGTGTTACCAGACTACACCAAACTAAAATGTCAAGGTCCTGGATATCCTCCTCGTGCTGTCAGATTATCTCCACTTTGCTCCATTTCCTGGGTGGTTGACCATCATGACAACAAAGAGAATTTACTCTCTGGCTTTAGTTTAAGTTCAACCATTGGGAATCACTAGCTGGAGAGTAGGGGTGGAAGGACAGGGAGAATGGTGTTTGTCCCCTGGGTCTCTGGCTGGCAAGGCTAAGGGTTATCAGTGACTCCATTCCCTTCCTGGAGACCATAGCTCCTGTCAGATCATCTCTCCCCCTGCTGAAGCAAGAGCTGAGGCTCTCACTCCACATGTTGGTAATTGTTCCCTCTCCTTGTCCCTCGGGCTGGTTACAGGGTACATTTCATCACCGCTTGATTTCTTTTTTTTTTAAATTTAATTTAATTTTATTTTATTGTTCCAGTGTTCCAAAATTCATTGTTTATACAGCAACCCAGTGCCCCATGCAATACTGCCCTACTTAATACCCACCACCAGGCTCACCCAACTCCCCACTCCCCTCCTATCCAAAACCCTCAGTTTGTTTCTCAGAGTCCACAATCTCTCATGCTTTGTCTCCCCTTCTGATATCCCCCAACTCCCTTCTCCTCTCCTTTTCCCAATGTCCTCTGTGTTATTCCTTATGCTCCACAAGTAAGTGAAACCATATGATAATTGACTCTCTCTGCTTGACTTATTTCACTCAGCATAATCTCCAGTTTTGTCCATGTTGATACAAAAGTTGGGTATTCATCCTTTCTGATGGAGGCATAATACTCCATAGTATTTTTTTTTTTTCCCAATTTATTTATTTTCAGAAAAACAGTATTCATTATTTTTTCACCACACCCAGTGCTCCATGCAAGCTGTGCCCTCTATAATACCCACCACCTGGTACCCCAACCTCCCACCCCCCCCGCCACTTCAGACCCCTCAGACTGTTTTTCAGAGTCCATAGTCTCTCATGGTTCACCTCCCCTTCCAATTTACCCAAATTCCCTACTATGCACAACTTCCTTAGCCATTCGTCTACTGAAGGGCATCTTGGCTTTTTCCACAGTTTGGCGACTGTGGCCATTGCTGCTATGAACATGGGGGTACAGATGGCCCTTCTCTTCACCACATCTGTATCTTTGGGGTAAATACTCAGTAGTGCAATTGCAAGGTCAAAGGGTCATCACCACTTGATTTCATTTGTAATTTGTCCCTCCATCATTTTTCTCAATTCCTCTGTCAAATATGTAAATTTTCTTTTGGCGACCTTAATTCATACAACCATTGGGCCTGCTAATTTCTACACTTCATTCATATCTTAAATGTCATGACAGATAAAGTATTTAAAAATTAAAATAATAATCCTTATAAAGCACCATTTATTTCATGTAGTTCTATAGGTATTGAGAGATATACAAAAGTAGAATTCATAGGACATCAACTGCATGTTCAAAGTTTTGGCAAGGAAGCAGAGAAAAACATATGGATAATTATTTAATGATATGGTATGGATGGCAAGTGACATAGAAATTGATAGGAAAAAAAATGTGCTTGAGACATCCTGTTAGATTTTATGAAGCATCTGAACATGGTTTGAATTTTAAAAGAATGAATAAAATATAGAATGGGTAGAGGGAAAATAGAGAGTATTTTTGACAAAAAGATTCATGTATTCAGACTTGTGCAAAGATTAATAAACACATGGTATACATGAAGAGACCTTGAAATATGCCTTTCTCAAGCTTCTTCATCTATTATTGATGACCTGGTGTGTGCTGGACCCTCATAATAAAATAAGTAGCTAGAGGTCCTTATCTTATAGTGCTTGGTTATATTCTAGCTGGGGAAAATATACTTTAAATATACAAATACACAAATATATGCATAATTAGACATTACAACAATGATTGTTATCAAAGAAAATTTAAGGAATGATGAGGGAGCATCACATAGATTGAACAGTGCAAGGGAAAGTGTCTCAAGGATATGTGAGCTGAGACCTGAAAGATAAACATGGCTTTCCTAAGGAAAGAGGATTCATGTGCGGGCTGTGGGGGTAGCTTGAAAACACTGATCAGTTCCTGGGGGCTGGGAACAAACTTCATATATATGAAGAAGTGAAAAAATATTATGATTTCAGCCTCATTACCACGGGAGAAGAAAGACCTAAGGGACTGAAGACACAATTCATGCAGGATCAGTTGATCAAGGGCACCGGAGACAAACATATTACCCTAAAATAATAGGAATCCATGATCGCTTCTTTTTTTTTTAAAAGATTTTATTTATTTATTTGAGAGAGAGACAGTGAGAGAGAGCATGAGCAAGGAGAAGGTCAGAGGGAGAAGACGACTCCGCATGGAGCTGGGAGCCTGATGCGGGACTCGATCCCAGGACTCCGGGATCATGACCCGAGGTGAAGGCAGTCGTCCAACCAACTGAGCCACCCAGGCGTCCCTCCATGATCTCTTCTGTTGGTGAAACATGTCAAATGGCATGGTTAAGGATATGGAATTGGCAGGTGAAGAAAAGTTAAAATTAAAAGTGAGTTGGCTGTTTCCCTTTAATTATGTAGACATGAGATAAGATATGAGATTTAGAACCTGGATCAGAATTTTAACAGTAGAAATATTTGCGAAAAACATTTCAAGAAAGACAAAATTATTGTCTTTATCCTCTTTTCCTCTCCAATGCTTAGTGAAGGGCACCACCGTCTGCAAAGTTAGGTGTGAAAATAGCAGGGAATCATTCTTCAGAATTCTTTCCATCTTAACCAACTAAAGGCAGACTCACATGCACATACACATACACACACAGGCACGCATATCTACACAACGGTGTCCCACAACACACATGTCCACACACAGGCCACATACACATGTATACACTCATACACCACACTCACACATGCACACCTATGCACACACACGCTGTCCTCCACTGTACATGCACACACAGAGACCACACACACACACATGCACATTGACATGCACGCACACACACCCACACATACACACACGCGTGCCGCCCTTCACTGAATCTACCGAATTGTAGTCATCACCCGAGTCTCAGCTTAGAAGTCACTGCCTTGAGATATGTTGCCTGATACCTTTTAATATTTTTCCTTATTAAAGTCTCCTTGTTGTCCCATTTAACAAGAATGTGAAATTTTCATGGCAGTTGTATTAAGTTTGAATTATGCAGATATTTGTGTATTTGCATGTCCAGAATCTATTTCTCCAGCTAAGGTATAATTAAGCCCCAGGAAAGCAGGAACTTTGCCTGGCACATACTGTGAACTCAATCACAGCAGTAAACCCAGTGTTCATACTCTGTATCTCTTTCTACCTTAACCAACTTGAAAGCATACAGAGATTTTTTAAGCCTCTATGGCCTTGATAAAGATTAAAAACTGAATAGAAAAGACTGCACTGCATTGGGAGAAATGTGTTTGATCTGAAGCATGTTCACTTTGAGATAATGGTCAGTTATCCACATGATGATATGATTTGGAAGCATGAATCTAAGAGCAGACAGACTGCAGTTGAAGAGAGGGGTGTCCACTGGTTTGGGTGAAATCTGAAGAGAATGGTATGGGTAGACTTTTTCAGAAATAAGACTGGAAAGAGAAATGCAGAATGATAAATGCCTACTTGTGGGAAAACAGTACTGGGATTTGGGAATTAATGAAGAAGCCAGGTTGCTTAATGATGTAAAGCAATATTTAAGATCCTAGTGTTTAGCCTTGGACTTGAGTTTGAATTTGCACTGCACAAATTAACTGCTGTGTACTTTGCCAAATGTTAGAACTGTCTGATCTCTTTTAAAAATATGGTGGTGGTGGTGGAGGGAAGTGTGTATATGTGTTGAACTCTGGGTCAAATGTGAGCACATAATAAATGCTCTATAAATGCCCATCATTACTACTAGATGATGGAGGACCTGGAAAAAAACAGCCTTTTTCTTTAATTTAAAGAATCACTCTCTGGGTGCCTGGGTGGCTCAGTTGATTAAACATTCGCCTTGGGCTCAGGTCATGATCCTTCGGTCCCAGGATCACGCCCCAAGTCAGGCTCCCCGCTCAGCGGGGAATCTGCTTCTCCCTTTCCCTCTGTCCCTCTGCCCTGATTCTGCATTCTCTCTCCCCAACCCCCCCTCTCAAATAAATAAATAAAATCTTAGGAAAAAAAAAGAATGGCTCTTAATACCTGGTCTAAAATAAGCAGTGAGTTATAAACGAGAAGATTATATTACCAAAATAACTAATTTGGAAAGATATACAAAAATTATAAAGTAAAATAGTTGAACATTTATGTTCAGAAGCTAAAATAAATTTGGAGGTGTATCCTAAGTAATGCTACAAAATGTCTGCTAAACTATGACAGTTTATGGAATTAAACTTTACTATGCTCTGCCTTCTAAAGGTCATTTTCTAATTTCCTCTAGGTTCTGGA
This sequence comes from Neogale vison, assembly GCF_020171115.1. Lineage (NCBI taxonomy): Eukaryota > Metazoa > Chordata > Mammalia > Carnivora > Mustelidae > Neogale > Neogale vison. The sequence goes on from NC_058093.1 coordinate 133,126,057, forward strand.
GACCTAGCTACTATTAAGTCAGTTAAAATTCTTGGCTCATAACACCTTTTACCATTATTCCATTACTTCTACAAAAAGAGCCTATGGCAGACTCAGTATTGATCAAAATGACCCCTCTAGAGGAAGCTATTTGTATTTATGTATTTGAGAACAAATCAGTATTCAGTTAGGATAACATTTTAGCTCTTAAGCTAATAAAGTGACCCTATTAAAAATGATCTGCTTTTCCATGCATATTGATTTCAGAAGCTAATAGAAGGTAAACAGCAAAGAAGCACCATTCCACACTGCAGAAAAACAGGAAATTGCTTGCTACAGTTTTCTGGTTCCAAGATCCATTTAAAGTCTCACAGTGTTCTGTGACACAGATGTCATTAATGCACGTGCAGCATTATCAGGGCTTTCCAGACACCACGAGTCTCCTCATTGTCATTACTCTGGCTCTCTTCTGATTCTGGAAGTCTTACAGATTAGAGGGAAGGACTATATGCAAACACAAGGGGCCATGTCTCCTAAGGTTGAAATGATAAAAGAAAAATAATATTGTTCTACCTGCCGTTATTTTGGTAGAACTGGGCTACAAAGTACATGTATGCTATTATAAAGTTCTGTTGAAAATGTAATACTTATTATTTTGTTTAAATCTTTGATAATTATATTTCTAATGTATGAAAATTATTTATATATAAGAAAATACATAATATATTTACTTACAAGGCAAACAAAAGGAAAATAAAAGTCATTTTAAATTATGCCTTGTATTTAAAAAGTGAAATTGGGGGCTCCTGGGTGGCTCAGTTGATTAAACCTCTGCCTTCAGCTGAGGTCATGATCTCAGGGTCCTGAGATGGAGCCCGGAGTCAGGCTCTCTGCTCAGCAGGGGGTCTGCTTCCCACTCCCCCTCTGCCTGTCTCTCTGCCTACTTTTAAATCAAATCTTTAAAAAATAAATAAGTAAAAAAAAAAAAAAAGAAAGAAAGAAAAAAGTAAAATTGTACAGGAGTACCTGGGTAGCTCAGTTGGTTAAGTGACTCTTGGTTTCAGCTCAGGTCATGATCTCGGGTCATGGGATCAACTCCCAAGTCAGGCTCTGCACTCAGTGCAGAGTCTGCTTAAGTTTCTTTCTCCCCCTCCCTCTGTTCCCCCCTCTCTAAAAGAAATAAATAGATCTTTAAACAATGCACATGTTGGGGGCGGCCGCATCTCGGCCTGCCCACGGGTCCTGTACCCGTGCTCTAATAAACAATGCACATGTTAAAGAAAAATTATCATTTGTAGTTTTGATTATTGTACACATGCCTTATTATACTGAGAATTTTTAAAACAGATGCAAGCAGAGAGAGTAACTAAAATTTACTAAAGTAACACCATATTCTCATAACCTAGAATTTATAATAGTTGCGATTTTGTCATATTTACTTTTGTCTTCTTTTAAAATAAAAGCAACATACATTACAGATGAGATCAGATCATATTTTTCCTGTCTATTCTCATCCCAAAAGTCCTGTAGGAGCAATCACTTATCTGAATTAAACATAATTCCTCTCTGTCCTTTGCAATATTGATAAGTAAGCCATTATTTTATAGGAAAACTAATCATCTGCATTTATATTGACAGTTACATGTATTTACCTATCTTTAGGATCAAGCTTCAGGAAAAGATAGAAAGATACAATAGTAGCCTAAGTCATCAAATCTTTGGGGAAATATAATCATGATCATGTTAAAAGTGAACCAATTAATCATTGCAGCAAGGAAGAGGTGTAGCAAAGCAGTATACTCATTTTCCCCAGACCCAAAGAATGTGCAGATCAGGTTGTGTAGAAAACAAAGTATTTGTCTTTGTCTTTTAATGTTTAAAAAAAATGTAAATTGATTTACGACAATATTACTAAATATATACTAGTAGGAACTTCATGTGTCAGATTGTCCTTTCCAAAGATGTTTGAAACAGTATCTCTCTTTACACATGCTAATCAATAACAAGAACTTGGCACTCGACCCATTGAGAACTATGGTCTATGTCCTGTCTTCTTAAACCTGGGTGGATTTTTTGCACCAATGGGGTATGGAAGAAGTGATGCTACATGACTTCTGAGATGCAAATAATTTAACTACAGCAACACTGCCACATTGGAAAGGCCGTATGTAGGTGATGGGGTCAACAGCCCAGCTAAGCTTTCTGCAGATGGCCAGCATCAACAAGCCACATTTGACTGGCCCTTCTTGAGGGCAAAGTTGAATCACAATCTTTGCTGTCCAAGATGACATGTGATTATAGCTGTAGGAGACACTCCAGGCAGAACTAGGCAGTTCGGGACTTTTCAATTTCTGAGGTTATAAATATCATGAACAAAATAAAGTGGTTGTTTTAAGTTGCTAAATTATGCAACAATATGTCATGTGGCAAATAAATTCTAGACAATTTTAGAATCAAACAAAATGTTGAAAATGTAAATAATTTAACATAATAAAAATGTAGTCAATATTTACTGTCTAAATTTGCATAAAATTACTATTTGCTATAATGACTTAATACCAGTTTTACTAAAAATTTATCATCCAAATGGAAAATTTTCTATGCTCTGAATTGGATTACATCATTTAACAATGTTTTGCACAACTACCATCGTCTTCCCACATCATTCATTGAAAAAGTCATCTACAAAAGAGGAAAATTATAAAGAAAATAAGTGAGCTTCATGAGCCTAGAAAAGTGCTTATGTTAGAAATAAAAATTGGGAGAAAAAATAGTGAATTCAAATATACGAAAAGATAAATGACGTAAGCATGAAGAGCTTAATTTTTTAATGTACACGAGTAAAATTCATTGGCGGATTCTTTTAAAATTATCATAGAGGGGTGCCTGGGTGGCTCAGTGGGTTAAAGCCTCTGCCTTCGACTCAGGTCATGATCCCAGGCTCCTGGGATCAAGCCCCGCATTGAGCCCCGCAAAGAGCCCCGCATTGGGCTCTCTGTTCAGCAGCGAGCCTGCTTCCCCCTCTTCTCTGACTGTCTCTCTGCCTACTTGTGATCTCTGTCTGTCAAATAAATGAATAAAATCTTTTAAAAAAATCATCATAGAAAGTAAAAATAAAATCAAAGGACAAGCAACAAATTACAGAAAAGGTGCTACTATTTTCCCAATATATGGAAAACTCCTATAAATACAAAAAAAGGAGTCCAGAGAAAAATCAGGTAAAATAAATGAGAAAACAACATGTAGAAAATGAAGCTCAAATGCCCTTTTAACATACGCTAAAAATGTTTCACTCCTCGAAAAGATGAAGGCAAATAAAGATGCAACATAAAACTAACATTAACTTTAAGGTAACATCTCTCTTTCTGTTGGTTTCAATGGTACAAGTCTAGGGAAGGAAATTGGTCAACATCTTACCAATTGAGGTACATTGAACTTTGGACCCAGTGTTGACTTTTCAAAATCTATCTCAAATAGATACTTGCATGAGCTTGGAATTACATATGCACATGATTAATAACTATAGTCCTATTTTTAATAGAAAACTAATGAAAACAAAACACACCTATCAAAAGAGATTTTGTGGAATAATATCTTTTTAAGAAAGAGGAAAACCCATGACAAAACTGTATCTAACAAGCCTCAGTGTGTGTCATTGGAACAAAGGAGCAAGTGATAGTGTATTGAGATGCATGAAAGATGTAATTATGATAAACATGCTTAGGGCGCCTGGATGGCTTCAGGAGGTTAAGCGGCTGCCTTCTGCTCAGGTCAGGATCCCAGGGTCCTGGAATAAACCCCACATTGGACTCCTTGCTCAGCAAGGAGCCTGCTTCTCCTTTTCCCTCTCTCTCTGCTCCTGTGCTCTCTCTTACTCACTCTCTCAAATAAAAGAATCTTGAAAGAAAGAAAGAAAGAAAGAAAGAAAGAAAGAAAGAAAGAAAAAGAAAGAAAAGCATGATTAAATTTTTCTATGAATAAAAATTTTCAGAAAAAGAAAATAAAAGTCCCAGGTCATAAAGCATTCAAAGACAACCAAATACTACTTTAAGTGGATATTGAAAAAGTTATGTTATGCTAACATTTTCTTTGGAAAATTGCTATAAAAATTTCAAAAGCTTTTAAGGTAATTCTTACAGCATGACTTCTGAATCATAAAACCTGAAGACAATTAGGCAACAATTGTGTCACAAGTGAGCAATCACCATTGTTTACATACACAGAGAAGGAAAAACTCTAGAAAATGATTCTGGATAAAATCAACCCAATGAGAAAGGATGAGGCAAATATGGTAAAATATTAACAACTATCAAATAGAAGTAACAGGTGCAAGGATATTCCTTTTACTATCCTCTCTATTTTTCTGTTTGAAATATTCCTAATAAAAGTTTGGGCAGAAAAGGATTGTAAAATGCAGAATTTAAGAAAATGTAGTCACACGTTTTGAAGAGTTGCATAATTGCAAGCAAAATGAATCAAGGCAGTAGTTACTTTGCTTTCTTTTGCTTTTCTGTGGCTTTGCATCTGGCGTCAGATGAAAAGTCACAGCTATCTGCTGTCTGAGCCCCTGGTGCCCGACAGAGACCAAATCTTGCCTCCCTGTGCGCAGGGTTCCAAGCTTCAAGTCTTGGCTCTCATTCCAGCCTGTGGCGGTTCGTTCTTGTTCACATGTCTCCCCTCGGAGCTTCCAGACCCTCGCCTCTTCTCACCCGCCTCGCTCTGGGAAGACTGCAATCTGTTAGCAGCCATCATGTTTAATTGCTTTATATACTTGCTTTAACAAAGGATGCTTGTGCCCGTGGATCTACTAAAATTCTATTTCAATCTTTATTTTAAAAACACTTGTTGAGTGCCGTTTAGAAAAAAAAAAATGTAATCCGTATGTGATGCTGTGTGATGTTGCTCTGTTCTGAAAAATTTTGTTTAGTATTAAGTCAGTGGATAATTACTGTAAATGCTTCCTAGGAGGCAGAGATCTTTTTTGCCAAATGAGTTTTCATGATATTTGCTGAGATTGGAGTTTGCATTCGTCTCTCAGTATTTTAGTTGTTTCTCTCATTTAAAACCACAGAATAGGGCTTGTGTTGCCTAGAACGTGGAAAAGATGGAATGGAAAGAATATGAGAAGAATTTAGGAAATGTGGGGAAATGTGATTTTTTTCCCCTAGTCATTGTCAGAAAGTGTAAATCCGTAATCTAGTTCACAGACACAGATGTATATAGTTTTATATGCCAGTGTACCAAGAAAATCCATCTCTAGGCTGAATATTTCTGTATTCAGTACGCTCCCTGATCAGACATCTTCCTCTTCAATGACCTCTCCTACTGTTTCTGCTCCTGTTCCGCTGTAGGATTTTATTAAGGAAATATTGTTTTTCATACATCCATATAAAATACACTTTTTTCTTTGATTTCACTTGAGTAACTATATTTCAATGTTCTTTTGTCATTTTTTTCACACTCTGCAGTAATAAACTGGCGCTGAATTCAAACGATGGGATTTAACACGCTCCATCTTCCATTCCGGTCTGGTCTTTGCTAGACAGAAAATGAGAAACTTAAGCTACCTAAAAATGATGTTTATTAATAGTTTCGCGGAGTCTCGGGACTTTCTCCAAGAACGAGCAATTGCTGCTTTGGGAAATTGTATTTTATAAAATGAACACACTACATTTCCTTATACTCATTTGTTCTTCCTGTCCTCTCAGAAAACATCAGTTTACCCTAAACAGATACCGTATGGACGAAAACAAAACCAAACTGAATGAATCGCCAGCACCTTTCAGAATTCCTGCTGCTGCCATCGGATAAAGGCAGCGGTCAGCGCTGGTCCTGCCCCCGGGAGTACCTCATTTCCTCCCGTCCCGTGCGCTTCTCGTGAGGGCCTCGCTCCCAAGACGGGAGGCCGCGGTGACCCACGCGTTTTCAGTACCAAATAAATACAGTCTATCAATTTGACCTTTTATGCCAATATTTCTGCGTACGGTACGTGCTTCTCTTTCTCATTCTGGGGAGTTGGATAGTGCACTTGTGTGTTCCAGAGATAAAATATACTATCGAAATCTCATGTAGATTGAAGCAAATAATATTGACTTCCTTAATACAATTCGACCAGAGCAGAGAGGCCCAATATTTACTTAGAGGAAATGTAAGATATCACCCTTATGCATCTCTGTGGTTTGTTTGTTTTTCAGAGAAATAAGTTGAGCAAGTCCAAACTAGTTGGAATTTCGGGTTTTTTTTTTTTTTTTTCATTTTTTCATAATTTAATTTCATCGAATATATTTACTTTAAAAAGATAAGGAAATGGAGGGCCTGGGTGGCTCAGTTGGTTAAGCGACCGATTCTGATTTCAGCTCTGGTCATGATCTCAGGGTCCTGGGATCCAGCCCATGCCCAACATGGAGCTTGCTTAGGATTCTCTTTCTTTTCTCTGCTTCTCCCCCGACTTGTGCACTCTCTTTCTTTCTCTCTCTGTAAAATAAATAAATAAATCTTTAAAAAAAAAAAAAAAAAAGGAAACTGCTAATTTACCCTGCTGATTTTCCTGTCCTGGCAAGTAACAAGAGACACAAAGTCACTGTTTACTGTTAAAGTGAAATAGCTCCAGGGATATTATTATTTCAATTTTCTCATGGCAAACATTGATTTGATATCACAGTTGGTTTTCATTTTTCCAGAAATGTCCAAATATTGCTATCAAATTTCATATTCTATTTTACTTTCAGTAGGCTCGATCATAGATCACAGCGCTAAGTGCTTATTCTGTGCCTGATGGTATTCTAAGCACTGTATTTGTATTACTTTATTTAATTTGCACAAGAACCTTCAAGGGGAGTGATATTACATTACTTTTCAGTTGGAGAAACAAAGGGCAAAATGAGTGTGTTAAGTGCTGGTGGAGCTAGGGTTTCAATCTTACAAGGGAATTCCGGTTCCCATTTATCTGTTTTATCATAAACCACATCGACTTGTTATTATCATTACTGCTTCCCCTGACCCCAAATAAAAGAAATAAATACATTTTTAAGCAAGTTCTAATTCTTTTTTTTTTTTAAGATTTTATTTATTTATTTGACAGTCAGAGATCATAAGTAGGCAGAGAGGCAGGCAGAGAGAGAGAGAGGAGGAGGAAGCAGGCTCCCCACCGAGCAGAGAGCCTGATGTGGGACTCGATCCCAGGACCCTAAGGACCTGAGCTGAAGACAGAGACTTTAACCCACTGAGCCACCTAGGCACCCAGGTTCTAATTATTCTTAAAGCTTGAGTAGCTCCCTTTTTTCTCCCTTTAGGAATAGCTTTTATTAGTTTATTTCCATTCAGATAGTCTTTGTTATTTTCTAGAAAGAAAGTCTACATAGCAAAACAGAGTGGTTCAGTTACTAATTGTGCACTTTGAAGGAGACTAAACTGTAAATGTCCAGGACAAAGATGTCAAAACCTATGATGTATAAGCATTAAAGAAGAATTAACTTAGATGTTTTTATTATGTTAGTCTAACTAAGGCTTCATATTTATAGCAAGAGTAGGGAATTTGCTGTGTTCTTGTTTGTGTGCCCCCAGATTCAAGCATTGAGACCCTAATGCCTTGTGGTACGTCATTAGCAGGAGGTTGGGACCTTTGGAAGGTGCTGAGTTTATGACTCCGAAGCCTTCATGAAAAGAATTAATGCTCTTGTAAGAGACCCCACAGTTGACTTTGAGTGGACAGTTTAAGCTTATTTAAGCAAAGGAAAATGTCATTGTTAATCAGAGGGACAGTTGCTTATACTCTAATATTCGTTACCACAGAGTTTCTTAATGTCTTTTAGGAAATGTGCAATGTGTGTTTATATATATTTCTCATCTACATAGTTGCTATTTTTACTTTCCTTTCAAGTCTCAACTGATTTGTTTCGGTATCTACAAACCTTTTCCATCCCCAAATGCTCACAGCTCTGATTTTCTGTTCTGCTATTGTACAGTAAGAATTAAAATACAGTAGTGTAGCAATAAGAATTAGATCCTCCAAAATGAAGAAGAGTCACCCTTTATTGTCTTTAAACTTTCACATAAGAAAAATAAACAACAAATATCACTTACTATAATCTTAGGCTAGAAATATGTTTAAGTATGCATGCTATAAAATATATATTTGTGGGGGCACCTGGGTGGCCCAGTTGAGTAAGCCTCTGACTCTTGATTTTCTTTCAGGTCATGATCTTGGGGTCCCAGATGGAGTCCTGCACTGGGCGCCGGGCTCTGCTCTCAGCGGGGAGTCTGCTTAGGACTCTCTCTCTCCCTCTGCCCCTCCCCCACACTCTCTTTCTCAAATAAAAGGAATCCTTAAAAAAAAATATATATATATATATATATATATATACTTATATATTTGTGTACTTTATGTTACAATAGTCTAATACTATCATATTGTTTTTGGAAAAAATGAGATTATAAAAAGATGTAAAATACAAAGGCTAGGTATACTATAGATTTGAAAACCAAAAATATTTAAGTCACAGACTAGTCGATGGGTAATCTGAGGATATTCTAATGGAGGTGCCAGGCAGGGGGAGGTCTGTGAGCTCTGATTCTTTTTCAGCTCAAACTCTAACAGGCCACTTGCCTCTTCTCTCTCTCCCTCACTATCCTAAAGATTTGCCTGCTGGAGAACTGACCCATAAAACTTATGTGTCAGCTATCCCACCAAGAAACGTAAAAGGGTCACATTTCTCCTTCTTTGCTTTTGTGAAAATAACGATTTGTCAACGAAAAATCCGTCCCGTCTCCTACAGGAATAAGATTGCGGCTGGATTTCCCCGCCTTCTTTGCAGGTAAGTTGATAGCATATGACTAAGTTCTCCTGGTGTGTGTGAGTGGAGGTCAAGTGTACCGCCTCCCAATATGAGCTCTGAGACATCGGTTGTGTGCTCCTGGATGCTCTTTTCCCAATCTGCAGCCTGGAAAAGGGGCGAGTCTGTGACCCACTTCCTCTCATGCAGAGGATGATCTGTCCCCTAAGCCAGAGCAAAGCTGTGGACGGAAGCAATTCGAATTCTCTGAAGGGCAGTGTAGAAAAGTGCTACCATCAACCTGTACCACTCACCCTGGGGCTGTAGAAGATCCGAGGGAAAGGGCTTCCATGTTCTGGAAGCTGCTTCGTCTTGGGTGGTCTTGGTCACAGCAGCTGAAGGTTCACCCTGTATAATCCTTTTTGCACAGAGACTCCTGTCTGTGTTTTCTGTGTTGCCTTGTCCCAGCTGGAACCTTTAAAAGATAGGAAGATAAGGAAAACAAGAGGACACAAAATAACTTTTCTCCCCAAATATTGCTCTGATGATTTCAGCATCTGATTATTCCAGGGGCGTCCCTGGTTTCCATACACGTAGGCAAACAGAGGTGAACTACAAAATCTCTCCAGTTGTCTCATCTATAAAATGACAATACTAACAGTATTTATCTTTTGTCATAAGCATTAAATGTGACTGTGTATGTAGACTGCTCAGATGCTGGTCCACGCCAAGCTTTCGATACCTACACTCACATGCCACTGCCAACCCCTTGGCATTTCTCCTGGCCTGAATCCACTTTGATCTCGTGACTGGTTAGAGTGACTGTCAGGACAGACAGGCCACTCCTGTCACTGAGCCTCAGAGATCAGCCAACTTTTCCTGTGAAGGACCAGGTAGTCAACCCTTGACGCTCGGCAGGCCCTCAAATTCTCAACTAGTGAACTCTGCCGTATGAGAGCGAAAGGACCCATAGTCAACAAGTAAACAAGTAGTGTGGCTACATTGCAATAAAATTTCATTTCAAAAACAGGTGGTAACATAGATTCACTCAGGAGACTGAATTTTCCTGCCCCTGAGTTACACTGTTGGATCACAGAGAGGTGACAAATGCAGGTATTAATTTCATCATTCCTTAAGTAGGTTTTTACACAAAGTCGCAGAAAAATGTACACTGTAGATCTGAAGATTCTTACTGTTACTTTTGCTAGATGTACTGACAGCCGTGCAGATGCTTTTTATTATTTGATTCATTCTAACATTCATTGATGCACCTGTTGCCTCTCACACATTTTCATTTCTGTAAACTGTAAAATGGGCAGACATAATATACGGTCTTTATCTGTACTTAGATTCTTCAATGAAACAACCAAACAGCATTTGGTTAAGACTCTAGCGCTGTTACTCTCTGAATAGCGGAGAGGTGGGGAGAGGCACGAGGTGCCATTGTAATTAGAATTACCAGATGATTAGGTTAAAACCGAGAAGATAATATACATAATAAATTGATGCTGCAGGAAAAATCACGTCAGAGTAAAAGGAAATAAGAGTAATAATAGATTCTTATGAACAGCTCATAGCTCACAGATAATTTCCTTTGCCTTTAGCAATTTTTGTAATTTACTAAGATATATTACTTCTCTCCCTCTTGTCTCGCCTGCCTTTATCCCTTCTTCCCATTCTTGCACTTTTTGGATGGCTGCGTTTTTTCCCTCCCCTCTGCCTTAGCAGCAACCTCTGACTTTCCAACCTCTTCTCTGGTCTGCAAGTAGAATCGTCCTAAATCTTCTCTGTCCCTTACTTCAGCTTTAATATTCAGATATATTAATACTCACAGGTAGAGTTCAGGCTTTTGCAGAATGCTAATTGGAAATGACAAAGAATTTTGTTTAGTTGGATCACTATGTAAAGGGTTCACCTTAAATTATGGGTTTATCATAAAATGACATAGATTTTTTTTATTCCAGACTTAATTTTTTTTCATGTCTTCTAATGAAATCATATTGAATTTATATAGGAAATATAGCACACTGTGTACATATTAATCTATCGGGACTCAATCCATTTATATCTTCTCCATCTGTATACAGCTCTGGATATTAAACAGAGACTAGTTTTAACCTCAGACACTAATTGGTGACAATAAGGTAGGACTCAAGGAAATGATTTCCACCAATTGGAGGTTAAAAGCCCTGAAATGATACTTATTCCTTCCATTACTGCCACTAACAGCATCAAAGCAAAAGAGAAGGCCATCATAACCCTTTTTCAAATAAATCCTTTAGGGGCTCCTGGGTGGCTCAGTGGGTTAAAGCCTCTGCCTTTGGCTCAGGTCATGATCCCAGGGTCCTAGGGTTGAGCCCCCGCATCGAGCTCTCTGCTCAGCAGGGAGCCTGCTTCCCTTCCTCTCTCTCTGCCTGCCTCTTTGCCTACTTGTGATCTGTCTGTCAAATAAATAAATAAAAAATCTTTTAAAAAAGATCTTTCAAATTAGTCCTTTATGGTTTTCTTTATCCTATTAATTCAACATAAAGTTTTGAATAGGATAAATTTTGGAAGAGTTGGAAAAAGAAGTTTCTGATATTCAAACCTTCCCAGTTTAAAGTCTTAAAATATTTCCAAACTGGAACTAAAGCACATGGTGACCATTCTGCTCACCGTCACAAGCTGGTTGATAACAGAGCTGTGATTAAAGCCCAGTTTCCTATCTTTACCCAGAATAGCAAAAATTGGCTACTTCACTTTTCTGAGAGACTATGTTAGCACCTGTTTTCCCTGACTGAAGGAAATCCAAAGAGGGTTTCCACTTTTACCAAAAGGTAATCACTTTCTTGCTCTACACCATTTCAGTTTAGGAAAGGTTCCCAGGAATATTTGATTTTTGGATAGTGGCAGAAACACGTAGAGCATGGAGAAGTTCTGAAAGAAAGCTGATGTGAATAGTTTCTGCACTAACTCTACTGAAGGGAGGCATTCATTCCAACGTGGTTGGATGAGATAAAAAATACCCAGCTTACTTTTCAAGGACTTCTTTTGATGATACTAAGGAAGGACTGCCCACACAATATAAAGCCATCTTCTTCATGAATACAAAGTCCAGTGACCCGAAAGCCGCGTTCATGTCATTCTTGGTGATAGGCTCCTTGGAAAATGTGAACCTTGAAAGACCAAGAACTGACATTTCTATCACAATTTTAAGATTTTTACTTGCCAGTTCCCCTCCATATTCTTAGCAACTCAGCTCAGAGTTTATCATGATAGTGTTTAGGGGCATCTAGAAATAAAATCTGTTGCTAATGAGAATTTATGGGTAAACAATGAGAAATTATAGTGCTTAGATATTCCAACGTGGGAAATTACTTTGAAAACCTGTGTATATAATAATAGGAAAGCCAAGGGTGCCTGGGTGGCTCAGTGGGTTAAGCCATTGCCTTCGGCTCAGGTCATGATCTCAGGGTCCTGGGATCGAGTCCCGCATCGGGCTCTCTGCTCTGCAGGGAGCCTGCTTCCTCCTCTCTCTCTCTCTGCCTGCCTCTCTGCCTACTTGTAATCTCTCTCTGTCAAATAAATAAATAAAATCTTTGAAAAAAAATAATAGGAAAGCCAAAATATAATAAATATTATATAGGTCAAAAGAACAGTATGTGACTATTGATATATTAGGGATTTGTTTTTCGGGTTGAAATTGCCACTCATTTCTTTTCAAGCTCTGTGATTTCAATGTTCTTCTTCCTCCCACGTTTTAAACTATATTTAAATGAACAAAATTAAACATATAAACTTCTTTGTAAATAGCTAAACTAAGTTAACATTTTCAGTAAAAGAGATAAATATCTAATTACACTTATAATGTCAGACTTTTTTTTTAAAAAAAGATTTTATTTATTTATCAGGGAGAGAGAGGGAGAGAGCTAGCACAGGCAGACAGAATGGCAGGTAGAGGCAGAGGGAGAAGCAGGCTCCCTGCTGAGCAAGGAGCCCGATGTGGGACTCGATTCCAGGACGCTGGGATCATGACCTGAGCCGAAGGCAGCTGCTTAACCAACTGAGCCACCCAGGCGTCCCATGTCAGACTATTTTTAAAAGAGCTTGTTTTATAGCAATTGCATTTGTCAAAATGAGAAAAAAAAAAAAGAACATTGAATTAAAAACTGGACTATTCAAATGGAGGAGTAATTTTCGAAGCGGTATTCATTCCGTAAACTAAACTAGCAAAATATTCTCCATCTTGTCCTGAAAATGGTATAAGAAGGCTTTCTATATTTCAGTGTGGTTTCTAGTTTGTTTCTTTGTTTGCATGTTTGTCTCACCTTGGAATAGTAAAGAACGGCTCATTTATTTATATTTTATTGCAAAACTCAGAGGTGTTTTTTTGTTTGTTTGTTTGTGTGTGTGTGTGTGTGTGTGTGTGTGTGAAATGTAGAGGTAGATGCTTGATAAATAAAAATGTCTACATCTATTTACTTATCCTGGTCCTGGAGCTAGAGTGGTATAATCTTATTCTTTGCTTGGATTACTTACTCTCACATTAGTCCTAACTCTGAGGTTCCCGCAGTGAATTTGGTGTTCCCGGCTACAGAATAGATGATAATCCCATTTGTTGGGTAAACAAACAATAGTACCAGTGGAGGCAGAAGGGATTTGAAATCACTTAGAATACAATTAAAATTGGTTTTATTCTATTTTGCATAAAACCTTGTGACTTCCAAAACTTGAGTTGTTTTGTCCTGTTTTGTTTTTTTCCCTAACCTCATGTGGATTTAGGAGGAGGAGGTCAGCAATGCCATTGTTCTAAGTGTTCTGTGATGGGGGAGGAGGTAGGTTAGTAGCGCTACTGGTGGGCTTGGGAACATTTACTAACCCGGGCACATCTTTAGTCTTTCTGCTCCTCCTTCTTATAAATTTATGTAATTTTAAGGACTGTGGGCGAACAGATCAGAAAATAAAATATTTAATTAAAAATATGTATCCCCAGACATGCAAACTTACTCCGTAAGTTTTATCTGAATATTATCCTTCCTAGAATACCTGGAATGTTTTCTCTCTCAGCTTTCTAGAACTCCCATGACTTTTTATTTTTCAACAATTAAAGGGCATTTATAAACATTTAATACTTTATGACCATATTTCATGAAATCAAGCTTTTTCTTAACAGGTACATTGAGGGAGAAATGTTTTTGTAAATAGCTCAACAGCTGTTCTTTGTTTTGTTTTGTTTTGTTTAAGATTTTATTTATTTGACAGATCACAAGTAGGCAGAGAGGCAGGCAGAGGAAGAGGGAGAAGCAAGCTCCCCACTGAGCAGAGAGCCCGATGCAGGGCTCAATCCCAAGACCCTGAGACCATGACCTGAGCCAAAGGCAGAGGCTTAGCCCACTGAGACACCCAGGTGCCCTTGAATTTTGATCTAAAAACAAGATACTGCTCATTCGAAGTGAATGTTCCTAAGTTGACTTCAAATCATTATTCTCGTAGCACCAGCAGCTGAGTGGGAACTGGGAGAATCCCACTGTAGGAAACTCTTAATCAACACAGCGAAAGTCATTGAAAACACACGATCATTCTTAATATGCATCGAAATTATACTTTCTATGAAACAAATTAGTTTGCAATCTCTCTCAAAAATTACGAGATATGCTCAAGGACATATTTGAAAAATCTGACAGTACAGTGAAATTTCTTTAATGAGGCAAATCATGGATATTTAACTGAAAACCATGCCAGCTTTATTGTTGTTGGCAGCGATATTTGCCTGATGTTTTCTTATTAATTCCTTAATAAAGCCAGCATCCTAATTTCTTATTAATTCCTTAATAAAGCCAGCATCCTAAAAGAAGGAAGAATGTTACAGACTCTGAGAAACATCTCTATGATATGCTTATGAATCTGCTGAATCAATTTATTTAAGGTAGGTTTATTATATTTTCACTTTTGAATCCATTCAGTGTATATAATTGTTCAGAAGAAATGGTTTCTGCTTACCTGGCACACTTTCTCTTGGATAAGCTGGTGAAAGAATCACCAGAAACACTGTATCGAATTGATTTCCATAAAGCAGTTCTTGATTCCAGCCGCATAGCCAAGAGCCCACAGATCTTTCTCTGAGCCTCAAACACTCCTATACTCAACAGCTGGTCAGTCTAAACAAAATGTCTGACCTCCAATTTGATCATAAAAACAAAGAAATCTAACCTTGAAAATAAACCAAAGGTAGTAGTGTGAAAATAAACACATGTAAAGACTGGATACACTGAATATTTGCTATTCAAATACACCTCCGTTATTTTTCACACAACTCGTGTTGTTTTTAATGCCCATTTCATGATGATGAGTGTTTTATTTTGTTTCTCCCCCCAAAGAACTGGATTTTGTAACCCCACCTAAAGGGGAAAAAATTACTCATAGCATCCTAAAATTTGGGGAGGAAGTTAAAATGTCAGTTTCACAGTTTGATTTTCTGAATGAAGTTAGTTTCCAGCTCTAATAAATAAAGACACCTGGCATTGAGGTGCCTGCAAACAATGGCCAGCCCTGCTCTGTCCTCTGGTTACACGTGACTGTGTGATGATTAAGGGCAGGGTATTCGTAGAGGCAGAGAAGGGGTCTGCTATCATATCCATCTCTTGCTCCATGATCTTTCAGGCTGTCTAACCATTCTCTATGTCACTGAATAAGGCTACAAAGTGAGATAATAGCGGTCCATGACCTACAGGGAAGCTGTAAAAATTAAATGAGGAAACACAAATTAAAATGCTTACCGTAGAGCTTTGCATTATAGATGCTCATTATTAATAATGGTTTGAATAGAGGTAAACATGCAACTAATTAAACAAGAAATAAAAAGAATATTAATGTCATTTGAATCTGGAATATATATGCCAGAAACGGTTTGGAAAGAGAATATTCACAAAAACCCATTTTCCCATCGCCAAAAACGAATAGTTAGGGATTTTTAAAAACACAACAGTTTATACACTCAATCTTTCTGAGGATCCTCCTCTCTGTCCTGTGTGACAAAAGGACGGAAGAAGTTAGCAGAGGCTAGAGAAAGTCGGGGAGGGGGGGAAGAACGTTAAAGGTTTAGTGAGTTTCACTCTCAGCAGAAACAAACTAAATCGGAAGAGTTCCGGGACCCTCTTGCTGGGAGCCACATTCATGTCCAGACGTCCAACAACCTGAGCTCTAATTTCACTCTGCAGACTTGTCTTCTGTCTTTTCAATTATTATTATTATTAATTCAGTCAAAAAATAAGGTCTTGTAGGTATCAAGAAAGAGGAAAACTGGAGGAATTATTTGCTGTTCTATTTCAGTTGTGGGATGCGGGGGCAGGGGGTTGTGTCAGTGTGCACCACAGCAATATTAAGGAGGAAACAAAAATAAGCATGTTGTGTCCCCACGGGCATATTCTGAAAACAGAAGAATAAAAAAACAAAAAAAAAAAACAAAGAAACAACAACAACAAAAAAAAAAACAAAGAAGAACAAGGGAAGCCAGAACTTTTCTTGGACGGAGAAGGTGCTTTGATACCTAATTTGAAAAAGCATGTGCCGATTTCCCGAACAGCCATGTCCTTCACCTCTAGACACAGAGCACAGAGACAGGGGTTCTCCCCGGGAACCACGGCTACAGGTGGACTGCAGTCTCTCCTGGACAGATGGCCTGTCTGAAATGAAATGCAAAACCTGTGCAGCCATTCATATGAGCATTCTGTACGTGATAAATCTACAGGTGAGAATGGAAAACTTTGAGGAGATCGCAACACACACACACACACAGAGCCATCTAAAAGGTCTTTAATGTCTGTAAGCCATTATTTAGCGGATGTGAAATATTCATAGAATCAGAGGCTGATAGGACTGGAAGAAACATTCATGGTTAATGACTTACTCACCTTTTTGACTTTAGAGATAAGGATACTGCGAATCAAAGAAGCGAAATGTCTGGCCCCATGACTACAGTAAGTAAACTTCTAATTGGTAGGTTCAGATACAGACACCAGTTTTTCTTTCCCCATTTGATGATCTTTACATTATATCTTTATATCAATAATGATTGTCATCTGACCACAATATGTACATAAATCGTACGAGGCACGATTCTACATACTAAATGCGCTCTATAATCCAATTACTTAGTGCTGAGGAACAAGTTTGATTTTATTAATTGGGTTAGTTTGACTAAACAGCTTGTTGGAAGCAGATCAGAAATTCATAAATTCTCTGACTCCAAAACTCTAATTGCGTAATGGTGTAATGTTCTTTGCCACGTTGATTACTCTCTTCTGAAGACTATAATACCATTTTTCAGTTTTTATTAGTTTGTCTTCTAGAGCAATTTTCCCAGTGCTGAGCATGAAGCAGGCTCTCAGGAGACTCTTGGTTGAGTGATGATAGAGATTGTGCTTATGATGGTATTAGTGACTGTGTAGCCACCCAGACTCCCGAGTATAGGAAGTGAAAGCAAATGCACCCTGGAAATATTGATCTCTCATTAAAAAGTGTATCTTGAATAAAGAGAGACAACAGGATCCTGGAAGAGCACACAGAATATCCATCAACTTATCACTCAGAATCAGATTGCAAGAAGGAATCATTGGCTTCTAAAAGCAGCGGACCTTGGGAAGATCCAAATTGATCCTTGGAGTTATTAACACTGGAATGCACAGACCTAATCATACTGTAAAGAGACTGTTCTCTGAATGCTCTTTGCCATTAATCTCACTATTTTTAGGTTCATTCATTGATTTTCTTTTAAAAAGAGCATTTTATATTTACTTACTTTCTTAATTACTTGTAAAGGAATAATTAAAATGTAATCATCAATGTTGGGCAACAGCCCTAGGGCTAAACACAGGATAGAATGAAGTGACAAAATGGGAACTGGTTGGGCATTGCCAGGTGGGCAGACTTTTCTTAGTTTTAGTCACTATTATTGAAATGAAGATTCTTCTTTAAGATTTAAAAAAAATTTAATTGTCATGGAATACTTTCTTTTTTTCCTAAGTCTTTTTAAGAAATCCCTTAGCACTGGGGCATCTGGGTGGCTCAGTCGGTTAAAGTCTCTGCCTTCGGCTCAGGTCATGATCCCAGAGTCCTGGGATGGAGTCCTGCATCGCATCGGGCTCTCTGCTCAGTAGGGAGAGCCTACTTCCTCCTCTCTCTCTGCCTACTTGTGATCTGTCAAATAAATAAATAAAAATCTTAAAAAAAAAAAAAAAAAAGGAAAGAAAGGAAGAAATCCCTTAGCATCAAGCTACTTGATGTGAAGGACAGGAGACATACACCGGAGTTTCACAGTGGGTACAGATGAAAAGCAAGGATATTGAAAGGAACACTTGATACTAACATCTGAAAATACTAACACAAAGAATAAGTCCTAAGTATTTCAAGAACTGAATAACCTTGAGACCTTATTTCAATAAAACATTTCTAATTAATTGCCTTCAAGAGAAACTTGAATGGCAATATTTAGATTTCGTCCTTCACCTTCTCTGAATCCTACTTTGCGTGAGGCCAAACACTTGGGCTCAGATAAGGCCTTAATTGGTAAAACATCTTGTTTTGTACGTCCCTGGTTTTGAGCCTCCTTGGGGATACGTGCTCCTTCAAACTGAGCTGGCTGGACGCCAATTTCGTTTTGAGGAAATTTTTTGGTATTTAGCAGTGCAAGAAATTATAGCCAGCTTTGCTCTCAAATCAGAATTGCACTGGCTTTTCATTCCCTGGCCTCAAGGAAATAATTGATAAAAATCAACCGAGGGGTTAACGTGTCATTCCACTTCACTCTAAAATATTAATATTACACAGCACTTTTGTTGCAATGTATGCCTATTTAGGCCCTCCTAGGAGGAAGAATGCAACCAGAGTTGCTTTGGAGGTTGGGTTAGGATCCTCAGATTTTTCCTGATCCTCTGGTGTTCCCTGTTTTAATGTCTGATCCTAATATCCCGGATCCTACATTTTATAATTAGTTCTGCCTTCAGGATGTGAGTTAGCTTTGGCAGGTCAGCAGGAGACATGATTACTTGATCCACTCTTCTTCTAGCTACTTGGATACAGAGAGAAAGGACTTGCCCTAGCAAAGTTATATACTTGCTGTATTATCTTTTACGTGTGTGTGTGGTTTTTTTTTTCTTAAGGATTTTATTTATTTATTTGCACGTGCACGAGAGAGAACATGAGAGGCGGGAGGGTTTAAATGAGAGGGAGACGCAGGTTCCCCGCTGAGCAGGAAGCCCAATGTGGGACTGGATCCTCGGACCCAGGGATCATGACCTAAGCCAAAAGCAGATGCTTAACCAACTGAGTCACCCAGGTGCCCCATATTTTTTACATGTATAAGTGTACTGGCCAGGACTGGGATCTAGCCCTTTGTGGTACCATTTTGAAGGCAGCAAAAAATGACTGACGCCTAGATTCTTGGGAGGCGGTGAGCAAAAATGTCATCCTTTGTACACAGTCTTCTCCCTCCTATAACAAGGTGTCCTATATCAGGACATCTCCTTTCTCTCTCTGTCTCTCTCCATATATATATATATATATATATATATATATATATATATATATTTATACACACACACACACATATCAGGACATGTTCTATAACAAGATGTCCGAATATCTCCTATATGAGCTGTCACACTAGGAGCCGGACATTCTTACCCTGCACACTTCACCTTCCTCACCTTTTAGTGAATGTCTTGGTAGATGTTTAATAATCAACTCCCCTCCCAAGTCCCCAAGGTATACCAGTTGTGTGTTTCCAAGCTATCACCTGTGCAATCAGTAATTTCAAACTACTAATATGGTGGAGATTTGGAAAGAGAGGTGCATAATCGATAGCACACCGCTGTCCTCATGCCATTCTGTGGTAAAAGTACAAGGTAGTTTGAGCAGTTACACTGTTACTCAAAGGCCTGCCCATATTCATGTAAGAAAATCTTGCTTAGCTAATGTTACATATACCCCCGCTCTACATTCTACTGTATCTCTGAGCCATGGATTTAAAGGTGTCTTAGTCCCATGTAAGTTCTGTTCTCATGGTCAGTCTCTATCAGCTTTACAAGACAACATGGAACTTGAATAGAAAATATCTTTTATCAAAATTCCAGGGTGATCAGTGTTTGCAATGACAGTATCAAAGGCTCACATCCATGCCATTAATTATCCCTATGCTATTAGTCATGACCTTCCCCTTTGAAATGATTGCCCACCATCTGTTACTTCATTAAGTATTAAATCTTCGTCACTGAGCAGCAAGCCAATCTGCCTTAGTGAATTTACCAAAACTTACCAAAAGCATTTAAAACCTCTTTATGAGAGATGTAATTCTTTAAACTCAGTGTTTTTTTAAATTCCAGATAAAAAAGTGAACATCTGCAGGTAGGGTACACGGCCACCAGGTTATCGAAGTCATTGTCTATGCAGTCATACAACCTCTTAAAAGTCTATTCACAGCCTAAACCCTACATTATCACGGTATGTATCTATTGCAAACGTTGCCCATTAACAATGAGGATGTGTGCATGGTAGCTATACAGGAGTTTTATTAACAATTCCACAAGGAAACAGATTGCTGCCATTTACAGCTGTTACAGAACTGCCTTTGGACTGTACTTCCCCATCTTCTGGCTGTGTGCTTTGTGTATGACTGATGCCTCTGTGTTCCTTCACCTGATCACTCGATTTGCATTCCCTAATTGATTTTATAATCTAGATTAAGAAAAGCTTAACTTGGAGGACATGGGGACATGATTTTGATAAAGCCATGACAATGTGCAGGGCAAATAATATATACTGCATTAAACTTCTAATGTATTCATGGTTTTCAGTGAGGCATTGATGTGTGCTCTCAGAAAAAGTGAGTGAGTAGAGTTAACCTCACCTTCTGGCCAAAGACGAGATTTCCTAATCAAAGGTAACTCACAACAAAATTGTCCAAGTGGTCAAGGTCGAATACCTGAGACTTTAACCTAAACTAATCAGTTCAGGCAGTATTCACCATGGGTGTCCAATACAAAGCACTCAATGTCACAAATGTATGTTGAATAGGACTATGGGAACTCAAGCAACAGTCTCTAAGGCCAGGAGGACAGGCCAGCTCTAGACAAAAACGCAGTGACTAGTAACAGAATCACACTATTTTTTTTTTAAGATTTTATTTATTCATTTTACAGAGATCACAAGTAGCCAGAGAGGCAGGCAGAGAGAGTGAGAGAGAGGAGGAAGCAGGCTCCCTGCCAAGCAGAGAGCCCAATGTGGGGCTTGATCCCAGGGCTCTGGGATCATGATCTGAGCCAAAGGCAGAGGCTTTAACCCACTGAGCCACCCAGGTGCCCCCAGATTCACACTATTATTAGAGATAAGGTCTGAGAATAGAAAGTGACATGAGCAAGTCAAAGATTCGACACTTAAAGAGGTACTGGGAGTTGGATGTGTCTTAGACCCGAAACTCAGAATGCAGATCAGCGGGAACAGAACACTTCAAACAGAAGCACATGGATTTGAAATAAGGCTTTGCAAATCAGGCTCAGAGAGTGGGGTGTCCCTGCTCAGAATGTAAGTTTTCAGGAGAATGAACTGAAAGTTGGGGAATGGACATAAAATCTCAGTGTCAGCACTGGAATACAGAAGCTGGCAGCCGTTTGACGGAGGAGATTGCCTGGTACCTGAGGAGCCCTCCAAGTCAAGGGCAGAGATGAGCTAAAGAAGGTCCTAGAGTTATCGACCACCTGCCGCACACCTGGAGGGACCTTATCCCCACAGGCACAGCTGAGAGTGTAGGGACACCAGTTGCTGGCCCTGCAGTGGTTTGTTGCAGAGGCAAAGACTGGGGGAAGGAGAGAGGACATTGGTCCAAAAAATGCTAGTTTTCACTACTGGTGATGTTGATTATCGCATCTTCTCTATTAGGTGTCTGCTTGTTGCCAAAAAGTCATACACTGAAAACCAACCTTCTTCTCTAGCTGTAATTCCTAAATTCACATTCCTGGCATGGAGACTGACTGTCTCCTTCGTTGTCATTAGCAGAGCTTTCTAAAAACAGACACTACTAGGTCTCAAGCCCCTTCTATGGTATTAACCAGAAATCCGTATTTTCTTAAGATTCCTGGATGATTCTGGTATCTATCCATCTTTGAAAGAAAAAAATGCGATAAGGAAGAATGCAGATAAAAAGATTAAAAGGGTAAAACTGTCAGGATCTGAGTCATAAGGAATGCATTTCCAAAATATAAAACATCTGACTTCAGAAGGTGACCTCTAACAAGGGAAAGAAAGGCACGCAGTGTAAAAGGAAGAAAGAAAAAAGTCAAGAGAGCTTTAAAACCAGAGCGCCATTTGATTTATATTCACCTAAGGAGATGGAAAATGATTTCACTTTTTCAAGTGAATCAGCCCACAGGTTTCTGGTGCTCTGGTGTTGGGGGATTTAAAGTCATGTAATTACAAAAATAAGAATGAAAAATTCTTAAAACACTAAAAGGGTAAAGGAGACAGCTGCTGTGTGTGGTCTCTACTACAAGATAACTAATTGTAGTCAGATTTGAGAAGCAAAGGGCAGAAGTAAACAAAGGAAGAGAACGATTTTATATGTAGGCATCACCTCCAAGGCTTGACATGTGAGGGGCAATTCTTGAGTTTAATGACAGCGAAGTCAGAAAGCTTGTGGTAATCGGGAGTCTTCATTCAGGAAAAATGGATCGTTGGTTAGGTAGGTAATGACATGAGAGATTCATGGAAATGTGTGAAAAGTTTAGAAGGGTCATACTCTAGAAACATGGATCGTGTTCTGAAAGTGTATAGGAAGTGGGGTTTTTTTAGAGGAAAAAAGAACTGTATCGATAATTTCATTTTGAGGACTGTTCTCAATAAAGAAATAGTACGTTTAGCAGGTGTTTGAATGCGCTTAATGAGATTTGTTACAGGGATTCCTTAAATCTCTCTGTTCTTCTAGTAAAGTTATTTGTACTTCTCTGAGTATTGAGAATACCTGAGGTGCAGGGCTCATGCTGAGTCTCATAGAAATGCTGGCAACTCACTTTTACTAGTTTCAAATATGATTTGAAAAATTCCACAGGTTATTCTAACATTAGTTTTCTACCACATTCTTTATCAAGCCACGACTTCAGTGAAAACATAACAAAAATCAAACATTATTCTTGATGGAGATGCTGTTTGTACATGGCTAAAAATCATAATAGGCAAGGCTAAAAGTCTAACAGAACTCATCTGAGGAGCATTTTGGATGGATATTAATTTTATTTTTATTTTTAAAGATTTATTTGTTTGACAGCAAGAGAGAGAGAGAGAGAGAGAGAGAGAAAGCACGAGCAAGGGAAATGGCAGGCAGAGGGAGAGGAAGAAGCAGGCTCCCCACTGAGCAAAGACCCTGATGTGGGGCTGGATCCCAGGATCCTGGGATCCTGACCTGAGATGAAGGCAGGCACTTCACCCATGAAGCCACCCAGGTGACCCTGGATATTTGCTTTAAAGAACTGAAAAATGTAAAAACCATAGTTTGGATGACCTCTGGGAAAGGAGATAACAGTTGAGGACAAATATATAACTATGTATAAAGTTTTTTTTAAGTCATTCATCCTGAATTAATTAATTAATTAATTGATTAATTTAAAATTTTTTCAGCCTAACAGTATTCATTGTTTTTGCACCACACCCAGTGCTCCATGCAATCTGTGTCCTCCCTAATACCCACCACCTGGTTCCCCCAACCTCTCACCCCCCCCCCACCGCCCCTTCAAAACCCTCAGGCTGTTTTTCAGAGTCCATAGTCTCTCATGGTTCATCTCCCCTTCCAATTTCCCTCGACTCCCTTCTCCTCTCCATCTCTCCTTGTCTTCCATGTTGTGTGTTATGCTCCACAAATAAGTGAAACCATATGATAATTGACTCTCTCTGCTTGACTTATTTCACTCAGCATAATCTCTTCCAGTCCCGTCCATGTTGCTACAAAAGTTGGGTATTCATCCTTTCTGATGGAGGCATAATACTCCATAGTGTATATGGACCACATCTTCCTTATCCATTCATCCGTTTAAGGGCATCTTGGTTCTTTCCACAGTTTGGCGACCATGGCCATTGCTGCTATAAACATTGGGGTACAGATGGCCCTTCTTTTCACTACATCTGTATCTTTGGGATAAATACCCAGTAGTGCAATTGCAGGGTCATAGGGAAGTTCTATTTTTAATTTCTTGATGAATCTCCACACTGTTCTCCAAAGTGGCTGCACCAACTTGCATTCCCACCAACAGTGTAAGAGGGTTCCCCTTTCTCCACATCCTCTCCAACACACGTTGTTTCCTGTCTTGCTAATTTTGGCCATTCTAACTGGTGTAAGGTGGTATCTCCTGTGGTTTTAATGTATAAAGTTTAAATTTTTTTTTAAATTTATTTGACAGACAGAGATCACAAGTAGGCAGAGAGGCAGGCAGAGAGAGAGGAAGGAAGGCAGGCTCCCTGCTGAGCAGAGAGCCCGATGTGGGGCTCAATCCCAGGACCCTGGGACCATGACCTGAGCCCAAAGCAGAGGTTTTAACCCACTGAGCCACCCAGGCGCCCCATGTATAAAGTTTTAAAGTAATTTTATAATTGGGAACTGGCAAGAGTTATTCCATCCATCAAAAAAAAAAAAAAATCATAGAAGAATCTTCTAGAAAGGAGTCTGGAACTAAAGAACTGTGGGAGAAACTGGCAGCAGAAAGCAAGCTTTTCAAGGGAGGATGGGCACATTGAGGTTTAGGATGGCCTGCAAAAAGAAAAAAAACTGAAAGAAAATTCAGGGAACGCCTTTAAGTGTCTGTGTGGCCTGAAGCGTTTCCAGGGTGATTGAGGTGAATCAAAAAGAAGTAGATGAGAGATGAGCAAGCAGGCGGGGAAGGAACGCAGTGATCCTAGAATGCACTGACAGTTCATTTAATAGCAGTTGGAGAAGGAAAGCAGAAGGATTGGAAGAAATATTACGGTGTGTAATACAGAGAATTTTTTTAATTGGCACCTGTGCTTATTTTGGGCGATGTCATGTCAGTGAATGTGATGAATGTGTTTCTGGTTCCTACGCATTACAATAGCGTGTTGGGAGTCACCTTGAGCTGCAGATTTCATTGACTATTTATTTCTTAATCTCTGTGCCATGAATATTATCTCCCTCTCCCCCTCCAACAGGTAGGTGTTGTTGTTAAGGATAATGAAAGCTGTGTGAAAGAGGCATGATAACTAATAGTCAAATCCGGGGGGTTCTTTCTGTAGGACCCCTGGGATCCAGGAGGGCAGCAAAGAAGCTGACCTGGCCTGGCCATTTCTGTGATGGAGACGTGTCCAGTCATCCATGGGGTTGGGTAGGGGGGTGTATCGGAGAGTGGGGATAATGACCCAGAAGCACACTTTCTACCAGTGCTGGAGAAGTCAGTAACCAAGCAAAGAAAGAAGCTGATCACTTTCCTATATCCTCTATGAAAAGAAGTTAGACTATATTTCTTAGCATTTCTCATAGTGCTTTAAAGCGTACGTTTCTGAAGGATAAAAGGACATGTACTTTTTTTTTTTTTTTAATAATTTACTCTTTGCCACATACACTGTCCCTTTCTCCCCAGGGCTCATCCTGCTGTTTTTATAGCTCTGATTTCAAGGGGAAGTAAAGACGGTATGACAGGAAATAAAGTACATTCAAGTAATATAATAACTGGATTCTTGCTCTAAGCCACAAAATTGGGGCAAATGTCCTGCCAAAAAGGAAGAGAATGCTTTCATGTAGCCCTTCTCAGCATGAAGGACAGGGGTACTCAAGAAGACAATAGAAAAATGTTACACATGCACATCTTTTCTATCATTTTCAAAAGAGTGACTAACCCTTAATGCAAGAAATTCTTACATGAATCTAAATGTGACTTTGATGAAAGTCATATTTGGGCATTCTCTTAGGGAGCATGGTATGAAGTTATAACTAGAGTGATTTTTAAATGTTTTTTATCTGTTTAATTGGTTTAATTAGATTATCCAAATTTATTATGTAATCATGAAACTTAAAGTTTTGTGTTGCCTATTACTAACATTTTCACTCTAAAATCGATACATAATTTCTTCAACTCTCGAAGGACTTGGGATAAATTTGAAAGAGGTTTTTTATTTTATGATATGTATATTAGGAAAAAAGGTAGAGTGCAGAGCTATTTTCTGTGAATTTACTTCACACTTTCCCTTAGAGATCTAACCAAAAACCCTGAAACTAAATCATCAGGAACTTTCTTCCAGTTTCTCAAGACCTCTAATTCCTTTTATTATATCTCTTAGTAAATGAGAAATCTGCTTTTATTAACTAAATTATCTTCTTTTGTTAAATAAAAATGTCAATGCATTAAAATTAATTTAAGTAAGTGAGAAAATAACTATGTTTTTCTGTGTTATAGTTAGAATACTGTGAACCCCACTTTAAAGGTTAATTTCAGAATTATTTCTTTTTTTAAACTCAAACCTGGAGTTTAATATTTAAACCATGCCTTATAGTTATTTTTCTTGAGGCAGTGTTTATTTCTATGACTTCTGTATAGTGGATTTTTCTGTCAGGCAGGGAGATGTCAAGAATGAAAAAAATACTTTTAATAACTTCATTTAAAGACAAAATACCTTGGGGACAATTTAGATTTCATAAACCCACACTCAATGAAGAAAAAATACCATCAAATCTATGAAAAGCCAAATTCCATGAAATTTCATGGAGACCCTGAAAAATTGACCTTTTAAAACGTTTAGAAATAGGAAGGAGAAACCAAAAAATTGTTATCGCTTACGTTCTTTAGAAAAACTTATTGTGCTGTTTTCTTCAAGGTTGAATTTTTTGTGGATATTCTTAAGTATGCTTAAATGTTTATAATTTTATTGTGCTATAACACATATGCTTTCTATAATCTGCTTGGAGCACTATTTTCTGGGTATATTATTAATGCAAGTTATTTAATGGTATGCATATTTGTACTTTGTAAAATAATATTTTCTTAATTTTATTTAAAATATTATTTTATTTATAAGAGTTATAATCCCTGATAATTACACTTTGAAGTTTAAATACAAGATGTATAATAAATACATCCTGTAAATACAGGAAGTATAAATTCAGGATGTTTATCAAGAATTTGTTTTGGAAGGTAAGATGTATCAGGATTTCATATTATCTGCCAAATCTACATATAAATAAACTTCTCTATTTGCGAACCATTGATATCAATCATGCGTGTCTTATATGTGTTTATCAGACTATATTGTCATGTTGTTCAAAGGCACTATAAAATGATGCCTGTCCCTATTAAAGAAACATTTTATGGCAAGTCTAATCAACCATATTTATAATCAACAAATATAACCAATACTAATTTCTACTTCCCAATCTTATAACATAGCACTGCCATTTCCTACATTTATATATGCCATATACACACAAATGTATGCAAACACATGCATACCTTCTACATCTGTTTGTGATTGTGTTTTTGCATACATGTGCGTATGTATAAATAAAATTCCATGTGACTCCTGAAGTTGAGAAAAAACAAGTTTAATTATTCTTGGCAAATCTTTACAAGTCAATAGAAAATAGTTTGTTAAATGTGATCTTTAAGATAAAAATCAATAATAACATTAATAAAACAATTCCACAAAATGGAAGAAAAATACATTAAAAGATTAAAAACATGAAAACATAGTCAAAATAAAACTTAGGAGAAAGTGACAGAAAGCTCTAGCATAATGATATTCACGCTAAGTGTTAATGAACACTATTTCCCTACTAAAAGGTGAATATTGTAAGATTTAGCTCCAATAGTAACAACACAGAGCTGGCCACAAGCTACATAAGTTCGGGTTCCCTATTTATCATTTTCCGACAACACCTTGGCCTGTATTTTCCCCACAGCCTGTTATTGCCCAGACAGGGTAGAAGTCTGGCGGTCCTTTGGCCTCTGCCTGAGTGAGTGGACTGGGGCCACAGTTCTGTCTTTGGAGGATTGCTTAACTATAGCTGTTACTTTCCAAAAAGTTTACTGTCCTGCCAAACTGCATCTTTCTTGCTTCTTTAGCTAGAGAGTGAAGGCATTTGAGAGCTTTTTGAGTCTGAACCTTCTGACATCTCAGGGTTGTTACCTTCTGTAGATCCATGTTCAGATTATATGAGGTTAAAAGAAAATCCAGACAAACCATCCCCCATCATTTTGAAGTCCCAGCATCCATAGTTTGCTTTCTCTCCACCTTTGAGAGGTGGATTGTAGACAAGGGTGAATGAGACCAGCATCTAATAATTGTGACCGGAGACAGACAATGAATGAATGGTAGCTTGTAAAAATGGGATATATTCTTTCTTTCCCTGCATCCTTATCCTTTCAAGGCAACATTGCAGATTCTCCCATCTTTATGTAGAGTCTCTTTTCCTTCCTGTTGAAGCCAGGTTGACCACATGACTCTGTGTGGCCAAATGGGTTGCTAGAGTACATGAAGCAAGAGGAAATGAGCAGCCATTTTTGCACATCAGGGCTTGTCCCTCTTTGCTCCACTCAAGACCTTGTGGCTGCCGTGTTCATGGGCTGAAGCTAGTTTGAGGACACTTGAAGAACTGAGGTGACAAGCTAATAGTGAGTGAGTCCCAAGCTTGCCACTGATGCATGCGTGATGCCAACCATAATCACCGGAGGCTGCCTCAGTCCAGGGTGACAATCTGGCGGACTCCAGCCAAAGGTTGATAATAGGCGAGATTGGCGATTCTTTCTTAAACTGCAGGTTTTGGTGTCATATGTTAGACATTAAAAAGTAACAAATTTAGACACCATGATGTAAGAGACAACATTATCAACAAAGAAGAAAATAGTAGCAATTCACATATCCGCCAATACAGTGGGTCCAGAATATAATGAAGAACTTCATTAAAAAAGGAAGAAAGAAAGAAAGAAAGAAAGAGAGAGAAAGAGAGAGAGAGAGAGAAAGAAGACAGGGCCCAAAGAAAAATAGTCACAGACTTGAACAAACATTTCACAAAGAATATCCAAATGTCTAATAACTAGAGTAAAAGGTCCTCAGCTTCACTGGTCATCAGAGAAATGCAGACTAAAACCACAATGTAATATCAGCAGACATTTATCAGATTTACTAAAAGAAAAGCATTAGAAAATTTGAAGGATCGAGGAAGATGTTGCTGAGCAACCATATTCTCATAAACTGCTGGTGGGAGTGTAAACTGGCATTTTTTAAAAACTGCTAGTCAGCATCAACGAAAGTTAAAAATACACTTACCCTGTTACCAAGCATTGTCACTCCTAGATCTAAATCCAAAAGAAATGTGTCCATATGCTTATGAAAAAAACATATTCATAGTAGCATTGTGCAAATGGCCCAATTCTTTCCAAACTAGACACAAATATCCATCAAAAGAGGAACAGATGGGGGCGCCTGGGTGGCTCAGTCACGTAAGCAACTGACTCTTGAAATCTAAATGGTGGTTTTCCATGAGGAAAGAATGATTATGAGGAAGCATAAAGGAAACCTTTGTGGTTCCAGTGATAGTCTATTTCTTGATCTGGGGGTTGGTTACACAGGTGTGATCGATTTGGGAAAATATATTTATTAAAAGGATAGATATCACTTTATTAAATGTTAACAAAATGATAAAAATTAATAGCTGACTTAAGACATTTAAATATTAACCAATATCTTCCTAAATAACAATAAAACAGCAAAAATATCTAAAAATGTTTTAAATCAAAGTAATTCCCTTCCATCTTGCAAGACATTTTGCATGTTATTTTTGCCTGGTACTTAGTCCAACTTTATTTAATATCCCTTCAAGTTAGACTTTATGATTAATTTTCTTGCAATACACAGTCAATGCACTTTACATTTTTGATAGCTCTCATTTTGAATATATAATTCAATAGTTCTTTCCACACTGGTATTTTAGCTATAATTTCTGTCTGAAAATGTCTTTGTTTTTAATTGTTAGATGTTGTAACGGCTTATTCTGTTTGTTTTTTGTTTCTGATAAAATGTTTATTGTTATTTATTTGCATATGATCTGTATTTTTAAGGATGTTTTTATGATGTACTTTTTGTCTTTGGTGTTCTGAAATTTCCCTTAATTTCTCATACTTAAGATTGTGGGCTTATTAAAATTAAAGCTTCATATGAATACTGGAAGATTTCTTAGACACTTTATTTTTTAAATATTACTTTTCCCATTCATTGTCTTCTCCTCTCTGGGATTGCCAGTGGAAATATGTTGGGTTTTTCATCCTTTTATACTGTCTTTTAAGTTGTCTTTCATACTTTCATTTTTTCCCCAAATCAATAGAATTTTACTGCATCTTCAAAATATCACAAATAAGTCAGAAAAATCACATGCCTTCTTGCTGTTTCTGTAACTGGACAATTTGGATCTTACTCATCAGGCTGCTGAACTGTTCCTTTTCAGAAGCATGAATACCACCCCCAAATTTTCTGATATTCTTGTTTTTAACTGATGTGACTTGCTGAATCAAAGCAGCTGAGTTTGATACAGTTCAAGGTCATTCCCTTCAAGAATTAACTCATCTTTCTGGGCTTGAGACACTGAACAAGTAGCACCTGGCCTCAGCCGAGCCCTGCAGATATATTTTTCACCCCACAAATTTCAGATTTCAACAAGAGAACCACTCTCCTGAATAACAACGTTGACGGGGCAGTGAGCCTGGATAGACTCATCTTGTAAGGGAAGCCCAGCGTCACGCCCTTGACGGAGTTCGTACACGATTGCAGATCCTATGGACAGTAGCCAGTGCTTTTCTATTTCCCACCGTTTGTCAACTCAGAGCCTCTTCTTTTTCTTTCGAGGCAGACTGAGTTCTGCACTGATGTGATTGACATCGCTCCTCTGGGGCCCTTCACAGTAGCAGTGTGTCCTTTCCAAGTGATGACATTTTCTGGAATGTCAGCATATCTGATTGCTGAGAATGGTCTTCCTTCGCATAGTAGATATGGCAAAGGAAGCCATGCTGTCGTCTTTTAATCCTTCTTCCTTGCATCAGTACAAATTCCAATGTATATGCCTTGAGTTAACTATTTTTCTTAAATGCATGTATTCTCCAGCTTTATACATAACCTTATATTTTTCTTTTTATTCTTTTTATTTCAGATTCTGTTTCATTTTCAAAAATGACTTTTTGCACTACGTATCTTTTTGTTGTTTTTCCTCCTGCTTTTATATCTTTAATCATGTTAAACTTATTTTTATACGAAGACCAACAATTCCTTGATTTACTTTTTCTGCTTGCAGTATCTTCTGTCTCTTACTTATGCTATGTTGTTTCCTACTGAGGTGTGTAATCTCAACTTGTCAGTTCACATTTGTTAAGACTTTATCTGGGGAACAATACAAAGTCTAGTGAGATGGTACAATTTGCTATCTTGCTGAAGGAACATCACAATACTGTACCCATATTTTATGTTACTATGTAAGGGAAGGGATTCCATGACCATGAGCTTTTCCCTATTTGAAGATGTATTAGTTTGCTAGGGGGATCATGACAAAGTACCACAAACTGTGGCTCAAACAAGAGATTAGCACCTCATCATCTTAATTTGGGGGAGAGACATAAGTCACTTCATAACAACCAGATACTATTTATCCATTTTTTTAGTCTGCTACCTTTTTTTAAAGATTTTATTTACTTGTCAGAGAGAGAGAGAGCCCAAGCAGAGGGAGGAGTGAGCAAAGGGAGAAGCAGACACCCTGCAGAGCAGGGATCCTAGTGCAGGGCTTGATCCCAGGACCCTGGGATCATGACCTGAGCTGATCATTAGGCTTAACTACCTAAGTAACCCAGGCGTCCCTAACATTTAGCATTTCTAAAGGAAGCTCCACTTATTTAGAATAAACTCGTGAACTTTTGACACATTTTGATAATCTCCAATGAAAATTAAATGGAAAAAGGTGATCGAAAAACTTTCTCCACCCTCAATTTTGGTAGGTTAGGTAACACTGAGCTGAGTTAATAAAAAAGTTAATTTTTCTGTTTTAAGGTGATGGTAACTCTAAATCTAAATCTAAATGGTAACATGGAGAACTTAATGTAATTATGTAGTAAAATACATAATAAAATAACCAAATGAAGCATAAAAAAATCAGAGTAAAAAAATGAAAATTATGTGTTGTGTTTTTAAAAATATCTCATATGTTAAAATGCTTGTTTTCTTTCTCTTTTCATGTGAGGCCTAGCTAGCTAAAAATACGCAGCTGTCTCATATCCTCACGGACTGCCACACGTCAGGACATGTGTTCCCTTTGACATTTATCAGGCTGCTCTGCAATCCCAGGTGGGTTTTTTTTTCACATCTTCTCCTTTTATATGAATTATATTCATTCCCTCTACAGTCATTCTCACTGTTCTGCTCTGAACCCCAATGATCCCTTCTTGCTCTAAATTCCCAGGTTTTAATTATATTGTTCTCTGTTGTTTTTCCATATTAATTTATCTGTAAAACCGGATCATAAAGGACATGATGTATAATTTATTCACTCAGTGATATTATCTCTTATTATATATTAGATATCAATGCTTTAAGATGAATTGGATTCTTTTGAATTCTACAAATGCTTCCAGAGTAACAGTATCACTGAATGGCTTGATGATTTCTAAGCAAAAGGATGTATGGATGTTTGAGCCTTGGATTACCCAGAATATTACCTCAAACAATTGCCTGGAAACTTACATTCACTGAATTATACTGTATTCTAGTAAGTTTTTTTTTAATCTTCCCAGCTGGAATTAAAGTTCCTCCAGGGAGATTATTTTGTATATTTAAATTTATATATGTGATTTTTGCCATAATTTATGCTTAGGTATGCTAATGGTTTTACAGGCACGGAAAAGTTATTGTGTTGATGAATAAGTAAACAATTTCTTACCTAGATGATGTCAGATAGATTAGCAACACTTTTGTATTATCAGAGTATGTAGAGTAATGATTCTAACATGTGTTAATATGTGTAGACTTATAACAGTGCCTGACACATTAGGCATACTCTATGTGTTCGCCATTATTATTAGGCTCCCATTTTTGCAATACAACTAGATCTATCGCAGCCCCTCATGTCAGTCAAATTAAAAAGTCCTGTAGTCAACCAATTAAGAATTCACTGGACCTGAAGCCGAATTCTCGAGAAAGTTCACATTGGATCAAGTGTGTCATGTAAATTTTGAGTCAGATTTGGATTCAGGCTTGAGATCAAAGAAGAAAAATGACAGAAGTTATTTAATGTTCGAAGTATTAATTGACATCAGTGTTTTTCCAACCTGCTGCTTTTCTGAAGCAGAGTGATCAGCAATATGCCACCTATTTTCCCGTATCCATGAATAATGTTGATGTGCAGTGTTTCTCGCGATTAGTCTCAAGTTTCAACTAAGATAAAGATAACTTGATCAAGGTGAGCAGTACTATAAACTATAAATATTATAAAATTATGATTTTTGGAAACCCAAACTATTTCTCAAATTTTTTCAACTTTTCTGATTCCACATTTATAGAATCTGAAAGATATCTTAATCTTTTCTAGAAACAGGTGATCACTAGTTTCCTAAGTAAAATTTCTAACTTTGAAATAAAGTAAAATTGATATTCATCTGTGGGATTAAAAAAAAATTATTCACAAAAGTAATTGGCTTCAAATTTATCTGGAATTCCGATTCGAGGCTTCCTGAAGAACAAACTTCTATTTGTTAACAAACAATTTAGGTGTAATCTATAGAATTTATAAGATTCATAAACTCTCTAGATTTCAAATGCTTATTGGTGGTGTGAAAATATTACTGAATATACATTATAATGTGGTTGATTCCTGCTTGGCAGTTTTCCAAAGAATCGTAGGTTTCTTTAACTTTTTTCTTTTCTTTCCTTTCTTTTTTTCTTTCTTTCTTTCTTTTTTTTTTTTTTACAAATTAGTTTTTGTTTTAACTATCTTCAAATTTGAGACTGTATGAGTTTGACATATACGTTCTATTTAGAATGGCTTAGAAAAAGAAGATAAAGTCTGGTGGTCGTGTTTTCATCCACAAATATTTCAACAATCCCTGGAAAAATCTATTACATATGTCATAATTAAAATTAAAGCAACTTATTGTGATGTACTTTAAGTTTTAGCTAAATAATTAATAAAACCCATTTAATAGTATAAATTTAGAATATAAAAATATTTTAATATTGGCTTTTTGTTTTTTAATTTTTTATTATTTTATTTTTATTTTTTATTAACATGTAATGTATTATTTGTCCCAGGGGTACAGGTGTGTGAATCATCAGGCTTCCACATTTCACAGCACTCACCATAGCATACACCCTCCCCAAGGTCCATAACCTAGTCACTCTATCCTTTCCCCCACACCCCCAGCAACCCGGGGGGGTTGTTTTGTGAGACTTGATTTTGTTTGTTTTGTGAGATTAAGAGTCCCTTATGATTTGTCTCCCTCCTGATCCCCTCTTGTTTCTTTTCTGTAAAGAAAACATACAGAAGGCCAACAGACACATGAAAAAGTATTCCACATCACTCAACATCAGGGAAATACAAATCAAAACCACAGTGAGGTATCATCTCACACCAGTCAGAATGGCTAAAATTAACAAGTCAGGAAATGACAGATGTTGGTGAGGAGGCAGAGAAAGGGGAACCCTCCTGCACTATTGGTGGGAATGCAAGCTGATGAGGCCACCCTGGAAAACAGTATGGAGGTTCCTCAAAAAGTAGAAAATAGAGCTACCCTCCAACCTAGCAATTGCACTACTGGGTATTTACCCTAAAGATACAAATGTAGTAGGTGCACGAAGCGGCATGTGAACCCAGTGTTTATAGCAGCAATGTCCACAATAGCCAACCTATGGAAAGAACCTAGACGTTCATCAACAGATGAATGGATAAAGAAGATGTGAGATATATATACATATACACATACAATGGAATACTATGCAGCCATCAAAAGAAATGAAATCTTGCCATTTGCAATGATGTGATTGGAACTAGAGGGTATTAGGCTGAGTGAAGTAAGTCAATCAGAGAAAGACAATTATCATATGATTTCTCTGATATGAGGAATTTGAGAGGCAGGGCAGGGGGTTGTGGGGGGAAGGGAAAGAAAAAAATAATATTGGCTTTTTGAAATTAGGTTTTATTCCATATATATCTGCTATTCTTATACTCAATTGTGTCAATAGATAGTATTTGGAAACATAAAGGAAACGAAATTCAGTTATGCAGTGCCCTTATTAGGTCATCTAATTTTATAATCTTGGTAACATTGAAAAAGAATGACCCAGTTGAAATCTTGGTTAGGTGATGGACATTTTCAATACTCTGATGTCTTAATACATTTTATAACATTTCTTCTATCTTCTAAATCAATTTCAAATTCAATACTATATAATTATCTTATAATTTAAAATTTCAGACTACTATTAATGTTTTAACATAGTTTAATAGAATTAGGATTCTTTTCACTGGCATATA
This sequence comes from Neogale vison, assembly GCF_020171115.1. Lineage (NCBI taxonomy): Eukaryota > Metazoa > Chordata > Mammalia > Carnivora > Mustelidae > Neogale > Neogale vison. Next base: position 133,161,328 of record NC_058093.1, read on the forward strand.
TTTAATATGTGTTTTATAGTCTATCTACAATCAAATATCAGTGTATCAAGATTCAAGCTTTCCAACAAATCTACTATAAATACTTCTAGAAATATAGTCTAATAAAATAGAGTTACAGAAGAAAGCTCATAAAGCAAGGAGAAATTTTACTTCTAGTAATGATGGTGTGGCCTTGAGTATCAATCCTGCTACTGAGTAAAATGAAATGTCTTTAGAACCAATAAAATAGAAAACAATTACCAGGAAAAAATCCAAGAGAAGGCAAGGGCCCCAAAACTGGAAACCCAGAATTCAAACCCAATTTACCCTGAGAACACTGACCAATTAAGAAGAAGAAAACAAAACAAAACAAAACAAAACTATGAGATTGAGATGTTTCATTCATGTGGAAAGAGAAATAAAAATACGTATCAGGGAGTTGATATTGAAATTGACACCTACTGTAATCAACTGTGTTTTATGTCAGACAATAAAGCTTAAAATCTTAGCTGAAATATAGAAAAGCTTGCATCCATTGATTTGGGGAAAACTAAAAATCTTCTTGTAGTAACAACTAAACTTAATAAAATTAAGAATTCAATCAATAAAATTTATAGCTTTCACTAAGACAGCTAAAGAGTGAATTAGTTAACTGTGAAATAGGTGAGAAGGAATTTTTCAGACTGCATGAAGTAGAACCACAGAGATAGAAAATATCAAAGTGAGTGTGACACCCAAAACAATTCAGTGAGGAGGCCTAAAATCGTGTGATCAGTGCTGCAGAAGAAAAGTAGCTGAGGCAGTATTTGTAGGGATAATGGCTGAACAATCACCGCATGGGATAAAAGCTAGTAATCCAGAGATTCAAAAGTACCCGTGAATCCCAAAGAGGCTCAACAGAAAGAAATCTTCACTTGGACAGATTCAAACTGTGAAGTCAGGAAACACTGTGGTTAAATTCTGGATGGAAAAAAGGGAATAATGGCTATATCTGTCAAGACACTGGTCATGGACAGACCAGTTGGAAAGGTACTTTGGGGTTTCTGAAGCTTTACATGTTATTTCCTAATTTTGGTAATTGGTCTACAAGCATTTTCATGATAATTGTATATCATGTTAATTTATGTGGTTTTTAAAAAGAATTTATTCTTTTGGGCAGTTTTTGATTCACAGCAAAATTGAGAAGATATAGATAGACATTTCTCAAATACTCCTGACATCACACATATTCCTTCCCCCACTATCAACATTTCCCATACAGTGGTACATTTATTATAACTGATGAACCTATACCAATACATCGTTAACACTGAGAGTCCATAGTTTTTCTTTTAGTTGTACATTTCATGGGTTTGGACATATATATGGGTAGATACATATTGTTATACATTATAGTATTACACAGAGCATTCTCACTGAAAATCCTCTGTATTCCACCTGTTTATCCCACCCGCTCCCCTAAGTGCTGTCAAACCACTGATCTTTTTACTTTCTCTATAATATTTCTATATAATATAATATAATATTATATTATATAATATAATATTATATTATAATATAATATAATATAATATAATATAATATAATATAATATAATATTTCCTGAATATTATATAGTTGGAATCATATAGTATGTAGCAGATTGGCTTATTTCATTTACCAATATTCATTTAAAATTCCTGTGACTCTTTATTTTTGAAAGCTCATTTCTTTTTATCACTGAAGACTATTACATTGTCTGGAGTACCACAGTTTATTTATCCACTCACCTGCTGAAAGACATCTTGGCTGCTTTCAAGTTTTGACAATTTGAATAAATGTCCATGTGCAGATTTTTGTGTGAACATGTTTTCAGCTCATTTGGATAAATACCAAGGAATGAAATTGCAAGATCATAAGGTAAAAGTATTTTCTTTTGTGAGAAACTACCAAAGTGTTTCAAAGTGTCTTGTTATTTTTCATTCCCGCCAGCAATGAATGAGTTTCTGTTGTTCCACACCATCTCCAGCATTTGGTGTTGTCAGTATTTTGGATTTTGGCCATTTTAGTAAGTGTTCAGTAGTATATCATTGTTCTTTTAATTTGCATTTCCTTGATGACATATGATGAGAACATCTTTTCATATGCTTGCTTGTCATCGGTATGTCTTTTCTGTGACTGTTAAGATTTTTGGCCAATTTTTAAAAATTTGGATTGTTCAGTTTTTTCCTTGAGGTTTAAGTCTTCTTTGAATATTTTGAGTAGCAGTCTTTTATCAGATATATTTTTCCAAATATTTGATTCTAGCTTATAATTTTGTTTTCTTTTTTGACAATGTCTTTCACAAAGCAGAAAAGTCTAATTTTTATGAAGTTGTTTTTGGACTTCAATTTTTTCTTTCATGGATCATGCTTTTGGTGTTGTGTATAAAAAGTCACCAGGAGTCCAAGCCCATCTAGATTTTCTCCTCTGTTATCTTCTGGGAGCTTTATAATTTGGCATTTTACATTTAGGTTTGTGATCCTATGAGTAAATTTCTGTGGAAGCCATAAAGACTTCGTTTAGGTTCTTTCTTTCTTTCTTTCTGTTTCGTTCTTTTTTTTTCCCTTTCTTTCATTGAGGAAGTCCAGGCATTCCAGCACCATTTGTTGAAAAGGCTATTTTGCTCCATTGTATCCTCTTTGCCTCTTTGTGAAAGATCAGTTAACTATGTATTTGGTGGTCTATTTCTGAGCTCTCTATTCTCTTTCTTTGGTTTATTTATGTGTTCGTTTACTGTCAGTACTACACTGCCTTAATTACTGTCTTCATAGTCCATTATATGCATAATTTATATTACACACACACATCCCACACACAAATCTTCACAAAAACAAACAAAGAAACAAAACTGAAATGGGAGATTCTGAGAACACAGCAATCTGCAGAGTTTCCTTCTGTAGTTCAGTTCTGATCTCCAGGATTTTTTGCTTGTTTATTTGTTCATTTGTTTTCAGACAAACATCAGCCAGGCTCTTTGAGATAGCTAAGTGAAAAATTGCATTTTTCTGTTGATTTCCTTATAGATTACCTGAACCTGTCTTAGCCTTGTGCCATAAATGAAGAAAAATTTGAAGTTTTTTTCATAAAGATACTAAGGTGGCATATCCAAAAAAAAAATCTAAATGGTCAGCATCCAAATAAAGGAAAATCATCAATCATTCAAAAATAAACACAAAGGAGACCGATGAATAAAATTTAACAAAAAATTAAGGAGGTCTGAGATCAGCAGAAAATTATTTTCTGAACCTAAATGAAAGATGATTTTCTAAATAAATAATTCAGTAAGTAATACTTAGAAAAGAAAAGTATCTCTTTTCTAAGTTCAAGGAAGAGACTGGACTAAGTGATTTGGAAGAAATTTGTCAGAAGGAAACCATCAGGAAAAAGATAAGGGACTTGCCTACAAATATATCCAGAAAACCCAACGTGCAATAATCAGAATTCCAGGAGGAAAAAGGGAACAGATGGAAGACTGGTAATAATTAAATAAATAAAGCATAGAGTATTTCCTTAGCTGAAAAAAATGCCTTTATGTACAGATTGAATTCAGGGAAAGATTAATGTGAAATGTTATGCTCTTTCATCTATTCTTGTAAAATTTTCAAAATCTAATAAAAAATAGAATAACTTATAAAATACAAAATAAAAAGGGAAGAATACACACACTAGTCTTTTTTCCTGCTTTATTGGAAACTAATTGACATACATCACTACTTAAGTTTAAGACGCTTCAACACTGGGGTTAAGAGATTACTTGAAGTAAATCAAGTAGGACAGAAGCAAGTTAGTGTAATCTGCAGAATAAATGATTGAGAATCTTCCAAAAGTTAAAAAAAAATAGAGATTTAAAACAAAATCTACAAACTAAGAAGAGAAAAAAATGCAAACAAAACCTCAATTAAATATATCTCAGGAAAACTGCTTAAAGAAATAGTAACAAAAGAAAATCACTAATGCGGAAGAGGATAAAGAGATATTTGTTTAAATAGAGCAATGAGATTGTCGCCCTCGGCCCACCAGAACGACAATCAGCCTGGTATGGTGTTAATGCTTCATCCGTTTGTTTCGTCAACTTCCTTAACTTCTATGTGGCAGGATGACCAATAAGGGGCCAAGCAATGGGGAGAGCCAATGAGAGTCCTGTTACTATGCTGATTAAATTTGAAACAGCCAATGACTATGTCCTCCTTTGGGCGGGCTTCACCAGAACGTTCGTTGTTTACTTGCAGTGTATTTTGCTGGCAGTGAGCCAAGCGCCATTCGTGCCTCTCTTAGGTCGTCAGTAGCAGAAAACATCCTTACTCGTCATCAGACACAAGATATTGATGATCTCTGTCCTGTCTTAGGTTGGTATGTTTCTCTACTGATCTCACCCGTCTTTGACTACTGATATAGCATGCTTAGTCATATCTGGGGAGATGTCCCAGCCTCTTTTATTTATTTATTTATTTGACAGAGAGAAATCACAAGTAGGCAGAGAGGCAGGCAGAGAGAGAGAGAGGAGGAAGCAGGCTCCCTGCTGAGCAGAGAGCCCGACGCGGGACTCGATCCCAGGACCCTGAGATCATGACCTGAGCTGAATGCAGCGGCTTAACCCACTGAGCCACCCGGGCGCCCCAGCCTCTTTTGACATAAGGGCTTGTACTATAGCTCGGCTCTGCTCTCGCTGCTGTTTTCCCCATTGGCGAACTTTTCTGAATAGAAGCAGAATGCCAATAAGAAGGAGGACAAGAAGACCAATTGTGCCAGCCCATTGTTTGGTGAACTGGAACATATTGCTGAATGTTTGAAATAGCTCTGGGAGAAAAGCTGGTTGCACACGCGTACTATTTACTCGAGTTATCTCAGCCAGAAAGATTTGTGTGAAATTTTGAAAATCGTCAGACCAAGCACCCTGCAAATACTGGGAGAGCTGTTGGGAGGAATTCCTGGCCTTATTAAATTGAGATAATTTTACAGGGGTAACACAAAGGGCTGGGGGTAAGACCCTGTAAGACGGTAACATTACCATTAATGGCAGTGTGATTATCGCTCTAACTCCTCCCCTGACATTTCCTCTTCCTCTTCGCTAGAACTGTTTCTTTCTGAAGCACGAGATGACCTCCCTCTTTAACTTCCTCAAGGGCCTCAGCTCCCTCCTGAATAGCTGACTCACATCTCGGCTTATGTCCCCCAAGGCATCCTCTGACCAAAGTCCATATAGCTAATGTTCCAGGCGGCACTGTTTTGCTTTTATCTCTTTTCTTAAGATCCTCTCCTAAATGGTCCCATTGCAGAATATTTAACAAACCCTCGTCCAAAAACCAAGGTGCAGCGGTTTCCACTATAGTTAGAAATGCTTTGGTGGTTTTTGATTTCAGAGGTGCACCGTTGGCTTTGAGAAGGTCCTTTAAAGAACCCTCCAATCTAGATTTTCATAATTCAGAACCCATCTGGCCGCTTAAGTTAATTTCACAAGTGATAAGAAAATCCCGACTCTATGGCCGCCCCGCTTCTTGTTGCGGTCTTGTAAAATCCTGGCTCTATGGCCGCCCCGCTTCTTGCTGTGGTCTTGTCCAAGATTCCCACCACTTTGATCGTGGTCCCTTCCCCGCTTACATGCGGTTTTTCTCCTTGCAAGGTTTACTTACTCGTTAACGATTCCCGGGTTTCGGCACCATTTGTCGCCCTCGGCCAGCAAGAACGACAATCAGCTTGGTATGGTGTTAATGCTTCATCCTTTTATTTCGTCAAACTTCCTTAACTTCTATGCGGCAGGGTGACCAATAAGGGGCCAAGCAATGGGGAGACGCCAATGAGAGTCCTGTTACTATGCTGATTAAATTTGAAACAGCCAATGACTATGTCCTCCTTCGGGCGGGCTTCACCAGAACGTTCGTTGTTTACTTGCAGCGTATTTTGCTGGCAGTGAGCCAAGCGCCATCTTGTAATGGCGGGGACTTTCCCGGCCGGAGGCGATCCCCGACAGAGATGTTTCTGCCCATCTTTCATGAGCAACAACAGACATCAAGAAATAATGGAATACCTTTAAATTACAGAAAGAAAATTACTATGGGCACAGAATTTTATAGCCAGAAAATAACATTTCTCAGCATAAAAAATGAGTGGCATGGAGACAAGGACAACTATCCAAGTGGCACCACTATAGTATGCCCAACAGGAAATATGGCAGAGAAAGAGCCACTAGCAGGGACACATTCCTTGTTGCCTTATCACATTGGGGAAATGAACATTGTCCAACAGAGGTGATGTCAGCCTAGAGAGACCATTTCAACCCTTGGGCTTGAGGCTTTGTGTTGCATGATAAAGAAAACATCGCCCCCTTCCTGGCGAGGATTCAAGAGGAATGTGTTGATTGCAACTCTATCCTTGAAGCTTGGTTTTTGTATGTAGGGCTAACCACAAGTGTCTCCCTGGCTATCATCAGAGGCTTTTGTTTCCAAGATTGATGCATGCAACTCTGTGACATAACAGCATCAGGACTGACATCAGCATTCATGGTTAATAAAGCCCCCCCTCACCCCCCACCCAGCTTGCTGGGGAGGCTTGGGTCTGAGACTGAGTCTGACAAAGATTGACTCCCTCACACTGGGGCCTCGGCCAGTTTCCACAGAACTTTGTAGAAGTTAATTCCTTTTCTGGGACTCCAGCCTCCCTGACATCTGTGTTAGACCAAAAAGATAAGTTAATTAGTTAATTAAAAAATATATACAATAAAAAACAAAAAAATCACATACCTCTCAGTAAAATAAATACATTTTCAGAAGAAAGTACCTGAGAGAATGTGTCACTAGAAGAACTGCAATAAAGAAGGAAATAAAACAAAACATAACACTAAAGGATATTATTGGTAAAGAAGGAAAATTATTTTAAGTGCTGCATCAGAAATGCTGAAACGGATAAAGAGAAATAAAAAAGGATAAAATCTGTTATTCTAATTAATATTTACTTAATAAAAGAGTAATAATAAAAACCTGTGAGCTGTGAAGTAGACATAAAATTAAAATAGCCAACCAAAATAACAAGTCAGGTAGAGTACTCCGGTAAAAATGTTTTTTAGGAGTATCGATCCATAAATTGATTTGGTGGCATAACATACAAATTCATTAGTGGTACAATTGTAATATCTAAGTTTATCACTAAAGAAAATAAAATAATGTATGACTAGTAAGGAAACAGATGCAAAAATAGATGAAAATAATCAGTGCTAAAGGTGGTTAAGAAAAGTAAGAAAAATAATGTAAAGTAGTGAAGATGGATAGATAAGAGATAATAAACAAATGAAATAAATGGTATCATCTGAAGCCTAAATGACCCAATGCTTCAATTAAAACACAAAAGTTGGAAGACTGTCTTAAGAACCAAAGTCATACTGTATACTTACAAAAAAGTGGGGAGGGTGTTCAGAATGTTCAAAGTAAAAAGAAAGAAAATAGTAATTAAGAGAAAATTGAAGAATAAAGTTAATATTGTGCCCCACTGAATTGAATTTAAATAAAACATTTTAAAAAGGGACAACACTTTAAACTTCAAAAAAGAAGGAAGTTGATATAGCTTTATAAATATTAACTACATTAGACAAGGAACATCATTAGAGATAAAGAGGAAGCCTTTTATGTAAAATGGTTAATTCAACAGGAAGATAGAACAATTTTTAATGGGTATGCACCTGGTAATATAATCTCAAAAGTTACATAGGAAAAAGTAAGAAACTACATATGGAAATAAAATATCCACAATCATAATGGGATCTAAATATAGGAATAAAATACCCACATTCTTAATTGTGGATTTTAATAATATAATCTCTCTATTGGCAGATGAAACAAAACCAATTATATGCAGTAAACATGTAAAAAACTTGGACAACACAATTCAACATGAATGGCTTGGTCTTTGTAGCAGGGTGAACTCAAGAACTAGGGAATGCACAATATTTTGCAAGTTCAGATGGAAAACTTATAAAAGTTGATTTTATCTTAGACCATAAAAGTCAGTGCATTTCCAAGTAGTGAAATAATAGAGTCATTTATTTATTTACAGAAGAATTAAGCTATAAATCAATTTAAAACACCAATGAAAAAGTATATTAGCTCCATATGCTGGGAATTAAGCAACCCACAGGTCAAGAAGGGAGTGCATTTGGAATTAGAATATGTACTGAAAGTGATTAATAAAAATAAAGTACGTGAAAACATGTCCGAGATATCTATAGCAGTGTTTGGAGTTTCTGGAGGTCTCTACTAGAGAAGGACTGCAAAAATGTTCAAGTCTTGGATATCAGTACAAAGATTTTTTTGGAAACAGCAAGGAATCACTTCTCCTCCCACCTACTGAAAAAGTCTAACTTCTGTCACCAAGATTGTTTGGGTACACATCCTTCACATGAGTAGTGCAGATCAGGCAAATGTCATAGGAAAAAAAATAACACTGTTGGAAACTACTCAGCATAAATGAAAAGAAAATGAGCTATAAATCAGCCTAAATGTGATGATTCACCTCTCACAAATCTTGTCATGCTGTAGGTGCAGAGACATCCTGAAGACAAGGATGGATCCCAATGCTACCTTTAGGGAGCTTAGAGTTGATAGAACACAAACGATCAGTAAGCAATTTACAACCACAATAGCCAATGTGGGCCTCATGGGATCACTATGAGCATAACAATCAGAGTTTTTTAGAACAATCTCCTTCAGTCTGTAATGTACCCCTTTTCCAGACAACAGAAGAAATGGTTTCACAGTTAGAAATGGTCCCATGTGTGTGTTTCTTGTTTGGTTTGGTTTAGGGTTTTCCATAGAAGAATATATTTATAAGTATTGAAAAACAGGTTGTCTACTTGCAATAAAAGTGAGCCAATTAAATATGAAGATTCTCCATGTTTGCCAAAGAGGAAGACCAGGGAGACTCTATGGAAGAACGTGGCTAAAGTTAATATGGACAAGCTGTCCCCTTCTAGGGACAGTTGGGCAATGCTCCTGATGGAGAGCAGCAAAGCAGCTGCATCCAAGAGAAACACTGAATATAGCTGGGAAAAATCCCATCCCCCAGGGCTATCCTTAGAAATGACTGAGTATATCCTCTCACACTGGAAAGTTAATCCATGGGTTAGAAACTGCTACAACACACTTGGATTGTAGAGAGCACCTCACAAATGACAACAGTGCAAGGAGGTGTATGCAAGAGCTGGATTGTGTATGGGAGCCAGGGAAGGTGAGGGAGAGACAGAGATCCCCACAGCCCTGACTTTATTCTGCTTAAGAATGAAGAAGGATGACAGGGCAACTCATCTGAACAGATCATTATTAAACAGTAACTAAAGTCCATTCAATTTCTGGGAAAATGATGTGTTTGGAAAGGTAAAAATATAAAAGGGCATTTTTGGTTCAAACTGCCCAAGAAAAGGAAATGATCTGATAATCAGCTGTGAGTGTCTATAGATTTCTGGGAAATCAGAACCTACAAACCAACATTAGCCTGCCTTAAGAAACTTGGACAGGAATGTTCACAACACCATTCTTTACAACAGTCATAAAGTGGGGAAAATCTGATGCCCATCAATTGGGAAATGGGTAAGTACTACTTGTTACATCCACACAATAGAGTATTACTCAACTGTACAAATGAAGGAGTGCTGACACAGGCTACAACATGGATAAATCTTGAAAACATTTTGCTAAGTAGATGAAGCTAGTCAATGGAGACCACATAGTATACGATTCCACATACCTTAAGTATCCAGTACAGGTAAATCTGTAAGGACAGCCAGTAAGTTAGTGATTGCCAGCGCCTGGGAGCAGAGGAGAATGAGGTTTAACAGCCAATGGACCTGGAAATTTACACATTTTTAGCAGGGTGTGTGTGTGTGTGTGTGTGAAATATTCCCAAATAAAATAGCAGTGATGTTTACACAATTCAATGAATATACTAAAACCACTGAATTATGTATCTTAAGTGGATGAATTTTGTGGTATATGAATTATATCTCAACAAATCTATGAAAAATAATGTAAGCAAGATTTAAAAACATTTGCCATGCATGTGAAATAGAAGATTCCAACTCCTGAAAATCTTTGAAGAATGCTAAAATACGAAGACACTACCAAGGTAAGAAACAAAAATACAATGAAGAACGGGAATCAAAATTGCTAAATGAGCAACCAGGACACTGAAACTGCTTTTGTCCCGTGATAATACTTAATCCAGACAGTCTTGGGTTTAGTTTTTCTCTTTTCTATAAGTAGAAGGGAACATACATGAAAGTCAAAAAAGTCTGATAATGTCAAGTGTTGGTCGGGATATGGAGCCACAATATTTCTCTGGTGGGAGTGAAAACTGGCAAAGCCAACTTGTAAAAGAATTATAATTAAAGAGTGAGAGCTATATACAGCAATATTTATAAACATAATTATGAGAAAAGAAACACAGAAAACTGCCTACGTGTGTAGTGTTAGGTACAAAGTTGGTGAAACAATTAAAAAAACAACAAAAAAAGGCAAATATTTAAACAGTTTATGATAGGGTTGCTTCTGTCCCAAGAAAATTCAGAGAGCTTTACTTGACAGGAATATTTTATAACGCAGGAAGCAAAAAAGGTTCACCACAGAAAAATGTCAAAACCGGAAGTGGTGACGAAACATGGCCGTCGGCAGTTCCAACGCCATCAGCGAGGCACGAGGGAGGCAGCACGTGGTTGCATGAACTTCCGGGAAGCTTGCGTTCCCCGCGGGGCAGGACCCCAGCCGCACGCTGACTTGATGGTAGCTGATTGGCTGGGAAACCGGAAGATTCTGTTGACGTGAAGAAAGCTGGAACTCTGTGTGGGATCAGAGTCAGCGTGGCGGGGAAATCGGGGCGGTTCACGTTTCAGCCGCGGGGCTCTGGGTGTTCGGTCTAGAGGCACGTTGAAAGCCGTGGCCTCTTTCGGGGGTTTTAACGCTCTTAGAGTAGAGGAAGAGTCTAGATGTTCAAATTGTTTACTTTCGTGGTGGTCATTAATATTCACTTTAATAATTAACGGTATGTGTCAACTCATGCACACCTTCCACATATGTGCACATTTTTCTCTGTTATAATTTACACTGAGAAATTGAAGCCGTGTCCGTAGAGATTGGAGTATCTGCCAAGTGCTTGAATCTTGCGATGACTGTGCTTCCGCACGGGGTGGAGCTCGGGCAGGTGCTTCAGCGCTGGCCGTTGCCCCAAGCCGAGTCACGCGCTACGAGCTGGGACACGAGTCCTGTGAACACCAGACAGCTGTCCAGGAGGGGAGGGGTTAATTCTCATCAGTACGAAGAAAGGCGTTACCTTGCGTTTCACCTTCGCCTTATTCGGGTGTTTCGGCCGGCTCCTACTTGGATTCTGTGAACCATCTTAAAGTTCATGGTTTCTTCATCCACAAAAATTTAAATTTAAGAACAATCCACCAACCCCACCCCCCCAAAATCCTAAAGGATCTGTATGCAGTTAATTGTTTGGAGGGAAATTGTTTTACTGATATTCGTATGTTCGACTAGAGTATGTGATTGTATTAGCACTACATACTCTTTCCTCTTCTGTTTATTTTTTAAAACGGTTTTATTTATTTATTTACTTACTTATTATTTAGTTGGGGGTGGGGGGCAAAGGGAGAGAGAAAATGTCAAGCAGACTCTGAGCTGAGTTCAGAGCCCAGCACAGGAATAGATCTCAGGAGCCTTGGTCATGTCCTGAATCAAAATCAAGAGTCAGTCATTCAACCAACTGAGACACCCAGGCACCCCAACGTCCTCCTCTTTTAGTGTAAGTAACCATTTCGACAATTCCAATTATGTATTGACATTAAAATCTGAATGTGCTGTAGGCATTATTTATCATTTTATCCTTATTTAGCCAAGATTAGTGTGTTATTTATTTTGGAAAAATTACCTTGGATGTTAATAAACTTTTAATAAAAATTAATGAATATAGATGCTAAACCCACATGTGCCAGATTTCTGTTCTTTATATGCATTATATGCATTTCATAAGGGATATCTAACATGTTGATTCTATTACTCTAGAATACTTAGATTACTCTAGAATACTTAGATATGATATACACACATAAATTATCAAGAAATTTACCTAGTATAATTTGGGGTTTTATTCAGACTAACCTTTTTTAACCACTTTTATTCTAAAGAGAACAGATTGAATTTCTAATATAGACAGCATGCTGAATTGCACAGGACTGGAGTCTGTTGGTCGCTGACCAAGAAGATTCAAGGGTAAATAACATGCTGGATCAGAGCATTTAGTTGAATCATGTAGTTCTCAAAGCATTGCATTATTCAAGAGAAGAATATACTACAGAAAATGATGAGTGACATGTTAGATTAAATTGTAATTACATAAATATTCCATCATGGCCAATATAACATAATGTTCAGTGCTCATCAGCAAAATACCTTTTAGAAGTTTGATTAGTCAGAACTGATGACTTAATGAGTTGAGGTTGAGAGCAATTACCGTCTGTCCTGTTGTTGATGGACGTTTCAGTGATCAAAGGTTATCTTAAAATTGCATTGCAAGAAAACACAGCAGGAAATTCTGTTTCCAGTACAATAAAGCGACTTTAAAATGTTTTACTCCTCAATGATTTGTCCAAGGAGATAAGACTCTATCCTTAATATACTTACTTAACAAAATAAGTTCTATTAAAACGTACAGTTACTAGCGTTGGAGACAAACAGGGTACCAATTGATAATGTAGTCATAAAGACTTCAACACTTTTTTATTTTATTTGAAAAGTACATCAGCAAATTTAAATCTTGCTTTTCATTCCATGGTTAACAGTAACAAGTGTCTGTCCAGCCTCAATTAATACAGTGATGAAATTCTAAGACATTCTTTTTAATTTTTATGCAATTTACTTCAGAAAATTTTCTTTATATTGAATCAAAATACATATCCTCCCAATTTCAAATTTATATATTTTGTTCTGTTCCACTGGACTACATGGCAAAATGCATTCTTTCATGCACATGACTTTTCTGTTCTCTTTTTAATTATTTTCTCACATGTTACACAGTACTGTTAATTTACTAGGTTTTATGTATGCTTCACTTTTTAATTCTCTTTTTATCCTCATTCTTCTTCACTTAATAGGTTTTAATATGCTGGCATGATTTATTATTTTTTAAGTTTCTTTACACTTATTTTTCTCCATCTCTCTGTGTTCTGACACCCTGCACAAGGCTTAGCTGTGTTTATGTAACCTACTCTTAGGGAAAGGTCAGTTTTCCTAGGTTGCAGAAAACCTATCTAAACCCCATTCTTTCCTTATACTTAATTTCTCCCATTCCTCCTTAACAGAAATACTCAATATCCTAAGCATCACATAATTAAAAGCCGGGAAAAGAAATCTGCGTGCCCCATTCCCCAACACCCTTCTGACCTTATGATTCATGTCATGTGGCTCTTTGTACTGTTGCCATCACACCCGCTCCATGGTTCTTTTTTTTTGGGGGGGGGGCTATTTATTTATTTATTTGACACAGAGAGAGAGAGAGAGAGAGATCACAAGTAGGCAGAGCAGCAGGCAGAGAGAGAGGAGGAAGCAGACTCCCCGCTGAGCAGAGAGCCCCATGTGGGGCTCGATCCCAGGACCCTGAGACCATGATCTGAGCTGAAGGCAGCGGCTTAACCCACTGAGCCACCCAGGCACCTCAACTGTTCTTTTTTCAAAAATTTGGTGCCTGTTTTTCCCTCATTCTCTACCATGAGTTTTGTTGATATTTAAAACATGTCATGGTTTAGGGAGGCTCTCGTCTTCTACTTGGCACTGCAGATGCCTGCAGTGCTTAATCCCTAAGATATTTCTCTGCATTTGATTTTAATTAATCGTTGATTCCCAAGATGTCACTCCGACCCCAGAAATTGCATATACAAAAAAGTTTTAATCTCTAAAATATCTCAACTGGCGTGCTTGTCTCTGTGTCCACAATTTCTGTCCATTGGGTTTTCTTGGGTCTTCTCTACCAATTAATTTGCCTTTTAACCTTGTCTTTTGCCTAATCTCTTCACGTTTCTATTTTTTTCCCAATCTCTAAGCAACTTCTCCTTTCTTTCACTTTTTACATTTTATTATTGAAGTACAATTGACATACAATGTTGTATTAGTTTCCACCGTACAACTTAGTGATCTGATAATTCTATCCTTGCTCAGGGCTCACCACACGAGTGTAGTCACCACCTGTCACCATGCAGTGTTATCACAATATTATTGATTGTATTCCTTATGTGGGACTCTGGTCTCCACGACTTCTTTATTTTACAGCTGGAAGTTGGTATCTCTTAACCCCCTTGGCCCACTCCGCTCTCCCCACCCACCTCCCCTCCAGCAACTACTTGTTTTTTCTCTGTATTTATCTCTTACATTTTTCTCCCTACATGGTACGCTGTAGTAGTCTTACATAATTTTCTTTCACCTCAATCTTCTTTTCCTTTGTGTTACTATTATTCCAAAATATCACCCCGGCAAACACATAGAATTAATTACCGGACTGGGGAATGCTATTATCTAATGTCTTCTTTTTACACTAAGATTACTGGAAGCTACTGAGAATAGTACACATCATGTCCATTAATGCCTAAACAATTGCAGGGACTCCAAATTCAGCTAGATAGTCTGTACTGTGAACCATCTTAAATTTGTTTTTTGTTAATATTTTCAAGGAGCTGAGATAACAGGGCAACAAGTTAGCCTGAAAGTAAACATAGCTGCCTCCAAGAAAAGGTGGGGGCATCGACCCTGAGTCACATGGGGGGTGAGCAGAAGGAAGACAGACTGCTATTTTAGGCAACTGGGAAGAATTTAGTTACTTAAACAAAACAAAACAAAATAAAAAACAAAACAAAAGCTGAGTGTGAGTGACCAGGAAAGTATGAACCCTCAGGGAGCTGCAGGAGAAAGTGGTGTTTGCATCTGTTTATAGACTCTTGTGCATGGACCTTCACAGCATACTTAACAACAAAATATTGGAGAAAGACTGGAGGAAGCTTCCCTAAATGGTGAAAGTCTAAGAAGAAAAGAGCACATATGCTAGTGAGAAAAGTAATAACATCTCATTTGTATTCTTCTTGTGAATGGATCAAAAGTCTTAATTTTCAGGGGAAGAGAAAATGAACCTATCACTCCCAGAACTAGAGAGAGCTAGGAAAACAAGCAGCAAAACCACCTCTACCTCTGGGTGAGGAAAAGAACAGGACACCGCATCAAACATGTACCAGGAGAGATCCCCCAATCACTAGAGAAAGGTCAGGATTATTGAAAAAAATCCCTCTTCCAAGACTTAGAGCCCTCCTAAGCCTGAGGCTGAACCTTGACAGCAGACAGCCTTTCCCCCTCACTCTACCCTGCTAGGAGCCCTGAGAAGTAAGCAACACAATTTCACTACTAAGAGAGGGGTAAGGGCATGGCGAGAGACCACGATGGACCTTTAAGCACAGAGGAATGATCTAACTGAGCGTGAAGGAGACAGTAAGAAAAATCCTGTGATAAACAGACCCTGCACTAAGACCAAGTTAATGCTAGAAGAATTTGAAGCCAGTGGTTCGTTGTAGGAAACCAACACAACAATGAAACAAACCCAGTTCAGCTTCTAATTAGATAGTCTCAAATGTCCACTCCCGCTCCCCCGAGGGTATAACAAAAGAAAGGACATGCTCATTTTCAGAAATAAAAACACACTACCTGTGTTTCAACCAAAAAATTTCAGAAAGATATAAGAGCAAGGAGGAAAATGAAAAGAAAATCTACCATCAAAAGATAAAATAATCAATAGGATTTGACTCAGATATGATGCTGGAACTACCAGCCAGGGAGTTAAGAATTACTATGAGTAGTATGTTAAAGATACAAGTACAAAAGGTAGAAAATTTGTATCAACGCATGGAAAATTGCACCAGAGAGAGGGAAAGATATCCCTAAACATGCCAGATTAAAAACAAATTGCTAATACAGATGAGGAATACCCTGGCCATGTTACCGGATGGAAAGAGTTTAGGTCAATAAGAATTCTTGGTCACATTCAGGTCTAAAGTTGTTAGCATAGTGCTTGGTATAAAGTATACACTAAATAAATCAGTTTGATGAATAGATTTATTAATTTTCTAAATTTTTGTATTGCAAGATTTCAAGTGATCTTTTAAAAACAGATTTGAGGGATAATTTGCATACCACAAAAGGCAGCCACCCATTTAAAGTATATACTCAGCCTTTTTATCAATTTAAAGAGCTGTGCAAATATCACAAAAATCTACTTTATAGCATTTCTATCACCCAACAAAAATACTTGATACTCATTTGCAGTTAACCCTCCTCTATCTATCATCTACTTAGCATATCTCTTATCTATCTTCCTGCCTGTGTATCTGTAAGTTTTTACAAACTATTGATTTTTACTTATTTTACTGTGTACGTACTATGTAAAAGGTACTTAACATCTCATTCTTATCGTTCTTCATGTTCATACCATTTCCCTGGGTCTATTCTTGCTCTAATGTGAATACACACACATGCACACACACTCCAGATAGATGGGTTCTAAGTACACTACAGATAGATCAGCTTGAGTTAACCAAGAAGTGATGTGTTTTATACCTAAGTGTGCTGTGGAAGTTAAAATTCAGGCAGAATAACTCAAATGAGTTATATTTAGAGAGTCAGAGGTAGAGGAAAAGTGAATCTTAAAAAATAAAAGCTGAATCTAGTTGGACTGTTTCATGTAGACAAAAAACTTTATAAGCTGTTGCATCAAGGATGAAAAATTCAGTATAAACACAACAAATATTGAACCACTGAAGAAGAGGGCTCAGCATCTAAATAATATCGTCATGTCACCTGGGATTATTCCAATCAGGGACACTAGTTTCCTGAGAAGGTGAGCATTGCAACTTATTTTTAGGTGTGACAGATGGAAACAAGGCTTCAGGATCAACAAAGCACATTTGCGATCATGTTAACTTTGTAAACCAGCAACAGATGTGCTCTGCTGGGGTGTGCTAACTCCACCAAAGACAAAACTTGTTGGCAGAGAATTTCTTATTTGCACAGCTTCCAACTGCTGTCCCACATTCATCCTTACGCAGAAGTACATTTGCTGGGAGAGGGGCAAATCTAGAGAACTAGTCATTTTCCTGAATCTGCAATAAAAAAGCAGGAACAGAATCACAAAATCTTAGCCTGCACTTTGAATAGAGAAGAGACATTAAAATAATAAAATGTGGAAATATTTGCCTTTGCTTAAGAAGTTTCAGTGTAGAGAAGATTGCTTTTCAGAATATCCCATGAATTCAGGTTAGTCTTTTTCTTGCTACTAATTATCTAAACTGGCAATGAAGAGTTACTTAATACAGTCTTCAGATTTCAGCACTAAGGAATAGATTTTTATATCACCTGTAGAAAGTGAAGTAATCTAAATAAAAGCTGCCTACAATATTTTTGAGAAAGTGTAGGCAGAAATGTATTTGCCGCAATCCAAAACAAACAAAAGAAAATATGAAGCTAAGAGAATCTATGAAATACAAAAATGGCAAAAATAGCATTAAAGATAAAGCACTTCATCCTAAAAAAATTTTTTTTTCTGAACAGAATAAATTGTATGCAGCATTTAGAGGGCTTCCAAAGTAAATGAAAAGTGCATTTTATATGATATGTGATTCAAAACTGAGATGACTAAAAGACAGCTGAAGGTACAATGAAGCTACCCATTAAGAAGCAATTTAGGAAAATTTTAGAATCTGTGTCCCAATAAACATTTTTAGTGGCAGAAGAGACATCTGATACCAAGTCACTAAATTACGGATACTTCCTTTAGTAGAACTTCACAATATTCACACGGTAAATTACAATCATAAGCAACCAAAATCCATCAGTATTTTGAGAAATAGCAGACGCCGTAAAATGAGGTGTGACGTGACCAATTAGAAGACTCGATACCGAAGGGGAGAATTACTAGAGCGCACAAATGACCTTTTAGTACCTTCCAATGTACTTCACAAGAGCTGTTTAATTCCCACAGGAATTATATGTAAAATACCACCGAAGGGCATGAGAAACATGTAAACAAACGGAGAGTTATGGATATTTCCAAATAGGAAGTCTTTGTACTGTAAAGAGGTCAATTATCTCCAGATAAAGTAATCAAAACAAACCAAAAAGTTTTTGCAAGTAACTATGGAAGCTTCTGCTAAAATTAACTAGGAAGATAGAATGAGTGTGAATAATGACAGAATGTCGTAGAACAAAATGAATGAGCTTTGTTACTTATGAGATAACCACAGACCTTTACTAACCAAAACATTATTTTGCTCATCCATACCTAAATAAATCAATAAGACACAACATAGAATCCATGGGATTCGGTATGTGATAAAGGTATCTTTACATTTACTGGTAAGAGGATACATTTTTCAATAATGGCATCTGGGACGATTGATTAATAAGTTATTCTTTCTTCAACAATCCAAACCATAATTTCAAAATAGGTTGAATATTTAAATATGAAAGCTGAAGGGGATGAACATAGAAATTATGGCATAATAGCTTCATAATTCTCAAGTTGAGGAACTTTTCCTGTTAAAGACATAAAAATCATAACATATACAGAAAAAGCTTTTTCAGAATATATGTAAATATACAGAAAATGGATTTATATCAATAAAAAGAGAAAAATCGGTTTTAACCATATTTGATGAAATATGAAATACAGATAATCAACAAATTTGGGAAGATGCTTAACTTCACTAATAATGAGGTAGAAAGCAAATTAAAGCATCACTCACAATCATTTTCTCCTGGATGGTCAACATGAAAATATACTGGTAGAATGAGCAGTGCTGTGCTTTTGGGGACTGTGGACCGCTCCTAACTTCTTGAGAACACAGCTGTAGCTATTAAAGTTAAAATATAAATACCAATGGGATCGGCTATTCTATTTCTAGAAGTCTGTACTAGAGAAATTCTTACACTTTGCTCAAAGATATATGCTTAAAGATAACTAAGAAGCAAACTTTCGATCCATCTTTATGAGAGTGCTTAAATAAACTATGTTACACAGTATTCTATATAAATATATAGATGCCCAGACACATATGACACATTAAAAATAAACATGGTGTTGACATGAAAGCTTCCCAAGATATATATTTCAGGAAGACAGTTGTCACCAAACTCGGAACACTTGTTTACAAAATGTACTACAACAGTATCTGTTTACATAGCCCTATATTTATAAAAATGCAGATGAAGTCAGAGATACTGAGTATCTCCAAGCTGACAGGCATGGGAAGTCCCCTGTTGTACAAACTATTAGCTATTGCATCTGAAAAGGGCAAGAAAATAAGGGATACCTGTATCCCTACAGAGAACATCAATTGTATTCAGTACATGTAGGTGTACTGAATAGGGGGACGCCTGGGTGGCTCAGTGGGTTAAAGCCTCTGCCTTCGGCTCAGGTCATGATTCCAGGGTCCTGGGACCGAGGCCCACATTGGGCTCCCTGCTCAGCAGGGAGCCTGCTTTCCCCCCCAACTCTCTCTCTGCCTGTCTCTCTTCCTACTTATGATCTCTATCTGTCATATAAATAAATAACATCTTAAAAAAAAAAAAAGAAATGTAATCATAACTATTAGACCAAAACTTGATCTTTTAAACCTTTCTGCCCTGAGACAAAGAAGGCATATTCCCCTTATTATTAGGATTACTTGGATTTCTGTGTTCCAGGAAGGGGAAGGAGGGCATTTCTAGAGAATGAATGAATGAATGAATGAATTGAAGGAAGGACCATGTTTTGCTTTCAATGTCTATTTTTTCAGACCCTTTTGTTTTACTTCCAGAAACTCTATTCTTTTGCTGCCTACAAAGTTCATTTTCTACCCAGTTAACCAGGAACAATGTTGCAGTGTTCTCCAAGGACACACCTAGTGTTTCACACCCTATAAAGACTTTTTTTTTTAATTCACAATTAAGCCCTTAATCTTGCTAGGTCACCAGATCCCTAACATGAAATTTAACACAGTTAATTAACTAATTTCTTCACAATCACCCGGAAAATATCCTGATAAAGATTAAGTGAGATAGCTTAAGTGGAAATTACAAACTATAAATGATGAAGACGATGCTGATTTTACATTTATCATGTACTCATTATGCACTCTAATTCTCACAACAACCTAATAATTAGCTAGAGCTACTTTATAGATAAGAAAACCAATGCCCAGAAATATTAACAAAAGTGAACGTGCTATGTGGTGAAGCAAATGCCATACATTTGACTCTAAGATCTAATAATCCAGATGGAATACATTAGGATAAATATTCAGATGTTTTTGCTAGTGAAAAAGATATTTCGAGTTAAGCAAAATTTCTACTTACATCCCACAGGCAGTGAAAAAAACTCCCAGATCCAGAAGGGAGGAACAGAAGAAAAGTGAAACAACCCAGGGAAAGGAGAGTCATTACTATTTTCATAATATTTCCTATAATATTAGGAATAATGCTATGTTTAATTGTCATTTACCTCTTGCTTTCTCATATGAACCTACTCCCTTGAACTGTTATGTCTTAATTAAAAAATTAAAAACTTTGGGGCAATATATTCTACAAATGCTCAACAACGATTAAAATTTTATTGCATCAAGTTCATTAAGCAAATCCTATCGGACTGTGAGTTTATTGTCAATTTTAACTTGTTCTAGTGTTTCAATTACAATTCCATTTTGAATTGTAATAAGGCAGCTGATAAATGACAATGGTTAACAACTGCTATTAAAAGTACCCAGGGCAGAACTCCATAAATGTAGAACAATTAGAGTAACAAATGAGAGTAGCAATATGCTATTATTTTTACATTATTCAGTTGATTTATTGCAGCATTTTAATTGTTGTATCTGAAAAAAAAGTTCCACTTGTTTTCACTGGTTTTGGTCATTGTTTTTGAAATGATTTTATATCCATTTTATTTATAAAACAGAATAATCAGAGTCAAGATTTTGAGGAGCAAAGATCAAAAAATGTGGGAAAGTAGTCGTGAGTCACCGACTTTGCTATGTCTACCAGGACACAGAGGTTAAGATTTGAAGGAGAGGGCAGCCTAAAAACAGGACTAACAATGATTTTGCACTTTTTTTTTCTTTCAGCTTCCAAATATGTGACTAGGAAAAGATCACTTACATGCTTAATCAATTTAATTCTCTGTCTTAAGATTACCTATTTTATTTATTTATTTGGTTTTTAGCTGGGGGAGGGGCAGAGAGAGAAGGAGAGAACATTAAACAGACTACACCGGGCTCAATCTCACCATCCTGTGATCATGATCCTCATGGACGCTCAACCCACTGAGCCACCCAAGTGCCCTCAAGATTACCTATTTCAATGTAACTTTACGCTCAGTGGAAAAGATGACACAGTGTTTTCAATATCTCAGAACTACTGTTTGTCATGTCTTGCTCATCCAAAGAATTAGGTAAAACACCAACAAAGCTACAGCACCCTGAATATTTATGATTAACAAATAAAATGGGATTTAGATAATGCAAATACATTCCTTTTGTTCCTAGAATCTTCCCTAACAATTCATTTCTTTTTATAATGTACAGAGGGAGAAGCAGAGAGCCCAATGGGGGTCTTAATCCCAGGACCCCAGGATCATGACCTGAACTGAAGACAGATGCTTAACCAACTCAGCCAGCCACCCAGGTACCCCACTAACAATTCGTTCTATAAATAGTCATACATTGTTCAAAAACTATTCAGTATTCTCCACACAGTTATAGTCACTTAGTATCTACCCAGTTGAATCATTAAAATGGTTTTAAAGAGTCTGGTTTTTTTGTTTTTTTTTTAAGACAAATTGCTCACACATCACTATATGTCTGCTGTGTTGAAGAATGACTTAAAATGTAGCCGCTTCTAGAATCCTCATTTTGGAAATAGTGATAAAAATTCAAGAATGACTTTTAAGAAAACATTCCTGAGACAGGACAGAACCCTGGGTTCAGTAACTATTTTTTTTTTTAAGATTTTATTTATTTATTTGACAGAGAGAGATCACAAGTAGGCAGAGAGGCAGGCAGAGAGAGAGAGAGAGAGGAGGATGCAGGCTCCCTGCTGAGCAGAGAGCCCGATGCGGGACTCGGTCCCAGGACCCTGAGATCATGACCTGAGCCGAAGGCAGCGGCTCAACCCACTGAGCCACCCAGGCGCCCAAACAGTAACTATTTAATGAAGCAAATTTCCTACGTTATCTCTTCTGCTGTGAAAACTCTTCCGTGGTATTTAAGTTTGAAACGGAATGTTTGAAAAATATGTTGCATTTGTTACTAATTT
The DNA here is from genome assembly GCF_020171115.1 of Neogale vison. Taxonomy (NCBI): domain Eukaryota; kingdom Metazoa; phylum Chordata; class Mammalia; order Carnivora; family Mustelidae; genus Neogale; species Neogale vison. The sequence continues at coordinate 133,183,680 of NC_058093.1, forward strand.
TCTTTAAAAATATATACTTTGCAGAATACCTTGTCACAGAAGGACAGCAACATTGAATTATTTTTAAGAAGATTTAATAGGAAAATACCTTCTCAGAATAATGGAAACAAATTTAAAATATATTTTAAGAATCTTAGGGGTGCCTGTGTGGCTCCGTTTGTTACCCATTCGAGTCTTAATTTCAGATCAGGTCTTGATCTCAAGGTAGTAGGATCACGTCCTGCATTGGGCTCCGTGCTCAGCCCAGAGTCTGCTGGTCCCTTTCCCTCCGCTCCTCCCCCAACTTGGGTGTTGTCTCTCTTGCTCTCTCAAATAAGTAAAATCTTTAAAAAACAAAGAATCTTCATAAAATTCTCTACCTTCTAATATCATAGAGTCTTCCTATAGTTGCTGAAACTAGAATAATGTTTAAAATTACTCAAAACCTAAGAGTTATTTTGTGGGATGAGGTTATAAAACTTTATTTACTTTAAATCATAGTGTGGCTTTTAATGTTTTAAATAACTCACAAGCTCAGTACTTTTGCACCTCAACTCATAAACCATCTGAGGAGTCTGAAAGCTTTATGGAACTTAAATTGTCTGGGATTTATCATCCTGAGATAAAATAAAAACAGCTTTGGTTTAAACTATATACAAATTCTTACTCATCTGTTTGTTTTCTTTTGTTTAGTATGCTATACCTGTGTTATCCACGTGACTTCTAAATTTCTCATGGTAGCAGCATTATCTATATTATTTTACTAATCCTTATTCTATATATTTACATCAAGAAAAGTGAAAAAATAAAACAAGCTGTGTCTAACTTAAAAATAAATAACATCAGAACACAGACAAAATAATGGAATATTATGAAGACCATTGGCATACTAAATGATAAATTACCAATACCAGTTTTATCAAAATCAAAAATAAAACTCACTGGAGATTTTCAGTATTATCTTAGGGATTCTATTTAATTCAACAAGGTAAGGAAATTAATGTTTAACAGAGTAAGTTTAGCTGCATTTTATGTATAAATTTAGAAAAGACTGTGATAAACATTATCATGGCCGATGAGATTTTTAACATGACTAAAGACTAGATGTGTGACAAAAATCAAAAGTTTTAATAGTTTAGCAAGAATCACTTTGGATTTCTGATGAAACACACATTTTAACTTTTTTTTTTTAAGATTTTATTTCTGTGTTTATTTATTAGTGAAAGAGAGAGAGAGGGGGGGGAGGGGCAGAGGGAGAGGGACGCAGATTCTGTGCTAAGCACAGAGTGTGAGGTGAGGCAGAGCTTGATCCCATGACCCTGAGATCATGACCTGATCTGAAATCCAGAATCTGCGGCTTAACCCTGAGGTGCCCTGAAACACACATTTTAATGAAAATGAAAATGGAAATACTGAGCAAACTAAATGAGAAAACTATAGGACGTATATGAAGACAAAGACAGATATCAAATCTTGTTCAATGAACATAGAGTAAGTGGTCCTTAACAGAGATACCAGTCATGATTTTAACAAGTTAAGAGTTCATATAAATTTATTACAGGTTTTTTTAAAAAATATTTTTATTTGACACGCAGAGAGAGCACAAGCAAGGGGAGCAGCAGGCAGAGGGAGAGGGAGAAGCAGCCCTCCTGCTGAGCTCGACCTCCGAAGCTCTTCACAGGCTCTAACCCAGAACACCAGGATCATGACCTGAGCTGAAGGCAGACGTTTAACCCACTGAGCCACCTAGGAACATCAGTTTATTATAATTCTGATCAGAATGCAGTAACATAATTTAAATTAAAAGAAAATTGCAAGGGGCGCCTGGGTGGCTCAGTGGGTTAAGCCGCTGCCTTCGGCTCAGGTCATGATCTCAGGGTCCTGGGATCGAGTCCCGCATCAGGCTCTCTGCTCAGCGGGGAGCCTGCTTCCTCCTCTCTCTCTCTGCCTGCCTCTCTGCCTACTTGTGATCTGACTCTGTCAAATAAATAAATAAAATCTTTAAAAAAAAAAAGAAAGAAAGAAAATTGCAAGGATGCTTACTTTAAAAGATGCTAAAGTATATTATGAGTGACTTATAAAAATGATACAACGTTAAGAAAAAATGGATGGACTGCTTGAATGGGATGAAACTCTGACGTATAATCCAAATTCCGTATGTCGATATTATGTAGGTTAAGGTATCATTTCAATTCAGTGATACATAAAAATTTATTAAATACAGAAAGTGGTTAAAACAGTAGTTGCTCAAAGAAAAGCAAGAGAAATATTACTTCACCTTAAAAAAATACATTTCATGTGGATTATAGATTAAATGTAAGAAACAAAACCGATGGTCACTAGAGGGGAGGGGGTTGGGGGATGGGCTAAATAAGTGAGGGGATTAAGGAGTGTATTTGCGATGAGTACAGGGTCTTATCTGAAAGGGTTGAATCACCATATCGTACACCTGAAACTAATGTTACACTGTATGGTAACTAACTGGAATTTAAATAAAAACATAAATAGCAAAAAAAAAAATATTTAGAATGTTACTCTAAGATTGCAAGCTTGGGAGTTTCAAATCTAGTCGGAGAATAATGGTGGTCATAGAGGGAGAAGATAGACTTTACATACAAATTATCATACAGTATTTGCATGGAGAAATATACAATAAAGTGGAAGAGAACTAAAAGATAAATATAAAAGAAAAACAACTGTAAATGCACATTATACTATAGCATAAATATACTATAAACAAGTGAAAAAAATATATATATGTAATGCATTAAACTAGTTAATGGTACGTATTCCTCATTAGAGTTTGTACAAAATGATACCAAAAAGAAACTAAAATAAAATTTAAATTAAGCCCATGACTAGGTAAATCTCCAAAGAGTTGACCTAAGTAGATAATACATGTATAAATATAGGCTTAGCTCCTTTGGCTAATACACACATTTCAATTTAAGTAACAATGATATTATACTTTTGCCTACCAACTTGGCAAAACTAAAAAAACAGTTAACCACTCTCAGCAAGGATGGGGAACTATAGAAAGCAATCAGAAAACTGGACTTGGGAAAACTTTACAAAAGAAATAGAAGTTTTAGAATGTGGAAGTATGAGCTGAAAAGATGTATGTTACAAATCAATTACATGGAAGGTGACAAAAACAAGCAAAAAATTTTCAAAAAATAAAAAACTATTTTTCAATACAGAAATTACTATATATAAAACAACTATGCAGTGGGCTTCATGCAGAGCTTGCAAAAGCTACTTAAGCCTGTATCTTTTTATTTTATTTTTTTAAAGTTTTTATTTATTTATTTATTTGACATAGACAGAGAGAGATCACAAGTAGGCAGAGAGCCAGGCAGAGAGGCGGAGGGGCAGGGGTTGAGCAGAGAGCCCTATGCAGGGCTCAATCCCAGGATCCTGAGATCATGACCTGAGCTGAAGGCAGAGGCTTAACCCACTGAGCTACCCAGGTGCCCCTATTTTCTTTTCTTTTCTTTTTTTATTTTTTCTGTACCTTTTTTCCCCTCACAGGAATTGACAGGCTACATTTGCATTTATAAAACCATATTGATGTGAATGGAATAATGTAAACATATTTCTATAAAGGGACAAGTGTTCAAAATATTTTTCTGCTGTAATGCTAAATAAGTTAGTAGATAAATAAATTCAGTCTCTAATTCACAATATAAACTAGAAGTTAGATTATAAAATTGCTTGCAAAATACTAGGTATAAATTTTAACGTGAAGCATTCATAATCCATCTTAACATTTCTTACATAATTTACCAAATTTTAGGACCTGTCGTTCTCGTTTTCCTTCAATGCGATTGTTAGTAACTAAATGGTGTCCCTCTCTGAGCCCTGACTGACAGACAGAACTGCACCAAATCTTTTAGCAGTTTCCTGCTTATTATCCATCATGAGGTGTGTGACAGCAGGAGCTTTATTGCTTCAGAACAGCTGGGCCTGCTGTCCGTGTGTCCCACAGGCCAACTCTCACACACACGAAGTCCTCTGTTTTCCTGTGTTCTGCTTCTGTAGAGCCTGAGCTATGAACCCCCTGTGGGTGCCTGGGCTGCGGTAGACTCCAGAGCCGCCAAGGGCTCACGAGTCCAAGCTGGCATCACTGCCAGCCCGTCACCTGCCTATGAGGCCGACAGATGCCACCATTAGGCAACCCATAGTCTCAGGAAGGAGAAAAATTGTCTTAACACCTACAATATGGTTTATGGTGACAAATCCTCTCCCCATCTCTCCTGAGCTAAATACAGCAATTACATTTAAAACCTGCTTATCTTTGTAATGCCCGGGTCTGTATCAAGTAAGTCATGACAAGGCAGGAAGAAAAGTTAGTAGGGGTTATGAAGTCCTCTTCTGACAATGATAACGAGTTTATGTTAGAATTTTAATGTACTATTTAATATTGTTGCTTACTATATATCAGCGGATGGAGAATTTTGAGACTGTTTCTCCATCACGATCGCCCATTCAACAAAAACAAGATGATATACATTAGTATGAGATTTTTCTTTTTTTTAAGTTATGAAATATGATCCAAGCGTCCTTGCCATGGTCTGTTCAGCAACACAGTACTAAGAGCTTTGGGGGTGTTCTCTATACCAGAAGTTTCCATTTAGGCTTCTGAAATGTTGTCTAGTGCAAACTCCAAGGCAGTTAGGTGAGACTCACAGTGGATATGAAAGCCTTGCCATTTACATCAGGATGCCAAAAAACAAAACAAAACAAAAAAAAGCGATCATCTTCTCTGTGCGCCATGAGGCAATGAACCACAGTCTTTGCCCTATACTTGATCATGGAACCCATTATGATGTTACAAAAGAAATTACGTAGCTGGATGTTATGTCTCCTTTTTATATTGCAGTTGTTTCTGCTTCTTTTAATGACTTAATTGATTTTGCTGCATTGTGATTTAATCTTTGATTAGCAACATTTCAGCAAAAATTAATCATCTTTTAATCATGCAATTGTATCCCATGATTAGAGGTAACTTCTAATACCTCCAGAATCCCCTTAAGTTCATAATCGCATCGAAGGATTATAAACGGCTCTTAAATCACTGATTTTCTCTTTGAAAAATAAAAATAAGAAGCTCTGGATAATTCAGTTACATTTAGAGACTATTACCACATGCCTCAATCTTTGTTGTTAAGCAGAGAAGGATGAAGAAATCTTCTTGCCTTCAAAAACCTGATAATTGAATTACAAAGAAAAGACATAAACTCAAGAAACATAATTACATCACTTTGTCTTTGGATAAAATAAACAAAAAGTAGATATTAAAAATGCAATATTTATTCACTCAGTAAATTTTTAAAGAAAGTCATCTCCAAAGTGTATAGTGAAAATGAAATGTATTGATTATAATTTGCATCATTTTTTTCCTCTCTAAACATGTTTATTCTTTTGGTTATGAAAAAAGTATTTAAAGAGGCTCATAAGGACTTCTCAAATATTTTTGGAAGCTGCTTTCTATCAAAATCATTTTCTCCTCTTCCTTGAATGCATGACGAGACTACCTTCTTTCCAGGCATTGACATTGATATAACTATGTTTTCAACCTTGGGAAGATCATTACTTCCAGACAAAACCCATACACTCTCTCAAACACTATCCACTGTGTTCTTTTTCTGCTTTGTGCAGGCTGGAAATGTGATGAATCTAGAAGCCTTAGAAATAACCGGTTGAGGGGCGCCTGGGTGGCTCAGTGGGTTAAAACCTCTGCCTTCGACTCAGGTCATGATCTCAGGGTCCTGGGATCGAGCCCTGCATTGGCCTCTCTGCTGAGTGGTGAGCCTGCTTCCTCCTCTCTCTCTGCCTGCTTCTCTGCCTACTTGTGATCTCTAACTGTCAAATAAGTAAATAAAATATTTAAAATGAAGAAAGAAAGAACCAGTTGAGGATAGCAGAGACCATGGGCCTGGGCGCCTGAATGAAGGGAAGGACAAGACTCTCCCTCAATTAGTAGTACCTAACTGGGACTGGTATATGAACAAGAAATAACCTTCTATTTTCTTTGGGCTTTTGGGTTTGGAGGCCTATTTATTATTGCTTTATAATAGCCTATAGCAATATACCCTACCCTAAAAAATCTAGATATCCACACAAACACTGATCGTTTAATCCAGTTCTGTTGAATTATTCGGGTCCCCTAAAGGAGCGTGGGCCTGTGCAGAGCAAAGCAGCTGCTGTGCAGATTATCACCAGGAGGGGCAGTCTTGAGCTTGGAACGGCATCGCTGGAGGCGCGGTACTCAGAGCAGGACCCTGAAACTCAGTAGGGATCCCTAAAACCATGGGAATTGGAGCTCTTCTACCAAGCTCTGACAGCAGGAGTCAACCCACGGGGGCGGGGGAGGGGGGCCTCCACAACTTCTGCCTCTGGCACCCCCCACCCCTTCGACGCCATCACAGCCTCTGTTCTTTATCCTCTATAGGAGCATCAGGACAGATTTTATTTATTTTTATTTATTTATTTTTAAAGATTGTACTTATTTATTTGAAAGAGAGAGAGAGCAGGAGCAGGGGAAGGGGCAGGGACAGAAAAAGAAGCAGACTCCCCACTGAGCAGGGAGCCCGATGTGGGAACTGATGGCAGGACCCTAGACCTGAGCCCAAGACTTAATCGACTGAGCAACCAGGTGCCCCAGGTTATATTTTAAAATGCTCTTTACCCATGTTCATTTCTGTTCCCCAAATAAGCGGGGTACTCTAATATTCCTGATCTACACGCCACTTTTGCTGGGCACCCTTTGGCACCTTCCCTCCCTTCTTGAAAGCCTGTTTAGTGTATGAGCTCTCCTTGAGGTAGTGCTCTTGGCCTCCCCACCAGGGTCCTCTCTATGATTTTCCCGTGGTTTGCTGGGTGCTAGGATTTTTGCAACTTGATAGGAAAGAGGAGGCTTGTGGTGTGAGAAGGCTGGATGTGGACTTGAGGGTCATGAGTCAGCAACTTCAAATCGGAGATTTTTAAAAATTCATTGACATGCATGATAGTCATCTAGAAAAAAAAAAGACATATAGGAATTACAGTATGTGTTCAGGGAAATGAAAATTAAAGATCTATAAAGATGTTACAACTTCTGTGCAAAGGATGAAAGCCTGACACAGCTTTTTGCGAAGGATGACTCTGAGCTTTAAGAATGAATAACGTACAGTAGCAATAATTAGAGAAGGGCTTGTTTCCTCCCTAACACTCACTGTCCTTCTTTGAAGCTCTGTCATCCAGGCACTCCACGTCCTGGGTGGTTTTGGTTAGGATTCATTATTATTCTCTTCAGTAGGACTCTTTTCATCATATTTTGGTGATCTTAATGTCCACGTTGAGGATTTCCCAAGATCCAGGAGTTGAGTCCCTCAACCCCTTCTCTACTACTGGTATCCTCTGGTACGCCTCTGCCACTCCCCGCCAGGGCCACTCACATGGAGTTTGGAATTCACCCTCAATGCAACCCTCCCAAGTCTCGGTTTTCCCCCAAACACTTCTGTTTCCAGCTCATGCACTCTGACTACGATAATATTTTGGTCCCAATGGGACCTAAATATTTTTAACCTTTGGAATTTTCACAATCTGTCATCTCTTCGTGTACTCTGTATCTTAGCTTAAATTTACAACCAACAAATTTTCCCAATATTGCCTGGCGACAATAGTGTGTTACCAGTTTATTTTATTCCTCTCTCCCAGATTATTATATTTCAAGTGTTCTCCTTTCTTCTCCAACTGCTTATGCTCTATCTCCCCCTTTTATCACTATCAGCTGGTAAGCTTGCCTCTACTTCACTGAGGAAAATATAGCAATATAATTTCATACAGTGGGCAATGTTGTGTTTCATCGCACTATAACATCTATATTATTAGTTAATATCTAAATATATGACCATTTCCACATAGCCTCAATTTTTCTAAGTAGTGTGGACTTAAGTGTTTAAAATCTTAGGAATCAGCAAAACATTACAACTATTTTTTTAATTAAAGTTAACACAGTTCTTGTAAAGTTCTTGTAAATTCTCTGTAAAATGAAAGATGAATAAAATGCTCAATATAAAATAAGTTCTTTTTAAATATTAAGCAAAATTCAGTTGCTTTTCAAAAACTATCAGCATAATATTCTAGGACTTTGTAATTGTGTCTACTTACATTTAAAACTATGTTTGTAAAATGTTTATTAATGCAACTTATCATTTGTATTGTAATGTTTTGAATAGCTGAATTATAAAAGGCATTTCCAAATTTATGGAATCATTTTTAACTAAAAATGTTCAAACTCAATAGAACTTTCAAAAATGTATGTCACTTATTTTTATTATGATCTCACTTATTTTTTTAAGATCAGCTTCTTGTTGACTTATTGAACCACTGACTTTTTTCATGTGTTTTGAATCTGTCAAATATTTTGCTGGACTCTCCTCTTGGATTTAAGGAAAATTTTCAATTGATTCCTTTGATTTTTTTTTTTTTTGTCAGTTAGACAATCATGTCTTTCCAAATAACAGGTTATCTTTCCTTCCAATAGCTGTAAATATTTAATATATTACTTTTTATTTTATATTACTTTTTATATTATAGTATATATGTAATATATTACTTTCTTCCTCTAATTTAAAACATCCAATGGTAACAAGCAAATATTCTTGCCTTGATTCAGTTTTTCTGAACATGCTGTGGTAGCTTCAGTTTAATCTTTTATTTCTTGTTGATACAAAGGAATGCACTTTCTAAAATATTTTGCCATACTATTGTATTTGTATTTGTACAGAGTTATAATGAATGAATCTTGAATTCTATCAAATACATTTCCAATGTCACACATTCCTTTGACAATGTAACATGAAGAATTCCAGTCGTTCTCTTTCTAGTTTTTCACTGAATTTTAATTCTAGAATAAAAACTAAGGTATAGGGTTACACATCTATGTTAACTTTGCTAGAACTTAATTGCATTGTTTTCATCTGTGTTAATTTAAATGACTAGTAAGTTTTGTAACTGTTCTCTCGTTTTCATATTAAAGAGTGTACTCTCGTCATAAAATTAACCGGGAGAGGAGGATTCTGGGAATACGGAGGAGTAGAAAGCCCCAGGAATCTGTCTCCCACCGAGGCAACAATTGCACTGGCAGAATCTGTCTTCTACAACTATTTTGGAAGTCTGGAATCTACTGATGTCTCGCAACTTCCGGAGGAAGGTCCCGGGGCAAATGCTGGCAAATTTTGGTCCATTTCAGCTCTTAGAGCACAGCTCTTCCCCGGCCCCCAGCCACACGGAAGGCAGCTGTGCACATGTTCTTGGAGGAGCTCGCATGCAGTTTGTTGGAGGCAGCGTGGAAAAAACAAAAAATCAAAAATGAAAAAAAGCCCTGTTCTCCAAATATTGGGAATCTGCGCTCTGATTGCTGTTTTACATTTTGCCTATCGTATGTATAAAAATAAAGAGAGGATGTGAAAAAAGCTGATGGCACTATTGCTTTCTCCCCATTCCTCTATGCATTTCAAGCAACGCATTGTCTAAATTTTCAGATTATTTTAATTGATGGCAGACTTGTCAGGAAAAGTATGAAGAATGCCTAATTTCTGAGCCTTTGCTCTTTTGAGGAAAACACGTTTGTCTGCTGCTGACACACATAAATAAAAATGTGAGTAGCATTTGGGAATCACAAGCTGTTTTTTGTGTTTGGGGTTTTTTTCCTCTGCACCTTGAAGAAACCGATTTATCTCCATAGGCATTTACTATGGAGAAGTCTAGTCCAGATGCCAGGAAGGCTTCAGTGAAATTCAAATATTTTACCTAAGTATATCTAAGTGTTGACCATTTAAAATAATAATAATAACAATTTGGTTTGCTATCTGTTAAGTCTTCAGGTTTAGATATAAATTCTTTTTGTCAGCTCAAAGTTGTTTTCTTCAATTACATCTTTGATTATAGTTCTGGTTTTTCATTCAGAAACACCAACAAATAATCTGAAATGTTTCTGTCCATGTGTAATTCTCTTTCTTTTTTCCACGTGTAATTCTTTCTTTTTTCCACTGCTATTCATTTTGTGATCTCTTGTGATCTTTCACTTTGCCTAAAATTTAGAGAGATTCTGAACTTTGCTGTAACAGTAATGCCAAGGGGTCTGGCGTTCTTCACATTTTGTTCTTATTTATATGGTCTCCATTCTGGGTCTAGATTTCTGATGTGCCTGGCCTTCTTTCTCTGCAACCCCTGGATTTAGGGTAATTGTCTTAAAAGCCCAAAATTTCTTAGAGCCGCTTTCAGAAAATATACACTGGATAACAGAGTTCCACTAGATGCTGTTCTCATTTCCTACTACTCTACACTCTTCTCAGAAGATGGATGAGACCATCCAAAATTGAGTTTATAAAAATTCTCATGTCTGTAGGAAACAAATATTCAGTATTCCTACAAACACCAAGTGCTTCTGGATTTAAAGACACATAATTCATGAATTTCAATGAACAATAACAACATATTTAATCTATTACGTTAAAAATCCTGGATTATTTTTTTCTCCTTATAGTAAGTTATATTTTTAAAATGATTCATAAGAAGTGGTAATCAAAGTACATGCAGTATAAAAATTAAAGAAGAGGGCACCTGGGTGGCTCAGTGGGTTGAGCCACTGCCTTCAGCTCACGTCATGATCTCAGGGTCCTGGGATCGAGTCCCGCATCAAGCTCTCTGCTCAGCAGGGGGCCTGCTTCCCTTCCCCTCTCTCTGCCTGCTTCTCTGCCTACCTGTGACCTCTCTCAGTCAAACAAATAAATAAAATCTTAAAAAAAAAATTAAAGAAGAATGTTCCACAGAGGTATATTTAACCAAATATGTATATATTAGGAATTTTATGATGGCTGAGCTAGGTGTTTCTGCTTTTATATATTTTTTTTCTTAATTTCTTCTCTATTTTAAACACAGACTCACTTTTGTGTTTAATTTTATCTCCATGTGTTGTATTGTTTTTCTTAAAGAGGGATACTGATTCGTATGTGCTTGAGATCTCACAAAATCCAGATCTAGCCTTGAATTTTACACCTTTCTTTGCTGATGTCAAAGTTTAACCGTGTTAATGCCTTATTTTAGTTCGTTTGGTTTTTTTTTCCTTATATCCAAATATGATCATCGCTTTAAGTCCTTGTTGAAAGAAATGTAAAGCCCCAGAGAAAGAAAAACAGCCTATAAGTGCATTGGAAAAATTTCTTTTTATTTTCCTTGAATTTCAAAAGTAATAAGAAAAATCTTAGTGCTCAGCACACTTCTGACTTTGGATACACAGATCTCTTCAGGTAAAGGCCATTTTGTTTTCCTTCAGGTAAATCTACCTGGTTGGTCCAGATGAATTATTTTATTCACATTACATACAGTACATTTTATGGACATGGGAATCGTTTCCATAATAAGAAATGCATGATTCTTTATTAACTATAATGTATTATTGGCCCCAGGGGTACAGTTCTGTGACTCATCAGGCTTACACATTTCACAGCCCTCACCACAGCACATGACCTCCCCATAACCCAGCCACCCTATCTCTACCCCCACACCCCCCCTCCCCGGCAACCCTCGGTTTGTTTTGTGAGATTAAGAATCTCTTATTGTTTGTCTCCCTCCCAATCCCATCTTGTTTCATTTTTTCCTTCCCTTCCTCCAACAACCCCCTGCCCTGCCTCTCAAATTCCTCATATTAGAGAAAGCATATGATAGTTGTCTTTCTCCAATTGACTTATTTCACTCAGCATAATACCCTCTAGTTCCATCCATGTCGTTGCAAATGGCAAGATTCCATTTTTGATGGTTGCATAGTATTCCAGCATGTGTGCGTATCACATCTTCTTTCTCCATTCATCTACTTTATTTCCATAGTTTGACTAGTGTGGACATTGCTGTTATAAACATTTGGGTGCATGTGACCCTTCAGATCACTACATTTTTATCTTTAGGGTAAACACCTAGTAGTGTGATTGTTGGGTCGCAGGGTAGCTCTATTTTCAACTTTTGAGGAACCTCCATGCTGTTCTCCAGGGTGGTTGCACCAGCTTGCATTCCCACCAACAGTGTAGGAGGGATCCCCTTTCTCCGCATCCTCGCCAGCATCTGTCATTTCCTGACTAGTTAATTTTAGCCATTCTGATTGGTGTGTGGTGGTATCTCACTGTGGTTTTGATTGTATTTCCCTGATGGTAAGTGATGTTAAACACTTTTTCATATGTCTGTTGACCATTTGGATGTCTTCTTTGCAGAAATGTCTGTTTATGTTTTCTGCACATTTCTTGATTAGATTATTTGTTCTTTGGGTGTTGAGTTTGATAAGTTCTTTATAGATTTTGGATACTAACCCTTTATCTGATATGTCATTTGCAAATCCCTTCTCCCATTCTGTCAGTTGTCTTTTGGTTTTGTTGACTGTTTCCTTTGCTGAGCAAAAGCTCTGTCCCAAGTCCCAGTAGTTCATTTTTGTCCTTGCTTCCCTTGCCTTTGGCGATGTTTCTAGGAAGAAGTTGTTGTGGCTGAAGTCAAAGAGGTAGCTGCCTGTGTTCTCCTCGAGGATGTTGATGGATTTGTGTCTCACACTGAGGTCTTTCATCCATTTTGAGTCTATTTTTGTGTGTGGTATAAGGAAATGGTCCAGAGAAATGCATGATATTTTTGGATTTTTTTCCTATCCTTTTATTCAGAAGCTCCACTAATTCACTGTTCACATTCACTCTCTCTATGGCACTGGAGACAGAGTTGTATTTTCCAGATGGCTTTTTTTTTTCTCCCTCTGAAGATAAAAAGCTACCCTCTCCCTTTTTTTCAAGATGTTCAAATTTCTATGCCTATTGTTTAAAAAAAAAACAAAAACCAGCTTGAAGTGTTAATGATGCAATATCTGTAACTCAGAAATAGGAAAATGTAGAAAGGATAAATCCTGAAAAAAATAAAAAATCAACACAGCGTACAACATAGTGTGGGTCTATGATGCCCAGCTGAACTAAGGGAGATCAGGAGACACAGTAAGTGCGTGACAAAAGAGGGTGTAAAGATAACGGAAATCAACAATGCCTCTCATGAACACATTTTCTGTTTAGAAAAAAGTAAAGTAAGTTTTTTTTTAATTTTTAAACTTTTTAAAAAAGATTTTATTTATTTGAGAGAGAGAGAGCATGAGCAGGGGAGATGCAGAGAGAGAAGCAGACTCCCACTAAGCAGGAAGCCTGATGTAAGGGCTTGATTGACCCCAGGACCCTGGGACCATGACTAAACGCGAAGGCAGATGCTTAACCAACTGAGCCACCCACATGCCCCAAAATAGGATATTTTCTTTGTGTCTATTTTTTCTAAAATATTTTGTTTGAAAAAAAAAAGAAAAATAGGTAAGAAAAAGATTAGAAATGACTTTCAGAGCTACTTGGGTTTTATAACTTCAGTAAGTGTATTTACATCAAGTGAAATAGAAAAGAATTTTTCTAGGTCATTAAGAATGCCTCTAAGACAAGTTCCATTCTTGCTATTAGTTATAAAAATCATGGGGTCTGCCCACACCACCACACATATGAAGTCCTTTAAAAAAAAGGTATTAAATCATATGGTAATATGCTCAGTTTAAAAACTACTGTGAAAAGGTACAACATTTTCAGCTACTGATGAAAGGATGAGGCTGCATATACTTCATTAGCATTATTTTCTTAACTGTATTACCAAAGCTGGGTGATAATGAGTAGGATATTAATAAAAGAAGCAGTGCATTGCCACAATTTTATCCCCATGGAGAAGAGAAGATGTAACAGTATGACAGCAATGTCCTTAGTACTTAGAGTCTGTCCTACCCATGGCTCATTTGTGCTCCCCATAATGACACTGGAAGAACTTGACTGATGGAATGATTGATACTTCACCAGAACAGCAAAAGAAGTATCTAAGTTTTAATAATAGTGAAGACATTTTTATACACTGTGATGAGTTGACCTTTCATTTAGCTTGCTGGTAATCAATAATAGCCTGGAAAAATGTCTTTTTTCTCTTACTTAGTACTTTGTAACAATAAATTGCTCCCCCCCCTTGATGGTAGTATGTATTAGTGTGCTGAAAGGTATATATAATTTCTGAACATTTACATAGAAAACTTAAATGCATTTGCAAGATATCTCAATACATACAGCTCTCAATGATCTATCTAAAAATATTAAAATATTGAATTGATGAAATCCACAGTCAAACCATCAAAGCTCATTTAGCTGTTGGTTTCAACCACGTCCTATACCTGAAATTTACAAGAAACCATAAAAAATATATATAATAATATTACTGAGCAGTAGATCATCCCACTTCCCTTCCTAACCTATTAATAAACAGTAGCAGAAACCAAAGGTAAACAACTAATCATACACAAAAGACTGATGAATCATAAAAATATTATAAATCTTTTTCGACGGATTGTATCAAATTAGGAACTATTTAAACTGTGAGTAGGAAGGAACGAGATGTTTTAAGACAAATAGGATAAATCAGCAATAGCTTTTAAAAGTAAATGCCTTTGGATACTATTTATTTATTTCAAGGGTTCTTAACCCAGAATCAGTGCATGTCCTGATATACTCTGGAAGATCTCTCCGTGTGGACCCATGGCGACCAGTTATTAATGGCAGAGTGTGACGCAAAAGAAAAAACCAAAACAAACAAACAAACAAAAACTTAGAATCAATGACAGTGTTATTCAAAATGTGTTAAAAGTTATTGACTTTGGACATTATTTCAAAACTAATTCAAGACCCATGAAACAAAGTATTGTACTCCATCATATTCAAACATTGTCTTTGACAAAAATATAATTTTCACTTGCCTGACATCAGATTACTTTTTTTTTCTATGAAACATTATGGTGTAACAGAAAGGGCATGAACTTTACAGACAACCAGGGTTTTGATTTCCTGTTCTGCTTCATGAATTAGAGCAGGCTCTTTAAAATCTCCAAGCCTTGGTTTCATCATCTGAGAAAAAGTAAATAATATGTACATTAAACATTTGCCACGAGGAACATATTAGACGTAATGTAATAAGAATGCACTTGGCACATAATAATCATTTCATAAAAATTAGTTTTCCTTATTCACTTCCAACAATGAAATCCACATTTAGATAGAAAAGCACTCCATCACTATGTGTATTAAGTGAACATAAGGAGATCATTAAGAAAAATATTTGATGAACTATTCTAGGGAATGACAATTTTTTTTTTAATAAATCTACCTAGCAACACCCTTAACCGCCATAAATCAGCAAGACACTCATTTCTTGTATATGTTTAGCTAGTTTAGAGATTGTGTGGTTTCAGGGAACAGTATGGTAATACCACAGCTGCTAAGCTTCTAGGCATTCATGCCTTGGTGTTTCAGGATGACCATAAAGGGATCCAGATTTGCCCTCTGTCGTAGAAAGCTACGGGACTCACCTACCCTTTCCTTACTTATACCCTATAACAACAGAACAGCTAGCGCTACAAGTGGATGTTGGTTGAGAACATTATATATTTTCACTGGAGGCATTATAATCCTATCTTATTCATGCCATTATTTGTAACATTACGTATCTGTGTTAGGTATATGTGCCACAGAGTAAGCTAAGCTATCATAATGTAGAAGAAAGACAAGATACAGATTTATCAAACTTTCAGAAAGTTCCTGAATTTAAATTCGACAACTATATATTGTTGAATTTGGGAAATAAAGGAAAAGGAAAGCCTATACTTAGCCAGATTCATTCTCAGACATAGTTTGGAGGTATGGGGGGAATCTGAGTCTGACACCCACAGAAAAGAAAGAAACAGAGGTAAGTCACAGCCAAAATATAATTAGAGCCAGCTTGGGAAATCTTTTCCATTCAGCACTTCTACTGTTCTTTCTATCTACCCTTTGGGTTGTAGTCTGAAAGATTTTCTTTTAGTTGTTATTTTTTCTTTTTTGCTAATTCATTTTACTTTGGTTTAAAAAAAAAAAAAAAGGTAAAGGAAGAACAAGTGAAATGAGATCTATCTCTCCGTGCTCTCTGCAATGTAATTTGTTCTGGGATTTCACTTTCCTTAGAAATGCCCCTTCAGTCAAGGATCCGTTCATTCTTCTCAGCTAACTCTAAGTCATTTTCTGCATTTCATGGAGACAGATCTGAAAATGTAAGCATTTCTTCACACCGACTAACGCATGTCTGCCGACTCAGGTTTGCCCTCCACCATTTAAATCTCCTACCAAATGTAAGAGGCTCAAGGTCGTCAATTAGCATGCCTGAGGCCCAGGTTCACCTGATGGGACTGTATTCCATGATTTCAATTAATTAAGTTAGGGAAGCTATTTAAAAAATCTGTTATTAAAAAAAATGATAAATTTTAAAGCCACTTTCCCACGACATGGTCTTGATTTTAAATTCTGGAGAGCGTTTAGAGTTAAAATGATATGTAAATGAGGAATAAAGTACATTTTCTGTTTGATTGCCTCTGTATATTCTTTTTCTGGTAGGTGATCTCCTGTATATGAGGTTGAGATTTTATCTTAAAACTGAACTCCAGCTAAATGTTAAAGATGAAAAAAAAAATTTTGATCCTATTATTTGATCACCTCAGATGAGAGTAAGGACATACTCACCACAGAGAAACCTCAGGGATCATAAACAGACAACATGGCCGTGGTAGCAGTGGCCTCATCTCGAATCTTCCACAAATGTAGATAGAGCAACCAGAACAGAAAACAAGATGGTAGGGAACTCCCAGCCCACACACCCCACAAAATGGCCTCACCAGGTATCCCCGCAGACTTCAAATGGAGGGACACGTGTTTGGAAGGGAGAGGCGAGCGGTGTCCACCTTCCAACTAGTGTCACACAGCAAGACCCCATCATTTTGGCAACAAGATTAGAAGAAGTGGACAGCAGACAAATGGGTTCATGAGCTGGAGAACCAAGAAAACAAATAAGCAGAACAAGTACCCCACACTGGGGAGAGCCTACATCAGCCCGAGAGCAGCGCGGGGTATTTTGGAATAACAGGTGAGCGCAGGAGAGGATTTCACTAGCCTTCGGCTGGGAGTTACGGGACCTTGGACAATTTAAATGGTGTGTGTTCCCTTGGAGCCCTGTGCATCTCGTATACTGGGGATTCAAGTTTCCAAGGGCAAAGCTTGAAAGAAAAGCAAGTGTGTAAGAGTGTGCATGCACACGCGCGCACACACACACGCACACGCACACACACCCCAGAGAGACTGGTTGCCAGGAAAACGGATTGCCTTTTTAAAAGTGTAGTGAAAAGTCGGAGAGGCATGACTCAAAAAGCGAAGTGCATTTCTTCAACGTTTGATCGATTGCTTTCCCTGATCCCCCTTCTGGCTCAGCATTCTTGTAGGTTCGAGTTGACGACGCGAGAAACCCTTTTGTCTCCAGCAATACTTGGCTGGGTATCCTCTAATGGGAGAAGTTACAGTGTTGCTCCTTGCTTGTTTTTTGTTTTTTTTGTTGTTGTTTTATTTTTTAAAAAATAATTATTATTTCTTTATTTGTCAGAGAAGTGGGAGGGCATAAGTCTTGATTTCTCTGGGATACGCATAACAGTACAATGGCTGCATCATGTGATTGTTGCAAGTTCCGTTTTTTTATGAAACTGACAAACTTTTTTGGACTGGTTGTATCTGTTTACATTCTAGCAACATGAAACATGGAATGATCTAGTTCCTTATCAACATGTGATTTTTTCAGCCATTCTAATAGTTATGTATTAGATACACCTATTGCAATATCTTTTTTTTTTTAAGATTTATTTATTTATTTGACAGAGATCACAAGCAGGCAGAGAGGCAGGCAGAGAGAGAGGGGGAAGCAGGCTCCCTCCTGAGCAGATGCATAACAACTGAGCCACCCAGGCGCCACTATTGCAATATCTGAATTGTGGTTTTGATTTGCATTTATCTACAGGTTCATGGTGGTAAAAATATTTTCATATGTTTTTTTTCCATTTGCATATCCTTTTTGGTGAAATGTCCTTTTCTGTTTTCTGGCCATTTTATAATTGGAATATTGGGGATTTTTTACACTTGAGTTTGAGAGTTTAAATATATTTTATATGCTACAAGTGTATTTTATGTATTCTAAATGGTAGAGATTTGTCAGAGATGAGGGTTCAAAAATGTTAAGCTCATGTCCAGTTTCGTTTCTCACCCTCTTATCAGGGTATTTTGCTGAGCAAAAGGTTTAAATTTTGAAATCCTATTCATTAGTTCTCCCTTTTATGATTGCAATTTGGTATCAAGTCTCAAAACTCCTTTCCCAGTCTTAGATCCCAAAGATTTTCTCCTATTTTTTTTCCTAAAAGTTTTATAGTTTTTACATTTTACCTTTAAGCCCATAACCCATTTTGAATAAGATATGTATAAAGTTTGAGGTTTGGGGGAGGGCTCACATTTTGCCTATAGATGACTGAGTACTTCAACATGATTTGTTGAAAAGACTATTTCCCTCCATTAAATTGTGTTTGCACTTTTGTCAAGGTGTGGGTCTATTTCTAGGTTCTCTGTTCCATTCCGTTACTCTGTGTTTCTATCCCTCCACCAGTACTGTGAGGTACTGTACAGTACCAGGTACTGTGATTACGATAGCTATATACGGTAACCTCAGTTTGGCTAGACTGATTTCTCCTACTTTATTCTTTGAAAAATCATTTTAGTTATTCTACTTTATTAACCTTTCCATATAATTTTAAATGAATCTTTTCTGTACCTAGAAAATTTGATGGGATTGCCATTGGTATTAAGCTAAACCTGTCTATTGGTTTGGGGAGAACTGACATCTTTACTATGTTAAGGTTTAAAATCCATAAAGATAGTAAAATTGCCCATTTATTTAGAATTAAATTTCTTTCAACATTGTGTCATTTTCAACATACAAGTTCTGTACATTTTTATTAGATTTACATCTAAATATTTTTTTTAAATTATTGCAAATGATATACTTTAGTTGTAATACATCTGTTTATTGCTAATATAGAGAAATACAATGCTTTTTGAAGGTTTTATTTTACAACTGTAGTACAGAAGCCAGAGAGCACATCCTGGCTCACTCTCTTCTCTTAAATGTATAGAAAACCTTGTTCACAGAAATTACAACAAGACAAGAAATTGCAGTTCAGTCTTACACATTGCTGTTATATGACCAAGAAGTAATAAACAGAAAATAATTCTGCTGAAAATAAAGATTGCTATATAATAGTACATCAAAAAACAAATGAAAATGTTATTTTAATACCTAAAAATAAGCAATAAGAATTTAAGAAAATGGAAAAGTATAAATTAGAAAAAAAATAAATGTTTGGACTAAATAAATACTGAATAGAGCTTTCACACACTGTAGAATAATTTTACATGTAACATTTATTTCAGAAATAAAAATTAAATTAAGAAAAGAGAAAAGCAATAAAAAATAAAGGATTAAAAAACTGAGAAAAACGATGAGGTTAAGAAAAGGCAATAGGAGTCCCTGAAGAAAAACAAAACAAAACAGAGCAATGGCACAAAGCAAAATTTAGAAATTATCACTTAAAAAGTGTTTTGCAGTTAAAGAATATTTGAGTCTTCTAAAGTATTGAAAGGTCACACCACATCAATAATAGCCAACAATTAATCAATAGTGGCCAACAGCATGACATAGTCAGCTAAAACTATTTGATTTTAAAGGGGTTGAGAGACCCTTTGGGCATCCAGGGAAATGAACAGTTCATTCATCTTGGAAGGAGAATCCGATTGTCATCCATGTTCCATAGTGATGTTTTATGCCAGAAGATAGCAGACACACATTTAAAATACTCAATAACGAACGTGTAGGCCAAAATTGTATATCCAGACAAACTTAGTTTTAATCGTAACGACTAGACAAAATATGTGATGAATATTAAGGAATACAGAAAATAAGTTTCTTCTGAAAGTTTCCTGAGGAATACACCAGAAAATGTCTCAGACTTCCAAAACAGCTCCAGAGAAATCAGCATAAAGAATGTTGTTGATCACTGAGTACATATTTTCCTGTAAAAATTAAGCTATAATTATGTCAATAAAGGAGAGAGCAGAGCGTGTAAAGGTCACATGCTCTGACATTGTAGATACAGTAGAACTACCAAAATAATGAAATGCTGCAAAGGAGAATAAATGGAAATGAAATGTGCTGACTGCTTTAATGGAATTAACCAAGAGAAAAAGGCAATAACTTCACATGAGAATCTGGGTGACAGGGAGGAAAATGTGGGAAAAATTTATTAACTTCAGTATTGTTCATCAAAGGGAACTGCAGAATTAGCCTCCCTCCCCACCCACACACACGAAAATATAAAAAAGAGAAAAGAGAGGATAATGAGAATTATATGATGATATATTTCTCTTAAGTGGAAGAAAGCATCATTAAAAACAGAAAAGAACAAAGAGAAACTTGAGGGCCACCATTGGATGGTTGCAAACTCATCTAACTCAAGTCTCATGAGGAGCAGAAGGAGAGAACACAGATTCAAAATGTGATCTTACAATCGCTGAGATTTTTCCAAAACTCATCAGCTGCTAGACTCTGTCTATAGCTTAATCTTCATGGGTGCAATATGTGAAAGTCATTGAGCTGTATGCTTAAGGTCAGCCCTTGTTAAAGATTTTACTGTACAAATGTTACTCTTTGATTTAAAAAAATACAAATTGACAACGATAAATAAAATGAACTCTGAAAATCATCTGTTTTAGCTTGTTGTCCAGAAGCAGATCTGGCATTAAGACTCTAGTGCCAGCGGCTTATTTGAGAGGTACAGATAGGGAAGTTAAAAGCAGAGACAGAAAAAGGAGAGGAATTCAGTAATTTACATTTTTTAAGTCCTCAGCTCCTGTATGCAAAACGGAGCTCAATTCCACTGGGAACATTCTGACAGTTAGCAAAAAAGTGTCACTGTTAGTCTAACAGATTCCTGTCACTAGTTGAGAGATAATCCCTGGGAGAACCTTAATTCCCTGGCATTTCTGCTTTGCCAAATGAGCTGCAAAAAGGACTCCAGTGACAAGAAAAAGCTCCCAAGAAATCAGCGGGAGGGGAGTTACATATCGGGCTACTGTTCACTGAAGCTGAAGGCCATAACTTCAACAGCATCTGATATGTGGACCAATCAGAATGGATGAGTCCGAAAAATAAAATTAGAAAAAAAAAAAAAAAAAAAAAAAGAATGGAGTCCTATTTACATCCTGATCCAAACAATCAAAACATTTTCAAGAAAGTAAATGTTTGGTGTCATTAAGGAATTCATGCTAATTTTATGTGACATAAGTTACTAGGTAATGGTATATAGAAAATGTATTTAAGGTACACATGATGAAATATTACATGTGTGGTGTTACCCCAAAATAAAGTAGGGAGATGGGGGACAGTTGGTAGAAGTATGGATGACATACCATGCCATGAGTTGGTAACTGCTTAAGCTAGGTGATGCGTATAAAGGTTTCTGATATGGTTCTCTCTACCCCTGAAATGTTCCACAATACAATTTACTATTTTTTGATAAGAGAGAAATACAAGTGACTCACTACTATCTAATAATTTAGGGCAGTAAAATACAACTATTTATAGTTTTAGAACCTTCTAGAAGTTAACTTAGTGGCCAAATTTAGTTATTTAGTTATAACTAGGGTAAATTTGAAGTAAATCTTAATTATCAATATTAATTAACCCACACTAATTTAAATTTCAATAGGATTAATTCATAGTGTTTTTACTTTGAGTGAGTACGAGGAAATACTGGGAAGGCCTATGTAAACCATATATAGGAATGACATACACTTTTGTAAACAGTAGGAGTTTCCCTTAAAAATTCCAACGTTAAAAAAAAAAAATTCCAACGTTATTAGATGACATACAACTGAACAGTTGTCTTCTTCGATTCTTGTTTCCAAGAGATTTATTCTTAAATTGTTTATCTATGAACTATGCATGGTTAATAAAGTAGAACCTAGCAGGGAATATAGTAACGTGAACATTTCAACTAGGAATCAATGAGTAAATGTTCTCAGCTGCCTAATAATTTCACACAGTTCAGTCTTGTCATTCAGAACGTGTCGCAGAGTATTTTTCATACTTCTTTTCAGAAATGTATAGCTAGACTGCACCGTCTATTAGTTCTGGCTAATTTATATGGTTCTATGATTATTTATTACAAAGAAGGATGTGATTTCTAGAGTGGAGACACATCTGACATTACTAAGTTTCTGAAGCCAGTGTATAAATCAAAATTTATATAAAATGAAATCGAAATTACCCATATAATCCTTTAAATCACTGTAAGTTAAGAATCATCTGTTAGGAAGCCAAGTAAAATCAGGTTTGTCTTCATCAATGTATAGGTATTTGTGTTTGTTCAAATTTCTGAAGCTATATATTTTTCAAAGTGAAATTTCCAGAAGAGAGGTATTGGAGACAAATAATTCAGACAAGAAACTTTGTATTTTCATTGTGGTCATCACTGATAAAACAGACAGTCTTCATGATACCAACATCTTACAAAAGTGGAAACAAAATATTCTGTGCTAGAAAATAGTTTTAAGAAACAAGTGCATGTTAGCTATCTACGTTTTCAAAATGAAAGTTTCTCCTCTTCCAGACAGTTCACCACCTGACAATAGGTCAGTCGTTGACATTTTATAAAAATAAAATCTGGTTGGCTTATCTGGGTAGAAATGAAATCAGTACTCTTTATTTCTAATATTACAATTTAAAAAATCAGATCTCTCGGATTTTTATTCCACTAACTAAACAATAAATCAGTTTTAAGTTAAACCTTTTCACTTAATTTCATTAACATATAAATAGATGCTGTGAATAACAAAAAATTGTTGAAAGGTATTGATTCTGTCAAGATAGCTATTTTTAAATTTTTTATTGTTATTTAAAATTTTTTTTAACTTATTTATTTGACAGAGAGCAAGAGATCACAAGTAGGCAGAGAGGCAGGCAGAGAGAGATGGGGAGTAGGCTCCCTGAGGAGCAGAGAGCCGGATGTGGGGCCCGGACCCCGAGATCATGAGGCTTAACCCACTGAGCCACGCAGGTGCCCCCTGTCAAGATAGTTAAAATGTTTTACGCCATCCTATACAATTCTTAGGATTAATATGAAAAAGCAGGTCTTATATGTATTTGAAAAACCCGAATCGCATACATAGACTATGATGCATAAGGCTAAAAGATTTTTGAGAACAAACATACACAATAAAGGATGTATATTATGTTTTCAAAATGCTGAAAAATAATTTAAAGAAGAAAGCTAAGCCATTATTTTGTTTACAATGTGACAAAGAACAGACTTGACTGTCCTTTTCTCTTGTATAATTAAAATACAGACTTCCATCTCAGTATCACCTAGACATTATCACAATACTGAATGCTACACAATAATATAAATTTGGCACAATATAAAAGCTCACTTAGTATCCATTTGAAACAAACAAAAACACAATTCTTTGCAATTATGGCTATTGCAGCCATTGAGAAATTAAATACCAATTTGGAATTCTACAACATAAGGTGTATGCTGACAACCTCCGCCCTGTATCTTCTTGTACCATTTAGATGACTAGCAGTCAGAGAAACAAGTAAAATCTGCAGATACCCAAATGGTCCAGGTAGATGGGGGGGCTGATTTGTGGGAGCCACAGTAATCCGGACCGTTTTTGAGAGAGTAAGGAGACACCATCAGATCACATGAGCAAAAGATGTAGTATCTTACTAATCAACAAAAGAAGCCTTAACGAGATAGTGACTCTAAAACCCAGAGACCACACACTCTCATTCCTCGCTGTGTGTGTCCAAATCCACCAGTGTGAATGATCATGACTAGTTTATACGTAGAATCAAACATTCACAGGGGATAATAGTCGCACATCACAAAAGACAAAGTGTTTGATGGTTGGTTTCCAAAACTGACTGTTCATCAGAATCTGCTCAGCTGTTTTTATAGATATTTATTCCCCAGCTCCTTCTCAAACTTTCTGAGTTGGAATATCTAGAGAAGGAGCTAGAATTAATATTAAAACAAACAGCAGACAAAACTCTGGATGATTTGCATGTATGGCCGAATTTCAGAAACATTAATATAAATTTCTTTTATGTGTCATGTGTGTGTGGTCACCCTCAGATGTAGACTTCGGTGCACGAACACACATAATACGGGAGTGTCTTAGATTTAGGAATTATGACTTTCATCAGTTTCATGGGAAATAATTATGCTGAGGAGGAGTAGTCTATGACCACATTCTGCTCCTTCTTTTTTAGCTTAAGCAGATGACATTTAGAAATATTCTAAAGTACTTCCCAATAGCATCACCCAACTACAATAGATTGGAATTGTGGGGTTACAATAACTATTCTTTGACATTTAATATTTAATGCAATCCTCAAAGAATTTATAATTCAATTAGCGTTGCTAAATTGAGAAATATCAAGTGATGGCTGGAAAACCATTAATTCTTTTGAAAATACTGAAAGGGTTGGGGGGCTCAAAATCATTTAAGAGTATGGATGTAGTAAATTGCTATTATCTGAAAAAATATGGATATTATTTTTAATTTGTTTCTGTCACTCAAGTTTTGCCATTTATTCATTCCATTTTGATCAGAAAATTAATTTAAAAGGTATTTGCTCATTGAGAGTTACTCTTCACACTTAAAATTTTACACTTTCAATGTAAAAGGCAAAGCTTGTCCCTGTAAGGCAAGGGTGTTAAAATGCTCAGACCAATAATACCTACACTACTAAAGAGAAGGCTAATAGCAAAATGAATTCTAACTACCACAGAAAAGCCTCCTAAAAGAATGACATAGTTCAAATCTGGGTAAGTGCTCTGAATTATATATTGAAGTTATAGCCCAAATCCTGCCTTTGAACTGATTCATAGTTAATCAAATTCATCTGGCATGAATTCACAAGCTGCTCACCTTTTTAGAAGGGTAGGCAGTCAGCCTGTATATTGAGGCCAGATCAAAGGTAAGTAAGAGTGAATCAAATTGTATTATCTTCGAAAAGACCCTGGGAGCAGAGTGTCAGTGATTCAACAAAATTATATAATACAGAATTCATGCTACTAGAAAATCCATTTAGTCCCCACAATTTTTAAAACTTACCATGGTTCATACATTACTCACCAGTCGGATGCCATCCCCACATTTGGCCGTGACTCACATCCCACATTACTGGGAACGTGGAGATGGTCCAAGGTGCCTTCATTCCCACTTCATAATTAGTTTTCTCTGAATCTTTCAGGAATGTACTTATGTGATGCTTGTTCATTAGTTACAAAGTTTATTGTATAATTTGTACTGTTTTTGTTTGGTTTATAATTCATGCACTTTTGACTTTATTAAATTTCAACTTTTGACACTGTTAGGAGTACTTTCCATTAAACATGATCGGTTAGTAATAGAAAAAGAGGCCAAATTTTGGACCACTATGCTGTTTTTGCTTTGAGGTAATATTTAGCTTTTTTTCCTGTTTATTTTAAAATTATTTATCTATTCTGATTACTGCTTCCTGCTCATTTTAGACACTGTTGTAAGGAATTTGGAAATAACAAAATCACTGCCTTCACAAAGCTTATATTGATGTAGAAGTAGGCAAACAAGCAAATAAATAAATTGAGAGTAGATGAGATTAGGTTTAAATAGGATGGCCAGGGAAGGACTCACCTAAAATTTAAGCAGACGCCAGGTAGCAGAAGTTTCTGGATTGCCACCCCTACACCCATTTCCTTTCCACATACATGGCTGTTTAGATACAGGCTACCTTTTCTAATCACCCTGGTAACTGTATGTGACTATTTGCAGTGAAATATCACTGGAAGTAATGTATGTGATTTCCAGCTTTGACTTAGATCTCTTTCTGCTTGTTCATCCATGTGGGTAGCAACAATGATCGCAAGGAATAGACAGAATGGAAATGGAAGAAACATGCATCCTTCAATAATGACATGTAACAATGATGTGCTTACAATTGGAAGAATGTAAATGAGACAGATATATAAACATCCACTCATTTACCATTTTACTTAGGAACTCTGGGTCATAAAACCTTAGCTTTTGCCCAAATAACACAGGTTAATAAGAAGTAAAGCTGGAAGATGGGGATATTTGGGAGCAAGCTTTTTGGAAGGGACTAACCTCATCATGAAATCCCTACCTCACGGCCTCATCCAAACCTAATCTCCACCCATCTCTGAATACCATCACGCTGGGAGCTAGGGCTTCAACATATGAATTTTAGGGAGACATTCAGTTCATAGCATCATGTGTTATTTAACATAGTGCTTTGTACATAGTAGTTTCTTAATAAATACTTATTGAACTGAATTATGATAGAAAAACTTTCAAAAAAGAAATTGGAGATAGTGATGGTAATGACAAATTTTCTGACTTTCAGCTTCCTTCTTTTATACCAGCTATTCAGAGAGAGAGAGAGAGAGAGAGGAGAAATTTTAGTCTAAGGATTCTCTAGTAGGTAGGCATAAAGAAAGGACCCTGGCAAAGCGATTTAAAAATCATATTTGAAGGGCGCCTGAGTGGCTCTCCGTTGGTTGGACATTTCCCTTCAGGTCATGGTCTCGAGGTCCTGGGATCTAACCCCACGTTGAGCTGCCTTCCCTGCTCAGCAGGGAGCCTGCTTCTCCCTCTACCTCTGCCTGCTGTTCCCCCTGCTGCTGCTTCTTCTCTCTCTCCCTCTATTGAATAAATAAATAGAAAGTTAAAAAAAAATAAAAAATAAAAATCATGTTTGAATAAGTTATAATACTTTGCAGAACAATTTAATGATTTCTTTAGAAATCTAGCCCTTACAGTTAGAAAAATGGCTATGGTAAAAATATATACTTCCAATAGAAAGTAAGAGAAGTTAAATAATAACCATTTTGAAACAAATCTTATATTAAATCTATGTAAATAAGCTCAAGCATTGTCTATTCTGGCAAAATGCCATTCAGACTTAACTAATTTGCAATTATAAGTCATATTATTACTTGTGTTATTCACAAGTACTATTTCTCCTTCCTAACTTTATAGATCATTATTCTGTTTCATTCTTCATGGTATTCTCAAATAAATTTATGCAACAAGAGAGCTTATTATTTTGTAGTACAAATTTAAATATTAAAAAAAGTTACAAAATTGTGTGATAAGTATTTAGAGAGAGAAAGGAAAACATAACTCTCCCAGAAGAATTAGAGAGGTTATTATATGCCAAGTCCTGTGGCAGCCAGAGATCTACCAGTTTTCCTCAAAATATAGGGGCTACAGTTTAATAGCCTTACTAAACTGCATACCTGCAAACACCTTATTAAGTTCATCACGATATTGCAAAGGATCCTACACTATCCAGGCTATAGGTACATAAAAGCTACCTTGGAAGAAACCATATATTAAACATAAGGCAAGAAAGAACAAGGATATGGGCTCAGATTGAAGGAGATTGCATAAATATGAATAGTACTGTGTTCAAACTATAAGCCATGTTGAAATGTTATTCAATATCTACTCTGTTTAAAAGATAAGCTAGAAAGGACCACTGTATTTAAGTATAGCTAGAAAGGATGATTGCAATCAAGAAGGTGGGGGTATTTGCTGAAAAACATCTGACTGGGCTTCCTTCCATGTCCTGTCCCCAGTGGGTTGGCTCTTGCTGCCAAATGAGAGCTGAGTCATTGGATACTAATAGTGTTGATATGGGATTCTACAAATTTGGCTTTTGCTTTCAGCCTTCCGGTGTCTCTTGATTCCCAGAAAAGAAGGTAAATTATTACAAATCTCAAAAACTTAATGGTTATTCCGTACTGCTGTGCTCTGACTCAGAGACTGTTGCCACATACATGTCAGGCTTATGAAACACTGATGTATAAACCATTGTGGCAAATCACAACCTTGTAGCACGAATTCAGTACTTCAGGATGGTGATGGGAGTATGAGCTCCAGAGGCAGACTGGGCTGAGGCTCCAGCGGGACATTTACTAGCAAGTTATTTAAGACTCTGTGTTTCAGTTTCCGAATTTGTAACCAATGGAAATAATAGCACCTACACCAAGCCTTGCTGTATGATGAGCTAACATTTATAAAACAGTATGTACAGTTTATCTCCGAGTATACATATAGTAGGTTGGCACATGCGATTTTAGAATTGTGAGAAATGAAATTATTAGTGTTAATAATTAACTAATAATGTAAATTATTAGTGTTAATAATATAGCAATGCCTAGAAAATTAAAATTAGGTAACCTGATTCATCTGCTTTCTGTAGTCAAATTTACTGGGAAAGGTTTGAAAATTGTCATGTTTTTACTTATTGAATAAAGGCTTATAAAACAAACTGTGTTTTTTCTCATATTTTTTTGAATAAAGTCATATAAACCACTTGAGCTAACTTCCTTTACTATAAAGACAATGTCTCTACATAAATCGGCATTTTTGTTTCTAATTATAGAAAAAAACATCAGTTTTTCTAGATATTGAAAAAATACAACTGATATTATTCCTTCCATTTTAAAGAAGAGTTCCTAAGAAACCCTATTATCTTTAAATATTGCTACATGTTTAAAAATTCTGAGTCTGGGGTTTCTATAGACTGGCAGGCTTTGTAGTACTGGGTCTATATTACAGAATGGCTTTAGCGAGGATGAGTAAGGTATTACTATTCAATCTACTCCATACGTTGCACACTGTTTGCTGTTTATAGTCATGTTTATGTAAAGTACTTACCAAAATATAAATGGCTTAATGCACGGTGCAGGCTTAGTCACGCTCCACAAATCCTTTATAGCTTTTAAAGATTCCTTAGTTAAAGAACCCTTCACACATTGCTAAATGTAGGTATCTGAATTGATGAGCCATTAATTAATGATCCCATCCAAAATTCTGGCACCTGGGTAATCAAAGACCTTCTTTTTGGCCATCCGGCTTCTGTGCACCCCTCTTATGTTGAAGACCCCCACCTTCAAGGCAGTTGCAGAGTATGAAGAGAATATGAACCTGTCCCCAGCCTTCCTTACACGAGGCTGCAGGCACAAGACACGGATTCTGTAGCTCAGAAATCACTCCTTGATTTGGAGTGGAACGGAACGGCCTGGGGAGGGATGGTGCAGTACCCACTCTGGCCAGGGGGAGGGGTGCAGGTCCAGTAGTGGTGTCTTTCTCCAGGGCAACAAAGAGCAATTCCCATAGGAGCGCCAAGCTCCTGCCAGCGTGCACAGGGCCAGGCCCTGGGACTATTTGGTCACCTGAGCATGAAGACACCCGCTCAGTACTGTGACATTGAACATGGTTTCTCACTCTCCCTTGAGGCTTGGCTTGCCTACCCTCCCAGATTCTGTGAACTATGCAAAATACTGATAGCTAATCTCATTTCTTCCCTAAAATAGTGAGGCTTGGCTTGCATTGCTGCCCATCAAGAACGCTCACGAATACATGAGCTGAAGAATGTGCCTTACAGAAAGCCTCGTGAGTGCAATCTGTTCTCACCTGGGCTAGTGATTCATTGTCCTCTCTTCATCATGACTCATCTCAACCGAATGGGAAATGTATACTTTTCCACATTTTAGTATTTATCAAAGTTACGCATTCTTGTCTCAGACCTCATCTGCTAGGAGACTTATTATTAATTAAGCTTTCTGGTTATTCTCACACAAGAAAGGAATTCTCTAGATACATGCACTCAGGTTACTCTTTTCATATTCTCCAACTGCCTATACAGAATCGTGTAAATCAGTCTCCCCAGAATAAATCCAGCCCAAGATACTTAAAAGACTTAAGGGCCGTAGGACATCCCACTTGTCCAGGAAGTAATCCTTCTGGGGTCAGCCTGCCTATCAATGGCTCCTTGCAAACCTCACTAGAACTATTCCCTGTCTCTGGTTTACCTTATCCTTCTGGTCTGTTCTACACAAATATTGAAATTTATGACTATTGCTATAACTAATAGTCACTATGATATCATGATTCTCAGTTTATCAGATGGGTGGATGGCTTTGATGGATATGAGTCCCTTCTGAGAGATGATGGAATATTTTCTCTCAGAATATACCAAGCCCACAGCTGAAGCCTTCTCTGCTGGGAGCACGGCCTGGTGTCCTGTGTCTCCTCTGGAAAGGCCTTATAAGCATTCAGCTCAGCAGATGAAAATAGAACCATATCACATTATACAATGTCAGAATACTGTTAGCAATGGAAAGAATTTGCAAGCTTCCCCAGACAAGGAAAGAAAAAGTATTAATGAAAAGTTTAAAGAATAAGAATAGATTCAATATTCTAAGTACAGAAACTTCTGTATTTCTTTCTTCTGAGACAGAAATCTAATGGCAAACTATTTCTAGCCAAAGTTGTCCAACAAGCCAATAAGCAGAGCTGGAGAATCTGGGAAAGTTTTCTTATGCAAAATGAAATAGAGTCTTTAATTCATGTGAACAAATTAAAAGATTTTCACAAGTGAAGTTAATTTTGATCCTGAACTAGCAATAAGTAAACAGAAAACTAAACATGCAAACAGGCTACGATCATCAGAGAGCAAGACAAGAATTAGTTTCAGGCAAAATACGTGCTTGTTTGGGATAGAAAAAGCAGAAAGAGACTTCTGTCCATCAAAGGTGGAACGATTTCAGAGAAAAAAACTACTTCATACCGTATGTAGGTAGGTGGCACCTTCTGTAGTTACACTGAATTTCCTCTACGTCCTTGGCCCAGAAGATGCCAGATGAAATGTGTGTGCATAAAAGTGACACAGAGTAGCAGAAGACACCACCACTCTGAGGTGGATGTGCAGTGGGGGCATGAGAAGAGTTTGTAGGGGTCTATGAGGAGTGTTGGAGGAGCCATCTTGACAAGATGGCGGATGGACAGATGCCCGATGATCCTGACACCAGATGTCTACAGCTTCTGTATTTGTCATGCTGCCTTGGTGCTTGAGGACTTGTTTGAAATCCTTAGAAAATGGGAACTAAGATGAAGTTTATGCTTATCCAGAAAAGAAGACTTAGTGTATAAATTAATGGGCCTATTGAAACTAGTTATATTTATATTTGTAACGTGCCTACTGTGTGTGTATATGTATACAGACATACACCCATTATATATACTATATGTGTGTATGCATGTATTATGTATGATATATATACACACTATGTATATACATGATACATATATATGTGTTTGAAGGAAGACATATGTATAGGTGTATAGGTATTAGAACATGTATATACCTTGTTATGGACTCAGTGTCTGTACCCCCGTCTGCCAATGTGATGGTGTTATGAAGTGAGGCCTTTGTAGATGATCAGGTCATGACGAGGGAGACCTCATGGATGGGATTCGTGTTCTTAGGAAAGCGGCCTCAGAGAATCTCTCACATTTGTCATCATGTGAGAACACAGCGAGAAGAGGGCAGCAGGTGCAGCAGGAAGAAGACCCTCGCCAAACCCCAGATTTGTGACACTTCGATGTTGAATTCCCGGTCTCCAGAACTGAGGGAAATAAACCCCATAGACTGCCTCTCAGTCTATGGCACTTTTGTTCCAGCCACCCTATAGACTAAGACATGTGTATTCAATACTCCTCTGATTTTGTTATTATATATTTAAAGACTAAATGTCAAAAGATGTGAGATCAATTTATTTTAATCGCCAAAAGACTACTAGCACAAATTAAAAATAAATGGTGGTAATTACATTTCACAACCAGAAAACATAGATGAGTCATGGAAATGTGTCCTTATTTAAGCAGAAAATAGATGAAATTGCTAAAATAATACTCAAAATGTCCAGGGAAACAGATCCTATAATAAATTTGCTTAACTATTTGTAAAGATATGTTAAAGCGACCTCCAGGACATATTTCTTTTAGAGCAAACTGCAATGATTTTAAAATAGTATGTTTATAATTGGACCCTAAAATATTTTTCTAAAATCTTAGTATTAGGAAGACAAATGCAAAAAGGCATCAAGTCTGAACTTCTCACTTTGTTATGTGTTTTTTCTCAGAGCTATAATAATGTGCTTGTAACACAAGTATTAGCCTGCATCAGCACTGCCTTGATCTTGTCACTGTCCATTTGCCAAGTGATCCCATGGTCACTGGGCTTCACTGTGACCCTCACTAAAATGCCACTGTTCACTTGTGTGTATCTAAAATCTCTCTGGCACAAATTGGAATCACTAGCTCCTCGCCCCTTTGGAACCCAGGGTTCTTGTAAATTCTCGAATCCATGTTTAAATCACAAATATAAATTAATCAATAAAACAATACTATCATGCTAGAAGAATGTGATAGGACCCTCCATAGTACAGTACCAGACTTAAAGTCAAAGATTTTCAGAGTGTGATGTAGGGGCTTCCATCAAGCCTCTGACTGAAGAGTATGGTATAGCCTCTGTGAGTCCAGAAAGATGAAAAATAGAGATGTCTGAATATTTAAGAGTAGGAGTGGCCTTATTTACCTGATTCTAAGTCCTCTCTTCACATGATTCTAACACTTCATATTGAATGAGTATGGGAGAGTTTTCTTTTTGCTTTCCAAAAGCTACCAAAATTTCCATTTTCTTTCTATTTTTTTCTTAATCCATTTACTCTCTGGTTTTTTGGATGATGACTTTGTATTTTGTCTTCTCTATCCAAACACTTAACTCCTCTCTCCTAAGTTCATCTCACACATGACTGTTTCCTGCTTCACTGAGAAAATAGGAACAACGAGAAGAAAAAACCTATAGGCTCCTGACATCACCATGCACAACTATGAGGCTCCCTCTCTGTGGATTCTGCCCTTCATCTAGGATCTTCAATCCTCTTCATCTAGATGCATTTCTCTGCCACTGTCTACAGTTAAGCTTGAACACTAAATACCGTTGCCTCCCACTTTCCAAGCAGAAAAGTTCAGAAAGCCCCTCCATTATCTCTTGCATAATCACATTTTCTCCATCAGCTGAATCATTTTCTTCAGCAACAACAACAACAAAAGTTCTGATCTTGGAAAAAAAAAAAACCTCTTTTGCTTCCCACATCTGCCTTCAGAAACCTCCCCTCTTCTCCACCCTCATTTTCTGTAAAACTTCTGAAAGGGTGGACTTACTCCATTTCCTCTCCTTCCGTTTTCTCTTTAATCCATTTAAACCAACTTTTGTTCCTACCATTTCACCAGAACTTAACATGGAAAGATCTATCACTTCCATCTTACAAAATCTAAAGGTAGATTCTGAGCTGTTACATTAATTGACCTGTAAGTAGCATTTGAAGCCACGAATACCTTCCTCTTTACCCTGTTCCAAAATGCCACTCTTCTGATTTTCCTCCTCCATTTCCATTGATCCGTCCACGTGTTCTTCACTTGCTCTTTCTTTATCCCTCTCCACTGAATATTGGGATGCTCCAGATCTAGATCCTTCCCTCACACAGTCTATTCTTTGTCTTCTGGAATTTGAGGGTTTTAATCAACATGCCAACAACTTCTAAATGTACATATCATACCTGGGTTTCTCCCTTAAACTCCAGGCTCAACTATGCAAGAGTACGCACCACATCACTACTGGGATGGGCATAACACACATCTGAAAACTTTTTAAATTGAACTAATCATCCCGATTTCCTGTCTCTCCAGTTAACAGCACCTCTATACCAAAATCAAAGGTGATCGCATGCTCTTCTTGCTATAAAAACGATATCAATATTTACCTTCTAACCTTCTCCATGTTACTACTCAAACTGCAAATAACTCTTGCCTATTTTTATTTTAATAGCTTTCTAGCAAAGATCCTTGCTTCCTTCTTAACTCTCCTATAATCTGTTCGTAACACTGAAGTTAGAGCGATCTTTTAAAACACATGTCGGACTACGCTCCTTTGCTCAAAACCCTCCCGTGATTTTTCATCTCATTAAGAGTAAAAGTCAAGTCTTCGCGACTTCTAGCACACGGCTGAGTGTCCACACGGTCTCTCTGACTCATCCGCTCCTGCTCACCCCTCGCTCTGTTCACTGCAGCTACACAGAATTCGTGGCTCTTCTGTGGCTGGATACTTGCCCCCAGATAATCTGAAGGACCGTCTCTCATCCTCTTTAGGTTTTTGCCCGCAAGCTACCATTTCAATGAAACCTAATTTTCCAACCTGTTTACATCAACACACACGCACACACCAACACACACACACAGAGCCTCTGTACTTCTATTCCTTTTGATTTTGTATTTCTCGGTAGAAATTTTCATCACCTGAAACATATCATAATTACTTACTTCCTTGGCAACCTTCCCACCTTCGTGGAACACGAACTCGATAAGGTTAGAAAACATTTGTTGTACGAGTGAATGAGAAGCAGTCGGAAAAATGATGGTGCGTTTTAGAGTCGAGAGCACTTCAGGATAGAGGAAATACAACAAATCCTACATTTTAAGTGTAGGCTTTTGAGATTATTTTTGAACGAGTTAGGGACATAATTGCAAATATTCACATTACAGTAGAAGTGCATCTTATTCTAGAAAACTGCCGCTATCTCAGCTCAGCCCTCAATGGCATTCAAACGTATCTCTTCTAACCGTGGTCACATCTCGATTCTTTTCCCTGGAGCAGCTATTTTAAATACTAGTCCTGTTAATTCACTTACATTTCCTAAATCACCTCATTCTCAACAGATAATCCCAGCTTTTACTTCAAAAAGTTATTAAAAGTGAAAACGCCCCGGCAGCCTGAAATTCTGCCTTCTACAAAAGTCGGTTTGCAATAAAAAGTCTACACAGTGGGAGGGGAGTGCGGACAAGAGACAGAGAAGGAGTTCTGATTATATTTTTGTTTTCTTTCTCGTTCTATGCAAGCGAAGTACCATACACCTGTTGTCCCTACCGTTTCAAGCAAAAATTTCTTCCCTCCTAGTACCAGTATCGGTTCATGCATATTTATTCCATATTCTGGGTTATAATCCAATTATACTTCATTTTCTGGTCAAATTGTGCAGCTTTGGCCACTAGTAATGCTTTCGTTTGTCTCCTGTGCGCCACTGATATTATCATGGGTTGGCGATTTTTGTTGTTGTCATTTGGTTGGTTGTTGGTTGGTTTTAGGACTTCCTTACTTTTGGGCACTATAATATGTTCCAGACTTATATATCCTTTGTCCTGTCTTGGAATCACTCATTTCTCCGAAGACTCTTAATTCCTATTCTGCAAGAATAATATGACAAACCAAAATCTGGGTGATCTCAGCTGACAGAGAAAGGAATTATGTATGTGTATACTGCTCTGTGTGTATATCAGTATCTATAAATGTGTCTGTAAGTAACCATCTCTTTATATATTAAGCTTACGGTGAGGTTATTCTGATGTGTCCGACTCTAATCCATAACCACAGGGATCATTCCAGCCATCTTTCTGGTTTACCTGCTTTCTTCCATTCCAACACTGAGAAATCTGGTTCCTATCATCCTTCATCCGTCTATATATTGTTCAGGTCCAGAATACGTGTATAGCAATTTAAGAATTGCTTCCCAGACTCCAGTGGAAAACAACTTTGCTAACCAGAGTTATTAGAGTAATTCTGTGTCTTAGGGTTATTAACAACCATAACTACTGCACATGAAAACTGCAAGTATTACAGAATAAATACATTTAAACACTCAGTAAAGAACCTTTCATATACCTAGTATCCTGTAGTTGTTGGCATTTGTTGTTTTATTACTATTAATTAGTAGGACATGTGTTTTCTAGCCCGACTCTTCTGTATACTAGGTGGGTCACCTTGACTAGGTCATTAACTTCTTAAGAATATAAGTATCTTTGGGACGCCTGGGTGGCTCAGTTGGTTGGACGACTGCCTTTGGCTCAGGTCATGATCCCGGAGTCCCGGGATCGAGTCCCGCATCGGGCTCCCAGCTCCGCGGGGAGTCTGCTTCTCCCTCTGACCTTCTCCTCGCTCATGCTCTCTCTCACTGTCTCTCTCTCAAATAAATAAATAAAATCTTTAAAAAAAAATATATATATATATATAAGTATCTTTATTGTTAAAAATGTGAGCAATACCAGGTGGTGGGTATTATGGAGGGCACGGCTTGCATGGAGCACTGGGTGTGGTGAAAAAATAATGAATACTGTTTTTCTGAAAATAAATAAATTGGAGAAAAAAAAATGTGAGCAATACAGAAAGGTCTTTCAGAGTTGGTATAAAGTAAGCCAGAGCTTATTTAAAAAGGGTACCTGGGTGGCTCAGACTGCTAAGCATTTGACTACTGGGTTGGATCATGGTCCTGTTCATGGGTTCATGGGATCAAGCCCCACACTGGAACCTGCCCTTGGCATCCCCACTGCTTCTGTCCCTCTCCCACTGTCTTCCCACTGCTTGTGCTCTCTCTCACAAATGGAAAAATATTTTTTTAAAAGGAACACTGTATATTCTACATGTTGATTATAAAATTGTGTACATACATCTCTACCTATCAACCTATACTTCTCCTTATGTCTATATCAATACAATGGTTTTCAGATATTTTAGTAACTGATAAAGTTGCCACATTTTGGAGGGTGTTGAATTCACAGCCTATTTTTTAAGAACTTCTTTGTTCATTTGAAATCAATGACACATTTTGAGGGGTCATGAATTCACAGCCATTTTGTAAGAAATTTTTTGTATTTGAAATCAACTCAATACACTAAGTATACTTATGGGTTAATCTTCCATTCCTTTGTCTTAGTTTTCCTCCAGTTGTTCTAGTTATTTTAACCATGCTATCAATATTTCTAACATTAAACATGTGATATTTGTAGGTAGGAACATTTTCACCCCATCGCAATATTTCTTGTCTGAGGAGGTCTGTTTCTTAAGCCTTTGTAAGCTCCCAACACAGCCTTTGTTCGTCCCCTGGACATATCATATGCGACCTGGTTGCCTGATCATAGTCAGTGATCCTCCCTCTTGAGTGAGTGGAGTTAATTTCCCCATAATCCTCCGCACCCAGGGGCAGTAACTACTCTGTTTCTCCACCTCCTTCTACGAAAGCCGTATGTGGCTGGGCGAGAAGCAGGTGCTTTGTGAACTTTCTCCAGGCGGTTTGCCTGGAGATGCCTTGACTTTTCTGTGGAGGAGGAGAGAGCAAAGTCATTCTGAACACCCCACTCAGGGCTGGGGCTCTGCAGGTGGCCTTGCCGTTGTCATGTTTAGACGTCACCATTCTAAATGGTCTAAGGCTTGGCCACATGGTTAACTATTTCGAATATCAACTGCCTTAAGTTATATCCTCTGTCTCATCCTTGAGAAGTTATAAGACTGATCCTTTTTATTCTCTACTTACTGAGGATTTAATTACTTTGTTTCTTATTTAGCAAATAGTTTATAACTTCGAGAAAAGAAGTGCTATGTATTACATCCGCTGGAAAGCTCAGGGTGCCATGTTACACTAATCCAGGGATTACCACTCACAGCGTCTTTCATGATAAATGTACCCCCCCGGAGCACAAGTATGCAGCATCCCAACAAATATGTCAAGTGAAAAATTACCTGTCTTATAGTACAAATGAGTATATTGAATGGCTCTTTAGAGATTCAAGAATTATTTCATAAATCCACAACTAATTCTGAACATTTATATCAACTCTTTTTGTCCATGCTTTTGTCTTAAGATAAATTATATTAAATAGAAATAAATAACTGAGGTACTAACACACGCATATGCATACACACGCACACATGCTGCGTGCCCACGCACATGCGCGCACACACACACACCTGTATCTTCTCATACCACAATTATTCACTTCAAGGCAGCATGTATTAGAGACACTGGAATATGATAAATCAGGGCAATTCTTCTTTGAGTTTTATAGTATCTTGAGTTGCTGGCGTTTGAGAAAGGGAAGGAAATAGTTACATTTGGATCTTGCTTCCTATTAAGCTTGGATCTGTTCTACACCACAAATACCATCATCCCGATTGACAAAGGCGAGGGGCTTGTGAACTTAACAGATGGCCTTTTCATAATTCCCCTCCTCCCAATTTTTTAAACTGGTTCGGCTTGTCTTCAAAGCTGTCTTGGACACCTGTTTTAGTTCAGCACAATATCTACAAAAGTATCAGGAATTGTGAAGTGTATCTATAGAGAATTCAGAATGCCCATGGTGTGAATTTCCCCAGGTTCTGTATACTATAAGGAAGACTCTTGCTATGGAAAGCACAGACACACAAAAGGACAGGGCACACTCCCTGGCCTCAGAAATCCGCTGTCCAGCTGGAATTACTGAACACACAAGCACAACATGGTTAATATGCCATAGTCATTGGAGAAAGTAGGGAAAGAATTGAGAAGTAATTCCCTTTAAGGGAGTGTTACCTACGTCGGCTTCGTTAATTGTGCCTGTCGACTTTGTAGATCCATAGGACCAGAGTAAAAGTGGCCAGGCTGAACACCCGAAGGAAGGTTTAAGAAGTAATTGATTCAATAAGGATAATTTAATAGCCCGTCCATGAAATTTAGATTAGGAATATGTGCGTGCGCATGTGTGCTCTTGTCTGTGTATCTAATCCGTCCATCAGTTCAGACCAGATTAGTCCTCACAGCCCTAGTTGTAGAGAGCAATAAAGCAGTAGACAGATACATAGCATCTAAGTGAAAAACCTGAAAGATTCCACCGACTAGGATGAAAAGAAACCCCTATAATTTCTTTTGTTTGTGATATAAAGGATTGTAATTATACTCCTGCTAAGAGACTATAAAAGAAAACTGATCAGTAACTTGAGTCACGTGGTAAATAATAACTGTTCTTAAGGTTAAGTAAAGCCCCTAATCTTCCTAGGGTCGGCTGCTGGGCAGGGCCTCACACAGGGAAGCTGAGAATCAGATGACAGTCAGGACCGGAACACTGGTCAACCTTTCTACGAGTAACCAAACAGAAGGTAGAGAATATAGTGATAATTTACATTCCCCCAGAGTGGTGCCAGGTTTTTCCACCAGCAGCATCTGGTTTTCCCAGAGCAGAGCTTCTACAACTTAAAGGTGAATCACTTGAGCATCTTGTTACAATGCAGGTTCCAATTCACCTTTGTCTACAAAGGAGTCAGATAACTTTATTCCAGCAAAAGCTTGGGAGATTGTGCATACCATTTGGGCAGTTTGCGTAGCAAGGCTCAGGGAGCTTTCTGTCCCAGGCCTGGAAAGAAATAACGGGCTCGCTGCTTCTGCCGCTGGAGGCTTTAGAAGAGGACCCGTGAGGGGATACACCATCTCCATTCCAACCGTATTCAGATCCAGACAAAATCCTTTTCTGATGGGGCAACCAGATCCAAAAAGTGAAGTATAGTATAAAAGAAAAAAAGTTAGAATTTTCATTAATTTAGTAGTTTCCCAATCCAAGAAAAAATACAGACCTTGTGCTTTTAGAAATGTGTCTCATGGTCTCTCTCTCTCTCTTTGGATTCTTCCTCTCTTGCTCCTTTTCTCTCTCTGTCCCCCCTTCCATCCCCACCCCCATTTTGTTCCCCTTCCTGTCTTCACTTTGAAGTTCCTATCTATGGACCCCCTGTGGGTCATGCAAATTACAACTGTTCAGACCATTCCTATTTTTGTAATTTTTCAGTAACTTTGAAATTATTTCCAAACAAAATGTTCAGAAGAGGTTTCATGCAAAAAGAATGAAAAGAACAAAGTGATGTAATCACAACCCAAACCCATTTCTGCTGAATCACATTATTTCTTCATCATCTGATTTTGCATTTCACACACACACACACACACACTCATATATATACATTCTTATACACACACATATACATGTATGCATACGGTATGCTTAGGCTTACTTTTTGTGTATGTATATATACTTTTTATATATGTCTACATGCCTAGATTTACTTTTGGTGAGTAAAAACAGTATTTTATATCAAAGGATTGTTCTATGTACTGTTGGCAATATTTCATACACGGAGGAACTGATTAGTTAAGTTTACAATCAGTATTGCTCTCATAGAAATAGCTGTGCCCCATTTCTCTCTTCTCTGGGACATTTATTATTAGTGCAGATGTTTTGGAAAGTAGGTTAATTTCTTGAAGTCATGCTTTGCTTATGTTTATATTGAGGTTTTTATAAAATATTATTTTGCCTATCTTTGATCTTTCCAAGGATTATTCCTTTAATATTTCATGATGTAAAGAAAATAATCACTTCATTTATGCCACTCTCTTTTTCTTATATTACTTTCAATGTAAAGATAAGCCGACTACAGTTTTTTAAGTGCCAAATCGTCCCTTGTCAGCAATTTTATCTTAAATGCACCTTAGATTCAAACCTATTCTTTGGGTTTGGAATTAAAAATAGATTCTGGCTTAATAATCCAGTTTTTCTAAAATTTTTCAGTTTAACATTTCAAGTCATCTTGGTTCTAATTATTATAAAAGTCTAAGCTAGCGCTGATGCTTTGTTGGCAATAAAGCTGAACATAAAACATTTTTTTTCCAAAGGAAGCGTAAAAGTAAATCACTTTAGAGGGAGAGATTTGAAAGGATTGTTAATAGCTTTATAAACACCTCCACAATGTTAGAAGAACTGTGAGGAGTGTTTTTTAATAGTTGGGCTGGGAAAGAGAAAAACAGAGGACATGTTACAATGCGAAAGGGAATTGTTAAATTTGTTTCCAATGACAGCACAGGCACTTCTGGAAAATAAGCAAATCCATCTCCAGATGTGCCCCCTCCCGCCCCACCCCCACCCCTCCTGCGGTGCCACGAAAATGGAGATGCATTTAAAGTGTGGTGGAAGCTTGCAGGTTTGCTCATGGATATTGGCTTTTTAAAAATAGGCACTTAAAAATTTCAGATGAGCTCTGTTACAGAATTTAGTCCCAGTGGCAATGGCCTCTTCCTTTCTCTGCTTCTTTGCTCTGACGGCATCGGCTGACAGTTCTAATCACCCTTTCCATGGAAATGAAAATTATAATGACATTTGTTCTAAGAAATTCATGGAAACAATTCAGTGACTTTATTCACATATTAGTAAAATGAGCGATTTGGATTATTCAGCTTTACATCGGCTTCTAAATCATTCGTCTTTTTTTTTTTTTAAGATGAATGTGAGTTCAAGTTGAAAATGAGCTTACATTGTTATTTGAATTAATTATAGATAAAGGGTATTAAGTAGACTTATGTTGGTTTATTGTCATGGTACTAAATTATAGTGGGCTTAAATGGTTATTAGCGATATAGATTTTCCAAAATTATATTAGAAATTATGGTTTAAAGCTTAATTTCAGGCGTGGCGTCTGCCGCACGATCATGGCTCTCCAAGCATCAGTTGGTGCGTCCATGGTAGAATTCCCATTTAGATTAAAAACTAAATTTCAAGCCAAAAAAGTGTGCATGAGAAGTCCAACAGTCAAGAAGTGACATAAAAGGGATCCCAAGTAAGGTGGTTTTCATATAAATCTTACATTGTCTTCCAACAACACAGGTCCCCTTAACATGGACGTGTGGTTAGTTCATGAACACAGAAGTAACCTCTGGTCTAATTTCTGGAAAGAAAGAATTCAGAAGAATGTTAGCATCCAGTGCATTCAGATTTAAATATCTTGGGCTAAGCACGTGCTCTTTATCAGTAATAATGGAAAGAAAGGACATTAAGAGTTCACTTGACGTTGGATTAGACAGGAACCACCTAACCAGAATCTTCGGGAATATATACGATGACTTTCATTTGACAAATAAAATGCAATAGTAATCAATACAGAATAAAGAAAGAATGAGACAGAATGTGTTAAACACATATTAAAATACACTTGCCCTATATTAAAATATGCTTTATTGACCTTGTACCTTGTAGGCACTACCCTGTTACTTTTTTAAGGTGATTTCTTTTACAACTAGAAACAGACTGCAAAAACATTCAGATTTTTACCTTTTGCAATAGTAAATTCTTAGCCAGACCAAAGTAATAAATGTATATGGAATTACTTTCAAGTCTCAGCTAAGGTATCTGTTTTCCTATTTCCATAAACAGATCTCAACCACTTATACAGCCTCAAAATGGTCAGAATAAGAACAGATTTAAAGAAAATTTCATCACCTTCTTCCATGTGCCGGTTTACTAACGTTGAATTCATTTTTTGCCTGATAAGCTTTGATTTTCCACATAGAATATTAATACAATGGGCTATGATAATAGAAGTGCTTTGTAGCTCTCTTGACTCTCTTTTCTCGGCAACCAGTAAAGAAACTGACCAGACCTTCACCTGTTTTGTGTCTTGTTATATATTAAAGTTCTGAATCTCATTGCTTGTGAGTTCTATAGCCTTTGAGATGTTGTTTTTAATTTTTCTCGATGATGATGATGTCCAAGGCAAGTGATACGTAGCATCCTCTCGTGACCTCCTAGGTATCATACATACTGCATCTTCTTTGACTCTGAGGGTGTCTCTTTCAGTTGGAGGCAGAAGGCAATATGATACTGTATCACTGGGACAGGACTGCGCTTGTCCACTCTACCTTCTTTGCGTTGGCTCTAGCATAAGTTCTCTTCTTGCACAGACATAAAAGAAACTTGTCCCTTAACATTTCACCAGAAAAGCACTATTCAAACACTTTTTGTCCAACTAGGATTTGACACTGCTCTCAAA
The DNA here is from genome assembly GCF_020171115.1 of Neogale vison. Lineage (NCBI taxonomy): Eukaryota > Metazoa > Chordata > Mammalia > Carnivora > Mustelidae > Neogale > Neogale vison. The sequence goes on from NC_058093.1 coordinate 133,226,280, forward strand.
TTCCACAGACCCCGGGTAGGCATCTTTCAAAAGTTCAGTTAGACTCACCATCATTTTCTGTCCAATTCCATTTACACACGTATATACCAACCCAAACACCTCTCTTTATGCGACGCCGTTTACGAGAGAGAGGAAAAGAGCAGAGGGAGGCAAATCTCCAAGGTGAAAAGAACCTTGTAGTTTGAATAATCTTCTCCAAACGAGCTTCTGATTTGCTTGGAGGGTGATGTGGGGGTGGTGAGGTATGATTGGTCAACCCAACCCATCCCAAAATATCAATCATCAGCAGATGATATAAAGTAAAATAACATATAAGCATAGAACTTACTAGTCTTTCCTACCCAAATCCTTCAGCCAGGAATTACTTCTTATCTTACAGAGCCTGATCTTTGTGCATGTACAGTGTCTGTCTTCAGAACACCTTGCTATGTGAGGTGCATGCAAATTGCATTCGGGTTAACAATCACACGCTGTTCGCCGTTCCCTTCCGCCGTCTGCAGGGCTATTAGGCGATCTCTTGAACAGTGTGTCTGGGTGATGCAATCTGTCAGTCTCCCTAGCAGAGCTGGCTGGAGGGAATGATGCGCTGATCTCAAAGAAACAAAAGACTTTGTTTTGATCGCTGAAAAGAGGACACCTGCAACTGCCAGTATTGGGATCTTCACCTCGCACCTGGTGAATCCAGATATTACAGAGATCTGCTGGTCAGCAAAGCAGAGGAAGAAAAAGTCATGTGATTCTCTCTTTCTATATTTTTCCTCTGAGACCCAGTTAGGTCGAAGGCTGTGATTCAGAAGAATTTGTTCATTTGCCATATGTGATTCTAAAACAATATTATTTTCTTTCAAAACGTGAAACTTTATGGACTCTGGAGTACTCCCTTTTGTTTTTGACAACTGTGCTTACTTATAGGCAACATATTAAGGAAATCAAGAGTTGGTTTCACAATCTTATTTTTAATCCAGATCCACATAGCAGTAAAAGCAGCATACTAGCAACAGAGCTGGATGGAGGGTCTGCAGAACTGCATTTGTGTGACTGTTCCCTTGACTATTGGTGACCTTGAACAAGTCATTTCTGCTCGTTGGGTCTCCTGTTTTTTTTTTTTTCTTTCTTCTTTTTTAAAGATTTATTTATTTGCCAGAGAGAGACACAGTGAGAGAGAAAACACAAGCGGGAGGAGTGGGAGAGGGAGAAGCAGGCTTCCTGCTGAGCAGGGGGCCGTATACAGGGCTTGATCCCAGGACCCCAGCATCATGACCTTAGCTGAAGGCAGATGCTTAACAACTGAGCCACTCAGGCACCCCATGGGTCTCCATCTTCTTATTTGTAAGATGCAAATGGCAGGAAAACTCATTTTGTAAGAGTAGTTTTTCACTGACAGAGCAGAATTACTTGGGGATCTTGTTAACAGTACAGGCTCTGAGGCAAACCCATGGGGACTCTAATTTAGTAACTGAAATGTAGTGAGGGAGAACGTATCGTGTAGTGAGCTTCCCAAGTGATTCCGAAGCCCAAGCCAACAGACTGGCCTCTGACAACAACGAGGGGGGATGATTCCTGTGATCCCTTTAAGTTCTAGATGAAATTCTTTCCTGAGGTAGATCCTGGCTGCATGTTGGAAGTACCTAACACTCCTGTGAAAACTTCCCGATGCCAGGAGCCATGTTGCGGTCTTACGTTATCATCGGACTGGGGTAGAGCCTGGGCAGAAGCATGCTTATAATGCCCCCCAGTGACTCTAAGGTGATTCCAAGGAGGAGACCCCCTACTTCAGCGGGCTTGTTTGGATTTGACCTCCAACTAACGGAGGACCTATTACATGCCCCATGTCTGCCACATGGTACACGCTTTCTGGACAAATATTGTCATCTCCACTGCACACAGGTAAAAGTGGGGCTGTAGGTGAGTAACTTGCCAGAGGTCAAATAGTTACTGAGAGGAAGAGAGAGGAGATAGTTATGATCATCAGTCCCCTGTGTTCCTTCCAGCACACCACACCGCCTTTCATTGGCTTATGGAATAGAAACACTGTACCGACATCAGAATTGGACTAACTAATCAGATCTGGCCCGATTCCCAGTTTTCCTAATTCCTAGAATGATCAAAAGAGTTTCCTTATGGGAACTAAAACTACTACACACTATCAGGGGACTCGGTTTTATGAACTACCCCGGGTCAAATTCAACGGACATAATTATGGAAATAAATCTCAGCACACTTCTTTCAAGTCCCCCTTTCATGACCCGTAGCCAGATTTAGCACTAATACAAAATCCCTGCATTAGGGATCAGTCTTTGAGTCCCAAACCAATTAAGAAATTGCCAAAGTTTTTTGGAATAGATCATGCTGGTTCTGTTTTAGGAAGCACCCTCGTTAGACATTTTAATTAACTCCGACTGTAGGTCAATAAGGCACTTGTAGAAAAGCCAACAATCAGGTTGAGGTTTTCAAAAATGTTAATTTTCTTTTTCTGGAATAAATATTTCTAGTCCAAAGTGCTATAAGATAACCGGGTGGTAAGGTCATAATGTCTCTGAACTATTTCTTGCATTTTCTTGGTAAGTTATTCCATAAATGGGGTAAACATTCACATGTAGAGAATTCGAATTGCTGACTAAGACGTATCTTAGTCACTGAAAATATTCTAAGAACTTTTGGAGGCATTTGGCTTCCTTATTCAATGTTACAATCCGTGTCAAACACTGGGTTTACAATATCATGCCTTTAAGATACGGAGGACGAATATCTGTGGTGACGAGATTACAGATTCCTAATGGAGTTCACGTATAAGCAAGACTGTATTCATAAGTCTTTGACTGAATTTAAGGATTTGTTTACCCCTCTTTTGGGTTTTTTACTTGTTTATTTATTTAAACTTGTAAATATTTGTTTCAGTCTTCAGATCCTGGCTTCTTCCTCCCATCTGGTTTGTTCCCATGCGCTAAGTCACTAACCTCAACCTACTGTTGACTCTTTCTTCACATCAGGCTCTGTTAATCCACCAATAGCTTTTTCAGTGTCTAACCCCAGCTTGCTTTCAATAATTCTAACTCATGATAAGTGCTAAAAGAACTAACAGAAACTCTGTTCAATGTTATTTATAGGAACCATGAAGACAGCCTATGTCTGAGTGACCCAAGATAGGCTCTAACTTTAATGAACTGGTTCACCATCCGTGATTCCTACAAAAGGTCTTCCAAGCCATCCCAAAACAGGTTTCACAAGCCTTGGAAGTCATAAGATTGGCTATGACTTATGACTATATGGCTACACTGACTCGACTTGTGATTTCTTGATTCCTATTTATTGAAAATTTCCTTCCACTCCTATTTCATTGTGTTTTCATCAGGCATGCCACAGCACCATCATTTTAACTGCATTCTGGCTGACAGTCCCTTTGCTTCATAGAGGTGATTTTCTGCCCAGAGACTTAATAGAGAATGCTAAATAGTAGTCTACTGTGTATCTTAAATGGCACTCAAGGAATTTGGGTTTTATCTGTTAAATAAGTTCTGCAAAATTATCTTGTTTATTGACTGGACAGACTATAAATAGAGTAAAATAAACTTGGAATTATTTCATTTGTCAAAGTACATTATCCTTTAAAACACAGATAATGTTATCAGTGTCTTTGAAGTTAATTAGCACTTTTCATTTGTTTTGCTAATCTAATGGGACATACAAAGGGAAAAGTTCTATTACGATTGCACTTATGTTCAGAGTAACTTCATCCTACAAATAAATAATTTTAAAATGTTTATCCTGAAAACTGAGGGGGGGAATCGGAAGTGGGTAATAAGGTATTTTGCTTGATTATTATTAATCTACACATTACACGACATATTATACTATATAGACTAATAAAGGCTGAATTAGATATCTCTAGCTGAGTAGTTTTAAGAGTTTATGAAATTAAGGCTATTATGAAATAGCCTTAAAGACTATTTCATCAGAAGGACACATCTCTGAAGGAAAAACAAAACAAAACACATAATTGGTTTGACTCTTAAGGCTGTTGACTGGCACTTTTGATCCAGCTGTTCCATTTGGTAAAAAAGCAAGTCTTTGGGCTTGTGTAATAATGCAACAGACCCAGTAAAATATAGAACTAAGCGGGACACCTGGGTTGCTCAGTCAGTTAAGCCATTTCCTTCAGCTTGGGTCATGATCTGAGGGTTTTAGGATCAAGTCCCCCATGGGGCTTTCTGCTCAGCAGGGAGACTGCCTCTCCCCCTGCTGCTCCCCCTGCCTTTCCTCTGCCTCCTCCCCTGCTTTCCCCCTGTATCTCCCCTGACCCCTGATCATGCTTTCTCTCCATCTCAAATAGATAAATTAAATATACATATATGTATATATATACATATATATATATATATAAAACTAAGCAAAAAACGTGCTGTCTGTGCACTCATCTTCACACTATAGGAATGAAAATCTTTAATAGTTGTCAATTGCTGCCCACTTTAGCATATCTGAAAGAGTCTTTAATTTGGGATTTAATGAAGAAAAAACAAAAGGTAACTGGAATCACACTATACATATATGTTTATATATATATGTTTATAAACATTTATATATATGTTTATAAACATATATAGAATATGTTTATTCTAGGAATCAATCAACTTATAAAATCATATACAAGCTAAGAAAATTGTTTGTGCATATATATATAAGTACATATATATGTATATGAAGTCTGAATGAGTATAATTACATGTTTATTGTAATAAAAAAAAAAAAACACTTGGATAATGCATAACCAGGAAACAGCCCTCACCAGAGGCCAAATCTGCCAGCACCATAGATCTTGAACTTGCAGCCTCCAGAAGAAACAAGTTTGTATTATTTATAAGCCACCTAGACTAAAGTACTTCATTACAGCAGCTAGAATAGGCTAAGACACAACAAAGGCAGACAGCGCACACACCAGGTCAGCTGGATCGCATTTGATCAACAGTGTTCACTGGCGGAAGTTCATGGAGAGTCTGATGATGCAGCTGACTAGGGTGGTTGCCTAAACCACCGGGCTGGAGAGGCTTTCCACAGAGAGCAGCAGAAGGCCTTGTGTTCTGGGACACCTGCATGGAGGAGTTCAGTCTCAATCAAGCTAACTCTCAGCACTGCTAAAAATTCATTTCCTCCTTAAATCATCTTAACAACCTAATGAGTTAGGTACTATCCTTCCAGCTATTTCTATAGTTGGGTTAGCAGACGCTGAAGGACTGGAAATTGTTGTATAAGGTAGTTCAGACATTCAACCACACCTTTGAATCTTGAACCAAATTTTGTGATACAATACGACCCACATGCTAGGCTTCTTATGTCAATTATAATTTTGGTAGACACTACATTTCTATATTAACAAATATTCAGGAAACAAACATGTTTGAACCATTTATAATTGGTCCATTTGGCTGGAGATTTTGTTTGCATAACTGTAACTCCAGCTCTCTCTTTCCCACACTTTGTTTTAAAATATAGATAAATAGGGGCGCCTGGGTAGCTCAGTGGGTTAAGCCTCTGCCTTCGGCTCAGGTCATGGTCTCAGGGTTCTGGAATCGAGCCCCACATCAGGCTCTCTGCTTGGCAGGGAGCTTACTTCCTCCTCTCTCTCTGTCTGCCTCTCTGCCTACTTGTGATCTCTCTCTCTCTGTGTCAAATAAATTAAAAAAATGAATAATTATAGGTATAGCTGCAAATACAGAGATACACAGACATAGCTCACAGGTACTTCTAAAACCTACAGAATATATTTGTTTCTGGGAAAGACACATAAATGGTAATTTGATGAGTTATGTCCTTATCACAAATGAATGATTTCTAGATAAAAATAATTCCAGATTATAACTAAAAGATTAAAAATTAAAAGATTGTAAACAAGTTTGCACTAGGCTCGCATTATTTCCATTTGCCTGTCATTCCCTGTAACCCTTAATGTTACATTGTGGCATTTCTGCCCAATACGTGCACACTGTGACGTTGTTTCTATGACAAGCATCTTTTCTCAGGTGAGTTTCTCATGGAAGATAGCTGTCTCTGTCTCCTTCTGTCCCTATCTGTCTGTCTGTTTCTTTCTATATCTAGGGTCTCTCTTTTCTTTGTCTCTGGCTCTCCCTACCCCCTCCCTTCCCCTCCCTTGGTAAAAACTGTATATAGTAGCTGGAAGACTTGAGGAGGAGTTTAAAAAGCATTAGAAAGCCACTCCAACTTTCACCTTGCAAGTCTTCATTGAAAACAGCTCTCCCAACTGAGGCCAAGAAATGGTCACATCAAAAACTCTACTGATTAATTCACGGTTTTGGTGCTGTTTCCTTATGGCTGAACCATCCTGAGCTGTGACACAGATGTTAAATTCTCAAAGTAAAGATTTCAGTTGTGCTGAATTATGTTTGCCTTGTTTTGTCATGTTTTCAGAAAGTGTTTTTACCTGCTTTGTCAACTTCAGGTGGCACTTTCCATTAACGCCACTTGCTTGACATCAGAAGAAAGAGGCTTCTACTCGCTTCCATATGAATGCCGCACCTGCTGCCATGACCAGGCTAGGTAGACAAAGCTGGTTACACATTTTCTTCCTGCAGTTTGGGGTTTACTGACACTCTTTCCTGGAAGCACGGTTAGCAAAGATTAGCTCAGCCAACCAAAGGAAAATAGCTCCAGTCCCCCACCCCTTCCTCTACTTACGAGATGGAGAAATACAACCGTCACCTTTTACCCATTTGCGTTAGGTTTCGGATACTATGGGACCAACACACACTCCCCAGGCTTTCAATAGTTTGGAAACGACTATCTGCCACATTCTCCCCCTTCATTGCCTGAATTTTCCAGGGACACTTTACAAATCATTTGAGTTCATTTCGTCAGAAGCATCACTCTCAGCTGAGTGCAGTCTTTCCAGGATACCCCCAGCTGCGGGGTCACGCACACCTGCTCCACTGGTCACTTAGCCCATCGCACATCAACTTCATGAATGTAAGAATCCTCATCGTATGTGAAAGTGGCCTCTGACTTCCTTAACTTCTTCATCCTTGGACTGCTTACAAGAAGGTCATGCGCGTAACATGAGTACCTTCCTTCACGTCACCGATGAGGACACTGCTCGCGGGGACATCTGAAGCCAGGGGACCGTAGGACTGGAGTCCAGCTCATCGCCACGTTCAACTTGCTGTATTAAATGTTAATCTCTCTCCTTGAAATTAACTTCTTAGAAACCCGTATTTTTAGCCTCAAAGTGTTCAGTGTTACTAAGAAGTAGTCAATTACCCGGCCATTTTTCTGTTCCATGTATTTGGATTTATTTTAAATGACTTGCGTTCTCTTTTCACACTGATACCATTCTCTTCAAAAATGACTTGGAATATTGTGTTTGCTCCTTTTAATGCTAAATCTCAGCAAAATACATCATCATTCAGCTGAAATCAGCTTTTTGACAATGTCCTTCCCATTTTGACTGTCACTGTGACTTAGCTGGGTAATTCCAAACCACAGTCCTTATCTCTTTGTTCAGGTTTTTCTGCCTTCTTATTGGTCTTTCAGTAGAATGAGATTCTTTTGCATAAATCTCTTTTGTGTTTTACCTGATTGCAACCTATACTTCATATTTAAACCTTGTCAGCTTCCCAGTCACTGTGTCCTTTCCTGTCAACAGGGGGATTATATATCATCCAGAACAATAATTTTATATTTTGGCAAGTTTTCTGTCTTATTCAGTGCGCCTGTCCAATGTTTCCTACCTAAAAAACAAAAATGTTTTTATGCATGACGCTGCTGCTTTTTCACACAAAATGTTTGAATGGTACAAGTGCATTTTATTTTATCAAAGATCAAAATCTATGATTACGAGTTGTTCAATATTTTGATATTTCAAATTTACAAACTTTCTCCCTAAAAGTATCACATGTATGCAATGGTTATCTTTTCAGAGGACGTTCACATACATTACTTTACTTGTCCTCACAGTATGCCATGAGTTAAGCAGACAGAGCCGATGGCATTAAAACAACCGTTATGGATGTGAAAACTATGACTCTGAGAGTCACTTTGCAAGTGACAAAGTCATACAGTTAGCGAACAAAGAAACCTAAGGAGATGGTACAATTTTTTTTATTAGTGACAAAGTGATTTTTCTAAGGGATCACACTTCACGAATATCAGGCCTGTGAAATGCTTTGAATTTCATTTTTAAGAATCCTCTCTCATTATTCTATCTGCATTCATGCATTTTTTTCAACAAGGAGTGATTCATTTGCCTACTACTTGCCCAGGTTCTGGTGACATACAGTCATGACATGACCCCATAGTGATGGCACTGACCTTGTAGAAGGATGACAAAAACAAAATTTCCCCCCTGTCAGTGAGGGCTAAGTAAAAGGGGGAAAGAGGGAGAGAAACAGGAGACAGAGATGGACTGTAGAGGGTTATTAGTGAAATATTCCTGAAAGGTAGCTTGGAAATGGAGACCTAAAGAAAAAAGGGAGCAGGTCACGTGGTTGTCTGATGAGAAAGATTTCAAGACTTCCTTCTTTCACTCAAAGATTTTCTACCTGTTTGGAATACCACCATAGTATCATCCTTTCCCAAAGCTGTGAAAATACCTTAGGAAGAGGTAGGGATTCTGTTTTAAATAACTATCCCAGCTAGAGTTCTTTATGTAGAGCTCACATCTTCTTCTTTTGCACAGTTTGTATTAAATGAGACTTTTGTAACTAAAAATTGAGTTATACAGAACACTTTGAAGTCCTTACTGTATACCAGGTACAATATACCTTTTTCCAAGTTAATCCTCAGCAACCCACTTGAATAAAGTATTATTCTGCAGATGACGCCATCGTGGCTCAGGGATGATGGGCGATGTGCTCACCATCATGTGACTGAGGGACCAGAGCTTGTGGACTGTTGGACAGCTGTGTGGTGGTAAAGATGCTGACACTTGGACTCAGTTTCCTCCAGTTGCTGCTGCATAGACGAAGATAAAGATAGGGTGAGTCTTAAGCTCTCAAACACCAAGAATAAGTAATATTCTGCTATTTAAAGGAAGTTTTAAGTTATCTTGTCCAAGGGTTGGTCAGTGTGAGATAGATCTAGAAGCTGAACACTTCCAGTACTGAGGCAATGACCACTTCTAAAAGGCTGGCTTTTTTGCTGAGTAATTTATGAGTTTGCTAACGCCCATTACTCCCCAAATGCTTATAGGAATTGTATTTCCTTTTTTTTACATTAATAATTTGTGACCTTTAGAAAAAAACTAACAAACTTAAAATTGCAATTATTAAAATTATAATTTTATCAGCTAAAGATAATTTTTATGAAAAAAACAAAACAAAGTAATCTGTATTTCCTACAGAACATTTTTTTGTGAAAACATATAAATATAAAATAAATGAATGTTTATAAACTTAGTTTCAGTTTATATACTTTACTTATATTGAGAATGATTTTTAATTAATTGACATAGACCTTTATTATTACTGACTACATTGCCCATATTGTGTTAATATTATATTATTAAATTAATATTTATTAGACATATTAATTCTCTTCGAATTTATTAGACATATTATTTAGACATATTAATTCTCTCCAGATTTTGTTTTTATGAAGAAAATGGCTACCCATTTTCATGTATAATATTCTTCACTTATCAGATTACTTTTCTCAATTACATATTTCTTAGATATTGCTGTAATCATTCTTTCCCTACAATTACGTTCCATAATGCCATAATAACACATAAGACAGCCCTACTTCCCAATTTCTGCAAAATACAGTTACACTTTTTACCTGGCTGGTGAACACAGGTGTTCCTAATAGTCATTGAATTAGTATTCTTTTCTCTGCAAAGATACATTCATATGTATAATGCATTTATCAGTTACTGTTTTCATTCAAACTTCAAATTTCTAGCAAATATAATTGGAAAATAAGTGTAGTTTTGTTCTTTATTTTTATTTTATTTTTTATTTTTTTATAAACATATAATGTATTTTTAGCCCCAGGGGTACAGGTCTGTGAATAGCCAGGTTTACACACTTCACAGCACTCACCATAGCACATACTCTCCTGCAATGTCCATAACCCCACCACCCTCTCCCGACACCCTCCCCCCAGCATCCCTCAGTTTGTTTTGCGAGATTAAGAGTCTCTTATGGTTTGTCCCCCTCCAGATCCCATCTTGTTTCATTTATCCTTTTCCTACCCCCCAACCCCCCATGTTGCCTCTCCACTTCCTCATATCAGGGAGATCATATGATAGTTGTCTTTCTCCGATTGACTTATTTCACTGAGCATAATACCCTCTAGTTCCATCCTCATCATCACAAATGGCAAGATTTCATTTCTTTTGATGGCTGCATAGTATTCCATTGTATATATATATACCACATCTTCTTTATCCATTCATCTGTTGATGGACATCTAGGTTCTTTCCATAGTTTGGCTATTGTGGACATTGCTGCTATAAACATTCAGGTGCACATGTCCATTTGGATCATTATGTTTGTATCTTTAGGGTAAATACCCAGTAGTGCATTTGCTCAGTCATAGGGTAGCTCTATTTTCAACTTTTTGAGGAACCTCCATGCTGTTTTCCAGAGTGGTTGCACCAGCTTGCATTCCCACCAACAATGTAGGAGGGTTCCCCTTTCTCTGCATCCTTGTCAGCATCTGTCATTTCCTGACTTGTTAATTTTAGCCATTCTGACTGGTGTGAGGTGGTATCTCATTGTGGTTTTGATCTGTGTTTCCCTGATGTCAAGTGATGTGGAGCATTTTTTCATGTGTCTGTTGGCCATCTGGATGTCTTCTTTGCAGAAATGTCTGTTCATGTCCTCTGCCCATTTCTTGATTGGATTATTTGTTCTTTGGGTGTTGAGTTTGCTAAGCTCATTATTGATTTTGGATACTAACCCTTTATCTGATATGTCATTTGCAAATATCTTCTCCCATTCTGTCAGCTGTTTTTTGGTTTTATTAACCGTTTCCTTTGCTGTGCAAAAGCTTTAGATCTTGATGAAATCCCAATAGTTCATTTTTTGTAGTTTTGTTCTTAAAACAATCAAAAATATTCCTTAATTTTGTTCCTTTCATGTCTTTCTCTTTGTCTATAGTGCCTTTCTCCCTCTACTTTAAATTCCTCCCAGGCCTCATTTGCATTGTCTATGGGACTTACTACCCTCTCTAACCACCTTCAGTATCTATTTATTTCATCACCATCAATAAGTTTCTGTCTCTTCCAATGGGATTCAAGCCAAAGGTTCTGGATATGTCTCATTTCTCTCTACACACAACTGAGACCCAAGGGACCAGATGGCAAAGACAAAATTCTTCTTAATGAGTAAAGAGCAAAAGAAGCTGAAAATTTCACATGTTAAATCTGTATTTCTCTTTCATGTAACATTTAAAATACCCTCAAAATGATAGCATGTTATGGAGGCTGAAAAATGTGATATTTTCAGGAAATAGAGAGAAAGCTGATATAGTGGTTTGAGGTGGATAGTGGGAGCTAAAACTGTGCAAATTATAGACCGCCTTGAATGTACTAGAATAAATTCTAACAACCAACCAAAACAATTTTGTAGTTGGAAAAACATCTTTCTTTAGATATACAACTGGAGAGTATCAAAGATAAAAAAATTTTATAAACCTTTTGGGATTTTATTAGAAAAAAGGAGGGGAAGTGAAAGCAATACAAAAGAAAGCATGGGAAAAGTCTCCTGAGAAAATGTTTATATTTCCCATATTCTCCTCTCTGCCCTCACCTGGAAACTTTTTTTTTTTTTTTTAAGATTTTATTTATTTATTTGACAGAGAGAGATCACAAGTAGGCGGAGAGGCAGGCAGAGAGAGAGGAAGGGAAACAGGGTCCCCGCTGTGCAGAAAGCCCGATGCGGGACTCGATCCCAGGACCCTGAGATTATGACCTGAGCCGAAGGCAGAGACTTTAACCCACTGAGCCACCCAGGTGCCCACTCACCTGGAACTTTCTAATAAATATTTTACACATGCAATCTGTTAAAAAATCAATCATTAATCAATTAAGGATAAGTATAAATTGGAGATTTCTTTAATTTAATTACTATTTGAGTGTCACTTAAAAATACAAACCATTGAACTGAATTCTTTGAAGAGTTAAAAAAAAAGTAGAATATTATGTTTCTAATTATGATAGAGTTGAAAAGATAAGACGTGTCAAAAGAGGTTATGAGTAATAATATGAAACTATTTGCAATTTGGCTGTCCTGAAATCAGATGTATCTTGAGTTTAGCTAAAAATTGGGAGATAAATATCTCTAGAGATCTTTTACAAAAAAAGCAAGTAATATGTTCCAAAAGTTAAGTACCAAATCTCAAGGACTTTGTACACATATTTTTGGTACACATGTAATTAGTGCAGCTGTCTTATTATCAAGTTCTTAGCAAATCAGTAGTGATTAGAGAAACTGCTATAAGAGAGAAAAACTATCAATAAAAATCTGTAATGGAAACAATAAATAAAGTAAATCAGACAAATATTGCTTAGGAAGAATTGTAGTTTTAGGCAACCTATGGTATTATCTTGGAGAAACCCTAGATACACTAATAAAATTAAAAAACACTAGAAAAACATATCAATAGTGATTATACTAAGCCACTAAGAAAACCAATGAATTATTTTTTTTATTCCCAGAAAAGTCTATTTTATTCCCACAGAAATATACTCTATATTTTAAAATGTGTTATCCACAAGGGCTAAAATAGTAATAATAATAAAAAGGTTAAGCCAAAAGGAGTAAATCTCCACTTAACCAGAAAACTTATTTTATGGAATAAATTATTTTTCAAAGGAGGTTTTGAAAAGCTGAGTTTTTATTAAATGGAAATGAATCTAAATAACTATAAAATAATGACATGCCATAAGGTAAAACATGATTAAATACAGAGGAAATTGCTCGAGGAGCTGAGAAAGCATCTGCGTGATGGGAAGTTGACACTTACGAACATTTTCAACTAGGTATTGGAAACCAGAGAAGATTTGGACAGGCTAATAAAAAAGAAAAAAGTTGATAAGAGGTTAAGATTGCAAGTGCCTTATCAAGAATTTCAATAAATGCATTGTATATTCAAGAGACAAAGAGTAAAAAGAAGTAGCTGACACTGGGTGTTCATATATAGGAATAATGAAATATTACAATGTCAGGGAAGAGTTTTTAAAATATGGAGTTGATATCCTTTGTAGTTCAACACTTGGGAATGCAAAGTTATTAAAAGGTTTTGTTCAGTAGGGAGACTATACAATCACAATAGTACTGAGAATGGAATGGGGCACCACTATTTGAGAAAGAAAGAAATGTAATCGGGATGAAGTGGAGATGAAAAGAATTACAAAGGGCGCCTGGGTGGCTCAGTGGGTTAAGCCGCTGCCTTCGGCTCAGGTCATGATCTCAGGATCCTGGGATCGAGTCCCGCATCGGGCTCTCTGCTCAGCAGGGAGCCTGCTTCCCTCTCTCTCTCTCTGCCTGCCTTTCCATCTACTTGTGATTTCTCTCTGTCAAATAAATAAATAAAATCTTTAAAAAAAAAAAAAAAAAAAAGAAAAGAATTACAAAGAAAAAGCTATTAGTAAAGATGTTAATAGTAATCCAGGCATGAAGCTGGCAGTTCCAGTGGGAATGGAAGGCAAGGAACCTTTTTCGGCTCATAGACTATCTGAGGTGATACCATGTGTCTTAGAGATGAGGACTCTCCGAGAAGAAAAGATGGATAATTTGTCCAAGGTCATACCTCTAGTTAATGCTGAAACCAGAGCTAGAGTCCTGGTTCTCAGCCTCAGGATATTTTCTATCATGATACCTACATAAATTATATTTTCTTCCTTTTTTTCCCTCAAAAGCATTAGTCTTCAGAAACTGGGCTAAAAGCCAAGCATTTGATATTTTATTTCCCAGTGTATCCAGAATTTTTTTTCTTATTGTCACTTAGCCTAACTGTGTCTTTCTTCTACACTTCTTAAAATAAAGGCGTAAGAACTTTCCTGCCAGATAATATTCGTGGAGGAGAAACACCATTCTTCTGAGAGTGAGGCTGTATCAATGTGACTCGTCGCAAATGGAGCCTATTGTAAAAGACACAGATGTCAGCCAACGTTCTTCCTACTGTGATGGATTTTGCTATGAGTATCACGAGGAGGGATGTGCATTATTTACAGAAATATGTGTAATTTCAATTTAATCTCTATAGAAATTTAGATTTCCATTGAGCTAGCCATAAATCTTCATTAAAAAAAATTAGAAGAATACATATAATCAAAAAGGATAAAAGGGGACTTTTTGCAGACCATTTCCACCTTGTATTATCTAGTAACTCATTCTCTTGACTTCCTTTCTGTGCTGGTCTATTCGGTTCAGTGCTGAGTCAGCAATGACCTTTCTGTAAAGCCCAACCGAGTCTGCTTCCTTCCCCCGAGTTAACTTCTCTTTAACCTGCTATCTGACAGCACCAACACATCTTTCTCTCTTTAGCAGTGTGTTCTGTTTTTTTTTATTTTGATCAGATTTTATTTGTGTCAACATAACACATTCTTCTAGAGGCCCAGAGTTCGTGTTTCCCTTCAGTGTAGCCTCAAGATCCTTTCCTGGAGTTCCCTGTTGGATTATATCCCATTTTATGTTTATGGTTTCATTTGGTAATACTGTTAGGTTTTGTGACTGATTTTGTACCCTCAAATTCCCAAAGTCACCGCTGCAAAGTGGATGCTTCTTTTGTATCCTCAAGATGGCCCTCAAACCAATTGCACCACTGATCATCTAAGAGGGGTCAGCGCGATGGACTTCAGTGGCCTTTTCTCTGTTCTTTTAAAGCCGTGTTTTCCCCCCAGGTGCTGTGTTTCTTTTATGGAGTTTTCAATTTATTTTATGCTCCTGTCTTTTGGATCTGGGAGCAGGGAGTAGGAAATAAACAAAAGCAGAGATTCCTAACAGAGCAGCACTTCGAGATGCCGCTGTTAGTATTGAACTTGCTATGGTTTTATGTCTTCACCTTTATTATTTTTGCCACATTTGTGGGTTTGGTACTTAATTATCTCGAGAAGTTCAATACAAGGGAAAGGATGACTTGACAGGTAGACAGAGCAGAGCGATAGGGAATCTTGGAGCCTTCGGAGGTGGAGAGACAAGCCAGCAAGCAAATGGTTGTGACTGGGTGATCTGTCAGCAGGTAACAGGGCCCAGGGCGTCTGTCTGGGGATTGAAAACAGAAAACTGCACAGTCCTGCAAAAACAGACTACTAATAAGACAGGCACACACACGGTAACTAATCAAAGACAAAGACAAACGAAACAAGACAAGAATCCAGTCACCAGAAGTAGAATAGAAGTTACAGCGGATCTGGTGATTATTAAGGTTTCTCAGGTGTGGAATTTAGGTCCAATATTATCAATAGTTTGCAACCCTGGACACCTGACCGTGAGGTCCTCTGTGTGAAACTGTTCATTATTCTCTCTTTCCCTGAGATCAGTGTTGGTTGGGTCTGGAACCAGCCTATGTCCTCTGGTGGGCTGAAAAGGTCCCTCACGTAATCAGGAAAGACTGGAGAAGTGACGGGCGGCACACAGCTTGGGAAAAGCATTCCATTCAGATTCAGAGTTAGAGACGAAACAGTCAGGGCTAAACCACAAAATGAACTCAGAGAGTAAACAAGCACCCATGGTCAAATTAAAATACGGAAATCATTCTGGGGTTTCTATGATGAAAAATCACCATCATTTTTTAATTAGTCTCTCTATTGTAAAAGGCTGTGTTCTGCTGAAGAAGACATATTATTCCTTTCCACGTAACAGAACTTCAAAACAGCTTGCCACATACCGGAGCAGTGTGGTCAGGGCAGGGGGGGACAGACACGGCCCCCATCGTGCAATCAGTCTTCTTCCCTGTACTTGAGACAGAGCACAGGAGGTGTGTCACAAACAGATCTCGGGTTGCTCCAGGTCCGTGTCAGCTGGTGGAGTCCTCCAGCTCTCCCCGATGACGTCATGCAAAGGTGGTGGGCATTCCCATAAGGCACGGGTTTAACCTGGAGACATTCTTTCCATCGGCCTTGTGACCTTAACACGTGGAGCCTCAAATTCCTGATCTGTAAACAGAGAAGTGTGTCACCTGCCTTACGAGGATGGAGTGAGGGGAGGCTAGCACAGTGCCTGAGGCATAGTAGATACAAAGTCAAGGGCAGCCCTCCTTACTCGGAGTCAAGTGTGGAGTATATGGAAGGATTGCATATCTGTGTTCTCCCTCTGAATGACGAATGGAACTGCTTTTGAAACGCTGGGACTTCCTGGAAAACCCCCAAATTCAACACGACCCAGCTCGCATGAAAAGATGCTCCCTCTGAAAACTGCCTGGCCGGCCCCTCCTTCTGGTACACCATATCGGCAATAGACCATTTCTTGTGGGTTCTCTCAATGACAGTGATGCCCCAAGGTGACAGCCGTTGTTGCAGTTTGCAGAAGCCGTGTCCCTCCTCTGTCACTGATGGTTGCCGGCGACCCATCTCCGTGAGAGGATGCTCGTTTCCGTGGCCGCCGCCGTTCACACTCACACGTCCATTCGCACGTTCCAAGTGTCGCTGAGTAACGACTCAGCATGGCATTGTGTTAGACTCTCAGGAGACATTGGTCACAAAAACGACGAGACGGTTCTAACTACTCACAGTCAAGGAAAGGAGACCGAGATCGTCTGTCTCTAGAGACACACCTAAATTGTTACTTGTTTTTTGTTCTGTTTTGTTTTGTTTTAACATCATGGAGAGTCAGGAGGAGAGCAGACCAGACCTCTGCATCAGCTCTACCCTGTCGTCAATGCCACACATCCCTGAGCCCTTCACCTGTGTCTTCCTTTCTGGGTGGCCTTCATCCGGTTTTCTCCAGCTAGCTCTTCCATCTTCGGTCGTACTTTCACATTTCAGGTAGGGAGAAAAGATGAAGCAACTGAACCTAGATCCGGAAGGCAAAGCTTACTGAGCAATGCCCAGCGCTTAGACTGAATTCTCACTGGCCACATCGTGTCCCATGGCCCCCCATGCTGCCAAAGAAACTGGGCTCAACAGCTTCTGCCTGGTACACTGTCCCTCACCTCCCTCCCCCCCGGAGCAACCTGAGTATCTCAGGTGAGACAGAATGGATGGGAGGAAGCCGTCGGCCGAGTCTGCCACATCCTGCGCCGCCCTGGGCAGATAGGATTTACCGGAACCGGTTGGCCCAACCCATCAACAACTCTCCATGTCAGCTAACTCAATATTGAGTGGTGAGAAGTGCAGATTCTAGAATCTGACTCATGGATCCGCACCCTAGCTCTACCACTTGCCGGCTCTGTGACTTAACAAGGTATATAACAAGGCACCTTAACTTCCTCATTTTTAGGGATGACAATGGTCCCTTACCTCAGACTGTCAGTATGGAAATTGGTTCCACAGACATAGACTGAGCCTTTAAACACTGAATGGGACCAGTAAGCAATTCTTATATTAGCTGTATTTTATATTAATCAAGCAATCTTTTTGTCTTGCTTTGCTTTCCCGCATATATTTCCCTGCTGGACAAAAATGAATGGACCATTGATGTGATTAATTCCAGTTGGCTTGGCAGCTATGCCTCCATCGTACTTTAATCCATTTACTCTTTGGGCATATATCTGTTTTGTGTGAATGGAATAATGGCGCATTTGAGGAAACCAAATCAATCTGCGCTACATAAAATTTCTGTGCCTGCAGAGCTGAAAAACAAGATTCGCCTCAGTGGGGGCAGAAGCAACCTATAAGGTGTGGCCCCTTAAATGGCGATGATAGTGCTCTGCATATTGCTCTGCTCGCTTACCCCTCGGAGGATCTCATATGCTTTTTATTACTTTATTATTAAAAACTTATGAGGTCTTAGTTAATACTCTCTTTGAAAGGCTCCTTAAGACCAAAGACCTACAATAAGCATGATGGAGGGCCAGTTGTGGATTCTGAGTCTGGTTCTACTGCTGACCCTCTGTTGGGCAATCTACGCTCTATTCTCCAGGTCATTAACTTTGCTGACAGCTGCAGAGTACCCCATAGGAACACTCAGCTGCCAGGCACTTTGCCCTGATCAAACTCATAGCTATTTCTTTATTGCATTACAGTTGCACAACACTAAACCCATGTGTCTTCATAAGTCCAAATTACTACTGGCAAGTGAGTTAGTCCTGAGAACAACAGACAAATGTGTGCAATTTTTTTCTTTGAAGACCAGCCTGAGCTTTGGGATAATTGAGTTACTTAAGTGTCCTTTGGTTTGAAAAATCTCAGTTACTAATTCCTAAGCAAAGATCACTATGTGCAAACTGCAAATTATGTATCTTATGAAGTTCAAGTGTAAACGCTATCAGGGAGCCCCTACATTCCTTTTCACCCCTCTTTCATAGAGTCTTTCCCTGTTTCTCATGGGTAATAATCATACATACATGGGGGAAATTCTTCATCATTAGAAATAACTGGTCTCTACTTTCTGAGTGCCCGTTGCCCTTGTATGTGGTAGCCGTTGTTGGGAAAACGACGGGTCCAAACTACAGCAGAGTAAGATGATAATTATTCATTTCTCAGGCATTTGCAGGTTGGTGCTGGTAGCTCTATTGACCTCAGATGGGATCAGTCTTCTCTCTGAGAGTAGCATAAATCTCTGTTCCAGGTGACTTTGCCCACTCTGTTCCATGTGGATCTCATCCTCTTCCTAGAACCAGAATGCTAGACAAGGCACGTCCCTCCTTTAAAAATGGCAGAAGTACTAAAGTCAAAATCAGGCAAGTTCTTAAACCCCAGGCTGGGAGGAGCTGGAGAGTGAAACTTCCTCACCTCATGGGCTGGAAAGTCAGTTACATTTTTGAGCCCAAATTCCAGGAATGGGGAAATAACCCAAATTTTTTTGGAAAGAGGAAATGCAAAGTTAAAGGTGGCAAATCAAAAGCTTTTCTATCCTTTTCCTTTGACTACTATAACAAATTGCTACACAACACATTTATTCATTTATAGGTCTTAGAGTGGGGCGCATCAGAAATCCAAAATGAGTTTCAACAGGCAGAAATCAAGGTATTGAGAGGCCATTTCCCCCTCTGAGGCTCTAGGGAAGACTGTTTTCTTGCCTTTTCCAGGTTCTAGAGAAGCATCTATCACATGTCTTGGCTCATGCCCCCTCTCCACCCCATCTCCGCTGGTGGCATTGTAGCATCTTCCTTTGGTGATCACATGCCTCTTTCTATGTCAAACATCCTTTTACCTCCCTCCTATAAGGACATCTGTGAATTACATCGAAGGCCCACTAGAATATTCCTGGATGATTCTCCAAAACATTCACAGTTTCCAGGAATTGACACCTGAATATCTCTGGGGTGGGGGGCATTGTAAAGCTTACTGCAAACTTGGAGATAGGAAGAGATGACGCATTGGGGTCACTACTGTGATCTATCACACACCCACTAGGATACCCTAAAACACGTTCCCATGTTTCTTAAAGTTTCTGTGGAAGGCAGTGTCCCCCTCAGTAAAGAGCCCTGTTTAACGTTTACTACTTTAAGAATTAGATGGAAAAAGAAAAAGAAAGGAAAAATGCTACAGGATCAGCAACATAGGTACTAAATATTCTATCAGGTAAAATTTAAGGAAGAAATCATGTAGCAGAATCATCCAGAGACGTGTGGTTCCCTTGCCCAGGAATGAGCTCAGAGGACTGAAATTAAGGTAATACATCAGTAAATTACTTTTCACTCATCAAATATAAAATAGAAACTAGGGCAGTGAAGAAAACCAAGAGAAACCCCTGTCTTCGTGGGTTCATAGATGCGTATTTTGACTGGGAACAGCAGAGCCTGAGAACAGAAAGAAGGTGGGGGGTGGAGGGACCGGGCAGGGCGAGCCTATGTTGGAGAGCGTGCACACGGCCAGCCCCTACAGGCCTGTAGGTCAGCTCGGACACCGGCTCTTCCTCTGCGTCAGGCTCTCAGTGGAAGGGTTTTGGTAAAGCCTTGTCACGAGGTGACTTCTTTCAGAACGAGAATGCCTCTGGTGGTGGCACAGGAGCAGGGCACGGCAACGACCCTGGGACGGAGAGTGGTGTAGATAGACTCGGATGGCAGTGGTGGGCTTGGACGGAGAGCAAAGACTCCTGTTCGAGCACCAAGGTCCCTTCCTTTTTTTTTTTTCTTTTTTGTACTCCAGATGGAAAGGTTCAAACATCTGCATGTGTATGAGCTCTTCGATCCTGCTGACTTCCCCTCATCCTCATGTCCTACCTTGTTCCCAAGGAGCCCAGAGAGTCTATGTGTGTATACAAGACAATGGGACACACGCACACACGCACACACACACACACACACACACACGTATAGGTGTTGTATATACTTACGTATATTTGACAGAAATGGGATCACACTGCATATACTCTGCCACAACTTGGACTTTTTATTTTATTCTTTTCATGTTCTAATTAGTAACAACTGCGTGTAGTTCAGCTATCTGGGTTCAAACCTGGCTTTTCAGACTCTTTGCTTTGTGATTTGGGCCAACTTTTATAAACCTCAATATTTTTGTCAACAAAAAGTGGGCAGTTGTACAATAAAATAATACACTGCAGCCCAACCCTTGGCACAAAAGCTGGTTTCAATAAATGTTATTGATAATGCTATTGCTGCTGATAAACTTGCCTTAAAGGATGTTTAGCTAAAGGAAAATCTATTACTTTCAATGTTTCAGTATGAGTTTTATTGTCTGCTTAGGTTTCTGAAAGATACCTTTTATCGAATTAAGGGACTTCCTCTCCCAGATTAATAATAACTATGGTCTGTCTGCTTATTTATTAAAGTCTGAAATTACTTTGGTATTTTAGAAGGATTTTATTGTTTTTCTGATTCTTGGCATTATTTTTTCTTTCCTGAACAAACCCTGCTTTCCCTTTTCACAACGCAAGGTCTGTTCTTTTTGGGTTGGAAGGTGGAACATTGTATCTGTATTAGTGACTAAATCTGTACTACGTTTTAATTGTAGGTGCATATGTGTATATATAGTCTCTGTTGGAATTTGATGGAACAGAATAGGAAATTATGTGCTTTCTATTTATTTTTATGTTCTGGAATAGCATGAGTCTAATCTTTTTCTAAAATATCTCCTTAGGGTCTGTATAAGACCATCAATGCTGGTTTCATTTTGGGAGAAAATTTGTGAAATTTATCTATACCTTAAATTTATTCAATATGTATGTAAAGGTTTTCTGTTTTTTCTGTATCAGTCTTGGAATGTATAATTACCTATAAAGTCTGCTAACATTTGAGAAGTATTAGATGAGAATATACATACCTTGATGTCTTTTCTTAGTATGATGGGTATTATGATGCCCTTTCTGTAATGAAGACAACAATTAACAAAGCTTACCGAGGTCATGTTTGGTGGCCCACCAGAGACCTACACCCCAGCAACCTGACCCCAGAGTCATGCTCTCATCAATTATCCTGTAAGATATGTTATCCAAGCTTCACACTGTGGTCTACACAGCCTACACATTCAATTATTATTTCCTTAACTCAAGCATAATTTATGTATGAAAACGTTAAGAATATTTTATGCGTACATTACTCTTTGACAATGCCTCTTTGTAGGGCTTTATAGTCAGAATATAAGGCTGGTATTAATTGTACATTGAGGTATTTATCAAGTTTTCATTTTGGAATAATACCTTTTAGGGTAAAATGCTTACTACCTGTCTAAAAATGTATGATTTTAGTATTAATTAATTACCCTGAAGTTTCACTTATTTTTGGCCCCTGGGTCTGCCTGCAGGAGAGCTGTAACTCCAGCCAACTTTAATGGATATTACCATTTTCTTCTCCCTTTTCTCTTGATGTGTTTTTTTGTGCTATACTGTGGGGGCACATGAATTTTTTAAATGCCTTTTGTTATTTGTATTTTCCATCAACATAATATACACCATCTGGTTACAATTAATGGTTTTGATTTGAAATCTATTTTAACTGGTACTGCTATTTCTCTACCAGCTGTTTTTTGTATGAGTGTGATGTTAACATTTCTCAGAATATCTTTATTACTTTCATTCCTTCCACAGATTTTTTTTTAAAGATTTTGTTTATTTATTTGACAGAGAGAGATCACAAGTAGGCAGAGAGGCAAGCAGAGAGACAGAGAGAGGAGGAAGCAGGCTCTCTGCCGAGTAGAGAGCCCGATGAGGGATTCGATCCCAGGACCCTGAGATCATGACCTGAGTCGAAGGCAGAGGCCTAACCCTCTGAGCCACCCAGGCACCCCCGTCCGCAGATTATTTTAGAATATTTCAAACAACACGTTTTTAGAAAGAGCATGATGTGGACTTCCCTTCTGCATCCCGACCCCCACACTCCTAGCAAGACGAGTCTAGAAGGAGTTTAACAAATACACATTTGTTGTCATACATTGGCTTATCTATTTTTTTCTGACACTTTATTTTGTCTGTTCTCTTCTGTTATCTTTGTATTTATCCATTTCCAAGAGATCTACTTGTTTCTCTTTTATTATGATTCTGATACTTATTGGTAATATATCTGCTACTTTTTGTATTCACTATATTATCTGTGGGGTTAACTGTTGCTTAGTGTTGTTGTCATTCTTGTTGTATTTAGAATATTGTTAGATTTGCAGAAAGGCTTGGTTTTCTGTTTACAGTCATGGATGACCATAGTAATTGATCAAAATTAATATGTAGACTCGACTGCCTTAGCCAAGGTAAAATTCTTTTACTTGGACAATGAGTTTGTATTTTACTAGGAAAGGGAGAATGAAACTAGACACGGGAGACATGACCTGTGGCATGGTTTTCTTCCAGGAGTGCAGTGTCTGTCTTCCAGGTGCCAATCTCATGGCCCATAACAAGGGTGGGGTTCGGAAGAAAAATCACTTCAAGGATTAATCTGGGAATTTCCTATGAATAAACGTCCACTTAGATAGTTGTCTTTATGTTTCATTAACCTTGAGTTAAAAATGAGGAGTCTGGGGCATTTGGGAGGCTCAGTTGGTTCAGTGTCTGACTTGGGCTCAGGTCATGATTTCACAGTCCTGCGATCAAGCCCTGAGTTGGGCTCTCTACTCGGTGGGGAGGCTGCTTGTCCCTCTCCCTCTGTTCCTCTCCCTGCTCATGCTCTCTCTGTCTCTCTCTCACAAGTGAGTAAATAAAATTGTTTAAAGAAATATGGAGTCATTTTTTTCTCAAGAAGAGGTAGAGAGAGCTTCCCCCCAGAGTCCTTTATTTACTGTACAGATAAGCACCTGACAGTACAAGGCTACTACCTGTCCCTGGAGATTCTAATCCTGGGGAACCTCCCAAGATATTCTGCGAAAATCTCATATTTCAAAAGTTCTCTCCACTCACAGAGGATAAGGACTTCTGTGAGTCTCAAGGTTTTGCCAGCAGTCTGATTCCACTAGACATGTTTTTCAGAAGCTTCTTTCTCTCTTTCTCTCTCTTTTTTTTTTTTTTTCAGTTGATGGCACTGTTCCCAGATTTCCACTGCTGTGATGGTTTTATTTTATTTTACTTCATTTCATAGATATTTGGCAAGGAAGGAAAAATAAACTCATATTTTCCATCAAATATTCTTAAATTCCTCACTTATTAAACTTTTAATTTTGTAATGTTATTTGAAAATTTATACCTTATTGAAAATCAAAAATTACTTTATATCAATGAGTTTTAATCTAACACTCCCAGATAGACTTTTGAACTTGGATTCTATGCCCTTTTCATTTGAAATTGGTCTGCTTGTAAAAGACGGGTTATTCTGAAATAAGCTTTTTCCCCCAAAGTTGATGTAAAAAAAAGATGAAAGAACATTGGAAATGTACAGTTTTCCTATGTGTCTATGTGTTACTGAATGACATCATAAAGTATTTAAATGTATTAATTGAAAATACATTTGATTGTGACATTAGGGTTTTTAGTAATCATTTTTAACCTATATTTTCAAAGAATTACAGTATATTAGCCACAATGTGGTTATTAGACATTCTTATAGTAATACTTCCAATAAACAGATGAAGGAACTCAAATGCCTCATGGTTAAAGAAACACTTTACTCATTGATAGAGACACTCTTCTAAGCTAATATGCTATCAATTCTACACAAAAGAAAAATTCTGAGGTAATTTAGTGGAGTGATAGAAAGATGTTTTTTCTACCAATCAATGTAACCCAAATTAATCTTATAATCAGTTAATCTAATTACAATTTTAAAAATATTTTCAAAAGTGCAACTAAAACACAGTTATGTAAAGTCCTTATTTTCTGAAGTTTCTATTCTAGGGACTTTAGTATTAGAACCTCCTTGCTCCTTTACCTGATGTTATGAACTGAAGTGTGTTTCCTGAATTCATATGCCAAGGCCGTAAACCCCACAAGCACCTCAGAATGTGACTGTTTTGGGAGATAAAAACCTTTGAAGATATAATTAAACTAAACGGAGCCATGGGAGGTGCACTTTAATATAATGGACTGGTGTCCTTATAAGAAAGAAGGAGAGACATAGAAATGACCATCCGAAAAGCAGAGGAAGGGGGCTGGGGTGGTATTGGCAAGTCTGAGAGAGGCCTCAGTGGAAACCCACCTTAAGGACATCTGTGGCATTGGAACACAGAGGGCTAGTTTCCAGAACCAAGAGAAAATAAAGTTCTCCAGTTTAAACCACTCAGTCTGTGGTATTTTGTTATGGAAGTCCAAGCCGGCTAATACACCTGAGGACATCATATAATTAGAACAGGTACACCTGTTTTACAGTTTCTCGGGAAAGAACAGCAGACGAATGGGTTGCATAAGACTATGTTTAGCTTAAATTGTGACATTTTTCTCTTACTATTCTTTAAAAGGTAATGCAATCTTATTTTACCCATTTAAAAATCAGCTGTACAGCAATTCACCATAGTGCAACACTCTTCTTAAACTGAAAATTCTAGAACAAACAGAAGTGGACCAAAAACTTTCCAACAATATGTCTCAAAATATCTAGGCAAAAGTGTGATTGTTCTACTCATGAAAGAATCTCAGAAGGACTCTATTATTTGCTCTTATATTAAACATGATTCAAGATATTTTGGTTACAGGGTTTCTGAATTGACGGAACTCTGTAACATTAAATTAGCTATAAGGAGATTGACAAATACAGAAAGACATGCTAACATTCATGCAATATAGTAGCTCACATTATCACATTAATTTTAAAAAGCAGATATCTTAAGTCATCAACCTCAGGAATTACAAGAATACATTTTGATGGGTGTACAATGAATCTTTATATGGATTAATAATTGATGTCCATAAGCATCACCCAAGATTATTAAGAAGAAATATTATATTGTGTACTGTTACTGATAACAGACTTTTAGAATGGTTCCATTCAAATTAACATAATTTTTTTGTCAAAAGAATAAACCTTCAACCATGTAGAAATATATGTTCTGAGTCTTTAAAATAATTTATTTTCAAAGATTTACTATTTACTCAAAGTTCTATTTTATACGTACTATATATACATTTTGAGGAATTAAAAAAAACAGTGAATATACAATACTATGAATCATAAGTTAGCATTAATCTCATATAACAAGTTTTGAAGGCACTAGTATATTAAATTTTAAATATAGTGGTTGAGAAAAAAAACAGAGCTAGAATATAATACAAGATTCTGAAGTGTCCTATTCTGAAGAAGCAGGAAAACAATCACCTGCAAAAACATAATGTCCACTAATGAAATATCCTATAAATTATTATATTAAAATATCCAAATGATATTCAGTAAATTACTGTTTACCTTGGAAGGTATTTTAATTTAATTTAATTTTTTAAAGATTTCATTAATTTGACAGGGAGATACAGTGAGAGAGGAAACACAAGGGGGAGTGGGAGAGGGAGAACCAGGCTTCCCACTAAGCAGGGAGCCTGATGCAAGGTTTGATCCCAGGACCCTGGGCTCATGAGCTGAACCAAAGGCAGATGCTTAACAACTGAGCCACCCAGGTGTCACTGGAAGGTATTTTATTTATTTATTTATTTTTAAAGATTTTACTTATTTATTTGAGAGAGAGAGAATGAGAGAGAAAGAGAGCATGAGAGGGAAGAGGTCGGAGGGAGAAGCAGACCCTCCACCAGGCAGAGAGCCCGATGTGGAACTAGATCCTGGGACTCCAGGATCATGAACTGAGCTGAAGGCAGCCGCCTAACCAACTGAGCCACCCAGGCACCCCATCCTGGAAGGTATTTTGGATGAATCACATAATCCAATCTCCTCAACATACATCCTGGACCTCACTTTATAACACACACACATACACACACACACACACACAACTCTTGGGAGGAGGGTAACAGTTCATGGAGAAAACTAAGACAACAGAGTTGACCAAAGGAGCACTAAACAGAACCTCTCAACTGAGAATGAAAAATACGAGAGCTGAAAGACATTTTAGTGATTATCTTTTGATTCTGTCATCTGAAAAAAAGATGCTAATGTTAAGTGATCTATTTAGATTCACAGTTAGGCATGCTAAGTACTAAATTAAAAACAAATAAACTAAAAAGATGAATATCCAACTTTTGTAGCAACATGGACGGGACTGGAAGAGATTATGCTGAGTGAAATAAGTCAAGCAGAGAGAGTCAATTATCATATGGTTTCACTTATTTGTGGAGCATAACCAATAGCATGGAGGACAAGGGGCGTTAGAGAGGAGTAGGGAATTTGGGTAAATTGGAAGGGGAGGTGAACCATGAGAGACTATGGACTCTGAAAAACAGTCTGAGGGGTTTGAAGTGGCGGGGGGGGGGGTGGGAGGTTGGGGTACCAGGTGGTGGGTATTATAGAGGGCACGGCTTGCATGGAGCACTGGGTGTGGTGAAAAAATAATGAATACTGTTTTTCTGAAAATAAATAAATTGGAAAAAAAACACAAATAAACTAAAAAGAAAGACAATTACATTGCATTAAAAAAAATTACACCTTTCCCGTATTGTCTGAAATTGCACCTACCTTTATTAAATTATATCATGTTCTGCAATTATCAGGTTGCCAAATTGCTATTTGCTAACCTGGAGGAAAGTAGTTGCATTGTTTGGAGTGGCTAGAACGCAAGGAAGAACGAGCAAGTGCTTAAAAACTAAGCATGATTGTGGAGAACAGAACAGGACGAGATTGGGGTTAGGCCAATTACAAGGGAAAACCCAGAGTCTCTGCCGGCTGGCCTGGGTAGAACACAAGTGAGCAGAGGCACAAAAGGAAAGTCAGCACCTGTTAAAGATTAAGTTTCACAACTCTAAAATTCAATCTAGGTCTAGAAAATTCTTCCCCCAACGTGAGCTTATAATTTTACCTCCTTCTTAGGTATTTTTATATATTGCTATCTTTTTCTCACACACACACACACACACACACACACACCCCTTTTCTCTGTTTTTTTCATGAGGCTTCTTAATTTTATTTCTGATTCTGAGGTTCTGGATTAAGGACAGCCAACATTCATAACCCTGAAATATTTAATAACAAGTCAGAAAGACAAAACAATACTTGAGGCAGAAGTTTTTCATTGGCTTCAATGAAAACGTGGGTAATAATTTCACCCTAACCTGAAATGCCCTAAACTCTTTAAATGGACAAAGTAGGCGCACTAAAAATTTTGAGCATCTGTTCAGGCTCACAAATTCACTGCAGCACAAAACAGACTTATGAAACATTTTCTAGCTCAGAAATACAACAAACATGGATGGAAATAATATGAAAAATTTTACAAGGGCTCACTCCTGCCTGGACCAGGCCATCATCTCCAGCTACTGCTTTCTGTCCTCATCCTCCTGTGTCAGGGACAAGTTGGGGTTTTTTTGTTTGTTTGTTTTTGTTTTTGTTTTTTTGAACCAAGAAATAGGATTTAAATAACCCAGAATGGCTCCAAGTAAGTGTTTGAATGCAAGTTTGGCAAAACACACCTAAAATCAAGGAAATGCTGCTGGATATCTTTCCTTCATCTTTAATCTTAGGCAATCTTGATTAGAGATAAGAAAGTTCTTGGGAAGCCTGAGGTCTGTTTTTAACCCTATTCTGTTAATGTTGATCTATTGCTAGTAAAAATGTTATAAAACATAATTGGGAGAAAGAAGTAAAGATGAATCAGATTTCAATATGGGATCTGTGAACTACAGCCATACAGAGATCAAAGGGATGTGTGTGTGTGTGTAATGCAAATCGGGCCTTTTCACTCTCAGTTCACTCTGGCCTCCCATTGCTCCTTGGTTTGCTCTTCCGTTGCCCTCACTATGACCACAAAGCCCAGTGTGAACCGCTCCTGGTAGCTTTCTGAGCCTAAGTCACCACCTCCTCTCAGTTACTCAAAATCCCTGGGATCCCTCTGGCAAAAGGGCCTTTGTCTGGGATTCCCCTTTCCTGGAATGCATTTTCTCCTACCCCCACCTACTTAATTCCCAACCATCCTTTACAACACTTTTCAAGCATCCGTTAGTACATCTCTTGTACCCTCTCTCCGAAGCTCTCCCTGCCGTCCCCCATTTCATTGTGGCAATAATATTCTGCTTGGAGTTGAATAATGCACCATGTGATTTCTGTTAAAGGTCATGATCACCCACAAGAATGTATTGGTGCAAGAGCAAGGACTGGGTTTTTCTTGCTTACCGCTGGGACATGGCTCCTATTACACTACCTCATTCAGTGAGGGCAATCAATAAGTGCATCTTAATTTAATGAATGAAGCAATGGAACAAAAAGCAAAAAGCAACAAGTTTATAGATAATAAGGGTGCATCTAATATAGAAATCAGCTGCCCTAACAACGGATAGAGAACACTATTTTTCCAGCAGTCACTGTTTAAATGACCTTGGGTCTAGAGAATTCTACTGTGCCAACGATTGAGCTAATAGTCCTATTCCAATCTTACTGTCAGTAGATCTTATCATACTTGGAATAGCATATTGTAGGGGAGGAAAAAATTCTCCTTCTTTCTTTCTAGGTTCTTTGGCTGACCTAATAATTTGATTGACATAAGACAGATTAAAACTAGAAAACAAATTTAATTTCACATGTACGGGAGCCCCATAAAATCTGAGACTCAAAGGCTGTCAGGCAATTAAGCTTATATGCCATCCTGAGCTAAGGAGAAGGGGGAAGGAGTCTGGGGCTTCAAAGGGGAAGAAGACAATTGACAGGAAGATGTGAAGAGTAACTGTTTGGTAAGCAAAGGTTCGTCATGCCCTGTAGATGAGATCTTCCTGATACACAAAGCTTTGTACCTTCCTGGTACAGAACCTCCATCTAAATTCCTTAAAGCAGTTCGGGGAGAGGCAAAAAGGATTTCCTGAGTCTTCTGGGTTTTAATGGCCTTCAGGTCAGAACAATACCCATGCCATTGTGGTACCTTTTAAGTCCCCTCTCAATATTCAATTCTAAACCTCAGGATTAAGGAAAATATTAAAACCTGAGAAGAGGCGGAGGGTGGTGCTATACATCATAGGGTAGTAGCTGGAGACTTTGATAGATGTCTGAATAGCTATCAAGATAAAGGGATTTAGATTTATTCTTTATAACTCCAGAGAAAAAAATAGGGTACATTTTAGGTTCAAAAGAAAAACAAGAGGGGCATTTGGGGGGCTCAGTCAGTTAAGCAGCTGCCTTCAGCTCAGTCATGACCCCAGAATCCTGGGATCCATCCCCATGTCAGGCTCCCGGCTCAGTGGGGAGTTTGCTTCTCTCTCTCCTCCTTGTTTGTGCTCTCTGTCTCTCGCTCAAACAAATAAATAAAATCTTAAAAAAAAAAGTAAAAAGAACACCAAGAAACAATCTAATTTATCTATTATTTTCTGTGGTATTGAGCTCCTGTCCCAGAAACTCTAGAAGCACAGTTTGGGTTGGATGACTGGAACATGGTCCAAGAATTAAGGGTGGAATGGATGCTCTAGGAGAAGAGCTTTTGTTTTATTTTGTTTTTAATTTTATTTTTTTTCTAACAGTTATTTTAATTTGGTATGAAATATGTCAATAATTCTCCCAAGTCCTAAGATCATGATAAAGGTCTTAACAGCATGCTAAATCATTACACATATCAATTATTTTCACCTCCCTTTCCTGCCATGAGATATTAGGAAGAAAGCAAATTAATAATTTAAACAAACACCAGTGTTAAAAATTAGTTTGCAGAGATAAGGTATTTGAGTACCATCACAGAGTTTGTACTATATTTGGATTGATGTCTTCTCAAATTTGTCATTTAAAAAAGGTAACTGTGCTAGTTTTGCTTGAAGGAACTTCTGGAAATTTTACGAATGTAGGAACACTGTTTTGAACTAAGTCAGTTGATTCCATATGCTCCTGGAGAATCACCCATCATTACCATATGTCAATGTCTAGAAATTACTGTTGGAGTAGATTTCTTAACGAAATTTACAAGACGCTTCAGTGTCTGGAATACCCAATTGGCTGATTTATTAATCTCACACTGAAGTATATTAATAGATATATCAGGGAATTTCTACTTCCGCAAATTAAATTAAATTATGTATGTGTGTTTCTGTAAACGTGTGTTTATATGTGATTTAACACAATGGAGGATTGAGTTTGAGATAAATCTGGGGTGAACAAGAAACTTCCAGTTTTAAAAATTTTAATGACATGTCATCTTTATTCTCTTATATACATAATTCTCCTGAGAGCTCTGTTCATAATCCCCAAAAGTGGGCGGCTCTGACTAAAAGGGATATGAGTGTTGTAGTTCATTATAAATGTTTATCAACAGGTATAAAGTTACTTCTATAGGTTTTTGGGTGGAATATAACAGAATCGTGAAGGACTTCTCAGTCTGACATATGACATATTAGTATCTAGACCCATCATCTAATCTGCTGGTGTGTTTTGAATAGACGTCAATTCTGATCTTTTTGTCTTCAAGAATTTATACAAACCTTTAAAAAGTAGGTCTAGCTGCCAATTTATTCCATCCAAAAGAGAGCGTGGCTAAATTTAATTTTTTTATGGATCCTTTCTCACCCACTGCTGTAATTATTTCTCATACTGATATTTTATTTCTTTTTAAAATGAATCCATTCTTATATATTTCTCCTTTGTCATACTATTATTATAAAGACAATACCATCGCCATTAGCCACACACTGCTGTCATCTTCTAATTATCTCAGATTTTCATCTGACGTGTTTATAACTATCTGCATGACATCCCACATCCTTTTTGTTATTTTCTCAGTTCTATGTCCAGATCCAGTATTGGTTTGATCAAGATAAAGCTTTGAGTTTTTGTTTTTCTTTTTTTTCCCCAAGGTTTTTGAACAGCTGTATTACACTTTCCCCTTGGATTTCTTCCTCCCTCTGTGCTCTTCTCTGACCCCCGCTTACAAAGTTAGCTCACCGGGAGGGGCGGGGGGGGCTGTTTTTGTTTTTTGTTTTTTTTTTCCTCACCTATCTCGCTTTAGGTGATTAGTAAACATGTTGGCTTAAAATTCCGGAATTGTAAGGGACCAGAGGCATGGGAAAATTCCAACCCAAAAACGAGGACAGACTTCCAAAGTACACCTTATAGAAAGTATGCACAAGGATAAGGCCTTCATTCGATTTGCCGCTTTGGAAGGTGTTTATACAAAGGAAGTCCTTTGTATAAAGTAAATGTCCTTTTTAAATGATACCTGACATTTAAGAAAGGGCTGCTGGTAGCCAGTAGAAGATTCTCCATACTCAAAGCAAAGGGCAAAAGGCTGTGGACTTTGAACTTTGAAAAACCCCCTGCCCACCTATTCCTGGAGACTATTTGATATTCTCACTATCTTATGGTGGCTTCAAAAGAATATCAGCCCTTTTATCAAGAAAGAAAAAAGAATGGCTTAGAACAGTACTTTTCAAACAGTGTTCTATGGAGCCGTAGGATTTCAGATCTCCATATCAATGTGGATGAGGACGAGGAGGAGGATTTGTGTTTACTGGGAGAGGAAAGTCAGCGGGTGTCAATTAGTGAACACAGGTGGCTTAATCACAAAGAAAAACTTTTGCAAACTCAGGAATCACTTGGTGCGCTTGACACGTTTCCTTGTTCAAGAGCTCTCCAGCTCACACTGCCGTCTCTGAGCCGCACTTCTGCCTCTTCTACTTTTAAGGATCTATGATTAAATCGGGTTTATGCACATAATCCAGGATAACGTTCCCACCTTCATTTCATCTGTAACACTTATTATCTTTTGCTGTGTAACATACCGTATTTATAGATTCTGGGGATTTGAAATATGGACATCTTGAGGCGCGGGGTTGGGGGGGAGGGGAAGACATGCTCTTTCCTACCACCACATTCTATGGGGTTTCTTTCTTCACTTTAATTCTAGATTAGTAAAATCAAAATTTCATGGCACACATCTTGTGTCCTTACCAATTTAAACATTTTGTTGATAAATGATTTTTAAAGAACAAAAGAATGCGTTGACTCAAAATGTGCAAATTTGTGTATATTTATACGTGTGAGTGTTTAGAATTATTATATAGTTTATATAATAGAATTTTATATATAATGTATATTATATATACATTCATTGTATATTATATATACATTCATTATATATTACCTATACATTCTTTATATATACATTCATTCATTCAATGGTGTGTGTGTGTATATATATATACATTTATGTATATGCATATTGAACATATAAATATATGTATAATGAATATTCATTGAACTCAATGAATCCACTGGGCACATATAACAGGCAAAGCACAGTAATTGTGAGTATAAGTACCATAGACCCCACCTCCATACTGAAATTGCAATCCAGTGCAAACGAAGGATCAAAAATGCACAAATAAAGAATTATATTTTAAACATCTGAAATTTTTGAGTGTATTAAAACAAAAAGTGTTCAAAATCTGTAATGATCGTTTAGCTTATAATTGGAGAAATATGATGTTTGACTTTTCTATTTTTTCTCCTCTTATTTTAAGCCTGGGCTGAATACAAGTTTGATTTTGCATATTTAAAGGAAAATAATATTGAGTGAGAGAAGTGTGTTATGACTATTTGGACAATATCTCAATAGAAGATTTGGTAATTCTCTTAAGGTTAAGTGAATAGTCTTTGAGATAATATCCACTCTCACTACTTTTATAAATTTATGTGGTTTGTTTGCTCTTTAAGAAACTAGATAATAACATTGTCATATATTTAAGAAAATTAAGAGACAGGGATATGGGTGCACTAAATTTTTCAAAATAAGTTTTAGAAACATATCAATATAAAATAAATATTAGAATTAGTTTCTAAGTCCAGAAGATGCTGGTAGTGTTTGCATAGGATTTTGTAATTATTTTAAACGAGGAAAAAACAGAAATAAGCAGAGCCTCACCCGAGTTTAAGGCTGATAGTCAAGTATTTTCCGGGTAAAGAGAACTACCTGTCTCTCAGTAATTCAACATGGACACTGATTCCTATTCACTTCCCATGAGCATTAAATGTTATATTGGCATAAATGCTATTTGGACAAAATAAACGTATGACTATATGTTGACCATATGTTGGCTTATAAAAAGCTCCCAATTTCATTAGATCTTACCAATTAAATTTTTGAAACCTAATTTAAAGCAGCTATTAAATATAAAATTTTATTTTTTCTGGTTGTAATTGCACATCTTTTAAACATTAAAATACTGGTAATACTACTATAGTTTTTCCATCATCAGCAGAAAGTTTGATATATAGTCTTCCAGATCTTCTTTTTGTAGACACTAAAAAAGAAAGCAATATAAAAATCATGTTAAAATCATAGATCTCTGACTTTGTACTGATAGTCTTCTGCCTAGGATGCCTTCATTTCCAGAACATCTTCCTAAAAACATGTTCTGTTATTCACCTTTCATTAATACTTTCTTCCATGAGATCCCTTATATCCCAATTATTAATGGAGACTTCTTTCTTTCTCTAAAAATACACTTCAGCTTAAAGCTTCCCAATAATGTTTATTCCCATGGTGAAAGTCTATTGTAGGCATTTCTTTCTTTTTTTTTTTTTTTAAAGATTTTATTTATTTATTTGACAGAGAGAAATCACAAGTAGATGGAGAGGCAGGCAGAGAGAGAGGGAAGCAGGCTCCCCGCTGAGCAGAGAGCCGGATGCGGGACTTGATCCCAGGACCCTGAGATCATGACCTGAGCCGAAGGCAGTGGCTTAACCCACTGAGCCACCCAGGCGCCCTGTAGGCATTTCTGAATCGAAAAAAAGTCAGTGAGAAAAATATTTCATGTTACATAAAATCATTAATCTTTCCAATTTTACACAACCAAAATGAGAAATTAGTAAGGTCGATCCTAAATGAGATCTCCAGTTGCACCGAGTTTAAAGCTATTTGTACCCTGTTCCTTTGTGCTCTTGGCACAAGTGGGCATGCATACCCAGACCCACAACAAAAAAAATGAAATCCAAAACAAACTTTAGAATGCAAAACTCCTAGGAAAATTTAATTCCATTTCCCAAAAAGTTGTCGTTCTCAATTACAGCTAATCTGTTGGATTATTATTTGTTGTGTTAAATTTCATTGACTTAAACTGAACCGAGTACCCCTAACTCGGGAAGTAGGACAGCATCACATATAAGGTAGGAAGCATCTGTGCTTTTTTTTTTTTTTTTTTCGAGCTATTAAGTCAGTCTGAACCTTGTAGGGAACCATTCTCTGGTGAGATTATTTGTACTTTTCTGTGTGTAAGCTTGTGGAAGGTAAGAATTTTATAGTTTTCATTGTTAAACCCCTCCTTTTTTTAGCAGAGATTCTGGTACCTAGAAACTCAAAAAAATATTTGTGAATTAAATGTGGAACACAGAATCACAATTTATTTTAGTTGTCCCCAGATTTTATTAATTGGAGTCTAGAATTGTTATCATTGAGAAGGTTGAGGAATTTCACATTTTATCAAATTCTTAAGCATAGTTCTAAAGCTTTTTATGCTCTTTTTACTTTGCCCCTAGCCTAGAAAAAAGTCAATGCAAATCTGAAGACAAATGCTTGACATTTTAGTTTAAAACTTCTGACTTCGGTACATTATCAGACCAATGTGGGCAAAAATGCTTAATTGGTTTTACTGGCAAGATCAAGACTCCAAAAGTAAATTTCACGAGTCAAAATGGTCTGTGAAAGATTTTCTGTAATCGCAGTTGTAATTAGCATTTGGTTATGAGGAACCAATCTTGGATTTACGTGCGGTTAAAAAAAAAAAAGATCGTAAAAGAAAAAAAAATGATCAGTTGTAGCTGAATTCACTATGGGTAGGTTTGTCATGGTTGGTAATCCTAAGCCTAGGATAGAAATAACACGTGATACTTAGTAATTAAATGTAGTGCAAATAGCAGATTGATTAAAGGAAGTCCTGGGTTGCCCAGAAACAAATAATAAAAATGTAAATATTCTTGATAATATTTTATCAAGAGTTATTTAAGTTTTTCAACCATCTTCAACATTATACAAAAATAATGTAGCAAGCCATAGTTCATATATAGAGATTGAGGAACAATTTCCGAAAGGCAGAAACAATAAGTAATTTAAGACTGTTCATAAAAACAATCTGACACAAAGCTTTAAAGGACAATATGCCAATTTCTCAGGTGTAACTCTTCTAAGGTTTAGATGGTTGTTCATTCTCTCAGTTTGACCCTCAGTGCTGATATCAGGCATCCTTGTATCTACTCCCGCAGTACTGTAGCTTCGGTGTATTTACTTATGAGTGCAGAAAGACCTAGGAGGAAGGGACAAAAAAAGAAAGAGAAGAAGTGGGACAAAGAGAAAGAAAGAGATTTTTAGTGTTTCAACAATCCAAATACATGAGTCATTTGGATCGCTTGCAAATTGTGTTACATCCAACAAAAGCATAGACTTGGAGACTGTGTAGCTTAGAGACATTTTCCTTTTTCCATTTTGTCTACAGTTTTTAAAATACAAGGTTACTCATCTAACCAAAACACTGCATTCTGATAGGTAAATACAAGTCTGACAGTCAAATACAAGGTAAGGTAATATGATTTAAAACTAAAATAAAATTAGATGCACAAGGCTTCATTCCAGTACATTTTGAGTTTTTTAACCATTTGCAAAGAAGGGAAAAAAATTAGCAAAATTGTCTCATCTTACATTCTGAAATTTGCTGCCATCTACAAAATATTCACTTTCTGACTTATCTGACTTTTTCTTACTAGTTTTCCAAGTTGTTGGTATTAGTTAAAAGACACAGAATTCTACTAGAAATAGAACTATTAAGGCATTTTAAGATTCCAGGCAGAGTTTTCTCTCCAATAAATCAATAAGAAATGTCCTCTCCAGTTTAAAAGAAATGGACATAACCTCAGAATGGCAAACAATAATAAATTACAGGGGAATCTCTATTTTGATCCCTATGTGACACAAGTAAGAATGAGTGGTAAAATACAATAATACCATAGATTGTGGATTTTTCTGTTTATTTTCTTAAAATATAATACTGTCTCATAGTCATGTAAATAAAATTTTCAATTTCAGCTTCTCCTAAGGATCCAAACATTTTCACAGAGAAAAGACAGCTGTCCCAGGCACTAAATGACTGGTACAGTTAGGTACAAGTCAATGCACCATAAACCCCTATGGAGGAAAGCAATCTTGTGAATGCTTCCTCAGTAAGATACTTTGAACTATACATGAGTATTTTTTTTCCCTTTTATCATACCTCTGCCTGTCCCTTCTGGAGTGGTTCCCTTAACAATCCACCATTAAATTCCACTTGACTCCCTGGCACTAATCAATTCATTAACTAATTTATTTATTTATTTATACTATCATCTCCAAACATGGGGGAACACAAGCAAATATACAGACACCCCCCCCCACACACACACACAGGGCTAACATATAATTTTACCTGTGAATACTGTTAAGTAGCAATCAGTAATCAGGGGCACTGAGTAAACTGAGATGGCAAAGCAACATACGGTCAGACCCTTCCCTTTCGTGATAGGTATAGTCCCTCCTTCTCTCTGTCTCTGAGTCTCTGTGTCTCTTTCCCCTGTCTAGTTTTCTTTTGGTGTCTTTCTCACATATATACGAGTGCAAAATTACATGCCTCTGATAGGTAAGTGAATATCTCTACATTTTGGGAGATTGTATCTGCCTCTGTGGTTCAATAATACCACATACAATTCTTTCACTTTTAATTTCTTTGAACTGCTGCCACAATGATCCTAGTCTACAGCAGGATACCAATTAATGCTATTGACCTGAATGGTTCTAGACACTGAAGGATGCTTATTGAGGTCCAGGAAAATATGAAGTACAGAACAGAAAAAGAGAATTATTAATTTTTAATAGCAACTGTATTCTAGATATTGTACCAGAGATGCTTTATGTATTTATTTTAAGCCTTAGCATGTGACGACAGGGTATGCCTTAATTTTACCATTTGACAAATAAAGAAATAGGCTCACTATGTGAAAATAAACAAGCCATCCAAGTCAACCTCATTCTGGGTGGTAGGGTCAGAATTTTAATTCACAATGCTTTGCCACAAGAGCTGTTTTATTTCTATTAATGGGAGAGAGAATCACCCTTACTCAATTTCCACAGAATAGCTCTATTCAACAAGAAAAATTGCATATTCTGGGTGCCTGGGAGGCTCTGTTGGTTAAGTGTCTGACTTCTGCTCTGGTCATGATCCCAGGGTCGGGCGATCAAGCCCTGTGGCAGGGCT
This sequence comes from Neogale vison, assembly GCF_020171115.1. NCBI lineage: Eukaryota > Metazoa > Chordata > Mammalia > Carnivora > Mustelidae > Neogale > Neogale vison. Next base: position 133,264,043 of record NC_058093.1, read on the forward strand.
CTGTCTGTAGGTGGTGTGTTTCTCTCTTTTCCTCTGTCCCTCCCCCTGCTCGTGGGCACTCTCTCTCAAATAAATAAATAAAATTTCATAAAGAAAGAAAGGAAGACAGAAAGAAAAAGAAAAAAGTTCATATTCTATGCGACTGTAGCTTGATAACTATTTTTCTAGATTTTTTTTTCAGATAATAAAGTTCCCAAATTACAGGGCAAATGGATGAAACCATACATTTAGTGGTCGCCCACTACAAATCAGGTAAAATTCTCCCCCCTTTTCTCACTTATATCCACCTAGTTATTCTGCATCTATTTCTACAGATTGTCCTTCATGTCATGCTAATATGCATACACAAATTTACTACTTAACAATCAGGGTAGAGTTGGTCTGAAAACTTCCTAGGTGAAATCTGAAGCCAGCCCTTCTACAAGGAGTGCAAGGAGAGACCAACACGCCAGATCGGTAGATGGAAATCTTCATGAGGAAAGGAACTTACTTACGAGGCTCATTTTGGGTGGCCACAAGATGGGTAGGTCCTAACACCAGAGTCTCCAACATTCATAGAGAGGCTCAGTGGGCTCCCTCATATCATCAGTCCAGATGGTCTCAACAGCATGTTGCTTTCTCAGGGCTATGCCTTTGAAACCAGCTCCTACTGTGGGAATGGTGGGTGAAATGTACATTCCAAGAACAGGGGACGGGGTGGAACCCCCTGACTGTCTGGTACTGCTCTTGAGTTAACCAGAAGTCACATCCTCTGGATGACCTCCTCCAACATGCCACCCCATAGGACTGACTCTTGCAAACTTACCCTCCCCACCCTTCCACAGTGAGGCCTGGGCCATCAGCAAGGTTAGCTTGTTTCATTAGCATGGAAGTGGTTCATTTTGGAGCTATCTGGCCACACTGGAGGCCAGTTACCACTGGAGGCAGATCTGGCCACGCTGGAGTCCAGTTACCACACTGGAGGCAGATGCCACAGAACCAATAGAGGTACATGCAAGAGAAAACATAGATTAAGATAATAATTCCCCAAATAAGTAACATTCCTTTTTTCTGTCTAGTGCCCTGTGATTTGAGCCATTGATTTAGTAAGTCCACTAGGCTAGGAGTTGGATCGTTCAGGGCATTCACTTATATCTTCATGTGATTTAATAAAGATGACACATTTGCAGACTCAGCTATAAACACAACGTTCTGCTTAGACAATGGTACACATGCCTCCTTGCAAGGCAGTAATAATGTCTAAGTCCATCCTGTTTTTGGAGGACAATTTTCTCTTTAGAGACATCTCAGGGTTCAGTAAAGACAGGTTTTGCCTGCTGCCATTTAGGGTTTGTTGGGTGAATTTAGAAAGTTCTCCTACATGTGCTTTACCATTTGGCCACCACCACACAAAGGTGGTGGCCAAATGTTTATACCGGTGAAAGCAGAGCATACTAATCTGGCCTTGAGGAAGGGTGGTTGGCAACTTTTTTTTTATAGAGGGGCAGATTCTGAGGGACAGAATGACTGCGTAGTTCTGGTGATATGCATCCCATATCCCTGATACAATTGGGTGGGTTTTGTTTAGAGTAATTTTTCTGTTCCCAACATAGGGGTACCTGTGTGATCAAATGCCTATAAAGTGGAAGAGCCATATTAACCAATCCCAAATCTGAGTGCAGACACCCATGGCTCTGATGGTGGTAGTTTTAAGACTCTTCTGGTCAGGATGGGCTGCCTTTGAAGTTTGATTAACAGGAAAAGAATACTCATGCCGAGGGTTATTGATAGGGTATGCCACAGGCCAAGTTTTGGGTTCACTACTAGTAGTATCAAATGAATTAAGAGTGCTAGTCCATGTTTGTCTTCCTTACTTTATTGTTCTAGTGCCTTCCAGTCCCCTCCCTGGTTATCCACCATGGCAATCCTGATAAGCTAGAGCAGGGCAGGTGCCAACATAACCATCCTGGGACGGGATATCTAAAGTCAAAAAGATTTATTTAGTGGGAACTTCTTCCCACTGAAGTTCTTCCCCTTTTGTAAGAATTCTATGGTCTGATCCTTAGAGGTTAAAGTGGCTTCAGTTTTTAGGAGTTTAGGAATTCAACTTGATTGTGCACACCATACATGTTGGCCGGGGGGGCCAGTACTATCAGATATGAGGAGACATGGTGTGGACAGAATATGCCAGATCAGGACTCCCATCTTTTCCTTCTTTCAGTGGTATAGGTTTCATTCCAGGTATCGTGTGTTTCCACAGGTCCAGCTTGCAGCAGGACAATGGGATCCTAGTGGAGACTGAGTAGTTCCCTCTCACGCAGGAGTATGAAGTAACTCACCCATTACTTCATAATTGACACCTTTCCCAGGCATGATGGGGCCTGGTGTTCTCTACAGCACAGCCTGTTGATCCACAGTGAGAATCAGGCCACTTTCTGTCTTCTGTGACTTCCATACCTTTAAGGTGTTGGATGACTTGGCCGGGGTTCCCAATCTGGCATAGGAGGCAACAGGCCTCACTGGTTGATCATTCAAATGTATTAAAGCCCGGGACAGTACTTTATTCCACCTGGCCAACATGGTTTTAGCTGTTAGTAATTGGACCTGCTGTTTTACTATTCTATTTTTACTTCTATTATTTAATATTCTATTTTACCCCCAAGCACTGTGCAAGAGCTGACATAGGGCAGGGTGTGTGGTGATGTTGCTCATTTTCTCTGCCTCCTGCCCATTGCTACCACACTAACCACACCTGCATACTGCTCTGGACTTTCTCTGAAACTTGGCAGCTATATCAGTAAGCTCAGGGGACATATATTCTCTCCTTATGAGCCTTCCTGGATGGGGTACTGCCCTGCTGGCTGGGGTTGCTGTGGCTCCTTTGCATTAAGGGTCAGACAGCATACAACTTTTCATCTGTGTTACTCTCAATCACCACAATATCCTCCTCCTCACTCCCCTCGCCTGCCCAGGGATTCCCAATCGGGCTTTGCCCCCAAGTTCTGGGACCTTAACCCACAGAGTTTGCAGCCTCCTACCTTTGCAAAAATGGCATGCTGAACCCTCAACTGTTTATCCTGCTCTCCTATCTTGTCTGCCAGCCCCGAAGCCAGTAGAGTGGTGGGCACCGCACCTCCTGCTCTGATCTCTGCCCTTCTTCTAACTTCCTAACTTGAACTTCAGCCTCCAGGCAGGAGGGTTCTTTTGAACCACCCACACTCAAGGCAGCTCCCTGCACAGCCCCAAGATTCCCTTCTTCACTGCACTGTGCTCTGTGCAGATCTTCAGGCAAATGTATCAGGCCACGGGGTGTTTTCAAGGTCTCTCCATACTTACACAGTGGTCTCTAAGCATCTGAGATATGGGCCACCCCTTCCACATAGAGGTCAGTGGCCACCCCAGGATTTCCCTGTAGGTGCCTCTTTCCCTAGCGCCACTTATTCCACCTCCTGGCTGACTCAGCAATTATTGCAATTGTTTGCAATCTTTGGAGCTCCTGGGGTGAAGTTTGATCCTGGTCCCATGAATGGAAAGTAGGGAGAGACTGGAGAAAGGCAGGTCACTCCAGACAGTAGGTGGCAGGTTTAATAACCAAAGGTATTTATGAATGAGGCTGGTCTTGGGCAGACAAAAGAGCATTAGATCTCTGCCCCCTCCTGACAGAACCTGGATAGTTCATGGAGAGGCCTTAATCGGGTTTAATCATGTATTCAGTGGAGAATACTGAATCTGAGACCAGACGGTCTCAAAAATAGCTTATCCCTTAAAACTGCATCCTTGAAATGGCTGCTAGCATGTGAATAGTAGGTGGGATCTACATCCAAAGGACAGGAGAGGGGCTGAGGAGCTGTCAACTACTTGGGGCCAGCTTGTAGGCCAATCAAGGGTCACACCCTCTTGATGACCTCCCTCAATAGATAAGGCATTGGGTAAGAATGTCAAAATCTGTAGATGCCTGCCTTTCGGTTCCCTCTTCTGGGAATATTGTCAATAATAATAAATAGATCACAGTTCTATGAACTGTCAGAAACAAGAGAAGATTTTGGCATGCAATATAGAAAAAGACATGGGGGCCCTTGGATAGAGCCCCCTTGACTATTTTGAGCGTTGAGGTTAAATCAAATGTTGAGGGCTCCAAGAATGGGACCACTGGAAATTTTTGAAAATAAACTCCATTCTTGATGTTTTAATTGGTCATTCAGTCTCTTCTTCTTTGCTTTTTTTGTAGGTCATTTTTAAAAAAGATTTTATTTATTTATTTGACAGAGAGAGATCACAAGCAGGCAGAGAGGCAGGCAGAGAGAGAAGAGGAAGCAGGCTCCCCGCTGAGCAGAGGGCTCGATGTTGGGCACGATCCCAGGACCGTGAGATCATGACCTGAGCCGAAGGCAGTGGCTTAACCCATTAAGCCACCCAGGCGCCCCTGGTCATTTTTAATGCTTTCAGGATAGGCTTCTGGGAGAAAAATAAGCTTCTCTTGATTCATTGTGTTTTGATTCTGGGAGCTTAGAAGGCATTCTGAGCTTTCCAGAAAACTATTGATGTACCTGGGTATGCATGATTTCTTAGTCACTGTTGATAATACTTGAGCAATTATACCTTGGGTGGTGGGGAAGCTGCATACGTTCTGGAAATTGAGGGGATAAAGGTTATATCTGATCATCCATAACTCTACAGCAGGGAGTCATAGTCCCAGAGATTTACCAGTATGTTTATCTGAACAGGGGAGACATAGAAAAGATATGTTGGAAATAATCTTCTCAGGCAGAGCACGCCTTGTGACATCTTACTGTGAAACTTGTAGCTATTGTTGGAATGATAAAAGAGAAACCTATTTCTTGTACCTACATGAAGAAGTCAGTTTTCCTTTCCTCTCATGCACATGACCACAATCTCTCTCTCTCTCTCTTTCACACACACACACACACCCTTCCCCCAAATCTCTCAAAATGAATGATATTTAGAGTAAGCAATTACCAAGAAGATTCATTTTCCTTGGGAATTACTACTTATCAAAAATTATGTATAAAGAAGCTTTGATAGTTAGGTGAGCACAGTTTAATACTGAGAATTCACCAGAGGCTTTAAAAAGATTATCCTGCACTTTTTTTGTTTTGTTTTGTTTTAACCTTAGAGGTATAAAGGTTAGCCACCTATATAGAAATACCTTATGGACAAACAGGATAATTTTTAAATTCACCAAGAATGAAAAGACTTTTTGTCACTGGATGCTTGTGAAATGTTTGACTGTTCCTCCTTTTTTTTACTAGAAGAAAAAAAAAAGAAAACAAGGAAAAATGATTTGTATGACTTTTCCAGAATTTTAGAGTAGTTTCTTCCACAGATGAGATCATCCCTTAGTGGTATTTCCATTCAGAAAAACCACAAACATTTTTAAGTCTTTTTCCTCATATGAATTTTGATGGAAAACAGTGTCAAAATAAAAAGAAGCTCCTATGTAAGCTGTTTTAGATTGCTGTGAGATCCATTTCACGGTATTTGTAAGTCTTTGAAACTGCTCTTTGAATTTGGCCTAAAGAATAGAAACTTCTAATTGATTATTAATAACTTCTAGTAAGAGGAGTGTGGGTATAAATTGCCTCTCCACCAAATATATTACAATTCATGTGACCTCCTGTAGCCACATGTTCCTGCCCAATAGCCATGTCTGGTTCTTGTGCCGGAGATAGGACACTTGTGTATGGAACATGGGGAGGCAAATAAAAGCGGTGTCATGCTAAGCTTCCTTCTCTCTCAAGGCTTTCTATTCCACCTTAATGCTATCACCGAGACAAAAATAACCAAGTGACTTGTCCACATCCCAACTGATCCACTTTGGTCTAAGGCTTTTCAAATTTCAAACTGTTGTCATCAACTTTCCCACTGTAGACGTGGTTGGTTTGATGTCTGAAGATATCAGTGTTTTCTATCCTAAATGTGTAATAAACCCACAGTCAAAAGCATTTACATATTGTACGCTTATTACAGATTTTTCACACATTTTTATGCTTTGCACTAAAGACTATTTGGAAAAGCAAGATAAGAACACTTGGTGCATTTCTCAGTAAGTTAACCCAAGATCAGCGGGTAGTACAACGGTCAGATAGAATCAAGATTGACATGGTAGCTGGTTAACCCACCTCTCACAGACTATAGTCATAGAAAGGGGGATCCCAACTCAGCTTTGTTTTCCTGAAAAATGTGTAGCTGCAATGATGCTATATAATTTTGAATACTACTTTACAATATCATTCACTTTCTGATATAAACATGAATTAAATGTTTTATTGTTTATAAATACACATTTGGCAAGTTCCAGAACCCAAGGACTTATTTTATTGTAGGGTGTTCAAAAGGTAACATCCTTTCATGCCATATCAGAATGTAACTGGGACAATGCTCTGTGTCCAAACCAGACCACTAAGAACATTTGAACTGTGCTCACAGCAGAAAGTGCCTGGGTAATCTTCATTATCAGTTGGAAAGAGTTGTGTCAGTGGTTAAAACTGGGAACTCGGAAGTCGAGGATTAGTTTTGCAGCCCATACTGAAATCGAGCTGAACGTAAAGATAAACATAGGTCAAGCGCATCACAGATTCATAAATCAGGAACAGATGAGGGAACCATGAGTTATAGAAAATGGCTGATCTGCTGAATTTGACTTTTTAAATACTCAGAATGAAATGCAGTGAAATTCACTTTGTCTCAGAGGCAAACTGGTAAACATTTTGCTCTCTGCAAACTGCAGTAGAGGGGACCTTAAAATTTATTTTACAGGTATTTTTCACAGAAATTTTCAACGTCGAAGAAATAAAATAAAACAGCTCCGTTTCTCTTTATAGACTAATCCAGGTGTTTTCTTAATAAAAGAAAGAAGGTTATCTTTGTCAGATAATATTAGCATTTCCAAGCTGAAAGAAAGTCCTAGGCTCATCCAACCTCCCCTCATTTTTCTAATCTAAGAAATCTGAGGTCAAAAGGGCAAATGAGGGGCACCTGGGTGGCTCAGTGGGTTAAAGCCTCTGCCTTCGACTCGGGTCATGATCTCAGGGTCCTGGGATCGAGCCCCACATCGGGCTCTCTGTGAGGCACGGAGCCTGCTTCCTCTCTCTCTGCCTGCCTTTCTGCCTACTTGTGATCTCTCTGTCTCTGTCAAGTAAATAAATAAAATTAAAAAAAAAAAAAGGCAAATGACTCACTTCATACAACAGAGAGAAGTGTTAGAACAGAACGTAAAACCTCAGATACTGTCCTGGCTCTGAGGCCACTGATAGTCCTGAAATGCTACAAAAGAAAACTTTCACTCAGCCTATTAAGTGTTTAAGGTACTACAGCAAACTTGGACTACAGAGGAAATAAAAGTGTTATGGACTGAATGTGTTTCTGCAGTTTCATACTCTGAAGCCCAATGTGGTGACCTTAGAAGGTGGAGACTTTGGTGGATAGTTAGGTTTAGAGGAAGACACAAAGGCAGTACTCTCATGATGGGGTTAGCGCCCGTCTCCGAAGAGGAACAGACACCAGGGCTTCCTCTGTCCGCTGTGTGAGTAAGAGGGCCCTCACTACTAACAACCTGACCTTAGCCTTCCAGCCTCCAGAACTGTGAGAAATAAATAGCTGTCATTTAAGTCACCCTGGTCTATGGCATTTTGTTATGGCAGCCCAAGAAGACGAAGACAAACAATGATCCCAGGAAAGTCTGTGGTGGTCTAAAAGCAGCATGGAAAGTCTCCTGCAAGTATCTACCAGGTCTCGCCCATCCGCCCTGTCCCAGGTGTCTCCACGGTGAAGGGCATCATATTCAGGGCGGCGCATCTGATCACACTGACTGATTGGATGCCCTAAAGCATTTGTGCTCGGCATAGCTCAGTTTTCTGGTGAATACTGCAAAGCTGTTGAGAGCCAGTAAATTTCTGTCCTGAGAAGTGGCACACTGAATCTCAAGACACCATCTACTTGGGGTACTTCCAATAAGAAAATATTTTTGAAATAATTTTGTTGACCCAAATACCTAAACATTTTTTTTTTTTTAACAAATCAAGGTCCTTTTTAAGTAACTTGGGTTTGGAAATACTCTACTTTTAAATTATTTATGGGAAGCACATTCTCCTGACATAGAAATGTAAGACTATTCTAGCTTTATGCATTATAACCTGTAGTTCAGTACCACTGGGATTTGGGAAAAAAAAAAAAAAAGAGAGAGAGAGAGAGTTTTGAATCAATATTAGTTAAATCTTGAGCATAATGGAGATGATTTTAAAATTGTTTTTTATTTGGATTTCTTATTTTGGATCTTGGCATATTTACATATCACAAATATTTCTAGGATGAGTGTTGTGTATGAAACACTACAGTAGGCAAAGTGGATTTAAGATCAAGATTTAAAATAAACATAGAGACAATGAAATTAAATAATAAGTATTATGTAATCTAACACAGAGAGGTACATATATAAATGATTCTAATTCAAAGTATGCTGTCACACATGTTATATAATGGATGCAGAATAACTACCATCGAAATAAAGGGGGAGGTGAGAATATTTCCAAAGAATGATTGGTGGAGGAAATATTGAGCCTTGTGGTGATTGTTTGACAAGGAAAAATAGAAGTGGAAAAAAAGAAAAATGACCCAAGTCTGAATAAGCCCAGATATGTTTATGCACAGATGTGTAAAAGTATGTGTGTGCTGGATACAGAAACAGAGGTAAACCTGGAAAATTAAATGCATGCTTACAGATTTATAAAATTATTCTTTCTCCAGGCTGAATTTAGACATTATTCCTAGTTGCCAGGAAGAGAGAAATTTGATCAGATTGTTTATTTAAAGAAATGTATGGTAGAAGAAAACCGATAATTTGAGTTTTAGAGATAATAGTGATGGGACATAGTTTTGTTATTCTATTTACTCATTTCTTTTAAACATTTATTTAGTACCAGCTGCATGCCAGGGAATGTTCTAGGCCCTGTCAATATAACAAAGAACAAAATATACAAAATATCATCTGAGAGCTTATATTTCAGTAGAGATAGTCAATAAAATAATACTAAAAGATATAAATTTTATATTAGTAACTTATGATAACACATATGTAAGGGGTTAGTATAACAAGTAATAAAGCAGTAATGATAAAGGGATACACTTCATTAGAATGTTAGAAATACTCTTAAAAAATAAATCAAGGAAGACATTTGAGTTCCAGGATTGAGGGTACAAATTTAGGGTGTAGCGAATGTTGCCAGAGACAGATATATAACTTAGCTTGAGTAATTGTAAGGAGGGAATTGTCATGAACTTGAAATTGAGAAGGCTACAGTTAGCACATATTTGGGGTGCAGAGATCAGGAGCTGGTTTTGGCCACTTTATTGATATAAGTCTATTAGAATTTCAAGTTGAGATGTTGAGTTAGCAGGACTTCAGAGGAGAAGGACAGGCTGGAGATTTAAATTTAAGATTAATTAGCTTAATTAGCTTAATTATGTCATTTAAAGCCGTGGGACCAGAAAAAATCCCCAGGAGAACAAATGTAGATAAAAATGAGAGACGTTTCAAAGACTGCACCATGATGTACTTCAAGACTAAAGTGTTCATGAAGATGAAGACAAGGGCAGTGAGGGAGAGAGAGAAGCAGTGACCAGCCAGTAAGGAGGGAGACCAAGTGAGTCGCCGCAAGTATCGTGAAGAAACTGAGGAGGGAAGAGTCGTGCAATGTGGCAGATGCTGCTGAAAGTTCAAGTAGGGTGACAACTGAGCATCAGTCATCATATTCAGCAAAGCAGAGTTTTCTGTTGACTCGGACAAGAGCAGTTTGGGGGCGTAAGGGAGATTCAGGATCACTGGATTAAGAAAGCATTCAGTGTGTCTCATTTCCCTGAAACAACCCAAGTTTGCACTAAATTTCAATAATTATTAATAGCATTTCCTTTCATTCTTAATAATATTCTGCTTACTATGGGGGAAGAAAAGTAATTTTCCCTCTACCCTTTTAGGTTCTTGGCTGATGTTCCCCCCATCCCCCACACCCTGCTGACACACACATAAGAAAAGATTAACAAGAGAAAAACTAACATAAGTTTAATTACTTGCATACCTACTATATACAGGGGAGATACCTAGGAAAACTGAATAACTTCCTGAAATGATGTAAGCCACCGCCTTAAATGACATCTCCAGCTAAAGACAAAAGAAGATATTGGGGAGGAAACAGAGCAGCTATGGAAGGTTACCCAGAAGAATAGAGGAACAAGGGTAGGGTTGTTACACAGATTAAAGTTCATGTCTTCTCCATAGATAAGTTTCTAGGGACTCACTCTTCTTCCTTCTCTTGGTACAGAGAGGAAGACATCCCTAGAAATGGTGATTACATTTACAAGGTAAATGTAAATGTAAATATCTCTTTACAAAAGGGTAAGTTCTACTCTGGTTTTCAAAGCTTCTCCTGTGTCTGCTATTTCTTTCAAATAATAGCCTCAAGATAAACCTTATACCAAAGAGACATACTTTAGAGCACAATGCTTTGATTCATTTCACTACACAATGAATTAAATCATCACCTTACTTAAATAAAGAATGGGAAGAAATAAATTAGAGACAACAAACTTAACACAACTTAAAAAAATATATATTTATTTCTTTATCTTAGAGAGGGAGAGCAGGGGAGGGACAGAAGGAGAGAGAGAATCCTGAAGCAGACTCCCTGCTGAGCTCGGAGCTCAATGTGGCCCTCTTGAGCTGGGATGAGATCATGACCTGGGATCATGACCTGAGCTGAAATCAAGAATGGACTGCTTAACAGACTGAGTAACCCAGGTGCCCCAAACTTATCCAACTTTTGAAAGAAGTGTTACTGAAATGAAAATATGGAAATAGCTAGAGAAGAAGTGTTTTATGTTGATGGACACTTGTAGTGTGGCATAAATAAGAGAGAATTCCAGAACACTGTCTGCTGAGAGAGGAGAAGATCTGCTGCATGGAGCGTGGGCCAGGCTGCTGCAGGAGCACTGCTGATATTTAGCACCCGGGAAGAGGGCAGGGAAGTTTTATGAGCTGAGATAGGAAACACACTCTGAATGTAAACGTGAGAGTGGCTTAAATGAAGGCAGGAGAAGAGAGAAGACACCTATCGAGAAGACTGTAAAGTGCACAAGGATGGGGAAATGCAGGACCAGTGGTGGATAGCGATGTGAAATGTTGGGGTCTGGGAGTGAATGCTTAAGAAAGAATTCTTGAGACATATTTGGTACAAAAAGGAAGGTTTTATTAAAGCACAGGACCATACCCCCCGGCAGAAAGAGGATTGTGAGAAGTGACTGATTATATACAATCAAGTTGGGAGAGGGTTGGGGAAAGCATAAGTCCCTAGGGAATTTGGAAGCATGGTTTCCAGGACCTTGAGGGTCTAGCTGTTGTTCGGATAAAGTCATTTACTACTGTCTACTAAAGCATTAGTCATGAGACCCTTCAGATGTATATCAGTGGGCCATATGTTTGAAGAATGATTGCTAACAAATGTCTTGGAGGGGGTAGAGATAAAGGAAGTTTCCAGAGGGATTTTCATATGCTAAAGTAGACTTGTAGGATCCTGAAGGTTGGGCTAATGTCAAGCTAAGGTTGTCTTTTGAGTCTAGGAAGGCATTAACATTGAGGCTGCTAAGCTTCTTGTAGAAAGTCATTCTGCCTGTCTCCAGTACTTGTCAATGGGCTTTAAGTTGTAAGGAAGTGTGATTTTTTTTTGCTTTTGCTTTTGTTCCTCACATCAGAGAACAGTAAAGGATACTTTGGTCCAAGTCAGAAATTCCTTAGAGAATTATCACTATGCAAAATAGCATGCATGCAAATAACAAAGAATGAGACAGAAGAGTTAAAAATGTAGAAAGGAATCCAACCACCTTTACAGAGTAGATTTTGTGGGTGATGAAGAGTGATAATCAAAATCCCTTCAGTGCTATCCATGATAGAAAAAGATGGGCCCTTCCTCTTAAACTTATGGAAGAAGTCTTAGGCGAGATGCTAAATTAAGTGTGAAAAGCACTTACTCTGTAGTGCTCTTCATATTGTGGAAAGTATTAATTCTTGCAAATGCAGCTTTGAATACTTAAGTTATAGCTAACATCTAGCATAAAGTCTGGCAAACAATAGACATCCAGTAAATACTGAGTGTGCAGAGTTTAAGATCAGACTGTCCTAAAATGTGCCATTTTGGCATTTTGATTATTTTAAATAAAAGTCATTTAGAACACAACCTGTGTAAAAAGGACACTCAGACCTTCCTCTGTTCACCTGAAAACAGGAAATAAATATCACATGTGAAGGGTACCCTCCCTGGACCAGGAGCTAAAAACACACGTTACCACCAAAGTCAGGAACTTGGAAGCCTAGAATGCCATGTAAATACCTGCTGTTACTTTTTAGTAATTTACACCACAGCCCAATTCTGTTCAGAATTCCTTACTAATCGAAGTTCCCAAAATTAACTTGTCTTTGTCCTATAAATTCCTCTTAGATTTATTGTCTCTTTGTCTAAAAAGCATAAAAACTGCCTGCTGTGGTTGTTTCTTTAGGCCTCAACATCATTTTGATCTTCTATGTGCACACAGTACAATTTTGGCTTTTTTCTCCTGTTAATTTGTTTCAGGTAAATTTAAATCTTAGTTCTGCTGGAAAACCTTGAATGGTAGAGGAATAATTTTCTTTCACAATAATTGAATAAAATAATAAACAAGTTTATATATCTATATAGAAGAAAAAGACTTTTGTTTTTCAAGATGTTTGCTGCCCAAATGAAGCAAAGAAATAAGTATTGAATCTAAAACAAAATGAACATTTTTTATTAGTGCATTTTTAGAAAGAGGAATATATATTTTTAATACAGCTGCCTGTCTACCTTTGCCTTAATTTCATTCAATCCTGTCTTTTGGGATACCTTCAGTGGATATATTATAAACATAGCTTTATGAATACAATAAATGATTCCAAATGTGGAAAAAATGTATACAGATTATTCTAAATAAAATCACTGGATGTGATTTTTAAATAATTTCAGTAATACAGAGATCACACTACAAATCTTGCAAATGCCATATTAGACATTATTATTTATAATTAAATTTATATACGGAATCAGAAAAAAAAACTAAGTTGCAAAGGTGTATCATAGCAATACTACGTTAGACAATTACACAATACACATTACACAGTACATTGATGTATTTATAATTATGTTCAAAATATATGTCTATGATCCGTAAACATGAGCTGATTATTAGAGCAAAAGTTACCAATTACGATTTTTCTTCATGGCAACTTCAAACAACTTTCTAAAATGGGTTTAATACTTCACAAACTTTAGCCAGTTACTGCTGGCCCTCTGTACAGAATGCATTGCCACTAGAAGCCCAGCTCTGACTGACAAGAATGATTGAAAAGCTTTAATTACACCCCTCTAAGCCCGACTGGTTCCATAACCACAACTCAAGAAGAACATATTCCTTTATCCCCCAAGGACATGCTTAAGACCTCACCGAGGTTGATGAGGCTTTTGTATAAGGAGTTGCAAGAGGCAAATTTTATTTTATTTTTAAGCAAAAGAGTCTTTGGTTTGCTACACTTCACTGTTCCATTGCTATTTCCATGCAAATAAATAACTGAACCTTGTTCACCACAGCTTTCTCCTAATACTACATAAGAACAGGAAGATCCTTCAGAGAAAGACGTGCCCGAATATCCTTTATGAAGTCATTTTTGGCTTTAAGAACCGAAGGATTAGGTTTAAGAATTCCCCAAAGAGAAGAAAAGATACTTCTGCTAGCCACCCCAGCCTCCCCTGAGGATCTAAAACTCTTCAAGGAAATACCACCCAGAGGACCCACCTGGCAGACAAGGAAGGGCAGCTTCTTCTGAACTATGTTCAGCCTGTTGGGAAGTGTATTGTTCTCATCACTATTTTCTTCCCTGACCTCTTATCCTGTATATTATGTAATTTTTTTTTATCTTACCACCACAACCAGGTGAAATGTACTTTAATATGTCTTTGACTATAAAGGATTAAAAGGCAAAAGAGTGACAAAAAAATACTTCTTTGATATATATTTTTTTATATTTCTCAAGGCAAAATACAGTGAAGCTGAAATGGGTTACTTATTCTTCAGTCCTAATCTCTAACAGGCAGTCTTTTCCAGTGCAACTTAAATACGGAAATAAAACAATGACAGGGCGCAGAGAGTATGGTAATGGTTTTCAGGATCTTTGTCGTCTCCATTGATGTTGGAAGCCTTGGTTGACCTACTCACAACAGGTGCTGGCTGGCAATATTTGTTAACAGGCTTTGAAACAATACAAACCATCAAAATGTGAATGGATTTTTAAGCAACTATTTTTTTTTAAATTTCAAAAAATATGAAGTGTTATTGTTAAAACACAGTTTTAATCAAGCCTTAGAGAGCCTATCTATGCATTCTTGTGGCTTTTCAAAGCTGGAAATAATCAGTTTAAACTGTGGCAGAGTTGAAAAATAGCTCTTTATTTGTGTTCCATTAGGCCCAATTGAAATGGTTTTATTAAATAGCCTTATTTATTCAACCTCTGGTGCTTGGTTTATTTTAGAGATGAGGTGTGTAGTTCCTAAAACACCTGCTTTCAGAAATGAACGAATGTCAAGTGCACCTGAATCAAAATAACTCACACACAAACACATCCTGGCGAATAAAATATAAAATAAAATAGTTTCCTGATCTGTGATCCAGAATTAGCAGGACACTGGACTATTGTTGAGCCATCAGAGCACAATGCCAGGTGTTGCCTCAAAAGATAGAGGCCCCAACCAACTGCATTGCTCAGATTCCCTTTATGCCAATTCTTCAAAAACAATGCTGGCAACTGACTCTTTGGGTTTGATCTCTTTCCCTTTCCTTGGTCTTCTTTGGAGAGGTGTTAATGAACTGGCAGTGGTAGTCCAAACAGAGGAAGTGCTAAATGTCAACAAAAAAGCTATGTGTGGGCAAAGTGTAATACCAAAGGTGAAAAGACTCATGAGTTCGCTAAATGTTCCTAAATAGTTAGAAACTTACTGACTTGCATAATGAACCTGAGATGTTAGCACCCAAATGAACAGAAAATGAATTTCAACAGTAGCATTATTATAGTCAACTCTCTGGCCATTTAAAGACAAAAAAGAAAATGTCAATCCAGTGTCCTCACTGATAATGAAATGCTGCAAAAACACATTATTATTAATTATAATTATTAAGTATGATTACTAGTTTAGTAATAATACTGGCTCACAAGCCAGGCACTATGCTAAAAGCATTTCATGTGTTATCTCATTTGATTATCAGAACAACTTGAAATTAGGTACTATTATAATCTACATTTTTCAGAACTAATTTTATAGAGCTACAGGAATTTCAAGTTCAGTAGGAGAATCAAGTTTTAAATTTGCACCAACGTCAAACAGGCAAAGAAGACTTTATTCAAAGCTATTGCAATAGGAGAGAGAGGTAAAAATCGAGGCTAAACTCAGTTCCACGAAAACAGAAGGGCAGGAGGGTTTTCAGAATTGGGGTAGGAAAAATATCTTAGTTCGGTGTGTTTGAAAATTCGTTCTTCCCAAAGGAACAGTACACTTTTTTATAGCTTTATGATAAGATGCAATTTTACAGTTTAGAGCAAGGAGTTCTCTGAATTAAGCTCCTCCCCCTATTTCCACCCCACCTTGGAGACTAAGAGTTTGGGGCACTATCTTCTTTGATGATGACATTTCAAAGAAATAGTTTCCAGGTTCTTGAGAAAGACATTCTGGTTATTAAACTGGGAAGAAGCTTTAAAAAGATTTACATCTCAAGGGGGCAGAGAAAGGATTTACAATTATGAGTTTTCTAAAGTAACTGCTCTAAAGACAGGGAGGTCAGAGGTGTAGAATCAGAAAGAAGTCTATCTAAAGTTTCCTCCAGCTGAGCAGAACTTTAAGGCTGTTTAAGTCAGTGATTGGAGTCAAATTTATTCCTTTCCTCAAGATTCCCAACCCTACATATATGAGAATCTGTCGCAGGCGGGAAAAAAAAAATCAACAAAGAAAAGATGTTTTTAAATCCCCTACGTATTCCTTTGCTTCACTGAGTTTCAGCTTCTGCATTCCTAGAATGAGATTTCTCTAGATCTGTGAATCATACCTTATAAGACCCTGGAGTGGGGGATGTGGAGGAGCTAGGAGATGCCCAAGACTGGTGGGGAAGTTAGAGGATGGGCAGGAACATCCACAGGGTCCTTGCTTCAAGGAGAACAGGTCTGTGGGTCAGTTTTATGAAGTGGACTTTTGCTTATGGAGTTATTTGAGAAATAAAAACAGGGAAGGGGATTGTCTTAGCAAGATAAAGTGTGATAACCACTGGACAAGATCATCTTTTATATACCTTATACACATAACCTATTATATATTATTTTCTAGACCAGCAGAGATTTCAGAACCTCCAAAGATCAAAAACATCCAAGGAGGAATAAGAAAAATTAGCTCTTTCTTCTCCTTTATAAAAACTGCCCCATAGGAATGTATGGCTACTACATTGTCACAAACAATTCATAAAGGCACAATCCATTCTCAATCACATATGTAATCTGAAAACATTAGTTCCCTCATGCCTACACTATCCCCATCTCCTCCACAAAGGCATGTGACCTATATACACCAGGGTGTGCTAACCATTGATCACAAAATAAGATGCAAATTAGTAGGCGCTGCCTTGTGTCTACAGTGTTTTAAGTTAATTTTCCTCATACCTTAAATGCAACATAACATTCTGCATGATGGCAGCAGTTAATGAGTGTTTTCCAGATCTCGATAGTATAAAAGTTTGATTTATAAATTATGAAGAAGGGTAGTGTGGTTCATGAACTCTTCCAATTTAATTCATTTCTATTCCAAAGTTTTATTCATTGTGGATTAAAAAAACCACATAATACCTTCTAAAATAATGAATTTAGTTTAACTGAGCATTTCCTCTTCCTTTCAACACTCCTTAAGACTCACAATCTGTGGAACATGCACTGTAACAAATACACTAGATATTTTTTTATGGAGTTGTCCCCATTAAAACTTGGGGTTGTCTCCAATTTTTTAATCTCCTAATTTACAGATTTAACTCAGAAACATTTTCTCATAAGAATGTAGATTGTATTTGGTTAAAGCTCTAGATTAGGCCACTGATGTCCACATCTGAGCTTGTTTTGTTCAGAATACATTTCCTAGGGCTGCAGAAAAAGTCCGTTTGTGTGTGTGTGTGTGATTTTGTGATAGTCGGAGGCAAGCCCCTCAGCATGTGGGAAATAAAAAAGATGAAGTTATAGAAAAAAGGACCAATTCAAGGTGAGGGAGAGTAGTTGAACTTGAGGAGTTCGTAAAAATGTAGTGCTATTGGGAATGCGACCTTAACCTTGGCCACCCTCATGGTTACCATATTCATTGTTCACCGCTGCCTGTGGGGATGCCTGCTGGATGTACTTTTCTGGGGCTACGGCTATTGCTTTAAAACCGATGTACTCTCTCCACTATCCCATTATGGAAGAGAACAATTTCCTATCTCTCCCTTGCTTGTAGCTCCTAACAACAAGAAATTGCTGTAAAATGATTTTTTAAGACCTTGTAATTATATTGTGCTTTACAGTGTGTAGACTTGTATGCGGTCCCTCCTCTCCACACAGAGGGGAGTAACTTCCAGCAAGAAAATTTACTTGTAGATGAGAATATAGCTTTATGAATTAATTGTGTTCCAATAAACTTGCTGTCAGGGAAAGAAAAGAAAACCCCACTATTTATAGCATTTGATGATTTCCATGCTGCAAACTTACCCAGTCTGGATGGCTTCATCAATATATTGCAACTGAGTGCAGACCTGGGCAGCAAGTGCTGCAAGCCTGAACTAGCCAGCTCTCCAGTGGGATGAATGATATGTGAAAGACAGGAGCCCACATGTGTTTATTTTTTCTTACAGTTCAACTAAGACCACACTATTTCAAGAAAAAAGTGGTTAATATATGGGAATTTAACCATCAATCTTTAACTTCCCCTTTAAATAAACTTCCCTCAAAGTTTATGTTCAATTATGGAAGAACATCTTTAGGTTGTTGGCTTTTTCATATAGAAATGACTTTAATACTTGATGGTATTGGCAGCATGGACAGATTCGATCCGGAAATAGAATAACGAGTAAAATTTCAGCCGGAAGATAGCACAGCCTTTGAGTTAATATGCATTTTGTATACTTAATATACCCCTCACCCACCCATTTCAGCTCTTTTTATGAGCAAAATCTAATCATCCACCCAATATCTTAGAAAGAGAGATTTTGATGGATCTGCCTCATCAATGATAGGAGCAGGACTGTCTTTGGCCCACCAACAATTTCTAACCATGAGGGACAAGCCATCTCCTGGAAGATGTTAGATCAATAATTAAATCCAGTGGCTTAAGGCTAAGGTAACATTAGCTGGTGTGTTTCTCAGTGGGCTCCTTCCTTACGCTTGCAAGTCTTGAAGTTGAGGAGCCACCACCAGGGTAACACTCCCATTAGAGTTGGCCAACCCTGTTCTCTGGACTCAGACTTCACCTTTCCCTCCAGAAAAGAACGCTATTTATCTGAGAGTGCTTGGCTCAGCCCCTTCCTTCCCGCTGCGGAGACAACATGCATGGTCTCCTGATGACCTGTAGGGGTTCTGGAGCCGTCTGCCCTCTAAGTGAAGCGTGCAATCTGGGAGCCCCAGTCAGCGCAGTGGAGACTGAGCAGGCTGACCTTTGTATAGTTGATGAGGGAGCAGAAGGCTGGCTGAGGACAAAGATAAGCTGACACCCTTCAACCTCCTCCTACCCCCACTCTTGGGTAGAACACAAGATATTCTTCCAGGGCTTTCACAACTGTCTAAATGTTAATGCATTGCTAGAGGAGAAAACAACCTTAACTTGATAATGACAAGGCTTCCATTATCCTTTAGGACCTCTTTAGCATATGAAAGTTCTTTTGAAACCTTCCTTTTCCTTAGTTCTCCTAACTGCCACCACTCCTCAAGACCCCAGGGTCGCAACTCTTTTTGTCCCTGGGTCCTATCCCCTTGTTTTAATAAACCACCATTTTTTACCAAAGACATCTCAAATAATTCTTTCTCATTCATTAGCTCCAGACCTCACTGTAAGGGCCTATTCAGCCAGAGCACTTCCATCCAGTTAAACTATGACTTTGAATAACTTTGTTGTTTATACAGTAAAACATAAACTGTCCCTGCACCCCCCCCCCAAGGGGACTTACTTAAAAACAAGTCCGGGAAACCAGTCCCAGGTAACAAAGCCCAAATACAAGGGTGGGTCAGGCCAGGTGAAGGTATCCAATCAGTGGGGGTGCATACTGTCTCCCTAGCTACCAAGGAGTATGCGCCCCACCCTTCAGGTGCCTTTTGGGCACCAATTCTGACCAAGATGATAGGCTAGTTCAAATATCTACTATAGGGTAAATTGTAATTCAATTGATTCAATTGTCCACCCGTGTGTGACCTAGCAGGACTGTGCAGCTTTCTCTGTGTGTTACAATCTCATTGGCCAGGCCAGTGGCCAGGCCCAACCACATGGCCTTTGTCCTTAAAAGCTAGTCTGCAAGGCAGAGAGAGGGCGCCTCTTTGCAAGAGATGGCCCTGGCCGGTCAGTTTGATTCTCGATGCTTGGCGCAAAATAAAGCTTTGCTTGACCTTCACTTTGTATCAGTCTCGCTCCTTCAATCATGGACCCAACACTCACCCCACTGAATCTCACCCACATTCTAAAACCACATTACAGTGAACCCCCCTCCTCCAACATCTTTTCTGTTTGTTTGTTTTCTTTTGTTTTTCCCTGGGTAACAAAGTTGATCCCCACCCTGTCACTATCTCTCAATTGTTCTGAACTGCATTTGTTGAGAGAGTGATACAAAGCACAGCTCAGAGATACTGTGGGTTCCATTCCAGACCACCCCCATAAAGTGAATATCTCAATAAAATGAGTCAAACAAATTTTATGGTTTCCCAGCTCATATAGAAGTTATGCTTCCATTATACTGTAGTCTATTCACTATGCAATGACATGATGTCTAAAAACCCCACAATATACATACCTGAATTTAAAAATGACTTATTGATTAAGAAAAAAAAAATGCTAACCATCATTTGCTTTCAGCAAGTCATAATCTTTTCCCTGGTGGATGATTCTGCCTCAAAACTCATGGCTGCTGACTGATCAGGATGGTAGTTGCTGAAGGTTAGGATGGCTGTGGCTATTTCTTAAAATAAGACAACGTTTCCAGCATAGATTGACTCTTCCTTTCACAATTTCTCTGTAGCATGTGATTCTATTTGACAGCATTTTACCCACAGTAGACCTTTCAAAATTGGAGTTAATCTGGAGATCCTGGATGGCTCAGTCAGTGAAGTGTCTGACTCTTGCTTTTGGCTTGGGTCATAATCTCAGGGTGGTGAGTTCAAGCCCCCACCCTGAGTTCTGTACTTGGTGGGGAGTTGGCTTGAAGATTTCTCTCTCTGTCTCTCCTCGCACTGTCTCTCTCTCCCTCAATAAATCTTTAAAAAAAAAAAAAATTGGAGTCAATTCTCTCAAACTCTGTCTCTACTTTATCAACTAAGTTTATGTAATAATGTTCTAAATCCTTGGTTGTCATTTCAACAGTCTTCACAGCTGCTTTACCAGGCGTGGATTCGATCTTAAGAAATCACCTTTCTTCCTCATCCATGAGAAGCAACTCGTCATCTGTTCAAGTTGGATCATGAGCTCACAGCAACTCAGTCCCATCTTCAGGCTCCACTTAGGATTCTTGTTCTTTTGTTTTTCCCACCACATCTGTAATGACTTCCTCCACTGACCTCTGGAACCTCCAATTTGTTAGGGAAAAAAAAAAAAAGAAAGAAAGAAAGAATATCTGCAAAGCACCAAAGAGCAAAGTGCAATAAAAGGAGGTAAGCTTGTGATTGATACTCTAACACCCAACGGTCTGCTTTTTTATTTCCCTTGTTATAGGGGACTATGTTCCCATCATTCACTTACCTTTGTTTCAGTGGAGTTTGAAGAGGAAGGAAAAACAATAGCTTTGTTCATGCTACAATGTTTAACCTACTAATCTTGTCACCGAGAATTTAAATACTTATGGAACAAACACATTCACTAAAACTAGGGTTTGATTAAACATTGATGAATAACAGCGGATTAAGTTGTATCTGTAGACTTGTATTGTTTAAGACGCTACTCTATTAACTGCATGACTCAAATTGTGGTACAGAAATGGCTTCATGGTAATCAGTGTAGGCTTTCCTGTTAGAGAGTCCTATTCATATATGGACTATTTGTTTTCAGAGTGCTTTCACACTCTTTAACTCATCGAGTTGTCCAAGGACTGTGAGGTTAATAACAAGTTATCATTATTCCCATTTCACAAATTAATAAAAAAAACCTAAATTGAAGATAAATGAGTCTATGGTTTTCCCAGTTCCCAAGACTAGTCATTTCCAGAGACGGAGTCATTATTTAGATTTCCTACTCCCACTTCTGTGTTCTTTCTACAGCATCACTATAGTTTTTATTTTTTAAAATATTTTATTTATTTGACAAAGATCACAAGTAGGCAGAGAGGCAGGCAGAGAGGCAGGCAGAGAAAGAGGAAGAAGCGGGCTCCCTGCGGAGCAGAGAAAGCCTGATGCAGGGCTCAATTCCAGAACCCTGGGATCATGACCTGAGCCCAAGGCAGAGGCTTTAACCCACTGAGCCACCCAGGCGCCCCAGCATCACTACGGTTTTTAAATAAGGCAAACATCAGAAGTCATGGCTACTCATAGAGAAAACTCAAGGAATGTCAGTACATTAGACTGATGATCCCTTGTGGAAGCGCAAACATTGAGGTGAGAGAATGAGACACTCTTCTCAGACATAATATTTTACGGAAAACACAGTAGTCAAGGAAATAATAATTTAATGTTCATTTTTTTTAAAGACTTTATTTTTTATTTATTTGAGCGCGAGAAAATGAGATTTATTTGAGCGAGAGAGAATGAGAGAGAAAGCATGAGAGGAGACAGGTCAGTGGGAGAAGCAAGCAGACCCCTTGGTGAGTAGGAAGCCTGATGTGGGACTCGATCCTGGGACTCCAGGATCATGACCTGAGCCAAAGGCTGTTGCTTAGTCAACTAAGCCACCTGGGCCCCCAATGTTATACACATTTTTAAAGATTTTATTTATTTATTTATTTATTTTATTTGCGAGAGACGGAGATAGCAACAGAGGTAGTGAGGGAGAGAGAGCAAGAGCGGGGAGGGAGAGGGAGAAGCAGGCTCCCCCTGAGCCGGCAGCCGGAGGTGGGGCTGGATCCCAGAACCCTGGGATCATGATTGAGCTGAAGGCACATGCTTAACTGACTGAGCCACCCAGGCAGCCCTCATGTTATATTTTTAAAGTCAAAATCAATGCAAAAACTCAATGAATGCATATAACATAAAAAATGTAAATAAAAGCAAATCATGTGCTTGTTTTACAGTTGGCATAATGGTGCAGTGGAAACACTCATTTGACCTTGTGTTACTGGAACATTTCCAATTAGCTCCCTGGACCCAGTCAGGCAGGGTTACGTGTGTCGTGTCAACCATGATATTCAAACAAGTTAGACCATGTGGGTCTCATGTCTGTTGATTCTACTGCTTGTATTACCCTTTCTTACGGGGTTTAAAATATGGGAGGGTATTTTGATAAATGCTGGGGGGCATACACTTTTCTGTTTGCTTTCCGCCCTAACGTGTCTCAGCAAGGCAGTGCTTAGTGGGTTAATTCTTCGTACACGCAGAACTTTGGAGTTTCTCGTTAGATCTGAACAACAAAGAAAAGGCAGATGGAAAAAGGATTAATCTCTAATGTGAAAGAAAGACATCAGTTACATATCCACTTCAATAATGTCAGTCTCAGGGTAAAGTAATGGCTTTGAAAGCGGATTTGACTTCTGAGCTCAGCGGTGGCAATTTGGCCAGTAGGGCTCCCAGTTCCAGGGAGCTCACGGGAAAAAAGGAGTGGCTAAGGGGAAACATTTCAAGCACCGAGGATGTGAGATATAAAATCCTTTTAAAATATGTTAATTTGGCTCACGTAGTCCAACCCAGGCTGTAAACTGAAAGTGATTTATTGATTCCCTATGGAGTTGACATGTAGACATTCTTTAAAATTTTAACATCCATGATTTTGATAGAGGATTTCGCCCAAGTTTTTTTTTTTTTTAATTCTCTAGACATCCCTCTTCCAATTATTCAATTTTATGTCTAATCAAAGTAATTACAACTGTCATTGTTAGTTCCACTGTAATGAGAAAAAAATAACTTCTGGGGTGCTTTTTAATCATGCAGTTTTTCAGCCTCCACTCATGGCTATTCTGATTCCAGAGACCTGGGATCAAAACCCGTCATTTGCATTTTTAACAAGCACGCTGATGATGGCAATATAGGTGGTGACCCACAGGTCAAGCTCCCTGAGAAGCCAACTCTGCGTCCAAGATTTGCTTGCAGAGAATTTGTTGGAAATTGCTCTCAGGATCAGCTCCTGTGGGGAAAGAACAAGTGAACTGAGAGGGAAGACACCCAATGGCCCCAGCTGTCCTCTAAAGCTGTGGAGCACAATGGTTCTCTGGAGATACTGGAATCATAGTCAGAGGCGGGGAACTTCTTCTTTCCCCGTCACCAAGCAGTCGCTCTTTGGAAGCTGTTGTTGAGAAGAAGGCCTGACGCTGTACAAAGCTAGGTGATACCTTTCCTGAAAGGGGGCTGGGGAGAGACCAGCCAGCACTCAGATGGGGCTACGGGCAAGTGCTGGCCAGAGGACCTGAGCCAAAACCAAGAGTTGGAAGCTTAACCAACTGAGCCACCCAGATGCCCTGAGACGCACTTCCTCTTAAGCTAGGTAGTTGAAAAGCGAGCCTGTGATCCTTTGTGTGTCTCTTCTGACCCACAAATAGGAAGCTACATAATCCAGTGCAGCTACAATGTTGTTGGATTTCCATCACACCAGTATAGAACTGATCGCCTGAATGTAACATGAATTAGAAAAAACTTGGTGGCCTCAAGCTTCTGGGATTTCAGTATTACCTAGACTAACCTTATTAAAAACAAAGGCCAGATTTCAGTTATACTATAAATTGCATTGCATTGGTATTATATAGTGTGATACTTAGCTTGACTGAAACTAAATCTTAAAGCTCTAAGCAAGTTCAAATACAAAATTTGTTGTAAAATGTGTGTAATTTTGAAAAATAAATGTAGTGCAATAGGGCAGCTTCTACTGATAATTAACCTTAATGTAAATGTATTAAGTTTTCTTTGCATTCAAAAATTTTAGGACATTTTGAGAGTGAGAAATAAGCAAGTATTATATGTTGGGTTTTAGGAAAATTTTGCTAAGATTCCACTAAAAAAAAAAATGAGAACAAATTAAATAATTTATCTTTTTGATATAGATTTTCCTCTCTGTACCTGTAAGTATGGGAACATTTATTCTGTAATATACAAAATATAAGTTGAATTAACTAAGCATACTCTTAGAAAACAATATGTTAAATTTGTAGCAAAGACTTGAGCTCAATTAGAGGAAAAGTTATTTTTTCTTTTTTTCTGACAAAACAAAAGCTGCGTAGATAATTTAAGGGAAAAAAAAGAAAAAGGAAAAGTGAATATGAAACCACAAAAGGAAATTATGTTATAAAAAGAGGCTAAAGATCTTGGTCATACTAGCCAAATTCCAGCATGATGATATATTCATTTTGGCAATCATAACATCATTTGGTTTCATATGTGAGGGTTAGAGTCTCCTTGCTTATGTTTTCAAGAGCTAGGAAAGAAGTTGGAATTGAAACAAATTGAATTAGGAAATCCAGTGTAACTGGCATCTTATAAGAATAATAAAAGCTTAAACAAAAAAGAAAAATACATTAATATGAATAACATAAAATATTAACCATTGTAGAGAGTCATAAATTTATAACTAAATATAAATAAGAATGAGGTAAAACAATATCAAATTAAATATGGATAATGCAATGATAGACCCTGGATTAAGTGGTAGTCCTCTTCCAACTGAGAGGTCATTTTACTTCAGATACATCCCAGTTTGTGAGAAGCCTGTGGTGACAACTAGAGAAAAACCTGTTCACGGGGTCTAATCACCGTGAACAGTGGGTGGCAGAGGACACAAGCAGGAAATTCCCAACACCCTCTGATATGATATGTGGATTCTGGGACTATTTTTTACTAAAAACCAAAAGGTAAAGAAAGTTGAGTTAGAGTAGGAAGGGGAAAATATATTTAATTTTGGACCAAAAGACCAACTTCAAAGTTAGCACCCAGGTAATCAATCTCCTTTTTAAAAAATCATAGAAACTGACAAAGAAGCAGAGATTTCTCAGAAGTCTTATTCATTACAGGGCAAAATTTCTTCTAAGTCAATACCAATGTCAGCATCTGACCATTTCAGAAATCAAAATACAGGATTCCAATGTACATTTTTAATGGCACAATTCTACCCAGGATCCTCTGTAATTTGAAATAAATTTAAGGATGTGCTATTATCAATGGCAATACACCTTTTCAAATGAGAAAACAGTTATTATCATAGCTGATCTGTTATAATGCACTTTGCAATTTTTATTTTATTTATTTTTAGAGAGAGAGAATTGTATCATATTTTATTTTATCTTATTTTTAGAGAGAGAACAAAAGAGAGAGCAGTGGGCAAGTAGGGGTGGGGAGGAGGAAGTGGGGCAGAGGGAGAGAGAGGATCCCAAGCAGGCACCACATCTTGCTGGGCTTGATCTCACGAACCTGAGGTCATGAACTGAGTCAAAATCAAGAGTCAGTCACTTAACTGAGCCACCCAGGTGCCCCAAAGATACATCATTTTAAAATATAGTTGACCATGAGAATATCAGTTGAAAATTCAGTTCGTATCTGATGATGTTATTAGCAAGATCTTCTACTTAGGTTGTATATAGCTTATACACACACAGACACACAGAGCACACACAGAGCACACATAATATCCACATAAATGAAACTACATATACATATAGAAGTATGTGACTCCATATCTGCATGTGTGTGTATGAATATATACACCTAAATGGTAGATATTATGTGCATATGTATACATTCCAAATATCATATATGTAGTTAGAAAGATAGATAGTATGTAGAAAGAAAAATAGATTGATCAATTGATAGATAATAGGCCTCCCAAATGTTCCTAATGTAATCTAATGTAATCTCAGCTAGAAAGAAACTGAGGGCTCTTACATTGTCCTATTGTTTTCCCTTGATAAATAAGTTCAAGCCCTTAGGGACTGTGTCTGAGACACCAGCCTCATCTGAGATGCCAGCAGCCTAATTGTAACTTATTTTCACCAGGTAATTACCCGGTATGTTATTTTTCCCTTCCAAGGTATCTATTTTTTAAACCAAAGGGTATCTTTTTCATTTTATGTTCCACACAACCAGAAAAGCACCAGATGTATATGAAGGGAACACAAATTTGAGTTGATGGGAAGAAGGAAGAGTGAGAGGGAAGAGGTTAGGAGCAGGCCGGGAGGCGGTCAGAGATCTCCCCGTACCATCCAGGGCCCACAGGATACCCATCGTCACTAGTCTCCAGACTAGGATAAACCTGAAGAAGAGCAACAGTACTCTGTGAAGTTTCTAATAATTCCAGAACTCTGTTCAGTCTCTCATGATGCAGGGGAAGGAGAAAAACAACATAATATCAGAGCCAATAATTTCCTCATTGATTAAAAAAAAGCCTAAGCTATTTAGGAAGAAAAAAAAAAAATCTCTCTGCAAGGTTGCAACCTTCTGCCACAATCTACATCTCCTTATTTCATATTATTAATCTTTCAAATGCTCATCTTTCTTTATGTACAGCTCTTGCCTCACTGTGAGGTTTGGAGAATCGATGGTGTAAATGGATACTGCAAATTCTAAAAGAAAGCCTCACATTTTCCAGTTCAAAATTAATCACTTATTGTCTAAGTTGAAATACATATATACATATATACATACAAACAAACAAAAAACAGAAAGTAGTCCCACAGGTACCAAACCCAGGCAGCAATAGGGGTCAGTGTATGTAAAGATGAATTTGATTACGCCATAGTGGATCTGAGGATTGGATTCAAGAACATCAGACATGGCCGCCATGACAGCCCCCAGCATGGGTGAGTCCATCCATGAGGAAGCATTCCAGTCAACCTGGGAATGTGGTCGTGCACTTCTGCCAGGCAGTGAAGGGCTGAGCTGGAAACTCTCTGGTCTTTATTGGGATCATTATTCCAGGGCCAATGATCAGTCAGTCTAGTGGAATTATGGCACGGTGGACTTCTGTGTTTTGTTGGCTGTATAGAAGCCTGTGCAAATTGGATTTCCTTGCATGTCATTAAACTATTTGACAGATGGACCAGCAAAGTTACAGGAGGTATGTCCATCTGCTTGATAATTCAATTTCTCACCAAATATTGGCAGATTATTGGCACGAGTAATTTTGCTGGTGATTCTAAGGGATACACAAATCAAGCACATATGTGAATTGTACTGTCTTAAAGCTGATAATATATAAACATGAAAAATGGTATATTTCTAAATAATATACATAGACACAGATACTAATCATAATGAAAGCTAGATCTATGTACTATAATGAGTCCGGATTAAGGCACATGGGAATTCAAACGAGGATTCCATAGTTTTCAGTTTAGAAATATAACTTTAAGTTTGTGGTAAATATGAAATTTGAATTAGAGAGAGAAGAGAGTCTGCATTACAGTTTAAGGAAAAAAGGCATTTTTGACAAAGACAACAGCAGGGGGAAAAGCACACAGGAAATTTTCACATTTCACTTTTGATTCAAAATAACTTATAGTTCAGTATGACTAGAGTCTGTGCTTAATATAATGACAAATGATGAGAAAACCACAGGTTTCTCACAGGTTGTTGGGTTCAAAGCATGGAAAAGTGATGCATATATATGGACATCATTCTATAGGCAATGGGGAGACATTAAATAATCTGAACAAGAGAGTTATCTTCAGGAAGTCAATCGGCAGCCAGTTCTGGGAAAGTATTCTCAGAACAAGGAAAAATGAGAGACGGACGGGACAGTTGGGAGGACACTATAGCTCCTTGGGGTTTCTGGAAGGAAGCAGGAGAGTGGTAGGCAGACGAATGAGAGGCACTTAAGTGTAGAATAAATGATATCTTGCAAGTGAGCACAGGTGGGACCAAAAAAAAAAAAAAAACACCAAAAAACAGAAAACAAACCAGTCAAAATGATAACAGACAAACAACTGAATTGTGGTCCAAAAGGTATGTTTTTAGAAGCAACAGATTCTGTCCAAAGAAGTGGGATGTTCCTGAGAGATAAAAGAGATCCATTATGCCACCAAAAAACTCAATGCAAGGGTTACATATGATTTTTTTGAAATTAATTATTGCTTTTGATCAAGAAATTAAGAGTTCCTTTTGCAACATTGCTGTCATTGGCTTTCTGCCATTGGAAATAGACATCATTTTGTATGAACTTCCTTAAGATTGGATGGAGTGAGTAGGGGAAGAAAAAGCTTGATTTTCTTCTTCATGTAGAAATTCTAAAGTTTAAAATGTAACAACAGTACTCCTGGACAAAGACACCAGCCAGTTTCATCAGTTTTGTGGTTCGCATTTGGGTCTATCGATTTGGTTGTATAACAGTGGTGAAGACTGAATCTGAGCAAAGTGAGGGCTGATCTTTGGAAAACATGCAGAATTATTTTCTAGACTTTGCTTATCTATGATCCCTTTTCTCCCACATGTTGGTGTCTAGCTGCCCACCAATACCCTAAGCTCTCATGCAGTCTTTACTCTCTTGGGTCCCTTCCCTATAGGACGCTCATAGGCTGTGTTTCCCTGGAAGCACCTAATCCTCTGGACATCTCCACCATGTGTCTGTTGTTCTTCCAGACTTCCTGGGCCTATCTTCCTGTGACATAAGAGCTAGTTACAAGGAGGCCAATCAACTCTAAATACTTATTAATAAGAAAACAAAAAGAGAAAGAGAGATTTAAAGAATATATCCTAAAATGCTGAGACCAGTTATTGCTGGGTGTGAGAAAGAAGGTTGTGGAATATACAATGTGTGTGTGTGTGTGTGTGTGTGTGTGCACGCCATGTGCACTCTGGGAGCTATAAAAAAATATAAAGGCATAAACTTCAAAACCAAGCTATTTTAAGAAAATGCAAAAGCTACTTTAAGAGATATAGGAAAGGGACAGGGGCAGTACTGAGGGAACATGACAGCTAAATCCACAGATTTTTGCTTCAAAAGTTTGGGAACCCTGTTCTAGATCTTACTGATTTTGTTGAAGTATAGCAACTGAATAGTTCTGTTTCCTCATCTGCAAAATAAGGAAGATAAAGAGCATTAATTCACACTTTCATTTGAGAATATGATTAAATTAGATAATACACAGTTTCCTCTTAAAGACACTGGCTGGTACATGTTCAGTAGTCAGCCAGTAGCTTTTATCCTTCTCACGGTGGATAGCTTTGATACTTCTTTTGCTTTCTCTCTTTCCTTCTCCTTCTTCTCTCTTTTGGTCTCAGAGGTGAAGGATTAGTTTTGAGTTGTTTGCTCTCACAAATTCTCCCCTGTGCCAAGTGGCAGTGAGATTGTCAGAACTGTCCCAGTCTTCTGATAAAATTTTCCACCATAGAATAGAACAAAGCTAATTGGTTCCTATGGGTCTTCTTTTCCACAACTAAATTATCAGCCCGAGTATTGTGATATTTGTTATTTTTAGAAAATGATTCATTATACATGTTCGTTTGAAATAGCCAAGCTATAAAAATATGTTTTATACAATTTATGCTTTAAAATCAAATTAGTTTACATTTATATTTGATAAATGTAAATGAGTCCTTCTCTATGGGCATACTCAATACATTTGTATTGCATACATTTATAATATTGTGGCTGAAATTTTCCACTCTACAGTTAACCTAAGAACTATACCATGGATACTTCATCCATTTTTCTGTATGTTAGATGCTGCAGGAACTATAAGAGGAGCCTAAAATTTGTACCTCCTCCTTTCAACGGCCCCAACACCACCTGCTTCTCTGTTTACAGCTGCCTGCTTCCTGCCAAACACCCGATCAATTTCTAAAAACATATTTTCCAATAACATTCAGACCCATAAACAAATGCACTGGCTTGTACATCAGGTTATTTTTTTGTCACTGTTTTGGAACTGGGACACTGTGCTGTCTATAGTCTTCCCCACCTCTCCTTTCCCCCTGGGTCAGCTGGTACAGTTCGAACGCATTGTTTGTAATGACTGATGAATTTCCCATTGTGTGAATGGACCATATTTATTCAACAGATGTATTAATGTAAAATTAATTACCATTTTAAATTTTTTGCCTCTTGGAATAATGCTGTGATAAACATTCTCATTGTTATTACCCACATGTCTTGGACTTCTGTTTCTAGAAGAAGTAGAATCTAGATACAATAATACGATGGCTTCAAGAAAAATGTAACTGAACTTAAAAGAAGAGCGTATGGAAAAATATTTTGAATGACCTGGTAGATGTACAGAGTAAAGGAAGATACCGTTACAAGGTAAATCGCGGTCAGTTTCAGGGGCAGAAATGCTAGCAGAGGCAGAGGGAGGAATGGACCCTTATGCTATTCTAGCTTGTCAGAACCCTGATGATACTCAATTCGAAGACAAAGGACAAATTGAGCAGTGAGAGCAACAGTAAGAAAGGCAGGTGCATATTTACGGTGTGACTTATAGCTCATGAGAGCAGGAGTAAGTGAAAAACACAAATATACAGATTTTGTTGGGTTTATACAGAGATTGTTTGAATAGAAAAGTAAGGAATTCGGACCTCCTACTGCTGCAAAAGGGAAATGAAACATAGGATGTGATTTTTGTTTTTTAAGATGAGGCTATCATTTGAACAAACATTTCCCATAAAAGAAACCCAACTAAATGTTCTTATCAGTTGTCAAAGAAATGCAGAGCACACCGTGAGCATGGTTTCTGTTTCTCATGATAAAACGTTGTAAATGTAGAAGAAAGTAATGAATTTCATGCTGTTAGAAAACCAGTCGCTGTCTTTCTGTAATGCAGATTAGCAATTCATACCAATAGCATGAAAATTTTACAAACTCTTTCCCATTAATCCCCTTCTAGGAATGTGTCTTAATTTAATAATTACAGCTCTATATAAAGATTTACTTCTAAGTTTTCTGTCACATTTTTTAATAATACAAAATAAGAGCAAACCAAACACTTCAAAATGGTGAAGTGGTAGAATAAATTGTGATATATTCAAGTAATGGAATGTTAAGCAGTCATTTAAATAGTGTTATAGAAGATTTAATTGTACAAAATAAATATACTGTAAACTGGACAATGAGTTCCCCTAAGTTTTAGCATTAACATTTAAAATATAAACCTATGTAAAAGAAACAAACATATGTAGGAAATATATATATGCATCTGTACTTGTACACATGTATGTATGTGGCTATTTATGTTTACCTCTATATATTATATATACATATATACATGTATACATTATATGCATACAATATTTGTAGAGAAAAACTTAGAAACATATACATCAAATCAACTTCTTTTTCTTCTAACATATGCTGCTTTCAAAATCATATAGAACCAATGATTGCTAACTTTTAATGCATTTTTAAAAGTAGAAATACAAATACCACCCTGTCCACCGTGGAAACTTGTATTGGAAAGAAACTAAAGGTGAGGACCATTTAGTACACTCTCCACATGACAAATATTGATAGCCTAAATTAAATCCCATTAAAGGAGTTGAAAAGGAGAATGTAGTAAAAGGTATGGTAAGACAGTGCCCTAAAAATAAGTTTAATTTAAAATTAGTAATAATGTTGCATGGACAGATGATGGCAACACTCAGGGACCAGAACATAGTATATAAAGTTGTTGAGTCACTATATTGTGCACCTAAAACCAATGTAGTATGTGTGTCAACTATACTCAAACAAAAATTTTTAAAAATAAAATTATAAACTTGAGAATTAAGAAAAATAAAAATTACTTTAAGTTGTAGGACACTGGGAACAAAGACTTTTCCATCCAGTTTTGTCAAAATATCGTATTCTGCGACTCCTATACCTTAGCTCACTTTTGGTGTCCACACTTGTATTTCCATTTTGGTTAAATGGTGGCCTTTGTCATTTCTGGGAGTATCTTCGGTGTTCACTGACTTTGCCCTAAAGCCTGAGAACATGTCATTGAATTCAGACCAGTCTGTGCTGATGGGTACTCACTCTCAGCTCTCTACCCTGGACCCTACTGTGCCAAACCCAATAAACCTTCATGTATTTTAGTTCCTAAAAAAAATTGACCCATATTTTATGGGTTTCATTGTGTCTCTCAAAAAGACATGTTCAAGTTCTAACCTCTAGTACCTATGAATGTGACCTTATTTGGAAATAAGGTCTTTGCAGATGTTATCAGTTTAAGGTGAGGCTCCCCCTAATCCAGTGTGACTGGCCTCTGTATAAGGAGAGGAAAACACTGTATGAGGACAGAGAAATGTTTGGTGAAGACAGAGGCAGAGATTAGAATGGTGCAGCTACAAGCCTAGCAACACGAAGGATTGGCAGAAACTACCAGAAAGGACAAGAGGAGTAAGGAACTGACTCGCCCTCAGAGCTCCCAGAAGGATCAAAGTGTGCTGATGACCTGATGTTGGGTCTCCAGCCTCCTGACCTGGGAGAGAATACATTTCTGTTGTTTTAAGCTACCCTGCTTGTGGTAACTGGTTAAGGAAGACTGAGAAAACTAATACACAGCTATAAAAATCCTAAAGTTACAGAACAAAAGAAAAATAAACACCCCAAATTCCGTGAGGAAAAGAATGGTATCTGTCTTGCTTATTGCTATTCTCAGTGCCTGTCATATAGCATACGATAAATACATGCATTGAGGGAGAAAAATATGAATGCATGTTCTGTATGTTTCTCTTGTTAGACCTAAGTTGGAGAGAAAAGAAAAAAATGTCCTCAAAGCTGACATGCAAACAAAGAGTAGCTAGCAAAATATATATAATAATGCTAATAATTATTTTATAAAACAGTCAATATGTTGAGTCAGAGGAAGCACCTTGGAAGAAATTAAACTTCAATTTGTATTGAAGAAATTTTATTTGTGTGTGTTTTTTTTCCCAACAAGTTATTATTTGTCCTCTCTGTGTAATGTAATGCTAACCATGGCTCGAGAACAGATAGGGCAACATCACCATGAACTGAGAACTGGTTAAAGAACAATATGAATCCCAACACAATACAGTAGTAGGTAGTGGAAGGGAATCTTTGGAAACAAGTTGATACTGGCCTCGAATACAAAACAGAAGTAGGAAAACGAGGCATGAATTTTAGCAAATACAGTCATTTGTGTTCTCTGCTCCCAAATGTTGGAGTCGGGAATATGAAATGAGAAAGAGAAAACATGAATGTAACTCTGAAAGAGGAGTGCCATTGATGATGCCAGGAATTACCCTGACATGATCAGCCTGCAAAGGTTGTTGATGTAAAGTGGTAGTAGATAGGAAGGGCAGGTGCGAAGTCTAGTTTCACGTGGCTAAGTGCATGAACTAACAAGTTAAAGACCTAGAGGAACCTATATTGGGTTCCCATGGCTGCTCACAAATTACCACCTATTTAGCAGATTAAAACAATACAAGTGTATAATCTTATAGGTTAGAAGTCTTAATTAGTCTTTTGGGGAAAAATCAAGGGGTCAGCAGGGCTAGCTCCTTGAGACTCTGGGGGAGAACCTGTCCCATGTCCCTTTAAGCTTCTAGAGGCTACCTGCATTCCCTGGCCCCTACCCTTTCCCTGCATCAATCCTACCTTTTGCTTCTGTGTCATGCCACATGTTCAACTACTGACTGAATTTTTGCTCTTATAAGGAGACTTGTGATTGTATTGGGGACATTTGATGAACTAGATTAATCCTATGATTCCAAGATCTTTAATTTAATCACATTTGCGAAGTCTCTTTTATCATGGAATATAATACTTTCTCAGGTGCCAGGGATTGGGATATGGACATTCAGGGGCCATTATGCAGCCTACTACAGAGCCTAGTAGACAGCTGTTAAGTATGAGACTTGGAAAGAGAAAAAAGAAGTGACTGATAAAACGCCAGGAATACTAGAAAAAGTAAAATTTGCAGCCTATAGAAGAAAATACAGGAAAATGTTCATTCCTTGCTTGCCATTAAGCAGAAAAATATGTTTAAATCCCGTTTAAACCACTTCCTAGTGTTACCGGTAGGAAGTCACTGGTATACATATCAAACTCCAAAGCTAGAGTCCCTAACTTTTATTTCTAATCTCCTCTCTGATTTAAGTGGTAAGTATTTCTTGAACGATGACAAATTGTAAGACATCATGCTGCATCCAGTTACAGGACCCTAATCTCAATACTCACAAAGGCACAGCCTTAGTAAAATTAGAGTTAAATCATCACCAAGTGGATGGTCACACATTCCCTCAAGCACAGAGGAAGAACTGATTTGGTCCTGCTCTGGTCCTCTTCCCCAGGCCCTGCCATAATGGACGGCCTTCATCGGGCTGGGAACTGGGGAGTTCTCTTGCACCTCCACCACTTACTGTCTTTGGATAACGAGTCTAACACCAAGTCCTGTAAAATTCATCTCCTGACGATTTCTACAACATCGGCATACAGCCATGTACACTTCCACTGTTCTAGTCAAACTGCCGTATTTATCTTGGGAACTGGAAAATATTCACACATTTATTTTAACTCAGTGAGCTTAAGTATCATCAAGAGCCTCCCTACTTCATCACTTCCTTTCCTCTGAAAGACCCCAATATTGACCACATCCTGCCAGGCTCCCCATAATCTGACCCCTGATGACATTAGTGGCCTCAAGACCTGCAAAATTGTCCTTACCCTCTGTGTGCCAACCAGATGAGATATTTTCAAGTCCTTGACCTTCTAGTCTCCACTTCTTCCTCCTGGAGTGACTTTCCCCGCTCTTTTTCTAGTACATTCCTCTTCTTCCTTTAAAGTTCAGCTAAGTTATCACTCCTCAGGGATCTAGTACTTGACCTCTTCAGCATAGATTACATAGCCTCAGAGTACCTGCTCATTTCTCAATCATAGCATTATCGACGATTGTTCTTAAATAGACCTAATGTGTAATGAATGCTTTAATTAACCACAGAAATATTAGGCCATAAGCTCCATAGTGGTAAAAACTATTGCTGTCATATTTGATAATGTTGTCTCTAGTGCCTCAAACATATTTAATAATTAATAAATATTTCTGAAAAACTGAATAACTCAGGATAATTTAAACTTTTCTAAGTAGATAGGAAAGTAAACCATTTTTAGTCCAAGTAGGAACTCTCATTTGAAGCTTACAGGTGAAGTCAATAACCCCAGTTAAAAATAACGAAAAGAGAACTAACTGTTGCTCATAGAGGTATCACACAGTGGGAAAAGTGTGGCCTGAAGAGAATGGTGAAAGCAAAAATGTCGGGAAGCACAAATTTTAGTCAAGATTGTCAAGGTATCGATGTATGACTTTGAGTTCTCCACCTTAGAAAGTCACCTAGTCTCTGCTCCCAAGATTTCTTTATTTATTAGCACAACTGGTTCTAGTGGGATTCAAAAGGATGAAAAATACAATCAATCAATCAATCAGTCAATTTCAAATCATTCATTCAAGGTAAAGGATTGAAAATCAAAAACCGGCCATGAAGGAAAGTAGCTGTGTAAGTGGCAGAGGTGAGATCAGATAAAGCGTAAATGCAGTGTTAACACCTCTTTAAAATCTTTGAGCATCTTGTAAGACTTGATTGAAATATAAAATTAATGGTTTATAAACCTATTATTGAGTTAAATGAAACATCTACTAGCACATTTAAAGCAGTTATTTCCTAATCTGTTCTGATCTTATTCACCAACGGAACAGTTGAATGCATTTCTAATCAACTACAAATTCAAATGTGAAATGATTGTTTGGTTCATTAAAAAAAGAAGGAAAAAAAAAAAAAGCAGTAGGCTTTCCAACGCACCATTATTGTTACACTTAGATTCCAGGGAGGAAAATACTAGTGAGACTTGCTACTGAGTTTCCTTTGTTTATCTATCTATCTATCTATCTATCTATCTATCTATTTTTTAAAGATTTTACTTATTTATTTGTGAGAGAAAGTGGTGCTCAGGGGGAGCTGAAGAAGGGGAAGCTAAGCAGGGAGCCCCATGTGGGACTCAATCCCAGAACCCTGGAATCATGACCTGAGCTGAAGGCAGACGCTTAACGATCTGAGCCACGCAGGCACACCTTCCTTTGCTTATATTTTTGATAATTGTATTTAAAGGTATAAAATCAAATATGTTTATATGTTTCAAAGAGTTCTGCCTTTGAAAAAGAATAGATTCTCTAAAGCTTAGCAAGATAGGTTGATCAGAAAATTAAAGACAAACTTTGTTTTTCCTTAATCACCTTTTTTTCCCTGAATATATTTCCAGAGGCATAGTCTGGGGGGAATATTGAATAGTAAGTCAGTCGTAATACCCATTCTGCAGTACATGTAAAGAAGTGTTTCAGAACACTTGTATTAAGGAGGGCACGTATTGGGTGGAGCACTGGGTGTGGTGCATAAACAATGCATTTTGGAACACTAAAAAAGAAATTAAATTAAATTTAAAAAAAGAAATTTCTAAGAATAATTTTTAAAAGTGCATTGTCAATGATTTTTTTTTTAGTCTGCCTGCTGATCTACAAAGGAATCACTGAAAGCAAAAAGGAAAGAGAGAGAGACAGACAGAGAAAGAAAGGAAGGAAGGAAGGAAGGAAGGAAAGAAGGAAACCTACCAATATTTAGAGCTATAATTAGCATAAATCATGAAGTACTAAAAGTATCAAAAGGAAAAATAAAATATAATAGTAGGGCTTCTGTATTAAAATCTATAAACTTAGGACAAGCTGTAATTTTACAACCTGAACTCCAATCTCAAACTGTGATCACAGATTTTATGATAATAATTATAACGATCACTCTGCCCTTTCATAATTTTAAAAATATTAATTTTGGGGTGAAAAATTATGGTCTTTTTTATTTTTATGTTTCTAAGATAGTGAAGATATAAATAAAATGTAAAAAATAAAAATTAAAAATGAATGAGAAATAAATATAGTAAATTATTAAAAATGAAAACAATCATTTTGTATACCTTATATTTTGTTTGTAATGAAGAGCCTAAAGTTGGATAGCTAGTGCATGAAGTTGCTACTTCTTGTAGTAGCTCATCTACCTGGGATGCATATTATAAATGACAGATACACGTAGAGTTGCAACTTAAGTTTTAAAGTCAGTACATTTTGACATGAAAAACGTGCACATCAAAGTTGATAACATACGCCCCCTATTAAGTTGAAGAATTTCTGCTAACATGAACAGATTTATCCTTAGTGAAGGAAGCAGCAATTCAATAGTAATTAAAAAGAATAAATCATTTGCACAAGATATGCATTCAGTGTAATGTATAAAAACAGACACCCTCTAATGAAACTGTCAAATGAAGCAGGTTTGAAAGACCTGTGATCTCTATGTTTAATGCGTTCATAATTACTACATAGCAAGATCTGTGTTAAATGTTAATGTAGGTGCTAAAAGTGGGTTTGGTTTTAGAATTTTATCATAAACTTGACTGTGTAGCAGTTATTTTATTCTTAATTAAGTCTGGCCTTGACAAGACCTCTCTCTGTATGCGGTATCTGTACATATATACATACACATACACATACACATACACATATACATACACATACACATATACATACACATATACATACACATACACATATACATACACATATACAAGAGGGAGAGGGTTTGCAGGATGTGAAGTGTTACCAGCTATGAAGGATGGAAGTTTGTCTAGATTGTAAGATAAAAATCTGTAGATAATTATTTGTTAAGGGACAAGTAGCTTTCACTAAATCTTGGAATTTTCTATAGCAGAGGTCATATATTTATTCCTGCTGTAATATATAATCTTTTTATAATTTTTACTTTACTTCTCCCAATACTCTGTGGGTCCTTTGTGAGCCATAACAGTCTGCCTCCCAGAGCTAAGCACAAAGCCTGGCATATGCTAGATGCATTAAAATGTGTATTAAATTGAATCAAATCAGATCAAATCGAGTTGAATTGGAAGTATTGGTAACTTTAAAGCGTTATCCTAACAGAAAACTTCATGAAGATCTAGGACTAGAGACAAACAATGGATCTAAAAAGGAGCTGGGTATCAGATCTGGCATGCATAGTGGAAAGATGTGTGGGGAAGTTCTGTAGGTTAGGAGAAGACTTGTATCAGAAACATGAAAGACGTAAAGATGAAGCTGAAATGGAACTAGGACTTGACATAGACATCAGTTTTATTGGTCTTCAAGGAGACTATTTCAGTCCCTAAATCCTGGACAGAATCAATGCCACAATCTGTAGATTCACTGAGCCTGACTTAAAATTTGTATGGTTCCATCTTGATCCATCTTAGTAAGGGACACAAAGTAGGATAAAAAAAAAATCAGGAAGACATATGAGGAAACGTGTCTTTCTGATGAAGGATAGTTGGAAGAAGGGCAGGCAGGGCAAGAGGTCTCCACCCTAAAAGGAAACCACCCTTTTCTGTGAGGAGCCCTCCACCCTTTCCCACGTGATAAGGAGATGACAAAAACCTGATTGGGTAACAGGTGCAGGAATATTTAATCAGATTAAATCAACTTTTCAACAAGCCCCTAAACACTGCTGGACTTAGAAGCTCCGATGGCAATTCTATCGAGTCCCCTCCCTCTTCGGGAGATTTGTCCTATCTCTCAGTAACTTTATTCTCACTCAATAAACCTCGCTTTGCCACCCACCACCCTTCATCTGGTCTACCTCTTCACGTTTTGAAGCAGGGTGGCCAAGAACCATGGGCACTAAAGGAGAAGAGATCCTATAACATTTCTAGCTCAGCCCTTTGATTTCATGGCTAGCAGGTCAGCATGACAAGGAAAAAAGAAAAGACCACTCTGAATTTTCAAGCAGAAGGATTTCAAAATAAGGCATTGCTTAGATATGTCATGGAAAGGCTAACACGTTAA
Organism: Neogale vison; assembly: GCF_020171115.1. Lineage (NCBI taxonomy): Eukaryota > Metazoa > Chordata > Mammalia > Carnivora > Mustelidae > Neogale > Neogale vison. The sequence goes on from NC_058093.1 coordinate 133,303,277, forward strand.
AATAGGGACAAGGAGGTGACTTAACGATTCACAAAAGCAAAAAGCTGCTGTTGGCTTGGGGCTGAAAAGCTATTACTGGAACTAAGCGGATAGTTTCAGCGCTGCCAGAACCGAGAAGTTGCAATCAGAGCACTTCTTTTTTTTTTTTTTTTTAAACTGTACTTACATATTTATTTATTTTTTTCCCCCAATTTATTTATTTTCAGAAAAACAGTATTCATTATTTTTTCACCACACCCAGTGCTCCATGCAAGCTGTGCCCTCTATAATACCCACCACCTGGTACCCCAACCTCCCACCCCCACTTCTGCTCATCAAGCCCTGGAATATGAAGGAGATAGAAGGGTTGCCAGAGCTGCCTCCAAGGACGGAGTGGGAGCTGCGCCTTTCTCACCACTTACGGTTTTCTGTTGTTGACTTTGACGAGACGTAGCCGTAGGAGTCTGGGGCACAGCTGCTAAGCCTCAACTCTGCCGCAATACAAAAAAAAAAAAAATTAACAACAATAATAATAAATAATAAAATTAAAATAATAATAAATAGTAATGATCATAATAATAAATAGGGAAGAGGAAAGGATCTGAGAACATGCACAGCCATTTTTACATTTTCTACTTAGCTTCTCTTCTCACTATTCTCCACATATGAACATAGAAGAGGCTTAAATTTCATCTATCATGCTGCAGTTATCAGTTCAATAAGGAATGTGAACAGGCTTTTAAGAAATGCTGCGGAGATAATGGGATAGCCACGAGCAAAAGAATCAAGACGGATCCCTGTCACATGAACATGAGAGTTAACTCAAAATGGGTCACTGATTTAAAGGTAATGTCTAAAGTGATATGATTCTCAGTAAAAATCAGAGGAGCATATCTTTGCAGTCTTGATTTAGACATTGATATCTTAGAAACAATACCAAAAGACAGAGGCAACAAAAGAAAAAACATAATTTGGGTTCGTCAAAAATCAAAAACTTTTTGCTTCAAAGAATACCATCAAGAAAGTGCAGTGACGGTATGCAGAATGAGAGAAAATCTTTTGCAACTGTGTCTCTGATAAGGGACTTATATACAAAGGAGACTTACAATTCAGCAACAGAAAGATAAAAAACCTAACTCCAAAATGGGCAAAACATTTGAAGATATAGTCATCTGAAGTTATGCAAATAAGCACAATATACAGTGTATAAGGACGATATACAATAAGCCCATGGAAAGATGCTCGGTATCGTTAGTCAGTAGGGAAATCAAATTAAAACCAAGGAGTAACCACTTCATACCCACTACGATGGCTAAAATCCAGAAAAGTCGATAACTCGTGTTAGTGAGGATGTGGAGAAATTGGAAGCCTCACATATTGTGGGTGAAAATACAGGACAGTGAAGAGACTTTTGAAAAAAAGAAAAAAATGGCATTTCCTCAAACCTTTAAACTGGAGTTCCCGTAAGAACCAGCAATTCTACTTCTAGCTGGATATCCAAGACAATGTGAAATGTATGTCCACCCAAATGCTTGTGCACTAATATTCATAGCAATCCTATTCATAATAGCCAAAACTGTCCATCAGCTAAGGAATGGATAAAATTTGGTTTATCCATTCAAGGCCACGTTGTTCAGCCATAAAAATAAGTGAGGCGGGGCGCCTGGGTGGCTCCGTGGGTTAAAGCCTCTGCTTTCAGCTCGGGTCGTGATCCCAGCGTGCTGGGATCGGGCCCCCGCATCGGCCTCTCTGCTCAGCAGGGAGCCTGCTTCCCCCTCTCTCTGTCTGCCTGCATCTCTGCCTACTTGTGATCTCTGTCTGTCAAATAAATAAATAAAATCTTAAAAAAAAAGTGAGGCATTGATACATGCTATAACATGGGTGAACCTTAAAAAATACACTAAGTGAAGGCAGTGAGCCAAAAAAGAGCAATATTATAAGATTCCATTTATATGCAATACCTAAAATGGGTGACTTGATGGAACAGAACGTGTACGGTTGCTTCTCTACAAGTGGGAGGGGGGAAGTTTCGAGTGGGCATGACGGCTTGAGAAGTGGCTACTAATGCATAAAAGGTTTCTTCTGGGGTATCGAAATGACAGGCAGTAATGATGGTTGCACAACACTGTGGATATAAAACCACTAAAAAACACTGAATTGGACACTTTCAATAGTGAAATTTATGGTATACGACTTATGTCTTAATACTGTTAACAGGGCACCTGGGTGGCTCCTTTGGTTAACCTGCTGCCTTCGGCATCATCTCAGAGCCCCGCATCGGGCTCCCTGCTCGGCGGGGAGCCTGCTTCTCCCTTTCCCTTGGCCTGCTGCTTCCCCAGCTTGCGCTCTCACTCTGTCAAATAAATACATAAGATTTTAAAAAGAAAGAAAAAAAAAAAGCAAGCTATTAAAAATAAGGCATTTAAAGGGCACTTGGAGGCTCAGTTAGTTGAGCGACAGCTACTTGATTTTGGTTTAGGTCACAATCCCAGGGTCATGAGATCAACCCCACGTTGAGCTCCATGCACAGCAGGGAATCTGCATGAGAGTCTGCCCCTCTCGAATAAATAAATGTTTAACACAATACAAAAAATAAGAAAGAGGGCCTTCGACTTCTCCTCATAAGCAAAACAAGTATCTTTTGAGTCCCTTCCATCAAAAAGGTATTGTTCACTTTGGTAACCTAAATAACCTAAAAGAGCTAAGATCATATTTTGAAAACTGTAAGAAGCAGATTAAAAGAAAATGTTGGATTTTCACAGTACGTATTGCATATGATGACAGATACAATCAGGAGAGGTTTGTTTAAATTGTTACCTGCGATGTTGCTATGCAAATCAGCCAAGTTTATGGGAGGAGGGGTGGAAATGAATGTTTATTTGTGTTTGACTCATCATATTGCTCTGCACTGTCCTGTAATCAGACGCCTATCTCCATTTATTTTTATAACCCTTCTCTTCATTTTCTTCATGGTTAAATTGTATGATATGTGTTGTTCTGCTTCAGGAAGAACCATCTGTTGTGTAATTATCACCAGGGGCTAACCATTATCTCAAGGTGCAGAAATTCAGCATTATAGGTAATATGAATGCATAATTTATTATGCCTATATACCTAATTGAAAGCTCAAATGTATCCTATAAGAACTCTATTTGATCAAGAATTTTCCGCCTTGAGAAATGGCATGTTTCTCTCAAACTTGTGAACAAAACAACTTCTAAACCTCATAATATACTGAGCAATTTTTTTTAGTGGGGATTTTTTTGGCTTTGAAACAATTGCACTCAATTCAGAATAACTAACAATAGAAAAATAATGTCTGTGAAAAAAGAGGAAATATTATATTCGTTGGCAAACAGTCGTTTCTGACTTTGAAGCCTTATTACTGTTTAGGATGTAGGAAGGGCCATTATAATAATATGTGATAATGTCAGTCAAAACACAGGCAGTAATCCTCTCCATAATGGGTTGTTTTCCTCTTTCTGAACTGTATAAGCTAGAGGGGGAAAAATAATAATAAAGATAATAGTTAACTACTATCCTGTTATATCACAGTCTCATTGTAGTCCCTAGACACAGATTTCTGTGACTATTAGGCAGAATATGTGTCAATAGGAATGTTTCATTTTCATTAGAGAATCTCAGATAGATATATGAGCTTTTGTTTACAAAATATAACAGTGAAAATAAAGCATATTCATTTCCATCTGGTGCATTGTCTTTTTTAAAAAAAATAAGATTTATTTATTTACTTTAGAGAAAGATCATGAATGGGAAGGGCAGAGAGAGGGAGAGAATATATCAAGCAGATTCCATGTTGACCATGGAGCCCAGTGTGGGGCTCGATCTCTCAACCATGAGATTACGACCTGAGGTGAAACCAAGAGCTGGACGCTTAACTGACTGTACCACCCAGGTGTCCCTGGTGCATTGTCTTTAAGTATCCCTTCTCCCCCCATAATATGGTTTCCAAAATTCATAAGATCTATAAAATCAACACTTTGGCCTGCTGGCCCCAACTTCTCTTAAGAGTTATCAAAACCTATACTAAATAACAAATTATTTTTAAGTTTTATATTAGGATATTTAATGTACCCAATAGAAATATGTACGTAGTCTGCTTTTCTGGAAGCTACGGTCAAATTAGACACGTCCAGTTCAGATGTATACAGTTAACATTCCTTGAAAGACTTCTCTCAACCCAGAATACACATAGATAGCAAAAGGTTTAACTGAAAACTGATACATGGTTCGCATCATGCCATCCAGGAAATGCAAATTAACACAGCAATGAGATACTTCTATACACCTGTTAGAATGGCCAAAATCTGGGACATGGACAGCACCAAGTGCTGACAAAGATGTGCAGCAATAGGAACTCTCATTCATGTTGGTGGGAATGCAAAATTCTGCAGCCGATTTTGAGGACCTATCAGCGCTTCCTTGCAAAACTAAACATATCCTCATTTGATCCAAAAATCATACTCCTTGACATTTACACAAATGTGAAAACCTATGTCCACACAAGAACCTGCACATGAATGTTTATTACAGTTTTATCCATAATTGTCAAAACTAAGATGGCTTTCAGTAGGCAGATAAATATTCTGTAGTACATCCAGATAGCAGAATACTATTCAGCATTAAAAAAAAAAAAAAAAAAAAAAGGTGTCAAGCCATGAAAGACATGAAGGAAACTTAAATGCATATTAAGTGAATAAGTCAATCTGAAAAGGGTACATACTATATGATTCTTATATGGCAGTTTGGAAAAGGAAAACTATGGAAACATTAAAAAGATCATTGTTGGGGCACCTGGGTGGCCGGTGAGTTAAAGCCTCTGCCTTTGGCTCAGATCATGATCCCCGGGTCCTGGGATCGAGCCCCGTATAGGGCTCTCTGCCTGCCTCTCTGCCTACTTTGATCTCTTGTCTGTCAAATAAATAAATAAATTTTTTTTAAAAAAAAGATTCTCTTTTAAAAAAAAAATCATTGTTGCTGTGTTTGAGGTGGAGGGATAAGCAGGTAAAGTGCACAGGGTGTTTGGGCAGCGGAACTACTAGGAATGATACTATCACGATGGATACATGTCATCGTACATTTGTCAAAACCCATAGACTATGCAACACCAAGAGTGAACCCTAAGGTAAATCAATATGGGCTTATCCACCACAACCAATGTGGCACTCTGCTGCTGATAACGGGTGAGGCTGTGCATGTGTGGAGGGAAGGGATCACTGGGAAAATCTCTACACTTTTCTTTCAGTTTTTCTGTGAACCTAGAACTGCTCTAAAAAAGTCTTGAAAAAATGTACACCTTTAAGTATATTTATTTTAAAAACATAAAATTACTAATAAGTCATATTATGCTCTTACTATTAAGACTGAATTTGTGTAAATGTTAAACAGGTGTTACTGAAGGAGATAATTATGATCTAGAAGTCCAGTGTTCTCAGAGTGCTGTCCTGGGATGATCCTTATCAAGGTACCAGGGAGTCTGTCCAACTGTAGAATCTCCCATCACATCCCAGTCCTCTGAAGCAGAGACTGTGGGCTGGGGCTCAGCCACCTGTGAGTTAACGAGACCTCCAGGTGACTTCCATGCAGACTGAATCTGAGGACCGCTGGTCTAATGTGTTGACTTCTGCCATTGTTCACATCTAGTTGACTTCTGTCTTCTTGGTGTAACTTTCACAAGAATGATCCTTCTCCTGTGTCAGGGATAAGGCTGTCATATGTTATACTTGACTGTCCAGCATTAGTTGAACCTTCCTCAATATTTTCTTTTATATAATAGTTTCATACATTGTGTGTCCCACCCTCCCAAGTATTAAATTTGCACACTTCCTTGCAGGGAGAAGGCATGTAGTCTAGTTATCCCAAATAGATGCACTCAGAGGGGAACGGGGTCTGAGAGGGGGCAGCCTGAAGGACGGCCATCAATAGGTCAGAGGCTGTGTGCACAAGCACAGCGCTGCAACTTCTGGCTCCTTGGAAGCTGGTCTGTAGCCTTGTCCATGCCCGGTGGTAGTGACAGTGTCTTGCTAGAAGAACCTCATTATGCATAGCTTTGGGTCCACTGCTCCGGACTGAGTAGCACAAAGACCGGTTCTCTGCCTTTTCTGGAAATTCTGCGAACTCACCAATTTCCTCTCACAAAAACTTGCTTTTTAAACTTGCGAGAGTCGATGTTGTTCTTCCCACCTAAGAATACCAAATGAGGAGAATACTCACTATTATTTATAGAAAATTCAATCTTTGGCTGTAATTGGCAGATGCACTTTACAGTTGGCATCAGCTCTATCTTTTTCTTGAAGTGGAGTTGACGTGTTATATTAGTTTCAGGTGTACAACATCGTGATTCAACATCAGCTACATTTTTAAGTCCTAAGTGCCTCTTTTCTTTAAAGCACAGTGTAAGTGGAATCCTCATCCTGGAGTGATTGTTGCCAGTTACTCCTGACCGGGGAATAGCTTCTGTGTACTTGGAGTGTGCTTTGGATTTCTGTTCCGTATCTTCGTCAGCAGTCTGTCACTCCCTGAACACCTCGATTTGTTTCTTCGCATTGTTTATTGTCCTCGCTTCAGTTACCTTAAAATTGTCCTTGAGTGGTTCTTTGTGGGTGGGATGATTTTATGGTTCCTGGTTTTTTGTCAGGAACAGCTTCTAAAATGGGCCTGACCTTGACTCTGCACCGAGCGAAAGTCCACGCACGCTGGATTATTTCCTACATATCCACATGGCTCATTCCCCCTCCATCCTTGCCTGAAGCTACTGGGAATTTATTGTTCTCTCATTTCATATGCATTTTGTGGTCGTGTGTGATTCCTGGATTGAACCTATTTTACTGAAAAACTGGAAAGATATGGCAGGTGGTAGGTTGTATTATGAATTAGCTTTTAGAAATATTAAATTTCATGTTAGAAAATAATTGGTTAGTCTTCTCTTTGACCCTGATTTTGAGAACATAAGGAATATTCAAATATGCCAACATCAAGAAATCAAAAAGTAATAGGAGGATAGATACGACAAAATCAAGGAGAGATGATTTCATGTTACCCAGGAAAGGAGAATTTAAATGACTTAATTTAATACAACAGAGCCATTTTACAAGACCGTTGGAAGATAAATTTATATTTCAAAGGCCTATTGCATGGATAGGGAAAAGCAGAGTCAGTGGATATAGAACACTGACTTTAAGAATTTGTGTGTGTGCGTGAGCCAATAAATAGCGAAAAAAGGATGATTCTAAGACGAGTCAAATGCAAGAACTGAAAGTCCAAATATACCTCTGACACTGAAGCAGCTATTGTGAAAGATACACCTTCAAGGTAAATTAAATTTTTCTTTACAACAGAACTACTAATAAGGTCATAATTTATTCATCTGTTTATTCATCTTCCTCTGGTGAATGCCGGCCATTTTTGGTCTTCACCAGTATACGCTATGGTGAAGAGTTACAGAAGCACATTTTGTTCCCAATTAAATGGCCTGTTTGTGAAATGAATAAATATTATTTAAGGCAGAAAAACAGAAATAGCATAAATATCGCTAGTTCTAAGGGCAGATTTCATGAAGACGTGTGGAAGCACCGTGTGCCGGTAATGCAGAGTACTATCAGACCGTCCATGCTTGTCTCCTGGCTTATTAAATAAACTTAAGAGGGAATGATTTCCAGTACTTGAGGCTGCCATCATATTTCTTTTTTTCAAAATGATAGAAGGTCAACAAAACTTGTAATATAGGGGTGCCTGGTGGCTCAGTGGGTTAAAACCTCTGCCTTCCGCTCAGGTCGTGATCTCCAGGTCCTGATATCGAGCCCCGTGTTGGGCTCTCTGCTCGGTGGGGAGCCTGCTTCCTCCCCTCTCTCTCTCTCTCTCTCTCTCTCTCTCTCTGTTTCTCTGCCTCTCTGCCCACTTGTGATCTCTGTCAAACAAATAAATAAAATATTTAAAAAACTTGTAATATAAAGTGCTAACTTTTTAATTATAAATTAAATCTACATCATTGTAGATGTGTATGGCCATATATTCGTTTCCTTATGACTCTTTTTCTTTTACTAAATTATATATTTCTTTAGGATAAAATTGCACTTCTATTTCAAATGCTCTTGGCCTAGACTAGGTGAGAGAAAATAAAAGCAGGAGTTAGAGCAGTGACCTAGAGCGGAGAGGATTTGTTTTAGAAATGAGTGGTAAAATCAGTTGGACTTCGTGGTAGATTGGGTGAAGCCAGTAAATATAATCTCTTCACAGATGGGAATAAAAGGAACAACTTAAGGCAGTGTCCAAATAAAAAAGGAAAAGCAAAGTGACATCATTTTTAGTGTGAAAGAAACCTCCATGTGTATGCATTCAGGTCACAGATCTGGTAGAGAGGCACAGGTCAAGGATAGAATGATAGCCAAGATTTATTGATGCCTCCTTCTTAGTACTTTAGAAGTCTCTCATTTAATGTTCACCAAATGCCATATGAGGGAAGTTATATTTTTATCATATTTTGCAGCTGAGGAAACAGAATTCTAAATAACATGCCCAAGTTCACACAGCTAGTGGTGGAGACTGACTTTGAATCTGGGTCCTTAACAAACTCACCACTGTGTCCCACTAGAGAAAGAAGAAATAACCAATGAAATCCCAGAGATGTGATTGAGCAAAAGCACAGATAATGATTTGTCCTGACAGGAAGCTGCTCTGGGACCAGAGGAAACAACATAAAGATAGGACAGATGCAGATAGGGTTTTAAAAGAGGCTAGACAAGAAGTTAAAGCACTTGGCAGCTAGCCTTTTTTTTTTTTTATACTCAATAAAGAAGAAAGCAAAGCCGCCCCCAAGTGTTTTTTTTTTTTTTTTTTTTTTTTTTTTTAGGATTTTATTTATTTATTTGACAGCAAGAGATACAGTGAGAGAGGGAACACACAAGCAGGGGGATTGGGAGAGGGAGAAGCAGGCTTCCTGCTGAGCAGGGACCCAGGACTCTGGGATCATGACCTGAGCTGAAGGCAGATGCTTAACAACTGAGCCACCAGGTGCCCCTGTCCCTCCCAGTTCTAAGGCCGGGTAAATATTGAAGGGTTACTCTTAAAACATGTGCTGAAGGAATAAGCTGCTTGATTTTTGAGGATAGAACAGAAACTATCATCATATTTCTATTGATTTCATTGTGTAAGGAACTTGAAGAAATCATTACAAAATGGCCATATAACAGCATTACTCTATATAAAAAGTAGGAAAAATGAAGACTCTTTTTTTTTTTTTTTTTAAATTCAGGCTAGCTCCAAATAACACAGAACAGATGGATTACCTACTTCTGAGCTCCATTATATAAATTTGATTTTTTTAATTTTATAAAACAAAATCCAGTTTTAAAGAATACAAAACAAACATAAGAATTCAATTATATCTTCATATTCTAAGAAGTAAATCCAAGTAACTATAAAGAAATATATATTTATTACTAATAAATATAATTTCATAAAGATGAAAGAGACTTTGGCATCAGATGACCCAAATGGTTCCCTTCTCAGAAGAGGAAACTAAGAGCCTATGAAATATATGACTTGCCAAAACTGATACAGTTCACTAGGAAAATCAAGACTTCATATGCAGTTTCCCTTTTGTATTCAGGATACACTATTCCTTGTGTATGTGGTCAGAAGAAATGTTATTTCATGTTCTCTTTCACTCATATATTCTTTACATCTTATCATTCATTCTAATTAATCTACTGCATAGATGTGGTAACTGCTAATTGATCCTGAGGAGTATGATAAGGGACGGACAATTACAGAACGCACACTGTTTGCTAGGGTCATTGCTAAGCACTTCTATTTATACTTTACCATACATAGTCACCTTAAGTATTTATAGATAGATTCACTTATTTTCATGGTTGAGAGAAGTGTGGCTTAGGGAATCACTGGGGGTCAGGTGTGGTCATTTCCCTCCCATACTTGTGAAATACCATGATGTTTGCATCTGTTAAAGATCTAAATTTTACTTTTCCCAGTGTGACTTCAGGTATTTTTTTTCACTTTTAAATAATATCAACATGGTTCCAGAAAGTTTAATCTTCAATTTCAATAGTATGGACTACACGGAAGAGTTAGAATGTAAGTGTTAAAGAGAAATTAAGCTTAACTGCTCTTAGCCTTGAGCACTTCTGGAAGGGACCAGGGAAGCACAATTTATGAGAACGAAGCCCACAGTGGAATGAGCTGCTAGAACCTTCTCACTGGGCTTGCTGGCCCCAAAACTACTCACACCAGAAGGAGGCCACATGTCCTATTTCCTCATAAACTGGCTAGCAAATCTCACTTTCTTAGGGAATGCTAGTTTGGCATTTCCTAAGTCACATATGTAAACTCGGGTGCCAAGGGAAACTGAGAAATGCAGTTTAATAAGTTCTCTGCAGGACATGTATGGAAATCTCAAAACATAAGGAAGGGTTTCAACATACTTTACGTAGCCCAAACTTAAAAAATGTTGGGTATCGTCCACCCATAAATTTCCCAGTATAAGAAAACAACTTCTTTTAAAATCAAACAATGGAGGAGCGCCTGGATGGCTCAGTTACTTGAGCACCCAACTCTTGAATTTGACTCAGGTGGTGATCTCAGGGTCCTGGGATGGAGCCCAGCATGGAACTTGCTTAAGATTCTCACTTTCTTCTCTTAATCTCGCAAAACAAACTGAGGATTACCAGGGGATGGGGGCTAGGGAGAGGGTGGTGGGGTTATGGACACTGGTGAGGATATGGTTGAGTTCTGTGAAGTGTGTAAACCTGGAGATTCACAGACCAATACCCCTGGGACTAATAATACATTATATGATAAAAAAAAAAAAAAAAAGATTCTCTCTCTCCCTCTGCCTCCCCCCCAACTCTCTCTCTCTCAAAATAAAAAAATAAATAATAATTATATTCAAACAATGGAAATAATAGGTTCTAGTCCTCCAACCTAGGAAAATATAATTTCACTTACAAGAATGAAAATGTGCATTTTCTTACCAAAATGAAGAGCCTCCTATCTCATCAGCCTGTGAATTTGCTTCAAGCTCAGATTTCTGATAATTATTTCTTCCTCACATAGTTCTATTGTATTAGCACTTTGATATTCTGGAACATGAAAGAAATTTGAAATTTAACCAGTCTTCAAATGCCCCGCATGTAGTAATTCAGGGAAGAGAGTGGGGAGGATATTAGTCTAGTGCATATGTACATATAACACACCGCAAAGAAAACTGGGAAAAAATGGGCAAGAAGTGTCATTGTTATTTCTTTGGTGGGTTTATCAGAAAATCGTAGTTGTTATCTGTAATTTAATTCTTCCACCAGCCATTTCATGTTTCCATTTCCTGGACTCTTTATCCCTAGTGGATCTGAGTGCAGGGCTGCCCTGCCAGTGCCTGCTGAACTCTTGCATTGCCTTTACCATTGAACACTGCAGAAATAACAGGCATCCCTAGAGTCTCTGATCTTGACATCATCGTTTCTAGCCCTATAGCATAGCAGCAAACCTATGACTTTGTCACAGGTTCCATACAGCATGCCGAGCAGCGACAGATACTCCAAGAAACATTGGGTCTGCTGGTGGAAGGGGACCAAGTGTCCCAATTGCTTGCACTGCAGCCTGTGCTGGCTAACAAGCTTTCTGTTACTTCTGTTACTTTCTCTTACTTTGATTCACAGACAAGCCTTTATAAATGCCTTGATAAAGGGATTGAAGCAGTTCATCCAAACGGTAATATAATGTATCTCCAAGATTTAGTGTGAGCTACCAATCTTCATGCATGATTATGAGTGGTAGGGATTATAAGAATTTGCATCCCGTCTTTAACTCTGGAGGCTAGACACCCCGAAATTTCAGATTTTATGCACTCCAGGTCAAGATGGTATACGGTAGTGGATCAGTATAAGATTCTGTAGGGTGCTGAGAACACCAGAATCCCTGCAGACTCAATTACGGCAAAGCTAGTGAGGCATATCCATTTTCCATGGGGGTAAAACTGCTACCAAACTGACATAAAGAACATGTAATTTCCTTTCCGAAGGCATCAGAGTATCAACAGCATGTTGGAACCAATAATCATTGCCAGCTATCAGGTTTTCATATTTTCAAAATTCATTCTTTTTTTTTTCCTGATTAAGAATTTGGCAGATCACAAGAGTTGTAAAAAAGTGTTTTCATCAGAAATATTTTAGATCAATTCCTTCAATATTATTGACATATGCAAGATTAATTTTTTGCAAACTCTCTCCCATTCAAATTCTATAGAGTATATATTGTGTTTAAGAAATACATACGCCTCTTAATTTTCATATTCTTAATTTAATAATTATGATTATAATAGTGAAGTGTCATTATAAAGTACAGTTGATTGATGAAATTATTTTATATATAATAGAAGTATGTATTTTAAATATAAAACTGGCTAATCTGATTTCCAGAGATAGTTTTCAAATTAATCTGTGGTGTAATTCAAAATGGGCCATATTTTCTCATTCTATCCATTGAATTCCAATTTAAATATTGTTAAACCAATCTAAAAAGCCATTTGGCCATATTGAATACTCAGTAATGCAATATTCCAGTTGGGTAGTGTCATAATGGCCATTCCAAAAATAAGTCCATATATGTAATATATATTATATAAATAGTAAATATAACCTAATTTATATTGCTTGGTATATGTAACTGAATGATTAGAATTATTTAATCCAAAGTCTACTCCATTCAACAGTGAAAAATATTCAGTCAGATTGTTAGTTTAAATTAATGAGTCAATTTAGTCAAAGTTGGTGAAGCTTATCTAGAATAAAATTAGAATATTCAGTTTCCCATGAAACTTTATAGGTGTTTTTTATCAAGTGATTCTGCACTTCACATCTTATAACTTTAAACATGGGTCATTTTATACTTCAGCCTGACACAAAACACATGGGTTAGATGCACAATTGATTCAGATCGACATGATAGCTAATAACCCTACCTCTTACTTTACTATTCCATAATCAGAAGAAATTTCACAGAGCATCCAATAGCATTTGGCTATATTTTTTAATGGGTAGAAAACGGAAATATTACGCAAAAGTGTTACAGAACATTTAAACAGATAAGAAGGATTCTCCAGGAAAACCTCCTTCTCCTTCCTCTCAGACATCATTAATGCCAATGACTCTCAAAGACTTATGTACAAACACATTTAAGCTTTATTTTGAAGATATAAGTTAAGAATAAATATTAACATTTTAATATTTCCTTCTATATAAATTTCTGTGGAAATTACATGCAAAGAAACACTGCCAGGGGAATTAAAATTGTAAACTGTGTTATAGTTAAAGAGAGACAAGATAGAAATTTTATCTAGAGAGAGCAGCTGGCTGTGGTCCCAAGGCTTGTTGTCAGCTTTGCAGATCCAAAAAACCAATGTGCCAGAAGAAAGAATTCAGGAAAATGGAATCACACTCTTTCAGGAATCTTTTTGGCAAGACTCACATTGTACACACACACACACACACACACACACACACACGGAATTACTCCATCCCAACAATGGTTATGCAAATTTAATTTTTTAAAGATCGGAAATTGAAGATATAAAAAAATTAACTTTTTAACAGTTGTATAAGCAAAGACATTAAATATGTATTTTTAAATACTTTAGAATCTATAACTTCTTCTCTTTCTCTAGCATACAATAAGGCCATGGAAAGACAGAGACACAGAGAGACAGAGAAACAGATTCCTGAGCCTCAGGAACATTTCTTTCTTCCAGTGTCAACAGGGGACTGAAGCCCTTCATGTTTCCACAGCTTGATGCATTTTGTAGGGAAGAAATAACAGAGGTGTTGCCCTATAACTGAGTAAACAAAAGAACCAAAGCCGCTTTGGGCAATATTTGTCTCCCTGCTTTACCAAACTGCTTAGATCCGCTTTGGAGGAATTGCCCGGAAGTTACCATTGATGCGCATTAACCCCCACAGCAAGGGGATTGAATTTCCCAAGTCTCCCTTATCAAACATGCTTTTTGTCTCCTAAACCTCCGCCTTAGGGTTCCACAAAGTCCCTGGGTTCAATGAAGTATGTTCTCTTCAAGAATGCATTTTATCTATTTTAATTATCTTATACAAAAACATACTCAAAATGTTTAAAATTAAAGACTTTTTTCAAAGTAAACAAAAAAGGCAAACTTAAAGAGTAAGAATGCTTTTTTCTTATAGAGACAGCAAATCTAGATATTTTATCCATTCTTTGAAATTACAGAAATATTTGGATGAGCACGATATATATGTATATATACATAAATATTTTCATACGTTACCACCAAACTGGTTTTATTTTTTTGCCCAGAAACCAACTCTTCCACTAACGTTATCATCTTCACTTAGTATGCATTATGTTTTGCCTTCTTTTCTTTGTCAGAGTCCTAGGATTTTGATTTGTATCATCCCTTTCCCTGTGGGAGAATCCCATGTCTTAATTTTTTCATTCAATATATGCTGTCCCCTTCCCTGCTAATAATAAGATACTAGCTCTTCTTATGTGCCTTGGGCCTTCTAAAATCCCCTGTTCGGTACACTCTTTTTTTTCATCAACACTGATCTCCACCCTGAAGCCAGAGAGAAATATCTAAAATATTAATAGGCTGAAAATCATTCCAAGTCTGGCATCCTGAATGTAGCAATGGTTCTCAAAGTGTGTTTCTGATATCAGCAGTATCAGGATCACCCATGAACCCGCTAGCAAAGCAAATTATCCAGCCCCACCCCAGATTCCAAATAGAAACCTTAAGAGCTGAGCCCAGCAATATGGGTTTTAGGAAGCCCATCGCCGTTGTGATGTGTGTTCAGTTTGAGAACCACTGATCTACGGGACAAAGTCTCTGTTTCTTAGCACGATGTAAAGTTGTGTTGCCCATGGAAAGGCAGCATGTGGGACAGCTGGTGGCTTGTAAGAAGTCCCTCCTGGGCCAACTCAGAAACAACGATACAGTGTATTTACCTGGAATTGCCTGCAGGTCCGGCTAGGTCAGGCCTGTGTTCTAGGAAGCTCTTCAAGTGATGGCGATACGTGCTAACGTTTGAGAAGCACTGGCGGGCAATCTTGCATGACTCTGCCTGTTTCTACCATTTTAGCCCTCTGACTAGCTCTTCTCATGTACAAAAATCCAGCCTCAGCAAACGACCTGTGTTTCCTCAGAAGTACAAGTAGCTTCAGGGCTCACATAGCATTTTCCACATGTGTCCCTCTGTCTGCATTGCCCTCCCCAATCCTCCTGGCTAAATCCTGCACATTCCTCCAGACTCAGTGGCCCTTTCTCCTCCTCCAGGAGGCCACCTCTGACTTCCCCACACTATTGTGTTTTTCTTCTCCAGGGCTCCACTGCAATCACTATGTTGGGCGTGTATCTCCCTACCAAAATCTAAGCATAAGGAGCAAATTTTAGAGATTTCTCTAAAGATAGTATACTTTCCATATGTGAAGAGAGAAAAGGCGACATTCAACATTCAGGAGTTATATAACAAGGCGGTGCTAAGTAGTGTAAAGGTCAAGGAGTCCTGGTGCCGTTCTGCATGGTAGGTGTGACTCTGTCACTCAGTCCTGGAGTCTCAGGTTCAGCATCTGTGAAATGGGAAGAAAAATTCCTGCCCTTTTTACCTTAGGACATTGTTGTGTGACTCAAACAAGATCCTTGATGTCAAAGTGCTTACCAGATACAAAACTTTACACAAATAAGCAGAAGACATTTTCACATAGTGTTTTGATTAGACAAAACTAGCCTATATCTTCCTCTTGAAGTACAAAATTTCAGACCAACCATAAAATGAATTGATACTAGATAAATAAAATTTCAGAATCTTAGTATTTTTATCTTCAAAATTAAGACACATTACCACGAGCATGCAGGTGTCACATGAAAATAGAATGCCTACTGAATGCTAGAGTTATGTTTAACCTGCTCCAACATTCTATTTGGAGATAAAGTATTTGCATAGATATCACCTCTATCCATACAAACTGCACAGATAGAATAAACAAACACCTTCTTCAGCTCTGTTTGGGTTTCTGACTGCAGAATACAAACCCTTGATCTGGGATCCAAAAGCCTTCTCAATTGTAAGCCAACCTATCTTTGCATGAATGCAAAAGAAATTCATCCATAATCCAATTATTAATACATGTACAATTGTTGAAACTTTAACAAATTATAAAAGTGGCCTATAATGGTCTTAGAAAGGTGTATGATAGTTGTTGAAACTTTAACAAATTATAAAAGTGGCCTATAATGGTCTTAGAAAGGTGCATGATAGGGACATAGGAAAATTCAAAATATTTTTACTTACTTGTCATTAGTTGTTTTGTCTTCATTGGAGCCAAAGGACAGTGTGGTTCCCTATAGAACTGAACTAACTGGGTTTTGTTCTATTATGTAAAAGTCTTTTCTTACGAATGCAAATTCCTTATTGGCTGAGGTAATTTGCTGAACATAATTTCAACTAACCCTTTCTTAAACAGCTAACCAACATCTCAAACAAGGAATCCTCATGCTGAAACCCTTACTTCTATACCTTCAGATACCTGTGCCTCAGATTCTTGATATTTTCTTTTCCTATTTTATTTTATTTCTTTTCAGTGTCCCGAAATTCATTGTTTATGCACCACACCCAGTGCTCCATGCAATACATGCCCTCCTTAATACCCACCACAGGCTCACCCAGCCCTCAACCCCCACCCCTCCCAAACCCTCAGTTTGTTTCTCAGAGTCCACAGTCTCTCATGTTTGTCTCTCCCTCTGATTCCCCCAACTCACTTCTCTTCTCCATCTCCCAATGTCTTCCATGTTGTTCCTTATGCTCCATGAGTAAGTGAAACCATATGATAATTGACTCTCTCTGCTTGACTTATTTCACTCAGGATAATCTCTTCTAGTCCCATCCATGTTGATACAAAAGTTGGGTATTCATCCTTTCCGATGGAGGCACAATACTCCTTTGTATATATAGACCTTATCTTCTTTATCCATTTGTCCGTTGAAGAGCATCTTGGTTCTTTCCACAGTTTGGCAACTGTGGCCCTTGCTGCTATGAACATTGGGGTACAGATGACCCTTCTTTTCACCATATCTATATCTTTGGGGTAAATTCCCAGGAGTGCAATTGCAGGGTCATAATGTAGCTTTATTTTTAACTTCTTAAGGAATCTCCATACTGTTTTCCAAAGTGGCTGCACCAACTTGCATTCCCATAACAATGTAAGAGGGTTCCCCTTTCTCCACATCCTCTCCAACACCTGTTTTTTACTGTCTTTTTAATTTTGGCCATTCTAACTCATGTGAGGTGATATTTCAATGTGGTTTTGATTTGAATCTCCCCAATGGCTAATGATGATGAAACACTTTTTCATGTGTCTGTTAGTCATTTGTATGTCTTCCTTGGAGACGTGTCTGTTCATATCTTTTGCTCCTTTTTTGACAAAACGGCACAGGGTTGCAGATTGGATAAAAAGACAGGACCTGTCCCTATGTTGTCTACAAGAGACACATTTTGAACCTAAGGATACATCCAGACTGAAAGTGAAGGGATGGAGAAGCCTCTTTCATGCCAATGGGCCTCAAAAGAAAGCTGGGGTAGTGATTCTCATATCAGACAAATTAGATTTTAGATTAAAGACTGTAGTCAGAGATAAAGAAGGACATTACATCCTTCTTACAGGGTCTATCCACCAAGAAGATCTAACAATTGTAAATACTTATGCCTCTAATATGGGAGGAGTCAACTACATAAGACATCTGTTAATCAAAATAAAGAGTCATATTGATATGAATACATTAATAGTAGGGGATCTTAACATGCCACTCTCAGTAATAGACAGATCATCCAAGCAGAAAATCAATAAAGAAACAAGAGTTTTGGATGACACATTGGACCAGATGGACCTCATAGATAAATACAGAACATTCTATCCTAAAACAAAAGAATACTCATTTTTCTTGAGGGCACATGGAACTTTCTCTAGAATAGACCACATATTGGGTCACAGATCAGGGCTCAACTGATACCAAAAGACTGACATTTATTCCCTTCATATTCTCAGACCACAATGCTTTGAAACTGGAACTTAACCACAGAAAAAGTTTGGAAGGAATTCAAACACTTGGAAGATAAAGACCACCCTGCTTAAGAATGTTTGGATCAACCAGGAAATCAAAGAAGAACTTAAACAATTCATGGAAACCAATGAAAATGAAGACACTTCTGTCCAAAACCTATGGGATACAGCAAAGGTAGTCCTAAAGGGAAAATACATAGGCATCTCAGCCTCCCTCAGAAAAAAATTGAAAAAAATCCAGAATACACCAGTTCTCTTTACACCTTAAAGAACTGGAGAATCAACAACAAATTAGCCAACCCCACACACAAGAAGGGAAATAAAGATCAGAGCAGAGATCAATGAGATAGAAACTAGAGATACAGTAGAACACTGTAACAAAATTAGAAGCTAGTTTTTTGAAAGAATCAATAAGATCGATAAACCATTGGCCAAACTAATCCAAAAGAAAAGAGAGAGGACCCAAATTAATAAAATTATGAATGAAAAGGGAGAGATCACGACTAAGGAAATAGAAACAATAATCAGAAATTATTATCAACAGTTACATGCCAATAAGTTAAGCAATGTAGAAGAAATGCATGCATTTCTGGAAACCTATAAACTCCAAAACTAAATCAGGAAGAAATTGACAACCTGAATAGATCAATATCTAGTAATGAGATTGAAGCAGTGATCAAAAACTTCCCAAAAAACAAGAGCCCAGGACCCAACGGATTCCCTGGAGAATTCTACAAAACATTCAAAGAAGAAATAATACCTATTCCTCCTGAAGCTGTTTCAAAAAGTAGAAACAGAAGGAAAACTTCCAGACTCTTTTTTGAAGCCAGCATTACCCTGATCCCCAAACAAGGCAAAGACCCCACCAAAAAGGAGAATTTCAGACCGCTATCCCTGATGAATATGGATGCTAAGATTCTCAACAAGATCCTAGCTAATAGGATCCAACAGTACATTAAAAAGATTATCCACCATGACCAGGTGGGATTTTTCCATGGGATGCAAGCATGGGTCAACATTCGAAAATCAATCAATATGATAGGACAAATCAATAAGAGAAGAGAGGAGAACCACATAGTCCTTTCAGTTGATGCAGAAAAAGCATTTGACAAGATCAAGCATCCATTCCTGATTAAACAATTCAAAGTATAGGGATAGAGGGAACATTTCTCAACTTCATAAAATTGATCTATGAAAAACCCACCGCAAATATCATCCTCAATGGGGAAAAGCTGACAACCTTCCCTTTGAGATCAGGAACAGGACAAGGATGCCCACTCTCGCCACTCTTGTTCAACATAGTACTAGAAGTCCTAGCAACAGCAATCAGACAACAAAAAGAAATAAAAGTTATTCAAATTGGCACAGAAGAAGTCAAACTCTCTCTCCTTGCAGATGACATGATACTTTATATGGAAAACCCAAAACACTCCACCCCAAACTATTAGAACTTATACAGCAATTCACTGATGTGGCAGGATACAAAATTAATGTACAAAAATCCGTTGCTTTCTTATACACTAACAACGAAAATATAGAAAGGGAAATTAGAGAATTGATTCCATTTACTATAGCACCAAGAACCATAGGATACCTGGGAATAAACCTAACCAAAGAGGTAAAGGATCTGTACTTGGGGAACTACAGAACACTCATGAAAGAAATTGAAGAAGACAAAAAGATGGATGAGCATTCCATGCTCATGGATTGGAAGAATAAACATTGTTAAAATGTCTATATTGCCTAGAGAAATCTATACTTTTTTTTTTTTAAGATTTTATTTATTTATTTGACAGACAGAGATCACAGGTAGGCAGAGAGGCAAGAAGAGAGAGAGGAAGGGCTCTCTGCTCAGCAGGGCTGAGTAATGCAGGGCTCAATCCCAGGACCCTGAGATTATGACCTGAGCCAAAGGCAGAGGCTTAACCCACTGAGCAACCCAGGCGCCCCGAGAAATCTATACTTTCAATGCCATCCTGGTCAAAATTCCACCAGCATTTTTCAAAGAGCTGGAACAAATGATCCTAAATTTTTTTTGGAACCAGAAGAGACCCCATATTGCTAAGGAAATGTTGAAAAAGAAAAACAAAACTGGGGGCATCATGTTGCCTGATTTCAAGCTTTATTACAAAGCTGTGATCACCAAGACAGCATGGTACTGGCACAAAAACCAGTAGAACAGAGTAGAGAGCCCAAATATAGACCCACTACTCTATGGTCAAATAATCTTCAACAAAGCAGGAAAAAAAAATACACAGTGGGAAAAAGACAGTCTCTTCAACAAATGGTGCTGGGAAAATTGGACAAGTGTAAACTCAACCATTGTCTTACACCGTACTCAAAGATAAACTCAAAATGGAGAAAAGACCTCAACATGAGGCAAGAATCTATCAAAATCCTTGAAAACATAGGCAATAACCTCTTTGACATCGGCCACAGCAACTTCTTTCAAGATATGTCTCCAAAGGCAAAGGAAACAAAGCAAAAATGAACTTGTGGGACTCTAGCAAGATCAAAAGCTGCACAGCAAAGGAAACAGTCAACAAAACAAAGAGGCAACCCATGGAATGGGAGAAGATACTCGCAAATGACAATACAGACAAAGGGCTGGTATCCAAGATCTATAAAGAACTCCTCAAACTCAACACACACAAAACAGATTCTTGGTATTTTAGGATGTGGCCATGGAAACACGATTTGTTCTCAGGTTGTCCACTACCAGTTAAGTGACAGCTTTCTTAGATATGGGAAGTTTCTCTATTTTCCAGATTTCAGAACTGTATTTTTCTTATCTTTTCTTTAGTTCTCTGATCTTGTGATTTTAAAAATTCTCATTTCTAAACTTTAATAAAGCATCAAGAGGCAGTGAGTTAGACATTTGACTTCCTCTCATACTCTTACCATTACAGTTTTCAACACACAATCTGACACCATTGGAACCATGCATACGAACACTTTTGATTTCCACTTTTTCTAAAATTCCTTATGCTCCCCAATACAATGCCTTCCCTTTGTTTATTATTATTAACAAAACAAGTAGAATCATTGTGTATGACCTTGTTAGATTTCCTTTTTTATAATGTTTATATTGGGGCACCTGGGTGGCTCAGTGGGTTATAATGTTTATATTATTTAACTTTCTAGATTATGTATCTAAGGACAAAAATTATCTGCCTACTGGTCAAATACTGACTATCCTATTCTGTTTGGCCAGCAGAATATTTGAAAAGAAATACAATTATATGAAATATGTGTTTTTATGACTTAGAACACTTAATTATTTGACCCCTAAAAATATGTAGGTTCTATAAAGTACTTTATCAACATTAAATGAATGAAAACAAAATAAATAAATAAGTAAATGTCATAGTTATTCAATTTCTTTCTTTCCAAGATGATAACTTTCCATTATTTTTTCCTTTATAAATTTCTTTGAATGATCCATACTTTGCCATTAAGAATGATTTTCAATTTGGGGCTGTTTTTTTAAAAATTTCTTTGACAGCAATTATAGATTTTATTCATGAACTTGCCATTTGGTAAATGACATTATTGTGCTTATAAATGCTGAAAAACTGCTCCTAATTTCACTGTTTGTGTTTACTATCTTTGCATCCTTCTTCTTCATGTATAATACATAAATTAAATCCCAAAACACCATGGTTAACTTAGTACTTTGGGTCTAGCTTGGTGACATAACAGTATTTCCACATACGTTTTTATTTGTTTGTATTTCTTTTTCTTGAATAAGTTGTAACTTTTTCAAGGACAGCAACCATGACTAACAGAATCTCTAAGATCATTGATAACAAATCTACTCCATTGTTTGGAACATCTTAGCCAAGCAATAAATATTTGTTAAATTAACTTAGCCACTGTTCTCTTACCACTACTTCAGACATCTGATCAGACTGTCATTTTGTTTGAACTGATCTGATCATTTATAGTGCTATATAGACAATTTCCCTAGAATAAAAAAAAAAATCCAGATCTGGTCAATTTGGAGGGGAAAAAAATGAAACAAAACTGACAAACAAAAACACAAGTTAACATTGTTAATGCAAAATTGTCAATATATTCTTCATTCTTTTTCTTCTTCCAAAATGATGTTCTGGGATTATTTAGAAGAAAGAAAGAAAGAAATAGCACATATGTAAATCAGATGGCAATTCATCTCTTTTCCCATTCCTTCTTCAATCTCACTCAGAAATTGATTTGCCTTGCTAAGAAATGGATCTACTGTGAAAAAAAATTACCATCTTCACAATGATTCTAGGATCTCATAAATCATAATAATTAGCATGCCTTTCCTTTCTAATTCAATTAGCTGCAAAGAAACAATTTCCTATAACAGATTCACCTCTATTATCGCTAACAGCATTAATCGGGCAAACTATATCTAGCATTTTGAGAAGTCCAGTGTTTTGTCTAGAAGCACACTTGCCTTAAGCTGAATCTGATGGTTTCTTTCCAAGGGTTTGAGTCCTTCCTCACTTTGCTGCTGCTCTTACTGAATGCTAACTGTGAGGGAATGTTTCCATCTTGTATGTACTGATTCCTCTTAATCTCTTAAAATTGCTTAGTTAAAAGTTTACTGTTGCTATTATTCCTGAAGTTCTCTATATGTCATGATCTTTTTTTTTTATTGTTTACATTGCATGGGTTGTATTTGGAATAATAATAGTTTAGAATTTTGAAATTCTCTAAAATAGTAGGATAAGAAAGGGGAACAGTGATCATTTCTCCGGTATAAAATAAGAGGTGAGCTTGTATTATCACGAAGCCCCCTTCCTGTTCAACAATTTTTGGATCAAAACTCAGGAAAAGTGCTAGACCTAGTGTATGGTACCCATCTTAAAAGAAACTTGTGTATCCAGGCCCTTTCCCAGAAAGTTCTCAAACAAGTCATGGTTTTGATCATACAACTCTGCCCATTTGGTCATAGCGGACTGGCCAGCAAGATCTCAACAGCACTTTGAGAGCACTGTACAGAATAAGTCAGTGAAATCCAGCAGTTGGGGAGTTCAGTATGAACCATTGTAGAGGAAATGAGTTAGTTGCTAGTATCAAGAGCCATAGAAGCAGAAGAATACTATCAGAAAACTAGTAAATGGAGTTGAATTGTCAATATATCTAAGTTCTAGGCCTTCAAAGAGTCTTGAATAAAATTCCAATTTCCTGTGGAGCTTATAAAATAATTTCCTTTTTTTTTGGTAATAAACTATCTTTACTTCTTTATTTTCATATATCCTACAACTAAAGCCTTAACCTTTGAGGTAACTTGAATATGTCAATTTTTTTTAATAAAGAAAAAGATTCTAAATAACAATGATATAAAACTATTTAAAAAATATCCTTATATCTAACAATAGTTTAAATACAAAATATTTATAGAAATTTTATTCTTGATTAAGTAAGTTATAACATATACATGATTCTTATTCTGTAAAGTTTATTTTAAGCTATTTTATGTTCAAGTTCATTTTGTGTGCAAAGTGGAGGACAATAATCATATAATAACAGTCAAGTGGTGGAGTTCTATGGAAGCACTTTTTAAAAACTAAATTAATTTACACAAACTTCTTTCCTTTAGCTTCTAAATAATCTATATAGTTTCAGCATAAGCCGATAGTCTTAAAAGTAAAAACTTTTATTTAATTAAAAAAAAATGTGTTATGGGTGAGATTTTCTTCAAGGGTCTCTGAAGAGTTATTTGATTGGTTGCTAACACCCTTGACTTTTTCAAGGTATTCAACTGCACCGATATCCAAAACTCTTAGCGCCTCACAAAAGCAAAGTGTTTGTAACTAGGGGTGCCTGGTTGGCTCAGTCCTTAAGCATCTGCCTTAGGCTCAGGTCATGATACCGGGGTCCTGGGATTGAGCCCTGCATCAGCTTCCCTGTTCAGCAGGAAGCCTGCTTCTTCCTCTCCCACTCCCTCTGCTTGTGTTCTCTCTCTTGCTGTTTCTCTCTCTCTCTCTGTTAAATAAGTAAATAAATTTTTTTAAAAAAAGTGTTTGTAATTAAATCAACAATATATAGATCATCTGATTCAGTTAGACTACAAATTATTTTGTTTTTTTTATTTTTGTAGATTTTATTTATTTGACAGAGACAGAGAGAGAGAACAAGCAGTGAGGAGCAGAGGGTGAGGGGGAAGCCGGCTTCCTGCGGAACACAGAGCCTGCTGTGGGGCTCGATCCCAGGGCTCGATCCCCGGACTCTAGGATCATGACCTAAGCTGAAGGCAGAGGCCTAACCAGCTGAGTCACCCAGGTTCCCCACAAATTAAGTATTTTATATAGAAGAGCAAAAGTACTTGCTTCAGCAGCCCATATACTATATAAAAAAACAAGAATATATTTGTAGAAAATGAGAAAATTATGGGTTTTTTTTTCCTTTACTGCAACTTTTTTTTTCCAGTCTTTTGATTAGACAATACAAAAGGCTTTAAAAATTTAAACAGTAATGTAGCACCTGGGTGTCTCAATCAGTTAAGTGGCTGACTCTTGCTCAGCTCAGGTCATGTTCTCAAGGTTATGAGATCAATTCCCTCACTGACTTGTGTGGAGCCTGCCTAAAATTCCCTCTCTCCCTCTTCTGCAGCCCCCCTCTCCCTCTGTGCACATATGCTCTCTCCTTCTCTTTCAAAAGAAAAATTAAACAGTAACTTAAAAAAAACTAGAATGATATATTTGAAGTTACTGAAGAATATTGGGTTTCACATCTTTAAAAATAATACATACTTAGGAGTAAAAATAAGTCCAAATTAAATATACATTGAATAACATTATTCATAGCACAAATATAAAATGCAAGGATAATAGAATCTGGAAAGAATAATAGAAATTAAATTAATTAAATGAATGGAAAAATGGTAGCCATTTGGATCCACTTTTAAAAATCTCTAAGGCTGACCTGGTTTTTTTTTTTGTTGTTGTCGTTGTTTTGTTTTGTTTTTAAGTGGTTTACACCCAGCATAGAACCCAACACAGGGCTTAAACTCGTGACCCTGAGACCAAGAGTCAGCCACCCAGCCAAGGAGCTACTCAGTGCCCCAAGACTTGCATTTTAAATTATACATTTAAGAAGTTTTTAAAGCCTGATTTTAATTTGCTTTTTAACACAGAAGAGCAGTTCAAAGATAGAAGGAGAAGAATATATCTTCAGTTCAAGAAGTGCATTGCTTTTCATGAGATGTAGGAAGTCTGTAACAGCACAGTTCAAAAGAAATGGTTTTTGTTAGCATGAAGTACTTGCCATGGTGAAAGTTCTTTGTACTTTTGCTAAAAATACAAACAAGAGATATGTGAAAAATAATTTCAAAATTTAGAATTTACACATGACCTTTCGTTCCTTCCCGTTCACCTCCCCATGGAGAAACTCTCATTATCATGCTCTCCGAGGCAGGATCCTGATCGGGTCTCGGAATATGAGTTACTAGGTTCTGGCAGTGACTCTAATGATAATTTACAGCAGAGCAAAGCAACTTCCTTTACACAAGTTAAGAAAACTTGGGTGGTCTTCAAATCTTTCTATTAAATTGGTATTTCTATCCGTTTACATGGTATACTAATTAATGACAGAAGAAAAAATAGTACATGCACAAATAGTCTAAATGCTGACTGTAAATGATGTTAAAGATGGTAATAAAACTGAGTTTAAAGGCAATAATAAAAGCTAATCTCCATAAAGGTGAACTTTTTTTCTCTTTTCTTTTTTTTCTAATTTTATTTGTTTGTCAGAGAGGAAGAGAGGAAGCACAAGTAGGGTGTGTGGCAGGCAGAGGGAGAAGCAGACTCGGCTGCTGAGCAGGGATGCCGGACTCAATCCCAAGACCCGGGGATCAGACCTGAGCCAAAGGCAGATGCTTAACCAGCTGAGCCACCTGGGTGCCCCAAACTTCATTTTCTGTAAGTAACATTATTTACAGAACAGTTACTAAGCTAAAAGTTTATCTCTTCTTTAGAGAAAACAGTTAAGCTAATTTTTTGATGTTCTAAGTCTAATGTTTTATTAACATTTCCAAAATCTTTTATCAGGGATTCTTTTATGAAAGGATATTTTTTTTTTCCTTTTTAAAGAAAAAAAAAAACCATAAAATTTAATCTAATTTAAATAGACCATGTGATGTAAAAACTTAGCAGATGCACTTAATAGAACAGTAACATAACTGGAATTATTTTGAACCTGTAACTCAGTCCTTAGCATCTAAATAAATGGTCCCAACTCTGTCTCTTCTTCCACCCCAGGAAGGGTATATTCTAAAGAGACCATGCCCTTATTTCAACATTGTTCATTATTTAAATCTCTCCCCCACCGCCACCCCCTCTTTTTTTTTTTCCACTTTGGCAATGCCATTGCTGAGGGTGCCTCCGATCTCGTGGCACAACTTCATGCAAAATCCTATTTTGGCTCTATGATACCCCCTGTTCTTGAAAAACACCTTTCCCTATGAAATGTGCTATCTGGTGCTATCACATCTTTTCCCTCCTATTGTCCTCAAGGACCTCGCAGTGATTCTTCCTCATCTGCGGAATATGCAACCCTGTTCCTGCACACGTCCATGTGGACGAAGCTTCCATGGCCTCTCCGCTCCTTGAGGGTCACATCCCAGTGAACGTCTCTTCTCATCTCCTCTGCCTACAGCCATGCTTGGGAGCTTTGCCTCACACAAAGTTACTAATTTCTACAGGCTGCACTGGCTTTCCTGATGTTGATCTTGTTTCATTCTAGCTTATTTCCTGTCAGAGAAATTCTTTGGAAACACAGTTCAGGACTTTCTAGTCCCTGCTCAAAATTGCCTCATAGCTACACACCGCACGAAGAATATAATCCTGTGGCCCTCCCAGCCACAAACCATGCCCTGTGGGGTGCTTGGTTATGTCTTCAAGTCCTCATGCCCCACAGCCTCCCAGTGCACCCCAGCCCCACAGGTCCCCTGCAGTGTCTCAGCCCACTCAGCATGGGCCTGTCTCTGGCCCCATGCACTAGCTGATCCCTTAGCCTGACATTCTCTTGCCTTGTTCTGTAACTTCTTTTCGTCTCTGCTCAAATATCACCCCTTAAAAAGGTCTCTGAGTTAGCATTCAAGGGCTTCTGTTGCTCCCTGATTGGCTTTATTTTCTTAGGATTTCTTCCTGTGTAACATCATATGCTTATTTGTACGTGTGTTTATTGTACATTTGAAGGTACAGTAAGCCTCCATGGACACCGGGGCTTTATTTGTTTGGTTCCTTCGCCTACCTTGAGCACTAAACCTAGCCAGAATTAATAAAAAATTGTCAATGCGAAAAGGAAAAAAAGAAGGAAGAAGAGGTAAGAGTGACGGAGGAGGAAGAGAGAAAAGGAAAGAATCTTGTTTTCTGGAAACACTTCCTCTTCTTCCAGCTCACATGTGCAGCTGTTTCTCTAAGGCCATTTTTTTTCTTTTTTAAATCTACACCAGAACATCAGTATATAAGTGTGCCATGTTCCCAGCTCCTTCTGTATGCAGCTCCGTTAATGACGTGTGTAGCACTGTTGCAAATACCAGTCTCTTTGTGCTGTGTTCAAGGCACGAGCTAACCTTAGATTGACTTTATGGTCTGCTTTGTCCATGATTGTATCCACACAACTCATTACTTCTGTAGAGAATAAGAAAATAAAGCAAATGCTATTCTCTTAAATATTGAGGGGGTAGAACTGACAAAATTGGGTGCCAGACAAACTATGGGAGGTGGAGGCATGTGAGATAGGTGTCATTCTGACTTATGTGACTACATGTTGGGCCCCTCTCTAGAAAAAAGTGACGGAAGATGACCAGGTTGGGGTAGGAAGCATTCACACATTTGAGCTTGGCTTTGTGAATTTTGGTTCACTTTTGAGACATTCAACTGGTACTTATATTAAGAAAACATTTAGTTACTTTGATCTGACTATGTAAATGTGGGAAATTAACAATCTATGGGTGGCTATTAAAGATACAACCATGTACAAGATTGTATGAGTGGGAAGGGTAGAGTAAGAAGAGTAGATGGTCCAGGACTTGGAGGACGTCTGCATGTAAGGGCTACTAAAGAGGTTGAGGGACTAGGTGGACAGTTGCCCATGTTGCCCATGTAAGTGATTGTTCCAAGAAGAGAGCACACAACAATATCAAATGCCACTGAGAGGTCAGGTAAGTTGGGACCTGGAAAAGGTCTAGCAGATTTAGCGACATAGTATGAAAGGGCTCCTTGGAGTGAGCCCTTTCAGGGAATGGCAAGAGAAGAAACCAGAATGGATTGGAATAACAAGTGAGTGAGAGGTGAGAAAACCGACATTAATTGCTAGGCCAGGAGAGAGAATAATTCACAGGATCCCAAGCAGAAGCGGATCCCTCCCCCACCGTAATGTGAGAGAAGACAACGGTAGATTGTAAATCTTGCTGCTAACCAGTCAGGGAGTTCCAGCGTATTGGTTTTAACTTTCAAGGAAGAGGGAATAACGTCTGCTGAGGGTAAGGAGGAAGATGTCTGGAAGGGGGAGTGGAATCGCAGTCTAGGGTCCCTCCTGAGGGAGAGGAAGAAGCAGGATCCCCACTGCGGAGGGAGCCCAAAGCAGGGCTCAATCCCAGGATCCCGGGATCCTGTCCTGAGCTGCAGCCACACCTTTCCTTACCTGACTGAGCCACCCAAGAACCCCTAGGACCCTTAGATTAATAAAAAGGTTATAAATGGGACAAGGGAGTAAAATATTGAAGAACTTCCAAAGGTAATACTATTGTCTGAGATAGTAAACCACTGAAGATGTCCTGTTTAATGGAGATAACTTAACTTTTAAAAACATACGATGGAAAGTTCAACTGATTATGAATGGTCTGATTTCCTCATTGCCTTCACAGCTAATTGTTCAGAATCTGGCCCAAAGAGTAATGGCCATTTTTTCCAGAAAGTTACTTCTTCTATAACTGTTGTTCTGTATTATTTGTCCACTTTCACAGTACCATGCAAATATTTCCTTATAATTCAGTTCTAAATTGTATACACATTAACCCTAATATTTCAATGGAGTTTTTTTCTCCTCACTAGAATGAATACTCAGTGACAACTAGGACCACGTCTCTCTTCTTCCTATTATGCAGCAATGCTTACCACAAGGCTTGGCACATGATAGGAACTCTACTAATACTTGCTGAATAAATGAATGAATAAATCCGAAAATGTGCTTGGGAAAATCAGTTTACATATTGGGTTATTTTTATTTTTAATGGTCGTTTTGATATAATGGCAAACCATAGTGTTCTAGAATTTACTGTATGATCACATAAAAAAAATTATGAAAAGAAATGACCTTTCTTTTTTTTCTGTAACCATGACTTTTATACTGAAGCCCTCAAAACAAAACCAAAAAAGCAAATGGAATCGTAATACTGAGCAAACACATAATTCCTTTCTCCTCTCATTCTTGACTCCCTTCTCCTGGGGCACTTTAGCTGCCATGTTGTTCAGAAAATCAAGCAACCTCATGAAGAAGTCCGTGCAATGAGGAACTAAGCCTTCTGGCCATCCGCCAGTGAAGGGCAGAAACTACGCCAATGGCCACGTGGGTGAGCCTTCTGAAGAACAGCCCTCTGAGCCCCATTCAAGCCCTCTGAAGACTGTCAGCCCGGGCCCACTGTAATATCATTTTTAAACATGTTGCTTTGAGTTAGTTTTGAGGTCCTGGCTAGAGGCCAGTCAATCCTTTTCATGTGTGGCTATGTCTACACCCCAACGACCCCCTTATCTCACACTCCGGAACAATATACACCGCCTTATCACACCAGGGTCAGGTACCAGACTTCCGGGCTCCAATGCCCAGAACCCAGGGAAGTTATTTAAAGTGCCCAGTCTTAAACTGGCTAACCCTGTGTCATTCTTCCCTTCCCTCCAAAACACAGTGAAGGCCTTTGCCTCAGTTCCGTCTCCCTCTGCCCTGTGACTCACCCTGGTGCCTTCCCTAAGTGGCCTTGCTTGGCACACTGTGCTGTCCCCAGGGAGCTGGGAGCACCAAAAGTCTCAAACGCTTTCCAGCTCCTCTCTCGATCTGAACTGGGCCTCAGACCACCTCACTCAGTGTAACGTGGTTAAAATACAGACATCTTGACTGCGGCCGCTTGAGAAACCCTGGCTAGAACCTTCTCGTTAAACTGTTCCCGGTTGTTAATCCTCAGAAATGGTCTGAGAAAAGAAACGTTTGTTTGTTTTCAGCTGCCAAGTTTGGGGATAATTTGTTATGCAGCAATAGAGAGCGATATCCAAGCTAACATTTTTCAAAATTGGCCTGATATTTGGGCTTTAACTCCCTCTCTGTTAAACCAGATTCCATTTGTCTGAAGGCTAATTTTCTCCAATCTCTCTCTCTCTCTCTCTCATATATATATTCTCCAGAAAGAGGAATGTATCTGGCAAGAAAACTATGTTTCTAATTCAGATAAAATTTTATAAATGATATCTTTGGAAATGATTCACCCATACATGTGCTTCCCAGATTTTTATATAATCAAAACATTTTGCCATAATTTGATTTCACCACCGTTCAATTCAGTAAGAGTTAACTGAGTGAAAAGTGGCTGCCTGAAATTCTGGCTGGAACAGATGGAAATACAAAAAAAAGAAAAAAAAAGGACAATTTTTGGTCTCAAGGACATAATAGTTTAATTAGCTAGTTCTCAAATATTATTGGTAAACTTGATAAAAGTACAAATTCTCATACCCCACCAAGATTCTGAGTCCAAAAGGATCTCCAATGGACACAGAAATTGAGGTTTTTAAAAGGTTTCTGAAAGAATTTTGGTACAGATGTAAACCAGATAATTCCACGAAATACTGCTTTATTTTAAGAAGCATATAGGATAGTTTTTTTTAGAAGTTAATTTAATATCAGCAGAAACAAATCTAAAGTATGTTTCATTGGAGTTATTTGAAGATAAATCACCTTTTCAACCACACAATGGCAGGACTGTAGACCTGCATTAAAAAACCCGAGTTGTTGGTCTGTCTCTCTCTCACACATTGAAAAACAATCATTTTACTTCACTGGGCCTCAGATTCTTTACCTGTAAAGTGAGAGAAGTGGATTAGCTGTGTCCTTAAAATACTCTTGGTTTTTAAAATTAGACAAATTCAGAAAGCAAGTTGCTAGACACCAGTGCACTATTTTTGTCACATTATCCTAAGAGATGATATTTTCCATCCGGAATTTTTCTTAACCTGTTTTTTAATACAGTCAGATCTCAGAGATATTGAGGGTTGGGGTCCAGACCCCCAATAAAGCAAATACCTCAGTAAAGTCAATCAAGTGAATTTTGTGATTTCCTAGTGCATATAGAAGTTATGTTTACATCCTACCAGAGTCTGTTCCGTGTGCAATAAGAGGACGTCTACAAAAATGTACACAACTTAATTTAAAAAAATACTTTGTTATTAGAAAATGCTGCACATTGGGCGCCTGGGTGGCTCAGTGGGTTAAGCCGCTGCCTTTGGCTCAGGTCATGATCTCAGGGTCCTGGGATCGAGTCCCGCATCGGGCTCTCTGCTCGGCAGGGAGCCTGCTTCCTCCTCTCTCTCTCTCTCTCTCTCTCTCTGCCTGCCTCTCTGCCTACTTGTGATCTCTCTCTGTCAAATAAATAAATAAAATCTTTAAAAAAAAAAAGAAATAAAATGCTGCCCATCAACTGAGCTTTCAGCAAGTCCCAATCATTTGCTGATGGAGGGTCC
Organism: Neogale vison; assembly: GCF_020171115.1. Lineage (NCBI taxonomy): Eukaryota > Metazoa > Chordata > Mammalia > Carnivora > Mustelidae > Neogale > Neogale vison. The sequence goes on from NC_058093.1 coordinate 133,335,088, forward strand.
TGCCTTGATGCTCATGGCTGCTGGCCAGTCAGGGCGATGGTTGAAGTTCGGGATGGCTGTGGCAGTTTCTTCAAATAACCCAGCAAGGAAGCTGGCGCCGTCCATTAACTCGTCCTTTCATGAACAATTTCTCTGCAGCGCGCGATGCTGTTCGATCGCACTTTGCCCACAGCAGAACTTTCAAATTGGGGCCAACCCTCTCCAAGCCTGGCTCTGCTTTATCCACTAAGTTTAGAGACTATCCTAAGTCCTTTGTCGCCATTTGACCCATCTTTACAGCGTCTTCATCACGAGTGGTTTCTATCTCAGGAAACTCCTTTCTTGGCTCATCCATAAGAAGCAACTCCTTGTCCTTTCAAGTTTTATTGCCAGGTTATAGCAATCCCGTCCCGTGTTCAGGCTCCACTTCTGATTCTCGCTTTCTTGCTGTTCTGCCCCATCGGCGGTGACTTCCTCCACTGACGTCTTGAACCTCCAATTTGTAAAAAACGCACATTTGTGAAACACAATAAGCAAAGAGTAATAAAAGGAGGATGCCTGCGTACAAAACGGAGTGAATCGGGTATCATTCCGAAGATTGTTAGAAGAATTAAATGAGACAAATGATGAAAAATTGCTTTTTAACTCTAGAGAGCCTTCGCAGCGTACCCCCGGAGCTCTGTACCGACCGCCTGCCTCTTCTCACTTAAACGTCACAACTGTCCTTTGCAGTTAGTGAACTTCACAACTGTCCTTTGCAGTTAGTAAATTTCCAACCCCATTTCTGCAGATGAGGACATCTATATTCAGAAAAGTTATGTAACTAGCCCAGTGCCTCTGAGCGTGGACTCCAACCCAGGACCACCTCGCTCAAAAGTCTAGGCCATTATAGGAGAGAATCACTTTCTAGCTTACCTGTCTGCTGATAACAATCACTCGATGTAGCGACCACGAACACCAATTTTCAGATTTCCTTCCAGCCCCTGAATCAGCATTTCCAGCACAAGCAATGACCAAGTGCCTTCAGTGGCTCTTATCATCAAGGTCTTAGGAAAACATGGCTCTGTCCATCTCTGTTTTCAATTTTTTTTTTTTTTTTTTAAGTTTAAAATGATCACTAACAAGAGAGAATATTTTCGTCTTGCTTTCTGGGGTTGGCTGCATCCTTTGATAGAAAGCTCTGGCCCAGGGTGACGCCTGTGTCAGCGGGATGAGCCCGTTCTTTCCTCCTGAGCCTTCTCCATGGCCGGCTGCCGGGAAATGGCTCAGTCTCATCCTCAACAGTCCCTAGATAAATGGTTGAACCACGGCACGCGCTGTTTTTGAATTCCCTCATTGTCTATAGGAAACCTCTGGCTAGCTGTGTTGGAAAGTCTGGAAACAGGTCAGCAAGAGAGGATCCAGGATTCCTTTCTGCAGTAGTCAGCCAGCTTGCTCAGGGCCCGGCTGGACTCCAGGGATCCTAACAGAAGGGGTGCAGCTCTCTGAAAAAGTGCAAACATCCTAGAGGTTTCTCTCCACGTTTCGATTTTTATCCAGGTTCCCATTTCCTGAGTCACTACTAATCTCTCCACTTTCATCAGTTTAAATGTGCTTTTGAAAATAAATATATCTCACTAGTGAGATACAGAGAATCCTTCAAAGATATTTAAACCCTATGAAGTAATGATTAAAATACAGAAAATAATTGAAGTAATAATTCCTAACTCTTGGGCCTTTTCAATATGACTTTTCTTTGCGTAAGGCTAGGTAAGCTCCATTTGGCTGGTAATTTTATTTTTTTTCCCCCTGTAGAGGTTTCCCCCAAACAGTGCCTGGCCTAGTGCATTTTTGATCGCTTAGTGAATATTTATTGAATACATGAAGGAAATAAAGTGTAGCACATTTCTGCTGATGTAAATATTATTATTTGAATATATCATCAATCTTTGACTGTTCCAGACTGAGCAGGGTCATAGCAGTAGATCACTTAAGAGAAAGAATGGTACTTTTCTCTCTTGTATTAAAATGAAAGTTGATTTCCTGGGATAGAATTGGTCTAACAAAGATAAAATCAGGAAATTAATTTTCAGAGCATCCAGCTTCTAAATCAAAAGTCCAAGCCTTCCCTTGTATGATCCGAATTCAACTCACATTCTTATTTTATTTGGCCTTCATGGTGTTTAAAAAAAAAAAAGTAAGCCACTAAAAAAAAATCTCACTATTTCACATATAAATCCAGATTTCTGGCTTTCTTTGCAAAGATTAGACTCTCTGGCTACTTGGGGCTCTGAATTCCACATGCATTACCCCCTAGGAAGACTGTGGTGCCATGGTTGGTATATAGGTTGTTTGAAGGATCCCAGGCTACATGCTCAGTAAGTGTCACTGTTACCACAAGCATTAGTACGTCAACATCGTCTTCAATGTTATGATCACTATGTGCTAACTCTGCACAGGCCTACGGCGGGGGACTTCCACTATGAATATTCTAACGTCTTTTTCTCCCTCCCTTCTCTATAGTGTTATCCAAGAGAACTTCTGCAACAAAGGAAGTGCTCTGTGGTATTCAAAATTATAGCTACTAATCACAAGTGTTATTAAATGTCCAAAATGTAGGCAGTGAAATTAAGAGACCACATTTTTTATTTTATTTCATTTTAATGAATTTTAATTTAAGTAACTGCTACTCTGGACAACACAGCTCTCTGACTTCACTCACATATATACCTTTTATCCTCCATCAAACTGCGCTCAGGATCAGAAACTAATTTATGTTCTATTGTAAGTGGCTGGCAATATTTTAAAAAGGTTCGCTCTCTAAGGGTAATTTGCCAGTTCTGCGTGATCAAAATGGCACTTAGAAATACGAATCCCTTGTATCCCGTTCCCCACCCATCATTCTAAGGTAGGATTTCGTATTGTGTATTTTTAATAAGCACTTCTAGGTGATTTTTATAACCAGGCAAATTTAATAAATCCTGCCAAAGAAATAATTTTCAAAGAGGATAAGAGAGAGGAGTCAGCTTGCATTATGCCATTTGTAGACATTTTTGAAGAATTTACGCTAACCCCCCACGCTTCTTCCTGCTGTCCCAGCCCTACCTCAACCTCTCCCTCTACCCCCCACTATCAAATCCACTGCTTTCACTATGCCTCTCGGGGAAGCGTGACCCTCTGATAGGTTAGTTGACAGGGGATTTTTTTTTTTTTTAATATGAGCCTGCTCTGTTTTCTGATGATGATTGATACCCCAAACCTACAAATGTCAGCCCCCGTAGCAACGTTCCAGCTACTTAACCCTGAACCTCTTTCCATCACTGTGTGAGTCCGGATGTAACCCTGACCATGCTGTGCAATCATCTTTTCTCTCCTGAGACTTTGAATCTGGAGTTCAAAAAGGATAACTTATTTCTCCCTGGTGGTAGAATGGAGGTGATATAAACTTGTGCAGAGGAATGGCCATATTTAGTCCTACCCCACGACAGGTCTGGTAAAGCTGATCCTCAAAAGCTGAAGAAGGATGCAGAGGCTCGAAAGCAGAGAGAGGAGCCTCCAGGGCTTAGATGGGTGGAGAGAGAAGCCTTACTCCTGGTGGCTTTCCAGCGACGACGTCTACTGGCGCACGTGCGGCTGGATCTGACAAGCTGACAGCGACCAGGGAAGGTTACGGGCTGAGATTATTCAAGAACAGCCTGTTCCTTCTGCTCACAGCTAACCTCACTATTTTCTGGGCAATCTGGAAAGAACTGCAAGTTGGCCCCTCACAGACCCAGGATGAACCTCTCTGCTACCTTTCATTTCATCAGTTTGCCCCCAAAATGTGCAAAACAAGTCCCACTGTTCCCACATTGTCTTAGTTTTTCTCTCTTCCCCATATTATACCTTCTATTTACCTCACTCATGTGTGAATAAACAATTAGCATGTAAAATAATCAAGCCAGCTACAGAATAACTACCTCCCTACAAGTGCCCGGGCTGTTACACAACACGGACCCTTACCCCTCATTAGACCCTGTGCTCCTGTCAGCCTGGGGATGGCTTGGTTACACACCCAAATAAACCCTCAGACACATTCCCCCAGGTGTGTGGGCAAGAGAAGAATGAGAATTCTCGTCTTAGAACAGCGACTCTCAAAATTTGGGTGTGCCACATCTGAAAAGTGCAGCTTAGCTGATCATACACCGAGAGATTCGTAATCCATTAGGGCTGGGACTGATTTGAAAAATTGGCATTTTAAACAACACCCTGATCTTTCTGATCTATAGGGGCTCAAGAATTTTAATTTGGAAATGCTGTCCTAGAAGAAACATTTCAGAGAATAAGAAAGGTGCCCGGGGTGTGCATGGACACGTGCGTGTGTGTCCGTGTGCGTGAGGGGACAGGATTGTTTTAACATCAGAAGGGCATTTCTCACAACCCTAAAGCCACATCTTCCCTTTATTGTTTGGGGGAACTTACTGACTTACTGCCATTCGTGCCTGGAAATTCAGCCCTGCCTCTTATTTGAGGTGGAATAGCTGGGTTTAAGCGTGTCTTGGCTCGAGCAAAGAGAGACAGACCCAGTATCTGGTAAACAGAACTGGGTGATGACTAGCTCTGGAACTAATAGCCAGAGGTGATGGAAAGCCCGGGGTATAATTTAAGACTCGATTTGAACAACTACCAACAATATGAACATACTTTTCAGTCGGTGGACCAGGATGAGGTTTCTCAGACTCAGCAGTGTCAACATTCTAGGCAGGAGAGTGTTTTATTTGGGGTCAGGGGCAGGCTGTTCTGCCTTTCCTATGATGTCTAACCGCAACCCTGGCTCCTCCCCACTGGAGGTCTGCAGTCTTTCATCCCCCAGCAGGAACAAGCAGAAATTTCTCCAGACATTTTCAGATCTGCCCCAGGTTGAGAACCACTTGTCTCTGAGCGGGGGAAGGGAAAGGGGAAACAGCCCCATCTTGTGCTCCCCTTGTAAGTTTCACTTCGCCTAAAATTTTCTTTCATAGTGAAAGCAAAACTGTATGTTATGCAGATGTGGGAGCAAGAAACCCTCCCATTTATGAGCCCAGGGTTTTAGTAGACTTCTGGGGAAACTTCTTTCTCCAGAATTTGGCTGTGGTATTTTTAAATTTTTATAAATCCAGTTGCTGTCATGCAGACTCTTGCGTAGCCGGATAAACAAACTCCGGGCACACACAGCCTCATCTTCATTAGCAACTCTGCAGGCAAATTCCCTGTCATTTTGAGACGTTTTGTTTTCAAAGCAATTGCAGAAAGAGTATTTCTAGATTCTACTGCCTGCTTTAAATCTGTGGTTTTGTCTTTATTATTGGTGTGGCCTATTACTGCTGGCCAATTGTGCAATAAAATTTGCAGCTTAAGTTTGGTGTCGGTTTCTGTACATTCGCAGCTGCTATCTCTCCCAACTCTGGGGAAAACACTAGTTCTAACAGTGCTCATGGATCAATATAATATACATCTGGCCTTGGTAAGTGGTTCAGGAAATCTGCATCTGAGCTCTCACAGCCAAAACCATCTCAAGGAAGAGCTATGCTCAAGAAGAATAACAAAGTCATCCCCTGATTGCAATGCCTGCTTTCGGAGCAAGCCCATGCACTGGGGATCTGTGTGTGGCCAGCTGCTGAATGCACAGCAATTGCTTCTTGCATATCATTTCCCCGATTGTTAAGAGTCCACCAGAATAACAGATCATGGACAAATAAGATTTCGGTCAAGGGACTTTACGTAGTGTTTTGGCTTGTATTACTGCTTCCATTTTATCTTCCTGTAAAGCGATATTGTGTTTACCTTATGTTCTAAGGCTCAGGACTTGGAATTTACCTATCTGAAGACATAAAATTCTTGCAGAAATTCTCCTTAAAATGTTGGCCAACTTCCCAGTCTTACTTTTCATTTGAATTAAGTCACCCCAAGAAAGCTCCAACTACTGATTGTGTGGTAACAAGCTTCTCAGCACAGTTGGAGTAAAAAAATTATCTGATTCTGCTTAGAACTCAGCAACCATTTATGACTTTTTCTTCTTCCGCCATAAAATGAAGGTGATAATTCATGTTCAACATTCAACACACACTCAAGACAAAAGTGCTGGGCTCCGGGTTAGGTGATGAGAATTAAAAAAAAAAAAGAAAGAAAGAAAGAAAGAAAGAAAAATAGGAAAGAAGGAAAAGAAGGGAGGGAGGGAGGAAGGAAGAAAAGGGAGGGAGGAAGGAAGGAAGGCAGGCAGACAGACAGGCAGGCTCCTGCCTTGGGGGATCTAGTCCAGAAAATACCATCTCTGTTTTAAGTAGGCTGGCTGAGGATAGGGCTGGAAGACGTTCAAATAAAGAAAACAAATTTTCATAAATTCTTTGAAATCACGAGCAAAAGTTCACATAGATTTAGGAAACTTTTATATAGTGAGAAATTCCTAGAGTGATAGACTGTACTGTTCTCCACTTATATTAAAATAGGATACCGCTCCAGGATTCTGAATTTAGCAGCTGTTGGCATACGTGTCTCTTGCCACACTCATAAAGGTTTTTAATGTGCAATAACGTAACATATAGCTCATCTCTTCTATGGCTGGATGCGTTATTTATAATTAACTAACTTTGTACCATCTTCATGTGTGGAAGAAGCAATATTTGGAGCTATCCATTTTTTTTGTCCACAGGAAACAAGACTGTATTTATTCTGCATAGTGCCATTTACCTATCACCCCTCTGCCAATGATTTGAATTGTTTAGCAATAGTTCTTATTTATCTCAACACACTCCCAACTGGGAGATGATACCTGTTCAAAATGAATTAACCTGAAAGCTCATCTGGAAATATTGAGAAGTTAGGTGCATCCTGCTTCAGTGAAGATATGTGGGGTAAAACTGAAAGACCACAATGTCTGTCCCTAATTCATTCACTACAAAGTGGAAATGATCATACTGATGTGAATACACCTGAAAAAAAAAATCGGAGGTAAGTTTAACTATTTGCCTGGTAGATGGTAGAGCTCAGAAGAATTCTCCATGATTCACTTTGCCCTGGCATCATGAGGAACTTTGGATCCACAGAATGGAAGAACCCCCACCACATGTTTTGTTTTGAGAAAGGGTCTGCATATTTACTCACTGTGTTTACTAACACTAATTCCTTGGCAGTTTCCAAAGCTCCTTTATGAAAAAATTACAGGAATCTCTGCATTTGGGCTCCTCTTTACCCAACTCTCATGAGGCTAGAAGACACACTGGGTCCCCTAAGGGACATCCAGACACTTCTGGAGGAATTTCTGTACTTGGGAGTTCAAAGGAGAACGCTTGCTTGAGAATGAACGTCAGAGGCAGAGGAAATGTTCTATGGGAACCCAACTGTCAAAGGTCCAGCTCATTTCAAAAGCAGACGCAGTGCTTACAGAGGGATTGAGAAACTGCTAATGACTTGAGGAACTTTGAAGAGAGCGCAGGAGTCAGGTGAAATATTAAGCACAAAACAAATGATCTAAAGACTGAATATAGATATAAATCATAGAGTACTGGAATAATTCATTCTTACTAGGGAAACCTAAGAGGTATTTACAGAGAAATTGAAGCATCTGCGCTGAGACAAGGATGATGAAAGAACTGGGGTTCGCTGGGGTTCGCTGGGCGGAGGACCCCCCAGGGAAAAGAATGAGATAAGCATAGTTACAGGGGGTTCAAAGCAAAAGCAAGTTTGGCCATTTGGGTGGGGGGTAGAGTTCTGAAGTCGACAAAGTAGAAGAGTAATGAGGTAAAAGCCACATTTCACCTCCAAGGTAAGTTACTTGAAATTTCTTCTGCTAGTTATGGTCTACCCTTTAGTTCTACCAAGAAGTGATCTAAGCAAGGTTGCTCCTTTCTTAACGGACGGATCTGTCCATTTTACCAAAATGGAATGGAGTTGGAGGGAAATGAAGCTATGACCAATCCCCAACCGAGGATGGGCTGTTCATTTGTGAGGTTTGATGTTTCACTGGATTTCTATGATTACGGTATCACTGTGATAGTTGACGTCAGACCCTGTAGGCTCAAGAGGAAGCGGAATTTCAGATTATCTGGGAGAAATTGCCAATGTCCAGTACAACGGGATTCACAGCTGCTCTAGCAAATCCGAACCCTGGAGCTGCACCCCGGCGGCGTCACAGCGACCGAGACGCTGTCTCCCGTTTGTGGGTCTTCCCCGAATTTCGCTTCCCATTTCTTTAATGAGAAAAAGATTCCTTCCACTCGTTTGTCCCACACCGTTTCAGATTTATACTGCCAGATAAATGATTTCGATCCATAAAACGGATGATCCTTTTTGCTTTCCTCTGATCTTTAGCATCGGAGCTCTGAAGTCATCCCATATTAACCTGGTGTACCGATGTCGTCTTTCTAAGTGACAGCACCCTCGGCCAAGCGGCCCGTCTTTCCTGCTGTCCTCACCCGCGGCTCGTGCTAAGGGAAATTCCTGACATCCCACAGCGTGACCCCGCCTGTTCCCGCTGCTCCCGGTATTTGTATCACGCCCAGAAACTCTCTCCGCCCCCCCGCCCCAGCCCGCCCGTCCGCCCTCCGAGGACCAAAGGAGAAATACCCGCAGGACCCAGGCAGGTCTTTAGACAACGGCGCTTCTAAATGTCCCCCTCCCCACCGCAGCCCGCACTCGCGCTGCTGGAGACACCCACAGACTCGCTTTGGGATCCGGGGATGGGGCGTTTGGCGCGTCCCTGGCCCCGCCCCCCCTCCCGGCTTCCCGAAGCGCAGTCAGTCCTCTCCCTAAAGCGCCCCCGGCCTAAGGCCCCGCCCACACCTCGTTCCCGCCCCGCCTTCGGCTCGGGTCGCAGTCTCTCGCCCTCCCAGGTCCCGAGGCCCCGCCCCTGACCCCGCCTCCGTCTTGCTCCCGCCCCGCCTCCGTCTCGCTCCCGCCCCGCCCATCCCTCGCCTCCCCACCCGCCGTCTTCCCGGACCTGAGGCCCCGCCCCCGCCCCGCCCCCGTCTCGTTCCCGCCCCGCCCCCGGCCCGCATCGCTGTCTCTCGCCCTCCCCGGGCCGCACGGCCGGAGCTGGCACGGAGGAGCGGCGGCCGCGGCGGCATCGCTGCAGCGTCGCGGCCTGGGGACCCCAGCGCTCCGCTGGACTCGGCGCCCGCGAAAGCGCCCATCGCGCGCGGATCTGCCTTCCGCGGTGCGGGGCTACCTGGAGCGTCCGGCGATCCCCGAGGGCGGGCGTGTCCTCGCGGCGCGGGGCGGGGGACAAGCGTGGGGCCGCAGCCTGTTGGAGCGCGGCGGGGGGGTGCCGTGCCCCGGGCGCGGGGAGCTCTGCGGGAGGCGGCGCGGCCAGGCTCCCTGTGCGGAGCAGTTTTCTGCAACTCTCCACCTCCTCCTCCCTGGGCCCAGCGCAGCCGGGAGACCCTGTCCACATCTGCGGAAGGTAAGCGGACTTGGCCATTTAGGGGTCGTTGTCCCCAAACCACAGCCAGAGGTCGAGGCTGGGGAGCGAAGGCCGGGAGCGGCACGTTCGTAGGTTCGAGGAGGCGAACGAAAAAAAAAATGCAACAGGCGGGGCGGTTCAGGAAACTCCAGCGTTGATGTTTCCTACGGAGAGGAGACTTGTCCAAGACTGAAACTTGGTTAGGCTCTTCAAGCCGAGGACGGGCAGAGGCGACGCTGCACCTTAGTCTGGGTCTGAGCTCCCTCTGGTGGCCTCTCGTGAGTTCGGAAGCCGAGGCCGCAGGTGAGGTCGGAGCGCCGCTTGCTTGCTCCCACGCCTGGCCATCCTGTCCCCTCTGAGAACCGTGACTGGTCGCAGTAGTTTCCCATACAAGGTGCCTTTTGATCCCATAAAGCGAATCCCTTAACCGGAATCAGAAAAGGTCTTTTCAACCTCTGCTCTTTGTCCCTGAGTCCTTTGCCACCAAATCAACAAGAATGATAGCAGGAATCTCATCTTTGTTTAACCGCCCTTGAATAAAAACACGTTAAAGGAGTAAAGCAAGCCACAGTCAAAATAAATGCTGCAGGAAAGTTGCGTTTGTAGCTACTTGTCATCTGCCACCGTTCATTGTTCTCCTAATCGGTCCATTTAAAAGTGTAAGAAAAATAAAGGATCACTTGAGCTAACTTAGATTGTATTCAGTTACAGATTTTATTGTGATTCTAAAATTTCTGTCAAGAGATTGTAGAACGTGTAAGTCATCAGTTCATGTCCACTTCCGGCATATCTGTAGCCTCAGAGAATTTCTTTTTGTTTTTCCTCCAGAAAGGAGTGTCATGAAAAAGGAACAGAAAAGAACCGTCCCTCTTGGTGAATCGGGAGTTTTCTCTCCCAGTTGGTGGCTACTTCATGATTGGAAAAAAAGTACCTAGGTGGCTGAAGAGATTAGATTTGTGTAGTTGTACAGATGAAGCTGATAAAAGAAGACATGAAAATGCTTTCTCTGGGTCGTAATGGGTGATGAGTAAGTAAGCCTGAACAAGACAGATTTGGAATGAGGGCAGAAATTTTGATTTTTTAAAGCCAAGTAGGACTTTGAACACTTGTTGAGGATGTTCTTTTCCCAAAAATGGAAGAAGAAAAAATTTTCAAAGCAAAAATGTAAAAAGTGGAAGGAGAGAACAACCAAGTCGACGTCAAGAATTTCAGTACATCATGCGCTCCTTTGGGCAAACCGGCGCAAGCATCGTACATGTGGGTGATTTTATCACTAGAGATGGTTTTCTACCCTAGGAACAACTTTTTAATTCGGATTCTGGAGTGTTTACTCTTTTTTTTTTTTTTTTAAACTGTGTGTTTTGACTCTTCATGTTAGATAGATTTGTGTAAATGAACTAAAACCTGAATCTCTAGTAGGTTTGACTATACCACTGTTTGCTATGTGATACAGAAACATTATACAGGTTCTAACATTCCTTGAAGTTTTATTGGAAGCAGATCTGTGTCAGGGAAACAGACAGTATAAGTTTTCTCTTTTTGGCAACTCAGCTTGCTTTGAATGAACCGAGCGTCAGCTGGATTTCACAGTACATATGATTTATAATCTTTGTGTTAAAGGCCTTAAATGTATGTTTTATTCCAGGCAGAGGGAAATACATTGAGCACTGTTTTTGACATGTATGCCTAAGGAAGGAACTCCCCGATGGATCATGGCGTTAATGTTTACAGGACATTTCTTGTTTTTAGCATTAGTGATGTTTGCTTTCTCTACTTTTGAGGAATCTGTGAGCAATTACTCTGACTGGGCAGTTTTCACAGATGATCTAGATCAGTTTAAGACACAGAAAGTGCAAGATTTCGAACCCCATCAAAAGATGAAAAAAAGTGTGCTTCATCCAAGTTTGTATTTCGATGCTGGAGAAATCCAGGCAATGAGACAGAAGTCCCGTACAAGCCATTTGCATCTCTTTAGAGCTATCAGAAGTGCAGTCACAGTTATGCTGTCCAACCCCACATACTACCTACCTCCACCCAAGCATGCTGATTTTGCTGCCAAGTGGAATGAGATTTATGGTAACAATCTGCCTCCTTTAGCATTGTACTGTTTGTTATGTCCCGAAGACAAAGTTGCCTTTGATTTTGTCTTGGAATATATGGACAGGATGGTTGGCTACAAAGACTGGCTGGTTGAAAATGCACCAGGGGATGAGGTTCCTGTTGGCCATTCCTTAACAGGTTTTGCCACTGCCTTTGACTTTTTGTATAACCTACTGGATGATCATCGAAGACAAAAATACCTGGAAAAAATATGGGCCGTTACAGAGGAAATGTATGAGTATTCCAAGGTCCGTTCATGGGGCAAACAACTTCTCCATAATCACCAGGCTACTAACATGATAGCGTTACTCACCGGGGCTTTGGTGACTGGGGTAGATAAAGGATCTAAAGCAAACATATGGAAACAGGCTGTAGTAGATGTGATGGAAAAGACGATGTTTCTGCTGAATCACATTGTCGATGGTTCTTTGGATGAAGGTGTGGCCTATGGGAGCTACACGGCTAAATCAGTCACACAGTATGTTTTTCTAGCCCAGCGTCATTTCAACATCAACAACTTGGATAACAACTGGTTAAAAATGCACTTTTGGTTCTATTATGCCACCCTTTTACCAGGCTTCCAGAGAACTGTGGGTATAGCAGATTCCAATTATAATTGGTTTTATGGTCCAGAGAGCCAGTTAGTGTTTTTGGATAAGTTTATCTTAAAGAATGGAGCTGGGAATTGGTTAGCTCAGCAAATTAGAAGGCACCGACCTAAAGATGGCCCAATGGTCCCCTCCACTGCCCAGAGGTGGAGTACTCTTCACACCGAGTTCATCTGGTATGATCCTCAGCTCACCCCACAGCCTCCTGCTGAATATGGCACTGCAAAAATGCACACATTCCCTAACTGGGGTGTTGTCACCTATGGGGCTGGGTTGCCAAATACACAGACCAATACCTTTGTGTCTTTTAAATCTGGGAAGCTAGGGGGGCGAGCCGTGTATGACATAGTTCACTTTCAGCCATACTCCTGGATTGATGGGTGGAGAAGCTTTAACCCAGGACACGAACATCCAGATCAGAACTCATTTACTTTCGCCCCCAATGGGCAAGTATTTGTTTCTGAAGCTCTCTATGGACCCAAACTGAGCCACCTTAACAACGTACTGGTGTTTGCTCCGTCCCCCACAAGCCAGTGTAATAAGCCCTGGGAAGGTCAGCTGGGAGAATGTGCACAGTGGCTTAAGTGGACCGGTGAGGAGGCTGGGGATGCGGCAGGGGAGATCATTACTGCCTCTCAACATGGAGAAATGATATTTGTGAGTGGGGAAGCTGTGTCTGCTTACTCTTCAGCAATGAAGCTGAAAAGTGTGTATCGTGCTTTGCTCCTCTTAAATTCTCAAACTTTGCTAGTTGTCGATCACGTTGAGAGGCAAGACAGTTCCCCAATAAAAACTGTCAGTGCCTTCTTTCATAATCTGGACATTGATTTTAAGTACATCCCGTATAGGTTTCTGAACAGGTACAATGGCGCCATGATGGATGTGTGGGACGCACACTACAGAATGTTCTGGTTTGATCATCGTGGCAGGAGTCCCATTGCTAGCATACAGGAAGCCGAGCAAGCTGCTGAATTTAAGAAACGGTGGACTCAGTTCGTTAATGTCACATTTCAGATGGAATCCACAATCACAAGGATTGCGTATGTCTTTTATGGACCGTATGTCAATGTTTCCAGCTGCAGATTTATTGATAATTCCAACTCTGGACTTCAGATTTCTCTCAACGTCAATAATACTGAACATGTTGTGTCCATTGTAACGGACTACCATAACTTGAAGACGAGATTCGATTACCTGGGTTTTGGTGGCTTTGCCAATGTGGCTGATGAGAGCCACATAACCCGATTTGGTTTGGGCACTCAAGCAATAGCAAAGCCCGTAAGACAGGACAGGGTTATTTTCCCCTTTGGATTTAAATTTAATATAGCAGTTGGGTTGATTTTGTGCATTAGCTTGGTGATTTTGACCTTTCAGTGGCGGTTTTACCTTTCTTTTAGAAAGCTAATGCGGTGGGTCTTAATCCTTGTCATTGCCTTGTGGTTTATTGAGCTGCTGGATGTGTGGAGCACTTGCACTCAGCCCCTCTGTGCAAAGTGGGCAAGGACGGAGGCCGAGGCGAGCTCGAAGTCTTCGTCTAACCAGGGGCACCGTCTCGATCTTCCCGACGTTGTCATTACCTCACTTCCTGGTTCAGGAGCTGAAATTCTCAAACAACTTTTTTTCAACAGTAGTGATTTTCTCTACATCAGAGTTCCTACAACCTACATTGAAATTCCTGAAACTGAATTCGAAATCGACTCATTCGTAGATGCCTGTGAATGGAAGGCGTCGGATATCCACAGTGTGCATTTCCGTTTACTCCGAGGCTGGTTGCAGTCCTTAGTTCAAGACACAAAACTGCATTTACAAAATATCCATCTGCATGAACCCAGTAGGGGTAAACTGGCCCAATATTTTACAGCAAATAAGGACAAAAAAAGAAAATTGAAAAGGAGAGAATCTTTGCCCGAACAAAGAAGTAGAATGAAAGGCACCTTTGATAGAGATGCTGAATACATTAGGGCTTTGAGGAGACACCTGGTCTCTTACCCAAGCGCGCGACCTGTGCTCAGCTTAAGCAGCGGGAGCTGGACCTTAAAGCTTCGTTTTTTTCAAGAAGTTTTAGGAGCTTCTATGAGGGCATTGTACATAGTAAGGGACCCTCGGGCATGGATTTATTCAATGCTGTACAGTAGTAAACCAAGTCTGTACTCTTTGAAAAATGTACCAGAGCACTTAGCTAAATTGTTTAAAATAGAGGGAGGTAAAGGCAAATGCAACTTAAATTCAGGCTACGCTTTCGAGTATGAATCGTTGAGGAGAGAATTATCAAAACCCAAGTCAGATGCAGTCTCCCTGTTGTCCCATTTGTGGCTGGCAAACACAGCCGCAGCCCTGAGAATAAATACAGATTTGCTGCCCACCAGCTACCAGCTGATCAAGTTTGAAGATATCGTACATTTTCCTCAGAAAACCACTGAAAGGATTTTTGCCTTTCTTGGAATACCTTTGTCTCCTGCTAGTTTAAACCAAATATTATTCGCCACTTCCACAAACCTTTTCTATCTTCCCTATGAAGGGGAAATATCGCCCACTAATACTAATGTTTGGAAACAAAACTTGCCTAGAGATGAAATTAAGCTGATTGAGAACATCTGCTGGACACTGATGGAGCGTCTAGGATACCCAAAGTTTACGGACTAAATGCTGCAGGTCAGCAGAAATTTGCACTAATCCTTTGCAGCCCGGTTTGTGGATGTGAAGAGTTTGTTTATTCTTGTACTTTGTGTGTGTGTGCGCGCCTGCGCGAGCGTATTCAGTTTGTTACTTGCACAGAGATTATTTTAAAACTAGGCACCATATTTGGCCTAGGAGGATTTATTTTTATGTCACTACTTTCCTTGCCTTTGTTTCTGAATTTTTTTTTTTTTTTTCTGCTGAAATGTTCCTGCTAGAGGCATGGATGAGGTTATATGATGGCGGTCGGGGGAGGTAAGAAGATTTTACAGGTCTTTGTCCAGCCGTCTCCCTCATCTGTAACTGTGCTGATCTATCGTGGAACCTCAAATACTGCTAAAGGCCTTTCAATTGCTGCTTTGCCCAAGCATCTCTTGCTTTCAAGATGGACTACAAAAGTTCCTTATCTTTTTTAAAAGATCTTCTAACACATTTTTCTTGCACCAAAAAAAAAAAAAAATTGTTGTTTTTTTTTTTTTTTTCCTGTGTATAATGTTCAGTGATATCACTGGGGAAATGGTGAGAGCTCCTATCAGAACTATAGAATTCCTTCTGGGAAATACAGATAAAAATACAGAATGAACATTTTTTTCAGGTCCGAAACAGTGATCTGAAAAGCCTCAAGTTTTTTACTTAGAAATAATAAGGAGTCAGTCTTTGAACGGTCTGGGTGCCAAGGGCTGGTAGAGTATTTTCAACTCGCTTGTCTGTTTAAAACTCTTCTCTTTCTTGCCTCCTTGAGCTACAGCTGGTCCCCTCACACCACTCACACCCTGTCCTTTCCATCACTGTCATGCAAAACAATCCATTATTACTAATTGTTGAAGTCCTGACATTTGTGGGAACTTCCCCCCCCCCCCCCCGATGATTAATTTTGCATTAAAGCCTGACACTTAGAATCCAATTTCTTTTTGTGGAATGATCACTGTATGACTCAGAGAAGGCAGTGCTGCTGCCGCCAGTGTTTTTTTAGACTGGAAACAGAATTGGAATACTGCCGGACTTATCCTGCATCCCTTTGAATGAGTTTACAGACTGCCAGTGTCTGCAAAAGTTAAAGGCAAATGGGAGATGATGTCAGAGGCATCTGTTTCCTTTGCCATCTGCATCTTATTATAAATGTAGTCGTCATAAAATGTGCTTCATTTTATTTTGGTAGGCTCTGAAATCAAAATGTCATGCCATTAGAAGCCAGTGGAGTAATTAGAATGCATTGGACGAAAACCATGAGGCAATGTCGAGACCTGATGAAAATCTCTGTACAGGTTGCAGTCTTCCTGACGTTTCAAACTGTAGTTTCCCCAAGCTCTCCAACACGTGGGAGTCTGTCATTCTGACCTAGATAAAGGTGGTTCTTTCTCAGTAGTTTGGTATTATGTCAAAATGTGCCTCCAGAGTGATAAAGCTGTGGCTACGTTACGTTCCAGCGACACCTAACTTGGCTGTCATTTTTCTTCTGTGCTAGTGTGAATGCAGACTTCTCCTCCTCCCCTAGATCTCCTTCCTTCCCACCACTCTCCCTGCCTTGTCTCTGCAATGTCAAAATGAATGAAATCCTGTTGTATTAATATAGCTTGAGGGGGCAGCTCGAGACCGGATTCTGCACAGGTATTCTCAAGGAAGGTTATTCTAACCTATCTCAGGGTTATCAACAAGCAGGTAAAATTGCTACATGGATGGTGACACTCTTTGCATTATTGGTCATAGTCTCAGCGTTTGCTTTCAATGCCCACGATGTGTGATCTCAAATCAGATCAAATAGAAAGGCTTTGAGTTGGCAGTAATAGCAGGTCTGATGAAGGTAGGAATTGCACAGGTGCAGAACCTGTGCCACTGCCTTTTAATATTGAGGGAACAGCCCCCCCCCCACCTGCCCTGGGGAAGGAGAGAACCAGGTGGAGTGTGTGGAGGGGTTGGAGGAGAGGTGGTAAAACGAAGAAGAGTATTCCTGTGAATGAGCATGGGAACGTTTACTGAGAGCTAACGGAAGGGGCGTATTTATCAAAGTGATCTTCACAAGGTGTCCTAACTTTCAGCCCCACACGGCAATGCCAACAGGAATTCCCCTGGTACTATACTCGCCCACCCCCACCCCGAGGGAAAGTCTGCTGCAAGAGACCCCTATTTGCAGATTCCCCAGTGAGGGAAGATTATGAGTGAGGGATGACCCAGCCGTTGGATCTGTACGCAGATGTTCACCCTTGGGACCCTTTGCTTTATCATCATCAGTTCCTGAGGTGACTTAACTCCCAGACCATCCGGGTCCTCTGTCCTTCGACTGTCAGCTTCGGAAAAATTCAAATAGCCTCCACACTTAATATTATTCTTACCATCTTTAAGGGGATGATTGTCACTATGTGCACTTCTAAAGGAAACACCTGTCCTCTCTAAAATTAACTGCTTTATTAACTTCCTCAAACCTAGGCCTAATTGGGATTAAAAACTGTTATTAAAATAATAGAATTTAAGTCTTGAAATTTTAAAAAAAAGTTTTGCTGACAGGAGTAACAAATGCAGTGGTAATAATATGGTTCTCAGTAGTTTGAAAGAATGCAAATCACCCACTTAGGATGAACGAATAAGGCCATATCCAGAATTGAATTGACGGTCCTGAAATTCTGGAGAGGCTAGGAAGTGGGAAACTCTCTTCAGGAAAAGCAAGATGAATTTATGAATATGCTTAAATTTAATTGATAGAAACCTAGAGAGGCACACGTTTTAAGCAAATGACAAGAAAATGTACATATTGGGCAAGATCTTAAAAAAATACATATTAGATCTAGGCCCCAAATATTAGTCCTCTGATTGACTGTCTTTTTAAGCCAATAGAGAAGAGTGAGTAAGTGGCCGACAAGAACGGGATGTTAAACTCCCAGGCAATGGCAGAAGACTCATCGCAAAATCTTCAGTCCCCCTCCACCCACACTAGTGTATCTTAAAAATTTTCCTTTTGTGGCAGTGTTACCCCTCTGCCACGTACTTTTGATTAACATTATCAGCACTTTTGGGTGTATCCTTGAAGATCCAGCCAATCTTGCTATGTAAAGGATATCCAATTATCTGTGAGTAGACATTAGCAATGGTTTTAAAATCACTGCGTTTGATTGGCCTGATTAGCTGATGATAATTAGAAAACCATTCACTGATTAATTTAGGAAAAATGTAAATAGAAGGCAATACAGAAACACCATTTCCAGAGATATAGATGCCTAATCTAGGATATGTCAAGGAATTTAATCTGTGGGCTCTTTACTGCTTATTTAAGTGTTAGCTAAAGCATATCTAATATATATAAAAATGTCTGCTAAGGCAGTTTCTTCCATTATCTGACTAGTGTCCTTATTCCCTTCAAGTTGGCAGAAAAATTCATTTAGATGACTGAATATTCTAAGAACTAAATGACTGAATTCTTGCACAAATGGTGATAGGAACTTCAAACAATACCTTCTAACATTCTCTAACTTGTAGACGTTTGAGCTATAATTTACATGAGCTTGTGTTATATTTAGTCCACATAATGTATACGTATTAATTCCGTTTCCAAAGATCGGTTCAGCTAAGGCTTCCAAACCGGAGAGAGTTTTGTTTTCGTTTTTTTCTTCCACACTTACCCCGTTCTTCAGTGAAGAAAAGACAGAGGGAAGATCATAACCTAGCTTATTGCAACTGTATGTATAACAAGACTCCACTATTAATAAATAAAAAGCTAAAAGCAACTTGGCTACGGTTGGGATAATTTTGTAATAGCTCTTTTCAGCTCTCTGGGCAACCCTGAGGATTTTATGTGCAGCGGAGAAGGCAGGGCCTTGAAATGGGGCGGGGGGGGGGGGGGCGCACTGAATACTGACATTCAGCCTCAGAACTTCAGCCACAAAACTTGACTGGTTAAGTGATGAGCCGCGCTCTTTCCCCCTAACTTAATCCCAGTTCTGTCTCTGACTTGGGCTCATTTCAGTCTTCTGCGTACATCCTCCCACTTACTAAATGGCAAGAACTTCCCTGTACTCTGCACCTGCGCTTGACGTCTGCCCCTGCTGCCATTGTAAGACCTTCATGCTGCGTGATGCCTTGCTCGTGAGGAAGGTTACTCGAGACATTCTCAGTTTGGTGCACGGCACTGGCACAATGAAGCTTTTTTTTTTTTTTTTTTTTAAAGAGAAGGATCTATAGAGAACTAGTCCCCATGTGCTGCACATGGAACCATAAGGTTTTTCTATGCCTGGTTAAAATCCACACAACAACTCTACACAGTACTTATTTTACCAATAAATTTGAAACCCCTACTACCGCTATAGGAAAGACATTTGTGTAAGGGAATTTTTAGTGCATTTACAATTCATCAGCTCATTTATTCACTATACTTTTTGGGTATCTACTGTTGAGATACTAGTGTGAGGGAAGAACAGAAAAACCAGATGACTGACCCTGCTGTGTGAGGAATGAACAGTCTTCCCAGACTTCAAAGCTAATAGGAATTCATCAAGAGGCAGAGAAGGGGGGGCATGCCAGTAAGTGATTACCACCCGAGGAGGGACACCGAAAACTGTTGCCTTTCGCAGTAGATCTGGTCGGTTTATTTCTGAAATGGTGGTTGTGAGGGAAGAGAGTCATTTATTGAGTTAGAGGAAGTTATGCTTGGTAAACTTGGATGGAGATCACGACCTATTTTTTTTCTTAATTAGGTTTTGGCTCTCCTTGTCATAGAGCATCCCATTAATGAGTCGCTTTTCCAAAAGAGCACTGCAAATAGAACAACACCAACATTCCCACTCACTCCGCTGCCCCAACCCTATTCACAACAAAGAAATTTGGTTGTAGGTGAGTAGCAAGAGATGCTCTGAAGAGAAAAGAATCCATGAGTATGGTCTGACTCCTGTGTTTACAGATCATTGCTAGTAATGACAGAGAGAGAACACGTGTCTTACATCCAGAGTCCAGCTGGCCAATAGCATCTTTTCCTGTCCCTCCTCTGAGTGCTTCCAGGCCCGCGGTGTCAGGCACAGATACCAATACTGGGAATGCAGGAGGGAACAGAATCTACGGAGATGACAGTCTGGAGGGGACTAGAAAGAAACACATTTTGCATTTCACAGTGTTTCTAGCTCATAGGAGTCTACACCAAATGGAAGTGCCCACCCGTGTCACATCTGTGGTTAACAAACAGATATATTCAAGTAGAACTCATTTTAGGGGGGAAAAATCTGGTCTTTCCTCTACCAAGTAAATAATACCAGCAGGAAGGGAGGGAAAGAGAAAAAAGGAAAGAAGGAAGAGCGGGAGGAAGGGAGGGAAGGAGGAACGGACTTAGGACACAGAAAGAAAGGTGCACAAGGAGAATCATAACAATTGTGTTAATTATTGCATGAACTATTTAAAAATCTCTTTGAAACCTAACTGTAGTTAAAACGAGAAAAAATTATAATTTGAGCATATGTTTTTCATAATACACTGCGATTACTGTTTCTGTTTTATTTCTTTATACTATTTTTGTATTGCACTCTTTCAAGACCAAATGTAATTTTTCTTTGCAGTATATTAACACTGATGTTGAATTTTACTTACATGTCTCAGGTTTTCAAATGTCTAAGATATGTGATGTTTTCCCTCTCTATGTTGTCTTCCTCTCTATTTTGAATATATACATTGTTCTTAATATATTGTTCTTAATGGTTTAAGGAAGCAGACTTTCTTTTACACACATGATATCTGTGTTGCTTTCATTTTTTATTTATGTATTTTTTTTGGAGACCAATTTAGTTCCCAGTCACTGTACTTTTCTCATTTAGAACATGAGCAATTTCCCTGCATTAAAATCTAGCACCCCTTTATGCATGATGCATAACACACTTCTTATTTATTGCATGATGCAAATAAGGCTCTAAAACTTTATTGTACTACAGTGAAAGAATAGTCTCCAGTTTTTCTGGTATTTATTTACTGTTTTAATTATGTATTTATATATTCCTTCACTTCATTCCAAAAGACTGATTTTATTGTAGATTTGCTTTAAGTACATGAGATTTAAAAATATGGTTATTTTAAGTATATTAAGCCTTTTGATTTGATACCTTAATGTCATAACTTCACAAAACTTTGAAGGGGGAATTTATTTATATGTAAAAGAATGCAGTAATACAACCAGGAAGTAATGAAATTGCTTTCATAAGATATCTATAAAAAGATAAATGCATACAAAGAATGCAGTAAAAGGTGGTTTTACTTTTCATTATCAGACATTAACCTGAGCCCTATGGCTAATTCAGTGCTAATAGT
Source organism: Neogale vison (assembly GCF_020171115.1). NCBI lineage: Eukaryota > Metazoa > Chordata > Mammalia > Carnivora > Mustelidae > Neogale > Neogale vison. Next base: position 133,356,118 of record NC_058093.1, read on the forward strand.
GAACAGTATGCTTACAGGGAGCTTATGAACGCCAACAAACTCGTGGTTATTTGTCCAGATTTACCAAAATAAACTGAATTGCACCCACATTCATTCATGGCTTTGTCTTCTACCCAACACTAATTATAAAACTTAAAAATATCCCATTGTTGAACACATGAGTAGAAAGGAACACGCTTGTGTACACATAACACACATAACTTGACAGAACTCCATTACCATAGAAAGCATAAGGTTTTTTTCTGAATAACTAATGGACAACCCCTGGGGGTCTCCCACAGACTTTGTTTGCACCTTCCCACATTTCCTTGCTTAATTTGAAGAGGGCCATTTCTGTTAAAATGTTATATTTATATAACACTTTATATATTATATGAGCTTCGGAAGTAGGAAAAAAACAAATACAAAGCCCTAGGTCAGTAAATACTGACCAGGTGTGAGGTTTTGGGCAACTTTTTAAATTTTAAATCTCCATTTACTCTGTCAAGCTTTCCTAGAGTCGATGCATGGATTAAATAAAATCACATATAAAAAATGGCAGAACAGTACTTGTTTCCTCTTGGTGATCACCTAAAATTCTCTGGTCTTTTGTATTTTGCTTTAGCATTTAAAGTAGCATCTATTTTAGTGTAGTATTTAATATATCAATTGAGTTGCACAAACATGTAAAATCACAATCATACATTTAATACATTAATTGGAAACAGTGTTTTCTTTACATTTGCATTTCAAGAAAAAAATTTTGTTGCAGCTTTCACTTACTTCACCTTCCATGCCTTTGTCATTTCCAGAGCCATGCCCCCCCCCACCCCCCGAGCATATCATATTTGGAGTTTCATTGAGATCGAGACCATTTTTAATTTAGGTATGATGCAGTGGAAACTGTGTTCCATATTACAAGTGCCTTTTATATAACTTCAAGCATAACTTTCTGCTTATACCTTCATTCAATAGATACATAATTGTGATCTATACTGTAACCATTATATTTTTTTCTATTTTATTTTTCCCACTTATTTATTATGAAATGAGCATGAAACCTGAGGTGTTTAAGAGTATATGTGAACGTTGCATTTACTCCATGAACTATGATGACATAGGGAGAAGCCAATTGGAGGTAATATATCCAAATTACATATATAATGATTGTTCACCTTAATGCCATACTTAACAAAGATTGCATCAATATACAATTATCTGATCTGTCTAGAATATTTTTCTGTTCAATCACGTGTGATTTAACACATATTCTTGAGTTGAGGTAAAATTCTACAGTACCTTGTCTTATAGTTGATGTTTTCTAAGTTCAGATGCTTTCTTGCTTCCATGAATTTATAATAGGATCCAAGAACAAATTCTAGAGCCTCCAGCCAGAAACAGCCTTCCAGCAATGAAGGCAAAAGAGAATGCCCTTCTGTATTAGGTCCAACTGCCGCAGACCTATGGTAATAGGGTTCTTACCATTGATGGACAGGAATTCTATTTCTGTGAGTGGTTTTCCTTGGATATTGCTGTCTACGCCATTACTAAGCATGGTTCCATGCATGCAAATTAGAAATCACTCTTGTGTTGACCCTTGCATATGCCAACTCCACTTACCCCACTTACCAAACTATAAGTACTATGACTACGCAAAATAGGTTACAGTAATATGTTGACACTGAAAAGTTGAGTTGACCCTATCTGAGAAGTCAGAAGCCCTCCTCTATATTATTGATGAGTTTCTGTGGCCAGACCTGGAACCTCAGAGTAAGAATTTACATACTTGCATACTCTCTATATAGTACAAAACATATTTGATACAAAAGAAATTAATAGAATGAGTAAGAGTGTACCTGTCACCCACAAATTACACGAGTAGTTAAGCCTTCCCTTGGACATTCCATTATCACATACTGGTGCTCCCAAAAGTGATCCCAGAGGAAACGTCTGTCCTGGTTTTGTGTTGACTGTTTCCTTGCTTTTCTTTATAGCTCTGCATATGTGTCTGTCCTTGTCAATATAATGTATATTTTTGTGTGGTTTCAAACATTATGTAAACAGCAACATACTGCATATATTTTTATGCAATTTGCTTTTCCTTACTCAAAATTTTGTGGGTCTAATGCATATGGATGTTCATAGGTGTAGATCACTTATTTTCAACATGGTCATATCCCAGTATATGAATATGCCATTATCTGAGCATGCTGTAATTATCTTTTATCTAGCTGGATTTGGGAAATAATCAAACATAACATATTTACAACAGGAAGTATTCAGACATTGCATGTAAAAATTGCATATGTTCTACGATACACCTATTTCAGAATTTTGTTATTGTGTTTTGTTTGTACCCAGAACCACCTTTCCACCCCACCCCACTCCAACCTCCAACATTCTTCCTGATGTGTGTGTGTGTGTGTGTGTATGTGTGTGTGTGTGACTGAAAGCACATCCTGAACTATTCTAGGTGGTGCCGACTTCGTGTTTTTCTAGATTGTCTGTACAAATTGACACTCCAGTCATTATAAGAACATTTCTGTTGCTCCAAGTTTTCTCCTATATTTGACATTTTCAGAACTTTTAAAGATTTTCCTGTCTGGTGGGGTGAAAAGGAGTCATGTTTTTAGTTTTGTTTTTCTGGATATGGAAAGACAAAGATGGGATTGCAGGGTGTTACATTTTTGTGTTTATTGGCAGTCCTCTGATTATTAATGACATTCAGCACATACACCTGATGTGTGTGAGCATATGTAATACTCTTCCTGTTTCCATTTGTTCCTTCTTTTGTGAAATGAAATCCATGCTCATGTTTTCCATCCATTTTTCTATTGAGTTCATTCTTTTCTCTTATTGACTCATTGGAGTTTACCATATATTAATAATACTAATCCTTTTTTGGCTATCTGTGTTGTGAATAATTTTCAGTTTGTATTCTCATGATGCTTGTACTGTAACTTTTGGGATGTATTTTGATGCACAAGTCATTTGAATGTAAGAAAATGCGTCCGTGTTTTTTATCTCTTACGTATACTTTTTTTGCATTGTATTAAAGAATCTTCTCCAAGGCCTTAGCACAGAGAATGTTCTCCTCTATTTTATTTTGAGCATTTTAAATTTTTAATCATTATCTATTGCTGAAAAACAGCATTACCACAAACATAATGGCTTAAAATAACCTATTTACTGTCTCACAATTTCTGTGGGCTGGGGATCCAGGCATGGCTTACCTGGGTCTTTGTTCAGGGTGTCTTACAGAGCTGCAATCAAGGTGCTGCCCAGGATGGGGCTCTTACCTGAGACTCACTTGGAGAAATGAGAGCTTTGGAGCTTTTATGAGCCTTGGCAGGAATCACTTCCTTGTGGGTTGTTGGACTAAAAGCCTCGGTTCTTTTCTGGCTTGGCTGGAAACCGTCCTCAGTCATTTACCATATGGGGTTATCCATATGTCAGTTTCCTTCACAAAAGACAGGATGAGAGAGAATCAGTAGAAAAAGTGCCAACCATGTAGCACATTCACCGAAGTGACACCTAGTCCGTTTTGGTTAGACGCCAAGTCACAGGTCCCAGCCACCGCCAAAGGGAAAGAGTACACAGGGACATGAATATCAGGAGCCGTGGTAATCAGGGGCAATTTTAGAGTCCGTTTAACACAGATTTTGTTTTTTATATTTATTTAATCTGCTTTACATTGATGGTGTTGATTCTGAGATTTTTATTTATTTTTTCTGTATGAGTTATCTGCCGTCCTAGACTGAAAAGATTGAACCACCTTTGCTTTCCCACCATCTTTTGGTGCCATCTCTACCACGTATCAGGTCCTTGTGTCTTGTGTGAGTCTCTTCTGAGCTCTCTGTTTCATTCTGCTGGCAAATTTGATTACGCCAATGATAGTACCACACTGTCTTAATTACTATTGTCTTCCTGTTAGCCTGAAATCTGGCAAGACAAGTCTTTTTATTTTCTCTTCCCTCCATATGCATTTTAGAATTAATTTGCACAGTTCCTCAAAACAAACAAACAAAGAACAATACATGTTAATTGTACATGCATTACATCAATGTTGGAGAATTCACCTCTTAATTCACCTCTCCAGGAGCATGTTATTTCTCCTTTATATAATGCTACATTTGTTACTCTTTTGATAGATTTCAGTCTGAGCACTTTATATATTGTATCTGCAGCAGATGCTATTTATTTTTAATTATAAATCCTATTCGATGCTAGTATATAGAAAATGCAATTGATTTTTGTGTATTTCTGTTGTATCTGGGAACTTATTAAATCCTTTTACTAATTTAATAATTTACCTGTAAATTTTTTCAGAATACTTACATGGAGGCTTGTATAATGTGTAATTAATGAGGATTATATCCCCTTCCTTCTTACTACTTTTTAATGTCCTTAGTGCCTTTGTTAGGGCCTCCTATGAAATAATAAATGGGTTTAGTCCTAGAGAATGTTTCTTGTACCTCTCCTGATGTGAATGGAGTGCTTTCGCATTGCTATTGCACTGACTGAGCATAAATGAATGCTGGTGTGTCCATAGTTTCCCCTTCTCACCATGTGGTGTTCCCTTCTATTTCTAGTTTGAGAAATAACTTTTTATCATCAGAACACGATGAGATTTTTTCAGTGCTCTTCTCGGCATTTGTTTTGATAGCCACATGTTTCTTTGCCTTTATCTCTTCATGTGGTACAAATATGTGAAAATATTTTTTCTTTTGAGATTAAACCAAACTTGATTTGCAAGGATAAAACCAGGCTGGGAATGATTCATTATATTTCTATATGTTGCCGGATTGTGTTTGCTAATATTTATGATGTTGACATCAACATTTGTAATTGTGATTTTCTCATAGTGTACTTATCTAATTTTGAAGTCAGCTTACTTACATAAAATAAATTGAGGACGCTCTATTTTTATATTCTCTGGAAGAGTTTGCATAAGATTGAAATGATCTAAAAATTAAGAATGTTAGAACTTATTCGTAAAACCAACTGGTCATTGTGGGTTTTTTTGTGGAAACATTTTGACTATGTATACAATCGTATTTGATCCTTATAGGCTTCTTTTATTGAGGTCATGTGTTAATTTTGAAGCCCATTTTGGACAAAGGAATTTGTCCTTTTTATGTTCACATATACTGTCCTAAATGTGCTCAAAATGCATTCTACTGCCTCTCTCTAATTATCCAACCCCCACAAATTTTTTTCATCCCTAGTATGCGTGCCTTCTTTCTTTTTGGTCCTTTATCAGGTCTTGCCTTTTATCTAAGTCTTTTCAAAAACTAACTTTTGGCTGTTTTTGTTCATCTTACTATTTTGTATTTATTTGATATCTCATAATTTTGGCTCTTGATCTTCTATATTCCCTTCAAACTATTTCTATTTATTTTCTCTAATTTGCTGCTATTGTTGTTTTGTGTCTTTAATCATATGGCTTTTTTTTTTCTTTCTTTCTTTCTTTTTTTGTCAATGCCCACCACCCAAAAACCACCAGGAGAAAGAGGATTAAGAGGATTTATTGTTTATTACAGTAAAAGGGATGGAAATAGTACAACTTTGCTCTAAATGACCTGTTGTTAGGAAGTGGGGGTAATTCTATGATTGAGTATCTGAATAAATTCTATCTAGAATTCTATCTAGAATAAATTCTATCTAGAAGGAGGGATAATGAGAGGCCAACTCTGTAATTGGTTAAGAAGTAGCCGTCACTCCTATTAGCTAGAAGAAAGGGATGTGTATAGGTTTGGAAAATACTCCCGTTTTTTCTGTGTCCAGACAGACAGACAGTTATGCAGTGGCCTTGCTTTTGTCTTGACCCATCTTAGTCACAGAGTTGCTCTGTTCTTTGAAATAGTTTATGGTCAACGGGAGGACACCAGACCTCCCCGCTGACGGCAGGCCAGCTTCTGCAGGTCCAGAGCTGTTTTGTTTTGTTTTTTATTCTCATTGAAAAATATTTATTCTCTTTATTATGTTAATCTAAGGCTACCAATTTATCTGTAAAATCCTGTTGGTTGTATTCACACATTTTAATGTGTAGTTTTCCCACTATCCCTTCTAAGTATTTTCTGAATCCCAGCGTGATCTCTTATACAACCCTGCCTATTCACATATTTATAGAGTTTCTCTGACTTATCTCTTGCTGTCACTTTTTATCTTCAGTGCATTTTAGTCAGAAACTCTTAGCTGTATTGCACTAGTTTTGTCAGATGTAAGGCTCTCTGCCTGAATATGGACTGGTATCTGGTAAATTTTTATATAAATGCTGTATGTGTTGTGTAAAAATAGTGGATATTCTCCACTTGTTGGGTAAGATACTCTGAAAATCTGCTGGGTCCAACTCGACAATTTTCTTATTCAAACATGTGTATCGGTATGAGTTTTTCCTAATCTTCCAATTACTGTAAAAGCTTAATGTCATTAAAGGCATATGCATGTTATATTTAGTATTTATAAGACATTTTATGAATAGAGCCTTAATATAGTGATTCCCTTTTCTCTAAAATTGCTTTGGGTTTAAACAGTGTTTTTTGGATGCTACTAGATAGCAAGTTTCCCCATCGTTTAGTATTAGCTTATCATATAATTTTCATCTTAATGTCTTAAAACATTTATGGCCATTTATTTATTTATTTATTTATGTATTGAGAGAGAGCTGGGGGGAGGGGCAAAAGGAGAAAGATGATCTTCAGCAGGCTCCATGCCCATATCCAAGGCAGGGCTTGATCTCACCATCTTGAGATCATGACCCGAGCTGAAACCAAGAGTCAGATGCTTAGCCAACTGAGCCACCCAGACCCCTGGCCTTATATTTTTAATATACAGTTTGTAAATACAATTAATTAGATTTTTATTCCCATTCCAAAAATCATTATTTTTTTTATCTCAGGTGTTTAACCTTTTGATTTCATTGTGATTATTCATCTGCTTGGATTTATTTATAATAATTAGTATGTACTTTCTGTTTATAGTTCTCTTTACTATATTCCTTTTTAATTTTTTTCTGTTTTGAATTATTTTGAAATAATTGTCCCTCCTTCCCTTTTGCTGGTTTAGAAGCAATGTATCCTATGTCCGTTATTTTGAGGCTTATAGCAAAATGAAAAGCAAATACCCAATATTTGTTTATACTTACTCACGTGTTTACTCTCTTTCCTTTCTATGCCATCTGACTGTCAGAGTTTTTCATCTGTATCTATTTTTTCCTATTTGAAGTGCATTTTAATATTTCTCTCAATTTTTTTGGCCTAAAATGTGTCTGTTTTTGTCACTCACTCACAGAGGGTTGTGGTGCATTCAGTTGTCGGTCAACAGCACTTTGAATCCATGATCACGGTAAGCGCTTTGGCTACCTCTGTTTTCTTTGTGAGATAAGTAGCAAGACTGATGACTGGGAATGAGACGGGGGCAGCGGTATCGGAGCTTGGAAGCCGCCAGGGAAGGTATAGAATAGTCCTGTGGGAGACTGTAAAGAGGGTGGCAGCGGGAGTGTTGCACCATGGCCCGCAGCCCGCGGGACCCCCTCGATGGGAATGGCTCTGCATTTAGGCCCACAGTTCCTCCCAGCCTTGTTCAGCTGCACCCATGCAAGTGGGGGGGGGGGACAAAAAAAACCCAACAAAACCAAAAAACTTGACAAGTTGGATTGACTAGAAAGTGGCAATATCAGAGTGAGAGGACAGGATAAGAGCATGTGAGATGAGGTTGTGTGTCGGGGGAGGGATTGTCAGAACAGAGACTTAAGAGAAAATAAGGTTTAGGACATAGAATTATAAAGGATCCTAGATTCTGGTGGCACCAGAGACTTTTGTCAGAAACACATTGGGAAGGTAGGAAAAAAACGCTTGAAGAGTAAGCTCTTGGAACTGAGATTACTGAAACATGGAAATGACTGCTTCCTTCAAACCACGCAGGAGGAGAGCCCAAGAGAGCATAGCCAACCCTTGAATGAAGTTCAGAGAAGAAATGCCTTCTGGGGTGAGCCACGTTAGAGTGGGGACAAGAGAGGAAAAGGCATGTGCAGAGGAGACATGGGGATGTGGAAGATTTTACTGGCTGAGTTCCCCAAGGCACAACGCGGAAGTCTCAGGAGCTGGAGAAGCGTGGGAAATAGTTTTGAACAGTATCACTTGGTTTTAGAGTGTAGCCGAAGAGAAAAATGGGATTTTTGGCCTGAATGCTCTTGGGATTGTTGGCCTGAATGTCAGGAGCATATGTGTTTACGGTCGGCGAGCCGAAACAAGACAGCCCCACCAGCTGAACCTCTGCTGGACGCACCTGAGGCAAGCGACTCAGATTTTTTGTCCCTCTCTGCACATCCGCATATGACACGTGTCTTGATCGTTGATTTGGGGCTACCAAGTAAGTGTTAGAAAGTAAGCAAAAGTGTTAGAAAGTAAGCAAGTTTGCCAAGACAGAATCTGCAAATACCAAGGGCCCACTGTATCTTGGGTTTTTTTCCCTCCTAATCTGACTCTTTGGTCTTTCAAGGATCTCTGCCTGGAAAACAGCTTCCAAGCTACCCCCCTTCTGGGTGCCCGAGTGCTGCCCGACTCACTGGAACATCACCAGAGGTTCTGCCTGGCTCTTTCTTCCTATAACTTATGAAAATGTTTGTCTTGATCTTACCCTTTCCTTCATTTTTCAGCACTTTTGAAGAGTGATATTATTTATTCTCAATAAGCCATTGAGAGGGGACTTCTGATTTTTTTTTTTTAAGAGTGTTCTTTGCAGAAAGTCTTGAAAGTAGAGTCAAATTTGAAGAACACCCAACAATCCCTCACTGAGGAACAGCTTCTATTAACATCTGACCAAGTCCTTTTACTTTCAAGTTTGTAAAGATGCAGTGTTCTGCACTGGGATCTAACTTGAATCCAATTTTCAATTAATAGGGTCAATGTAGGCCCAGTGATATTAATTCTAACTATGGACCTAATTGCTAATTTTTTTAGGTATATTTTAAGTTTATCATTCTCAATGGCTTTCAAAAGGCATTGTTGTCAGTGTGTCCAATTCAGTAATTAGAAGGTGAGGCATACTGTGCAGAGTAGGAACCAATCTTATTTTTCCCCCAAGTACCCTAAAATATGTTTCAGATGCATTAACGATAGCAGTGTAAACACAGGCATTTCAAACGACAAAGAGGGAATAATTGTTTATACAATATCGTGGGCGAAGAGGGCAGGACTAACTAAACATGGTCTCAAAGACAGAAACCAGAGAAGAAAAGACCAAGAGATTTGCATGAATATTTTTAAAATTTTCTCTATGTCAAAAACCAAACTAGTAACAATAAGAGCATTAAAAAAGATTAGAAAACACAATTTCACCATAAACAAGTAAAGATTTAAAGTCTTAGTGTAGAAAAAGATCTGTGTATTTGTAGACAAAAAATGATTATCGCAACTTTAAATGACAGAATTTAAAAGGGATAAAACATACATCAAGCGAATAATCTGTTTCACCAATTCCTAGTACAAATACTGTTATTTTCCTTTTAGTTTATAATTCATAGTTTAAACTTCAGATTATTTCTTCTTAAGGCCAATCCTCCCACTACTAAGTAATGGGGGAGAAAAGAAATACAGGAAAAAAGGTCTTAAAGTTCCTTGGGATTTAGTCAAGATTTCAGAACTACTTCCAAACATAAAATGAAGAAAGAGCTATAATCCCTTATGGCCAAAACTTTCCCTGCTTCTCACCGGTATAAAGTGTCGTTTAGTTGATTGGTCCTGCCGAACTCAACAAGTGACTCGTCTACAAGGGCTAGAATTGCGTGCTTACACTGTTTCTGTGCAGCTCATATTGCTGACCCATGCACAAAAGTCTAATTCATTTGAGCTTTCACTCTCTCTCTTTTTTTCTTAATTATTTTCTCTAAAGCACAACCTACTAGGCATTGCTATTGAGTCTAGAAAATCTGCCTACATTAGGTACACATCATGCAGAAACCACCATCCATCCCTCCCCAACCTTGAAAAAAAAACAAAAAACAGAAAACAAAAACCCACATACTTCTGTTGAGCCTGAATCACCAGCCTCAAATCCTCTCCCACGGTAATCTGATTTCTGGTATTTTCTTGTCCTTTTCTGCACATACAATAGTTTTTGGGGTCATGCTGAACGAAATGTCAAGGTCTCCCTACTTCCAAGTTTTGAAAAAGAAAGATTGATATAGGTCACTGCATTTTCACAAATGTCCTGGATCCTTCAATAAAGAAATCAGTAGTCATCATAGTGACTAGTTTGGTGTCCCACACCATAGGTGAGGGACTTTTCTCAACCCACAGAAGTTTCCTTGTCTCAAGCAAACAGGCTCCAATTTATGTTACCACACAGTTATGTTGAAACTGTGTTTCTGTTGCTTATTTCTTGTTGTACGCAGTATGAGAACAGAATGCATCCTCTGCCTGGGTAAAAAACTTGGAAAGTCAAAAGATACAACTGACCAAGAAATATTAACACCATCAAAGCCACTATTAAGTATATAAATTCAAATTAAGAAGAAACCGATATTATATCTTAGTTTATAGAGCAAGAAAAGACCACCCATTTTGCTGGATGTAGCAAAAAAGTAAATTATCAACTAAAGCTTTGGAAATATAAGTATCGATTATTTATTAAAAGCAAGTTGGCTGTATGCCAGGTATTTCAAAGCTCCTCTCTTTCACCACCATACATTGCCTTTTGGCCCAGAATTCTCATTTCAAGCATCTTATTCCATAGGAAAACAAAAAAGAAACATGAAAGATGTATATATAAGGATGTTCATCACAAGTGTCCTTCATCACATCAGGACATTGAAACTTCCTAAAGGCACAAGAAAATCAATGAAGATACATAGTAGCTGACTAGAAAAATCCTTCTGATAACTTTTTATTAATTAATTATGAGAAACGGCTATAAAAGAATATTATTTTAATATTGGATAAATTTATATCTATAGATTAGACTGAAGTATGTCAAAAGTCATTCTAATAAGTCAACAATGATTAAATATCAGTAATTTCCAATTATTCAATCTAATGTTATATGCATTGATATCTGAATTATCCATACAGTCATATTTTTTATACACATACTTATGGATTATTACAGGTCAAATGTTAGCATGGTTATCTTTGGGTATTGAAATTTCAGATGAGTGTTTTTAGTTTTCTTTATGCTCATCTGTGATGCTATTAGAATAATTGTTTTAAAATGATGGGAGAAACTAATTGAAAACTTAAAGAGAAACATACCAAAGTATTCCCCCGCCAAATAGTATCCTCAGAGGATTAAATACAAAATTTAAAAACTGAGTTAAAAGGGCTATTAAGCAAATGAATAACTATTCAATCTCAAAAGTTTTGAAAACAACTTGAAATCAGACTTTTTGCCCCAAAACAAAAAATGATTTTAAAAATAGATGACTTCATTTTTTAAACAAAGTAAGTGCTTTTACATAGTGCTGCTGTTCACAGAATTTTCATGAATAATAAATGGCAATAGATAGGAAAAGCCTAAAAGATGTGAATAGCCTTTCATTCAACACTTCCAGCTCAAATTAAATTACAAATAAATCTACTTCATTAATTTGAAACATACTTTAATTAGACTTATTTTGTGAAGTTTTCTTTTTATAATTTATATAAATAGGAACATATTGAATTTCTTTTTTCCTTTTTTTTCTTTCTTTTTTCTTCCTCTTTTCCTTTAATGACCATTTATGAAATGACAACTATGACCAGGTAAAGTGAAAGATTCATAAGGACATGATCTAGATTATTCCAGGAAACAGCTAAAAAATAAAATGGCCAGAGAACAACCAAACCCAATCCCTAGCCCATCTAATGGTCAGTAGTAAGCAGAGTATGAAGTCAGCACCAAACTTTGAAAATGAAAGGGTGATTGTTGTTTTAAGGTATTGTGAATGAAAAAGAAATAGACCAAAAATATCATTGTCAACCACGTCACTCCTGATTTATTACTTCGTATTCTGTTCTTTTTTTTTTTTTTTTAAGATTTTTTATTTATTTATTTGAGAGAGAGAGTGAGAGAGAGAGAGCATGAGAGGGGAGAAGGTCAGAGGGACAAGCAGACTCGCCATGGAGCTGGGAGCCCGATGTGGGACTCGATCCCGGGACTCCGGGATCATGACCTGAGCCGAAGGCAGTCGTTCAACCAACGGAGCCACCCAGGCACCCCGTTTTCTGTTCTTATGGTAGGATTCTCCTAGAGTCCTAACTTTCATCTTAGACCAGATGGTGAGGACAATGAATGTGATGGTGGTGAATTCTCTTCAGGGACACTTTTTAATTCTTGGTATTCTGTGTCACTCCTGCTTTTAAGAGGGGTACCCTGCAGAAGAACCAGACATGGCTAGGAGTAAATGATTATAGGTCCTTAGAACTTCTTTTTCTTTCATTATTACTTACTATCTGATTGTTAGATAGTTGGAAGTGTGTGTTTAGTTTTCAAATATTTAGAGGTTTCCTTTCATTTCTTTCTTTTATTATACATCTTATTTCATTGTGGTTAGTATCATTTCAAGCCTAGAATGTGGTCTGTCTTGTTAACTGTACTTTGTGCACTTGGAAAGAATGACTATGCTGATATTATTAGGTGAAATATTTTATAACTGTCAATTCCATCGAGTATACTTATATAATGTATATCTTTACTATTCCCTTTAGCCTGAAGGACTTCCTTAAAACTCTTAGTACAAAGCTGCTGAGAAAGCATTCTCTCCCTCTTTTTCTCTCTCATTGAAAAATATTGTCATTTTCCTTTAATTTTTGAAAGATATTTTGAAAGAAATTTTGAAACGTATCTTCTGGTTTCTGTTGATTTTGATGAAAGGTCATCAATCAGTCCTATCACTGCCCCCATGTATTTTTAAAGTGTTCGTTTTAAATCTACACTTTGAAATTTTTCTTTCAGCTTGATTGGCAACAGTTTATTATGATTTGCCAGTGGATTATTTTCTTTGTATTTATGGTGCTTGACATTGACGAACCTCTTAAATATGTAAATGTGTGTTTTTCATCAGAGAAATTTTGTCCACTGATTCTTCAGATCTATTTCCCTTCCTATTCTAGGATTAAATTCACATGTGTATTTAAACCTTTATTTTAAAAGAGTAGCTTGACTAAACTGAAACCACAAGGTCTGTCTTCCTGTTGTCAACAACCGCTGAAACTTGCTTTCAGTTCTTTTGGCCTTATCTGGTGTGCTCAAATTCTGTTATGTACCATCCTAGCTTTGGCTCTGCCGGCAATCTGGCTAGAGTCTATATGCAGAATTTGGTCTTGCTATCCCATGGTTTTCTTTCCTGTACTTTCACTTTCATTTTCTCTTTCTCTTTCTCTTCCTCTCTCTCTTTCTCATTTTCTCAATTCAGGCATAGGCATGACATCTATCTTGTCATTCATCAAAAGGGTAAGCATGCAGTTTTCTGGCTAAGTCTTATTCACTGAATGTAAAGCTACCTTTCTTAGAGATACACAGGGGTCTCCAAATATAAAATAATGTTTCTTTAGTTGGTTGAGGAGTACATGTTTATTCACATCTCCATTTATATTATTTTGTGTATATTTATGAGTTAGTGTATATTAAGGCTACTTTATCAGGTTGAGAGTTTTTAATTTCTAGACAACAGTAAATAATAGTGTTCAACTGGAAAGAAAGAATTTTAGAGTTGGAAGGAATCTTGGCAATCACCTTGTCTGACTATACAAAAAATAATACCTAGGTTACATAGGTGATCTTTCCAAATGGTACATTGTCATTTGTAAAATTGGTATACAAAAACATCCTGAAAATTACCCCAAATACTTACTATTAAATAAAAATCCATGGATATCCTACAGAGTCTTAAATCTATTTTATTTTATATTATTTTAGGCAACAAATCTGTGTTTTAAAGATGAAATATCTCCTGAATGTGGCAGTTTATTACTGCAAGATGATAAGTATTCATTGTGAATTGAAAGGTTACAAATCTACAATTTATAGTTAAACTTGGATAAAAAAGTTGGTTTTCTGTCAAAATATATTTTTATTCTCACTAGCAACAAACTAGATTTAAAATGTTTCCTTATCATCATTTTTCAAGTGTCTTGAGACTATGGGGTTATCTTCTAGCAATGCCCTCTGGATATTATTCATCAGTTTTCCATTTGGCTGCACTCCTGTGATTCTTCAGTAACCTTGAAATAAAACTCATATCCCAGGATACGCTCCTTACTAGCCCCTTCCAGAGAAAATCTGCAATAAAAGAAAAAAAAATCTTCCGAACAATTTGGAAGATTTTTGATATGCTAACGATATGCACTCTGCAGTTTATAAGGAACATTCAGCGTGGATTCTCAAACCTATTCAAACAGACTCCACTTACACAAGCATCCTTGGTATTCATTCTCTCACTTTCAGTAAAGAACTGGGACAGTTAATGCAAAAAGGGATAAATCCCAGGTCTCATCAACTTTGCCGCTTTTGTTCCTAGTTCTTGATTACCTTTCATAGAAATGATAGAGTAACTTCCAAATTGAATAATTTAGAGGATTCATATTGTATATATCCCTTCCTGAGCCCAGATCGTTATTGATCAAATATTATTTTACCCCAGTTTTTTCAGTAGAGATGAACCTAGGTTACTTGCTATTGTAATTATGATATCTCTCCTAGTCTCTGAAATATTATTTTATAATACATTGTTGTAGGTAACTTACTTTGAAATATTAACAGGAGGCTGATTGCACTTCTGCAACTAGCAACAAGTTGTTTTTGTTTTTTTTGTTTTTTTTTTTTAATTGGATGATATTGGTTTTGTGTTAAAAGTTCATGAGAGACTATGGTAGCTTTTGCTGGCAGCTGCAATACCAAAAAGAGATGTTCTGGCTCTGGCTCCAGCTTTGGCTCTGCCAGCAGAGCTGCCCCCAGCCTCTCCTTCAGGAAATTCAGCTCCTTCATATGCAGCACAGCACTAAGGCAGCAGGCTGCAGAGGACAAGATGACCGCTACCCAGATTTGTGTCCATCTCTACCACAGTGCATCACACATCGGTCCTCAAGGCAGATGGTGACCTAGGTCATTCCTGACTTCAGTCCCTCTCACAAGAAGAACAACCAGCACTGATTTGTGGAGAGGATACCATTATGAAACTGTCAGAACGTGGAGATGAAGCCACGACACCTCTCTGGACTCCAGGGTCTGAGAAGAAAAGCATCAGACATGTGCAAGAAGAGAAGCTACATTCTGACTGCATCCCCATCCCAAGGCTGGCGCATTGCCTCACTAAGTGGGGCCCCTGAGACCTGTAGGTTGTCCACTGGGAAAAGAGAGCCTAAAATGCATATTCAGTTTCCCCGCATTGTAAGCTGCTTCTCAGGAGGTCACTCAGGTCTTGCCTCAAAGAGATCCCTGAGGAATCTGTGGGGCTCAATGAATGGGAACCAGGAAAAGACACAGAACAAGGGTGGGACTTCAGAGAAACCAGTAATCAGATCATGGTGGACCACATTCCTTCTTGTCGTAGTACCAGCCAGGGACTCTGTCCACCTGTTGATTTCTAGAGAAATCAGGAACAGGAGGAAAGCTGGAAAATTCACAAATACGTGGAAATCAAACAACACAATACTGAAATACCAATTCATCAAAGAAGAAATTTAAGAAAGATATAAAAATATATCTTGAGACAAATGAAGTGGAACACAACATACAAAAACCTGATAGATGCATCAAAAGCGGTTTTAAGAGGAAGGATTATAGCTATAAATGATTGCATTAAGAAAAAAAAAAAAAGAAAGAAAGATCCTAAGTAAACAATCAACATTATATCTCAAGGAACTAGAGAAAGAACAAATTATGCCCAAATTTAATAGATGGAAGAAAATAATAAAGATTTGTATAGAAATAAATGAAAGAATGGGAAACAAGAAAAGATTAACAATGCTAAGTTACTAGTACACAAATACTAATACTGTCTTTGAAAGACAAGCAAAATTGACAAACATTTAGCTAAACTTACCAAGAAAAAAAGCACTCAAATAAACAAAAGCGGATATGAAAGATAAAAAATCACCATCACTGCCACAGAAATATAAAAGATTATGAGACACTACTGTAAACATCGATAGACCAGCAAATTGATCAACCTAGAAGAAAGAGATATATTTCTAAAAATATACAACCTACTTTATGAAGAAATGTAAAATCTAAGTAGACCAATAGTAACTAAGAAGTTTGAATTAGTAATGAAAAAACTCCTAATAAAGAAAAGCCTGACACCAGATGGTTCGTTTCCCTGGTGAATTCCATCAAACATTTAAAGAAGAATTAACACTAGTCTTTCTCAAACTCTTCCAAAAAAAAGAAAAGGAGGGAACACACCCGAACTCATTTTACCAGACCAGCATAACCCCGATACAAAAGTCAGACAAGGACGCTGTAAGAAAGGAAAAACTATAGGTCAATATCCTAAATATAAATGCAAAAATTCTCAATAAAATGCTAGCAAACAAATTCAACAGCATATTAAAAAAGATCACACACCATGATCAATTGGATTCACCCTTGGGATACAGGAATGGTCAAATATGCAAAAACCCATAAACAGATACACCACATTAATAGAATGAATAAAAATCACATGATTATCTCAATAGATACAGAAAAAACCTTTGACAAATGCAATTTCTTTCCAGATAAAAACTCTGAACAAACTCGATATGGAAATAAACATAATATAAAAATATAGAAATCAACATAATAAAGTCTGTATATGACAAGCTCACAGCTAACCTCATACCCACTGATGAAAGATTGAGAGCTTTACTTCTAAGAGCAGAACAAGACAAAGGGTGTCCACTCTCACCACGTCTATTCATCGTAGTATTAGAAGCAATTCAGCAAAAATAAGAAGTGGAACAAAGGAGTAAAACTGTCTCTGTTTGTAGATGAAATTATTTTACATACAGAAAACCTTAAAGACTCCAGTAAAAACTGTTGGAAATAATCAATGAATTCAATAAAGTTGCAGTATATAATCAACATACAGAAATCTGTTGCATTTCTATACATTAACAATGACATTTCTGAAAAAAGAAATAAAGGAAACGATCCCCTCACAATAGCGTTGAAAATGGTAAAATACTTAGGAGTAAATTTAACCAAGGAGGTGAAAGATCCATACACTGAAAACCAAAAAACTCTTATGAAAGAACTATTACCATAAATGATAAGATTTATCATACTCATGGATTGGGAGAACTAATATTGTTTAAAATGTCCATACTCCCCAATCTCAGTCCTACCTCAATAAACCTGGGGAAAAAAATAAGAACACAAACTGTAAATTATTAAAAAGGCAATGAAAGCTTGAAGAAAATAAATATGTGAGAGAGCATTAAGATAAATCTCTTCTAATTAGAATGATGTGATTACTTTGAAATCTTGTCTTTATCCTGGATATCCATGCTTGAGTTCACTTCTTGTAAAAGCCAAGTAAGCTCTGGTTTTATCAACCCACTTACAGATAGCAGCTATAAACTCCAGAGGAATTACAAAAATAAATGGTAAGTAAATAAGCACACAACCACTGGAAGACACTGGAGAATGATCCAAAGGTATCAGAACTTTCAAAGAGATTCCTCATTGGAAGGGGGAATGGACCTGGTGAGTTGGTTGGTCTCACCACTTCTAGCCAAGATGGCGGGACCCCCCTGTACTGCACATGGCCGCTACAAGGCCAAGAAAAAACTTCACTGGAGAGTGAACAAGGAAACTGGGAAAGGAGAGTGTCAGAGATTGGGGTACAGAGTCTGTGCATTAACTCTGCCTAAATATCTGGCTGAGCCTAAAGACAAATGCCAAAGACAGAATCTTAGTAGTTTACACGAAGACACAATAGCTGAGCAAAGTTGGCTGCTACTCAAAAGTCTGACTTTCAATCTGAGAACAACCAAATTAAACTACTAAAAACAAACAAAACAGGAAGTTTCTGTGGGGGTAAAATAAAAGAATCAGATTCCCACAAAATAAATTTCCCAAAGTTTAAGATACAACCTAAAATTCTTAATACCTGAAGAAATATGGAGATGGAAACTATATTCAGTACAGAAGACGATTATATGAGACTTACTATGAAAAGACCCGGATTTTGGAATTAGGAGACCAAGATTTAGAGACTGATTTATTTGAGAGAGAGAGAAAGAAAGCGAGAGTGTGTGTGGGAGCCACGGGAGGGGCAAAGGAAGACAGAGACAAGCTGACTCCCCACTGAGCATGAAGCCCAATGAGGACTAGATCTCACAACCCTGAGCTCATGACCTGAGGTGAAATCAAGAGTCAGATGCTTGACCAACTGAGCCACCCAGATGCCCTGAAATCCCCAAGGATTTTATTTTATTTTTTAATTTTTAAAAAAGATTTATTTATTTATTTAACAGAGATCACAAGTAGGCAGAGAGAGGGGAAAGGGGTAAGCAGGCTCCCTGCTGAGCAGAGAGCTCAATGCGGGGCTTGATCCCAAGACCCCAGGATCACGACCTGAGCCGAACGCAGAGGCTTTAACCCGCTGAGCCACTCAGGAGCCACCCAGGTGTGCCCCCCCTCCCCCACTCAAGGGTTTTAAAGCAGTTATTATAATCATGCTTTGTGACATAAAAGAAAATTATTCTGGAATATCTGAAAAATGGAAATCTCAATCAGTAAATAAAACTTAAAAAAAAAGGTGATATTTGAAATTTAAAAAGGCCAAATAAAATTGTCTAATATTGTTATAGCAGAATGGGGAGAACAAAAGTTGTGAACCTGAAGACACATACATAGAAATGATTGAAAAATTGAACAGAACATTAATAATATTTAGGGGCAATGACAGGCACATATTTTGGAGTCCCTGAGGGGGGAAAAAAAAAAGAAGAATGGGACCAAAAAGATATTAGAAAAATAATCACTGAAATTTTCTCAAATTTATTGTAAGTTAAATTTTTATTCAATGACTTCAAGAAACCTCAATCAGGTTAAAAAGGGAAGAAAATTATGACTAGACCCACCATAGTCAAAACTAAGTAAATCAAAGAAAGATAACATCTAAATGAAGTGAGAGGAAAATGACACTACATATCAATGGAACAATATTTCAAAGGATTCATGGCTTCAAAAATAATGGATTTTAGAGGATACTGGACCAACATCTTTACAGTGATTGAAAAAAGGAGGAAAAAAAAAAAAGATACACCCACAAAAACAAAAAACCCAAACTGTCAACCTGGAATTCTATAAACCACTTCTAGCCTGAGGGTTGTCTCAGGAAAAAGAAAGAGTTGTCTCACAGTTGTCTCAGGAAAAAGGAAATAAAGACATTGTATTATAAATAAAACCTGAGAAAATGCTCTCCAACTCATTTGAGCTACGAGAAATGTTAAGGATGTACTTTAGGTTGAAAGTCAATGAAACAGATGGAAACGTGTATTCAGGAAGGTATGAAAACCATCACAAACAGCTAGTGCCTTTTGCCACATCTACTGTGAGAATGAAGCCCGTTCTCAGCAATCAGACTGTCGACATTCTGGAAAATGTCAACATCACTCTGAAGGGACGCACTGTCATTGTGAAGGGCTCCAGAGGAACCCTCTGGAGGGACTACAATCACATCAGCATAGAACCCAGTCTCCTTGGGGGAAAAAAAAAAAAAAAAAGAGGCTCAGAATTGACAAACGGTGGGAAATAGAAAAGCACTGGCTACTGTCCATAGGATCTGCAATCGTGTATGGAACACAGTCAAGGGCGTGACACTGGGCTTCCCTTACAAGATGAGTCTGTCCAGGCTCACTGCCCCATCAACGTTGTTACTCAGGAGAGTGGTTCTCTTGTTGAAATCTGAAATTTGTTGGGTGAAAAATATACCTGCAGGGCTCAGCTGAGGCCAGGTGTTAACTGTTCAGTGCCTGAAGTCCAGAAAGATGAGTTAATTCTTGAAGAAAATGACCTTAAATTTGTATCAAACTCAGCTGCTTTGATTCAGTAAGTCAACGTTAAAAACAAGGATATAGAAAATGTTCAGATGGTATGTGTTTCTGGAAAAGGAACAGTTCACAGAACGATGAATAAGATCTAAATTGTCCAGCTACAAAAAACCACAAGATTTCAGATGATTTTTCAGACTCATTTGTAATATTTCAAAGATGCAGTTAAAGCTATTGATTTGGGGCTTTTTCTTAAACAACATATATATATATAAATAAAATAAACTGCTATTGCATCTGCCTTCTTAATCTACTGGAATTCATGTATAATAAAATAAAAATGTGATATATTTAACCACATACAACTAAAAAAAAATGCATAGCAAAACCAACAAAACAATACACAAAAGTGGAAAATGAGACTATAAGTTACTGTATCATTCATAGAGGACTAATACCCCAGTAACAGGGAACTTATAAAAATGTGAGAAAATTTACAAAAAACCTCCACCCTCCACAACAATGGATAAAAAAACATAGATAATTTACTAAAAACATTTAAAAGTGATCTGAAAAGACGGAAGTATGTTAAAAATCACTCATACTCAAAAGATGCACAAAAACTATCGTACCTATCAGAATGGCAAAAATTAAGAACTATAATAACACACCCTGCTAGCAAGAGTATAGAGAAATGTGAAATCGTACATATCTAATAGGAAAAGCTTATTGGTAAAATCCATGTTAAGGAGAATTTTGAAATTTCTAACCAGACTAGATGTGTGTTACCCTTTTGATCCTGCAATCCAAATTCTAGGAATTTACCCTTGAAACACATCTCATTCAGTAGAAAAACAGGAGCTCCTGGGTGGCTCAGTTGGTTAAGTGATTCCTTTACCTCAGGTCATACTCCCAGGGTCCTAGACCTGTCCTGCCCCAGGCTCCTTGCTCAGCCCAGAGCCTGCTTCTCCCTCTCCCTCTGCCACTCCCCCTGCTTATACTCTTCTGCTCTCTCGCTGTCAAATAAATGAAAGAAAAATACATGAGTGTCTTTTAAACATGCCATACATTCTTTTCTATTTTCTTTATTTTATTTTATTTATTTATTTGACAGATCACCAGTAGGCAGAGAGAGAGAGGGGAAAGCAGGCACCGTGCTGAGCAGAGAGCGCGATGAGGGACTCGATCCCAGGACCCTGAGATCATGACCTGAGCCGAAGGCAGCGGCTTAACCCACTGAGCCACCCAGGCGCCCCTCTATTTCCTATTTATCAGAATTTTATCACTATTTTACATGTAAAAGTAAAAACAAATACCTACCCAGGAATATGAAAATAGATCTGAGTGAAGGAAAGTAGCCCTTGGGAAGAAACATCTGGGTGTGACACTGGCCTGTTGATAACCAGCCTGGGATTTATTGTCGGTCAGCAGAATGGTCACAGGGGAAGTTCTTTCTTTTTGGCATTTCTTTTTCTAAAACTTCCTTTACTCATCTCTGGTTCTACATACTTGCGCGTTTTCATACAGGTCGTCTTAGGTGATGCGGAGTTTGGGTCTCTGGGAAAAGGCACACCTGACGATGTCGCCAGCATCCATTACAGCTGTGTTTTCTCACAACCTCACGCGGTTGTGTTTCAGGGCCTGGGGCTTCTCGGTTCCGCGGGTGTCGCGGGGCTTCTCGGTTCCGCGGGTGTCGCGGGGCTGGTCGCCCGCGGGCGTGCTCGTTTCCATTCTGGTCGCCCGGGCCCTCCCAGGTTCCCGCTGCAGAGTCGCAGCCTCACCGGGGCTTCAGGTGCGGGCACCAGGGTCCCAGCCATAGACGCGGTCCCTCCCGCGCACAGGGTCACCGCGGAGGGGGGGGGGGTGGCGGCAGGAAGAACGTGACCCGAGGACCCCCTGAGAGCGCCCAAAGCGGCCTTCTGCGGAGCTCTCGGAACTTGCTGGTAACCTCTTGGAGGTGGAGGTCGATTTCGGGCCGTTGAACCATCGCATGTGAATCAAGCCGTAATACGGATATAAAACCAGGGCGTGACGCTCTTATTGTCCACCTTTGAGGAATGGGGGGGATGGAGGCATGGAGAGAATCACGTGGGGTTGCCTGCTCTGCACCCCCAAGTTTCCTTAAAGTCCGATAAAACAAGTAAATGCCGTATACGCATGCCATAATATAACAGAGTTTTAGTAGTGAGATTGTGAATTATTATTATCTTAACATGGTCATGAGGCATTTCTGTAGGGAAAAAAAACATCAGTTAAAATTGAGAAGCCACGAGGGGTGGCAGGGGCCCTGTGGCTTCCCGCGCGGTCCCCTCCCCTCGCGTCCGCGGGCCGCTGCGCACCTGTGCGGAGAGCATTCGGGGTGCGTCCTGTTCCGTTAGCGGATGGAGAGGAGAGAGGAAAAGAGAAGAGGTGGAGAATGCAAGGGAAAAAAAAAAAAAATGGAGAACCGAGCTCCCGAGTGGGGAAGGCGACTGACCTTCAGGCACAACGGCGGGGAGAGACGTGGAAGAGGACCGGGCACCAGGCTGTCACTCTCGCGGCCCTCCTGGAGAGCCGCCAGCACCGAGTCCGCCTGTCGTCTGTCGAGCGTCATGTTGGCACAGGCAGGCTCTCATCCGTGCCCCAAACACGCTGCCCTGCTCTGCTCTTGCCCCTGGCATCCGGTGGCCTTTCTTGACTGAGGGAAGCGGGACTGAAGATCCGGGTCACACGTGTGGCCTCCTGCCATTAGGGTTAGGACTTGGACAAAGTGAGCGCCTTTGGTGATGGCATGAAACATCCTTTACATCTGACAAAGGCAGACATAAAAATAGAGTTTGAAGATGTTCATTGAGCCAGGAGAATAGTAAAACAGAACACCCATGAACTTGTTTTGCAAACTGGGTGTCTTTCTAATGGAATGTTTAGGACCTCCTGCTGCTAATTACAATGCACACAGAAGTCCAATTCAAATCTACAGGAGTGGTTTTTGGTTTTTAGTTTTTTTTAAGGTTTCCTTTTTCTCTGAAATGACACCACCAAGTTTAAAAAAAATACCAGACATCCGTTAGATTTCTATAAAATTTTGTCTGGGTTTTTACATAGCATGCCAGATGGCCAAAACCATTTTTTCTCTTAATTTTGTTTCTAATGCTTTAGTTATTACTCCCAGCTTGCTGCCATCTACAAATCTTAGAGCCATGCCCTTATCTGTCTTCCTCCTGGTTATTAATTAAATTTTTAACAAGACAGGGCTCAACGCCAACATACTGTGGGACTTCTCTAAAGACTACTCCGCTTTGTAGGTTGATACTTATTAACATTCTTAGGGCATCTCACTACAATACGAGTTGATTTTTTTTCTGTGAAAAACTATTAATCTTTCTATGGCTTGTTTCCCCTTATCTTTAATATGGAATGGATTTTATACTCTATTTTTTAAGCCATCTGTGGTAGGACAGTTTACTTTTTCAATTTTTAAATGTCCGTGATCTACATTTTTGTAAAATACAATGAAATATGAGATATAAAAAATGAAGTTTCTAGAAAAATTAAATATAAAAGAAAAATGAAAAAGAAACAGTTTTATTATTAGACCTAACAGACATAAAATCACATTCCAGGGGTGTCTGGGTGGCTCAGATGGTTAAGCATCTGCCTTTAGCGCAGGTCATGATCTCTAGGTCTAGGGATTGAGCTGCACCTTGGGCTCCCAGCTCAGCAGGGAGTCTCTTTCTCCCTCTCCCCCACCCCTCCTCTTGCTTGTGCTCGCTCTCTCTCTCAAACGAATAAAGAAAATCTTTCAAAAAATCACACTCCAAAAATCTCTCAAACGAATAAAGAAAATCTTTCAAAAAATCACACTCCAATAATCACACTCCAATAATCAGATCAAACACACAATATGGGAAAAAAAAAAGGATTGCAAAATTTATGCACATTATTCATTGAAATCATGGATGGAGACAATTAGTATTGGAAATACTACTACAGTCCTAACATTTTTGTTGTTCTCCAACCTTGACCAAAGACTCTGAGTCAAGTGACAATCCTCATGTTAAACTCCCATGAGAACATTTTAAGTCAGCTTCATGTATATTGATAATGTTTTTAATGTGACAGAGGAATTTGCATTTTGTTTGTTGATTCATCTAATTTAGATGGGATAAAAGACAGTGCCCTTCATAGAAGTTAATGTCTATCCTAACCTTTCTGCTCTGATTTTATACCACTCATAGGGGAGAAGTCAGTCTTAAAGCAGCACCCAGACAGGACTGAAAGATTTGAGGTAAATCAATAACCTTAAAGAATTCCTTTTTAGGGGGCGCCTGGGTGGCTCAGTGGGTTAAGCCACTGCCTTCGGCTCAGGTCACGATCTCAGGGTCCTGGGATCGAGTCCCGCATCGGGCTCTCTGCTCAGCAGGGGGCCTGCTTCCCTTCCTCTCTCTCTGCCTGCCTCTCTGCCTACTTGTGATCTCTCTCTCTGTCAAATAAATAAATAATCTAAAAAAAAAAAAAGAATTCCTTTTTAACTACCAAAAAGTGATTTTTTTTGTTTTGTTTAGTTTTTTGAGAGAAAGTGTGCATGTGTGTGAGTGGCAGGCAGAGATTGGGGGGTGGTTGACTGGGCAGAGGGTGAGGGAGAATCTTAAGTGACCTCTCTGCTTAACACGGAGCCCAACCCAGGGCTCCATCTCACAACCCCAAGATCATGACCTGAGCCAAATTTAAGAGTATGATGCTCAACCAAGTGAGCTACCTAGATGCCCCAGTGATTGTGTATTTTTAAAATTTATCTTCAATCTTTCATCGGTAGTGACTTCCAAATATTAATCTTGTATATTTCAAATTATACTTCAATAAAAGAAATTGATTTTCTGTTTTTCTGGTGTGGCTCTTTGTTGGGAAAATAAAATTCAAAATATCTTATTAAATTTGTGTTTGGTGATAATTTTTCACAAGTGTGCAGAATCAAGATTTATTGAAGTAAGTGTGTGTGTGTGTGTGTGTGTTTCCTTCCAGGCATGGAAATATTAAGGTGATTTTAAAAATTCAAACATTCTGGTACAGAGAAAAACTGTATCTGGTGCCCTGATCAGTTGGCAATACTGAACAGGGGATTCAAAAGTAAAATAGCATTCCTTATTACATTATCTTAACAAATTTGAAAATATGGCTACATATCTGCAAAGGAATACTATTGTCGTATCTATATGCAGACATTTAGGTTGAAACCCTCACAAACATATCATTAGTTTTCTCAGTGTGTTTCCGCACACCGTTATTTGAAGATAATCTCCAGGGTGCTGGCTGTCTCAGCACTGAGTCACTAACGTATTAGACTCCGTGAGACGAGGAGCCACTTCACATCTGGTATTAGAAAGTGTTCATGTTTCTTGCTTCTTTTGACAGCGCTTGGCAGAAGTTGTTAAATCATAATGTTATTTAAACATTTTTTTAAAGTGTTCTCAAATTGCTTTTATTTTCATGGAGTTTATTCATAAAATCATCTCGTGTGGAAAACCAGAGGCTACATGAATTATACAAATTAGCCATCTATAAATTGTTCCCATTTGAATTTAAATCTTCTGATATGTGATGGAAAATGAAGCTTATAATTGTGAAAATAATCATAACATCATGCCTAAATAGTAGAACATTTCTGCTCATGAATGACTTTTGATTCTGGCCAATCTTCATTAGGCATTCAAGCAGAACTAGGTACTTCTGTAACTGTGCTTTCATAGAATTTTGGTCATACATGTATGTATAAGGTTATTATTGCTGCTGTAACATATTATACCATAAACTTGGTGTCCTAAAACAACACATACTTGCTGTTTTTCAATTATAGAGAAGTCTGAAATGAGTCTCACTGGGCTAAAATAGAGGTGGTAGGAGTCTTCTATTTCTTTCCAGAGTGTCTAGGGGAGAATCTGTTTTCTTGCATTTTTAGGTTTCTAGTGGCCACCCATATTCTTTGGCTCATATCTCTACTTCCTCATTTTCAAAGGCATCAACATTGGGTCGTGTCTTTTTTCACACTGCCATCTCTTTACATCTCCCTCCTCTGTCCGTCTTTTCTACTTTTAAGGATCCCATGAGAGAAATCTCACCTCTCCTGCTTCTCTGGGTAATAGTCGCCAATCTTATCTGCATGTCCAAGCTTGATATTTTTTCTGCTAGATTTCTCCTAAACTTATACAGAATCTTCCTTCAATTTTCTTGTACACCATTCATGAAAGATCATAAAATCATGGAATATTTTCTTAACTTTCTGGGTTTACTTCAGGAGAATTTTAGCATTGTGCAGAATACTCACTAAAGTTAAAAGTTAGTATAAGTTAAAAGTGAATAAGAGATTCTTTTTTGGTCCCCAGCTGTTGTCTCCTTACAGAAAACCTCTTCCATCTCCTCCTTCCCTGGATACCAGAGAAATCAAATTTCCAGTCTCTTTTGCATACCAAACAGAAGCCAGCATCACCTACTGACATTTCACATCAAGGTCAGCTGAGAAAATAATTTATACATTAGATATTGGGACCATGAAAACAATCATGATACACACAGTCTCTATTCCCTAGGAAGCAAATTTTGAAATTTATATTATTTTTACTAGTTATGGATTTTTGTAGTTATTGACCACTTAGCTATCTAGTTTCTGACTAATATGAAGCAATCAAATCTTCATAGTATGACAGGACACAGATAAAAAGAAACTAATATTTATCACACATTAATTTTTTAGCACTTTGACTTTTTTCCAAGAGAATAAAGTTTTATGTACAGAAAAATACTATCTGCAACTCTTTGAGAGATAGATTGCTATTATTTTATTAAAGTGACACATAAAAATGCTTCAGTTTACCTTTAAATTCAACTCAAAGTCTCACTCGGTTCATTTCATTTATAACAGTAATTCTATTTTTTCATATATTTTATATTGTATTTTCAGACCTAATGTATATTATAGTTGCATTGTACTGTGTGTGGATATAATACTACTTAGGTGTAGCCAAAGATTCTTATAGATATTTTCATGTAATCTAAGTAGTCTTGCAGACCGCAGGTCTCTTTCTGGCTCTGTGGGTTTCAGCGTTCAAGTTATGCTCATGCTGGAATTACGTGCATGATGGTGGGCATACGCTAGATGATTTAAGTCCTCTATGTTTGGTGAAGTATATACTGTCATTCCGTTTTCAAAAATTAGGAAAATGCCCTTGAAAATCTGTGGGAGGCCGCAATAAGGCTTGAGACGAGGACCCAACCAGGCCCTGACTTGTGCCTCCTTTCAAGTCTGAATAACCTCACAAAAGGTTTAGGACGGGAAAAGTTGAGTAGTGCTGAGAAAGGGGCTGTGCTACGTGTCGTGCGCTCGCCTCCGTGACTGCCCACACGCTTGCTAAACAGATGAGAACCATTCGGTTGGGGTCAAAAGTTCATTGCTGGTCCTTGCTGCCCTAGTCCAGCCCATAAATTACTTTCAGGTTTGCTGTATTTGTACCGGCATCAGCCGTTTGGCGTCACGAGGTCTGCTTATAGTCAAATGTGAAACTTATTATGGGAACTCGTGGTAGTTTAACTAGACACAGGTGTCTTGCTTCTCCTATTATCACTATATATATGGCCTTAGTGCTTTGAATAAACTTAGCACTGTTGGACATCCTCCTCGGTGCTCCTCCTGCCCCCATCTCTTTGTCTCTTAATTTCTTTTCACCATCCTCTTACCCTCACTTCCTGATCGATTTGTCGCGCCAGCCATGACAAAAATCTGAACAACTTATACCATATCCTATGGCCCTTGGATGGTAGGCAGGTATAGAAGCCCAGGCTGATTTGGTACAAAGTCAAGAGCCTCTCCAGTATGACATGGGGCTTTGTTCTTCTAACAGACATCAACGGAATATTGATTGAGATGCTATAGCCTAAGCCCAGATTTTCAGGAAGACAGAAAAAGATTTATCATCTGGTGGGAGGCTCCTTGGATACAGGGGAGCTTATAATACCGTAATGGCTCTAGGCAGAAAGACTGTGGTTAAACAGAGGAATGATGAAATTCATATCCGTGTGGGTAACACTTGAGCCGCATTGTGTAGAGGAAGGTTCTGGATCTTAAGAGTTAGACATTCTTAAAATAAAATACTTGTTTTATTTAATTGTATGACTTGGGAAAGTTACTTAACTATTTTGAGCCATACTTTCCTTATCAGTGAGAGAATCCTAGTGTCTACTACTCAGTTTTATTGTAAGCAAAGGGACACAAAGGACACATTAAATGATGTTGGTGTGTCTTTCCATGTGTTTGAAATGTGTACTTTTATAATTTTAATGAAGTCCACAAATTATCTTTTCAATATGTGTATTTTTTTCTGTGCATTTCAATAAAACAATTATTATTATACCTATTTTTTAAACATAATTTTGCCAGTTCTAGTCCTCTTAGAAAAAGTGACAAGTTTCCTGTACATGTATTTGGAGAAATTATCATGGAAAGCCAGTCTAAGTCACTTAGAAAATAAAAATATAAAATATGTTCAATTAAGCTTAATATTATTAATTTCAAATACAGAATAAGTAACATCTTTTTAAGACTTAGTCTTTATTCAAGAATCAAGTCACTTTTGAATGTCCAACATACCCATTCTCTCTTTTCCATAAATACATATATTTTTCTTACTGGTTCTCTCCATTTCTGAGTGTCTAAAAATTTAGTGTAGCTTGTATTGAAGTTCTTAATCAAATGCACATTTGGGTAACACAAATTTTTATTCTTATTTTATTTTTTAATGTGTGCTGATTTTTTTTTTCCTCTTCAAGGCAAGTATTTAAAAGCATGGTAATTTCCTCTAAGATAATGGTGTTGCAGAGCAGGACAGTTTTGACTGATAGAGAAAATAACTTCTTCCATGCCAGACGTATTGATGTAAACATGCAGTTTACGATCCACTTTCCCACCTAATCCACTCTCTGGTTGTGGTGTCCATGGGTCCTCCAAACCTCTTTTTATCCCTAAAGGACCACCATCTGGTAGCACCCAACAGTAAAATCAAACTTCGCAGAGCACATGCAGAAAGCACTCCCTCAGCCTCCCTCCTCCCAGTCAACATCTGCTTTTCTCTGCTCTGTGGAGTGACATTTTGAAGGGAAAAGTAAAAACCAGTAGTAATTTGAACTAGGTTAAGCAATTTTGATGCTTGATGAAGGCATCTGTAATGAGGATTTCAAATCACCAGTATAATCAGTGTTTTCTTATGTTAAAATTCTATGTCTTAGGCACTGAATTTATATAGTTCCTAAAAATCATTTTCTTAATGTTTGTCACTAGTGCAGTAAATGCCTCTTGTGTACTGGTAGTTGTGAGTTAAATGTTGGCTGGCCACGGCTTATATTACATTACATTTCTGAAGAAGTTCAGTCTTCTGAGCTATTAGAATTTCTTCTTTTATAAGTAAGAATACTCTTTGGCATGAGTAGTCACATACATCATCAAATATCTAGTATAGAACCACAAGTAAAAGTGATAACCTTTTACAATGAAATGAATACTCTGTAATTCTCTTTATTTAACTCATATCAGGTAACTTCTAAAATGCTAATTGTATTCCTCTTAAAATCTATTTTTTCTCTGGGTTAATTCTTAATGTTTCCATCTCTATAGTTTCGCAAATCGAATAAAAATCAAACATAGTAACAATTTATTAAGGATGGAAGATTAGGTTTTTTTTGTAAATGCATATTTTTGAGAATCTAAGACCTAAATTTCTGGAGTTGGAGGGATGTGTATCTGTGCATCTGCATCTGCTCTAGAGATGCTGAACATATTGGTACTAGTTTGGGGCCAGTATATACATGCTGTTTGGTGGCCAGATGCTTAGCAATTCGATTTCCTTTCTCAGCTCAGACCACATCTCCCAACATCCCCAACTTCCGTCAGAATAAAGTGCGAGCAATACGACTTGTGATTGGGTTTTGGACTACGAAGTATAGAGAGAAATAACCGCGGGGCCCCTCAAATGGCCGGCAGGATCCTCATGGCTTCCCTCTCTCTTTCTCATCCTTGTAACTGTTAAGTGAAGAACTTCAAAATGGCAGAGCCACAGAACAGAGAAAACACGGAATCCCTGCCCCTTGGGGAGAGCTACAGACTTGCACTGTTCCGTGGCATGAGCTGGAAAAACCACTGATCTGGGGTGTTTGTTACAACAGCGGGCGTTACTTATGCTGCTTGGTATTAACAGGCACGTTCTTCGGTTTCATCTCTTCTGAATGTCGAGATGACTGAGTGATTGCTTGCTGTTCGGTGAACATTATCAGCAAGATGACAGAGAAGAAATATCTGCTGATGTGGTGAAAATTGAATCCAACTTCTCATGACATAATTAATGACTTTCTAAGGACTCCTCAGGAGGTTATAACATAAGAGGTAGGCAGGCAACCCTCTTAAATAACTTGGTAACAGTCATGATTAGACAGATTCTTTTTAAATTATAGAAGGAAGTAAAAATCTCTCCTTAAAAACACTAGACACAATATACCAGAGTGTCAGGTAATTGCAGATAGATTTAACAACACAGTCCTGACATAATCAAAAAGTAAATGTCATTAAAATCCTGTTGATCAAATAAAAAGTCAGTCTATCATCAGAGGTAGGGCCGTCCTAAGAGAAGTTCAGTCCCTCCCTGGTCAACTAATTCTATCAGGGATACTTCAATCCTGATAAAAGATGAATTTTTCCGTGGCACATATTTTCTACCTTTAAGTCATAACCTGAACTTTCCAGATTGCTTGCTTGTTCATCTTTTCTTCTTGAATTTTGTTAAAAGGATGAGTGTTCCATGCCCTCTTTTACCACCTGGAGGTTTTCTAATTATCCTCCAAGTCCCAAAGTAACTACCCTCTTCTGCACGAAGCACTTCTGATTTCTGATCTCTAAGTAGTGCTTTGTGCTCTCTCTACCGTGCCATTAAAACAAATCATAACTGCCTTCTCAGCACTTAATCCTTGCTGATATGATTTATGCCTGCCTTTCAGCCAAAGGTGTCTCCATTTATCCCTGGAACATGGAATATAGAAAGAAGTAAATTTATTTGCTCTATTTGTCACCCAAATAAAGGTTTACACCTTTTGTGGTCCCATGATGGTACAGGACAACATTCAAGTAAAGTGTAGAAGAAGAAAGCCTCTCTCTCTCTCTCTCTATATATATATATATAGACATGTCTCATACATAGGTAAAAATGTATGTGGGTGTAAATGCATGTAATCTTTTTTTTTTTTTTTTTTTTTTTTGACAGAGAGAGATCACAAGTAGGCAGAGAGGCAGGCAGAGAGAGAGGAAGGGAAGCAGGCTCCCTGCTGAGCAGAGAGCCCCATGCGGGACTCGATCCCAGGACCCTGAGATCATGATCTGAGCCGAAGGCAGCGGCTTAACACACTGAGCCACCCAGGCGCCCCGCATGTAATCTTTAAACAAACATTGGTATTCATATTCTCCCCACCTAAAGATTAAACAATTAACTTTTGTATATCCTCTTCTGATTTTTAAGATAAACTTACAAACTAATGTCTTTCTTAAATATTACACCAGTTTCACTTTCTGACTCTTCTCCACCTTTCCATAGGCAATTACTACTGTGAATTGATATATACCTTTTTCTTTCTTCCTTCCTTCCTCCCTTCCTTCCTTTCTTTCTTCCTTCCTTCCCTCCTTTTTTCCTTCTTCTTCTTCTTTTTTTTTTTTTTTTCCTAGAGAGTTAGAGAGAGAATCTTAAGCAGGCTCCATGCATGGCACAGAGCCCGATGCCGGGAAACAACCTCACAAACTTCAGCTCAGGACCTGAGCCAAAACCAAGTCAGTCACATTTTTTAAAGTATTTTCCATTAACCAGCATTTCCATTTCTGGTTATTTAAAAAAAAGAAATACATGTATTCAATAATATATTAAAAATGTGATGCATATTTTATATTACAACATGTATAAGGGCGCCTGAATGGCTCAGTTGGTTAAGCGACTGCCTTTGGCTCAGGTCATGATCCTGGGGTCCTGGGATCGAGTCCCGCATCGGGCTCCCTGCTGTGTGAGAAGCCTGCTTCTCCTGCCCCCTCTGCCCCTCCTTCTGCTTGTACTCTCCCCCTCTCTCTCTGACAAATAAATAAATAAAATCTTTTTTAAAAAGTACAAAATAAACATACATTATATATTTTCAACCCCAAAATAGGAAATACGTGTAACGGCTCCATAGAATAAAATACAGAATGCTGTAGTATGTCAGCTTCCTCATTTGACCACCAGCTAAAAACACACATCCCGACCACAAAACATACAACCATTATCTTGATTTGTGTTAAATTTTTCCTTTACCCCGTTTTTTTTTTTTTTACTTTACCTTATTTTATTTTCTGCATTTTTCCGCATATGCATCCTTATTAACAATGAGGAATATATCACTTTCTGTTTCATAAGATTACTTTAAGGACTAAGCGACTTTTATAATACACTTAAAATTAGCTTCTGCATATGTGAAGCTTTTACGAGTATTATTTGTGATCTTGTTGTCTTATTATTACTATTATTTAACATGCTTCCCTGCGCATGGCATGGAATTTCTCAAAGGCATATATGTAGGCATGAAATATTTGGGTTGTAGGACAGATGTTAAACATATTCAGCCATACTACCCAACACAAAACCGTTTACAGAAGGTACATACAATAGTTTGTGTTCTCACCAGCAGCAAAGAAAAGTATGTCTTAAAGCTATATGTCTTGTTCCATTTCCTCACAATACTTGATAGTATCAGACATTTTCGTATTTGTCGAACTGAAGAGTATTGAAATATATCTCGTGCGTTTAATTTGGACTCTCCTGGTGAGATAACCACCTTCTCTTTCATATGTTCACGGGTTCTCTGGGTTTTTGCTCTTTTGTGAAGAACCTCTTTAAGACTTTGAACAATTTTGTTGTGTTATTAGTATTGAGGCACGAAACTTCCTTATATATTTTGTATATGCATCTTGTGTCAGTTTAAGTATTGTGAATAACTTTTCTGAGGTTTTGTCGACTATTTTTGTACTCTTTATGGTGATATTTCATAAATGTAAAATTTTACATTTCAGTACAGTTGAATTTATCATTCTTTCTTTCACTTTCCGTGTTTTGTATAAAAAGTACTTTACTAACCTCTTGCATTTTTCATATTTTAGAAATAGATACAAACAAAAGGGGGAAATCACAAGAGAAAATTAATTATATGATGTAAGTAATATTTTCAGTAGCCATACTTACACATAATTTAACCATATAACCTTTTGCGTTATTATTTCTATTGGATTTTCTGACAGGAGAGTACACTACTCTAATGGATCACAGTAATTGCCACACCTAGATACATTGTTCTAGCATATTTTTATCCTAATAATACGAACAAAGGTAAGAAATAGGGAATTCTGGTGGTGAGGAAAGTGTTACAGATAACAAAAATGTACATTTTTACAAAGGACATTTTGTTAGGATTTCAATGGTTTTTCTAATGCATCTTATTTAGAGGACAATTTGGGTCAATAAAACCAGGTTGGCTAATTAAAAATAAACTCAACTTAATTGAGCAGATAAGTGTGGATTTATTTCTGGACTCTCTATTCTAGTCCACTGATATGTGTATGACCTATATATCAAGACATAACTGTTGTGCTTGCTTCTTATGAGAGCTTTGGGAATTAACTTTTACCTTGAGTTTTATAAATTCCTCAATGTTAGATTTTGATCTCTTTGGATTTTCAGCCAAGACTAGATGCCTAAAAATGACAAAATACTACAAGGAAACAGTCTTGTAATTTTCTGGCAGTTGCCCAGGATATATATAATATAGGAAGCAAGATTCAAAAGTACATTCTATGAAGAGCCACTGAAGTGATAATTTTTCAGATGTTGCTAAGTGGACTGAAAGACACGGTGCAGGCTCGAAAGAAAGGCAAAAGAGAAAAATACTCACTTGCATCCAGGGAGTAACTTGCCAAGTGATGTATCAGTTTGGGAATACAGCAGAAAAAGAAATAGATTCCATCGGTGGAACTCTAAGAGATCTAGAGGTCATTTAGTACAGGCATTTCCTTTTGGTCTCCTGTTATAAGAGCTCAAAAACACATTTTATTAACACAAATATATTCTTATATATTACAAACTCAACCCATAAAGCATAAAATAAATATTCAGACTTGTGTACTGCTCTACATGTTAACCTACATGACAGGGTCAATTTATTTCCTACAACTTCTGAATTTATGTCAAGGCTCACTTTAAATTATTAAGTTTTGAATTTACATATTTCTCTGTTTCATTTTTTCACAGAGTTCCAGGATAAATTTGATTAATATTATGAAATCTACTTATTGGAAATGACTAATTTTTTAGCACTTAGTGATTTCTGCCTTGAATTTTATTTGCATTTACCTGATATGATTTGCCTATAATGTTCCTTCTGCAAATTAGTGTCCCTCTGTTTAAGGGATCTCACGAACTAGGATTTTGTTTAACCCCATCAGAGTCAGAGTTTCTTATTTGTCTCTTATGTCTTGTTTGATTAGAAGGTTTATTTTACTTAACAATCATTGTCACTGGGCTACTTGTCACAGTTTTGTAACCTACAATTTCTTTATGTTTCCTTTGTTTTTATCTCTTGTCGTAGACACTTTCTTTTCATTAGTGTTTGTCTCCCCAATGTTTCAGAGGGTGAATATTCTGTTTTAAATTCTACTCTGGATCTCTCTTATTTTTTCAAAGTGATTCTCTTTTCTTATTTACCAATGATAGGATTCAAAAGTAAGATTATAATTCCAGCACTGTCTGATAAACAGTATAGTCTTATCATCTGAAAACTTCTTCAAAAGCAACATGCCTTTCATTTCTCCAACTTGTCATTATAATTTCAAATATGGAATCTTGATTATTATTTTTGAATTATTATTTGACTAGTATGTGTTTTTACAGGAAAAATTGGCACTTTACGATGTTTAGAAATCCCACTTCCCTGCAGTTATTTTCCGTCACACCCATTTTAATTGATTTCAAAGCCCATACTATGTCCATTTGATTAGAACACATTTTTAAGTATTTTTTAAAAGATGAACACATTGATGGTGTATTTTGTGATCCCTATAATCACAAAATCTGTCACTCACTTTCACATAAGAATAATTTATTGGCTCCTTGAAACTTTTCTTAGGTCATATTTTTCATGCAGTTCAAGAGTTTTCTTAATTTTGTATCAACCCACTGATTTCTTCTTTGCTAACTTCTTACCCAGTATCTATTGACTTCTTTTCCCCCAATTTTACTGAGACCATTTTGTATTCAAAATTATTTGCTCTCCCATATATTAGTCTGGGTTTCTGCAAGAAACAAGTATCAGTCGCTTGCAGGACTACATAAAGAAATAAAGGAACTATTTACAAAGGGTGAAGGGCACCTGATGAGCGGGGCCAAAGACAAGGAGGGGTAGTGATTGGCCTGCATCTCTGGGAGAGCTGAAGCTGTAGGAGAGAGCCCGGTGTCGGGAGCTGCGGCCTTTGCAGGCAGGAACCATCACTGCCGACCGGGGCACCCCCAGGAGAGTCAGGGTGATGAGTGCTTCAGTCTCTCAGTCTCCTGCTGGCCCTTGCCCGGCCCCACCTTCAGATGCCAAGAGGCCAGGGCGCTGGCGGAGATGGTCATTGCGCTCCCAGAGGTCAGCCCTCCGTGGCTATGTGGTGGACTGCTGATGAATGAAAGAGAAATCTAGGAGAAAATCAGGAAGGACAAAAGACGCTCGTGCAGTTGTTTTCCTTTTGCTGGTAAATGCGCCGAAGCTTCTCGTTTGAGCTCCTTCCGCCTCCCTCTTCTTCCTGGCTGGAAAGCGGCTGTGAACCGAGGTCCCCGGCCCCAACGTTGCGCAACTGTACCAGGCCCAGGTTGACTCTATTTGAAATTTTTTATATGAGAAAAAAAAAAACCAAACTGGAACTTTCTATTTAATCTCCCTTGCTGTTCTGCATCTCCAATGTATGACGATTCGCCTAACTCTGTTTTCTATCTTTGAAATAGTTTTTCTCATTTCCACTCCTAGCTGACTTTCATTTTTCATCGTGTATAACGATAATTAGTTATTACCTTTTTTAAGACTCCCCATTTTAAAATACCCTTTAAACTCTCTCCAATTTTTTATACTCTCCATTTTGCCATTTAACTATGGATTAAGTTAATCTTCCCGAAACACCATTTCCACCATACTATCCTCCTGACAAAAATCTCAGTAAATATTCTTGCCTATAGAATTAATTACTATGCACTATAAGGACTTACATTATTTGGTTCTGACCCACCTGTTGGCTCTTATCTCTTCACACTTCCTGCGGGTATTTGATATTCTGACACAGCCATTTTAATACCAAGCACATTTTGACATAATGGAGAGAAAATTTGGATAGATAAAATCAGGGAATAGAGAGCTGTATTTATATTCCTTTCTATCCTTTAAAGTTACTGGAGGCAAAAGACACACTGTCACTCTACTCATAATAACCCTGAGCCGTATACATCAACTTACCCCCTTTCCTTTAGGGACATCACGGAAGAACAGAGTAAAAACTCATTGACATGGCTCTGTCAATTGTTAAAATGCTGAAATAAATCCATACCTGTGCTTAAAAACAGTAACAGTAACCTGTAATAAGCTGGAAAATTAATGAAATAAACTCTCAGATGAACACATAGTTTATGGTAACAGACGTGGATGTCACAGGGACCCCATAAAGGTCCTCTGTCACAGCTAGATCAGAGTGTGTGCTCTGTTCTGCATTACAAGAGAGTTTGTGGGGTTACTATGGGAAGTATTGTTTGGTGCTCATTCTCTAGGGACACTGCTTTAGAACTGCCAGTGTATTACTAGTCACAAAACAGGTCACTGCTCCCACACTTCCAAATTGTTGAAAATGGGGCAATCCTTGTGTAAAAGCAATGTATACATTGTGAATTCTAATAAGAATTCATCAAGAATTCTAATAAAACATTAAAAACTAAAATCCAAAATAAAAAGACAATAAAGTTTGCATAAGATTGTGAGCATGTCTTTAAAGTATCATAAAAATAAATCTTTTGAATCTATGGAAGAACAGAAACTATTTATTTTTATTCAACTGCTATGCCCGGAACAGACAATAACCAAAATAATACATGAAACTGTATTGTTAGTACTGAAGACAAGTATTTCAATATGAAACATTCATATAAAGCCCTTATGATATTTTTATAATTTGTGCTGATGTAATGACAGAAGAAAGTCTGTACTTTAGGGAAAAAAATAGATCTTTTAATTTGGCATTAACTCCCTTACAATGATCAATTAAGTAGGGATCATTCAATAAAAGATGTAAATCAGAAAAATTACACAAAATCCTATCTTGACGAATTGTACATTTTTTCTATTATACAATAAGTAAATATCAGAGATTATTAAATAATAAATCTAAAGAGTTGACAGTTGAAATAATAAATTTGAAGATTATATCTCAAAAAGAGTTATGTAATGAAGAGATGCAAAAAGAGGTTCAAAACATTCTTTTATCTTATGTTTTAATAGAAAATGTGAAATCAGAGTAATAAGGTTTTCAGAAATATGCAGATATATAAGTAATTATGAATTATGCATATAGTTAAGAAAGCTTAATTTCTAAGATTATATATATAATTATATATAAATACATATATAATTAACTACTGTTCAAAAAATGATATTAACAATGTCATTCAAAAAAGTCAGTTAACTATTTTACTTAGAAAGGTAATGTTTCACTTATTCAAAATCAACTTAACCCAATAAGTAATTGGTTATATATACAACTAAATAAAAGAAGAGAAAAGCAGAAGTTATAAAAATGGGGATATGAGATATGCTTGGAAAAAAAAGCAAAAAGAAAACAGTTTTGAAAGAAAAAGCTATTAAATTGGCTAATATTATGTGAAAATGCGTTCATTGTCTAATGAGAAGCATGTACATTTTAATAAATATTTAAGGGCTTTCATTTTACTTAGTCCTAAAACTAGCAAAATGTTTATGCGAGCCTGTGTATAATGTGAAAAAATTTATTAAAACTAAGAATCATTTACAAAAGGTTCTTATGAATAATTTTTGTGACTTAGTAAGTGATAGAAATATTAAATACTCAAGTATATTTACTCAAGTGTGTTCTTGCTGTTATTTCAGAAGAATCTAAGAACAGACTCAGGTCTTAATAATATAATAAAATACAATACTTATACAACAAGTAACTCCATAATAATATATGTGTCATATTTGTAAAATGTAAAATGATTCTATGATAAAATATAATATCACAGATAATGAGGGGATTATCCTTTGGATTAAGACATCTTGTTTTCTAACCATTATAAATATAATGCAGAAATCTTGGGAAAAAAATCATATGTGTTTATCTACACCAACCTGTACCTCAGATAGGATCATCCTTTGCTAGTGACAGCCAAGTCATACAAAAGATTACATTCACAATTAAAAAAAATTACTAAATGACTTAAGAATTAATGATAGACTATTCTTGTTATAACTTACCACTTAGTAAGATGCTTAATAATATGTGTGTGTATATGTATATATGTATATATACAGCCGAATATGTGTGTGTGTGTGTGTGTGTATTTACAAGCCTATATGACTATATGACTTATATATTGAATATATAATATATATTCATACCACTGGGTATGAGCCAGTAAAGGATCACCTATGGGATGTTGTTATATATATTGAATATATAATATATATTATATTATATCCTATTGGATGATGTTATATATTGAATATATAATATATATTCATACCACTGGGTATGAGCCAGTAAAGGATCACCTATGGGATGTAGATGGTACACTGAGAAGTGTTAGGAGTTTTGGCAATATCTGTCAGGTAATCAGATGTAATCATGACTTACCTGCTTCTTCTGATTATCTAAAAAAGAAATGCTCATTCTCTGAGCATGTAGATGTTTCCAATAACCCATATTTTCTGATTTGTTGTTTTGTTGCAATCTGCTATGCTAATGCTCTTTTAATTAATAATGCATGTGGTGGATTAGTAATGGAGTTTAGGTGAAAGAGGAATGAAAAACTTCATAACTGGGTCTTTTGTAATTATATAAGCAACATCTTCATAAAAGCAAAAAGAATAAAATGAATTTTGTGGGAAGGGAAGTCTGTTGTAATGGGAGAAGTTAGTGTGAAATAAAGATCAAAATGTCTTTTTCATACATGATTGTGCGTTCAATCCCTGAATGACTTCCTTTTGCCAGGGTCTTTTTGACCCAGCTGTATCCATATAGCAACATAAATATTTTGCCGGGGTCAAAAGTCTGGGTTCTCCCCAGTAGCACGTAGACTCACTCTATCAAACAAATGGTCCCTTTGCCCTGGTCTTAAGAGCTCTCCTTTCGTTGTTTAGTACACCCAGTTCACTTTGTGCATTCTCCTTATTATCCTATTTTAACCACTTACTTAACCTCTAAGAAAATAATGCCATTTATAACTTATACCACTAATATTTACATTGAATCCCATAATACATTTTTAAACTGGTCTATATCTATATATATATATGTTAGAGGGTAAACTGAGGCACATTAAAACTTTGAGCGGTTTTTTAGCGAACATTAAAACAGGCAGCACCAAATGGAAAATGGCGACGGAAGCTCCGGGGACTGGAGCTAGGGCGGATGTTTTCACAAAAATGAACAGATGCAAAGCAAGGACCCTATCTGGCTAGAGCTTAGGTATTTGTCTTATTTGGGAAATTCTAAAATCCTTGAGGGAATGAATGAATGAATCAATCAATCAAATGCTTCAGAGTTTTTAACTTGTTCATATGTCTCAACAATTCAGGTCATTCTTTTTTTTTTTAAGATTTTATTTATTTATTTGACAAAGAGAGATCACAAGTAGGCAGAGAGGCAGGCAGAGAGAGAGGAAGGGAAGGAGGCTCCCTGCTGAGCAGAGAGCCCAATGCGGGGCTCGATCCCAGGACCCTGGGATCATGACCTGAACCAAAGGCAGAGGCTTAACCCACTAAGGCACCCAGGCACCCCAATTCAGGTCATTCTAATTTTTAATTTAATATTCTTTCCCTCACTACATAGAATAAATTTTGAGGAATTGTTTATTCATAGTACATATTTTTACCAAACAATATGCATGCATAGAGATACTAAGAAATGATTAACAATCCCATATAGATGTGAAGTGTAGTAGATTCCATGCTTGTAATTCATGCACGCACAATGCACTTACATTTGTACTTTTACCTATTATAGAATGTTGATCCTACTTAAAATTACTTATCTATGATATTCTTTTGCAGACATATTGATGCACCTGATTACAACCTTACACCTTCCTGGGGTGGTAACAAAATAACAATATACGCTTCAGATTACTTTCCTAAGGGTGAAACATTTACGCTTCTGAGGTCAATCTGGCTGCAAAATATTTGGATAAGGATTGTAAACCTGTATCCATCTTTTACTGCAAGGATAGTACTGCTGATCTCATTTGTATGTCCTTGTGTCACTTTATTTATTTATTTATTTATTTAT
This sequence comes from Neogale vison, assembly GCF_020171115.1. Lineage (NCBI taxonomy): Eukaryota > Metazoa > Chordata > Mammalia > Carnivora > Mustelidae > Neogale > Neogale vison. The sequence goes on from NC_058093.1 coordinate 133,396,672, forward strand.
ATTTTGATTTATTGGAGAGAGAGAGCACGCACAAGCCAGAGGGAGAGGGAGAAGCAGTCTCCTGCTTAGCGGGGAGCCTGACATGGGGCTTGATCCAGGATTCCGGGATGATGACCTGAGCTGAAGGTATATGCTTTACTATTAAGCCATCCAGCTGCCCCTTTTGTGTTGCTTTTAAAAGAGGTCTGTCACTCTTCCTTTCCTCTCTTCTTTCTTCCCTCTATCTCTCCATTCCTCCCCTCCTCTCCGTCTCAAAGGATTCTGTTGTGCAAAGTAAGAAGTAATACATGATCTCATAGTGGACTGCAGAGCAAACGCAGTTATAAAAATTTAACATCTACATATTGTTTATAAGATCAGAGAAATATCATAAAGAATGTAGTGGTCAAATACACTTGAACTTATAAATAACTATGCAATTATGGAAATCTGTAGTTAATTATACAAATTGCTACCTGATATTTACTTGAACAGGTGTTAATAAGTAACGGGTAATGAAAAGTTGGAAAACTATTCCTTAAAACATAACTGAGGAAAAATTCCAAAGAATTCCAAAGAAATTACATATTAAAATTTAGATTCTGTTAAAGTGGAAATATACATGGTTTCTAAATGGAATTCATTCACTCATTCTACACATATGAAGAGAACACCTACTTCCTGTGAGAAGTTCAAATACTTGGAATATATTAGTAATCAGACAATGATTTCTGCCTTCATTCTAGAGGATTGGGAAATTAGCAATAGTCCAAGTAAGTAAATTATATCGTATGTTAGTGGGTGATGAAAATCAAAGCCAGAGTGTTTGAAAGTAAGTGATGGGATTTACTTCAAGTTTCAATAAGTTCATACCAATGTCATTCAGAGAGAGCGCCAATGAATTGTTTCCAACCTACACTAATAATCATCAATGAGAAAAGAAGAAAATGAGGTATACATTTTTTCTCTCAATTTCATTCAATATTCATGAATAAGGAAAAAACTGATTTTAAATTAAATATCCCTTAACCTGGCTGGGTACTACAGGCCATTACCTCAAGAGTGAATTCCATCGTAAAGAAGATTTAAGTTAGGAAAAGCCTTAAAGATATCATTATTTCTAGGTGAGGCTAGCAAACACCAGGCTGACAGTCAGGGAAGGTTTAAATTCTCTTTTCACTAATATTTTCATATTCGCTAGTCACACAAGGCCAAATAATCCAACCCCCGCCCATGAGGTGGAGAAATTTAGAAGCGGTAAGGGTAACATTATCACAGCTGGAAGAGATCTTTAAAAAGACCCATCCTAGACCCAGACAATTAAATTACTTGTCAGCTCTCACTTCTCAGGCTCACACTCTCTGATTAGTACTTGCCTAGAAAGAAATGAGTGTGGAGAAGAGAAATGCGCCTTCTCTACCTTCTCATGTCTCCTCTGTCCATTCCGTTCCTTGTTTCGACTTCATTTTACTTCTTTCTCCCTCTTCACCTGCCCAATTTATCCTCATCCTTTACCTCCTAAATATTCCCTCTTCTAATACTTTTTCAGATTTAGCATTGGATATTTGCCATCTCTTCTCTTTAGTTCATCCTCAAATATGAAGGAGTAAAAGAATGAGAGAAAAGAGGAAACTAGATATAATTTAATTTTAATGTTCTAGTACTGGGCAAGGCCATGGGTTTCAGAGGGTCAGCATCTTAATTTTAGGAACAAAAAGAAGGAACTAGGGAGTGTGAGAGGGAAGTTGAGAGAGACGGACGGACGGAAGGAAGGAAGGAAGGAAGGAAGGAAAAAAAGGAAGGAACGAAAGAGGCTTTGTGTGGACTATTAATGACAGTTTGTCATAAAACAAGAATTGTTATTGTCATTAATAATATGCATTCAAGGTTATTTATAAGAAGGAGGAGGAAGAATAATGAAGAGGAAGACGAAGAACCCAGTGTCCTGAAATACAAGAGTAATTTCATCTTAGGAAAAAGGCAGCAACAACATTGTTAATGATACTGAGTGATCAATAACAATTTTAAAGTTCAGTAGGAAATATATCAAGGTTAGAACTAAAGATGTCTGGATGATCTAACTTGAAGGTTTTTACTGTTTTCTCACATTGGTATGCAGATTTGGTGGGCGAGTACAGGAAGCAGCTATGGAGTTTCACAAAACAGTAGAATACATTTGAAAGGCTTTCAAAATCTCTTTGCCAACGGAATCAAAGAGCTTTAATCATTTTTCTTAACTGCAATACAGAACAAATCATTCTGTCAAATGAAATGACTCTCCTAACATTTCTGCTTAATTATGGCATAAGCCCCGTAGTCTAGACTAACTAAAGTCTCATTTTTAATGTTTTTTTAATAAAAGAAGGTTAGTATTTGCATTAACCATCAGTGAATTTAATATATTATTAAATTTATTCCAGATTATCCAAATATTTTGTGTCTTGGCAATCATTTTCAGAATCTCCATCAAGCAATCATAATCATCAGCGGATACAAGTTGAAACAATATCTTCCTCTTTATTTTGTACCATTTATGATCAGCATTTTAATGCAGAACCTTACAGATTGCAGATTATATATCTCATTTTTAATTGTCCAATTTTACAATACAAATATTGTACTATCCCTTAGGCTTTGCAGTTTATACTAAGTTTCCTATATAAAGCTTTTTGACCATCTCCAAAATTCTGATTTTCTTTTACCTTGTCAATGAAAGAACTAATCCACATTTTCATCTGTTATCCCTTGACCTCAAGAAAGTTAAAGTGGTTAGACTTAACAGTTAGATAAAGACAGAAATTTGTACTTATAATTTTATGGAGAAACTACTATAGTTTTTAAAACTTTATATATTCTGCTTAAATACATTTTCATTATTTTGCCATTTTAATTTCAAAAGGAAATGTGTTAAGAAGTCTATAAAAGCATTATGCATCCAAGAGTTCTGTTAATTAAAAAGTATGTATGATGGTGAAACTTATGGTGGCCTGATCATTTGAATCAAGATGAGCAAAGACAAATTATTTTGTCTTGAACCTACCAAAACAAAACAAAGCAACAAAAAAAGGAAGCATACTATCCGATAGGCTTCTTTGTGTTCTAGAGACATCATGTTTCACATTTAAATGTGTGCCCTGACTTAACGTGGGGGATGATGTGAAAGGCAGCCAGCTTTCAATGGAACGAGACCTGGGTGTACTCCGCGTCAGGTCTACACAGCAGCTTGGGCCATATGGTAGACCCATGTTATCAATGTTAACACTGATGGGAAAAGATGCATGTAGTAAGACCTAATGGAACAAATCACATCACTGACTGTGAGACTTTTTGATTTAGGACATGCCATGCATGATAGAGAACTGTACACCTTTTGAAAAAAAAAAAACAAAAAACAAAAAACAAAAAACAAAACCAGTTTCTGACATTCTACTGGGCTTGGAAAGAATCAGAGATTTTGGGCTCTGTGACATACTCCAAATTTCAAAATACATTACTGAGTTTCATTAAAGGACAAATTGCAAACCATATCAAAGGTATCTGAAGGCATTTTGCATAGAAGAAAAAGAGAAACAATCTCTTTCACATGTCTTTAACCTTTATTTTATAGGTAATCCTGATGCAGTCAATGGTTTCTGAGCCCTTATATCTAAGCTCCTCATATTTCCATGAAGCCCTAAAATGAATGTCACAATTCAATATTTAACATGCATTGATGGCCATGGATGTATAATTGATACCATTGAAATAGTGACCCTTCTGTTCCTCCAAAGCTCTTTCTTGTTATAAAACATATAGAAGGATATTACAGTTATAAAACATATAGAAGGATATTACAGTTTATTAGCAATCATTTTCCACTTTAAAAGTTTAACACTGTCTAGAGGAAATTTCATGTGAAACTAGTAACAGTGAAATCCTTCCACAAGGATAACTAAATTTTCTTTCATTATAATTGCCTTTTTCCCCCCACGCATAAAAATCATGATCAGCAAACTATACCAGGAGAAAACTTTAGAATACATTAAATAGCATCTGCTATTTAAGTATTTAAACTATCAAATTTGATAGGAAGTAATTAAACAATTTTCTTTTCCCAGTCACATTCTGACTCTCTGTAAAAGTAAAACTTGCAGGTTCTCACTTGTGATGACTTCATTTTGTTCGCACCAAAACAACTCTTAAAAGTCTAATGCAAGGCCAGAAGCAAGATTTGTTTGGTAAGTCAGGAGCCCACCTGGATAAGTGTTATAAAGAGAATAAGAAAAATCCAGTTTAGGGCAAATAATTGAATTTGAAGAGCCTTGTGTCCATCAGGCAGGCTCCAGGACACAGGCAGGTGCTCTGATGGGTAAAAAGATCTGGTCAGCAATTAGAAGTCAAGGGATTCCCATTTCCTGAAAATACAATCTGTGATATGCATGTAGGATGTCTATACCCGAAGCCCCCAGAATCATTTCTGGTCTGTGGAGCACTTGGTCTATGATTCTTAATATAACAATTTTTAGAAAAACAAGTTCTTTCCTCTCATCCTCAGAGACGGTTCTAGTAATTTCACTTTCCTGAGCTACTGCTAGGCACCAATATCAAAAATAATATAAAGTCAAGTTTCACTAATCTTACAAATAATGATACTTGTGAGTTAACACACAAAGAAACTGTTGGTTCTCGGTTTTGTACTTATTCAGTACTCCATTTTCCTTTATGTTTGATGTCCCATGGTCATTAATATGGATAAAATTGATATTCTTAAAAATTGTTTCCACCAATTATTAGTTCATTAAAAATGTTCATCCCTTTGGATTTCTTACGAGGGTGCTGGAGTGGTCTATCAACCAGCTCCACAAAACAACTTCTCTTAATCCCTCATATGCATTAAAGAATCTAATCTCCCATGTAGATAATCTAGAAGCTGCAAAAGGACACATTTAATATAATATATGGTTTCTTGATGTCATCATGACAGCCATGGCTACAGCCCAAGAATTAGTGTATTCCCTTCATATAGAGCAAGAATGTTTCTTTGTGTGTTAACTAAAAAAATCATTGTTTGTAAAGTTAATGGAACTTTTTTTTTTTTAAGATTTTATTTATTTATTTGACAGAGAGAGATCACAAGTAGGCAGAGAGGCAGGCAGAGAGAGAGAGAAGGGGAAGCAGACTCCCTGCTCAGCAGAGAGCCCGATACGGGACTCGATCCCAGGACCCTGAGATCATGACCTGAGCCGAAGGCAGCGGCTTAACCCACTGAGCCACCCAGGCACCCAAGTTAATGGAACTTTTTATTCTTTATAATCTTGATGCCTAGCAATAGCTCAAGGAAGTGAAATTACTATAGTGATTTTCCCTAGTGAACTTAAACCTAAGGAAGGAATTAGTAATAATGTGAAAAAAAGGCAAAGTCAGAAGTCTATAATCTTAAGACAGTCAAGAGAAAATGGATGACTAAAGGTATACTTTTTTTCCCATGTAGAGCAGATGGGGGTGTGGCATAGAGGAGAATATTTTTCCACTGGTCTTGGGGGAAACTCTATGTGGTGCTCCTGCAGATTTTCCAAATATCTTGGGTTAGTATTTCACTTCTCTGTACCAATTACTTCTGAAAATTCTCGAAACAAGTTTAAGATGAGGAATAAGTGCAAATTCCAATTCTTGTTGGATCTGTGGTCATTTTAGTTGAGAAATAGGTGTCCAAGGAAAAACTTCTCATTATTTAACTTCTATGTTGGAGATAAGAGTCATTGATAAGGGCTTTTTCAGCAAGTTTCAATTGATCTCTCTCTGGTGTTTTCTAAAGGATATTAGTTCACCTGATCTTAGGTAATGTGAGGGGCTGGTTAGGTGATTTTTGAGGAAAGGCAATGTATACCTGTTAATGGTAGAACCAATTATATTTAATTATCCCTCTACAATGATTAGCAAGATGAATATTTAAGTCGTTGGAATCCAATATGAGTGGCAATATTTCTAGATATCTTTTTAACTGACTTATGAAGATACAATCTATGAATGCTTGAAAGTCAAGACCACAGGGTCGTATGAGATAAGAGTAGTATTTAAACCATAGAAATTCAATGGTATCTAATCAATTTGGTAATTTTAGTTTAAATGTTTATTTTTTCCACTTTTCCCAAGTTTTGGGAATGATAGGACAATAAATCTTTTCATAGTTCATAAACAACTATCACAGTAAAATATATTCCTCGATCACTAGGAAGATAAATTTGAATGTCCCAACTAGGAAATGCAAAATGTTTTTTTTGCCAGGGAGAGAGGGGTTAGACCTTGTGAGCATTGTAGCCCTACAGAAAAATGGACCAACCAATCCAGTTAATAAACTATTAGTATATTGCCATAACTAAAGGAAAGAAATTATATAAAATCTATTTGAGGAGACTGAAAGCATCTTTTAGGACATGGCCCCAGTACAGTCTCACCCTTACTTTTTCCTGAACTATGTCAGTCACAGTAAAGTCACAAACTCCCACGCTCTGCTCTTTTAGAAAAGTAATATTTCACAGTGTTTAGAGTTTACAATTAGTCTACTGTGTTGCTTCAAGGAGGGTTTCAGCAAATGTCAGTTTGAGGTTTAACCTGGGACAATCAAATGGCTAATCTATCTTTGCCTGTTCTTATCTTCATGGATTTGCAACACAATCATTTCAGATTTAGGGGTCACATTTCACAAATTTATGATGGAATTTGCAATCCCTTCCATGCATTAGCGTTTATATTCATAAAAGTTTCTTGCATAAAGACTTAGCCAAAGTACCCTAGTTAGCTTGATAATCTGCTAAAAAATATTGTGTCTAGACTCCATTTTCTCTTTTTCACTATTGACTTTTACCTTAATGACAAAAAGCATCATCACATAGTTATTACTCCAAATGTGTACTTTCAGTGTATATCCTTTTATTTACAGAAAATGGACATACTGTGGAAAGGGCCAACTTTTGACCACTCAAACCTATTTTGTTCCTGGTTAGGAATGGAACTCTACATGAGACTAATTATGTGTAGCCAGTCTGGTATCAGCTCATTTTATTTTTAAGATAATTGCCAGGGAACAGGGATGCCTGGGTGGCTCAGTGGGATAAACCTCTGCCTTCAGCCTGGTTCATGATCTTGGGGTCCTGGGATCAAGCCCTGCATTAGGCTCTCTGCTCAGCAGGGAGCCTGCTTCCTCCCTCTCTCTGCCTACTTGTGATCTCTCTCTCTGCCAAATAAAAAACAAAAACAAAAACAAAAACAAAAAACCTTAAGAATAAGAAAGATATTTGCCATGAAGAAAAACTATAAGACTCATTTTGGCTTGCTGATGAACATGTCTTTTCCTAGCACAGGTAGCTCTCTGCAGAATCACAACCATGAGATTCTTATTCATTGTGTACGATTTACAGGGTTGCTTGATTTAAGAGTGTCACACAAGAGAATGGCAATAGGAGAAAAATGTAATAACCATTTAATTAATTAATTAGAAAAAGAAGCTGTGCATGTTTCAACAGCCAGAGAAATTCATCAAATATAGAGGCTCTGGATTTATAGATGGTTCTAGTATGAAACATGAAAATGCTTTGACTAATTTAGTGGAGGACTGTAATTGCTCTGAGGCAGGAGGTGGAAGTTTTGGCTATTGGATCAGGGATCAGTTTTCATAGAAAATGGGTCTTTGATGTGGGCCGGGAGTTAATACCTTAAGAGCATAATCTAAACCTCCTTATATTCATACAAAAGTAAAGATTTATATTAATCTAAGAAGAATCAATCTGGATTCTGTTTTTTTTTTTGTTGTTGTTGTTGTTCCAATTATTCTGTCTATGCCCCATTAGCTTTTTTCCCCCCATAAGGATTCTGGGATTTGGGGTAATTTTTTGTTCATTATTTTTTGTCTCATACATAATGTAGGCATTCTAATTCCTAGATCAGTTATAATTTGATTATGTGCAGATAAATTAAAGGAAGTTCTAATGTATTTTATCTGGCAGTTCTATTTGCAGAGTAAATTCTGCTTATTAAATTTTTACAGGTTATATCAAAAAGAAGAAAGACATATTCTTTTGATAATAGTCCTCAAATTGAAGGGCCATGTTAAAAATTAAAAAGATTTTAGGGCTGTTAGAAAGTTACTTGAGTGATTCTAGTAAACTAGAGAAAGTAAAGTTAGTCTTTTTTTTTTTTTAAGATTTTATTTATTTATTTGACAGAGAGAGATTACATGTAGGCAGAGGCAGGCAGAGAGAGAGAGGAGGAAGCAGGCTCCCCGCTGAGCAGAGAGCCCGATGTGGGATTCGATCCCAGAACTCTGGGATCATGACCTGAGCTGAAGGCAGCGGCTTAGCCCACTGAGCCACCCAGGCGCCCCGTAAAGTTAGTCTTTACAGGTTCATTCTCCCGTTACTTTCAATAAACCAAAAACTTGTCACTTGCTATTATTCTACATAGCCTGGGATGAAGAGATATTTTACTTTAAAACAAACTTACTCTCTTTTTTCCTTATTACAATTTGTCTTCATTCTTAGTTTTTCCAAACAATCTTAACATATTCTTTAAATAATACACTGTTCTATGGAATGTGTATTAATTATGAACAATGTGAACTCTAAATTCATGAGTATATTGTCATATACCTATATTTGTAGACAATGCCATTTGGAAATTAAGGAAAATGACAAAAAGCTCTCAAAGGGATGTAACTGAATAGTTTTTGATGGTTATTCAAATGTTGTTGTTTTTTTTTTTATGAATATCGTAAAAGGATCTTCTAATAGCCCTTTGCTTGCAATAAATTTACATGTAACCTCATCTGTTGGTTCTTAATTCTTAGAAAACAGAGGAAATTTGGTCTTACATTTCATTCATAAACTGGTTGTTTTCTCCAGAGTTAAATTTACTTTTTAATAAGGATCTCCAAAATTGTGATTATTTTTCAAATTGTAAATTGCATTTCGATTTCTACTTTTCTGACTAAATTTCTTTTTTTCACATTTGAGTTCATTTTTGAAAGGAGCACCCACTTTTCTTTTATTTAAGCTGCTCAATCTACCTGAGCTTTGAGTCTACTGAAAGTCGTTTTTAATCTTTATTGAGTTTATTTTTGAGTCATTGGTTGGTCTTTGCAAAACAAGCGAAACGCTTTTTAAACTGCATCATACAGTGACTTACTGGCCTTTAAAGGCAACAAATAATTTTACCAATTAGATTATTTAAATCTTACTTTTACCGTGCTTTTTTTTTCAACATTTTTTCCTTGAGTCTCATTAATTAATTAGTTGCTACATACCTGTAATGCAAAATGATACATATCCAATAAATCCTGAATTCTGCAGAAAAATTCTGTATTTCTTCTTGCAGTTTAGGAAAATTTTAATTATAGTCCTCAAGTTGGCTTGTGAGCCAAATACTAAAGATATCGGAGGAGAAAAATAGAAAAGTCATTGGTTAACAACTTCACAGAGTTCCCTGCAATACCAACGTTTGACCAGTTAACTCTGGTCTCCTTTTACATGAAAGAATAAATGTGATTTCTAAAGTCAATATCATTGGGCCATCCACTAACAATTGATCCTGAATTCCAACTAGTACAAAATTTTAAAGTAAATACAAGTAAATGTTAAGTATTCTAGACAGAAATACTTTGGACAACGTACGTGAAAAAGAAGAGAGAAATTGCTCACTTTGCTTCATACCCAGTGGTGGAGTTGCATGGAGGGGTGGGGGAAAATCTATCCTAACAAAATACACAGAAAGATTCCACATTTGGATATAGTTCAGCGATGCTCCTCTTTCTGTGGGTGAGATCATTGTTCCAAAATATAAGCAGAAGTGAAGACATGAATCTCTGCTTTCCCTGGACCTCTTTTCTAAAGGAAGTGTCTCTCTCCTTTCTTTCTTCCTTTCCTCCTTTTCCTTCCTTCCTTCCTTCTTTTTCTTCGTTCTTTCTTTCTTTCATTTTTTAAGATTAAGAATGTGATACATCTGAACATTTTTAAAATCTTATTCAGTGTTCTCTGATAGTTGAAAAACCAGAAGGACTTATACTGTCCTGTGAAGTGCAGCATGGAACAGCCACAAACGAAAACCACAATTTTCTCTTTTTTCTTCCAGCTCCTTTTCCCTCATTTTTATTACTAATGTTTATCTTAGTTATGTGATTTCCTTTAAGGTTGATAACTGTTTCTTAATTGTAGATTACGGATTTGGACAAACTGATATTTGTGAACTCTTCTAGTTCTAACCTTTTATAATCTCACATCTACAATTGTGAGAAAATAGGGTAATATTTTCATAAGTAATAATTAGAAAAAAAGACTTCTTTAAAATTTAAAGGAAATAATGGAAATTGGAACCCCACCTCTTATTCATTACTAAATTATAATGAGTGGGGGTAAGGTACTTTTTCAGATGGGACAGTTCTTTATAGAGATTTTGCCATAAATCTAATTTAAATAGATTTGTTTTAAATAAGACTGCTTGGCATACTTTTTAATACTACATATATGCTATATATTTTTTTATATACACATACATATACTTTACATAAAGTATTTTAAATGCTACATATGTCATATAATAATATGTTGTGCATATGAATATATGCACTATATATTATATATAATTTAGTATATATTTATTAATCATTAACAAATCTAATTAAATCTAAATTAAACTCTTCCTGTACACTAGACACTATTCTATGCATATTAGTCACTTCTGCCCTTCTCCTTGCCCAGACACACACATCTCTGTGACCTCTTCTCCAGCTTTGAGACAATTCCTGCCCTCCTGTTCCGGTGAAGAATACATCTTCTATTTTAAAAACAAAGAATGTCAGTCTGTTAAGAATAATCCGAAGTGGTTTCACCCACATCTTTCGATTACCTAAGGTGAAGAGTATTAGTGTTCTGCTCAGGTACTTTTATTTTAATCACCACAGTCACATCATTAGTGTACAGCTTTTTCATTAAGTCAATCTTATGCCATGAAAGAAGAGCCAAGTTTTGACACATTCCTGGTACATATTCAGTATTTTTAAGGAAATTAATTTTACCAAAAACTAAAATCTTTTCCCTATTCTAAAATGCACAGATAAAAAAGGAATGAGTGTCTGGTGTGTGTGTGTGTGTGTGTGTGTCTATGCACATTTATATGAAAGTTGTGTCTTTGTTTTGTTTACATTTTCTTTTCTTTTTTTTTTAAAGATAGATTTATTTATTTATTTATTTATTTGACAAACAGAGACCATAAGCAGGCAGAGAGGCAGGCAGAGAGAGAGGAGGAAGCAGGCTCCCTGCCAAGCAGAGAGCCCAATGCGGGGCTCGATCCCAGGACCCCGAGACCATGACCCGAGCTGAAGGCAGAGGCCTCAACATTTTCTACACATGGACTTTTCCAGTCTTCTTAGATGCACACACTTTTTCAGGTAATTTCTATAATTCCTGACTTTTGAGATCTTAGAAAAGAAGGGAAAAAAATGAGTATACTCTAAAGGTGGTTTATTTCTTTACGAAAGACCTTTTTGATGCCTAAGTTCTATGGTCATGCTTCTTGCTAACTAATAATTATAAAGTTTCATAATTTGTTTCAAAGTTCTAGGATTTAAGTAGTATTTTTGTTGAATTAAGAAGAATTACTGGATTGCCTGCCCATTAACAGTGAGTCTTCAATAATGAAATTCCTTCTAGAAGATCCTTCCATCATTTGCATAGATTTCTACATAACTTCCTACTTTTTTTTTTTAATTAAGTAAGGTCCATGCCCAGGGTAGAGGCCAACAGTGGGACTTGAACAACTCACAACCCTGGGATAAAGATCTGAGCAGAGATGAAGAGTTGGAAGGTTTAACCAACTGAGTCACCCAGGCACCCCATAACATTTTTTTAAATAGTAGGCTACCAAACTACTAAAACTTACTAAAGTGACATACATAAAACTTTAATGAATTCTACATTTATGCCACTATACTGCTTTTTTATTTCCCAAAGTTGACTTTAAGATATTAATTTCTTAAGGGAAACCATTAAGCTTTGGACTGAAGTAGTGGTTTTCTGCACTATTATAGTTGGGTCTTCATAAATACTCAGGCTTTACTAGTCTCCAGGAACTAATGAAGTCCAATTAAAATTAATGAGCAGATTGCATTGGATAACTGCAATTTTCAAGTTTCTCTGTTTTAGGACTTCCAGGAGTCCACTAAAGCTTTAGAACCAAAGTATGTGTTTTCCTCCTGCCACCAGTCTCCTGTTAATTTCCCAGCCCAGGCTATTCCTAGATACCACAGTTCTGAGCAAAAAATATAAAATACAGGTTCAGATCCTTGCTAGCCATTATGCCTACCAAGACTTTCAACACTGAGACTGACCAGAGCTATGGTAAATTGAGCAGGAGAATCGCCGCCCTTCCTTTGTGTCTCCCTATTGAAAGGGTGCATGATGTCACTCAATTTAGATGGCAGTTCTTGTAGATTTGCCTTCACTTATTCTTCCCAAGACACATACACACTTCTGAGGTGACAGTGCTGGACAGCGTTCAAATAGCAATAGCTAGGTTGTCAAAATATCATCCTGTTCTGTGTTCCACAAGTTTTATTGCTGAATCTTGCTACATTTTGGCCAATATCTTGCTTTGTAATAAATCTTTTTTGAAATCTGGCTTCTGTCATTCTGCTCCTCAATTTTCCCAAGTATTTCCCAGTTATAGCTCTGGCCCTTCATTGCTGACTTTGTTCATATACCTGTTCCTTTGGAAAGTGTGTGTATGTGTGTTTATTTATTACATTTTTTTTTGTAGGACCATAAGGATTAAAGTCAATTTTTTAATAAATGGCCTCTTTTATGTATGCTTGTATGTATTTATCTACCATTTCAAAAGTGTGGGTGTGAGAGAAAGCAAGATTATTTTGGGTGCTAGTTTGTATATTTCTGTGTGTGTGTGTGTGTGTATGTTCTGTTATTCTATTCTGGGAAAACATAAGTTTCTCTAAATGAAATCAACAATGATTAATTATAATAGTTTCACAAATTAGCTGGCTTTGAATCTTTTTACTAAAACACCTATTATTTTTGGTTATTTATGTTCAGATTGCATTTCAAGAGAAATTTAGAAGTCTACATAACATGGTTATAGTGTTCTAGGTCCCAGTTTCTAATTATAGCCCGCCAAAGTACAAGTATATTCCGTATGTTGGAAACAACTCATTATTATTCTTATGAAAACTCAAACTCACGACTGTGATCAAAATGTAAATGCTTTACCAACTGAGGCAGCCAGGCACCACGAGTTTTATTTCTTTATTTATTTTTGAGAGAGAGAGTGAGAGAGAGTGAGCAAGTGCAAGCTTACACACGCAGAGGGGAGGGGAAGAGGGAGAAGGAGAGAGAATCTTAAGCAGGTTCCAAGCCCAGTGCCGAGCCCCATGCTTGGGCTCGATCTCACCGTCCTGAGATCATGATCTGAGCCCGAGTCAAGAGATGGATGCTTCACTGACTGAACCACCCAGGTGCCCATCACAAGTTTTAATTTTTAGAAAATCTCCTCTAAAGGCAGGTTCTCAAGTAGTGTTGGGAATAGTGTGTATTCTAGTTTAAAGTTACAGAAACCAAAATAAATGAAGTGAAATAAAGTATTTTTTAATTTTATTTAAATATTTTTTTAATTTACATTTTTTAAAAATTTTAATTTTTAGTAAACATATAATGTATTTTTATCCCCAGGGGTACAGGTCTGTGAATCACCAGGTTTACACACTTCACAGCACTCACCATAGCACATAGTCTCCCCAGTGTTCCTAACCCCACCCCTCTCTCTTAACCCCCCTCCCCCCAGCAACCCTCAGTTTGTTTTGAGAGATTAAGAGTCACTTATGGTTTGTCTCCCTCCCGGTCCCATCTTGTTTCATTTATTCTTCTCCTACCCCCCAAACCACCCCCCCATGTTGCATCTCCACTTCACTATTTCTTCTTCTTCTTCTTCAATAGAAACAGTATTTCCATTAAAAACATTTATTTCTCCCACCAAATCTTCATTAGATTTTGAGTCTCTGTGCTAAGATTCCCCAATAACTAATTTTAGTGCATGGTGAATCACATGGTTAGAGGCCCCCAGTTTATGCCCTAAAATTTTCACTCTGAAACACCTAAGAATCCTCATGCAAAAGAACAAAAAACAAAAACAGAAACAAAAACAAAAACCTTCTGCATATTAATTTGGAAGACCTGTGATCTGGTAATGAGAGGTTGTTCGCGGCTTTGAGAGCCCATCAAGCTTAGCTCTTGATACCAGTTCATAGTCAAGTGAAGTGTCCTTGAATCCAATCCTGCTTCCAGCAGATTCCAGCAGACACACTTTGAAAGCAAAAAAAAAAAAAAAAAAAGTTTTGCCATAGACCTTTTATTTTTAAGATTTTATTTATGTATTTGAGAGAGTGAGAGCACAAGCAGGGGGAGGCACAGAGGGAAAAGCAGGCTTCTCACTGAGCAGGATGCCAGATGCAGGGCTCAATCTGAGGACCCTGGGATCATGACCCCAGACAAAGGTAGATGCCCAACCAACTGAGCCACCCAGGCACCCCTCCCCACAGACCTTTTATTTCAATTCCTTTTAATATTGAAATTTCCCTTTATCTATCCCTGAAAAACATACAAATAATATTTAGATTAAAAAATGTCATATTCCTTGAATGATTAAAAAAAAAACTTATGAGGGGTGGGGAAATAACATAAATATATGACTTCTTTGCTATCCTGTGCTCAAAAAAATTGTATGACCTTGTAGTAATTATTGTTTAGAATCTCTAAACTTAGACATTCATGAAAAACAAATGAAATAAAACATATTATTTTTCCAGCTTCATTGAGATATAACATACAACATTGTGTAAATTTAAGGTCTATAACATGTTGATTTGATATACTTACATATTGTGATATGATTACCACTTTAGCATCAGCTAACATTTTCCTCATATTACATTAACTACCATTTCTTTTTTGTGGTAAAAATATTCAGGATTTTCACTCTTAGAAACTCTCAAGTACATAGTACACTGCTGTTATCTGTAATCACAATGCTATGCATTAGGTTACCTCAGAAGTTTTTCATCATCTAGAGGTTTGCACTCTTTGACTAATATCTCCCCATTTTCACCTCCCAGCAGCCCCTGGGAACCACTTTGTTTTTATGAATTAGACTTTTTTTTTTTTAAGTTTTCTTCTGAAAGTGGTATTATGCAGTATTTGGCTTTCTCTGACTTAATTCACTTAGCATTATGCCCTAAGATCCATCTATGTTGTTGCAAATGGTAAAATTTTGCTCCTTTCCATGTCTGAATACCATTCCATTGTGTGTGTGTGTGTGTGTGTGTGTTAAAACAGCACAAATTCTGGTCCAAGATTTGGAAATAACATTTAATATATTATTAGTTGTCACTGTTTGAAATGATTAAAATGTAATTTTAGATCTCTCCATCACCCTAGAGCTATTTTTCTGTTTGATATATGGGACTTCATTGAAGAGAGCTGGGTGAGGGGTAGTATTCTCTGGTTAAAAAAATTGTTCAGTTTTGTGACTACCTTTTTAATTTAATAAGACATAATCTCAGAAAAATATTAAACAACTCTGACACAGTAGAAGAGACTTCCAAATTAATGGAAATATTTCAAAACCTCCTGAGCTATGAATTTGAAAGCAGTAGATAGCCATTTGCCTAATAAACTTTATGTGTGTTGATTTATTTATTAAAACAATCAAACATACATTACATAATGTGTGCTGTTCAAAAGTATCAACCAGAAGTTTGGGAAAGATAAAGCCAGTGATAGCTGATTTACTCATCACATTTTTCTCCACTGAGTCAAATATAGGAGCTCCCGATCCAAGGATAAGGAACTCTATGGGGACAGAGGTTTCTCACACAGTTATATTACTTTGGCTTTTCTGGAAAGTTTATCACAAATTGACTTAAATTTGGTTAAAAGCCCTCTGGACAATATGACTGTTCCTTTAATATAGCTCAAATCTTATTTCCCTTAGCTCTTCCTGATATTGACCAAATCATGCACTGGAATACGCACAAGGAACACAAAATATATTTATTTCAGTGTGGAGGGTTTTGAATTGTTTTGAGTTGTCTGTGTTCTTTTTTGAAGGGCAAATTGAAAAGTGAAATGGCTTCCCAAGCTCTCCCCAGTCAGAAAAGTACATGTTTACTCCATGTTTCTGTGCCGACAATGGGCATGTCACGTGCAAGTCAGCTATGTCTTCTCTAACCACGTCTACATATTAGCATAGGCATGTTTGAAAATGAGCCTGTCTTCATTTTTCTCTACCACGCATTAGAGCATGCCGTTTTATGAAGATCCTTCTTTGAATTATGGTGCCCAATTTTTATAGATTCCAATGGCAACTGACACTTAAAAATAACTCCCCACCAGCCCAAATCCATTGATCTTTGACCAGAATGAAAGTGGTATTCAGACAAGAGCCTTTGATAAAGAGATGAAGTAATGCAGGGGATGAATATGTTTAATCATAGAAAAATAAATCAGTATTTAAAATTGGGCCAATTCACAAGTGGCAATTTTCACTTATAAACAAGTGACATAATTTGCTCTTATGCTATGGGGCATATGCTGAAAACTCTTGGATTTGGCAGTACATTGGTTGGATACTAGTAACAAGGTCTTATAGTATAGAAATGTCTGGGGTTCATTGCCTTGTTATTTCTGCTAAGATATTTAAAAATATATAAAGAAGGAAAAAATAAGTGAGGTCCCTGACCTTCATGAAACCGTTCAATAATTTTTATTTAATAAAATTTTCTAGGAATGTCCTATTTTATACTTTACTAGTATTGCATTATGGCACCCCTCTAGGGTATTTCAAAGCATATATTCTCTTCTAAGGTTTTGTCCCTTTTATTCACTAACTTTAAAAGACTGATTTCATATTATGAAACTCATCTAAGACTTAAAAACCCTTAAAGAAGACTCTCTATGTATGCATTATATGCTTCTTTGAAGCTGAATTTTGCCTTTGAAGACTTTAGTATCTTTGAACAGAGCCTTTGCTAATATATTTGTAATCAAAAAAGATTGAAAGTGTTGGTTGTCTTTTATCACTGGAGACTTGGCATTAAAAATTACTTTATTGAGACTATATACAATTTATGGTTTAAATTTTTCATTAGTAGCCTGGATTCCTTTTTTCAAAAGTATCCCCCCACACGCCGTGCAGAATGCAAGTTTATAAAATTTTTTCCTCCTACCAAGTATTAATCCATCATTCATTTTAAAATTAACCTGTTAAAAGATATTAACTAGGGCTCACTTAGTATACTTAGTGTCAGGATTTTAGCTGAAAACAAAGAAGGCATATAAGTAGTAGTTGCAGGTAACAAAGCCAAAGAAAGAAAATTGCAACACAGTGCTTGAGGTTTTCTTGATTGGGGTATGCACAAAATGCTACATGAAAAGAGAAGGGCAACCATTCTCTGTGGACATCTTAAGTTTCTGCACATCTTGCAAAGACAGCCTCTGTTCTGGATTACCTTTCCAAGGATACTTGTAAAACAAACATCCTTGTAAGTTAGAAATAGTGTCTCCTTCTGGAGTAAGAGGCAGGCTGCTTGATGTCCAATATTGTAAAGATATTGCTTTTCTTTAAATTTCAGGCATGCTTACTACTGACTGTTTAAGATTTGGGTACTCTAAACTCAGAGATCTTGTCCTAAAACCCAACTCACTATGTGTGCAGGCATCATCTAGCCCTATTTGTTTCATCTTATTGGAAGTCATCTTTTACTGCTGTGAATATTATATTTTCTTTCATTTCTGACTCTGGGATCTCATGTCTTCTGCCAGCATCCATGGACCTGAAACAGGCTAACATGTTACCCTTCAAGTAGGGCAACATATCTGACCCTTCACAGCTTTTGTTAATGGGGCATAGATTCTTGAAGCCTGATATTCTTGAGTTTGGATGTCAAAAATGCCTGCTGAATCCCATCTACTCTTATTGGTATTATATATACTTTTAAAATAGAAATAAATAGAGTCTGAATAAATTTCTTTCTTTTTTGTCACCTGAAATTCATAACTTAAAATATTTACAAAGGGAATATGTTTAAATGTTAAGGTTTAATCCTTAAGGTTTTAAACACAACTACTTTAAAAGTTTTTTTTTTAAGTGGTTTTTTTTGTTGTTGTTGTTTATTTGTTTTAAATCACATTAGGATGCATGTAATAAAATGTTAAGGCATTGAGTCTGGCTCATTAGCAGAGAGTTTTGTTGACTTTTCATTCTCATCTTGGTAACATCCAAGTTTTTCTTCAATAATACTTTTATTTTTAACATTGCTTTTAATTTTGGTAGAACTATTAATCAGATATCTTTCTGGAATTTATAGCATCAGCATAATGATTCAAGACCCTAAACTAATTTATTTGCATATTGCCACCTTAAAGGAATTCATTACCTATTGTTCCTTATGCAAAATCTAGAGTAATTCCTTAGTTCGCCTTTCTGTTTCCAGCCTGGTCAGCTTTCTCTTTTCAGTTAAGATAATTCTACTATTATTCCTATAAATATTAGCTGTCCTTCCCTCCTCCACTTGTTTTTTTCTTTAAATTGACCACATTGATTTTAAATTGTTTTTAACCAAAAATTCATAAGTGATACATTGGGAATTTCTTAAAGTTCTGTTTGTGCTATCTTATTCTGATAAATAATAAAAGCAGAATAAATTAGAGACTGAGCATGAATTTCAATTATGACAGGAAAGATATACTTAAAGCCCCATACAAATTATTTAGAAGTCAGTAACAAATTGTTTTGCTCAAATTGTTATTAAACTTCATCCCCTTAGGGTGGACAACACTGTTGAACCCAATCAGTGTCAAATTTCTAAAATGAGGAATTTAGGAATAAATAAGTCAATGAGAATTTATATACCAGTTTCTCTTGTAAAACCACTTGGAGATATAACAGCAAGATTCAGCAGATGCTTCTGAAAATAGAACTGGGGTCGGGGAGGGGTCTGATACCATATGTGGATGGAACTCAGAGGACATACTGTGACAGTGGCTGCTGTGAACACCCTGCTTGTTTGCATGAGACTGATAGCCATCTAAGCTATGGATCTTTTCCATTTTGAATAAGCATCAAAGCCTCGATCCTGGAGATGCTGCTAGCATTTTCTCAAGTACTTAAAAGATAACACCTAAAACTGGAATGAAGGGGAAAAAATTAAATGTCTGGGAGTTTGGTGCCAGTGATTCCTTCTTTGTTTTGTTTTAATATAATAAAATCATTTTTCTTTATAAAATCTTGGGATTAAAAATGTTCAATTCAATCAATATACAGATTGGTTAGGGGAAAAATATAAAACCACCTGCACCAATATTCCTTCCCTGATGATAATATCTCCAGCTAAATCATAGATAAATGGCACACCTAGGACACACAACCTATATCTTCACATGCCCTTTGGAATAGCTCTTAAACCTACTTATATTAGTTACACTTTGCCCCTTCCAGTGGCTCTGGGACTGTGTGGTAGTGTGTGCTTGTATTTGCATAGATGTACAGGTGTTCCAAAAATTGTATTAAATTCCTAAAGTCCAGTATGTTTTAGTATAATGTTATCATCCTAATTCCAGTTATTTTACAATGTTAAGTGTCATAGAAATAACCAAAGTTCCTTGTCAAGTCCATTCTAATGAACTCTGATCAAATATTTAATAATAGATTTTTTTAAAGAGTCCTTTTATCACATACAGAAAGTAATATTCTACTCAGATTTTTTTTTTTTGGCAAAAATATCCCTGAAAAGGTGCTTCTTCAAGGAAATTTATGGAAAAGACACTGGCAAACACAGAGTCCTTT
This sequence comes from Neogale vison, assembly GCF_020171115.1. Lineage (NCBI taxonomy): Eukaryota > Metazoa > Chordata > Mammalia > Carnivora > Mustelidae > Neogale > Neogale vison. The sequence goes on from NC_058093.1 coordinate 133,416,526, forward strand.
AAGATCATAAACAATTTTCAAACTGAAGAGTAGGATATAGTATTTGTGGCTTCTTGATGAAGCATTGCTGATCTTTAACATCTGTTTTTCCAAATTAAGGAAATCTCTTCTCTAAAGCTATGTATGCCTCACAACAATTTAGTAATTATACCTGTGTAAACAAGAGGAAATGTTTACTTTTTCTCCCTACCTGATAATCTGCACAATTCAGAAAATCTTGAGTATTTTTTTTTTTTTTACAAAATAGTTATTTACATAGATTCAATGAGAATCTACTTTCCACATAACAGGACACAATTGGAAATTAGTTAGATTACTAAGGCTTTGACTGGAATGTTATAATTGAGAGATGTGCATGGATTCAGATATAATCAGGCAGTTTTAAAGAACTAAAGTTGCTTTACAGAGTCAGTAAAATCCCTTGGGAAAAATCGACCTGTTCTTTGCTTATGAAGTTGCAGCAAAGGAGTCTTTTAAAAAAAAGGTTATATGGTCAATCGCTGTTCTTGCCACATCTACATAAATAATCAGGCCACGTTTAATGCAAACCAAATTAGTTTTGCTGTGATTATCCTTGGGAAAAATGGGGCTAACTGTAGAGAGAAATATTGTGTTTATACCTTTGTAGATACTAGATTCTAATCCTGTTAATTGGCTTTGAGGTTTTGCACTATACCTGTCTTGAATTCTTCCAGTTTCCTCAAATATTTGGCTTCAATCCCCAAACCAATGTTTCCAATTTTCTCTCACTCTTCTGATTTGAAATCACTAAGAACAAAGACTACCTTTAAATCTTAAAAAGGGCTATACCAGTTTTCCTCTCTACCCAGAGGAGAGCAAAACTTCAGGGACTAGAACCTCAGACATATAATTTACAGGGAGAAAAGTCTTTGCTTGACATCTGGTCCTATGCAAACATCGGAGACCTTCAAATAAAATTGACAAGGATGAGAAGTGGTTGACATTGATGCGGACTGCTTCCTCCAAGACACAATCAAGACTTCGTATTATAACTAAACCTGAGACCATTTGTTATTCTATTTCTTTTCTTTACACTGGCATTTCCCTGAAAGATACCACCATCATCTGTATGTCAAGGCCATTGTTAAGGGCTGGGGCGTGTTTCTGTTAGCAATCCTAAACCTGGGAAAATTGGCATCTGTACAAAGAAAGGGATATAACATAGTCAGGGATAATGAGAGCAAAACTTCTTCTGTGGTCCGCAGACCCTTAAATTTTACTGGCCTCCATGGATGTCACCTTTCCGGTCCTCGGTCATAGATGCATATAGGAATTACCAGGAGGCATTCATGATTCAAAATAAGTTTCCTTTGGTTGATCACTGCTCTCCTGCCTAAGAAGAAATGGGAATGAGACTCTGGTCAGCGAAGGAACCGTTCCTCATTGTGGAAATCTCTCGTAAAACAACAGCTGTTCAACAAAAATACTTAGACTCTCTGTCCCAAGTTGTTCTTTAACTTAATTATCTTTTAGCTGAGCAAGAAGCTGTCTCTGCTATAGCTAACACAACCTACTGTCCCTGGAGTAGCACTTGAAGGGAAGTCAAAACTCAGTTCCCCAAGAACTGAGATCCCAAGATGATGGGGCAAGCCATTTGCATGTGAAAGGTGACTCCTTTGATGGGGTTTTTATTTGACTTATTAAATTTTGACTGGTTTGAAGCTCAGGACCATGGCTCCAAAGTACACTCCAAACACTGAGAAGCATCCTGCTTATAATAATCATATTAGTCTCCCTGATGTGTTGTGTTCTCTCATAAGCTTTAAGTGGAGGTTTGTGGCTGCTAACAACTGAGCAAATCATGTCCCTAAGACTGAGATGTCATAAAAGGAGCAAAATGAACGACCGATGTCAAATTGTGAACCTAAAGCTGTGACCTGTGAAGATCACAGAGATTAAGGAAAAATCATTCCAACCGGCAAGTACCACACAGAAGGTCAAGAAAAACTGTGAGAACTCCAGAGAGGTAACTGCTAATGTCTTACATTTTGATCACATCCCTCAGTTAAGCTGAGAGTCTGATCAAAAGGCAGAAATTGTTAAAAAAAAAAAAAAAAAAGACAACAGGCCTAAAATGGAATCATTTGTGCTAAGCCCCACATCAGCAAACCAAGACTTCATACCTAAACTAATTGGAGTTTTGACCTCTCCCAGGAATGGAATCTTAAAATTAATAGTAAATGTGGAAATTCCTGGGCAGCACTGGCATGCTAATCCACCCAACAGACCCCTTCCAACCCCTAAAGAAAAATGAGGGAAACTGTTCTTTCCTTTCCCTGCCCCATTCTGCAGATAAAAGTCTTTCATTTTGTTCAGCTTTTCAGAGTTCCTTTCTATTTGCCAATGGGATGACGTGCAGTTCATGAATCATTGAATAAAGCCGAAATGATCTTTAAATGTATTTAGTTGACATTTGTGTTTTAGCAATATCCTCTACTATCTATTTTGAAACTGCTTTTTTTATTGTTTTTGTAAAGGGACTGTCTAAAGGCTAAGGTTTGTTGTGGGTCATTTCACAATAGAAAATGCTCATATTTTCTTGCCAGGTGGGCAGCTCTCTTAATAAATATTAAATCATTTTTAGGTACAAGCCCCGTTGTCTTTTGTTTATGAAACATTCCTGGTGGGATCCTCTTCCATCCCCTTTTTCTGGCTATGTCTTCCTCTTCTCCCAGGTCTCAGATAAAATAGTACCTTGTGAATCAGAGCCCCTCTCGGCTATGCTCTATCAGAGTCCTGTACTTATGATTTCTAATTCTTTTTAATAATCATAAATTAATGTCCCCACTTCTACCCGCCTACAAAAATTCACACTTTGAAGAGTAATTTTTAGGAGAATAGGAACCACCTCTCTCCTGCTTTTCATTCTCCCTAGACCTCAGGGCAGTGCCTGGAAACCTGTTAGGTGTTCAACACATATTTACTGAATACTTAAATGAATGAAATACTTTCTGAATATTTTCTTATTTAAACACCAATTACTTTGTAAAGCAATTTAGTAATGTGATTCCCACATTTGTTAATCTACCAGTTCCTATAATTAACTACTATTTTCAATGTAAGAGTTCCATTTTTATAAATGATACTATGTTTCTTATTTTCTTGGCATTTCTATTGAGTGTTCTCCATCAGGACTCTTCTGCTATCTGGTGGTTATACAATGAATTAGAAGTGAAAGTTGTAGGGGGCATTTGGGCTATAATATAATCTCTTTCTAGAGAATTTCCCATCTTTATCTCAATGAATCAACAAGGCATTACATCACATCTGAATCTAACTATGCATTTTTCTTAATTGGATAGAATGTGTGAACATTTATAGAGATTTATTAAGTCATTGCTGTTGATGTTAGTAAAGATTTAATCAAACATATGATTAAGGCAATGCTTGCAAATTCAATGCATAAAAAAAGACAAACTATTATTTTTCTACAAACTTAAGAATAAGTTTGCATAGTAAAAATCAACATGTTTTGGTGAAGAAATTCTTACTATTTTACCATGATACAATAATATAGCTATGATTTCCCCAAACTTGTGGAATCTGTTGAAACTCTTCAGAACAGACATTTATGGCAACAATTTTTTATAACCAATTCACAACACATATAGTACATTTTACATAGCAGGCATCTAAAAATAACAACAACAAAATCACTGAATAAGTGCCAGTCAAGAGAGCTGACTTCCTTCTTAGGTTCTACATATTGTACTAGGGAGGCGATTGCTGTATCTGCCCAGTTAGTATGGAGTTTAAGATGTTATGTTTACACAGAGGTCAAATAAAACTAGCTGCCAAGCAAGTTAAGTTTTTCTTCTTTCTTCTTTTAATCATCACATAAGAAGGATTTAGAACAATAAAAGCAGTGGAGGTTGGCTTTTCAATCCACAGCATGGTAATTCAGTAACAGCAAAATTGAAATCTGACATTGTTGACTATTAAGATTACTGGGTCATCAGCTAGATGGGAAGAAACAACCTGTAACGTGTTTTCCTACCTGACTTATGTTTCTATTTCCTGTAAAATGTCAAATTGAAAGTGATGAGGAGCAACATTCCTACTTCAAAATGTAACAAAAAAGGCTCAGCCATGTGGCCTGCAAAGACTTGTAGGATATAATTTTTACTGACAGCAAAACAAAGATTTTGGTTGTGTTTTGTTTCCATAAACACAAATTCAAATAAACCTATTGTATTTTTTTATTACATTTATTTTCAAAAAGTCAAACTTACTGTTATTATCTTTTGGGGATATAGCTATTATTCTGTATTAACATATATATGAGATATTTGCCTAGATAGAGGAACCCATCTAATACTGATTTAATAGACTGTAAGGGAACAGTAGTTCAGCTACTTTGATAAATCATTTTTTTCAAGGTGGTTTAGAACACATTCTTCCTAAACATATTTGTTTTTTTTTTTCACCTATTCCTCCAGGGGCAAAAAAAAAAAGGAAAAAAGAGAGGTGTCACCAGTTATGCGCTAAGCTTTGCATAAATCTGTGGCAAGATATAATGCAATACAAAGAAGTCGCTGTCATTAAGAAGCTATTTCCTTAAGGAGAAATGTTATCACAAGACAGAGGAAGAAATACTTAAACAGGGGCATATGTGAGCACTGAGGAAGGGCATTAACTTCTGCGGTGCATGAGGGAAAGCTTCCCACAGTCATTAATGCCAGATTTTCAAAGTCATGAGCTTTGCCAGTATAGCAGCTACCAAAATAAATTATGTCCTGTGAGCGTAGACTTCCTTTTCATTATTTTATAATTATTGAATGTTTCTTGAACAGCCATATTTTGACAGCCTGATGGTCTACATTAGGAACTGGTGGAGGATTTGAAGACCTTTGTCACATAATGATCTGAGAGATTGGTTTTTGGTTTTATTTAAATATATTTAAAAAAGAAGGCCAGCCATCTAGTTAACAAGATATTTTAAGTTAATCTTTTATTTGTTCAATTTCCATATTTAAACTGATCTTTTATTGGGTTGAAGAATATATATCGATATAATCTTTCAAATAAACTAGGCCACAATATGTAGTCTCACATTTAATTTAGGGGATGGGGAAGTATCAGCACAGAATGTATCAATTCCTACTCTACTTTTAGAGGTAGAGCAGTAACTGTCATGTTGGTTTCCCTTCTCCACTGTGATACCTGCCAAACCCTAGTCTGCTGAATGTGAATCACCTCACTTCTAACAGGATCAGGTAGAATGATGACTCATACAACTGTTTCCAACAAATCCACAAAAGCTTCGGTTTTTCCCCACATCTAATTACCCTGGTGTGGAGGATGGATGTGTATAGACTTCAATCCTTCACGAGCACAGAAGACCTTAGACTCACCTTCAATTTTCTTTCCCCTGAAATCAGGTGAGCTAGGGCCGTATCACTGGACAGAGAGGGAGAGCAGGCCTCTTCCGTGAGCAACCTGGATTCACTTCCAATTGTTCGCAGCCTGGTGTTACTTGCCGCTCAGCCAACAACTGTCTAATGCTTTTCTTGCTTCCAAAGCCATATATTGGGTGGGTGGGTGGTAACGTTGTCATTCCATACATCCTGGATCTTGCCCTCAGGAGCCCCTTAACTCAGCAATCACAACCAAAAACATAGCACTTTCCCTCTAGGACCCTGGAGTTTGCTCCCTTTAGATATTCTGAGTGTGACTCTCACCTTGTTCTTTGGGGGAATCCCATAAACTCATTAATCTGAAAAATCTGCTGTCTCATTAGCATGATGACATCTCTTCAGTTTATGCCTGGATTCGATTTCAGAGCTGAGGGAATTTCCCAGAGTGGTCAAATCAACAAGAGTTTATCTAGAATTTTTAGGTTTAGTTCCTCAGTTGCCAGTGGCTCACCTTCATCAACCCTGTGAACACAACCCAAGGGACTACAGCCTAAACACCAGTCAGGGGCTAGCCATTGATTGTTTTATCCTTTATTAAAAAAAAAAAAAAATGTCCGAGACTTTTTACTGTAACTGGCAAGTAGATCTAAGGTTGGCATGGTAGATCGCAGGAGGGGCTGAGCCGTAAGATGGCCTCACTGTTGCCATTCTTCCCTAACATTCAGCAAGCCCCTCACTGCCTCATTTCTCTATGGAACCAGACAAAATTCTAATAATGCACCTAGTTACTGCCCACAGCCACTTACAAGTTTCCATCCATTCTCAGTGCTCATCTACTGAATGTTTTGTTTATTTCTGAAAGAACTGGGAAGCTTTCTGCCTCCCACGATGAATCTTACTACTGTTGTTAAAATAGACCCGGGGCCACCTGAGAGTGTGGTAAGAAAGCTTTCACTCACCCGAAAGGGAGTGAACAACAAGCAGGACAACATGCAGGTAACTGTCTTTGAAACACCTTCTCGCATCTCTCATCAAGAGGACAACTTACTACCTGATTGACCAGATATTTTGGTCAACATGTTTATTACCAGTTCTCGTGAACTTTCCTCAAGCCATGCCAATCAGCCTGTGAGTTTCTCATCCTTCACTTTTAGAAATTCATGTTCCTCTCAGCATCGCATCCTCATCACCAAAATTGCTAAGAACTACGGAGAACTGAGATTGTACTTGACCTATGAGCTAACCCAGCAGGCTGCTGCAGTTTCATGAATAAGGACATAAGACAGGAGAGTCCCAGGTCAAAGACAAAGGACTTTATTACTCACACCCACAGCCATGTATCTGAAGTATTAGCATATCATTATGCCAGTTCTTAGTGCTCCACTTCCCTCTGGGTGTTATAAACAGGGCCAGGTGAGCCCTTCACACGAAGTCGGGTGTATTACAGGGAGGGGACCCTGAATCTTTGGTAACAGGCATTTACCCTGACTGTCTTCTGCTCCAGAAGGAGATATTGTATTTATTATACTGGTTGGTAAGCATGTCTACCCATTGCTTCAGAAGAAGACAGTACTTCTACCTTTCAATATTTTCTCATTCCTATCCGCTCAGTATGGTAGTGAGCAAATGCCCTTTCTCCGCCATGATGGTACCCTTTACCCCCATATTCCTCATTTAAGGGAGACTATCACATCTTGAACTCTCTAAAGAGGTGGGGGTTTTAGTTGGTCATGGTTTTTTGTTGTTTTTCTGGTTTGTTGTTGTTGTTTTTACCATCAGCCCTCATCTTTTGAGACAACAAATTGTAAGTTGATCTGGTTTCAAAATATCTGCCTAACATGTTGTAACTATTAGCAAATACTATTAGATCTTTATCTTCTCAAGGAAAAAAAATGAGGAATACAGAGAAAGTTTGAATCAACTAATAGTAGAAAATGGAGGAAGAAAATACAAAAGAATATGCATATGAAACTGCTTAAGTGCATAAAGTTCAACAGACACCAAAATGGCACTAATGCTTCATTGAAGCTTGATTTTAAACTAACGTTTTTCATCTCTTCAGCAAACATCTCCTCCTCCCCTCTTAGCCTTTGTTTTAGGAACATGGTACCACTCTAAAGAAGCCACAAAGGTCAGCCCCCATGCTCAATTCCTGTCAAAACCAACTAGACCCTGTATTTTCTGTAAGACCCCTTACCCCACACCCTCCCTCCTGAGGGTTTGCAGTTTTTGAGGGACTTAGCTGGAAGGAAGCTGGCTGCAGCTTCCTTTACCTGACAAAGCAATAAAGCCATTGCTCCTCTTTATCCCAAACTCAGTCTTTGAGTTATATTGTTCTATTTTGGCTCCAGAAGCACTGGAGGTATGTATTGGACAACACATACACTAAACAAATTTGTGAATGCTGTGTGTGTGTGTGTGTGTGTGTGTGTGCGTGAGAACAAGAGGAAGAGAGGGAAAAAAACAAAGGAAAGGAGACACAATGATGCAAATCTATTGAGGTAAGGATGATACATAAAGAGAATTCTAGAACTGTGTTAAGACTTTTGGTTCCTGATTTTCATATGTATTTGATTCTGTGAAGCCAGGTGTTTGGTGTTAGCTCAGATTCCCTAAATTTTTTTTTTTCCTTAAATGATAAATTCTATAAATGACCTTCTATTATATGAGATTAATTTAAATTATCATTTCTTATAGAACAAAAAGAGTTTAACATTGATGGACAGCCTGACATTACCTTGCTTTGCATGCTGCTCTAACTAAAATTGTTATTGTGGGGATTGAAAGGGAATTGGGTGAATTTGTTTATAGCACACACTTTATACATGTAAAAAATCCTCAGTTAAACATTGTTTTTTCCAAAGTCCCTCGTGTTTGCATAGCTATCCAGAATTTTTTTTTCTTCCTGTTTTGTTTCAAATGTGGAGTCTTTTTTTTTAATATATTCTTGCTCCATCCTTGATTTTCCATATAAATACTTTGTGTTCTCGTGTTTGACTTATAGGGACACTCATTTCTTACTCAGTTCCTAATCCCAATACTTCTGTAGTATAATTTGTTCTAGGTCCTCAGACAGACAAATGTGTTTCTAGATTCTTCTTGGAAGGCTGTTGAGAGGTCACTAGTATTATTTCAGTCTTGTGCTACTGAACACATCCAGAGCATAATGTCACAGTATTTCTTCCCAAACTATAGAGTTTTTTCTCAAATAGAAATTATTGAGTATGAAGTTTTTTGATTCCATTATTCACAAAATTTCATCTGCTTTGAACTTTCAGTGAAATCATATAATTTATATTTAAATAAATATAGTTTATATTTTACAAACCATATAGTTTATATTTTATAGTTTACACTTAGAGTTTATATTTTATGTGGTTCATGTTTTAGTAACAGTTAAATTGTCTATAGTTTATAGTAAAGAAATAGTATTTGTAGTTTAACACTTATTTTAATAAAACTAAAATTGGAATATTTGCAGAGACTATTTCAAAAGGAGTGAACTTCAGTGTACTGAGTAGAATAAAATAAAATCCCCTCATCTGTTCTATACATTTATAAGAAGTTAAAAATGAATAAAACTGAATAGCAGGCCTTGGGAAATATACTGATGCTGAGACTATTTGACAAAGATGTATTTGAACTGTGTGAAAGGAAACTAGATTCTGGTGGGAATTTCTCCACTGGGAGAAATGTGTGCTACCATGTGACAGAATAGTTTATAAGAAAAAGTAAATACAAAAGAAAATTATTTATTTAAATATTTCTAAGCTACTTATGTATTTCAGTTGACTGAACAAGTGAATACCAAACATGAAAAAGATAAAGAAAAAAGTCCCTTTGATTTGGGTGTGTGGACAGAAGGAAAAGAAAGAAGCAGTATTATTATCTTACCCCAATAACCCTCCCTACAGTCTACTGTAGAAAAATCTTACCATCTAGGCAGGCATATCCTCTTGGACAGAGCCTGCTGTCTGGGGGCATACTTTTTTATTACTTGCCTAATTATGGTGAAGAATACAGTTTGCTAAAAAATAAATAAATAAATAAATAAAAATTAAAAATAAAAAAAATTAAACAAAACCAAAACCCTGAGTCTGCAAATTACTTATAGTAGCTGCCAACTTTTGACTCAAGGGTAATAACCTCTGTTACTTTCGGTCTTTGGCAAAGTGGACTCTAAGGTAGGAATTATTCCTAAAGTAGGAATAAATATATAAGAGATTTATTAGGGAAACTCCTGAAGAAAAGTAAAGTGTGGGGAACAGAAAGTCAAGAGGAGCCTCTAGTCACATGTCCTTGGGCAGAGAGAGGGAAAGAATTGGTTAGAAAGCTTCAGACCACAGCATAGTTCCTAGCAAGTTTTTGGCAGGCCTCTGGGGAGTAGGCGTGAAGGCTGCCTTCAATCAGTCTCATGTTGTGGTGGGACGAGCCAGTCCCAGCACTCTTGTGCTGTGATGCAGCCGTGGCTGGAAGAGCCCAGGTTTTAGCTGTTGGCCATTGGTCAGTTATACCCTCAGAAGCACGTTCCCTTAAAGTAGATGGGAGTGAAGCCCTTCCATAGCCACCACAACCCACATCAAGAGCTCTCCCTACCCTGTCCTAGTTATTGTATTAGAACTAAGTCTCCCTCGTGTGTTGTTCTGGCTTCCTCTGCTTCTTGATGTTTAAGATGTCCTTTTCTTGTCTTTATCTACAGTGACACAATATAAATCTTTGTCCTTAATCCTCAATGCAAACATCATTTGCACCAAGCATTTTGGGATTTTTCTACACTTTACACAAAGAACTTTTTAATGGTCCTGAAGAAGATTCATTTCTCATAACAATGTCCCTGGGACCATCCCCTGCCTGCCATATCTATTCTCCATCTCCCCACTTTTAATCACTTCTCTCCAGGTTGGTGTCCTACATTCTCCTACTTCAATTATCTAGAAAACTGTCTCCTCTCATTGGCACAAACCACAAAAGACTGAGTGATAGTCTAAATTCAACCCAAAACTATTATTAATTTGTGCATCCCAGAAAACTTTTTTTTTTCCCCAAGAGGACCTCTGTCACAATTGCTAATATAATATACTATCATGCTCAACCAGAGACTTGTAACTTTAGAATTTTAATCATAATAATTTTCACCCCTGTAAATTTTATTCAGTAGCATGGCTAATTTAAATTCTTATTCAGAGTTTAGACAGTTTTGGGTCCTACATGCACAGGAAAGCAGAGATAAGTGCGCTTTTTGTTGCTCATTCCAGGCTTGAAATAATTATTTTGCTAATTAAATTTTTATTTCCAACTTTAAGACCTGTTACTCTAGTCCAAATAGCATACATTCTACTCCCTGTTGTGGAATATCTGCTGCTCCTGTTGCTGCCTAAAACATATAACCCACAAGAAATAATAAGAACAAAATCAAACAGTCCTGTTGGTTTATCATGGAGGAAAGCAGAGGTTCATTCACTCCAGTCATTGGAGATTTGCAAAAACGAAATATTGTTAGTTGCTTGGCAACCATTTTGATATTGAAATACTACATGTGTAGTGAATTCACATTTCAGTTGTTGTTTGCGACAGAAAATTAATCTTATGGATGGAGGTTTGAAATCCGTACTTTTTAATAAAAGTGGATTTTGAAAGTCAAGGAGAAAAATAAGCTTCTCACCTTTTCTTGTTCTTCAGAGACTGAGGAAGGTTAAGCTTTTTCACCCTGGAGAATCAAAACAAGCAGAGTTAATGATGGCAATGGGAAAATCCCCTGCAAGGCATCCTGCACATGACTCCTCATTCTGGCGTACTTCCATGAGAGCTACAGCAGGACTGTACCAGGCAGAGAGAGACAGTCCCATGTTCCTTAGTTGCTCACTGTTTTCTAGAACCAAAGGTTCTTTTCTTTTTAAAGATGGGAAAAGGAGAGAAACCTTTGATGATGGAAGAGACTTCTTCAGTCCAGAAAAAAATAAAGACCTACCGCCTGTCTTCTTCCTCTCTCAAAGGTAATAAAATAAGAAAAAGAGAATATCTTGGAACTTTTTATTTAATTAAAGTTAACCAGTTAAAGGTCACAGTTGGGAAAATCTTTAAAATCCATGGTGTGGGGGCGCCTGGGTGGCTCAGTGGGTTAAGTCTCTGCTTTTGGCTCAGGTCATGATCTCAGGATCCTGGAATCGAGCCCCATGTTGGGGATCTGCTCAGCAGGGAGCCTGCTTCCCTGCCTCTCTGCCTACTTGTTATCTCTGTCAAATAAATAAAATCTTAAAAAAAAATAAAATCCATGGTGTGTTCTAAAATAGTATTTTGCAACTGTCAATTTCTATATTAATGTTGATAACTTACTCAACATTCTCTGTTATTGTAAAATCTTTTCCTCCTTTGGTGTTATTATTAATTTCTCATGTGAGCAAAAATACCATTTACCTAAAAAAAAAAAAACCTCAAACAATGAATAATTCCCTCAAAATTGAGGCCTAAATCAGAAACACAGATTTACTCATATAGTTAATACACATCAATACCATCATTATTTACTGCAGATGTACAGTTTTAAAATAGAAATTAAAAAAAAAAACTTACTAAAATGATTGTTACAAGTAAATTTCAGACATCATATTATTTCCTACTTATGATAATAAAAGACCTGGTGCCACCACAGTTGAACAATATTTAGATATTTAACAGATATTTGAATGCCTTCATGTTGCTCAAAAGAAATCTTTTTCTGGATATACCTTCTGACTGGCCATGTGATAAGGGCTAGAAAAACCATAACCTGAAGATTGCCTGTCACCTGGAGATATAGTTTTATTGTCATGCATGTGACTCAATAAAGTGAAATTGATGTCTTCTTGACAGATTAATCTCTGATTTAGAAAATAAAACAAAAAAATCTTAGTAAATTATCTGCTTTAAGAAATTTACATTTTTAGGGGCGCCTGGGTGGCTCAGTGGGTCAAAGCCTCTGCCTTCAGCTCAGGTCATGATCCCAGGGTCCTGGGATCAAGCGTGGCATCGGGTTCTTCTGTCTGTTTCCTCCTCTCTCTCTCTCTCTCTCTGCCTGCCTCTCTGCCTACTTGTGATCTCTGTCTGTCAAATAGGTAAATAAAATCTTAAAAAAAAAAAAAGAAATTTACATTTTTAAAACCTGAGCTCACATCTACTAAAGACATTTTCAGCATCCATAAGTCAGAGTGGAAATTTCCATTTTGCATACTGGAGTGGTGGCTTTGAGTGAGGGAGTGTATTTCAGGCAGCAAAGGAGGCATGGCCCGGTGTGGATAGGATGATGCTCAGGACTCGATGGGCTCTGTTTGGATGAGAATAATGTGTTTGGACCATAATTTCAGAAAAAAGTAACCACATAACTATCATGTGGTTTGATCACCCACTTTAGAGGTGAGGAAATTGAGGGAGTCTAGAATTAAGTAATGAACCCAAGGTCATTGTGTTGGGTCCATTTATCAAAAGAACGAGGCTGAGACAAAGTGAAAGTTATGTAAAGCTTTATTCTATGCCACGCATTAGAAGTCAGACTGACCGGCCAGGGCCGCCTCCGAAGAGAGGTCTTACAGGCTAGTTTTATAGGGCACAACTGCAGACCTCTACATATGTGGCTTTGGCTGATTGGATGTTTCCACCTGTCTGGCCTTGTTTTAGGTGTGTGTTTTAGTAACAGTTACCTGGAACCGATATCAATAACTGTTGAGGCATTTATAAAACAAAATGGCCTTGTTTTAGGTGTATGTTTTAGCAACAGTTACCTGGAACTGATATCAGTAACTGCTGAGGCATTTATTAAACATCAAAATGTCTACCTAGGCAACATGGAGTCACTATGGCTAAGTAGGCTCAGGCAGGCCCTAGGGGTTTAACAGGTTTTAATGTGGAATTGGCCCCAACAATTGTAATCAGTCTTTGCCAAAAAAGGAATACAATCAAACTCTTCAACTCCCACTGTAGGGCACAAGTCTGAAAACTGACGTCTTTCTGCATCTGGAGAATCAACCACTACCTACTTTTCAGTATTGTTATCATAAAAAATGATTTAATTCCTATCAAGACAACAGTACTTATTGAATGACAAAATATATTATTTGGATTTCAAGAAGGATGGACATTCTCAACATTTAGGAACTTAAGACTGGTTTTAGAGGCTGTGGCAGGAGTTGGGGTGGCAGAGGGTGGTTGGTGGCAGATTAGTGGCAGAAGAGCAGGTGGAGTTTGCTATAAAGGAAATAAATGAGGCAGTAGGAGAAGGACCAACACGCATTTCTGAAATACTAGAATAACAATACAGTGGCACTTACGATAGACAGCAAGAGAGGGAAGGCATCCACAGGGAATAAACTTGATGGAATAAGTGGGGAAAGACTTGATCTGAGTGCTTTTGCCAGACTATGTTATAGAATATCTATATCTATATCTATATAGATACAGATATATAGAGATATATGTAGGAAGCAATTGTATACTGCTTTTAAGAAAACGACTTTATAATAGAAAAGAAATCACTGTTATTATCGATATAATTGTTTATTGGAAGATAATGAGAGGTAATGTAAAACCGTTAGGAGTAGAGAGAGTTTAGTAGTCAGTTATAAGGAAGTAAGTAAATAAATAAGTAACCAAAAACATCCCCCAAATTCTTTAAAACTCTATAGGAAAATAAAACAAACAATGACATTCATACTAGAAACAGATATAAAAATCCCTAAAATAAACTTAGGATGAGGCTTGAGCAAATGGAGAAAATATTTTATTGGATGATAAAATTTAATATAATACTTATATGGGTTAATCTCAAAGTGATATGTAAAAGAAAAGCAATTATAAGAATATTTCAAATAATTTTAAATAAAAATGATAACCACTATACACCTGTTAGAATGGCCAAAAACCAACCACACAAAACACACAAGGATGTGGAGTAATAAGAATTCTCATGTAGTGCTAGTGGGAATGCAATGGTATAGTCACTTTGAAAGTCAGTTTGGTGGTTTCTTATAAAACTAAATATACTCATTGTGCAGTCTGGCAATCACACTCCTTGGTATTTCTCCAGAGGAGCTGAAAACTTAAAACCACACAAAAACCTATACACAGATGTTCATAGAAGCTTTATTCCTAGTTGCCCATACTTGGAAGCAACGAAGATGTCTTTCAGTAGGTGAATGAGTCAATCGTGTTGTGCCCAGATAATGGAATCTCATTCAGTTCTAAAAAGAAAGGAGCTATCAAGCCATGAAAAAATGTAGAGGAAACTTAAATACATAGTAATAGGCAGAAGATGCCAATAGCTACATTACAACGATAAGAGAAGCATTAATTGTGATTTTTATCATAAAATATATTTATGAGGTGTGAGCAAAAGAATAAGTTCACCAGCATTATGTAAATTACTATATCTTTTTTGTAAAGTGAGATATGTTAAAATAGTAAAAACTGTTCTTTGTGGGTAGGAATTGTAGGGGTGGAATTTTCTGTCATTCTGTTTCTTCTATGCAATTTTTTACCCTTAAATCAAACATGTACTGCTTTTATATCAGAAGTCATGCATTTTAATTAAAAGTAGTTTTATTTGACTTATCAATTGAGAAACTAAATGAGGTCACTTGAAGCTTTAGGCACTCGTAAGAGATATTATATTAACTTAAAAAAAAATTCACGATCCAGAGATGCTGATGGGTGTTCCAGATGAGAAAATTAAAAAAAAAAAAAAAAAAAAAAAAAAAAAGTTGAATTATGGGAGCTTGGGAGAAGTAATAGTACCAACAGGGAAAAAAAATCCATATTTCAATCTGACCGATAAGCCAATATGCCAGTGGAAATTAAAGATATTATAAAGTGTTATTCAAGGGTACTTGGGTTAGAAAGAAACAAACAACAAACAGCGGTGGAGTTCATAAAAATCCAGTTCCACACACCCCAAGATAGACTTGCTGCTTCATCTTATCACTGACGTTAATTAAGTGCCGATTACTCTGCTCATTCCCAGTTAAACATAGGTTTCTTCCAATACTGATTTACACCACCTGCAGCCTAAATCAAGCCCTCATCTGGCAGTCTGTCTTCTTTTTAAATAAAAATCAATTGTTTCTGTATGGGAAATGGTTATCTACTATGGACCAGGAATAGGGTGAGGCAAGTGAACTTGAACCTTGGATACAAAATTTTAGGAAGGGTACCAAGAAATTCAGTAATCAAGGTAAATGGAACTTAATTTAATTTAATTTAATTTTTAATTTAAGGGAGCAGGACAGAAGGCCAGGGAGAGAGAGAATCTGAAGCAAGTTCCATGCTCAGCATGGAGCCTGATGTAGGGCTCGATCTTACAACCCTGAGATCATGACCTGAGCCGAAATCAAAAGTCGGAAATCAAAAGCTTAATTAATTGAGTCACCCAGGTGCCCCAAGGTAAATGATATTTTAATTCAGTTTTTCTTAAATCTAAATTATTCAAATCTCTGTAATGAACAAATTATCAACATTTCAAATAAACTATTAGCTGAGTGCAGATAGTTCTGATTCCTTTCCGTTTCTTTCATTTTTATGGCTAAAGAAACAATGCAAAGAGAGGCTCCCACTTACTTAGAAAGTCTGTAGCAGAGCATGTGCTGGTACCTTAAAGTTTCGGGGGAGAGAGCACACATGTCTCCCCTAACATGCATGCTTGCCACTCTGTGATGGGATTTCCTGTAGCATCACAGTTGCACATATCTGTGTTCTGTGTTTTACTACAAGATCAGGCCTAGGGCAGGTTTCATTGTGTCCCCACCTATATGTTCTCTAGCAAATTGATACTTACATCAAGGAAGAGAAAGTCTAAAAGTAAAGTAAAAGTCTATGGATAAATTTTGCATATTTACGTATTCGTGGATTAAAATTATGTCTAACAAGTTACAACAGCTTAGAAAAAATTAACAATGATCTCACCAAAACTTCAGATCTATCACATGAAGTAAGATTATTCACAAGAAGTGAATTAGCATAACAAAGATTAAACATAACCAACCTCATGTAATAACTCACTGAGAAAGTACCCTTAGCTTTATTATTAAAACTGACATTAATCTAATTTTCAATAAAATTTTTTATCTAATATCTAAACTAATTGAAATTAATCTAATAAAATGTAGACATGGATACATTTTTAATATGTGCATCAAAATGATGCAAGCAATGGTTAATTCTTTTTTTTTTTTTTAAAGATTTTTTATTTATTTATTTGACAGAGAGAAATCACAAGTAGACGGAGAGGCAGGCAGAGAGAGAGAGAGGCAAGCAGGCTCCCTGCTGAGCAGAGAGCCCGATGCGGGACTCGATTCCAGGACCCTGAGATCATGACCTGAGCCGAAGGCAGCGGCTTAACCCACTGAGCCACCCAGGCGCCCCAATGGTTAATTCTTAAATTAGTTTGATGTTCTATTATTTGAAATTAGTGATAATTCACTTTTTATCATCTCTTTATACACAACTTTTCTAGGAGAAAGTTAAAATAGTTAGCATAACACATTCCAATTATTGAGTCATTAAAGCATCAGAAATTATTCTGAAGAATAAATTAGATCTCTTTAACATTATCTGTATTTTTTAAAATTCTCTATTTCATGGATGTTTCCATTATTTTGAGAAATATTTATGTATTTAAAATGTGTTTGTTTAATAAAATAGATTTTATTTTTCCTCTTAATTTTTTCAATCCTCTCCAGAATCTCACTTTAAGGTTTTTCTCACAAATCAGATATAAAAACAACACTTACGTCTGCTAAAATTATTTAAGAAGTATCTGTAGATATGTTAAATGACCTAATGGACACAGAAAAATGACAGATCTTTAAATTATGACATGACACTCAGTGACTTTTTGTAGAACCCCAAAGGTATTCGAAGACTTTGGTGAGGAAAACCTGTCCAGAATGAAATAGGATGGCAAATTCTGTAACTTCACAATTCACATGAAAACCTGATTTTATTAAACAAAAATGTTATGAAAAATAGTTCAGTTCAACTGGTGAGGAAATGCCGGGTACTGCCTATCTTGATCTATACCCTTAAATCATGTTTTTATCTTACAATGGTAATAGAACTGGACCTTGATTATTTCTATTTCCCACTTGTTCCTGTTTTAAAGTAAATCTCTATCTTGGTTCTGTCTTTTGTTTGTGATTCTTCCCACAAACAAAAGTTGATGCATTTGAAATGTTTCTCTCATTTCCTGGGAACTTCAGCATGGATTTTTCCCTTCCAGGATTCCTCAGTTTGGACAACTTCAGTGTATGTGAAAACTTTGGGTTCACACTTTGGCTCCATAGGAGGAAGTCACTGAAACTGTCTCACTCAATTTGAGGTAGAGCTTTTTGGGCTTGGGGGCCATCCTTCCATGGGCCCATGAAACTGTGTAGCTCCAGTGACCTATATGTATTTTGTAGATTGCAGTGAAAGTGTTGAAAATGATATTAGCATTCATTTTAAAAAGCTTTACATCTCTGAGACACTAGAACCAAGAAGAGCTGCTTCTCAAAAAAACTTTTATAGTTTCCTCATAGGTTTAGAAGTTGTGGAATTTGGTTATTTTGTTATTGATAAGAGCTTTAAAAATTCATGATCCTGGTCTAGGACTGATACTGTGGTGCCATTTTCTTCTTGCTCACTAGAGTGGTTCTCTACAGTGGTCAAAGTGATCTGGTCAACATGGTGATCTTTCTGAAGTTGTAAACATCAAGTCAATCCATCCTGCTGAGTTCTTTCGGAAGACAAGTTTTCCTTCTCAGGAAGCTTCTCTGCTACCTGGTGTCGAGGATGATGGTAACAATTTTGCTGTCTTGGACAGTGAGAAGATTGTCCAGTGGCTCCAATACTCTAGAGTGGACCTGCCGGATCAACTGGGTCAAAAGCCAGGGCCTCTTGGCCACACAATTCAGGGCCCAGGCTTGCCTCCTCTGGATGGAGGACTTGCAGCACGCCATCACCATCTCAAGCAGCACGCTCATCATGCCTGTGTCAGTGGCCCCCTGGGTCTGGTGATCCTTCCCAGTGACAATGTTCCCTACAGTGTGAAAAGAGGGGTCAAAAGGTCAATTTCTAAGAGCTGTTTATTAGGTGGCCAGCCCAGGCAGGACCCTGTGCCAAATACTTGGACTAGTACTCGTTGAAGCCATAGGTGAGGTAGGATAGGGACCAGCAGGTGCCCAAGAGAATATTGCTATCACAGGTGTGCAGAGGATAGAAGCAGATTGGCAACATTTGCTTCAGTGTTTCTTTGTTTGTTTGCTTGTTTGTTTGAAAGGGTTTGTATTCTTACTTTGACACAGGGTGAACCTGCCTATGAACATATACAGTTTTGTGGAGGGAAGACAGGAGTTCAGTCAAGGACCAGACATCTCCCTTCCACAATGGCTCTGAAGTCCCTGAAACAATGTTGGTCAGAATCCAGACTACCTCAAACTGCAAGCAGGGGTGAAGTGATGACTCCAGGAACTTGACCAGCCTAGGAATGAGCCTTCCTTCTACAGACCATGTTAGAAGACGGTTCCTTTCCCAGGACGGCATTTTCCTGGCTGCCTGGATGGCCTAGAAACTTAAGTCTGTATGTGAGGCATTCACACCATTGATTACTTCATGCATGGTGAGGCTGACTGGTTTGTGGCTCTTCAGAAGCTGGATCAGGGGAGAGATTGCTGATGTTCCTTCTCTAAAGCTTATTCACCTTTCTCAGCCTTCCAGAACTTCAGGCTGACAGCTATCTGCTGGTGCCATCTCACATATACATCTCTGCCTTGGTACTTCCATTTTCTCAGCCTCTCTTCTGGAGCTTCTGAAGTCATTAGTATTGACAGGAAGAAGTAAATCACCTGACAGGAAACCATTGTGATTGATGAGATAGAAAGAAAACAATATTCAAAGCCCAAAACTCAAGTTCTAATGTGTAACTGAATAGAATGCAAAATTTACTATCTACAGTGTTATTTAACTTTCTCAGGGATCAGTTCTTCCATCTATAGATTAATGGTAATACCTGACTCTTCTAAAGTTATAGGCTATTTTGAAAGAAGAAAATTATTAAAGTGCATTAAAAATTGAAATATAATTCCCATTAATATTACTTGATTCCCAATAATTTCTATTAATAGTCCATTAATAGGCAGTGCAATGCATTTTTACCATTATGTCAGCAAAAATTCTTTGAACTAGACATGATAAGGGTGACTCACTCCAGAAAAGAAAGGTATACTCTTACAGTGATATTTTTGAGCTTCTCAGAAGTCTTTCAGGGACTGTACTCAGGGACTCAGTATTTACACTTGCATTTTATATATACACATTCTCTCATCTCCCATAAAATATTGATTAAGCATTTATATTTATTGAGTAAAGTAATACATAATTCTAACAGTACTATTGATTTTCAAAAAGATCATAATTTACATATAAGATTGTACTGTCAGTCATTATACAGCCAATGACATTTTTCTAAATTTAGTGCAAGAAATATATTAATGATTGCTTAGCTATGCAGTTAGCAATCTCTCCTCCCTTTTTTTTTTTTCCTGAGACCATCCATGTCTCATAATTCTAGAATAGCTATGATTTTATGCTCTCCTTTTTATTTGGATATGTGATCAATACTAAAGATATTTCAGAGCATGGTAAAAGCATGACACAGAAAAGCATGTCTAGCAGAAAAGTGGACATTGAAGATAAAGAGTCAGAGGAGAATGGGTAATGGAAGAGAGTTTTCATTTAGTTTTATGTTGGGCTAAAGCATATTTAAAAGAGAATGGACTCTAAGTAGATGATCAACAAAGATAAATCATCACAGACATGGAAAAGAGAGGGATGGGATCCTTTGTGTCGGAAGGGAAAGGAAGTGAGTAGGTAAAAATGATTGTCCATTTAGAGAACTGTTGACAGGAAAGAGAGGTCACAGTTGATGCACTTCACGGGGAGGTGAAGAATATCTCAGATATGCACACATGCTTTAAAACTACTGAAGTGGAGAATGGAAGAGAGGGTGGCTAGAAAACATGGCAGGCCTGATGGAGCACAGAAGTCTAACCTGAAATTGTTGCCTTTCCATTTAGAGAGGATCTGAGCTGTCTGGTTTGTTGTTTTTCTTCAAGAAAACTTGATACACATGAAAATATTGAATAGTGGTATTCATTCAAGGGGGATGCATGTAGATGGATATTAGGTCATGAGATTTGAAGGAGGCCATTAATTAGACCTCAGGAAGAAAGAATGTGAAGGTCTGAAAGCCCCTCCTGGGAGTGTTCAAGCTAGCTGTGGGAGATCTCCCTCAGGGCTGCCTTTGGAGGGAGAGCAGGCAGAGTCTTTGCGGAGTCCAGGCAGAGGAACCTGAAGAAGAGCATAGAAGGAAAGCTGCTAGGCACTGCAGAGTTCAGTAACGGGCTGACATGGGAGCTGTTTTTTCTATTTTGCATAGGAGTCATTTTTAATCACTTTTTTGTGTTCAAAGAATAAACAGTTATACTGAAAAATATGACATAAGCCCTAATTGTGTTATTTATTAACATCTTTGCAAATACTGCTATTAAAGAGTTAACTAAAAATTAAAAAAAAAAAACCTCACCAAGCTTAAAAAGCAAACAGTTATACTATTACACCAAAAATTTACCTTTTATCACTCTTTTTAGATTATAGGCTTTTATACTGGAAAGAAATTAAAGCAGTTTTTAAAATTATTTTAAAACAATTTTATCCCTTAAAGTCTTTTGTTTTATGGACATCTAATTTATCCTCACAAACTGTAAAAATATTTATAAACCCAAAGTTAAAGACATATTATTCAGTCGGAATTGCCCTTATCCAACATCCTTCAGTTCTTACGACAGACTATGGAAGAACAGATCTTGCTTTGTCTTGAAGGAATTTTTCTGACATTAAAAAAAAGCTGGCACATTTTATCCATTTCAGTGTCATTTTTCCATAACAGCTGTTTCAAGAAATATCAACTGAGTTCACATGAAATATTTTGCCTCCTAGCATCAGAAAGCACCAGGAGGATCTTCTTCTGTCAGGGCGCTTGACTGTGAAAATATGAGTTGGTGCCGACACCCCAAGGAGAAGAATAGTGTCCTAATCATCAGAGCCAATATTCTCGTCCTGGCTCTACTACTGAGAGAACAGCTCCTGTCCAGCACGATAATAATAGCACGATATTCCATAGGCCAGCAGGATTTTACCACACACCCATATTGCACACAGCCTTACAGAGCAGTAGAAACACTCAACTGCTCCATTCTTGGATTCTGATGGCGTCTGCCTTTGAGCATATGTGACTCCTTCCACTAGTTTTGGAACCCTGATCCTCAATGGTGCTCTATGGCCAAGAAGTCTGCTTTTGAATTCCCAAGCCAGCTAGAAGAACAGGTTTCCAAAGCCCATAAAGTACAGAGGAAGCATGTATTTACACAAGGAATGAGATCACAAGGTTCTAGTACAAAAACTAGAGAAAGCTGCCCATTTCACTGAAGCACTCTCTGAGTAATCCGTATAGCACAACATACGCAATTCGAAGCTACATTCATATCATCTGAGCCAGGCCTTCATGATACAAAATATTTTATCTGTTTGGAAATCAAAATGCAAAACAAGTTAAGAAACTTGGTTCCAAGAATTCCAGAGGAAACATGTTTTTCAATTACAGAAATATGGCTTTTTTCCCCTTTTCCTTTAAAAACATAGTCAACGCATTATATTAGTTTCAGGTGTACTGCATAGTGATTCGACAATTATATACACTACAAAATGCTCACCATGATGGTAAGTGTAATTACCATCTGTTACCAGACAAAGTTATTGCAGTATTATGGACTATATTCCCTGTGCTGTACTTTTCATCTCCATGACTTATTTATTCTATGGAAATAGAACTTCTTAAGCTCTCTTCTTATTCTTAAAGTGCACAATAAACCTAACAAGTGTTTAAACCACCTCAGAAAATATAGCTACTCTTTTGATATCAGCAAGAATGCAAAAAAAATACGTGTTTTCCTATATACAAAGAAAATAGTGATTCCAAGGTTCTCATATTTGTTGGATTTTTGTGATGCTGTCAGTTAAATGCATTAAGATGTCTAGAGGTAATTACAGGCAGTCTGGGGTGAGTCAATTCACTGTAATTTTATATAGCCTTTATTTTTTAAAATCCTTGAGTTAGAATGCAAAATTTCTATTTTATATACATCATCTACCAGGGAAATAAACATGTGATAGATTAATTGACCTCTAATAATTTACCTTTTCTGATTGCCCGAGACTCAAGATTCTGAGTGTTTGTTCTTTCAGAATGGTATCTCCTGCTGGGACTGTAATTTAACACATTACACCCTCATTTATATAATGTCAAAAAGATTAAGTGCCACCAAATCTGTGATGTTAACTACAGCACAGTTTCTGAAGTATCGTGTGGCAATCACCATTTTGTCAGACCTTTTCTGCCAATTTTGAAAGCAGAAGGTGTTTGACTTTCACGGTGTTACTCTTGGTTTTAAGAGAAAGATTTGCGTTATTGATAAGAACACATAGCAACACATGTATACACGCTGAGTAAAATCAGATGCTGGGGAACGATGGCTTCATTAAAAAGAAACCGAAAGCCATTTATTTTGATCCTGTTGTTATTATGTGAGGCAATCAGAGGGAAACAAAACTTCAGACAGGATTACATCCCGCGTTACAGATATTAGTAGCACTCACTTAAAAATGGGAAGGGCGCTTATACAGAAGGCTTGTGCGATATTATTTGTAGAGGTGAGAAGGGGTATGTTTAAAGAGTTTAATTCCCTCAAAGTGACCTTTTTGGAATGATCCTCTGGAGAAGTGGGCAATGGGTTGCCTTTTATCGTGAAGTAGTGTAAATTGCACCAACCTTGACCCCAGCTGCCTTACAAGAATTGCTGAAATCCATTCCTCTTAGGTGCCCCTTATCAGTCTCTGCTTAAACCAGTAGTACACTGTCAATGCCGATTTGATAGGGAGGGGTACTTTTCTTCAGGTTTTGAAATATATATTGTACATTTACATATGTAGGTGTGGATGTGTGTGTAGATATGTACACACACATAATAAACTATACTCTATTTTAGTAAGTGTTTTGGCCACCGTTTTGTCATCTAGAAACCACAGACTGACATTTCCCCAGTTTACATCCCCTGAAAGAGTTTGAGGTCTGTGCACCTCGGGGTTCAAAGGCACTGAGTTAAGTGTATTCTGTTCTCATAGTTAAGATCTCATTTCTATGCACAAAGAGATGTGGGTTCATTTGCTAACATGGTTATGGTATTGACTCTTATAAAACCATTGGGATATATTTAATATTGAAAAATGAAAATAATAGTTGCATCGCATTATTTTGGTCTAATCTTTCACATCTGAGGTCTTGAATCTCTAAATATACTATTAGTTCTCTGCCAATTTTCTCGCTAATTCTATTTGCCTCCGGACTGCTCCACAAAGTTTGATTCATATTATCGATGAGCATTTATTGCAGATGTAAACCGGATCTCCAAAGTGTCAAAAACAGTGCAAGAAAATGTGAAATAAAGTCTGGAGCAAAACAGTCACAGTCCTTGCTCTCATGGAATAAACATCTCCTATCCGTTGTTCCAATTGCTTACATCTGTTCTTTTACGAGAGAGGTAGGCAAACAATGTTCTTCCATGATTCTCTCAAAAGGATTCTTGGGAATTAAAATATCAGAGAGTTTAGTGTGAATCCTTTCGGAAGATGGATCTACAAAAGCACCTACTTGCTGAACTATTGCCCCCTTCCAAATTTCAGACCATCTTATCTGCACCCAGAAATCGTATTTCGTCAACTCAGCTTCCATCTCTCCATCCATTTCCCAGATTTAGCTATATATGGCTTGGCTCCAAAAATGGACAAGGTTTGGTAGATTTCCCAGGTCCTGTCCTAATAACCATGTACATCAATTGAATTGTATTTGCATCCTTGTTATCAATGAAATATTGATGAATGTACATTAATATACACTGAGGTAATATTTCTGTTGTGATCCAGGGAGTTTGCTTCTGAACTAAACAGAACACATCTTATAAGTCTGGGAGAGCAAATGCCCAGCACTGTGTTACTGTGGGGTCCTTTCACTCACTGGAGAAGAGCGACATCAGAGATGGTCTAGCAGCCAGAAGTAAATGTGAAGGGAAGGGACAGGGAACTAGTACCAGTGTAGCAACCAAAAGGAAACCAGGGCAGGGAAACGGGAGTACTGCAGAAAAACACAGAAAGTTAGTTATCCACACATCTCATTTCATTGATAAGAGAAGACTTTTTTTTTCTCTGGCCTAGAAAGACACAAAAGACAAATATACTCTTTTTTATTCTGTATGAAGTATATTGATTATACTTCAGTAAACTTCATTCAAGAAAGGCATCTCTGTTAGGGTCTTTGGTACTGATGAGTAAAACACTGCAAAATGTGTGGCCAGGTGTATGAGTTACCTCAACTCAAGCTTGGCTAACTTTTATACTTTCATTTTTTTAATGGTACCTGCGCTTCTTAAGTAATATGAAGCAAGTCAACATGTTTCTTGTGACTAAGAACAAATCTATGGAGACAGGGAGAAAAATGGGGAAGGGAGGTTAAATATATAATTTTTTAAAAAATTAGGCAAACTTTAAGCAATCATACTAAGAAAATGGCATAGATAGGGAAATACAAAAATTGCTACAAATATTTTCTGAAAATATTTCAGATATGTGTGTGTGTGTGTGTGTGTGTGTGTGTATTTTTTCCTTTATCCATTCATCTGTCAGTGGATACTTAGGTTATTTCCCTGTTTTGGCTATTGTGAATAATGCTGTAAAGAACATGGGGATGCATATATCTCTCTTCCAGATACTAATTTCATTGCCCTTGGCTGTATACCCAGAGCAGGATGGCTGGGTCTTATAGTAATTCTATTTTAAATTTTTAAGGGAATCTCCTTATTGTTTTCCATAATTTCCATAATTCCATAACTAATTGACATTCTCAGCAACAGTGTACAGCATCCTCATCAACACTTACCTTTGAACATTTTGATAATAACCATTTTAACAGGTGTGAGATGATAGCTCCTTGTGGTTTCGGTCTGCATTTCCCTGACGATCAGTGATGTTGAGCACCTTTTCATATACCAGATGGCCATTTGTATTTCTTCGTTTGAGAAGTGTCTATTCACGTTCTTTGTCCATTTTTCAAAATTGGCTTACTAGTTTTTAGCTATTGAATTGTGTGAAGTTCCTTATCTATTTTGGATATTAACCCTTTATAAGACATATCATGTGCAAACATTCTCTCCCATTCCATGGATTACCTTTCACTCTGCTGGTTGTTTTCTTTGGTGTTCAGAAGCCTTTTAGGTGAATGCCCTCCCATTTATCTATTTTTGTTTTGTTGTCTGTATTTTTCAGTTTCAACATTTCCAGGCCAATGTCAAGAAGCTTTTTCCCTGTTTACTTCTAGTAGACTATGATTTCAGCCTTATATTTAAATCTTTAAATCGCTTCAAGCTAAACTTCATGTTTGGTGTGAGATTAAACCCTTGAGTGTTTCTCCCACAGTGATAAACTCACCTTTTTCTTTCACTTTCCTTTTTTCCTCACTTGGAGTCATCCATATGAGAATAAGTAACTTATTGGTTTGCATAAGTTTTCAGAAAAATCTTAATTCTCATGGTTATGATATTTGGATACTTTATCCCTCATGTCCAATGCTATCCAATATCCTTACATCTTGGGGACTACAGTGTAGCTCTGGTCAAACTTGAGGAATGACTTCAGGTTATGATTCACTCCCCCCCCCCTTTTCAGTAAGAATTGCTTTCCTAGTGACTGTACAATTTCTGGGTTTCCTCCACTGTTGGTATAACTGATATAACAATCTAGATTATAATTATAACTAATTACTATTTCCTGAGTTTTTAAAAGCTATATATGTTTTTAAAAAGCTCTAACACAGTTTGACCATGATTACACTATAGATAGAATGAAATATGTACAAATTTATTGATAATATTTTAGTCATTTGTTAAGATATCCCATGATATATCCTGCTGTGAATGAGGTGATAAGAATTAAGACAAGTACTCTGGAAAAATAATAACGTTTGGAATAATGTTCTAATGAGATGTAAATAAAAGCTGACTATGGACTAATAAAATTTGTAAGGAAGAAGGGGTCTAGGGAAAAGAGTAAATAACACTTGAATAAAGATGGGAGAGGAAGAAGTGTTCATAGACACTACTTTATATGATAGTTACAAGTAACATTTATATAGGAATACATTTGTACTATATATATGTGTGTGTATATATATATATTTGTCCTATATTTTTTTAAAATTAGGTTGTTTATAGTATTTAACCATATATTAATAAAGTATGTGAATTACATATATAGGATATGCATATATCTTTATATACTTTATACTTTATTTATACTCTTAAACTGTCAAGTAAAAATGAACACAAAAAAGTACATTAATATTTAGAAAATACTTCCAAAACCTTAAAAATCACTCAATTCTCACAACTGTTATTTTATGGACACATATTTAGCTGGATATAAGGATTATGTTTCCAGTACAAAATAAAATACCTGTCAAATGCTAAAATTTAGGAACCATGAGGTATTGCACAATTGCAAAATCTTCAACGTCTTCAAAATGAGCTGCACATTACTAGCAAATGGTATTTTGGAGATGATTCAAACATAAAAGAGAGCCTGACCTCATAAACTTCCTAGCGTCTTGGAACACTCCGATTCTTTAATTATCAGAATAAAACACTCTCTCTTCATGGCCCCTTGGCTTTGCATCAATGTGTAAGTGTTAAAATCACTAATTCCACTATATGCCAGATGGTACTCGTGGGATCATTTCCTAATTAACCTGGCTCTTACATGGCATTCATTCCTTTCTGGTTTTACGGACATTTTATCAGCTAAAACACATTTTATATTTAAATAGCTTATCAGCTGCATTTTAGGTAAACTGGTACAACAAAGATAATATTTCTTATAATGAAGTACTACTACATTTTTTGTACTTCCATTTCAACCTACATAACTGCTGCAATGGTAGGATGAACACTCTATATGTTCAAAGGTTTTATAGCCACAAATCTAGATGACTTTTATAGTCACAAATCTAAATGACTTCGTTCACTAGTTCTGAACATTTTATATTTAAAACAAATTAAAATCACTGAGTGTTGAAATTACAACTTTTATAATCACATGTATGATTTAATTCAGGAGAAATATAACAGTGAATAAGGGATATAAATCTGTCAAAAAGAAATCAGCTCCCTTCTAGAAGACAGTATAATGTTGATCACAGCCCTCACATTTTATGTCCCGGATCAAGTTACAAAGCCTCCTTAAGTCTTAGTACTTTTTGCCTTCTGCAAAAGAGAATACTCATAGTACTTTCCTCATTTAACTGTTGAGGGTATAACTCAAAATAATGCAATTAGAATACTTAGTACTGTGTCTGATACAATAGCAATTACTCAATAAATGTTATCTGGAAAATGTCCCAGAAAAAAATCTAGAATCGGGCCTTTGATCTTGTTTAAAAAGTGGCATTGTCCTCTATGCTAGATCAGCCCTATGCTGTGTTAATTGGAAACAGAAGCTGGGGAATCTGTACTTCCCCAATACTACTGTGCTATACTCTGACAGAGAGAGCCTTCAAAGATTGTGCAAAGGCAGAAGTTAGTGTCTTTTCATCACTAGGAGGGAGACTTGCCGCCAGGCACCTACTAGGTTTGATGCTAGTTCCCACCTCCTGGACATTCTCTTCGAACTACCCAAGGCTTCTCTGACCATTCGAAGGTATTTTTGGTGTCGTGTTCTGTAAAACCTCATCTCTGGAAGTATAGCTCTCCGTAATGAACTTGATGAGGAATGATGTGCAGAAACTGCTGCAAGTGTTAACTAAATGGGAATATAAAGGATTTTGAAGTCAACACCACTGACGCTCCCATTAATGACTTAGGTGCCTATATAGGGATTGTGGACTCTATGGGCCTAACTACAGAATTTTAGAAAAAATTTAATTATAAATTTAAATCCATGTAGAATGTCTTTGACAAACAAATCTTAGACTGTATTTCCTTAAAAATGTCATGTTTCCAGAGTGCGGTTTATAATGAAGAAATGTATACTCCACTGAGAGTTTGAAATCAGTTATTAAGGTTTATAATTAATAATCCACAAAGAACTAACGCTCCTTTCTGCAATGTTAGAACAGACAGAAGATATATTAGAAATTCCCAGGCTTATAGATAGAAAGTAATTATTCACCTGAATTCATTTATTTCAGAGTGGTGCCATTTCTCTAAATATAGTTCACTTTCACATCTGTATGCTGACATTGTAATTTAGCAGCCATCAAAGTATAATAAATGCAAGGGTTTTTAATTTGATTTAAAAATGATTTTAGATTAGTTTTCTGGAAAGTAGACTAGGTGAAAGTGAATCACATATGAACCATGGCGCATTTGTGGGAATGTGATGGAAGCCTGTGGCTGAGCTTTGGCTGAAATGTGAGCTCAGCCATTCACTGCAGAATGTTGATCCATCGATTAAATCAGTCATTATTCAGTGAGAAATAGAAAATAAGTATTTGTTCTTGAGAACAAAAATGTTCTTCACATTCAGTGGTGTACCAGTTTATAAATTAAATTCAACATGTTTGCATTAGACATGATGTTAGCATTGTCAATATCAATATGGGTAAGACATGAGCCAATCATTGATGTGGTATAGAGGGAAGAGACTTCAAAGTCAGAAAAAAAATTGATTTTCGGTTGGTTACTTTATTCTGTGGTCTAGATGTTTAACCCATTTGTGCTCAATGTCCTAATCTGTAAAGCACAGGCAATTATTATAATAACCACTGTGATAATAGTACAGGTGCCCAAGATATTATGAACCCCCTTAGTATTATGAGAGAGAGATGAATTTGTTTTATTTTTAATTAATTAATTAATTATATTAACATATAATGTATTTGGTTCAGGGGTACAGGTGTGTGAATCATCAGTCTTACACAACTCACAGCCCTCATCATAGCACAGACCCTCCCCAATGTCCATATCCCAGTTACCCCATCCCTCCCATCCTAGTCCCCTCCAGCAACCCTCAGTTTATTTTCTGAGATTAGGAGTCTCTTAACGGTTTGTCTCCCTCCCAGGTCCCATCTTGTTTCACTTTTCCCTCCTTTCCCCCACGACCCCCCGCCATGTCTCTCAAATTCCTCATATCAGAGAGATCATATGAAAATTAGATGAATCTGAAACTGAGGCATAGGCCCAGGCATATGGAGAATCCAGTTGGCACAATATATGTGTTTCTGAAGACAATGCCTCTGGAAATCCAATGCCTTTTGTTGACATGATGCCATTGGCCCATACATGCATATATATTCATCCATATGAAGGGGTGCCATTCATCCCTTACTTGTTCACGTTTCCATCACCATGATGTCTCAGAACAGAGTATCCTCAAACACCACTCATGTATGCATAAATCCATGCAAATATACATCTCTTCTCGGTTTTGTCACCATGGTTATGTCGCCTTTTGCATTAAGCTTTCCCATTCCACCAGAAAATAAAGGCAGAAATTCTAGCAAAATGCTTGGCACTTTCTAGCCTCTTGATCTAAGGTGGAAAGTATGTAGCTGAAAAACAGAAGGCTGAGTCCAAATATGTTTTAGAGTTCTGATTTCAGAACTTGCTGACAGATTGGCTTTAAGGGGTAAAGGAAAGAGAAAGATAGGAAGACTCTGATTTTGGCATCAGAACTTTGTGGATGGTGGAGCCATTTGCTGAACAGGGGAGGCTAGGAGATCGCGCGTCTGGGTGACAGGGTAGAATTATGAATCGTAGTTTACACAGACTAAGTCTGACATGGTTCATGTGTACTGAACTGAGAGAAGTGGATGGCAACAAGATTTACAGAATAAACAAATATTCTTTAGGAGCTGGCTGGCAGAAAATTCATTCATAGGGAAATATTGCCCAGTCTTAGAAAAGAAAGATATCCTGCCATTTGTGGGTGGATGAACCTGGAGGTTGATGAACCTAATAAGTCTAAATGAAATAAGCCAGAGAAAGACAAATACTGTACGGTAACACTTATATTTGAAATGTAAGGAAAAAACATCAAATTTTCAGAAACAGTAAATGGTGGCCACCAGTGAGGGGAATAGAGAGAGGTTGGTAGAAGGTAACTGTCACTTAGATGAATAAAATCTGAGGATGTATGGTGTGGTGACTGACTACATTTAATACCGTATAGTTATTCTAGTTAATACCATATTTTATAATTGAAATTTTCTAAAAGAGTAGATTGTAAGCGTTCTTACCCCCTCCAAAAGGTAAATGTGTGAGATGAAGGATGTGTTAATTAGCTTCATTGTGGATTACAGTATATACTTTCAACATATCACACTTTTCTTTTTCACTTATGCCTCAGTAAAGCTGAAACTAATTATGTTACAAATAATAGATTATTTTTCTGGAAAGTAGACTAATTTTTGTTTTATTTTATTTAGATTTGCACCTCACATATTTGTTTTATTTTATTTAGATTTGCACCTCTACAATACATCCGTAACCTTAGTTATTATGAAAGTAATATTTGTGATCTTAGATGAATTCTTATTTTTTTCTACCACTGTCTTGGAAAAATCATCTTCTGCTCAGCAAAGTAGATTGCTATTGTTTACTTAAAAACAAGTTAATCAAGAAATTCATTAACAATTTATACTGAAGATATGATGGTTTTTAAATTGTGGTCTTAGACAGAAAATACCATTATTAGAAACTCAGTCCTAAAACTTAATGCAATTGAACCAAACTATACAGTTCGTTGTTAGCAACGAAATGAATGTTTTGGAAATGAATATTCCATTCAGATTTAACAATGACTATTTTCTAGTCTGTACACACTGATGAAGGTAATCATTTCTTCATTAGAAATGGCATGATATTTGGGGCATTGGTGTTCCTAAATACCATTTTTCCTAATGCTAGTTTTAATTTAATAGTATATCACTTATTAACTAAAATGAATGATCACGTAAATGACATACCGATTTCTTTCATTCTGATCATTTGCTTTAGTTAGTGATGACAATAAGAAGTGCTATAAAATAATGGGGTGGGATAATTAGGAGAGGTTATATGAGGGAGACTGCAAGGATAAGGGTCCTAAAATCTGTCCCTGCAGGAGATCGTTTTCCAACATTATCTTAATTGGTTGACCATTAGATCAACATACCCCTAAGTATATACACTAATACACAAGAGATACTTTGGGAGAATTTTTCACGTTGCATTTTGGTAAATCAAACCTTAATGTAGTCAGGAAAATCAGAAGTGTGGAAGCATTAAGTCGTAGAACCAAGAGTTCTACTAATGGGAATGTATTAAAGCAGATGCATCAAAGCCATGAGAAAGCTTAGTGGTTAACACGACAGGTATTAAAGCCAGACTGCCTGGGTTTGGATCTTTGCTAGTGGCAAATTTAATTTAATTGGCCAATTTAATTAATATCTCCATATCTCCCTTTATTGGTCTCTAAAGCAGAGATAATAATTGTGCCAAATTTGTAAAGTTGTTGAGTGTTAAAATGTGTTAATGTATGTTTGAAAAAATAAGAACTATGTCAGGTAAGTACTAGACATGTCCCAAGTAATGCTATTATTAATCAGAAAGCCCCTTCATTCCATCCAGTTAAAAAGCTCTCTGTATTTCTTTAATCCAAATATTCTCAACAGTGTGTGATGAATTCTACTTATTTTGTTGCCTGGATGAGTTTTGTTAATGAGAAGCATGATTTATTCCAGTATACTACTAGTGTGTTGAATAATTATAGTGATGGTGGGTATCATAATTATTCTTGATTTTAATGGAATTTCTTCCAACCTTTCATCATTAAGTATTTTGTTTACAGCAACTTCTGGGAGATAATTTTCAGCAAGTCAAGAAAATATCTTTCCATTTATAGAAAATTAAGAGCTCTTTCCTTGTTTAATCAGAAACGAATATTCAGTTTTAACAATATCCTATTAGTAGGTCCATCTTTGAGTCTCTTAAATGAGGATGGCATTCTATTTTTATAGGGCTGTTTTACATATCTCACACACTATTTATCTCTAACATAGATACACTTTATATTTTTCTCCACTTCTACCATACAAATTCAAACATATTAAACCATACTTATCTGAATTGCAGTTCCCATTTTCCACCTTGCCAGAATGGTTCTGACATTTTTTGTTTGCTTACATGGCAGGACCAACAACAGCCAAGGGGAGATTAAAGACAATCTCTCTGTAAACACAGTCATATAATTTCGTGTGTAAATATGAATTCCAGTTTTTATCCAAACAAAGTTTTTGAAATTATGAATTGGATAATATATGTCCTGTCCCACTTTGTCTTCTCCACGCTGCACATCACAACATAACCTCCTTCTCACCTGACAACACCTGCCCCATCTCCTCTGACAACACCTCCTGAGGGGACTGCATAACTTAATAAAACACACACACACACATCCCAAACAATAATTTTGAATTTTACTTTGTTCATCATCCTATCTTTAGCACATCGTGATCCTTGTAGCACAACTATCCAACCTGCTTATTAAGCAAAAACCTTAAAAGTGAAAACTGATACCCTTATTCTTCCTCAGATCTTTGTACCTCCCCATTTCTACTGCAGCCCATCAAGAACCTTGGTGATTTAACACCAAAATGTGTTCTGAACCTAATCACCTATTTCTTCCTGCACTCCTGCTTCCCCCATATGCTCTAAGTCCTCATTCTCCAATGCCTCTCTGTTCCCACACCTCCACCCAGACCCCTGCAATGGACCAATGCTGACCTCTTTGGTGCCTTTTCATCTGGTTTACAGAGCAACAAAGTCATCAATTTGGAATAAGAATCAATTGATGTCTCTAGTGTGCTTAAATTGATGTTTTTATTAAATTGATGTCTCTAGTGCCCTTTTCTTACGGCTTATCCAACCCAGCACAACCTGGTCTCATGTAAATATTCAACTTCACCACTTGCCTCTTTTATTCATTTTCATCATAATTCTCATTTATAAGAAATCATAGTTTTTGGTGTATGCATGTCACCACTTAAAAATTTATTATATTTTATTTTCCGTTCCCTGCTGCCATTATCCTGTCTCACTCTTCTTGACACTCCCCCCACCCCACACAACCCCCTTATATATTACACTCTGCACTGGTATTAGATTTTTTTTTTTTACTTGACATTATATTTTTGAAATCTGCTTCTATTTATACCGAAATTTTGAATTTGTTGCTTTTTCAACTGTATAATATTTTATCATTTGTTATGGCTAATTTCCTAAGAAATGTTCTTCTTGATCAGATCATATTCTTTCCTGAGTCAGGTCCTTATTGTTTGCGTTTCTCACTTCCTGGAAGCTAGCCTGTTCAGAGACACTAATCTGGTCAATAGAAATATAGTCAAGGCACTGATCTCTACCTTTAATTCAATCAGATACATTGTCAGAAAATCATCCTAAGAATGTTAAAAGTATAGTCCAAATGCAAGTACTTTAATGAACGTTGCCAAAATTTCACTTAGATATTACACTAGATATTTCACATTGGATATTGCACTTTTAGTACTTTCTATCATGCACACTTATGTGTATTTCAAGGCTAAGAAATCAAAACCAAGAAATTTATCTTCACTTGGTTTTGCTTACAGAAGTTTTAATGTGGGTGAGTTGTTCTCTCTTTGCATATCCCCAAAGCTGCTGTGCCAGAAAGTGACTTTCCTACTTTGAATGCTTCAAGCCACCAAAGAAATACTATACCAGTTTCCTCAAAGGGCCTCATAGGCACTGGTCCCACTAAGGATTTACAATAATATGCATAATCGTTAGTTTTCCAAAGAGGCTTATATTCCAATAGAATCCTCAAGATATCCCCTCTAGTGTACAATTGATTTGTCTAGTTATAACCCGGCAAAAAAGGGGGCAGATTCTTACTGAATGCATGCAAATTACTACATTACTGTGAAAACCACTTACTTAGTAGATATATTTTGTGAAGTCAGTGAGAACAAGATATGAATCAGTGTTTCATGTCAATTCATACAAGCAGAGTCTACTAAAGTTAGAAGCAGATCAGAAAGAATGTAAATGATGTCCTCATATGCCTCTCAGAGTATGGACAGTAGCACAATAACAATAATATTCCAAAACCAGATAACCAAAATTATATTCTCCCATTATTACTATTATTATTGGTCCACATAGTTATCTATTTTTCAGTAAGATTTGGATTCACAATCAGCTTTCATGACATCTTCTACTTTGAAATTGAAGAAGAATCTTGGAAATCCTCACTCAGACCCTCGAAGGATTCTGAACATCTATAGAAATGATGATGCCAGCTCATACAGAAAAGTCTATATCCACGAGCCCATTCCTTGGAGTATGTAAGATGATGACAAGTACTTTGTTGTGGTCCTTTATGCGGGTCTCTGAGATTGCTCTTTCTCATTTGGAAGAAACAGATGCTACATGTTGATGAAAAGAGAGATGGCTCCAGTTAACTAATTAGAGTAACTAGCAATATCTGAATATAAATTAGTACAATTTCTCTATGGAGAGGAAAAAACAGAAGGTGATAAAAAATAAACAGAATACTAGAAAACACATTTGAGAAATTTTGCTGTGAGGGAGAGCAAAAAGATCTGAAGGTAGGAATGGGAATGCAAGGGTTAAAGAAAGGGGTTTGGATGCTCTCCTGCTTTTTTGATCCTTGGTCACAGCCAGTTTAATAACAGGTGGGAAAGAACTACTTGAAAGGCTTAAACTATATAAGAGATAAGGGATATCCTTTGGGTAAGGTCTATGAAAGAGAGAGAGATACAAGTTCCTGAGCAAAGGGATTAGTCTTTGATAGGAAGAAAAACTCCATTACTTTATCAGGTGAAAAGGAAAATAGGTTTCTATATTTGGTATCATAAAGTGAGAGCCCTTCTGTCTGGCCCATCCATTTTTCTCTATGCAGTGAGAAATGAGGTCATTTTCTGTGAAAAATAGATGAGAAGGTTTAGAACTTTGAGGAGAGTAGGGAAAGCTTGAAATGGTCTGTGTAGCTGTTTGGTAGTGAACTAAAAAGCAGATATTAGAGAGTCAGAGGGGAGTGTGAGAACTCAAGTGAGTTTTATAAGTATGAAATTTTAAATGCAGATAGAATATTCATATATGTCTTCCATAAATAAATAAAAAACAAGCTATGAAAACAAGTAACAACATATTTAAATACATTAGTATCACTTAGAGTAAAACCTTTGACCAAATGGAATGAAATTAGAAATAAATAGAATGATACCCAAAAAGTAAACAAATACTTAAAAATTAAACAATATAGCTTTATATAACATATGAATAAAAGGGGAGT
The DNA here is from genome assembly GCF_020171115.1 of Neogale vison. Lineage (NCBI taxonomy): Eukaryota > Metazoa > Chordata > Mammalia > Carnivora > Mustelidae > Neogale > Neogale vison. The sequence goes on from NC_058093.1 coordinate 133,452,393, forward strand.
CACTTAGTAAATTAGGAATATTTTAATCAAAGGAAAATGAAAACACAGTACATCAAAATTCACAGTATGCAGCTAAAGCTGTGGTTAGAGGGAAACTGGTCCATCAAATGCTTATAATAGGAAGAAAGAAATCTCAAACATTTTAATCTAAATTTTGATCTTAAGATGCTAGGCACATAAGAGAAAATTAACCCAAAGTATAAAGTAGAAAATAGTAAATAAAGTAGAAATCAATTAAACAGAAAAGAGAAATAATAGAATTAATAAACTCAGAAAATGTTTCTATGGATAGATGTATAATTTTGATAAATAACTTGATACTTGATGCAGGATTTTTTTTTTTTTTGAAGTAGGATAATGTCAATATCAGGAAGGAAAGGCCCATCCCTAAACATTGTATAATTATTAAAGTTATAATAAAAGAAAATTATGAAAAGCTGTATGGCAATAAGTTCAACAACTCAGACGACAAGGGGAAATCAAACGTCAAAATTTTTAAACTGACACAAGAAGAAATAGAAACTCTGTATATCTTTATATCTTAAAGAAGTTGAATTTCTAATGAAAACATTTTCCCTGAAAAAATCATAAGGCACAATGACTTCACTGATGAATTATATAAAATATTTTAAAAAGATGGAATATGAAGTGTACACAAATGCATTAAAAGTAAGTAACTGCATCTTTAAGAAACCTTTTCCAAATAGGAACACATTATGAGGTCCTGTGGGTTAGGACTTCAACACACCTTTTAGGAGGGCACAAGTCAACCCATGACAGATAGCTACACTGATTCCATTTGACAGAAAATGTTAAAATATAAAATTTGAAAGATAAAATATAAAGTTTAATCTTTTTGTACGAATGCAGATTACTCAGACAAAACCTCAGTGGAGACATAAAATGAGATGTCAGCAGCTGCTTTGGGCAGGCTCAGTTGCTCTCTACTGGGCAGACTCATGTACTTGTGGTCAGCTGACAGACTGGAGCTTTATGGTCTAGAGTGGCCTTCTGTCCTGTGTGATCCTTGGTCACTAGCCAGCATGCTAGCCAGTCTGGCTGCTTCCAACAGCATTAGGTTACCAAAAGAAGTGAGCATTAGGTTACCAAAAGAAGTGAGTCCTGACGTGCATTTTTCAAGCGTCTGCTTGCATTGCATTTGCTGTTACTCCATTTTCCAAAGCACACAAACAGAACGGAGGCCAGAATCGACCCAAAGGAATAAACAAAGTGGTGAAAACAAATTGGGATTCCGAGGCAGACACACCCTTAGGTGAAAGCCAGAGAATTCCACCCTGAGCAAACCACTACCTGAAGACATGGATTCTAAAAGAACATGGAAATGATGATAGAATGCCACTCCCTTGGTAGTTTACCTTATATGACAAGTTTGATCACTGCCATAAATACTTGTCTTATGGGATGGGAGAGGAACCTTTTCCTGCTGTTCTAAAAAAAATCAAATGGCAGTCTTGTGAACCGTCTATGAAAGAGGGCCCCAGAGCAGGGGACAGTAGATGACCTCAGGAACTGGGGCTGGCATCCACTAAGATAATGAATTTTTCCAGCAACCAGAATGAACTTGGAACTAGATGCTTCCCTTTGTGGAGACTCCAAATGGGCCCACAGCCTTGCTGATGTCTTGGTTGCAGCCCTGTGAGATGGGAAGGAGAGGGCCTCAATACACTATGCCCAGACTCATGACTAAAAGAAACTTAGAACTAATGAACTGTGTTGCTTTATGTCACTAAATGTATGGTGAATTGTTACAAAACAGTAGAAAACTAATACAAGATATTACTAAAAAATATCCATGACAGTTATCAGTCCAATCCTCTATCATTATCTGCACCTCTGTTCTAATGTAAGTCTTTGCTCTCTCTTTCTCGCCTGCATTTCACAAAAGCCGCAGCTTACCATGCAGCCTCTCTAGTGAGGGCTGTTTTCTCTCCCTCATACTCATTATGTTCCACATACATAAGCCCGGGTAAATCTAAAATTTATTACTCCTCTCCTGCACATGCAGCTGGAAAGAAACAAAAAAAATCTTGCTAATTGCGATCATAATTAATTCATGAATATCAATAACAAAAGGGCTCTTAAAGAAGCCCAGCAATACTACGTTTCTGTCATCCACTCACCCCTCCACACTCCTACTCCTTGTACTCCCAGGTCAACTATTTCATGATGTTTCTTTTTTTCCCATCCAAGTACTAACCAGGCCCGACCCTGCTTAGCTTCCGAGATCAGACGAGATCGGGCGCGTTCAGGGTGGTATGGCCGTAGACGATGTTTCTTTTTTTCAAACACCTAATACCCACTCTCCTATCTCCCCTCTCTGTTGATGACCTGTGTCCTACATCACTGAGAAAACAAAGAAATTGAAAATTCTTTTATACGTTCACGTTTCCAGAATCTGTGCATACACACTCTACTTCAGAGAAACAATTAACCCACACAGTACCCCTGTGTGATTCAGAATCTCTCTCAAGCAAAGTTGTTTTTTTTTAAACTAGCCTAACTTTTTTAATGATAGCCATTACAGTAGACATAAAATCTTTGTTTGCATTTTTTGAATTAAATCGTTAAATAAAAATAACAGAAATCCAAAATTTGAATCAGCATTTTAATCTTAATATTTTATTTGGGAATTCAAGTCATTGTGGGTTTTTTTTGTTTGTTTGTTTGTATGTTTGTTTACAAAAAACATTTATGGATGTTGAACTGTCTATATGGTCTTAGAAAAATGTAATAAAAGAGGCTATGAGTCAGGAACACAAAATTAAAATGATTTTTATTTGCTTTTTTCCCAGCCTTACGTTATACTTAGTAGTTACTTTTTATTATTTGCAATAACTTTTTCATGCTACGGTAGAGGGGACATTTGCAAAGGTATCAAGAGCTGTGTGAGTATTTGATATCTCAGAGGCCTGGTCTGAAACCTTTTTGGTGGAAAATTCATTAGCAGTTGCTTAGCAACCAAGGTATTTGGATGTACTAGGAATCACTTGACATGTTTCCGTGGAAAATATTGCCACAGGGAGTAAAAATTTGAGATTCGGGATTTATCTCTGAAATTTGAAAAAGCATTAATTGTTCCCTGCTAGTAAAACACAACATTTGAAAATAATTTTGGAAGGAAGATATTTAAGATTGAGACTTACTGGATATTTACACACACACACAACCAAATGAAACAAGCAGTTGTCAAATAAAAAAAGAAAAACATGTATTTGCTTATGAACATCCTGAATCTATATATAATATCAGTTATTTTTATAGAAAATAATACCTTAAAATTCAAAATATAATAGGGAAGAGTTACTGTTTTAGATAGATGATGGCAGTAATCACATAAAACCAAGGTCCACCAAAGGGGTGGAATCTCTCTGTAGATAATTTCAAAGAAAGAAACTTTGTTTTCAGGAAATACCAGATCTGGAGATACATAGATATAAATATAGATATTTGTTTCTGTTTCTTAGAATAAATAGATATATCTATCTCACTTAAAAACAAATTAATCACCATGGAAAATTAGTTTGAAGAGAACAGGAATATAGAATTAAGGCGCCAACTTGGAAAGAAATGTTGAAAAGATGAAGAGGCTCTTAAAAATTCATAACTTGAGTCCCTTACATAGTTGTGCTAATGAAAAATAGATTCTATTCTAACGGATGCTTTGTCTTTTATGTCTAACTTGTTACAGTATTTGTAGAGTCAGAAGAGAGAGAAAACAAGTAAGTTCAAATTACCTGTTAGGAGAAAAAAATAAGCATCCATTTCTAGCAGGATTATCACTTGATCTCATACTGTAGGTTTATACAGAGTGTGAGAAGAAGTCCAGATAACCTGTCAAAAGAAGAAAAGAATAGAGGTGCTGTGATTTAAAACAGATCATCTCCAGAAAGAGGAAGTCCACTTAAGTACGTAAATGTTAGAAATAGTTGTGGTTGATTGGACCACTACCTAGAGGAAAACATTTAACAGTAGAGGGAATCAGAAGCAGTCATGCAAAAGCATCAATTCTTAGATAGTAAAGGCTAAATAGCAACAAGAAAAGGGAGAAAAGCAATGAAGAAGGCATATCATCCCTCCCCATCCTCTATGAAATGCCTTGAACTAGGAAAATTGAATGTTGCTACACCAATAGAAGAGCATATTCTTGAATGAGGAGTCTTGTGCTACCAATTCCTGTCCATAGCATGAAAACACAAAAATATACACACATGAATAGTCTTTACCTATACAAAGCTACTATGATAAGGAAACAGAAAATGAGAATCAAAACACTTGAGATAGTAAAATTTCCTTTTCCTTCTTACCAAAAAAGAAAACAAATCAGAGAATAAAACTGTAAATAACACAAAAAACTTTAATTGAATATTCTTTAAGAAACTGGAAATATGAAAGAAAGCTTGAATCAGAATTTCCAAATCGAAAATGGAAATGTAAAATGAAAGAGAAAATTTAAATGAGATTAAATTAATTAAGGAAATGTGAAGCAGAATAAACCATTATAATTTAAAAAATGAAGGAAATGTACAAGGCATCCAAGGGAGAATAGAATTAGATGTTATTTAATATGGGAAAATGAAGAAAGTCAGGGAGGGAAAACAGAAAACAAAGAAATAAAAATGAAGAAACTCAAGAATTAATATATTTGATAAGAAAATGGTTAAAATGGAAGACAAATAAAAGGATAGTCTAAGTGGAGTATTCAAAGGAATTGAAATAATTAAACTCTATTAATACTTATAATCAATTAAAATTTTAAATTTAAAATAAAGGGTGTCTGAATCAACATCTTGAGAAGACTGTTGGGAACAATTCTCCAGACTGTCTTGATTTTTTCAAGGATACCTATATAGAGTATAGTATGGAAGTTAGGTATGGTGTCTTTTTACAGAACAGGTCAGATATGCTTACTGCCCATTATACTATATTTTTTCAGGTTCCACTCCATAAGAGGACCCACTGAAACATGCAGTGTCCACCTTGTCTCTTTGTGTCACCCACAGGAGCTGTGGCTGTGGAAAACAGTGTAAAAATGTTGATACTCTACCTACCGCTATTCCTGTGAGTAATGAATTGTCCTTGCTATCCGACCTAGGAATCTTGTCTTCTGCTAGCACCCAAGAAACTGTGGCAGCCTAATTCATTAGCAAATATGAAAATATGGTATCTTAGAACATTTACAGTTCTTGATGTAATAATTATAAAACATTTAGACTTTAAATATGAGGGGGATAATTTCTATATCTTAAAAGGTGAAATGAATTCCAGATATGCAAAGTTGATTTAACATTAGGAAATCTTCTAATAACAAATTATCATATTAAGAAACCTAAGAAAATAAAATATATGACTTTCTCCACAGTACAGAAGAATGTCCTAACACCAGGATTTTTCTTAATGAACTACAGTAGATGAAAGTCCACCAAGATTAGGAACCTTTGACACTATGATTGAACATTTAAGGGGAAGGGTTATTAGGTGATAGAATTAGGCAAGATAAATCAAATAGTAACATAGCATTTTGAAGAGAAAAAAAATAACACCATTACTTTTTGTGGATATATTTACTTTGAAAAAATATTGAGCTGGCAAGATATAAATTAATGTATAAAAGCTAATAATCTTCATATACATAAGCAGTAACCAATTAGAGAAGATAAAGAGAGGAAAAACCCCATTTCCAAAGGCAATAAGGAATGTTAATATTCAGGAATAAATATAAGGAGATATTTTCAAAATCTGTAGAAAGAAAATGTTAAAACACTACTGACAGAAGAAAAAGTAGTGATGAACAACTAGAAACACATAACTGGTTCTTCAACAGGATGGTTCAGCCACATAAATAGGTTAATTTTCCCAAGTTTATTTATAAATTTAATATAATCTCAATAATTTATACAAACCAGATTTACTAGGTAGCAGGAGGTACTGAGAGAGTAATGTGGATCCCAGTCTGCTGTTGTGAAACTTACTAATCTAAACTTCATGTTTTAGATCCTGGTTTGTCCTTTTCCCACTTCAGCACCTTTTCTTCTTGACTGTCTGCCCAGCTGACTTCAGTCCCCAGCACCCAATGCAGAAACAATGATCTAAGATAGACTGTTCAACCTGTTCTCCCAATTGCTTAAGTTCTGATCATTTCATAAAAACCCTGTTGTATATCACATTCTATGATCTCCTTCTCATAATCATGATTCATGATTCTTGCTCACACCCTGATACAACATAATTGTAGAACAATGAAAAGGTTTGCATTTATTAAATGACTAAATAACCAGTTCAAAATTGCTCTCAGTATTTATAAGGTATGCTGATTACTGCAGGATGTGTTTGAAAAATCCACAAGTCATCTTCTCCTTGTGAATTTATAATCTGTAAGCATATACATTTTACAGTGCAGGTGGTAAGATCTTTTTTTTTTTTGTCCACATGACTTAATTTCATTCACATAGCAAATATAAATTTTGTCTAAATTTCATGTGTTTATACTTTAATTGCACCTGATATTTTCCAGTTGCTCTCAAGTAATAATTTCTGAGATAATAAAAGATTATTTATTTCAACATTACTTAACAATCACAGATTTTAGGACAAGAGTTTTTAAAAGAAAACTGAGCAGGAAGATGGAATCTAGGAGGACCCTTGGCTCATCTAGTCCCATGAACACAACTAAGTATGTAGCAAATCATGCTAAATACCCCCAAAATCAATGTGAAGACAGACAGAACAAACTCCACAACTCAAGAGAGAGAAGAGGCCACTTGGAGAAGGTAGGAAAGACACGGTTTAGGGGAGAAACAGATCATGGCTACTGTGGAGTGGAAGGAGCCAAAGTCATGGAGAAGGATGAGAGAGAAAGAGGAACACACAGAGAATACACAAAGAGAATATTCCCACAGGGCCACCAGCTTTGAAAATGAGAAGAGCTTAATTTCATTAGTTCTTGCAACCAGTGGGGTTTCGAGTGTGGAGTTTTAAAGGTCAGCAAGCTTGGCTGGGTCAGAACACAAAGGGTGCTGTGCCACTTCTGGAAAAAATGCAGGCTAACAACCTGAGAACAGACAGCCTGTAAACAGCAATCTAAAGAGCACCTGGGGCACAGGATGGGGAAATTATTTGCTCTTTTGGAAGCATGTTCCTTAGATACACCTCTTTAGTAACAAAGGAGCTGGACAGCACCATTTCCCTCCCCTGCCCCTCAGCATAAAAAAATAGAGTCACCTGTGGGAAGGAGCACAGTGTGTAAACTGGCTGCCTAACTTGCTTAAACTAAGTACCACCACCCTACACTCTTGTGGAATATCCCTTTCCAGTCAGGCCTGACTCAGTCCCAGTGCAGCAGGACACTTCCCCAGAAGACCAGCACAAACCCCAGCCCACACCATGTCTCCTCACCAGAGAGTTTTGCAGGGCTTCAGTTTCAGTGAAGGTGGTGACAGGTCTCAGTTCACAAGCCAACCAGGGCACACTTAGTTACAATTCACCACATTCAGGCCAAAGACCAAATACTGCCCACAGCAAGCCAGGAGAGCTTCTGCAGATGATTTGCCTAAAGGATAAAGCAGTCAGAACACCACAGAAGAACACATATAGCACATACCAGAAACACTCTCTGAAGCACCAGGCCTTCAGCACTACATGTCCTCTTCTTCATTAGGCCACTACTTTCAGAAGCAGGACACATAACTGGCTTTCCTAACTCAGAGAAGAATATATCTCAGATGAAAGAACAAAATAAGACCATAGCCAGAGATCTAAGTGAAACAGATATAAGTAATATCCCTGATGCAGAACTTAAATTAACGATCATAAAGATACTCCCTTGAGAAAAAAGTAGAAGACATCAGTGATATCCTTACCACAAAGATAAAAGAGTTAAAAAATAATCAGAGATGAAGAGTGTGATAAATGAGATTGGAAACATGCTTGATGCAATGGACAGTAGGCTGGAAGTAGCAGAGAAATTGATTAATGACCTAGAAGACAAAGTAATGAAAAGTAATGAAGCTAAACAGAACAGAGAAAGAATAATTGTGCAAAATGAGAATAGATTTGGGGAACTCAATGACTCTATCAAACACAATAACATCTGTACTATAGTAGTCCCAGGAGAAGTGAGAAAAAAGGGGGACACAAAATTTATTTGATGAGATAACAGCTGAAACTTCTCTGATCTGGGGAAGGAAAAAGACTTCCAGATCGAAGAAGCACAGAGAATTTCCCAAAAAAATCAACAAAAGCAGCCAACACCAAGACATATTGTAATTAAATTTACAAAATACAGTGATAAAGAAAAAATATTAAAAGCATCAAGACAAGAAGTCCTTAACTTACAAGTAAAAACTCGTAAGGTAGCTGGAGATTTCTCAACAGAAACTTGGAAGTCAGAAAGGAGTGGCATGATATGTTCAAAGTGCTGAATGGGAAAAATCTGCAGCCAAGAAAACTCTTAACAGCAAGGCTATCCTTCTGATTGGGAGGAAGGATAAAGAGTTTCCTAAACAAAAACTAAAGGAGTTTATGACCACTAAACCAGCTCTGCAAGAAATATTAAAGAGGACTCTTTGACTGGAAAGGAGAGAAAAAAAGTGACAGTATAAAGGCAGGAGACACGAAAGCAGTAAAAATTAAAATTTCTGTAAAAATCATTCAAGAAGCTAGTTCAAAAAAACACATCAAATAGAAGAACACATACCAAAAGTGTAGAGAGGAGAAGAGAAAAGAATGGGTTCAAACTTGAACAAACTTCAACTTAATGTAGATTGCTATTTGCAGAAGAGTTTATATTCAACCTTAGTGGTAACCATACCTCAAAACCCACTAATAAATGTGCGAAGAATAAAGAGAATAGAATCACATATTCACTAAAGAAAATCAGCAAACCATGAAAGAGAGAAAGATAAGAAAGGATTAGAGAAAATCTCCAGAAACCACCACAGAACAAGTAATAAAATGGCAATTAATGCATATCTATCAATCATTACTTTGACTGTAAATGGTAGATGCTCCAATGAAAAGGCATAGGGTATCAGAATGGATTAAAAAAAAATAAGACCTATCTATGTGCTGTCTACAAAAGACTCACTTTAGACCTAACAACGACTGCAGATTAAAAGCGTGGGGCTAGAGAAATATTTATCATGCAAATGGATGTCAAAAAGAAAGCTGGAGTAGCCATACTTATATTGGACAAAATAGACTTCAAAACAAAGACTGTAACAAGAGACAAAGAAGGGCACTATATAATAATAAAGGGGATAATCCAACAAGAAGATATAAAAAATGTAAATATTTATGCACCCAACATAAATTTTGGAGCACCAGAATTATAAAATAATTAATAATAAACATAAAGGAACTAGTCAATAATAATACGATAATAGTAGGGGACTTTAACATTCTACTTACATCAATTGACAGATCATCTAAACAGGAAATAAATAAGGAAACAATGGCTTTGAATGGCACACTGTGTCAGATAGACTGAACAGATATATTCAGAGCATCCCATTCTAAAACAGCAGAATACCTATCCTTTCCAAGTTAATAGAATATTCTCCAGAATAGATCACATAGAAGGTCATAAGACAGACTTCAACAAATACAAAAAGATTAAAGTAAAACCACGCACCTTTTCTGACTCCAGTGCTATAAAACTAGAAGGCAACCACAAGAAAAAATCTGGAAACACAAAACATACATGGAAATTAAAGAACATGCTACTAAACAATGAATGGGTCAACGAGGAAATCAAGGAAAAAAGTTTTTTTTTAAAAAAACAGAAATAAGTGAAAATGAAAACACAATGGTCCCAAACCTTGGGATGCAGCAAAAGTGGTTCTAAGAGGAATGTTTAGAGCAATACAGGCCTACCTCAAGAAACAAGAAAAATCTGAAATACACAACCTTACCTTACACCTAAAGGAGCTAGAAAAAGAACAACAAATGAAGACTAAAACTAGAAGGGAGGAACTAATAAATATTAGTAGTGGAAATAAGTAATATAGAAACAAAACAAGAGATGAATGAAACCAGAGGTTGGTTCTTTGAAAAAATAAAATTGATAAACCTCTAGGCAGACTTATCAAAAAGAAAAGAGAATGGACCTACATTCATAAATAAAATAAAAAACGATTCACGATTAAAACCCATAGCTAATATCATCCTAAATGGGGGAAAAACTGAGAGCTTTTCCTCAGCCATCAGGAATAAGACAGGGATATCCACTCTCACCACTGATGTTCAACATGGTACTGGAAATCCTCGTGTCAGAAATCAGACAACAAAAAGAAATAAAAGGTATTCTAATTGGAAGAATATAAAACTTTCACTATTTGTAGATGACATGATGCTATATATAAGAAACCCAAAAGTCTCCACCAAAAAAACTGCTAGACTTGATAAATGAATTTAGTACAGTTGCAGGATACAAAATCATTGTACAGAAATCTATTGCATTTCTATACACAAATAATGAAACAGCAGAAAGAGAAATTTAGGAATGAATCCCATTTACAATTGCACCGAAACAATAAGACACGTAGGGATAAATTGAACCACAGAGGTGAAAGATCCATACTCTAAAAACTCTATTACACTGATGAGAGAAATCGAAGATAACAAAGAAATGGAAAGACATTCCATGCTCGTGGATTAGAAGAATAAATATTGTTAAAATGTCTATACTACACTACACTAAACAACCTACACATATAACATAATCTCTATCAAAGTACCAACAGCATTTTTCACAGCGTTAGAAAAAACAATCCTGAAATTTGTATGAAACCACAAAGACAGCAAACAGCCAGAGCAACCTTGAAAAAGAAAAGCAAAGCTGGAAGCATCGTAATTCTGGACTCCAAGTTATATTACACAGCTGTAGTGATCAACACACTACAGCACTGGCACAAAAACAGACACATAGATCAAGAGAACAGAATAGAAAACCCAGAAATCAACCCACATTATATGGTCAACTAATCTTCAACAAAGGGGAAAGAATATCCAATAGGAAAAAGAATGTCTCTTTAACAAGTGGTGTTGGGAAAACTGGAGAGCAAAATACAAAAGAATGATACTGGACCACTTCCTTATACCATACACAAAAATAAATTCATGGTGAATTAAAAACCTAACTGTGAGACCAGAACCCTTACAAATTCTAGAAAAGAATACAGGCAGTAACTTCTTTGACATCAGCCACAGTAACTGTTTCTAGATATGTTTCCTAACATAAGAGAAACATAATAAAAAAGAAACTAGCCCGACTACATTAAAATGAAATGCTTCTGTGCAGCAAAGGAAGCGATCAACAAAACTAAAAGACAACCTACAGGATGGGAGAAGATACAGGCAAATGACATTATCTGATAAAGGGTTAGTATCCAAAACCTATAAAGAGATGATCAAACTCAACACCCAAAAAACCAAATAATCCAGTTAAAAATGGGCAGAAAACATGAATAGACATTCTTCCAAAGAAGACATACAGATGGCCAACAGACACATGAAAAGATAATCAAAATCAGTCATCACCGGAAAAATGCAAATGAAAACTGCAGCGATAGGAGAACACTACAACGAACACCTTAATGACAGGAGAGCACTTTTGCTCTGTTGATGGGAATGCAAACTGGTGCAGCAACTCTGGAAAACAGTATAGAGGTTCCTAAAAACTTAAAAATATAACTACTGTAGGTTCCAGTAATCATAGTACTGGGCTTTTACCCAAAGAATACAAAATCACTAATTCAAAGGGATACATGCACCATGATGTTTATAGCAGCATTATCTACAATAGTCAAATTACGGAAATAGCCCACGAGTTCATCAACTGATGAGTGGATAAAGAAGAGGGGATATACATACACAGCATAATACTACTCAGACGTAAAAAGGAATGAAATTTTGCCATTTGCAATGACAGGGCTGGAGCTCGAGCATTATGCTAAGTGCAATAAGTCAGAGAAAGAAATACCATATGATTTCACTTATATGTGGAATTTAAGAAACAGAACAAATGGAAAAAGGAAAAGAAAAAAAAAAGAGAGAGAAAAAAGCAAACCCCAAAACAGACCCTTCACTCTGGAGAACAAACTGAGGGTTACCAGGAGGGAGGTGGGTGGGGGAGGGGTGAACTGGGTGATGGGGGGGCAGGGAGTGTACTTGTTGTGATGTATGAAAAGGCTGAATCGCTCTCCTGTAAACCTGAAAATAAAATTACATTGTACATGAAGTAAAAGGGATTTAGAAAAAACTTAAAAATTTGAGAATGAATTCTTACAGATATATAACACTTATTTTAGTTTTTACTATTTTTTGGGGGGGGACTAATCTTTTCCCAATATGTTACAGTAGATCATTTAAAATTTTATTGTTTAATATCATCCTTAACTAATAATAACTGTGTAGCTATAAATTTATCTATTTTATAAATAATACATATTATATAATAGTAATATAAATATTATATTATAAATATTATAAATAAAAACATGGTTTATAGTTACTGAAATTCAAATAATCCTCCAATTTATATATACTTACTAGTGTGCAATCTTACTACTGTTAAAAGAGAATATCAAAACCTCCTACAAGCCCAACACTTCTCTAAATCATCTGGGGGTCTTACCTTATTTAGCCATCCATATGGCTTCTCAAGAGGACATTGTTACTGGTGCTATTGATGAGGGAGTAGGAGGCTGGCTGAGAACAGAGCAGGGGCTGGTGCCTTGCACCCCCTCTCCACCCACTCCCCTTGGTAGTATGTGTGACATTTCACAGGCACCCCTGACTGCCCCAAGGAAGAGCAAATGGTTATCTTGCAGAGATCACAGTCCTGCAAGGCAGGAGTCTCTCTTGGTTTACAAATGTCCTTGAGATTTACAACAAAGAAGTTACCTTATCAATAGCCCAATTTCCAAAGACACATAACTCAGTTCCTCAAGCCCTAACGTCACCCTCCCCTCCATAAAAAACTGAAGGAGATGGAGGTAGAAGGAAAAGTAAATAAAGTTAAATTTCTTTTAAAACCTAAATCTCACTCACAAGGACGCTTGATAGGAGGAATGTCACATTCCACCAGGAGACTCCCAATTGTCTTTATGTTAATGCCTCATTAGAGGGAAAGTGGCCTTGGCTTGATAGTAACGAGGCCTTCAATATCCTGACAGTCTTCTTTACCCCAATAGCCCTTCTGAACACCCCTTTGTCCTCACCTACCCAACTCCTGTGTATATAACCAGACACTCCTCACAGGCTCGGGGCAGCCGCATCTCTGCCTGCCCACGGGTCCTGTCCCCGTGCTCTAATAAACCACCTTTTTGCACCAGAGACGTCTTAAGAATTCTTTCTTTAGCTGTCGGCTCCGAACCTCACCCCACTGAACCTCAACTAGGTTCGAGAACTTCATCACTATCCTGTTTGAACTGAAGCTTAGAGACATTAGTAAATTGCCCAAGATGAGACAGCTAATACGCTGTAAGTTTGGCATTTGGGTCAAGGTCTGTGATTTTAAAAGCTTTTCTCTTAAGCCCTTCAGTATAAAGCATTCTCAAAAAATACACTCCAATCCCAACACCTGTATACAACTCCTTTGCCTCTCCTTAAATAGTTCCAGTGATGTCTCACTCCTGGCCAATACCAATTGTTAGAAAATACTTTCACATAAAGTGTGTTCTCTGTAACTTCTTCCCGACTTTGCTCTCACCGCCCTCTGAAGCATCACAGAAAATCTACTCTGCTTACACACATGTGAGCGGTCCAAAGGTGGTGGGCGTGCCCCGCTTCACTCTCTCTTCCGTAAAGAATTACCATCATTTCTTCAGATGCTCCTCTCCGGCTCTAATTTCTATAACCCTTGCCATCAAAATCATAGCTGGCACCTCACTCTCAAAGTAAATGGGGCACCTCTTCCAACGAATTAGTAATAAAAATGAAAGTAAACAAAAGCAACAATCATTTAATGTTCACTGGCTGTCTTGTAGGACAGCAACTGCCACTTTTTAAAACGGCATCAGCCTGCTTGTGTACACTACTGCCATTGCTCGGTGTCCTTGCAAGTGGGGCATGGTGTCCCCAGGGCCCAGCTGAGAAACAAGAATCCCAGTAAATACAGATTAACTCACATTAAAAAAACACGACTACACATTAAGTGAATATACTCTTCACAGAAACTTTTTATGAAGGGCTTTTTTATGAAATAAACTCCAATAGAGTTTATTTCCTGTCGTTTGGAAATCTCACAATGGTTTGTGCGTCTAGCCTGGAGCTATCACTTAGCATTTCACTAGTACTGTCTTCATTCAAGTCGGATATTGTCTTTCAATTGCCTGAGGCTGTTACCTTGGGCACCATCACCTTCCATTTGGACCCCGTTAGCTCTAGTTTGTTACAAGTTCTGAGCAACAGTCTCACAATGGATTTCATTACTGTCTTAACTTTTTTTCCTCATAGCTCTGCAAAACAAACTTTTAATCATACCTGATAAATGCAGCAAAGCTTAGGAGTTACACTTATCCAAAGCCTGCATTTATCCTGGGCATCTGGCCAGTTGAGCTTTGTCATGCGTGTGTGATTCATAGACACAGACATGTCGTCGATGAGTCTGACGTGTCACAGTGCCATACTTCAGTGGTGCACACGTCTCTTTCCATGCTTCCCATCCTTCTCCAGCGCCCACACCGTCCTAGGAACTAGTGGCAGTAGAATCCTCCAATTGTTCAACACATTTTTTATTATCACCTTATTCTTGAAATCATATGGATCAAGGGAAACAGAGTCACTCTTACAAAGATACTGGAGGTCTCTTTGTAATACCCTTTGAACTTTATAAGTTTAGAAAGTTCCTTTCAGAAACAGTCTCAGGCAGAATCACGTAATGGCGGTCATCAGAAAGCCTGATGCTCCCACATGCCTCTCAGTCATGCTTCACAAAGTCACACTCTCCACGGCTGCCCAAGAACCCCTACAGAAGGCTTATGCCTGTCACAGTTACTGTTTTAAATTCCAAATGCCCTCTTTAAAATTTTATTTGTTTTTTTTTTCATGACTCTGTTTTTTCCTGAAAACTTTAGTTTTGTTCAAAGCTAATATATTGCTTGAAAAGAATGCTTGAAATAATGATTTTATTTTATAATTTTTATAATTATTTTATTTTATTTTTAAATCATCTTAATTTAAAAAGATTGAAAATTAATGTTGAAGATGTAGTCCTCTGGGAAATAGCAAGGTTTCCCGGGATGACAGGGTCTTGCAACATTCCTCATGCCATTCTCTATGGCTGTTCGATATCTACGTTAGATACACATGATCGGTGTTAGTGTTGTTTTCCCAAATTATTATTGATCACCAGAGTTTAATATTCCATAATTACTATTCCCTATGTATAGAGCAATACACTCACATGTCCTCTTATTTTAAGAGGAACTCAATCACTCACTTGAAGAGGGTAGTGTGTATGTGTGTCTATTAATTTAAATATCTCTTCTTTACGCCTTTCTGCTTGCACAGGAGAATTTGAGGATTAAAGACTCTGCTGCCAAGTTGTATCCATCCATGTGAGGAGCAGTGGTCAGATTTTATAATGATGTTCTTTGCCTCTAATTGCTTGTTGTTCCGTACACTAATCACCCTCTGCCCGAGGACATTTTTCATGAACTCCCTTGGTGTACTCTTTTCTTAGCCTTAGCTTTAGTTCATGGCCTCTTATTTTTCAGTCCATTACCTCCTCGATAATTTGTGGCTTGCCACTTTATATGTCCTTCAAAATTCTAGTCAACTCAAATAACATTTTACTTATTTTATATTGGCTTGTTTTAAGGTTCTCTTATTTTCTTCGAGTAGTTCTTGTCTATAGATAAGGAATTAAATTTCATTTTTTATTCTCTTTCATGACATATGTTTAAGAGCCTGTATAATGCCACGATTAGGTACTAGTTCTCTGTCTGAGATGCATTCAGTAGGGAGGTGAACAAGAATTAAATACCACCAATGAAATAAGCTAAGTGATTTCTAGTGAACAAAGCCTTACACCTTCTTAAATCTTTGTTTTGTTTTGTTTTAGGTGGTTGGAAACTAGAACTGTGGTAAAGACACACAACTGAATCAAAGCTGAATATGTGAATTTCTTTTAGAATTTCCTTGCCTATTAGATCTTGGCAAAACATATAAAAAGTAAAAACTAGACAAGTTCAGAGAGTCATACAATGAAATTCCTTCAATTAATTAATCACCAGATGACCCAAGTTATGTCTTAAGGTTAAAACAAGAAACTGGGTGTTGGCATATAGGTAATACACACACAAGAGAAACTACTTAGCTTAAACAAGTTTTACTTATTTTCTTCAAGAGACAGAATGGCAACTGTGAGCAAATGAGCTGGTAAGGAGAGTGGAAGTTCCAGGCTACCCATTAAGGGATCCACTAGGAATCAGCCACTGGGAATCAGCCACTGGGAATCAGCCACTGGGAATCAGCCACTAGGAATCAGCCACTGGGAATCAGCCGATCTCTCACTCGCGCTCAGCGCCTCTCATTCTTGGCTCTCTTGTTCATTGGTCTCCACTTACGAGTGCTTTCACTTCAATACGTAGAAGGGACTGGAATCCATAGGATCACCCTGTAGTGATCTGCAAAAAGCTCAGCACACTTGGGAAAGATGCACAGAGTCGGTGCTTGATGCTTTCTGGCAGGCCAGACCTTTCCACCAGTTGAGGAAACTGAATATCCTTGGTAGGCTTCAATGTCTATGGGTTCAAAGTTGCATCAACCATATTCTGATGATACACATACATAGATATACATGCACACGTGTGTATTGTTTTCAGTTCACACCATTACTTATGAATACACTCTGGAATTTTTCAGTACTGTCCAAACTTATTAACAACTAATTTATAGTGTTATTTAACTCTACTAGGCAAAGAAGTCATATGCTTGAGGGAAAAATAAAGGTTTATAGCTATACTCTAAGAAAACATGTTTATAAGAAAGGAACACTTTGTAGTGGGAAAACTTGTTTGCTGCTTTCAAGTATAGAAAACATGTTAAAATTCACCCTCATTCAAACGTAGGAAGAGACACCCTTCACAAATTTCACTGCACAAACACAATATATGTTACTTGTTGAATATTGGTAATAAAAATTTTTAAAGGGTCAATTCTAAAAAGATAAATTAACCAAGCATTTTAGAACTGCCATTTGAAAACATGTTTCTGCTGTTTTCTGGTGGATTAAAATATCTTTATAAAAATGTTTTCAAAAAAAAAATGTTTGTTTTCATAACCTACGGTCTCTAACTACAAACAAATGTCTATGACACTTAGGAATTTTTTTAACCTGGAATAGACAATTTTTTAGATAAAAAAATATTTCTTTAAATTATCAGCATCCAAATGATTTTCATTTGAAGATATCAAGCTACTTGTGGCTTCCAGTGGAGGAAGGTAGGGAAAAGAAAAAGCTGAAAAGCATTAAAAAAGGGCTTTCAGTAAAACTGAATGGGAAGGCAGATCAAATTTCAAAGAGAAGCCTCCTAAAATTGGAAGTTTCTCATTTGAATTCCAACATTCTTCTCAGTAAAATGTTGTAATTACACTCTGATTTCCCCTCCCCCATCTCATAATTATCCTCTTATAGTTTAGATATTTTTAATGGTGAGTAGGTATCTCAGTTTTACATTTATGGAAAGAAAAATAGAAAGAAATTGCATTTGCCTCACATCCAAAAATACAATATAAATAAAAAATCCTTTTTGGGGGGTGCCTGTGTGGCTCAGTGGGTTAAAGCCTCTGCCTTTAGCTCAGGTCATGATCCCAGGGTCCTGGGATCAAGCCCCACATCAGGCTCTCTGCTTAGCGGGGAGGCTGCTTCCCTCTCTCTCTGCCTGCCCCTCTGCTTACTTGTGATCTCTCTCTCTGTCAAATAAAAGTAAAATCTTAAAAATATCCTTTTTTGATGTGCAATAAAATGTTATGAGTAAAGATCATAAATAAAGTTTAATTTTCAGCTAAAACCAGTATCAATGATTGACTCTTTATAAAAGAACTATTCCCTAAGTCAGAAAATAATTAGGTACAGAATAAAAAATAATGAGAAGGATATATATTTCGGGAGGCCATGTCATGTCAGACCCCAAATAACCCAAAATAAAATTGGTCCTTATAAGAATCAACAGTTATATTTCAAAAGGAACTCTATTATATAAAAGGAAGTATAACCAAGTTTTCTTTATGAAGGTGAAGTAAAATAGAAATGCCTCGATGTTAATCCATAGTTTAAAGATGACTAAATGGAGGCAGAACAAAGGCTAAGTAAAAATTTTATGAAAGTCTCTAGTTGGGCTAATTACCTGCTGTATGTTCCATGCCTTCTAAAAACACTTTTGCTATAGAATTGTGAAGTTTAGAAAATGTTTTGATGTGATACAAAATCCTGGTCATTTGTGTGATAGTGAAAATTGCCAGAGAGTAGGTTACCTTTTTCATTTCAAATAAACTTGAGCACTAATAAACTGCCCCAGAAGTGACTTTGAAAATCTTCCTTTAGATGTGACACACTTCATTTCAGCTCACAGGCTGTTAACCTGAGGAGGTCAAAGTAGAAAGCCCTCCATGCGGAGACAGGAGCATCATCTTCCTGACGGCAAGGCAATCCAGCATGTTATGTCTTGTTCCTTCTTGATTTCATTCAATTTGCCACACCTAGCATCCGTGCTTTCTCATGATGTGCAGAAAAGGTCATTTTTTGAGAATTTCTAAACTTAAAAATATCTTTGTCCTGTTCTGATAGATCAACAATGAATTGGGTATGTAATGTGAAAGTGAAATAATTTTCATCCAAATATGAATGAATCATTTCGAAGGCCTCATGTTTTCACTGGTATTATTAATTAGTACCAAATGATCTATAACTTTTTGCGATGGCTATATTTTAACTTAAGAGCCTTTAAGCTTTACTCCTCCTCATCTCAGATCTGTTGCAATTTTAAAATACTGTGTTTTCTTATGGATCTGTCTTTGATCTTTGTTTAGGGTATAGGCTTGACCGTTCGTTGGAGGATCCCAAATGTCAGTCACTGGTAGGTGCTTTCTCTCAGGTTGGTGATTTCCATGGAGAGAATACTCCAATCTTCTGCCAGGGTTTTTGGAGCTAAAGGAGGCTTTGAGGGTAGAAAGGCTCATCCATCATTCAGTGTGTTGACTTTAACTTTACAACCCAGATATCTGTTTTTAGTATTTCATCTCTACCTGGTCTTCCGGTGTGAGCTTTGAGTTTCACGGCTTTCATCTTTCTACAAAATAATCCTGCAACTTTTCAGTAGGGTTAAAATGCTACGGTTGCATGACATAGTATTTACTGTGTGTGTATGTGGAGTGGGGGAGAAGAAACTTATTAGTGATTTTATATGTCCTTTTCTCGTTTCCTATAAAGACTTTCAACCGACCCTTTGATTTCAGCCTCATCATATTCCACAGGTCATAACTTTTGATTTTGTCTTACTTCTAAGTCTGTGACTGGATGCAATCATACATTGCAATCAGTATTGGAGTTTTGAAACATTGGGAATAAATAAACACTAGAATTTGGAGAAACTCAAAAGCCATCTCTTTTCTTTAGATGGTAGTAAGATATAGTCTAGTAGAAGAGATAACATGTAACCAAGAAATAAAATGGGATAATCTATGAGGGAAAAAGTACTGATAACAAGAAATTTAGAAGATAATCACAAGGAATAATCTTCAGGTGGCTGAGAAAAGTTGTATCGGTATCCAGAAGAAAATCCATTTTGACCTATGCAAAGAATCCTACTAGTAATAGAAAATCACTCTTTATTGTCAAGAATTGCTTCCTCTTCCCATTTCTTTGTGTCATCCTCAATTTCTTTCATCAGTGTTTTACAGTTTTCAGAGTATTAGTTTTTCAACTCTTTGGTTAGGAAGATTTCACTCATAGGTGGAATTTAAGGGGAAAAAAATGAGCAAAGGAAAAAAAAAAGAGAGAGAGAGAAAGATAAACCAAGAAACAGAGTCTTAACAATAGAGAACAAACTGATGGTTACCAGAGGGGAGATGGGGAGGCGGTTAAAATAGGTGATGGGGATTATGGAGGACATTTGCTGTGAGGATCTCAGAAATTATTGAATCACTGTATTGTCCACCTGAAACTTTAAAAATTAAAAAAAAGAATTGAGCTTTCTCATTCTCAATGAGTTGCAGAAAAAAGTACATAACACTAAACAAAACAAACAAAACACAAATAAACAGCCTCTGTCCTGACCTGAACACTGAACAAACACTGAAGACTAAAACAAAATTTCCAAAACTGGTGAGAAAGTTTTATTGCAGATCTGTCCTTCGGATCTCCTTTCAGGTATTTCTGCTCTCAGGTTACGCACATGTTACCTACGGTTTAACCCGATTTGGTCACACCATACCCATTATTCACTTTAAACATTGATATGCAATGTTCTATCTTTCAATTAGAATGAATGTTCGTTGTACCGCATGTAGATTTGATTCACATACAGGAAATACATTAGATAGAAAATCAAATTTAGAAAGGAGAAGCGAGTTGAGGGAAATCGGAGGGAGAGAGGAACCATGAGAGACTATGGACTCTGAAAAACAATCTGAGGGTTTTGAAGGGGCGGGGGATGGGAAGTTGGGTGAGCCTGGTGGTGGTGGGTATTATGAAGGGCACGTTTTGCATGGGGCACTGGGTGTGGTGCATAAACAACGAATTCTGGTACACTGAAAAGAAATTTAAAAAAATTTAAAAATTTTAAAAAAAGGAAAAAAAAAAGAAATGGGACTCCTAACAACAAAACTTTTATTTGTGTCAGTTATGTTGAATGTGAAGACAAGGAATTCTCTGCCTCGCTTTTCTCATCTGCTGATTGCTTTTTGTTTTGTGGTTTATTTCCCATTCAACAGTATATTTCACCTTCAGCTCCTACAGCCATGTCCTGTAAGTTTTCATATAGGATAAGAAAGCTGAAGTTTTCTTCGGTTTCACATAATTATTAGTAAGTTTCAGTAACAAATTCTTATTCATAAGAATGAAAGGAAAATAAGAATACATTGCAAATCATCTTCAGAAGACTCATCATCCCCTTTCCAATTTTCATTTTCTGCTCCAAGTACTTCCAAATATCCCCATCTCATGAATTCTCAGTCTCAAAATTTATTGTATGCTTCTGCTAAGTGGTGTCGTATAAATTATATGGAATTGCTGGTACTGCAGGATGGAGGAAACATTTCATCCCCCAGGAGAATAAAACCCTGACCACACTTTCATAAACACAGTGCAAGGTTTACTCTTGGAACAACTTGTTTCTAGTGATTTCTGTGCCACTGGAATCCCAAATACTGCTCCAGTTTTCAAGTGTGAAATATTTTTGCACTCTGTTGATGCTCTGTACCACTCGGGTCATTGGCTGTGTATTCTTCTAAAGCAGTTCTGAAGCTCTCCAGTTACATAGTAAACGAGAACTGTATTATGACCTAAACGAGTCAGGGTGGAATATTTCTTCATTTTCCAAACCAAGTGATCTCGCCAGCTTCCAGACTGTCCCTATGAGTCATTCTTTGAACAGACACACAGAGGAGTGGCTCTGCATCAGCTAGTAACCCTAAGAGCCCAGTCAGGTCTCAATATCCAGAACTGGCTATGGACTTTCTGTTCTGAAATACAGTTTGTGGAGTTAAAAAAAAATTATTTTAAGTAGACTGGTGAGCAATAACAATAGAGTAAGCAAGGCTTATGTGTAATCCAAGGGTAGCAATGAATAAGGACAGCAATAGCAGAATGATAAATTATTATGAAATCCACAAAAGTCCTCTTTAGCACATTTTAATGTAACAACACAAGTTAAATATTATTTCTAAAGCATCATTCCTATATTTATGACAACAAAACAAAACTAGATATGTAAGAAAAGGCAATTCCTATACTATATACGAGTTGGCATTGGGCATGAAAAAGAGGTCTTAGAGGAACTAAGGTGCATTTAGAAAAAAAAATGTTGACAATTTTAGACTCTTTAGATTGTCTTTGCCCACAGACTCACCATAGGGAAAAAAATCATACAGATTTTTTTATTTGAGTCCACAGTAGGTGAATTTGTATCGACGATAGCCTGACAGATGTCTGAGGAACAAAAATTCCTGTTTAGATGGAACTGGTGTAAGGAAATGGAAATGCAGTTGGATCAAATTGATTTTCCCCTGTAACATACTACACAGACTTTATCTCACTTAAAAAATAGACACGTTGCAGATAGCTCACAGAATGTTTGAGCTCTATCTTTACTAATTTAGGAACCCTATTTGGTAAATAAGAGGACCATCTGGAAGATCAGGCTAAATCAATAAAGATCGACCTTCCTGCATAAACCCTACTGGAAGTTTGAAGATCATTTGCCGCCTTGGAAGGATAGTAAACTGTGCAGAAGGAAAAATGCAGACTGGCCTAAGTGGTTTGTTTAGTTAAGAGAAAAGCTTGATTAGGTTTCTCTACAGTATAATTAATATAGAGAGCAGTAAATGAGACCTAGTGAATAATATCTCACAGGCAGTGGGATTTTCTAAGAAAAGTTATTAAGCATGCTCTCAATAACAGAGTAGCCCTCCAGAAACTCATATCATTTTTAAGTATTATTAAAAGTATATCTGGATATATTTTAAATAACTATTATATGGCATAAATATTGATTTTTTTAAAAAAATCTGATTTCTGTTAGCATTTTCAATGATCTAATTTGGTAGCATTCATTAAAGCATGCATGATTTTGCAATTAAAATAGCTGTAAATTTTACTGGCTTTTGGTTAAACTAAGTCCATTTAGAAGAGAGTGTGTTACACTGCCTTCCTACATAAGTCTTAGAAGAATCGATACAAGATGTAAATAACATCATCCAAAAAGATTTTGTCAGTACAATTACCTGGAGTTCAGAATCCCGCCTAACTAAAATTAATATTGTATCTATATAAAATCTACACCGTATCATATATTTTAAGACTTTTGATTGGTAAGAGTATAGAGCGTATAGAGAGTATGAATTAATTCTTTTGTGTTACTTAGTAAAATAATGAGTATAACTCAAAAATGTAGTGTGCAAAATTCAGTATGTAAAGGAAAAAAATCAGTTTTACTTAAATGATTTCCTAAGCCTTCTCCTACATTCTTGCTCCCCAAATTAAATCTGACCTGAAATTCAAAATGCAGTTAATTAAATGTTATATATATTTAAATTCACAAGTCACAATATGGTATCTTATATCAAATTTTCACAGGCTCAGTCATTAACCATCTGCCTTCATGCTCAGGTCATGATCCCAGGGTCTGGGATCAAGCACCACATGGAACCTCACATCCAGCTCCCTGCTCAGCAGGAGGCCTGCTTCTTCCTCTCCCACTCCCCTAGCCTAAGTTCCCTCTCTTACTGTCCCTCTTTCTCTCTGTCAAATAAATAAATAAAATCTTAACAAAAAAACAAAACTTCCAAACATGGAAAATTTTTGTAAAAATATTGTAATGTTTCCCCAAATATAATGAATTTGATTTTCCTGCATTTAACCTCAGAAAAATCTCTCAGAGTATGTTCACATGCAGTGTGTATATAGATCTCCAGATAAAGACAGCAGCAATTTAATGTAACTCAACAAAGTAATATAGGAGTGTTCTTTCAACAAAATATAGACAGATATGTATAACGCCCACCAGCACACTAATAACAATACACTGAATGACAAAAAAAAGTGGTGTTTTCAGTTTAATTCACAAAATAAAATAATTTCCTTTTGATTTTAACATTGAAATCAACTTATAATTTTCGATTAATCTTATTTAAACACTAGTTATTTAAAAATGCTATTATTTTTATAAAATCTTTCTTTTTTAAGTTTTACCATTCCATATATTCCTTAGCCTAATACATGTGACCTTTCTTTCTCTTGTGTGTTTTTTTTTTTTTTTCCAGATTCCCAGACTGGTTTTGTTTATTTCTTGTTGTCACCCACCAGATGCTTTTATCCTAGTGGTGGCTCTTAAATGAAATTTTAATAACATAGATATACTAAACTTTATATATACAAAAGTATGGGGGTTTTTTACATCATATGATCAAATTTTCTCCCTCTTGGGATCAAAATTTTCCCCATAAGGGAGGTCTTTTAATGCTTTTAAATGCTTTTATCCTAGTGGTGGCTCTTAAATGAAATTTTAATAACATAGATATACTAAACTTTATATATACAAAAGTATGGGGGTTTTTTACATCATATGATCAAATTTTCTCCCTCTTGGGATCAAAATTTTCCCCATAAGGGAGGTCTGTCTTAAGAGAACTGGAACATCCCCATTGAAACCATAGCTCATGCTGAGGAAGAGAATATGCCATGTTGCCAGAGTCCAGTCTGGGCTGCCCACTGGGGTCTTCTGATCAATAACACATTCCCAGGTCTGCAGCTCCTCTGACACAGGATCATGTGACCTTTTTATTCCTGATTTTACTGTTAGGCTTTCAAGGATTTTAAAAAGTTAATTAAAAACTAAGCCAATATCTACACAAATTGTTGTTTCTTTTAAAAATTTTACTTTCAGAAAATCGAGTTACTTATGTGAGAAAATACAGATTGAGCAAGCTGCTACTGAAAATGAAAGAATATTGTCACCGATGCTTAATATTTTACATGAACCAGGAATTATAATAACTCTTCCTTTAGTCATGACATATCAGAGTAATTATATAAGATGATATCATGTTCCACTTCTGTTTTATACCTATTTGAAATAGTATCTGTGCATATGGCTAAAGGAAAAATAACATGTAATGAAATTATATGATAGGGGTAGAATTTGGAAAAATACTCAACAAGATTACACTCCAGACTATTTGTATATTCACCTGTCTATGTACCTATCTTCCTCCTCCTTCTCCTCTGCATCCATCATTCCATCCAGGTAAGCACGTGTGTGTTTTAAGATTTTATTTACTTTAAAGAAAGAGAGAGAGCAAGGGGAGAAGCAGAGGGAGAGGGACAAGCAAACTCTGCGCTGAGCACAGAGTCTGATGTGGAGCTCGATCCCACAACCCTGAGATTGTGACCTAAGCCAAAACCAAGAGTCAGATGGTCAATTGACTTAGCCCCCCAGGCACCCCTGTGTGTGTGTTTGTGTGTGTTTCTGTGTGCAAAACATGACAATGTGTTTATCAAGATTTCCATTGGAAGGGAAGCAGAACATACTTATGTCCCTTAGATAACCTTTATATCTTATTACCTGCCTCACAGCTTACTCATTACATTTTTTGAGCAGAATTTTTCAAAAGAAAAACAATTCATAAGAACATAAATTTGGGCTTTGTACCTATAAAGTGAGCATTTGAATTCATGACTTAAGAAACAGAAATTAAGAGCTATTAGAGGGACTGGAATCAGTATCAACTATATAATGAAGAATTCCTTTAAGATGCTATAAATCACATCAAAATAAAGATAAACCATTTAAATAGTGATGGTTTTGTTTAGTACAAATAGAGTAACTTGTACTGTATTAGTATAAAGCAGTTTAAACAGCTTTGTGAATAGCAAGTTGCATATTGGGTAAATTATAGAAAGTAGGGTGTTTTAGGTGTGTATCGTCGTTGTTTGAAGTTGATACTAACACACATTAGCATCACAAATTTTAATACTTCAAATTCTCTCTTTTTTTGAATTGTCTCAGCTATATGTTCCATCAAAAAATTAAAATTAAAATAGGAAAATTTATACTTGTTTACATGCTAACTGCTAAATAACAAATCATTTCCAAGGACCAGTAGAAAAAATGAAAAGTAAGCATAGGTTAAGTTTACCAGATAGATAAAAATGTCTTCTCTCTTCTTTTAATAATCTATTATTTCTCTGATTTCTAGATAGAAATGCAAAAATGATCATAGTTCAGCAACAATTATGTAATGTTTAATATGATGGATTACTATGTGCAAAATAGTTATCTTAACCTATGTATTATTTGTGGATTAATACACTTTCTTTGATAAACGTTATGGAAAAATAACTTGGTAGATATGCATGCATAGGTTTGTTTAATTTTCTTGTATTGCCCTTTTCTGTGTATTTTTTAATCTTTCTAATTTTAGGTTTTGAGACCTTTTATTTTATAGTTATATTGTGATCTGGGTACTAATTTTAGAAGTCCTTCAAGAAAGTAAATTAAAATAATGTAACTATATTAAAGAAATTTAATGAGTACTTACTAGATCACAGTAAAACTGAGTCTTATATAGTATTGATTTATCATTGTAATATTTTTGATTCATCATTTTAGCTGGTATCATCAAGTAAATAACTGCTAAATATTCTTATAATTGGTTTATTTGATACTAATTTAAAAAAAATCATAAAAGAGTCATTTAAATCCCAAGGTGCAAGAATTATGTGACTGCTGTTTATCTACACAGAGTGGGAAAATGATCATCCATGCTTTATGCTAAGTCTTTATTGCCTTTGATTTTCTTAATTCCAGTAACCGAACTTCAGTACATATTTTCTGGCATAGGTTTTAGTTGGTTTCCAAAAACGCATGTACATGAAATAGTACATGAAATATTTTTGTACATGAAATATCTTTATTTAGCACACGAAGTATTTTTGATGTATAGAATATTGTTGAAAAAAATGCATTATAGTTTTGAATTTTGAATTATTATTTCCTCATATTGGTTCCTGGGGACAAAACTAACTGTTTAAATGATAGCTTCAATAACCAAATTTGTTATCAAATATTTTGGAATGCCAGCATCCAAACATTAGAACACCCAAAAATATTTTTATAAAAATTGTGTTTTAATGCTAAGTTCCTTGGTAATCACGTAATCTAAGAAATAACGTAGGATTTTAACCACACAAAAAAATTGACCTACTTTTACTAAAAGGAGAATGCAGTCATTTTGCCAATTGTATTCCCTTAAAACAGAGGGAGGTTAAAGCGGTGACCTTCAAACTTTGGTATCCATTGGAATTTATCAAGAGACGTCTAAGCATCTGCATTTTCCTAACAACAAAAATACAAGAAAATCCAGAGAAGTTGTCGTTACTACTTCTGGGGAAAGTGGAAAAATGCTATCTTGACAAGTGATTAGCTGGGAAGGCCATTTAGAACAAGCCTGGTATGTTGCTGGAGTGGTGCGCAGCCTGATTCCCTGGATGCGGAGCTGCTGAACGGCACTGGAAAGGCTCCACCAGAGCCCACCACACTGGAGGCTAGGCTGAGTCTTTAGGGGAACTTAATACCTCAAACTGTGGAAATCTGGAAGTTAGAGAGGCTGGGATGTGTTTGGGTTCTTTCAATCTAGAAATTTTTATTAACAGGAAAGTAAAATATTATTTAATCAAGTCTAGGGTGTATTGTGAGGAGAATATATAAACATGATGCCTTCTACGATTTTGATAGCTATTTGTGAAGGGAGAGTGGGGCTTTCAGTAAAATATAAAAGTGTAAATACAAAATGGGCAGAAAACTCTAACACGCTTCTAACAGTTTTGTGTGTTTAAAGATGAGAAATATATTCTTTCAATGTTTTCGAATAAATTGTTATGACTAATAATAAATAAATGGATAAAAATTTCAAGAAATATGAAATTACTGTGATTGACATGAAAATTATAGTAATCAGTATACCAGTCTTTTATACTTACTAAAAAAGAAAAGGTTATTTAAGAAAAAAAAAATCACATTTCATGCTGTCCTTGTAAAATTCTTTAATATCCCTTGAAACTAACTTTAGGTACATAATGAGCAAATATATTTACAATAAAAGACATTTTGAAGTACCTTACTAAACCATTGCTTTTAAGAGGGATGGGGTTTTTGTTTCTAAAATCTTTCATAAAAATAAAAGCCCTATCAAACTGTCCTTATTTTTAAGATCTACACTGTACATTATAGAGAGTGGATAATCAATAGCTGTCACTTATGAATTCATTTCTTTATCTTGGCCTTGTTACTATTTTATAATCCAAATATGATTTTACTAAATGAAAAAAGAAAACTGAGTATTTAAAACAGAGAAAATATTACATATTCCCATAATAGAAAATAAAACAAGATATATTATTTTCAGAAGTAAGGAATTTTAGAAATATTATGTTGTGTTATTTTAATATGAAAATCTTATAAATAAATCACTCGCTTCTAACATCAGAAGCTATCTTGCTGTGTTCCCTTTCAGTATTTTTCTATACTCTTATTTTCATGTTAATTCTATATTACATGTATGTTTACTTTATTTCATAAACATTTTCCTACAACATTAACATTGCCCATAAACATTATAATGCCTACATAGTATTTCTTGTGGTGCATATGATCTGGTCTGCAGCCCCATCAATTGCTGTGTTGTTTTGGCAGAATATTTGATCAAATGCCTTTAATTCATTCTCTTATAGAGAATTCAATTTATTTTCTTTTCAAAGTTCCTGTCATATATAAGGGTATAATCAATGTATTTTGATCATTTGTCACATCCTTTCATACCTGTTGTGCTGCAAATGGAATTGCTGGTGACCACTCTAAAAGTTCGCAATACATACTGCCAAGTTTCCTTCCACAAGGTAGCAATCTAGAATATTCCTTTTAGAATGTAAATACCTGCCAGTACCATACTATCTTGATGCTTACAGCTTCATAATAGAGCTTGAAGTACAGCATTGTGTTGCCACTAGCTTTGGTTTTCTTTTTCAAACATTCCTCTGGCTATTTGGGATCTTTTCTGGTTCCACACAAATTTTAGGGTTATTTGTTCCACCTCTGTGAAAAATGCTGATGGTATTTTGCTAGGGATTGCATTGAATGTGTAGACTGATTAGGCAGCAGAGAACAAACTTTGGAAAGAGCGGAGATGTCCACTGACAGATGAATGGATAAACTATTTTGTTTTTTGCTGCTTGTATAAAACACTTAGAGATATTTATGGGAAAAAACTAGTGCTGACATTCAGTGAAAAAAATTTCCCCATGATATTGCATGTCTAATGTACCCTAGCCTTATCTTTTCCATGGACATCTATCCTATGTAATAATTTAAAAATAATATTAAATAGCTAGTGTTAAAATAACTATGGAGTTATATAAGAATGGATACCATAAACATCCATCTACTTATTTATTCAGGAATGAATTTTTGGTCATTAAGCTCCATCCATAGATCAAGGTTCTGAATCACTTGCTGAGATTACACCATTATGAATAATAAAGTAGGAGAAAGCATAGGTTTTTTTTAAAGATATCCACAAATTTAGGTAATCAGGAAAAGAAGATAAAAGTGTTAATGAATATCTCAAAGGGAAATTTCAGAAAGCAATAGACACTCACTGGAAGGACCTAAGGTAGATGAAAATGAGGACAGGTCCCATCAAGGGAGATTTATGATGAGATATGGAATTGAATAGAATTGAGACAAATGCGGAAAAAAAAAAAAAGATTCTCAAGGAGAAGAAACAGCATGCTTAAAAATTTGGAGAAGGATGAGAAAGTTTTTCTTATTTAACAAACAAAAAGGAAGTCAAGGTAGATGATAAAATATTGGTAAGATAAGTTACTTTCTATACTAGAAAGGAAGGCAAAGAATAAAAATAATTCTGCAGCTTTGATGGTGGGATGAGAGTGTTTGTCTTCTAAAATTATTTGTAAAAATACACAATAAATACATATAATAAAATTTTACATAGTATAGAAATATATAGAAATAACACACACATAGAACAAAATTAAAATATGTAATATAATACCTTTCAAAGTTAGAACTTTGCCTTCATGTTAATTACTTAAATTACTCAATTTGGAGAATATAGAGAACTCATTTGATTTGTATGTATCAGTGAAAAATATTACTTTTCAGATGTTTCAGAAGAATCTGGTGTAGATATCAGGGGAAACTCAGCTTCTCTTTGACAAATCCCAAATTAACTATTAGTTTTTAATTATATTTTAAAGGGAATAAAAGAAAGGTTCAGAATTTCAAGTAGCACATATCAGCCTGAGGGAATTTTTAATAGAGTCTGTGTTTTTCTACCCTTGCTAATATAAGTAACAACTAAATAATATTAGGTACAAAAATAAACAAGTAAAATGACCATCCTGTACTGATTGCACATCTTTTGAAACTCTTCAAAAGATCTGGAAACTCCCATTCTTCCCTCAGCTACCTCCTCCCAACTGTTGAATGGTAGACAAAAATGATTTGCCAATTTCCAGCCGTTGGAACAGAGTCCAGTCACCACTTCTCTCCTCACATGGATCTCTTATTTCTAAGAAGATTAATATTTTCCAACCTTTCCTTTCTTATTTGGGGCACTGAAAGAATGCCTTTATGATTTTTTTCCATAAGTATTTCAACACAGTAACCATACAAAAATTCTCAGGAGAAAGCATTTCAGGCCTTCCTTTTTTTCCTTCTTATTATGATAGAAAATTTCTCAAGAAATTAGGGTATGATTGGTCTTGATGCACCATGGTTTTCTTGTGACAATGTACCCATTCCATATGTTCACAGATGATGAAATTATTGACATGTGGAAATGGCCAAAAGTGAACATGACATTTAACAGTTTTTTCTCTCACTATTTTTGTTTATAGACACTGAAGCCCCACTCTGATAATATAGCAACTTAAGTTTGCCTTCGTCTTCTTAGCTATGTGATACTTCATTAATATCTTTAAAGAGTCAGTAAGAAAAAGTAGATTAAAGCTTCAGCATTCAGGCCAAAAATGATGGTAACATGGCCTCTGAAGCCCACATATGTGAAAAAAAATACAGAATATATTAACTATTTAAAACGTTGATGATATTTTCACTGGGAAACTTGCATTCTGTCTTTTTTCCTACTAGATGAGACTACATTTATGAGCAGGAATAAAACTTTTATTGTGAAGCAAACACATATTTTACTTGAAGTGAATTCATTTCATAACTAAGTTTAATAGAAATGACATTAAAAAGTATATTAGTATAGTATAGTATAATATAAAGCAGATATCCAGAAACAGAAGAAAAAAATACATACCAATACTGATAGATAGAAAGAAAAAAAGAGCAAAGAAGGAGGGAGGGAGGGAAGGAGGGAGGGAAGGAGGGAGGGAGGGAGAGAGGAAGGAAGAAAGAAAGGAAGGAAGGAGAAAAGGGAAAATCCACTGAGGCAAATTCTTGATTAAACTTTCCTTTTATGTATACAATTTCCTTTATAAAAGAATGAGAAACAAAGACCTGAAACACTGTGGCATGTGAATTATGGTCAGCACTCAGTCAGGCCTTAGAAGGAAGAAGGCTTTTGGAGCAGCTGCAGGAAGACAGTCTAGAATCTAAGAAACCTAACGAGAGCTTTATGAGTTGCGTGGAAGAAACTCTTCTTCCATGCCACTCATAAACTTCTCTTTAGTAGAAAATCTCTGACAGAAAGTCGTAGTGGATACTTAAATAAATAGGATCAGCATAGGGTAAAAATAAGTCTTAACATCTCATCTGTTTGAGAGTAAAGATTTAGTGAAGAGTTGAGTGTTCTTCCTCATGTAACTGATGTATCACTCAGAGGCTTTGAATTCCTGGAAGTGCTATCAAGATGCTTATCTCTTTCTGGAAAATGACTATCATTTCTTATGAAGATCACTGACACAATCTAGGTGTCTAGGTTATAAAAACCCAATATAAATATTCATTTATTTAGGATTAAGATAGAAATATAAGATTTTTAAAGAGAAATATAATTTATATAGTGTATATTCATATATACATATATATATTTAAATTAATTTAAAGAAATTTGACTTTGGACACAATGCCAATTAGTAACAAAAACTGAACCTTACAACTCTTGTCTTTGAGGCAGAGTTTTTTGTTTTTGTTTTTGTTTTTTAAGTGAGTCTTACATGGACCTCTCTATTTAAAATGTATGTCTCTTACAATTTGACAGAAGATATGTTTGAACACACTTCTTACCCTGAATAATCTTAATGTTTTTACTATAAAAATGGTTCTCTGAAGAGAGATGTCAACATTGCTAAATTGAAAGCCATTTCATTTGTATTAATTTATATGAAACTGAGTTTATTTTTGGCTTCCACTTAGTGGAAGGTCATTAGAGTGTAATTGTCCCATTAGTGACAGTCTGAAAATGTAGGCATGAAGCCATAAACTATAAATTCATTTCACTAATCCTCTGGGGATTGTTTTAATGTCTTCTTGTCTGTTAGCTTTCCAACAATGTTGGATATCGTAGAAGAGATGACTGTCTGTACTGTATGAAAAAAGCAATGACTGGTCATATTTATAGTAAATTAGCTTTTTTTTCCTGCTCGTTCCCAAGTGAATAATTAATATTAACATGAGTCACAGAGTTTCATGCCTACTAATATGAAGGTGACATTTCTGTTTTTGTTTTTGTTCTTATTTTTCTCTGTCAGTCATTTCTGCCTAGAGATGCTTGTGGTAATAATTTAGGAAATGGAATTGGAGGACACTTTAAAAAAATGGTTTTCACCGAAATCCCTGAATATTGCTTTCTTTTTCTAGCTGACTTCTCACAATGGAAATAATAAATACTACTGTAAGAATAAGGGGTTTTTAGGAATGTGAGGTACTCTACAGAGCACTGGACCAGGTTTGATCTGCAGACAAAATCCTGATACTTGTCATGCCTAATGTGTTCAGATTCCCCGCTGAAAAGAGTGCCCACGAAAGGGGGCGCCTGGGTGGCTCAGTGGGTTAAGCTTCTGCCTTCGGCTCAGGTCATGATCCCAGTGTCCTGGGATCGAGCCCCGCATCGGGCTCTCTGCTAGGCGGGGAGCCTGCTTCCTCCTCTCTCTCTGCCTGCCTCTCTGCCTGCTTGTGATCTCTGTCTGTCAAATAAATAAATAAAATCTTAATAAATTAAAAAAAAAAAAAAGAGTGGCCATGAGGGATTATTTATGTATAGGAGTCATGTGACCTGGATGGCTTGGGCCAAAGCAGACTGGGACTGGTTCTTAAAATAAAGGTAAGTCGTCATAGCCCAAATAGGTGGCATGGAAGTCTTGCCAAAGGACATGCCTTATTCTGATTGTGACTGCTTAAACCAATCTGATCTTCAGGGATTTGGGCCAAAAAAACACACAGAAACACATATAAAGGACATTTAAAGGCAAACCATAGAAGCCTTGAGGTTATAGAAGCTGTGAGCACAAAATGTCCTAAAGTGGGAGAGTCAAGTAAGGAAAAGTCCTTGGAAGTGTTACCTGGTGTTAAGTAAGCAGAGAGGAGAAGAGAAAAGCCACATTACAAGCGTAGTCAAGTGAATAGTGTGGGGCTGGCACTCAGCGGGCACACACGGGTGGGACACACGGGTGGGACCGTGCCGTCACTGGAATAGTGACATAAGTTCAAAATGTAGCTGCTTCTCGGAGGCACTTATGTGTCTATCCCTTGCTACCAGCGGCTTGGGCTACTCTCCTATATCCAGAAACTGAAATGTTAAGTCAAGAGCCTTTATTCTGGTGGACTGAGGATTGGGTCTTACTGAGTCTAGAGCAGTCTTGGTTGCAAGGCTGGGCGTGGTGCTCATTCATTTCTCTGATGCCTTATCACAATAAATTCTATATTTGAAGAAATTTCTGCTCTTTCCGATCAGGAAAAGTAAGTCTGACTATAAAAAAGGTCACCCAAAATATAAAGTTGACATAAAAAAAAAAAACCAAAAACACGCTCAAAAAACCAAAACCAAAAGAAAATCTGTTTAAGGAGACTCAACGTGGATGGCATAGTTGTTCTTATGCTCTGAGATCTACTCAAAGTAGGTACACAAAAGGTCAGTAAACCTTCCCAATATATCTAGATATATTACTTACAACTTCATTAGTAGTTTTTCCTTGAGACTTTATTTATTTATTCAAGAGAGGGAGAGAGAGGGTTAATGAGAGTTGGGGAGGAGCAGAGGGCAAGAGAGAGAATCTCAAGCTGACTCTGTGGTGAGCGGGGGCATGAAGCAGGGTTTGACCTTAGTGCCCTGAGATCAGGACCCGAGCTGAAAACCAGGAGTCAGTCACACACTCAACTGACTGAGCCGCCCAGACACCCCTAGCAGTTTGATTAATAACACTCTGGAGCACAGTTTCCTTAAAGAGATCAATCATAAGAGAAATCGAAGTACTTCCACCTTTTTCTGATTGCTTTCACCAGTCATATCACATGTGAGAATTATCCCATATAAACATAAATACCGTGAGCCTATATAATTTCGCATGCATATACAAAATGGAAGTGTGTTTGT
Organism: Neogale vison; assembly: GCF_020171115.1. Classification (NCBI taxonomy): domain Eukaryota; kingdom Metazoa; phylum Chordata; class Mammalia; order Carnivora; family Mustelidae; genus Neogale; species Neogale vison. Next base: position 133,486,713 of record NC_058093.1, read on the forward strand.
GTGTGTGTGTGTTTATGCAATAGAGAATACAATGCAGACCGCTAGATCACAGGAATCCAAAGTCTCTCCTCTTTCCTGGATGCACAGCAAGACCTCACTTTCTAGTTCCCCCTGATGTTAGCGTGACTGAGTAGTCGCCTGTCACCGGACAGAAGCACAAGTGATACACGCCACTTTCCTGAATGGCCCATAGAAACTCCCTCTGGGCCCCTCTACTTTTCTGGCTGGCTGGATTGAAGACAACTTCCAGAATAAACTCGGAAGCCAGGAGTGGAAATGGAGTACACAGCATAGGGATACCCTGTGGCCTTATTGACTTCATAGTACTGCTGTCTGAGGAAAAAACAGGCTTTCATTATATTTTGGAGATTATGTAGTTTTGGGTCTACTTGCTGTAGCAGTTAGTAGCTGTACTTTGTTCATGGTATTACATAGTAAACCTTAGAAGAGAAGTTTAGATATAGGCTGGTAAAAGACTTAGAATTTAGTATCTATAAAAAAATGAATTCAGAATTTTATTGATTTTATATATAAAAATAACATTCAAATCTGGATGATATTACTAGGTTTCTGGTTAAATATTCCTAAGAGCTATAGCAGAAGTTCCATGAGGGTAAACACATCCTATTTTCTTTTTGTTCAATGATGGAAAACTAGCACCCTGAATAGTTCTTTACATATGATAGTTTATCTGTAATTATTTATCAAATAAGCAAGCAAGAATCGCAGTTTACTAGGATGATCTGTTAATTTCCTAAAATTTTCTTCTTAACGTTGAGCTCTTAACTGTCTCTTAGGATTTCCCAATATGGGAAAACTTAAATTGGGTAATTTGAGGACAGTATTTAAAAATAAGGTGAGCAAGGTGACCAAAGTACAAGAAATTCACAATGAATAGCACAGTATTCTGTGACTAGTAAGAGCAACAGGCTACAAAACATGTATGAGAGGGTGAGCGAAGGAAGTGATTACTCAAATCAGAAAGGGGACTGGCATCTGGCAGAAACTCTGATTTTCAGTGTAGAGATTTAGCCGTCCCTCAAAACCCTACAGAAACGAACCAAAAAATAAGTACTCCGACCGCACTCCCTACCCTTCCTCCAATGCTTCCCTGGGCTGACCCTTGAACCAAGCAGAAGACAGAGGGCAAAAGAACCCAGTGCTGCAGACTGTTTCCAATAAGCTCTTGGGCAAATGTCATAGCACAGAAGGTTGGAGAATGAAGACAGAGAGGCGAACAAGTTGCCTAGCTATCTCTCATTAATAAATGGCTTCACTTACATTTGTGATCATTATATCAAAAAAATAGTCAATATTAGGTGATTAGGGTTTAATTTGAACATGAAATCCTCCACTTCGTTATTTTTAGATATGTCTGTGTCAAGGTATTTTTGTACATTGAATAGAGATGAAATGTATAAACATTGTATGGATAAAATTAATAATCAAATAATGTTACAGGTAGAAATATTACAGAGACCATCTTCCTCATTATTTTTCAGACTAGTATTCTTACATTTGGTAGGTAATAAACAGATACAAGGAAAGGACAACATGATGTGTGGTTTTAAGTTTTAATCACTCCTGCCTTGACGTGTAGTTCAAATTCTAAAACACTTGACATGTGAGATGCAGGAATTAAAATGATAGGGCACAAAGTGGCTTCCATTGATAAAGTCATACAGAGAAATATAAATCAGAAGTGGTCACAAGTTGCCTTTCCATTTCCTTTCCTGAGAGTAACATGTATGAAAATCTGGCCTCTGGAGATACTGGATCTCAAAAATAGACTACATACCCAGACACTCTTCCTTAAATATCCCAAGCCCCAAATGTGAGGACAGAGGAGAAGAGCTTCTCAACCTTTCTCAAGAAGGAAGCATTGAATCTAAACACTAAAATAGAGGAAGTGTGGGAAAATACTCCTTGCTCAGGAAAGATTGGAAAATGTGAATAAGAGCGTTTCAAGTCACCAACGCCCAGCATTTTCTCCAACAATTCCTTTTTGTCTGTTTCTAGATCTCTTCCTCTTTATTACATCTCTCGAATCAGCATGGAGAACACCCCCTTGTCTCTTCCATACCAAAAGCAAATGCATTTTTCTCTGGATCTCATTCCTCTCAACTAAAGCTTTTACTGGCCACTTTTACAAGCAATTTTCTTTACACTCTGTCTCCGTTTTCCAATCACCTGGAACTCTACTTCACTATTAGGTAGGCTTCACTATTCCATTCATCAATCCATTCTTCTTAAATTTTTTTTAAAGATTTTATTTATTCATTTGACAGAGAGAGATTACAAGTAGGCAGAGAGGTAGGCAGAGAGAGAGGAGGAAGCAGGCTCCCTGATGAGCAGGACCCTGGGATCATGACCAGAGCCGAAGGCAGAGGCTTTAACCCACTGAGCCACCCAGGCGCCCCTATTCTTTTTAATGTTAAAAAAGGCATAAGGGGATCCCTGGGTGGCTCAGTTGGTTAAGTGGCTGCCTTTGACTCAGGTCATGATCCCAGGGTCCTGAGATCGAATCCTGCATTGGGCTTTCTCATCAGTGGGGAGTCTGCTTCTCCCTCTCCCTGCTGCTCCCCCTGCTTGTGCTCTCTTTCTCTCTCTGACAGATAAACAAATAAAATTAGAAAGAAAAAAGAAAAATTAGCTACAATTATTTAAAAAAAAAAAAAAAAAAGGCATACCAGGTCCAAAGTAGAGTCACTGGCACTAAGCCCCACATTAGCAAACCAAGACTTAGCAGTAGCCTAACTAGAGTTTCAGCCTCTTCCAGGAATGTAACCTTTAACTGGTCAGTCTGGAATTTCCTGGTCCGCACTAATGAGGTAATCCACTGGATAGATCCCATCTGTTCCCCATAGGAAGCCGTCCTTGTCAACAATTCACTCTTTCCTTGTCCCTCTCAACTTTCTTCCTCTAAAACCTTTCCATTTTGTACAGTTCCTTGAAGCTCCTTTTTATTTGCTTGAATGTACACTGCCTCACTCATGAATTATTGAATAAAGCCAATTTGATACTTAAATGTACTCAGTTGAATTTTGTTTAACAATAAGATCACATGAAAGTTTCTATTTCCAACGGCATTTTTCAGATCTCTCTTTCTCTGACTCTTTCTTTTTTAATTTAACTTCTCTGATGTAGCAACAGAGTCAACCACACCCTCTTGGACAAATTCCTTTTCTGGGACACTGCACCCTTTTCTTTTCCCTTCTGACTTTCCAGCTTCTGTATCTCAGTATTTTTGGTGTCTCTTCCTTTATAGGGCAGTTAATCATTTGTGTTAGTCAAGTTTGATCCTGGGTCTTTAAGTTTTTTTATCTGTAGCTACTCCAGACACAGCCCAATTTATTCTCACTGTGGGTTCAAATATCATATTTTTATCTTTAGATGTGTATACTCAAATATTTATTTAACATTTCCACTTCTAATATCTAAGTGAATGTATTGAAGCCTTATTCATAATTTCTTCATCAACTCAAGTATCAATTTCCAGACTTCCATCTCAATATTGCATGACTTCCTCTTTTAGTTAGTTACTTATGCCAGTAATCTGGGGTAAGAACGGACATTTCATTCCTTCTAACTCCCACAGCTGATGAGTCACAATATTTTACTGGAAATGACTAAAGATAGATATGTTTTACAAAACTTCTAATGTCTTGCTCCATTTAATCAAGGGAAAGGTAAATAGGGTGATACAAAAAATGTAATACATTTCACAGAGGGCTCTAACAGAAAGTAGCACCTAAGTCATGTTCCCAGCAGAGGGAAAGTCATGAAGTTAGATGTGGAAAGTGCTTTTGCTTACTAGTTTGTTTCCATGGAGAGAGAGGAGAAAGAGACATTCATCCTATTTAATTTTGAATTAAATACAATGGAATTAAAATTAAATACAATTAGATACAATGGAAGAGAAAAGACTGGAACAGAACTACTAAAAATAGTAGTTGTAGAGTGGGGAGAGATGTAGAAGACACATCACATGGGAACTTTCTTATGGGAGAATCACATATGATTTATGTTTTTAGATGAGTATTCTTGTTTGTTTTTAAAATATTTTTAAAGTTTTAGATCAATTTTAGGTTTACAGGAAAAAAAAGTGAAGATAATACAGAGAATTCCTGTATACCCCACACCCAGTGTCTATTACTATCACCATCTCACATTAGTATGCAACCTACGTTACAGCTAATAAACGAACAAATACATTATTATTAGTTGAAGTCCAGACTTTATTCAGATTTGCTTAGTTCATACTTAATACGCTTTTTCTGTTCCAGGATCCCACCTAGGACACGTTGCAGTTAATAGGCACGTCTCCTTAGGTTCCTTTTGGCTTTAACAAGTTTTTATTTGTTTGTTTTGGGGTTTTTGGTTACTTCTTATTTTTGACAACTTTGAAAGGTGTGTGTGTGTGTGTGTGTGTGTGTGTGTGTGTGTGTAGTTTTTCTTTTTGTTTTTTGTTTGTTTCAGGAAGGCTTGTTATCATGACCCTGAGATCAATGCCTGAGCTGAGACTGAGTGGGACGTTTAACTGAACCACCCAGTAGCCCTGACTTTGGAGGTGTTGAGTACTGCTCAGATATGTTGTACAACACACCTTAAATAGGATTTTCCTGGTGTTTTTCCCATGATTATATGGGCTTATGGGCTTTTAAAAGAAAGACCAGAAGTAAAGCAACTTTTTTTTTTCATTTGCTAATATTAATGCACTAACTGGGTACCCCAGCACATTGTTGAAAAGAGGAAGTAAGAAGAGGGATTCTTGTCCTATTTCTAATCTTAGAGGGAACGCATCCAGTGTCTCACTATTAAATATGATGTTAGCTATAGGCGTTTTGTAGATGTCTTTTATAACGCTCAGGAAATTCTCTTCTATCCCTAGTATGCTGAGTATCCTAGGATGTTATTTTTGTTTTGTAATCATGAACAGACACTGAATTTTTTCAAATACTTTTCTGTATTGATTGATTTTTGGTTTAGTTTGCTGGTGTATTAGAATACACTGATCGATGTACTCATGTTGAGTCTGCCTTGAAACCCTGGAAGAGAGGCTCCCACTCTCTCACAGAAACTACAGATAGAGACGCTGTCTCCCTTGATGTTCACATTTCAGCTTCAGTCTCCTGAGAAAGGCAGTCCTGGGTTGTAAACCTGACAACAGGCTGTTAAAAAAGATTTACTGACATACATCTCAGAGGAGTAGAAAAAGAATTTGCAATTACAAGCTTATAAAACTAATGCTCTAACTAAAAGGAGGTGGGGTGTTTTCCCCATTTTTTTTTAACAGGGAAAATCGATTTTGTTATTTTTAATTCTTATGTGACCTTATAGTTGTTGGCGGTGGAGGATGTATTATTGGGTTTGGGATATATTTAATTTTTATTTTTAGAAAATTTGTTTACACGTTTTTATTTATTTAAGTATCCTTACACCCAAAAAAGAGTCTCATGCTCTTCTGACTGAGCCAAAGAGGTGGCCCTCTTTTTTCTTTTCTAAGATTTTATTGAGTTTGGGATATATTTTAGAAATAACTGAATTTGCTGCTGGATTTTGATGTTAGCCTGACAGTTAAGAAATGATGCCAGATTAATTGAACTGAGCAACTGATGAATTGTAGTGCGATTCACTACAGGATGAACACAAGGAAAGGGGAACCTGATTATTCATTTTAACATGTCAGGTTTCAATTACCTATTTGATGTTGAAATGTAGGTGAATTTGTGGCAGTCTGGGATTCAGGGCAAAGATGATGGCCCCAGGCCTAGCATTTGGAATCACTGTAATGTAGATGATTTGTAAAGACAGGACACTGAAAATCACCCAGAGAATACAGAATCGGATGGACAATCAGGTCTCTGGAACTCAAACTTAGAAGATTAAGCCTAGAGAATGAGAAGAGGGAAATGTATAGTCTTTGGAGGCAATTAAAAAAGGAAGTTCAGGAAGAAAGTAACGTATTAAGCGTAAAACCCTCCCCTGCCTTCCATTCTCTCCTTACCACACAGCCTCTTCCCAGGACCCGATGCTCAACTATACCTTACGTATGCCACAATCTTTGTCCTCTAGATCATTTGTGTCTCCTGATTTCTCTTCTTCCGTACAAGCCAGATACCTTTTCTTCTTTCTTAAAAAAAAAAAAAAGAAAAGAAAAAGAAAAAGAAAATTATTTATTTATTTGAGAGAGAGAGAGAGAGAAAGAGTGTAAGCCAGAATGGGGAGAGGGAAGGAGGGAGTGGGAGGGAGAGAGTCTCAAGTGGACTCCCTGCAAAGCCCAGAGCCCAATGCACAGATCTGTCTCATGACCCTGTGATCTTGGCCCCAGTCAAAATCAGAAGTCAGACAGGTAACCCACTGAGCCACCTAACCCCCCAACTCCTGCCATCTCTTTACTTCATTTTTCAGAACTTATTTTAAATATCTCTCTCCCTCAGAAAGACCTCATTGGAGTGCCTGGGTGGCTCAGTGGATTAAGCTTCTGCCTTCAGCTCAGGTCATGATCTCTGGGTCCATGGGATCGAGCCCCATATCAGGCTCTCTGCTCAGCGGGACCCTGCTTCCCTTCCTCTCTCTCTGCCTGCCTCTCTGCCTACTTGTGATATTTCTCTCTCTGTCAAATAAATAAATAAAATCCTAAAAAACAAAACAAAGCAAAAACACAAAAAACCTCATTGACTCCTCCTAATAATTTAGGTCTCCTTGCTATGCAGGTTCATTGTACTTAGCAGCTCTCTGTCACAGCCCTTCACCTCATTTTAATTAGAAAATTTGCACAGATTTTTTTTAAGACCACTTTCCCCCAATAGATTATAAGCTTTAAAAATTCAGCAGCCAGATGGTCTTGCTCACTTCTATTTTCCCAGCACTTGGCACAATGAAACACACTTACTGTATAAATAAGAAAATAAATGAAACAAACAGTAAACTATTTTGGCTCTTCCTGAACTATTGAATGCAATCACAGGAAATAATATTTCCAACTTGTTCCCATGCAAACTAAATGTTCATTTATTTAGCCAGTACTTTAAAAGCCAGTAGAGGTTGTGAAAATAAATAAAGGAAACTTCTCTTAAAATGGAGTCAGGAAGCCCTGAAGGGGGAGCTCTCCTGCACATGTCCTTCACCGCAGCCTGCTTCGCCCGCAAAGAGGAGGAAGGTAAGAATTATCTTGACAAGGGGAGGACGTTTCTCACATAGAAATTTTATCTACTGCTTTTAAGAGAAAGAAGGAAGATCCCTCCCTGGCCCAGCAAAGCACTAATGACACTTCGCAGCCAATGAGAAACCACCACAACCTTGAGTTCTTGTTCTTCTCCAATGAACTTTTGCTTAAAACAATCCTCCTGTATCTCCTCCTAAAACCTAATAAAAGCCGACCTTCCCTTTGTCTCTTTAGATTTGCCTGTGATTCATTATAGTTTACACACCTCGAATTGCAATTCCTCTGCTATTCCCTAAAGTAAACTCATTTTGCTGGTAACATAACCGGCTATTTTATTTGTAAGGTTGGCAATGTTAAGAAAATAATAAAGCCACTTCCTTTTCAATTAAAAAAAGGTGTTTTTACTTAAAAGAGTCATTCTGCAAAAGTGTCGCATCAATATGCTAGTAAAAGCAAATACCATGTGACAATTAAATTGACTTCTGCATCTCATCGATTAAAGTTAACATTGCCTTCACACACCAGTGAGTTCTCGTATCATAAACAGTAATTAAGATATTAATCACAGAGATTCTCAGATGGTATAAGTTGTTTCAGTGGAGAGATTTTTTTCTTTCTTTCTTCCTTCTTTTTTTATTAATCTCATCTTATTACATCCTTAGTAAAAACTATACGCAATATCATCTGGAGATTAAACACACCATATAATCATTTTCATAAAGCCTGTTAACTAGGAAGTCTCTCTGCTTTTATTTAGGTAATTTGGTTGCACAGCACTGACTTGCAATGTAAGCTGTAATAGTTCTTCTGAAACTAAATGATTTTTTTATAGGATATTCTCATTGCACATAGCAATGTGATTGCTTCTTTAATTAAAATGATTTCTTATTTGCCAAAGAAAGACAAACAACGGTCACAAAAAAAGAAAGAAAGAAAGAAAGACCAAAACAAATTTAGACCTTGATAGTTTACTTCAGATTATACTACATTCGAATGTAAGATGCTTATGGATATTATCCCATCACTGATTCTCCAAGCAGTGGCTAAATCCATTAAACAATGTGTTGGCAGCACCACTGAGTGTAACATACAAAAACACATGTTATTATTGCAAAGCAAATTGGGCATCAGTGCATATGAATATGAATTTTAGCTGGAACATGAAAATGTTCCAGATGCCATGGGTAACTAATAAGTTCTATAGTTTAAATACAGAGAAAATATGTTGTGAAAAAAAGATTTTTACAAATTATTTTATTCAATGTATAATCAAAAAAGTACCTCATCAAGAATGTGCTATAAGGAGGCTAAAGCACTTTTGTTACTGTTCATTTGTTTAGTTTCATTTGCATCTGGAAAAAGTATTATCTAGGTCTATTCATTTATTATTAAATTTGAAAAAGGGTTTGTCTAGACCATTTAAAAATTTAATATAAAATTGCCTGATTGATCACTTTGAGCTCCACTGACCAGTAATATGTATACCGAATTAAATGATCACCAGAAGTCTCTAGAAACATGTTCTTTTCACATCCTAAGACTTGCAAAACTATGGCTCTGTATGCGTTGATGAAAGAGAATGGATGATAATCTCAAACTGAGTGTGGATTCAGCCCATCTTCCATGGGCATACCTTGCTGTCCTCATAGATAACTCCAAACCTGCAGCACTTTGTGTGTCCCCATAGGAGAAATACTGGAGTAATAATTAAAAGTTAGAGGAAAATAGACACAAAATTAAAGTAATTTTCTAAAGACTTTGTATCAAATTAAAAGTAGAAAGTCTTTCTTCTTTTAAGAAATCTTTCAATAACAAAAGTAATTATACTCTTCTATTACTGTTATGTCTTTCTAAGGTAAAACAACAACAACAACAACAACAACAAAATAAAAACAAAAACAAAGACAAAAAACAATGATGGAGCTTTTGGTTTTCCTTTGATTATAAAAGATATAGATATATTAATGTGCTCATTTTCTCTATCAGTTTGGTCTGTGTATGTGTGTGTGCTTAATAAAACAGAAAAATCCACAAACATAAAGGTATATTTACCTGATAATTATAATGTGAACAGTCTTGTAATTATAATAATTTAGATTAAAAGTAAAAAATTGATCACAGTCCAGAATTCCTCCTCAAATATGTAACTCTTCCAACAAAAATCTCCCTGCACATTAAAGCTAGTTGTTACATTCTAGAAGTGCCCTGTGCAATAAGTTCCACTAAACCACATGTGTATGTGTTTAAACTTAAATTAGTACGGATTAAAATAAATTAAAAAGTTATTTTTTCAGTCAAACCAGCCAGATTCCAGGTGCTCAAATGTGCCCTGTGGCTTTTGTATTAGGCAAGAAAGAGAATATTTCCATCAGAAAAAGGAATTCTGTTGGACAGTGCTACTCTAGAAACAAAATATTTCTAGGTCATAGAAAACCTTAAAAAAGTTTAATTAATTACTTGATCTCATGAAAGAAAAACAAGTGACCAGATGTTATTAAAATTAGAAAAGAGAGATTTGATTTTACGTTAAAAAAATATTGTGCATATTTGAAGTTCACTTTGACTGCCATTATGGTCGTCCCAAGAGGCCCCTATGATGACAGGAAGGTCTGTTATCTAGCTAGTTAGCTAGCTATCTGCCCATCCTCATTTCTTTCCTATATTATTACAATATTTCCTAGCTGGTTGTTCTTCTTGCCCATGTGTCCTGATACAATATCTACTACAGGGCAGAAGAGTGACATTTCTATGATAGATCATTCCTGGTCTCCATGAGCTCCAGCAGCATCCTTTGTCATTCTAAATGAGAACGAAAGAACCTCCAGTGACTTGAGCCCTCTCACTTCTCCCTCCCCATTCATTCTGTGTAGCTATCTCAGCCTCCCCACTCACTGCTCCTTCAAAACGTAGCCTGTTTCCACCTCAGCACAGTGGCACAGTCCGTTCTTTCTCTTTGCGGTACCCCTCCCCTGGGTAAAAATGTACCTCAGTCCCTTCTCTCTTCAAAATATTGTCTCATATGTTGTCGTGTAAGTGAGACGTAGAAATGAATGTACTATATATATTTACTGAAATTTGTGTCATCACACCTAAATATGTAATTTTCATCATGGCAGGAATCGTGTGTTTTCCTGAATGTTGTCTCACTCTGTTCCTTGTATAATGTTTGGCACATAGATGGTACTCAGTAAGTATTTATTAGATGATTTTTAAAGATAAAAATCATCATGATCCTGAATGTGTTCCTGAACTGTACAGTATAAGAAAAGAATAAGAAAAATGTATTTGTGCACTAAGAAGAAAAGATTCTTGGGGGATAAACTCAAAGAATAGACTCTGTCAGGAGACTGTTACATAAACTACAATGACCAAATAGTAATTGATAACGACACATCACGTACAATGTGCTTACTGGTTACATGAACCACATGCTTTTTGGGTGTGATCAGCATGATCTTTCCCATTAGTGTGACCATGAATATCAGACAAATATCAGACAAAGTATTTCTGAGAATGACATTAGAACAAGTATCCTGCATACACATTAGCAAATCCTTTCCTTCTAACTCCTTCTCAGCTTTGTGTTGTCATTATTCAAAAAAAAAGGTCATTTTCTAATTCTGATTTCTTCATTTGAAATTTAGATAAACTACTTTCAATTATGACCATTTAGCTAGATTTTCTATTTATAGAGATATTTGTTTACTTTAACTCAATTATGACTGTAAGAATAAATATAATATTTCATAAAAATATTATATAAGAATAAGAATAAATATAATATTTTTATGAAATTTCAAAAAATTTAATTTCAGAAATGCTGAAAAGCATTCCATCTGATACAATATACAACTGGAAGTCAAAATAAGAGAAGAAAAAAAGAACAGTGATTATCTCCCTCATAGAGTTTTAATTATTTTGAATTGCTGTTTTACATATACTTTCTCTTACCCAGAATTCTGTATGAGAGACCAAAGGATTTGGAGATATGCTCAAAGAGAAGTAAAGACCTACTCCAAACCTCTCATTATGACCCTTTAGAACATAAATGCCCATCTGTTTTGGGCTATTGGTCTATTTTAGAACAATGTTGTGAGAGGGAAATGCTCTACTTTGTGTATCTCCAGTTTTGGATCTCTTTGTCAAAGCTCATGCAATACTCAATCTTGAACAACCACACACATATTTCCATGCTGAGAAACACAACATGCCCCATTTATAAGATACCTCATTTGAGAATATATACATACATATCCTTTCTGAGAAACAAATATAATGTTTTCTCTCTAGCAACCAGAGATGTTTTATCACTCTAATTTGTCCCTCTCTTAACTACCTAGAAGAGTCTATATTTGGGGTCTTTCCTAGAGTAAGAGTTATTACTAGAGATAAATCTTATCTGAATGACCCATTTGAATGGCAGGACAGACATCTAATTAACGTCTTTTCTTCTTACTGTCCCACAAACAGTCCTCCCCTTTGAAGCCCCAGATCCCTATCCCGTTACTTAGCTCAGGTTGGCATATATACATGATTTTACCTTCCTGTCTTTGAACCTCTCATATATATGGGATTCCTGTATGTACAACATTAAATTTGTTTTTCTCCTGTTAATCTATCTCATGTCAATTTAATTATAAGCCAGAAGAATCTGTCAAGGATAGAGGAAAAATTTTCCTCCCAACAAATCTCCATAATCTAATGGAATTTTTAGTATACAAAAGGAATTTGGACTTTAATCTAATTCTAAGTCTGATTCTAGTGTAACTTGCACTGTAGTTAATCACATCATTTTTTTAACTCTAATGTAATATAAACTCAATAACCATCTGAACTATTCCAGTTTGCTATTAATAGCCTGCTGGACATATTTATGTACCAGAACTGTTGTTAATTTATAGTGGGTACTATGAAATCAATGTTAATGTATCTTGTGGTGACTACTAATCTTTTAGGAGTAAATAAAATGAACACAGTTAAATATGAATTGATATATGTTCTATAGTCCTAATTAAATTTACTAAAATCATTAAGAGAGAAGTTAAAAGTAGACTATCTCAGTGTGAGCTCAAATAACTCTTCAAAGATACTGTTAGCCTGATTTTCATTTCCAAACATGTTGCTGCTGCCATAGCAACTGGCCTTTGGGGATGAGGTTAGTGGAACTGGTTAAGCCCATAGAATAGACTATGCATAACTAATAGACATACCATTTCTGTGTAGAGTTTAACTGGATTTGTCAATGCTTTGCATTCAAAGACTGCCAGGTACACACCTGTAGTTGAAGAAGCTGGGTTTATAATTCATTGCCATGGAGGAGATCACAGTATGAGGGACTATAGACATCACCATAAGAGGATGTTCGAAAGCACTAATTATAGGATTTGGTCTCATGCTAAGTAATTTTGGGGAGAGATTAAAAAAAAAAAACTAGATAAATCTTATCTGAATGACTCATTTTCATGGATTTGGTTGCTGTCAGGAAGTGGGACAAATCTATGTTACCATATAAACAGATTTATAATGAAAAATACTAAACATATACATTAAGATTTCCAATAAATCTTATCTATTTAGTGGGAGAGATGAAGAAAGGCTGAAGCTGTAATTGACTCAGAAGTGGAAGGCACATGTGGGTGGCTCAGATGGTTAAATGTCTGCCTTCAGCTTGGGTCCTGGGATGGAGCCCCATGTTAGGATCCCAGCCCAGCAGGGAGTATGCTTCTTCCTCTACCTCTGCTTCTCCCACTTCCTCTGCCTCTCCTGTTTGTGCTCTGTCTCTCTCTTTCTCTTAAATAAAAAAAAAAATTCTTAAAAAAAAAAAAAAAAAACCTAGCGGGAGTCATTTTGTTAGGCAGGGTAAAGGGATATTTAATCATGTTGTCGTTTGTACAATATTCATGTTTGTGTCTTTATTAAAACATGACTAAGGAATGAAACTGTTTTGTCTTGATCCATTGAGGCCACGGATAGAGCTTGTCTGATAGAAGGTTGGTTGTGCTAAACTGAAGAATATCAAAACCTAACATGAGAGCCAGAACAGCTGGCAGATGACAGTGACTGCCAAAGAGGAGCGGTTATTGCTACCATAAGGTCTGTCTCTTTGGCATAGGATAATTTTGAGCTAAAGGCAATCAAAACTTTGCAGATTCAGTAAAAGCTCTTGACTCTGCTTTGATTGCTTAAATTTACATTGGAAAGGAGCCTTTGCCAGAAAAAGCTGCTACCAGAATTTCCTTTTTACCTAAGAAACCTACCTAACAGGGTAATCTTTGTTTTCCAAGTATCTCCTCACCCATCCAATGGATGGCCTTCCTTCTCTTTGTATTCTGAGATCCTTACCTCTTTCTGAACATTGGGGTGGCAGATGTCTCAACTGCCTGACTGCCCCTTGGGTCTTATATTTTTATGGGTCTCCCATATGTATGAAATTTGGATTTTGTAGATGATCAATAATACTCAATTATTTAAAGTTAAGAAAAAGTCATTAATGAGTTGCATGACATATATGTATACAGTGGTGAAAACATTTATTATTTTATGTATAATACTCTACTTTAATAAATCACCTCCCAAAGAAAATACTAAATTTTTTCAATCTTAGAAGTACCTAATGTCTCATGATGACAGAGTCATGAGTTGTAATAGTATTTATATACTATACATATAGTATATTATACATATACCATATGCGTATTTATAGATTTATACATATACATACCATAGACACACATACACACGCACCACACACACACACACACACAGATAGATAGATAGATAGACAGATATCATTGATCTTATTGGCTTGCAATCTATTTCTTTAGGAAATGAGCAGGGTTGAGAGAAGCAAAGGAGGTCTGGTCTGATCTCTTTGTAAACCTGCTAAAATCTACTTCTTAAAGGAAATTCATGATTATAGCAAAGGTAGAGTTCTTATGTATGTAAATAAATAAAATCTTTTTAAAAATTAAATTAATTAATTAACATAAGACTATTAAAGCAAACTATCAGTCTAATACTAAATATGATTTTAACTGTCAGTCTGCTTTTAAAAAAATATACTGAACATTTTTATGAATGGGTGTATATTTAGTTTTGTTTACGTACTAACATATTTTAGAGATCATTTCAGTTGCAAAATAAAAATGGATTAATTACATTGGGACTTAGGCACAGCCAGAACAAAAGCACCAAAATCTAAGCTTTCGATACAGATATTGAGTCACTACTTGTAAACCTGAAACTAATAATAGCGTATGTTAATTTTAATTAAAAAAAATAACAAAACAAAACTTCCAGTAAAGAAATAAGTGAAGAATCAATATCTAGTTTCCAAAATGGAGTTTAAAAAAGGATAAATTTAATGTGACCTGAAACAGGTTGAATGCATGAAAAATTTAATCCTACCAAATACAAGAGAACAACGCTGAACTCTGGAATAGTCAGTATGTTGTCTTTTTAAAACTACCAAAGGGGTGTCTTTTTAGTGTGCATAAATTTCCTAAACCCATGATACAGAAGAGAATTTTCAAAACTTCCATAATTAGTATTATCATATGAAAGACTATTTCAATAAATTTGAATGAACCATAACATTAGAAAGAACATTAATATGAAACATGCTCTCAGTGTCTTTGTATAGTAGTTATAGATTTGAGGAAATTATTTCCTTTACTATTCAAACATAAACTAAAACAACTCAAACATTTTGAATGCATATTTATAAGTTGTCTTGATAATCAGAATATTTTCTTCAACAATTCTGTTGATTATTTAATAGAAATGATTCCAAATGTATTTACTTTGATAATTAACATTAGAAAGCAGAAGGAATGCTTTTTTGAACTACTTTGCATGACAAATAACATTTTGTGAATGCTAACTTTGTTTTACAGATTATGGCATGAACTAAAAAATCTGGTGAAAATTGCCCAATTGGCTTTGTTTATAACTTTTAAATAAAACCCTAATTTTCAATTATACCATTCTAATTATCAAAATAAAATTAAAGGGGAAGAATTATCTTGCTAAGTTCAATTAAATCATCACCATTGAATAGAAAGTAGACAAATATTTATTAAAATATTGAATTATCATTTATGTTGAAAAGCATTTTCTCAAGCCAGCTAATTGATTTTGCATATGAAAAAACTGAAGTAATACATCAAGGACTCCTCCATTATTAAGAAGCAAATAATTTTTAGAAATGGAATTTAAAGTTTTAAAAATTCTATTCTTTGTGAAGTGTATAGCAATTCTCGTGTGACACTTGCTTTTCTCATATCTCTAGTATTTAATGTCACGATTTGTACTTACATGAACTACACTTACTACTTTAAAAATTTAATTAGGTTTTTACTAAATATATGTGAGACCAAAAATACATTTGGATAAGTGCCTTTTTGTGTCTAATACCTAAAAATTAATAAGAAAAACTATTAAGAGCACAACATGTTAAAATAAGTTTCAAGACTCCAATCTTAATCTTTTTGGCTCACTCTTACAAGCCATTGAAAACACCATTAAGAAGAACAGGCTGGAGGTATCACAATACCAGATTTCAAGATATACCACAATGCTGTAGTAATCAAAACATTATGGTACTGGCACAAAAACAGACACGTAGATCAATAAAGCAGAAAAGAGATCCCAGGAATAAACACACAATTAAATGTTCAATTAATCCCTGACAAAGGAGGCAAGAATATACAATGGGAGAAATATTGTCTCTTCAACAAACTGCATTGGGAAAACTGGACAGTTGCATGCAAAAGAATGAAATTGGAACCCTTTCTTACATCATATACAAAAATAAACTCAAAATAGATTAAAGACCTGAATCTGAGACCTGCAGCCATAAAATTCCTAGAACAAAACATAGGCAGTAATCTCTCTGACATCAGTTGTAAAAATATTTTTCTAGGTATATCTCCTTTGGCAAAGGACACAAAAGCAAATTTAAACTATTGGGACTATACTGAATAAAAAGCTTTTGCATAGTGAAGGAAACCATCAATAAAACTAAAAGACGATGCACCAAATGGGCAAAGGTATTTGCAAATGATATATCTGATAAGGGGTTAATATCCAAAATATGTAATGAACTTATATAACTGAACACGTAAAAGCCCCAAATAATCCAATCAAAAATGGGCAAAAGACATGAACAGACATTTTTCCAAAGAAGACATGCATACGGTGAATAAGCACATGAAAAGATTCTCAACATCAATGAACATCAGGGAAAATGCAAATCAAAACTACAATGAGATATCACCTCACATCCTTTAAAATGGGCTAAAATCAAATCATAAGAAACAAGTGTTTGTGAAGATGGTGAAGAAAAAGAAACCCTTGTATACTGTTGGGAATACAAACTGGTGCAGCCAATGCGGAAAACAGTATGGAGGTTCCTCAAAAAAATTAATAGAATTATATTCCCTACTGGGTAATTACCCAAAGAAAATGAAAACACACTGAAAATATATATTCACCTTTTTTTAAAAAGATTGTATTTATTTATTTGAGAGAGAGAGAGAGAGTGAGAGACAGCATAAGCAGGGGGGGTGAGCAGGGAGAGGGAGAAGCAGAATCCCCAGTGAGCAGGGAGCCTGATGTGATGCTTGATCCCAGGACCCCAGGATCATGACCTGAGCCAAAGGCAGACGCTTAACTGCTTAACTAACTGAACCACTCATGTGCCCCTATACACTCTATTTTTATTGCAGCATTACTTACAGTAGTCATGTAATGGAAGCAAATATATTGTTTCACTCAAATGTGGAATTTAAGAAGCAAGACAAACAGAAAAAAAAGAGGGGGGGGACAAAAAAATGACTCAAATGTAGAGAACAAACTGTTGGTTGCCAGAGTATACTTAAGATGAACACTGAGTTATGTATAAAATTGTTGAATCACTATATTGTACACCTGAAACTAATATAACACTGTATATTAACTATACTAGAATTCTAAAAGTAAATAAAAATTTTAAAAAAGGTGTTTAAAGATGCAACTCTTTATAATTTCAATAAATTTACTGTCACATAAATATTCTCATGAATCATGGCGTACTAATTCTCCTCCATGACATCTCAAAGTTTGAAATGTGGATTTGGTGAAATATCGCCACTTTTTATTATTTTAATACCAACAAGCCTGAACTCACTCTCTTTACAGGGTTCCTATATGTATGTTACTCATCTTTGTTTTTCCTTTATGGTATAAGTCTTATAAATCTCTGTCAATTAACTCATGTACATTTGCCTTTTAAAAGTCGGAAATATTATGGAATATATGAAGTAAATGACATCATTATTTATATAATACTTTTGGTATTGACATTTTAAGCTTTATTGAAAATAAAAAAGTTAAATTTAAAGTCAAAAATATATTTGCATAATTATTTGTCTTTTTAACTCAGATAATAAAAGTGGACCAGTAAAATTCTATGAAAAAAAAGGAAAACTCACTTTCATGGCAGTAAAAGGTTATTCTCATTATGTTACAGAAATACTCAGTTTGTTTTCTTTTCAAACTGTTTTAAGTAATTATATATTTACCATTGTTTTAACGGATTTAAATTATTTGCTTCATCTATTCAATTATGGCACTATACTCAGTAACCAATACATTAATTATACTTAGAAGAGTAAGTGCTATAAGGTTGTCTTAGCCATCTTGGGGTGGGTGCTAGGGTAACATATGTTTGACTGGATGGCTTAAAGAAGACCTTTATTTCTCACAGTTCTGGAGGATGAGAAGTCCAACGTCAAGATGCCTGCGGATCTGGAAGTGAAAGTTCAGATAAACATAAGTGAGGGGAAATAATCAATGAGATATCAGAATTTGAGTTACTACAAAACTAAGCTTTAAGAACAAGTTTGGGGTCTAGGGTCAGATATTGTTCCAAAAGTTCAGACAAATAATTTCACATAAAAACCAGCAACAGGAAAAGATCAAGACACAATCACATTCTCAAGTATATTAACAATAAAATAAGTAGAAAAGCACATCAACAGAAAGACATGCTTGCAAAATAATTCAAAACTGTAGCTTACTATTTCAAAAGTAGATAAAATATGTTAAGAAGTTGATAATATGTGAAACAGCAACAAATAAAAATTAATGGAATTCAAGTTAGTAGAACTCAAGGAAAAAAAACCCCATCAAAATAAAAGAAATTAGCCATGTCAGAAATGAAGTCTACATTAGGAGGGAAATAGGAGCTGAAACATAACAGATCCTGTCTTCAGAGAAATGGACAGTGAGACAAACTGAGAAGAAAAATTCTAAAAAAGAAAGAAAGAAAGAAAGAAATGAAGATACCTGCTCTGCCAAGATGGAATCGGTAAGACCAGCGACTGTCCCACTTCAAACAATTTTCATATGAATAAAATATATTGGAAAATAGTTTTCAAGACTCTGGACATGGGACAAAGGAGGGCAGTGATGTCAGATCAAGAAGCAAAAATGCGGTGAGGCTTCAAACTAGTTACCTGATCACTGGGGATTTCCAGATTGGGGCTCGGAGAAGATTGGAGCCAACGAAAATATGCATTGAATTTAAAATATGTTGTGGATGTTTGTCCCATTAGGAAAACTCTTTTCTAAAATATTGCCAGCTCCAGAATAACGAACCTAGGAAGACAGTATTCAGTTGTTCCATATGAATTAAAGGAACGTGTTTACACCTTCAGACAGAAATTAAGATTTGAAAAAAAAAAAAAAAAACTTTAAATAAAAGCGGGGGGTGGCGCCTGGTTGGCTCAGTGGGTTGAAGCCTCTGCCTTCGGCTCAGGTCGTGATCTCTGGGTCCTGGGATCGAGCCCTGCGTCAGGCTTTCTGCTCATTGGGGACCCTACCTCTTCCACTCTCTCTCTCTGCCTGCCTGTCTGCCTACTTGTGATCTCTGTCTAATAAACAGAAGATAAAATCTTTAAAAAAAAAAAAAACAAAAACCTTTAAAACAAAGAAAGTAAGATTTGCAAAAAACTGCACTAATTAAAACTGCCAAAACTTTTCATTCCATACTTGGCAAATAAACAAAGAAAAATTATATAAGGATCATGTTGTAGAATTTATCTAGGGAAAGCAGATCATTTGAATAATTACATGTGTTGAATAATTGGGTTTAAAATTTTAAGTGTCTTAATTGCCTCCTCTCTGGTCACATCCTGCTTAGAATAATATGAAAATATAATACATAATTTTTGAAGGTCTTGAGTTTTTATTTTTTAAATATTTCATGAAATGCAGGATTATTTTGAAGTTTCTATTTTTCCATATTAATTTCATGGGTCAAATGTATTGTCAGTGTTTCTGTGAATAATTTAACATCATGAAAAAATGTTCCAGTAAGTTGAATTTTAATAATCAATGTCTTTTTAAAACAAATGTCTCTGCAAACCTCAGGCAATGCTCCACTGCATATCATTTGGACTTAAAGACTCCACCTAGGTTTTATGGATGTCAGTTTTAAATATTATCTCTTTGACTATAGTGATAATGCTGCTCTGTAACATATACTAAATATGGTTTCCAAGATCCTCAGTTGACTGTCCTTGGACTCCACTAAAATCAAGTGATTTCATGTAGTCACCTTGATGAATTGGGTAATTTCTGAGGTTAAGAGTTTAGGGTAAGTATAAATATGAAAGTACTGATTAATTCACTATATTGCCATATACATATTCTATTTTCACTTTGTAAATCTCCAGCTTAATGATAAATTAAAGAAGTAGACGCCCTGTCTTACAATAAAGTGATAAAATTAAAACACGGGACGTGGAACGAAAATGGAACATTGTCCTTTCACCGTGACGGTGATTGAGTACATTGAAGTACATAAGTACAAAGGTATTTGTAGACGTTTTTAACAAGTTGAGAATTACAGCAACAAGAAAACCAACAAATCGGGAGGAAGTTTATCTCTAAGACAGAATAAATATCTAACTAGAAGCAACAAGTCCCTTCCGTCTGCAAAACTTCACTTCGTCAATCCTTCACCTTTCTAAGCTCCCATGCTGATTTTTGGTGTTCTATTCATATGTTTAAAAATGATCTTTTCTGAAAAAATTAGAGTCCTAATAATTACTGTTATTTGTTTCTGTTTTAAGCGTTGCCACTCTTATTAATTAAAGCTAAAACATAAATGATTTTTTTGGTCTGTAGTTACATATGATTTCATAGTCAACTATTTGGGTACTAAAAAAAACTCCTTTGAAAGCATACTTTTGACATTTAGTTTGAGGGTGAATGGACTTGTTTACTATTCTGACTGGTTTCACAGGTGTATGTACATGTCAAAGTTCTTCACATAGTGTATTTTAAGTATGTACAGTTTATTGTAGGACAATTATGCCTTAAACTTTTCACAAGTGCCATGTGTTTACAGTAATGTTCAGAAGATATGATTCTTCTGGAGTACATACATATATTACTCCTTTTGGATGTCTATGTAGAATTTGATTCAAAATTGGTAGATTAAATATCAAACAACTGCAAACAGTAGTGATTCCTATGTATTTTTCTGATATTTTTAGTGCAATCTACATTTAGGTATTTGGTTCATTTTACTAATGAAAAGTTGAGATAAATAAAAACTTTTGTTCCTGGAAATGTTTTTCAGAATAATTTGCTATGCTGGGTTCTTGGTTTCCCTAGATACTGTCCTAATGAAGCAGTTTCTAATGTAAGGGAAAGAGAAAGAAGACATTATTTTATATCTTAAGGAAGAGATATGTGGTCTTTCATGAATCTGAATCTTAATGACAAGGCAATTCAATAAATCCTCTTAGAAAAAAAATTTTAGGATTATTCTTCAGGTTTAATGTCATTAGATAGTGAGACTTTTAAACTTTTAGTAAGATATGATTTCTTCAATCATTATCAGCTTTTTTCATAAAAAAGTGTTGAAAAATAGATTGTTTTTACTTTCTTATATAAAGAAATACTGGGTAACACGGAAATAGCAGTAATTTTCCCTTCTTATTTCTTTCCTATTGAGCTATAAATGCATGCAGTAAAATGCACTGATGTTAAACAGTTCAATGAGTTTTTTCAAATGTCTGTATTCAACTTTGTCGAGATATAGAATGTTTTCCTTCCGACAGAAATTTGCCCAACCCTTTATAATCATTCTCCTCTGGGTCCCAGAGTCAATCATTTCCCTGATTCCTTTCACCAGTCATTAATTTATCTTGAAAAGCTTAATTTTTAATAACAGCTTAGTCATTTAATGCTATAAAAATTCAATTTCTCTCAGTAAATCTGAGCTTCTTTTTTCCTTGATGAGTTCTACCTGTTCTACTAGTTTTTCATCACAGACGACTTGTGAAATGACAGGAGCAATGGAATATATACATATATATACACACACACATTTATATATACACATGTATATATTTATATATGACTATGTATAAAGTTTAGTTTTATAATTTATAGTCTCATCCTATGAGTTTAAGGATAAGTAGAAAAAAGTGAAAAAGTCATTGGGGATAGATAGGGTTTTTTTGCTAAAAGTAAGCTAATATTCATCTTAAATATGTAAATATATATCTACCTAAAAGACTAATCATTTATATCTGATGAATAGTGTTGTAATTCTGGTGTATGATGCTATATAAAATTCAAAATTTTATAAAAGCGCAAGAAAGCAAAGCTAGCAAAGGAAAATAGCAAATTTGTTTTTAAATAATGTAAAAAATCATATATATAAAAGAAAAGCTAAAGCATGAACAAATTCCATATTAATTTCCTACCCCTGTGAAAGAAACAGAATTTTTAGATCTTATTAGGGTATGTGTGAATATGGTATGTATATGTTTAATACACAGTATCAGATTAATTATATAGCTCTGGACCAGATAAAGTGTTTGCATCAAAAGCCAGATACTCAGGGACATTGGATGGTTCAGTTGTTTAAGGGTCTGACTCTTTACTTTGGCTCAGGTCATGATCTCAGGGTTGTGAGACTGAGCTCCAACTTGGGCTCTGTGTCGGGTGTTGAGTTTGCTGAAGATTCTCCCTCGCCTTCCGCCCCTCCCTTTAATCCTGTCACCCCACATGCATGCATGGGTGCTTTCTCTTTCTTTCTTAAAAGAAGAAGAAGAAGAAGAAGAAGAAGCAGCAGCCAGACATTCAATCATGAGGTCCCAACCAAACACTTGGAAACTTGGTGAGAAATGTCCATATATGGGAGAATATCTACAATTAAAACAAAATCTTCCTGCTCTTGTGATTTTCTTTAACCTGTTAATACAGTATTTGATGCTATGCTATTGAATACCAAAATATTATATATCCTTGTTCTTACTCTGCTATAATGAGATGAGGAAAGAAAGCTCAGAAAGCAAGTTTGCACACCACTCTATAGGAAATTAATTTGTCCTAGCGCCTAGCCCGTCTGGGAGGCGGGCTGAGGTGAGAGAGGAGGAGGGAGTTTTACGTAGCCTGCTAGACTACCAACTTCATTAGTATTTTCATTCACTCAACAAACATTTCCAGAGAACCTCTGATGTCATATGCACTCTTGTAGGGTGTTGGGGATATAGGAGTGAATAAAAAGCCAATATCCCTGTTCTGCTGGAGCCGGCATTCTAGTTGAATAAGGGAGATAATAAACTGAGAAGAAATATAAAGCAGAGCCAGGGAATAAAGATGGCATGATCTTGCTATTACTCAGACGGGTCAGGAAATACCTCTGTGACCGAGAAGGCCGATATTGGAGAAGAAACCCAAATGAAGTCAGGCCTAAATAAATCAGGACCTTATGGTGACTATAAGAGACTGACTTTTATCATCTTTGAACACCAGGAAATCGATGAGACTTATCCTGTGATTTCTTTCAAGGGCAGGAAGAAACTGACAAAATGATTTTAACAGGGTGTGTTGGGAAATAGTAGTTATTTTCTACTTACAATTTATACACCGTGGCCCATTCAATAAAACTGCTACATATATTCAATACACACGCATCATTATAAAAGAAGGCATTCTCTTTTTAAATACAAACAGTAAAAATATTCTGCTGAGGCTTTTTAAATATCTTTTTGCGTCATATATGAAATAAGTGTAAGGTGCTTAATCACACAGCTCCAATCAAGGTTGCATTAATTTTATAAATAAATACTGTGTGCTTACAGTGTGCTCAGTATTATGACGGGAACTATCATGGGGAAAAAAATACATGTTCTGGTCCATGCCTTCAGGGATCTCATTTACAATGAGAGGCACACTTAGTGGAACAAACTAGATCCTTTCGTTCATTCCATAGTTATTTATTAAGTGTCAAGGGTACTAGGGTAAGATGACAAAAAAAATCAGGGTGTCATTTTCTCCACCTTCCAGCTTTTAGCAGATAATGCATATGGTACCGGCATTTTGGTATTTCATCAGAGAAAGGAGACCAAGGGGGCACCTGGGTGGCTCAGTGGGTTAAAGCCTCTACCTTCAGCTCAGGTCATGATCTCGGGGTCCTGGGATCGAGCCCCGCACTAGGCTCTCTGCTCAGCAGGGAGCCTGCTTCCTCCTCTTTCTCTGCTTGCCTCTCTGCCTACTTGTGATCTCTCTCTCTGTCAAATAAATAAATAAAAATCTTAAAAAAAAAAAAAAGAAAGAAAGAAAGGAAAAGGAGACCAAGAAATAGTAACAGAGGTGAAGTCAGAGATTTATTAGTAGTTCTGAGTTTTTGAAAAGAGATGGTGTAAGGATTCATCAAGAAAACAGGAGAGTAAAGTCAGAGATTGGAAATTTTTGTTATGTAAAAATTGTGGTCTTAACCCTTTCTGTAACTACTGTGTAAAGAACAGGGTATATAGGCAGTTTCTGCTCTCATGATTCCTACATGATTACAATTAAAGAGGAAACACTGCCCTATGTAGTTCATATATGATCCTGAGCTCTAGCACCAGAGTCCTTGTAATGTAATCTCAGCTGCTTCATCTACTGGTTTTGTGAGTCAATTTCCTCATCTGTAAAGTGGACGTTAATACAGTTCCTGTCTCTTAGTATTATGAAGATTGACTGTGTTAATACTTGGAAAGGACTCAAGAATATGTATGGAATATTGTCAGTGTTCACTAAACATTAGCTGGCAATATAATTAAAAGGATTATTTAAAAGATTAGGATGACATGATAAATTTTAATTTTTAAGAGAATAAATTACTTTTAATTCTGGTAAATGCTATCTATAGCTGAAATAGTTCATGGTGAAAAGTTCATAAAATCCAGGAAGGATTTTTTTCTTCATGCTGAAAGAAAACACAGAAGCTAATCTACCTTGTTGGGATTAAATAGAGAATAAAGAATAATAGCAACTTCCACTGTGGACTGAGTTGTGTTCCTCTAAGGTTCATTTGTTATAACCCTAACCCACTACCTCAAAATGTGAATTGTATTCAGAAATACCATGCCTTTATTTTTTTTAAGAATTTATGTATGTATGTATTCATTTATTTATAAGCATGAGCAGGAAGAGGGGCAGAGGGAGAGGCAGAGAATCTCAAGAAGACTCCATGCTGAGTACAGAGCTGGATATGGGGCTCGATTTCACAACCCTGAGTTCATGACCTGTGCCTACATCAAGAGTCGGATGTCTATCTGACTGAACCACCCATACCCATCATAAATATACTATCTTTAAAAAGGTTGTTCAAATGAGACCCCGAATCCAGTCTGACTGGTGTTGTAATAAGAAGCAAGCATTAAGGGACGCCTGGGTGGCTCAGTTGGTTGGACGACTGCCTTCGGCTCAGGGCGTGATCCTGGAGTCCCGGGATCGAGTCCCACATCAGGCTCCCAGCTCCATGGGGAGTCTGCTTCGCTCTCTGACCTTCTCCTCGCTCATGCTCTCTCTCACTGTCTCTCTCTCTCAAATAAATAAATAAAATCTTAAAAAAAAAAAAAAAAAAAAAGAAGCAAGCATTAAGACACAGACAGGGAGGCCAGGGGGGCACATGCACAGAGAAGAGGCCATAAGGACAGAGGGAGATCGCAGCAATCTGAATACCAACAAGAGAGACCTCTGTAAAAACCAAACCTCCCAATATCTTAATCTTGAAGCCTGCAGAACTGTGAGCAAATCAGTTTCTTTTGTTTCGGCCTCCCAGTCCTGTGGTATTTTGTTATGGAAGCTCACGTAAGCTAAGACGCCTCTCTCTCTCCTGTTAGCCTCTTTCTTTCTTACTCTTCTGTACCAGCAAAGACAAAACCAAGGTGAATACCTTAATTCTCCTGCACAGTTCTGATGAGGGAGCAATAGACGTAACCAGTGCGGAGGCAGACACCGGGTGTAGGCAAGAACAATACTGTGGGCTTCATGGATTGAGACATGAATTGGGTTTGCCTAACAATGGAAAGAAACCAGGTTTTTGTTGTTGTTATTGTTTTGTTTCTTTGTTTTTTTTCTAAAATTCAACGATACAGTGGAGAATAGAATGAACCCGATGAAGTTAAAAGTCAGAGGAGACCTTGGAAAGATTTGAAGCATTGTTTGTAATTTGCTTAACCTCTATTCATATCATAACTTTCAGCTGGCTACTTACTGGCTGTGCAACTGTGGGTGAGTTAATGTCACTATCTGGTCCCTCTGCTCCCTTCTAGTTTCTTCCTCCTCTTTTTCTTTTTCTCTTTATCTTTTTCCTCTGTAATATCCATCTTGTTGAGTTGCTGAGGCAATTATACATACACCAGGTTGTGACAATTGACATTTACTAATGATGCTAAAGAGTTCTAAGAACTAAAAGTTTCCAGGAGTATTTTTTTTTTATTTTTAAAGATCTGTAAAATATGATATAAATGTTAAGACAGAAAATACTAATACTATACACAGAAAATAAAATTTTCTGAAAAATATTAGTCATGAATTAATTATAATTTTTTGGATTTAAAAGATTGTATTTTCAAAATTTTTTTGTATTTATTTGAGACAGAGAGAGGGAGCACACGTGCATGAATAAGAGAGACAGAGAGGGAGACTGAGAGGGCACGAGTTGGGGAAGGGGCAGGGGAGAGGGAGAAGCAGACTCCCTACTGAGCAGAAAGCCTGTCACGGGCTCCATCCCAGGACCCTGGGATCATGACTTGACCCAAAGGCAGATGCTTAACCCACTGAGCCACCCAGGCACCCCTAATTATAATAATTTTTTACAATCTATTTTGAAAATGTTTTTCGAAACCAATCTTTCTTCCTCAAAGGAAACATGCTGATGACTCATGCAGCAGAGATTTATTTCAGCAATGCAAATTAATACACAAAGATTTAATTAGAAAATTTTCTAACTAACCATACCCACACATTTTATATAAGAAAAGAAATGAAATATAAAATCTAACTAAAACTGGAGCCAAACTGATTTTTAATTTTTTTTTTATTTTACTGACTTCTGAACAATATAGCATTAGAGTTAGAATTAATAGTACACTATAGATAAGCTAATTACAAGTCTCACAATAATAAAAATTATTGATTATAATTAAAACATTAATTGCATTTGCATTGAAAATATTTGTTTAAGCTTCTTTTTTGCTTGAACAGAATTCTAAACTTTGTAATTATGGGAATTGTGTTCTGTCAAAAGTAGTATGAAGTTTCTTTTCACTCCTTGCAATAAAATCTTTTATTTGGAGGGCACGGATTGCATGGAGCACTGGGTGTGGTGAAAAATTAATGAATACTAGTGGTGCCTGGGTGGCTCAGTGGGTTAATGCCTCTGCCTTCAGCTCAGGTCACGATCCTGGGATCGAGCCCCACATCAGGCTCGCTGCTCAGCAGGAGCCTGCTTCCCTTCCTCTCTCTCTGCCTACCTCTCTGCCTACTTATGATCTCTGTCTGTCAAATAAACAAAATCTTTAAAAAAAATAAATAAAAAATGAATACTGTTTTTCTGAAAATAAATAAATTTTAAAAAATCTTTTATTTGAATAGATTTTGAACAAAGTTTGCATGTATGTTTTCAATACATAAAGAATTGGATGAATAAACTAAAAATAAAACAAAAATTTAATTTTACTGAGATAATAGAGAATGAAGTTGAAACATAGTGTATGTGCCTTTTATTGAAAATTCCCAGTTACCATGAATTTCTAGATAATTAAGATGTATAACACAAACTGTGAAGGTAGTGGCAGAAAAAAAAATCTAAACTTATTGCTAAGTTATCTGTAGTGCATAGTGTTTGGGTTATTATAGGGGTTAAAATAAAGGAAGTTGGGAGGGTAGTCATAGATCTCTTTTGGTGAGAGCATCAACTCACATTTGAGAAATGAACTTTTCAGTATAACAGTTTTCAAAGCCATTGATTGTCTCATTATACACATTGTCTCATTAATTGCCACACACACAAACATAACTGCATTATATCAAGGGAAGATGACATTTACTTTTACAGTAATTGTTGCTCCTAGTAAAACTGGCACGTGGCCTCATGTTTTTTGATCCCACGCTGAGAATTATATTCACTACAAAATGTTAAATTTCCATAAGGCTGCTATATTTTATTCATTATTTATTATTATTATTTATTTTATTTTGAATATTCTGTATAGTAGGATCTTTTATGAATCAGTACTCTGTATTACATTTAGGAAGAAAACAGTATAATCTGTTATAAGATTAATTGAAGTATGTCAAACATTTGAGCAGACTTTGAATCCAGTTGGGCATGCCACATGGAAAGTGGTTAAGGAGCTGTGGAAAGCGTTTTATCTGACCAACGCAGAAGCGAAGCAGGAACAGCATTTGGTTGGCTACAGCTTTACCAGTGTTTTATTTAGAAAAGTCCAGTGGACTATTTGTAATTAGTTGTCTTTAACTTTGGTTTTCTCCAATGCAGGTGTATGCATATGAATGGACTCTGGCTTAGGTTCCAGTTTGTTTACTTAAGCTACCAAGACATTAGAGCCAGGTAAGTCCAATACAATTATTTTACACACAAGTCATTTAATTACTTTAACAAACCTTAAAATAAAAAGTGTATTTTTAAATCAGTCTCATTTTCAGTTAATAAAATTTTTTCTTACTCATTATTTTATTATTTTATTTTGATTTTATTTATTTTATTTTTTTATTATGTTAGTCACCATACAGTACTTCATTAGTTTTTGATGTGGTGTTCCATGATTCATTATTTGCATATAACACCCAGTGCTTATTGCAATTCGTGCCCTCTTTAATACCCATCACTGGGCCAGCCCACCCCGCTACCATCCCCCCAACCCTCAGTCTATTTCCCAGAGTCCATAGGTCCATAGTCTCTCATGGTTCATCTCCCTCTCCAAGGTTCCCCCCTTCATTTTTCCCTTCATTTTAATGTTCTCTGTGCTATTCCTTATGTTCCACATATGAGTGAACCATGTGATAATTATCTTTCTCTGCTTGGTTTATTTCACTTAGTCTAATCCCTTCCAGTTCCATCCATGTTGATGCAAATGATGGGTATTCATCTTTTCTGATGGCCGAATAATATTCCATTGTGTATGTGTCTACATCTTCTTTATCCATTCATCTTTTGAAGGATGTCTCAACTCCTTCCAGAGATTGGCTATCATGGACATTGCTTCTATGAACACTGGGGTGCATATGTCCCTTCTTTTCACTACGTATCTCTATCTTACTCCCTATTTTAAATGAAGAAACTAAGTTTTTCCCTCTTGGTCCAGACTTTATGATTTTTCTAGGAATTTCCACTTAAATATTTATATGATACTCCTCATGTAGGTATATTTATATTCCTAAACTTTTATTTCAGTGATATTAGCATATATCTAACTTAAAAGTGTTTAAAAGTAAAATGAATTTGATTTAAAATCTAAAATATTCCATTTTAGGATATATTAGAAATTCAAATTAAAGATTGAAAACAGACAAACAAACAAAAACAACAACAAAATCCATGCTGCTGAGGGGCTGATGTATTAAAAGGAAAAGACACAGTGAGTTTTACAAAGTACTTGCCAAATTTACAGAACTGGAGTCCACCACTGGTGTCTATAAAAAATGGCAGCCAACTGGCTGTGTTCTGCCTGGTTACTTTCAAACCCCATCTATCTTGTGCAGATAGAATGCCTGCCTGGCTTCTGGGCTTATTTTAAGTGCCCTTGAAATACTGAAAATGATGACATTCTGTAATTAGTGTCTCATTTCAGTCCAGTGATACTCAAATTTCTCACTCTTCTGCACTCCATTCCAAGTCTAGTTTTGTGACTTTTGGAAAAGAGTAAAAGGAATTCACATAGCACAAAGGTAGCATTCCTTTCCTCTTAGTATCATGGCCATGGTTCAGAACTGCGATGATTAGTTTGACAGAATTCTCAGTTCCTTGTTCTCTTGTCAAAGTTGAAAATATTCAGGTCATGTAATTAAAAAAAAAATACTAGCTTCCTGTGTGTCTAGCAGCTACTACGCAGATTCATGCAAATGCAAATTGAGTTTATAGTCCTTCATGGATCCTTTCTCATTTCTCCTTTTATTTTTCAGGAAATTAAAAAAAAAAAATAGCTGGTTTCTATTTATGCCATGCTCAGCTCTTTGCTCTATTGTTCTTCCCTTCTGATCATCACTGTTAAGTGATGTTGGAAGTAATTACATCCCTCTCTCTCTTTTGGCCAGGAAGCAGTTTTCAGATAGAGAACAGCTTGAAAAACATTCACCATTACACAAAAACCATGTCTCAGTGATACCCTCTGTGTAGCAGGATTAGGTTTTCTCCTTGTGCCTGGTGAGAGCGGCACAGACTATCTGGTTAATCATCTCATGCCTGTTAATGGGTTAGCCACACAAATGTGTCTTTATCCTACATTCCACAACCCAAATCAACCTCAATTCCTGAAACACCTCTAGATCACATTACTCTGTCCTCAATCACAATTCCTGTAGCGCTTATGGCTGGTGACATTCAGTTTACACCTAGTGATAGACTTACAGG
Organism: Neogale vison; assembly: GCF_020171115.1. Lineage (NCBI taxonomy): Eukaryota > Metazoa > Chordata > Mammalia > Carnivora > Mustelidae > Neogale > Neogale vison. The sequence goes on from NC_058093.1 coordinate 133,516,811, forward strand.
TGTGTAAGGTATCTGTGCAAGTGGCAAATGATATCCCAAGACCTGCGGAGTAAAAGCTACATCTTAAAGATCAATATGTCCCCTAGAGCTGAGCTATTCACAAAGTACTTTTCACAGAGTGTCACTTAATACATTTTAAATTGAATTTAATTGTACTCAGGAAGCATGGTGTTTTTAATATCACTCACCAGGAACTAAACTTTAGAAGTGGGTTAATAAATGAAATGCCCAGGGCAGTGTTAATTTCCCCTCCCTTCAGGCAATGTGCAAATTCTGCTCTTAATCATATTTTATTGTGCTTGCCTTTGGTTTCTGTTTTCCCTAATGGACAGTGAATTTCTTGATGACATGGGACTATGGGTTTGATTTCTTTTTCTCTCTCTTTTTCTTTCTTTTTTTGCATATTTATTCCACACATTGGCACAATGTCTACATAAATTTGGTGTTAAGTGTTTCTTGAATGAATGATTAATTTAAATTTTAAGCATGAGTCTAAATATTTAAGTTCTCACTGTGCATCCCATCTGTCATGCCTTTGTTTATAATGGAGAGAAGAGTCAGTCAGTAGTACAACCTTCATTAATAAACAGAACGCATCTTTGCTTCTATCTTCATCTTTTGATAACCTGAGTTGGAGAACCTGACAAGTGATAAATAGAAAAGTGGTGGTCCTTGTTGTCATTCTCCTGAGATTATGGATTCTAGAGATAACTACTGGAATATATGGGGAGTTCTATTTTTCTTTAAATCTCCACTCTGCTTGGGTATTTTTATGCCCTCCTGGGGAGAACGGATTACCAATCACCACACTTTATTCCCTTATTCGTGTAACAAATGTTTCTAGAATTCCTATTACAGGCTAGCTGTTATGTGGAACATGGAGGCAACAGCTAGTTTATATCAAGACAATGGTGTTCTCTGCTGTCATGGAGGGGTCAGGGCAGTGATAACCCACACATTTCTGTAGCTCTGTTTATCAGGTCACTACATGATAGCAACACATACCAACTATTTGAGGCAGTGTTGTAGTAATATCCATATTTCACGCATGACGAAACCGAGTCCACAAGAGTTTCTAAGACTGGGTAATAGCAAAATACTCAGGTCCCTTGATTTGACTTCTGACTGGTGGGGATTCTGTTTTACTTTGTTTCATTAGGCAATGCAATTCCAGTTTCGTGAGGGTTTTCCCTTGGAAGTTGTTGTAGTCTTTTACCATTTTTCTTTTCCCATAGTTGGACTAATTTTTGAGTTTTTTGTTTTTTTTTTTACTAAATTTCTTTCTCTTCAATTTGTGTTCCGAATGCCTACATGCATAGCTATTTGAGATTATAAATGAGTGAAAACAAAGGCAAACAACAGACAAAATATACAATCACTTGACTAAACATAACGGTTTAAAAGAAAGACCCACATCAATAGATACTATAATAGATGCATAGAAGGATAAAGCATACATTGACCCCATATTATGTTAATTGAAAGTAATAGTAACAGGGATGCTTGGGTGGCTCAGTCAGTTAAGCATCTGGCTCTTGAGAACAGCTCAGGTTGTGATCTCAGGGTTATGAGATGGAGCCCAACATCAGGCTCCACACTCAGCATGAGTCCGCTTGAGATTCGCCAGATTCTCTCTCTCTCCCTCTGCCTATACCCCTACTCTCTCTATCTTTCCCGAATAAATAAATAAATAAATATACTCGTTGAAAAAATAGTAACAATAGTAACTTCACTTGGAAGAAATGAACGAACGTATGCCATATGCGTTCGATACTTCATTTTATCCTCACTCAATCCTGTGCACTTGCTATTCATGGGAAACTTGAGGATGAAGAGATCTTAAGTAGCTTGCTAATTTTAACAAAGCTTACAATAAGAATAACAACAGTGCCTCACACTTTTAAGATAAGTAATATTTTGGGGGTGATTTTGAGATTCAAGCTACGTATTTAGTTTTAATCCCATTATTTACTCCACTTTCCTCAATTACTTATCTCGGTTACATAGATGGCTCTACAGAACAGTTCTGTATATTCTGCTAAAGCGTATTTCCATTACACAAAAGTGGAAACTGTGTTGGGTATATGAATTTTTTTTTTCGTAAAGTTCTGATTGTGAAAAGGCAGAAATATAACACATGACAAACTGATAAACAGGGGCCAAAACATTTATGTATGTCCAGAGGCTGGGCAACATTAGCACAATGATTAGTTTTAAGTGTCCATCTGATGCAGGTAAGGAATGCCCAGATATGTGGTATAAAACTATTTCTTTTTTTTTTTTTTTTAAAGATTTTATTTTTATTTATTTGACAGAGAGAAATCACAAGTAGGCAGAGAGGCAGGCAGAGAGAGAGAGAGGGAAGCAGGCTCCCTGCTGAGCAGAGAGCCCGATGCGGTACTCGATCCCAGGACTCTGAGATCACGACCCGAGCCGAAGGCAGCGGCTTAACCCACTGAGCCACCCAACTATTTCTGAATGTGTCCTTGATAATGTTTTCAGAAGAAATGAGTGCATGGGTGGGCTTTTTTTTTTTTTTTTTAAGATTTTATTTATTTATTTGACAGACAGAGATCACAAGTTGGCAGAGAGGTGGGCAGAGAGAGAGGGAGAAGCAGGCTCCCTGTTGAGCAGAGAGCCTGATACGGGGCTCGATCCCAGGACCCTGGGATCATGACCTGAGCTGAAGGCAGAGGCTTTAACCAACTAAGCCACCCAGGCGCCCCACGGGTGGACTTTTGAAAAAGGAAGACCACCTGTGTGGTCAATGTGGGTGGGCATCATTCAGTCGTCTGAGAGCCTGGATAAAACAAAAAGGCAGAGGAAGAGCAAATCCGCGTTCTTTGCCTGAGCTGAGACATTCCATCTTTTCCCACCTTCGGACACTGGTCTTCCTGATTTCTGGAACTTGGGACTCGGACTGAGACTACACCCTTGGTTCTTAGGCCCTTACAGTCAGACTGAATTATACCACTGGCTTTCTTGGTTCTCTAGTTTACAGAAGTCAGATCTTGGAATTTTTTGCCTCTATAACCACATGAGCAAATATCTTATAACCTTTCTCTGTGCCTCTCCAGATACAAGCAAGTATTGGCTCATCTCTTGTCTGTTGGATAAGAAGTATTATTATTTGATTTAATCCAAATGAAAATTGTAAGAAGATAAAAGATATAAAACCATTATGTTCTCTTTGATGTTCTATCTATGACTTTCATTGTTCTATCTTCCTTTTTTCAACATGGAATCTGTTCACAGTAAGTCGTTCTTTTTTTTTTTTTTTAAGATTTTATTTATTTATTTGACAGATAGATCACAAGTAGGCAGAGAGGCAGGTAGAGAGAGAGAGAGGAGGAAGCAGGCTCCCTGCTGAGCAGAGAGCCCGATGCGGGACTTGATCCCAGGACCCTGAGATCATGACCTGAGCCGAAGGCAGCAGCTTAACCCACTGAGCCACCCAGGTGCCCAACAGTAAGTCATTCTTAATCAGAATAAAATATTCCATACTGTGGTAAGTGTACCTCATAGTACTGTAACAAACATCCACAGTTCTCCAAAAAAATTTAAACAAAACAATCAATCAAACATTTCCACAGCATTCCTACTCACAGGTTTGCTACATCTGTTTAGAAATGACACTAAGCAGCTGCGGCCCCAGCTAGAAATAACCTTTGCTACTTCTTCCAAAGAAAAATAAACCTCTCATTTTCATAGACTTTAGCAACTTATTTATCACTTCTTTTGTAACGTGGATCAAAGTAAAAATAATCTAGTGCTCTATTCCACATTCAGTGTGATAATTCTTTATCTGAATGGCATGATGAGAGAAGAAAACCTTTATCTTAGCAGATTTCTTTATTTGAGAATCCCATAATTGATAAAGAACCAAAAATTATTACAAAAATAGGTATCAGGAACTAGCTTAGCTTATATGTTTTTCCTGTTTTCTTATTTCTTCCTTTCTTGCCCACTTTTCTTCAGGGTTGAAACTTCCCGCTAAGGAGCTAACAAACTCTACTCACACAACTCTGGAAATATGAATATGGCTCCCAACTCCTGTCAATTCTCACTCCAAAAAACCCCTTTGATCTGTATTTTTCCATTCCAGTGTCTGCACTCTCACTTTTAAGATTTCTTTAACCCTGACACACGAATATCTATTGCCTTTCAAATAAAGTCTCAGTGCCTTGAGCTTGTGTTCAAACATCTCTTTGAATTTGCATCAATTGTGTTTCTGGTCTAAAGGCATCTTTCACTCAAACTATGCTGTTCTGTGTTCCTCATCTTTCCAAGTCTGCGTCTTTGCTTTTTTGTTACTTCTTAATTGAAAAACCTTGCTTAATTTCCATATTTGCATCACGTTTCTTTATTTTAAATAATCTCTACACCCAGTGTGGGGCTCAACCCACAACCCTGAGATAAAGAGTTGCATGATCTACTGACTGAGCCAGCCAGGTGCCCAGCATCATATTTATTTCTTTGCATGTGTTGCTTTTTCCACCTAGATTGCAAGAGTTTGGACAAAAAAAAACAAAAACAAAAACAAAAAAAAGTCTTCATCTCTCCCAGGAGGGTATTTCGCCTCATTCTAGTAAGCATAGTTGGTTGTGGTTGTGAGATCTGTATAACTAAAGTTCTAGAAAAGAAAAGACGTAACTGTACCGTGCAGTACTGAAACAGTTCTGCACACCAAATTTCAGTGTATGGGGAGGGGGACTTTCCCCACCACCAGCCGATGTTCTGGACACCATCTGGTGTCCTGCAGTTCAACCCAGTTCTGATACTCTCTGCCAGGAGATAACATTGCATCCCACAGATTAAGGGTTTGATCCTATTAGACTGCCTCCTCCCAACTTCAAGGCCAATCACAGTCCTAGGTTGTCGCCTGTGCTTCTGACCTGTTGGCTATAGACTAGAGGTTCCCACGACCTACTCCACTTTGACTAATTTGCTAGAGACTCAAAAACAATTAACTTACCTGATCACTGGTTTATTGCAAAAGGTATTAAAAGATAGAAGAAATGAACAGCCAAATGAAGAGAGATATAGAGCAAGGTATGTGGGAAAGGGTGCACAGTTTCCATGCCCTCTCCGAGGGCACCACTCTCTCTGTATCCCCACATGTTCACCAAGCCGGAAGGCTCTCTGAACTCCGTCCTTCTGGTTTTTTATGGAGACTTCATTATGTAGGCATGTCTGATTAAATCATTGGCCCAGCCTCTCTCCCACAGTTAACGGGGTAGAACTGAACATTTTAACCCTCTAATCACTTGGTTTTCTCCTGGTGACCAGCCCCCATCCTTATATGCATTCCTAAAGTCACCCCATTAACATAGCAGATACACCGACCCTCTCATCATGCAGGATATTCCAAGAATTTGGGGAAATCTGTGCTAGAAACAGGGATGAATATATATTTCTTATTTTAAGTGACAATACCACAGCTACTTTAATAGGGGACAAATACTTTTTGTAGGCCACTCATTAATTGTATTATTCACTCAACGTTAAGGTTGAATAATGGAATTCTGTGTTGAAAGTTAAAGAAGATCTTCTCCAGAAAGCTAAAAACGAAGCTTATTATGATCTCCCAAATATTCTATATCAATTGGACTTGGTAAGTGGTTTTGCCAGTGGTTATTTTTAGAATTTTATATGGTTTCCATGAATAGTTGGGATTCCATTTGACGGTGAGTAACAGAAATCTGGTCAATTCCACCAACTGATGAGAAGAATTTTTTTGTTTTCCCTCATGGACCTAGAAGTCTGGAAGTGGGCAAGGGTGAGGACACTGAGGTATTCCTGGCCTGTTCTTCAAAGTTGCCAGATGCCTGCTGTAGCCATGACATGACTGGCTATCATGTCCATGTTTCAGCAAGAAAAATGGAGAAAAGTAAGAAAAAGGGATGGCACAAATTACAAAAGGGGAAAAAAAAATACCAGAAAATCACAGCGGATTTTCACTTACTTCTCATGGTTACATTACAAAAGTGAACACCCTTGAACTGCAAAGAAGTTTGAGGGTGAGGATTGTCATTTCTCAATATGTAAATTGCTACACTGCACAAAATTAGTTTTGTTAGTAAAGGGAAAGAAAGGTGAACGGATATTATGTAGGGATATTTGAGTAGAGTCCACGTATTCTAATGTCCTTGTCCTTTGTAAGTAAGTTTATTGTCGAATGGATTAGCACCATTATGCAAAAGCTTTTCAAAGGGGGTCGTAAAGCTTATTGGAATTAACTAAAGAGAGTGTATCAACTTACATTTATACCATATTTTTACAGGCTTTTTTTTTTTTTTAGAACAGTGTTTGGTTTACAGCAGAATTAAACAGAAAGTGTAGAGTTTTCATACCTCTGCACCTCCACACACAGCCCTCTCCCATTCTCCATCCTGCTCCAGAGTGGTCCGTTTCTCACAACTGAGGAATGAACACTGGCACACTGTTTTCAACCAAGTCTATGGTTTACATAAGTGCTCTCTCTTGGTGTTGTGTGTTCTAGGGGTTTTCATAAGTGAATAATGACATGTACCCACAATTAGAGTATCATACAGACTAGTTCCATGGCACTAAAAATCTCCTATAGTCTGATTCGTCAGTCCTTCCCACCAGATCTCTGGAAATCCCTAACATTTTTATGGTTTCCAAAAATATGATATAGTTGAAATTATACAATATATAGTTTTTCAGTTTCTTTAGCTTAATAAAATGCATTAAAATTTCTTCTATGTGTTTTCATGACTTGATAGCTCATTCTTTTTAATGCCTAATTATATTCCATTGTTTGGATGTACCCCAGTTTATCCATTCACCTACTGAGGGACATCTAGATTGCTTCCAAGTTTTGGGAATTATGAATAACAGCAAAGTTTTGGCTGCTATAAACATCCATGTTCAGATTACTAAACAGCATAATTGTTGGAAAGTATGGTAAAAACATATTTAGTTTTGTGAAAAATTGCCAAATTGCTGTATTATATTTTAAACATAACGTTAGAGGGGACTATGAGTGTTATTATTGTCTGAAATTCATACAGAGATTAAAATAAACTTCGTATCTAATCACTGTGTGGGAATTTCTTGAGTTATGTGACAATCTAAATTGAATTGTTCCAGTTTAAGTTATAGTCTCATGATTCAGAACTGTCTAGGAATTTCCACAGATTTTATGTAAAGAGTTAGATGTATCTCCTCAACATATCATATACAGGGAAGTCATATTGAGACATGATTTGGCTACAATTTGTCCCAGCTCTCATATTGAAATAATATTGGTATAGAACATCAAATTATATATCCCTCAGTGGTATCTTATTTTCTATCACCCTGAAATTTTACATCATAAATAAAGTATTTCATTGAATTACATCAATAAAGGAATACTGGGGGGGGGTGTCCATGCATACTGAGTCAAACCGTGTGTCAGCAAAATACACGCTGTTTAGAAATGACCATTTCACTGGTGCATGCCTGTGCATGTGGCAAGATGCAGACTAAGGACTACTGTTGAAATATAAGAGAGATATTTATACCTGCTTTGGTTGTACATTCCTATCTCATTCCAGGGCTATCATGTGGGGGATGGTGAAATTACAGGGGGTTTTAAAATACTGAAATATTGGGCGCCTGGGTGGCTCAGTGGATTGGGCCACGGCCTTCGGCTCAGGTCATGATCTCAGGGTCCTGGGATTGAGTCCTGCGTCGGGCTCTCTGCTCAGCAGGGAGCCTGCTTCCCTCTCTCTCTCTTTCTGCCTGCCTCTCTGACTACTTGTGATTTCTGTGAAATAAATAAATAAAATCTTTAAAAAAATAAAATAAAATACTGAAATATTCAGTCTAAGGACAGGGTCAAAATTTTTAGTGTTTTCTGTTGGAAGGTAAAGATCATGATCTCTTTGTCAACAGTAATTTGGGATTTTTATATTGTTTTTTTGGGATTTTACATTGTTTTACAATGCTTATTTTTCAATTTTTAATATATTCTCAATTTAAACAATTAGAATGATATTTGCATACCAACCCCAATTCAATCACACTGGTAGAATTAAACATTCTTAACAGTTTGTAAGGAATTGTACCAGTGTTTTCTGTACACCCACATATACTCAGGTGTTTTTTTTACATGAACTGAGTCACAGCATATATAACATTCTATGACTTGAAACCGTGGATGAAAAATAGATTGTGGAGACAAAGCACAAGAGACTCTTAATCACAGGAAACAAACTGAGGGTTGCTGGAGGGGAAGGGAGTAGGGGGATGGGATAACTAGGTGATGGGCAATAAGGGGGGCACATGATATAACGAGCACTGGGTGTTATATAAGACTGATGAATCACTGACCTCTACCTCTGAAACCAATAATACATTATACATTAATTAATTGAATTAAAATTAAAATTATATTATATATAATTTATATATTTATAAAATATATTTATATTTTAAAACATTTATATTTAAATATTTATATTTAAATTTATATTTAAAATATATTTTTATATATTTATATATAAATACATTTAAAAATATATTTATATTTAAATATAAATATTTAAAAATATACTGTGCAGCTCTTTCTATTTTATGACCAATGCTTTATATAAACATGTAATTTCCATGTATATGAATATATCGTGATTTATGTGAGTATTCTCTATAAATGGACATGATGTTGACACCAAATTAATTTACCATATATACTTATACTAACATTTATTTTTACAGGTTCTTATATTTAGTCAGAAAGATGCTCAGAACTGTAATCATTAATCAAAATATATATGTGTTGTAAAATTTGGTGGATCACAACTTAGCCTATACAATGATTTCATTAAATCTTAACCACTGAAAGAGTAAAAATAGACCTTCCATACACATTTTTTCCAGCCTAGGCTGACTGGGTATTGCCAACATTACTATTTTTGTTAATGTCATAAATAGAATATCATCTCTAAATTATATTTCAATTTCTATTTTCATAATTATTATTGGTTGTTGAGCATGATTATTTTTACTTACTTTTGTCTTTCTGTGCCTTGATTACTCATTTCTTTGTTCCTATAATTGTGGATTTTTCTTTTTTACTTTTTATAGTACTTCTATCATGAATATTAGCCATTACCTGAGTCTGTGGTTTTGTGAAGTAAACTTTTATATAGTGTCTTTCCATGAGAAAAATACATTGCTGTTTATATTTCAGTTTAATAATACCATGCTAAATATAAGAACAGACATTATAATTGAATGTATATTTTCAATTAATTCATTCATACAGAAAATATTCACCATCATTTTTATGCAAAACCCACAATCCCATAGGTTACAGATAATAATGAAGAAAGTGTTGCCCTTAATTTCAAGGAGACCTTGGTATCATGAGGAAAACAGAGAATTAAACCAATAATTAACCAAAGACAGCAGGTAGAGGACTGAGGAATTGTAATGAGAATACACAGAGAAGGCACTTACTGCACGCAGATGTGGGCAGTTAAAAGATGTATATGACTAGGAGAAGAAACTCAAAGCATTATAAATGAGTTAAAAGGAAATGTCTCATTTTCAATTACTTCAATTATCTAATTCATAGTTATTTTGTGATACAAAGATCTTTAAATGGTATTATTAGAACAATACCATTCTTAGAAAAAGTTTTCTCATTCAAAATCTTAGCATCACAAAGCCACCTTACCACACACCAGTATCAACACTTATAAATCGCATGTCCCCGAACTGATGCTGCTATTAAACCCTAAAAACCCCAACACTTTCCTAAACTGCATTGCAGTTGGTATGCATTGCACTGATATGGTGTCTGACACTTAGACTCTTATAAAGAAAAATAAAATAAAGTCTTAGAGAATTGGAGATGGGCTCATGATATCATGTAAATTAACTGAGTGTGTGCATTCTTTGATTTGTGAATACATACAAATAAATCTATATTTAAAAATTCTCAAGTCCATAACAGTTGTTTATGTGAAGAGCAGAACCGAACATTGTCCATCTTGATAATTTGAGATAGAGCTAGGATATTATTTGATATTCTACAGATGCCGAGTATCAACAGGCAACTGGATTCAGAAAGATGTTATTTACACTTACAGTTCTGATAAAAGAAATTATTACTGAAGAAGAAAATAATTTCAGCTTTAATTAATTTCAAAAATAAGCACAAAGCAAATAATAGTTCAGTATTACCTTACTACCTAGGAAACTACAATTTCTGGGCACGTTTGCAGAGTTGCGTGAATAGATAGTTACACAGGCTGGGGAAGGCCATCAAATCCAATATTCAAGCCTCACGTGTGTTACTCATATCTCTTTTTCTGAGAAAAGATGACATTTTTGGCAAGACGTAGAATAATCTCTTTGCTCCCTCGGGTCCTGTACTAAACTGAACAGTAAGCGATTTAAATATGATATCTCTGTTTATAAGAATTTAGAGGATTAAAACTAACTCAATCCAGGCAATTTATTAAACAGAGGTCATCATTTCTGAAGGAGAAATCAATGTGAATTATAGATAAACTTAAACTCACTTCATCTCCATACGTCATCTTTTGGAAACAGACATTTTGAAATCTTTGGGGGACTGTAGTTTATGGGACGATCATAAAACTCTGAGTTGGGTTCTTCTTGCTCTGTCTTTGAAGATAGCTGAATTCATTAACTAGGTAAAAGTATGACTCAAATAACATTTGAATCAGCTCCTCTATCTTCCTCAAAACTTTGAACAATTTTTCTCTCTCTGTCTGAAAGATTAACTGTGCTTAATATTTCCTGGCAAATTAGTCATCACACTTTTGTTGGATTTGGGTTCTTTTTTTGTCTTTCAGGTGCATAAATCACACAGCTTATTAGCTGGAGAAGTCTTTCATGTCTTTAATGAACTCCAAGTTTGAAAACTCTGAAAATGAATCAGATCGGCAGGCCCACTTCTGAAGATTTTTAAAATATTCCCCAGTAAGGAGGATAAGTTGAAAAGATAGTCATTTGGCAATGCTGCCTTCAGAGAGATATGCCTTGCTGGAAAATGTTTGCCTTAGTACTTGGGAATGTGTTTGATAAATAGTCTGCCTTCATCAAAGATGTACCTTATGTCTGCTCCATGTCTAGAATTTGAAAACGGAAGTTGATAGCTTGCCAAAGATTCACCATCATTAAAATATTAACACATAATTCTTTGGGTGTCATTACATTACTATAATTGAAATCACCTAATTTACATATATACATACAAAACTGATAGCCACTCTCTGTGAATTTTAAGTTATTTAGATAAACATCTGAGTTAAAAGAAATAACATATAAAATATATAGTATCCTTCAATTCATATTAAAATTAAGATTAGGATATTATATTAGTCTTTCACATATTTTTAAAGCATTTTTTAAAAGCGAGGATTGCAATAATAGAAGTTTAAAACTTAGAAAACATCAGTAATAATCTAGCATCATTCCTGAACAACCTCTGTGCAGCTCTGGGAATCGGACCTAAGAGCCCACGGGGCACCAAGAGTATGAACAGGGCCAGGAAGATGGATACTTCAGCCTGGTTTTAATCACGGAAGTGGTTCTTTCTACATCAAGCATTTCGGTAACAAACATCAAGCTAACACACAAAACAAACGAGGTTTAAAAACCCGGGTTAGATGGAGTCCAGTGGTTCTCAAACTGGCTACCCAACGGAATCACCCTGGGGAACTTTTTCAAGTCCTCACGCCTGGCTGCGCACCTCTGGAGGCTCTGATGGGGTAGATGCTGGTGAGCAGGTCAGTGTCTGCTCCGACACGGCCCTTGAATACCTGCTCGATTTCTCTAGGGTGTCAGAGCAGAGGCTGTCCTCCAGACTGTGGGGACGGGTGAACCCTGATCTGTGGACACAGGGACTGCTGGCTGAGCAGGTGCCGGTAATGCTGGCACAGGCAACAACGCTCGTGGTGACTAGGTTGGGTATCTGCTTTGTGTATCTCATTGGTCATCTGTTCCACCTTCCCACCATCACAGGAGATACTGGATATTAGTTTGAAGGGAACATTGGGAGCTGCTTCTTAGGTACACAAGGGTTCTCCGCCTTCAAGCTGAAATCAAATTGGGCAATGAGGGAAACATGTGGCAGTAGAAATGGAAGATTCAGGAAGATGCATCTTTGAATTGCTTTGGGCCATAGTGTGGCCAGCATTTTCTAGGATGAACTTGAAGGCCAAAGGAATAAATGTGGGCGTTGCCATAGTAACCCTGTGAGTTGGGGCCCGAGCTGAGGCAGGTGCTGGTTCTGGAAGCTGGGGATGAACTTCACGAGTAGGCATCAGAAAAGGAACACGGGGGCAAAAGGGCTGAGCAAGTATCTGGACGATACCTGGGACCAATTATGGTCACTCTATTCCTGTTTCTTCTGGGCTTTTTTAAAAGATTTTATTTATTTATGTGAGAGAGAGAGCATGAGAGAGGAAGAGAGAGAGAAAACAGGAGTGTTGCAGGGGCAGAGAGAGAAGCAGACTCCCGACTGAGCAGGGATCCCAATGTGGAGCTCAATTGTGGACCCCCAGAATCATGACCTGAGCCTAAGGCAGACTCTTAACCAACTGAGCCACCCAGGTGCCCCAGCAAATCCTCCTTTTTATATGTTATGTAACATGTGCTCTCATTTGTTCTCATGTTTTCGCTTATAGACCACAGTCATCGATATTATACTTAGTACTTTATAATAATAATACTTTATAGCAATAGTACCAATCCAAAGATCCTTTGGATTCAATCCAAAGATCCTTCCTTTGGAAGGATCCAAAGGAAAGGATGATCTGCTGCCCTTTCTCTGTGCAGAGAAGTGGGATTCTATTCATAGGCTAAGTAACTAATAAGAACTAGATCATAAATAGTGTGTAAAAATAGTGCATTGCTTGTTAACTGGTAAAGAATAACTAATTCTTATGAGTGAGAGTTATTAGAGGAATTTTTTCATATTTTGTGTCTTTAGTTGTATGACCTTTGCTCTCTTCTTCTTATTCCCCTTCACTGTTTATAATGAAAACATTACCTCCTACATTATGGTTACTAAGTTTTTAAGTGTGACCAAAGGAAAAAAGTTTATAATTTATAATTTAATAATTTGATTTGATTATAATATTCATTAATATCACTGATAACAATAAAGGTTGAAGCATTTGAAACTGTCATTGTGAGTCAGAATGGTTGCAGATATTAATAACTTTTAATTACTAATTCCAAAGGAAGACTTCAGGAAAATGTGATCAGCCTGTTTGGTTAGCAAATAAAATTATCACTTTGTAATCTATTTTACTTTAAAACATACGCTGATATTTCTTGTGCAAAATGCCCCTGAAAAAGATCTTAATGAAATTCAGTTCCTGTGTTTTCCTCTGTGTGATATTAGAGGAAAATGACCTTGTTGACTCTCTACCAAATAAAAATGCTAACAAAATACTTTATATACCAACTGTCAATAAATAAATCATGGACATGTCCTCTTTTTTCCACGGATTCTAGGGATTTTATACCCATCTGGGGGGACTGATATCCGGGAATCTTGGAGTGTGACTTTGCCAGAAAGTCCTGGAGTGCTAGTAAGGAGCAAAAGAGGAGCAAATGGGAAAAATACTAACCAGTAACCCTCTAGAATTTGCCCCAAAAGACCTGAGAGCTTCCTCGGGTACTAACAATAAAACCTTGATATTTTTGTAAATCTAGGTAAGTCCCCAAGATACAGTATAGTATGTGGACCCTGTTTATTTTTTGTTGTTATTCTTGAAAGTTTTCAACTCTCTAAATAAAATATTCTTAAAACTTTTAAAGGACTTTAAGCGCTTATCCACACATGATAATATTCTTCATTTATAATATTTTAATTTAAATACATTACTTTTATGCTCATTGTCATTTAATTTTATTTTTCATAATTATGATAATTCACCCTGGGAACTTTTTATGGTTTGATAATGACAAATAAGAGTTATTAAGGGTACCTAACGCCTACTCGTATTCCTAACAACCACCAAGGTGTGTCCTTATTAGACTCTAATGCTCACACTGTTGTGTTTTATTACCTAAGAAGTGAAGTAAAAAATTAGTGCATAACACAATTGGACAGCTTCATTGGTTTTATGCAGTGAATTGCTCTGAAGATGAACATTACCAAGCTCAGGAAATTCTTACTCTATTTTTGGGGAAAAAAAAATGTTCACAAAGGGACAAATACCAATTTAGTGACTACATGAGGAGAGAATATTCTGAAAGCAAGAATGGAGTAAATGAGTTGGTAGGCTCCTTATCATGTCCTAAATTGTCACATTTAGCGAGCGTTGGAGTTGAAATGAATGCAACATTTAATAAGAAGAATAGATAATTCTCAGAAATAGGAGGTTAAAATTGGGGATTGCCTCCCTTCAGTGCATTAAATAAATAAATACTTCCGGGCGCCTGGGTGCCTCAGTGGGCCTCTGCCTTCGGCTCAGGTCATGACCCCCGGGTCCTTGGATCAAGTCCCACATCGGGTTCTCTGCTCAGCAGGGAGCCTGTTTCCCCCTCTCTCTCTGCCTGTCTCTCTGCCTACTTATGATCTCTGTCAAATAAAAATAAACACATAATCTTAAAATAAATAAATAAACAAATACAGACTTCTTGGGAGCTAAGTTTATAGTGGGTCAGACTGGCGCTCAGGACACAAGCAAACAGGAGTTATTTCCTAACCCAAAGAAGTTGAGCCAAGTGGTTGATCTTGCTGATGCCGGCACAGTCTAATAGGCTCCTCTCTGTGGGGAAGGGCCAGCTGCGGTGTGGCCACACGAAGAAGTTCACTCTGCCAGGCAACCTGAAGGAAAATCGTGAGGACACAGAGAGGAAAGCAGTATTTGAGTAGAAACTGGAAATCTGTATAGACATTTCTGGCAGCGTGCACCGTAGTCGTGTTTTCTACACGGAAGGAGCCATGTGAGCCAACACAGGGATGAGGGATGCAGGCTGTGTGTAAAAGAGTACATGAGACGCTCAGTGGTTGAGGATGAGGCAACTACTGGAGGTATTTACACAGGTACTTGCTAGCTTGGCATGCGTTATCTCCTCTAATTCTAACAATTATGGGTACTGTCTTTACCTCCATTTCGCAGTAATGAAATAGGCGGAAATTCTTCCCATGGCACCACTGGTGAAAGTGGAGTTTGAATTCATACTTTCAGATACCAGAGTCCTTAAACACTAACTTGAAACATCAAGAGTTGTTGTACGACAATTAATAAGCAGATTTTGTTTTATCCTGTTACAGATCAGCAAACTGGAAACATTTGAGGTTTTCATATGGTCCCTCATTAGTAACTTCCGTTTGTGAATTTCCTTCTTCCTCCTCTTGTTTCTTCTTCTCTTTAAGACTATAGAAAGCATTCCAATAGGCTATAAGCTACATTTGGCGGGAGTGGGGGTGTTATACTTTGCCAAGGGTGGCCTAGGAGAATTCTGAAGCGAGGGGAGAGATGATATGGAATACTTGCTAAATACGCAATTATGGCTAGATATGGAAGGATATATTGTATAAGGACAGGAATCTGATATGATCTAGATGGTAAGCAGCCTACATAGACCATCCCGGTCAAACACTGTGAGGACAGGAACAGTGGATACTAGAATGAAAGTAGAATCAGGAGCAATTAATAGTTCATTGTTTGCAGGACTTGATTAAGAGGGAAAACATAGCATAAGTCATACATTTCTGCATTGGACACATGGGCATATGAAGAGAGGAGGGATCAGATTCAGCTTTCCTCCAATATTGCAATCCTGACTTTATCACCGCAAATTTATAAAGTCTTCTACAGAATAAAATTTGGTTTACTGAATTTTCTTTGACCCCAAAATTTGACATATCTACTGAAAGAAGTTGTATTTACTGTAAAGTCTTGTGACTCATACATACATGAGTGAAAGAGTGAGTGAGTGAATGCTTTCTTCCTTAAGTGGGGAAATATTAAATTATGGTTCTGAGCAGCGCCTGGGTGGTTCAGTAGTTAAGCGTCTGCCTTTGGCTCAGGTCATGATCCTGGGGTCCTGGGATGGAGCCCTGAGTTGGGCCACCTGCTCAGTGGGAAGCCTGCTTCTCCCTCTCCCACTCCCCCTTCTTGTGTTCCTCTCTCGCTGTCTCTCTCTCTGTCAAATAAATTAAATCTTTAAAAAATATATGATTCTGGAAAAGAATGACCATAAATGAAAACTGCAAAATACAGGGTAATTATATACATATCTCTTATCTAACCCATGCTCTGGGTCTTTAGTGTAAAAGTGAACTTAGATATAAAAAAGGAAAACACCCTTGAGGTTAGCTCACAATGACAATTTTAAATTGGAGAACTACTTAGAAAGAGCGCTGCATGGCAGCCTTTTGTAGGCCACATTTACACCAGCTTAAAAGCTGATTAAAGAGCGGAGAGAAAAGTTGGCTCTGAGTTAGGAAAGAAGGAAGGATTGGGTGGAAGACCTCGGACTCTACCTATCACAGCCCTCCTGTGCTCTGCCAGGGCACGTGGGAAGAGATGTGAATGAATGTGAGTTTAAAGACCAGAGAACTTGGCAACATTTTAATCTATTCCACAAATACTCTTATCATCATCTTCACATATATAAAGTCTAGAGGGTGCCTGGGTTGCTCACTCTAAGTGTCTTCCTTCCGCTCAGGTCATGATCCAGGATCGATCCTGCTCTGCAGGAGGCCTGCCTCTCCCTCTCCTACTCCCCCTGTTGTCTGGCTTCTCTCATTGTCTCTCTTTCTCTCTCTGTCAAATAAATAAATAAAATATTTTTTTAAAAAGTCTAGAAATTTACTAAAACTTGCATCCGTCTTTGAGATAAAAAAAATGAATTTTTTTAAAAAACGAAATTCTTCCTTTTTGGGGTAGCACACATTTTTATTTTTCGTCATGTCCATGGATGTGGGAGTCATTGATTACGTTAAATATTCAGGTTCTATAGCAGTTCTATACGAAAACTAAACAAGCTTTAAATCCTAAATCACTAAAAAGGTGGTGGGGCTTATTATAAATTTCTGAGACCAGTTGCTATTGATTTCCAAATTTGTTGAGTAAGATTAATTTCTCCATGATTTCAGGTTTGACATATAATGACGAATTTCTGGATCCATGTAACAAGAATCAGTTGAGATCCTGCCAACTGTGTGGGGATGTTGCAGCTGTAAATAAGACAGACAAGAGCTCTGGTCCCATGGATTTTGCATGCTAGCGGGGCATTCTGTCCAACAGAGTAGCTAGTAGCCGCATGTGGCTATTCACATTTAAATTAATTTAAACTAAAGAAAATTAAAAAGTCAGTTCCTCAGTCACGCCATGTTTCAAGCTCAACAGCCACAGGTAGCAAGCAACTATCACTGGAGAATGACAATTTACAACACATTTGTTCTTCATAGAAGGTTCTACAGGGTTGTGCTGTTCTAGGGTAATCTGGAGAAGTCCATTTGAAATTATCTTATCTCATTTTAAATTATATACCATAGGGGGAATTTTCCTCAATAGTTTGTGAAAGCCGGGTAGGGATAAATTAATCAAACTGACAATGATTCACTTTCAAATTAACTGCTTTTTAAATTATTTAGCATAGACATAAATCTTCATTCTATCTTGACTACATTTGCAGCGTTGGGCGACCCACTTAACCATTCCAGGCTTTAGACCCTACAGGGTTACAGTGAGGATGGAATCAGATTACACGGGAAGTATTCAGAACAGTTACCATTAACTATTCATGATTACTGTTATTATTGTTGTTATTATACACTCATCCTTCATTTTATCAAATAGCTCTGAAATAGATTCATTTTACTTTTTCTCCTATATGTTCTATCCTTCACTTTTTAAATATTTTCTAAAACTAGAATCTGTGGATATAATGCACAGAAATATTAATTCATCTATTAAAATTGAGATATAAAATGAGTCCCTATCTTTTTTCTCAGTTAAAAGATTTAATAGATATGTTATTTAAAGATAGTTCTCAATTATAATGCAACTGTAATAAATACTATTGAGTCACTTTATATCCTTTTCCCAGTTCCCCCCAAAGGTAACATCTTACAAAACTAGATCACAATATCACAACAGTATAGTCAAGATACAGAACATTTCACTCCCCACAAGGATCTCTCTTCTATAACTACAGCTACTTCCCTTCTGCCACATACTACCATTAATCCTTTGCAACCACTAACTTAGTTTACATTTCTATAATTTTGCTACAGAATGTTATTTTAAAAATGTCATATAAATGGAATTATAGAATATGTAACATCTTGGATTGGCCTGTTAACACAATTCTCTAGAGATTAATCCAGGTTGTTGGGTATAGCAATAGTCTACTTTTTTTATTGCTGTGAAATATTCCATTATGGACATACCACAGGTTATTTAACCATTCATCCAGTGAAGGTGATCTCAGCTATATCAAGTTTTATGTTATTCTTAGTAAATATTCATGTACATGTTTTTGTGTGAACATAAGTCTTTAATTCTCTGCTCAAAGATACAAATAATGGGTTATATGATAGTTGCATGATTAGTTGTTTAAAAAACTGCCAAGCTGTGTTCCACAGTGGCTATATAATTTAATATCTTTGTCAATAATATATGAGTGACTTAGTTTCTTTGTATTCTCACTTGATGTTGTCATATATTTACACACACACATATATAATATAATATAGATAATGTACATATATATTTTAATTTTAGCCATGCTGATTATTGTTTTGGAATATGTAGTTTCAAAATTTGTATTCTTTTTGTGGCTAATGATATTGAACATCATTTTATGTGTTTGTTTGGGATCTGTATATCTCAACTTGCTGATTTTTTAAAAAATCCTGCTTTTGCCCAGTATATAAGCCTCAAAATTTTACAGTTTGAGAAAAGCAGAGAAACCTAACCTCACTTTATGTCTCTTTATCTTCCTCTGCTTGTAATATTATATTCTTAAACTTTTCATCTCTATATATTCAAAGCCAAGGAAGACAATGTTATAATTTTTCTTCAGTCATCAGACATGATTTAGAACACTCAAGAAGAGAAGGGAGCCTACTCATTTACTCATATTTTTGCTTACTATGTTCTTTTTCCTTTCCTTATGTTCCAAGATTCCTTCTGTTATCTTTTCTTTCCTATTTAGAGACTTTCTTTTATCCGTTTATTAAAGTGGATCTGTGGGTCACAAACTGACTTTGTTTTCCTTCATCAGAAAATTTCTTGACTTCTCCTTTCTTTCCCAAAGGATATTTTTGTTGGGTATAAGATTCGTTCTTGCAGTGCTTGAAGGGTACTAGGTCACTCCTTCTGGTGTCTACAGTTTCTGATGAGCTACGCATCATCATTCAAATTATTTTCCCTTATAAGTATCATTTTTCTCTTGCTTCTTGCAATAATTTTTTGTTCCTTTTTTTCTGAAGTTGGTGTATATTTCTTTGGTTTTATTCTGTTTGAAGATTACTCGGCTTCTAAAATTTATAGTTTATGTCTCTTTAAACATATAGGAAGTCTTCAGGTATTATCTGTTCAAATAATTTTCCAATTCCTCCCCATTTTTCTTTCATCCTCAGACTCTGATAAACAGTGTTAGATCTTTTTTTTTAAGTCTCCCCAGTCCCTTTGGTTCTGTGGTTGGTTGATTTGTTTGGTTTGGTTTTGCCGGTCCTCTTTTTTCTCTCTGGCGTTCAGAATGAATAGTTACTGTTGTTCTATCTTAACACTTCATTGCTTCTTTCCACCATGGGAAGAGATGTGAGGTGTGGCCACAATTTTTCTATAGTATTTGCTTGGAGTAGAACAGTCATTACTTAAACATGTTCTGCCCGGGAGAGGTTGCCCCTTTTCTAGTCCTTTGACTGGGAAGAGCAGCCCTTTGTTGGCTCATTTTATCCTTGTGCCCATTGTTATCGGCTCCCCAACTTCAGGTTTGAGAGACATAATGCAGAAAGTCCATCACTGCATCACTGTCACTCCTCAGGTCCCAAAGCCCTGGCTGGCCCACCTTCTTTTCCAACTTTCAGTTTATTTTTTTTATATACACAATGTCCAATAGTTTTAGTTGCAATTATTGGGTAGAATAAAGGAAAGTCCATGTACTCTATGTTGCTGGAAGATTAAGTCTCCTCACAGGTTTTTTGTTTTTGTTTTTTTTTTTTAAGATTTGTTTATTTATTTGAGAGAAAGAGAGCATGAATAGGGGCCAGAGGTGAGGGAGTAGATGGAGAAACAGACTCTCGGCTGAGCAGGCAGCCTGACTTGGGGTTATCTCTCAGGGCCCTGAGATGAGGACCTGTGCCAAAGGCAGACTCTGTCTGAGCCACCTGGGTGCCCCACTCATGCTCTTGATAAAGGAACTCTATTTATCATTCATTAACTTTTCCAATTCTTAAAAATTTCCCAATTTTTTTCTAATTTGAAACTGTCAAAGGAAAGCAAATAAACTATTTCTCATATGCAAGTCATAGCTTTATTAAATGAATATCCAGATGTGATATTCAGCTTTGGAAATCAACAAAACAAGTATACTGTGGATGTTTTATTTATCAATTAATTTCTTTAAGTACAGAGGAGAAATACCTCTAAAGAATATGCCAACAATATTGGCATATTAATATGGACAATTTTAATATATTGGTTAAATACTTAACCAACAAAAGTTAGTTGTCAGTTTAGTTTTTTAAAATATTTATTTATTTATATGGGGCAGGGGAGGGACACAGGGAGAGGAAGAGGGAGAGAAAGGATCCCAAGCAGACTCCTTGCTGAGCATAGAGCCCATTGCAGGGCTTAATCTCAGGGCCCTGCAATCATGACCTGAGCAGAAATCAAGGGCAGATGCTCAACCGGCAGAGTCACCCAGGCGCCCCTTTACTTATTTTTAATAGGAAATAATGAGAGTCAAGGATCCTAAGAGACATTTAAGCTTAACCTTTAGAATATTTCAGACTACACATGGCTCGATTTCTTAATTTCTGGTAAAACCTGAATTGGAAGTGTGGGTTAAGTGGAGCATGGTATAGATCACTGCTCTGGTTAGAATAAATGGATAAATGGAAAAAAAAAAAGATTTCTTCCATCTACTAGGTCAAAAAAATGAGAATCATTCTATTTTTATAGTTATCAACATGGTGTATCATAAACAGACTAAAACAGAACTGGTGTATGAGAGGCATATTCTTTGCGGTCCTACGTCTACGAAAAAATTGTTGCGTGATGATGGAGTAAATTATTCTCTGAAATCCCTATCCTTATTTATAAAATTTAAAAATGAGTTTTATCTCAAAGATATTTCCATCATGAGTTTCTATTTTAAATACAGGATATATCTACATCAGGATATGACTGAAATAAGTTTAGTGCTCTATTTTAGGTACTTCAGGTTAAGCAACTTTTTCTGTAGGATATCTCATAATAATCTTAGAGGCAAGCTATGATCTTTCTCAGTTCTACCATAATTTCTTATTCTTAAAATTATCTCTTCAACAAATACCATATGATTTCACTCATTGTGGTATTTAAGACAAGAGAGGCAAACCGAGAAACAGACTCTTAACTCCAGAGCACAGAAGTTGCTTGATGGTCATGGTCACCAGAGTGGAATTGGGTGGAGGATGGGTGACACAGGGGATGGAGATTAAGGAGGGCACTTCTTGTGACGAGCACCGTGTCCATCACAACGTGTGACATGTTGTATGTAAGTGTTGAAGCACTATATTGTACATGTGAAACTTACATTACACTGTATGTTAACTTCCTGGAATTTAAATAAAAATTTGGAAAAAAATGATTGCTTTCTAAAGTATCTTGCTCGTCCAGTTCATGTAAACTATATTGTCAGTGCGGTTAATCAGATTATGTGCAACTGTGAAAATTGACTCAAATATATCTTGCGGCAAAGACAAAACGCAAACAAAAATTTTACCAAATGAATGTTCGTTGTTCATTTGATTGATTTTTCAATTAGTAAAGCAAAGAGAAGCATACAAAAATATACTTTTTTGGGGGGGTTACTACATGTCATTGACAAATATTATCTTACGTAAGAATTTTTGGAAACGAGCTTCATAATGCAAATGAAATGGGATGTGCCTCAGCCAAGTTGCTTTCTTTAACTGCTTCTTCAGTAGATTTTTATATGTCCTTACAAATGACTTCTGATTCTCTGCCTGCGTCTGTTTTCATCTCTTCCTTAAAAAGTATTGGTCAAAACAATTAGTCGTCTGATATCATTAGGTTTCAAAACACCCACATTAAGCTCTTGTAAACCTTTACAGAGTACAAAAA
The DNA here is from genome assembly GCF_020171115.1 of Neogale vison. Classification (NCBI taxonomy): domain Eukaryota; kingdom Metazoa; phylum Chordata; class Mammalia; order Carnivora; family Mustelidae; genus Neogale; species Neogale vison. Next base: position 133,539,127 of record NC_058093.1, read on the forward strand.
TCAATGTTGAGACTTGTCAGGATTATTTTGTCTGCTTCTCTTAAGTGAGCTCTTAAATGCACCTCCATAAATTCCAGTGCGTGTGTGAAAAGAAGAAACCAAATCAGAGCTTGAGTCTAGAGAGAGATGAGGGTGATCATTAGTAAAACCGTAAGAGGAAGCTGGCATAAAAGGGTAGTAATTTGAAAAGCAGACAAGCATAAAGATCTAATGATAAACATTCTGAGAATGTAAACAACTTATTTAGAAAAAAAAACCAGAAAGAAAGAAAAAGCACATGCCAAAAAATTAAAAAGCCTGGAAGCATAGATGGATTAATTGGACTCACAGAGAAAATGGAATCACACAGCTGTCATATTCAGTCAAGAGATAAAAATGTTGTTTGGATCTATGATAGGAAGAAAGGCATTAAAGCAATAGAAAGGGTCTGTTCATGTCAGCACAATCCTTTCAAAGCACATGGCTTACACATAATCACACCAATTTAAAGCAAGTGCCCGTTACAACTTTGGAAAGTGACTATTTGGAGGTCTTCATCACCCTCGGGTGACATATTCACAGCTTCTAGATAGGGCATTATGTTGAGGGACATATCGTAAAGAATAGCACTCCAACATGACTCACATAACTCAACAGTATATGCCTACGTGTGAAGGAGACATTGTTCTCATTCGCCCAGGATACCAAGTGATGGAAGCCAAGAGAATGAAAGCTACAAAACAATCATCTTATGGAAGTGGAACATACCCCAATTTGTGAAAGACAATCAAATCGTGTGAGCAAACCCCATGAGCAGTACCAAGAAGTTTCTCCTACCCGCTTTAACCTGAGGAAGGAAGTGCTCTGAGGTGCTGATGCAAGGTTGAAGAACACAGCCCCAGCATGAGAAAATCACCCTCTCTTTGTCCAGTAGCTAGCCACGCTCAGTCTTCAGCACACTGCTGTGCTCCTTTTATTTCCCTCCCAAGTGCTTTGTAATACTGGTATCTTTTTACACTTGAGAAATAGTGGGGCACCTGAGTGGCACAATAAGTTAAGCATCTGCCTTCGTTCGGCTCAGGTCATGATCCTGGGTCCTGGGATCAAGTCCCATATCAGGCTCCCTGCTCACTGGGGAGCCTGCTTCTCCCTCTCCCTCTGCTGGCCACTTTTCCTGCTTGTGCTCTCTCTCTCTCTCTGTATCAAATAAATAAATAAAATCTTTCAAAAAGAAAAAGAAATATTGTGAAATTATTAATTTAATGGAGTGTAGGAAGTTAGATTACCCATCTGTCTTATCCTGGTTTTATATTCCTCTATGATCTGAATTTGCATTTTCCAACCCCAAAATCCTTTTCCTCCACTTCCAAATACTTGTTCTGCGCATGCTGAGAAACTTCAGCGACAGATCAAAGTTCTCCCACGTGGCCTCGTCCACATAAAACCGTACTTTCCCTGCAATCCTCTCACGTGAGAGTTGTTCATTATCCTTTTGTGCTGGTTCTAAAAAATGCCACAGCTTCATCACCAGAACCTGTTAATACATTATCTTACATTATACCCAACATCCTACATGAACTTGGAGGCAAATTCATCCCCAGAGCCTCCGGAAGAGAACACACCAGCCAACACCTTGATGAAGCCTGAGGGAATTGCTGTGGAGAACTTGGTTGAGCGATGCTACATGCAGATTTCTTATTTATAGAACATTGAGGGGCGCCTGGGTGGCTCAGTGGGTTAAAGCCTCTGCCTTCGGCTCAGGTCATGATCCCAGGGTCCTGGGATCGAGCCCCGCATCGGGCTCCCTGCTCTGTGGGGAGCCTGCTTCCTCTGTCTCTCTCCTGCCTCTCTGCCTACTTGTGATCTCTGTCCAATAAATAAATAAAATCTTTAAAAAAAAAAAAACATTGATATAATAAATAGTTGTTAGTGGTGGTAATTTGTTATGGTAGCAGCAAAAGCTGGTACACCCTGTTCACCTGCAGATCTCGAACGGGGGTGGATATTCATTCTCATACTACAGTATTGCTTCAGGATCATTCCAGGGACATCCAGGAAGGCCAATCTTCTGTCTTGTTGTTGGGGTTATTTCTTCACTTTCCTATAAATCTTCTTTATTAATTGCAAACTTTGGTAACAGTTCTCACTTTATACCATCTACTCTGCCAACGGCAAGAAAGTTCTTAAAGGCCACATGCATGACATGCTTAAATACCTGGATTTTCATTTTTTAAATCTTCTTATATCCAGCTACCACCACTCCAGACCATTTGCACGTAGAGCAAAACTCTCAGAGACTTTTCAATTTTTAACACGTTCTTCTTTTCTTACAATCTTGGATTCTTAAACTTTCTCCCTCTCTAATAACCTCCTCATATTTTAGATTATTTCCCTATCCAGGTGTATAAGAATAAGGTTAGCTTATAAATATATGTAGGTTATAAAGTTTATATTTATATATTTAAATAAAAATGAAATTTAAATGTCAGCCTATGAATATATGGACTCCATTGAACTATAATGTTATTCCATTGCTTGTTCTTGGCTACAGAGTGTTGACTTCATCACACTTTACAGTTCATAGCACTTTGTCAGCCTAGATCCTTGCAGCGGGGAAGAAGCCCACACAATTTCTGTGTCTACCTATGCATTCTTATTTATCACCATTTCCCATTAAGCATTCAACTTCTCCCAAATTGGGCTAAGTTTTCCTCAAAGCTGACCCCAAAAGAAAGATTTGAGTGCAAGTAGCTTGTTTTGGCACTGCTCGGAGGAAGTAAATTTGGGGAGCGTGGGAGGGGATGAGACAGGGAAGGGAAGAGAGACCAGGAAGGGTGCATCTGCAAGGTTACTTCCCGGCCCACTGAGCATCCTCTGTGTAAAACCCGCCTCGGAATTACCTCAAGAGACAAGACAGGTATCACCGTTAACTTAGAGTCACTCCCGTCTTTGGCGGACGGTGGTTCCTTAGAGCATACTTGAAATCACGGGACTGCCCCCCCCCCCCGATAGAGTGAGCTTCCTCAGGTGAGGAGGCAGAACGTGTTGCAATAGCATATTTGGGAATAATGACCCTGAGAAGGTGGGCGCTGGCAGCATCTGCTAAACCCACCCCAAATTAATGGCCGCACGCCATTAATTAAAATTAATGTTTAATCTGTGACTTTTAAATTGCATATGTTCCCAGAGAATATGTCTTGTTGCTTGGTTACCTGGACCACGAGTAGCTAAGGAAACATGAAAAAGAATTGCTTAACTATTTTTACTAGGGTAGAAAACTGCCTGGTGTATATCGTAAGGTAGAGCTGCTAAGTCACAGGGGAGGCCTAGAGATCCCGCCACGGTTTTACACAGCGGTAACATTCCTGTACCGTTGCACAAGCTCTGCACACGGCCCCAGCAGCCAACCTCCTGGACCACACCTGGCATCCTGAACTCTGCAAATGGCCCTCCGGACGGGCCTATGCTGAAACCCGGAGGCAGCGGCCATCCTGAGTCCCTGCTAAAGCCGAGCACCCTTTCCCAAGTTTACTGACCATCTGGAATTCCTTTTTGGGGGATGTGGCTGTTTAATACTAGCCATTTGTTTATCAATCTTCTTAGTAACTGGTAGGAGTCGTTTTAGGAGGAATGTGAGATTGTGAAGGTATAGATAAAACATTTATCTTTTATGCTACGTGCCAGATGATTTCTTACAAATAGTGGAAAATGGGCTTTCAGAATTGAGGATAGAATTGAGGACCAAAAACGTAGATTTGCAGACTTAATAAATGCAGTATAACCAGTGAGAAAGTAAACAAGCATGAATGAAATTTGAATTACTGGAAATAAAATATCTTGAAATAATTAGCTGAATACAGAGGGAAATGACAAACTTTACAACTGTTAATGAAAATACACGCCTGGGTGGCTCAGTGGGTTGAGCCGTTGCCTTCGGCTCGGGTCATGATCTCGGGATCCTGGGATCGAGTCCCGCATCGGGCTGTCTGCTCGGCGGGGAGCCTGCTTCCTCCTCTCTCTCTCTCTGCCTGCCTCTCTGCCTACTTGTGATCTCTCTCTGTCAAATAAATAAATAAAATCTTAAAAAAAAAAAAGAAAATACATATGTGTGTGTGTATATATATATATATATATTTAATAATGTAACATAAATATATTTTATAGCTCCTATTTGCAGAATTCAGAGAAAAGGGATTATCAAAGATCTCATACATGAACAATTCCCTGGAGTGTAGGAATAACTTAATTTTGAGAAAATATGCACATTTCATATTCCAGGAAAATTTGATATAGAACAATTACATCAACTATACTTTATAGTTATTTATCCTCTGGGAAAAAGAAATAAATCTTCAGGGATTCTAACAGCAAATGGATTTCATCCACAAGAGGAAGAAGTTGGGCTAGGCTCAAACTCACTGCAGTAATCAGCCACATGCCTGGGCAAAAAGGGATCAGAGGAATACCAAAGTTCTAAAAGAATGAATATGCGACCCGATAATTATGTTAAAAATGTTAATTATGTTAAAAATGATAAAAATGTTAAAATGTTAAAAATGATAAAAAATGTTACTGTAGCAAGTTCCCCCGTTACGTGTAGACGCAATCAGCTATTACTGTCAATTGCCTGGGAACTTAGAAATGTGACAATTATGATCTCTTCTTTTAAAAATAAATTACTGAAAATAAATTCTGCTCATCAATAAATAAATAAAATTAAATAATTCATTACTAGAGAAAATATGTGCATATAAGATATAATGAGCATTATATATTATTAGAGAAATAAAAGTAAACAACTAAGGGGATTTTCATGACAGATTATAAATACCGTAAAGCTTGACAAGCTATGAATCATGGTACACTTGCCCAGCAGCAAGTGAATGTGAAATGCCGTGTGCGACTGCGGACTTCATCATGCATGGCAAGAGATCTATTTGTAATAGTCCTCAAACTGAAGCATGTATTTACAAATCCACGTTATTTCAGCCTCTTACTATACTTGCGTACTCCACAGAGAGGGGAATGTTAGAAACAAAAATTTCCTGTATCGATAAACATTGATCTGGAATTTCAGCCGTTCTTTTAGCTTGAAAGGAATCAATTCGTTTTTATTTTCCTCCAAATAAAAGTGATATAGATGCCAGTCTTTTTATTTTAAGTAAATACATATATATAAATATACATATATATAAATTTATATCTAAGTTTGGCATTGGGATTACTTACTCTAATTTACTTAGGAATTTTTAGTGATGTGGCCTTCCGATAGTATGAAGAAGCAGGAATGGGGAGATGAGAGAAGGGAAATAAGTCTTAGAAATTACATAGCTGCAAAAAATTGAGGTACATGAATTAAAGTGAGTAAAGTGATCAAAAAAACCATGTCTAAATACCTCCATATAGTAAATCAGAACATGTACACATTTTCTTTTCTTTGCTCAGTACGAGCAGTGATGAATCTCTATAAATTATGCTTATATGAGGCAAAATACATTCTAGGACAAACCGGTCATAAGTGCCTATACCTCTTATTTGTATTAAAATAATTTTCCTTTGTAAACAGAGTTGTTAAATGTCCACACGACTCTGGAAACTGATTTTCACTTCGTATCAGGCAACACTGATGAATGTTGCTTGAGCAGCTTGCCAGTGGGAGGTACATTAAGGGGAAGATATCTGTGACAAAGTACTAGCAGCATCAGCAAAAGATTAATGCTGAAGCTGGGGAATAAAAGAGATATGAAGCCAAAACCCTGGAGAAGCAGTGGGCAGGAAGCAGCATGTTGGACAGTAAAGTGAACAAAACTGCAGAGTAATGCGAATACATGCCCGAGTATCAGGAAGTGGTTACAAAGCAAGATAAGTCATCAAACTTAATGTGAAAGACACCATTCCGAGCCTTTCTAAAGATAAATATTTAAAGTTTATTTATATAATCTATGTAGGTAGAAAAAAGATGAGTTGCAAAAAAAAGTATGATTTTGGTATTTGAGTGGGTAAGTTATTAGTGCTGTAACAAATTATTATGAACATAGTGGCTTCAAAGAACACAAATTTATTATTTTATGATTTTGGAGGTCACAAATCCACAGTGGGTCTCCCTGGGTTAAAACCAAAGTGACTGCGGAACTATGTTTCTTTTTTTTTTTTTTCCAGGTTCTGGGGGAGAATCTGCTTCTTGCCTTTTCTAGCTTTTGGGCTCTGCTTGCATTTCTTGGCTTATTTCTCCTGAATCCAGCTTCAAAGTCAAGACTCTGGCATCTTGAAATTTCCTTTCGGTCTCCCTCTTCCACTTTAAAAGACCCCTGCAAATACGCTGAGCCGACACAGATAGTCTAGAATAATTTCTTTAATCCTAGGTCAGCTGATTAGCATCCTAATTCCGTCAGCAATGTAACTCCCTCTTGTCATGTAACACAGCACAGCGAAACATTCTGGGGATTTGGACATGCGCATTTTTGGAAGGCCATTAGTCTCTCACCCACAATGGATTGAGGTTGGAAATTAAAATTTGATGCCCCTACCTGATCAATCTCAAGTTTTATGGCTCTGTTTTATAGGAGGAGCTCTGTGCTCTCTCCCCAACTCTACTAATGAGACTTTTTAAGTCTCACTTTTTAAGTCACATGAGTGAAACCGTGAGACTGGGTGACACCAACAGTGCCAGGGTAGACACCCATGAGTACAAGCGGAAGCACTGAGTTCTGGCTCGGGACAATATAAAGAGGTCATGCAGAGACAGTGAAATTAGCAAATGAGGCTTGAAGGGGAAAAAAAAGAAAAAAGAAAAAAGGAGCTACTTAGGAGTGAGAAGGAAGTAGAAAGAAGCTGGTATTCTGGATGCCAGGAGAGGACAGCGTGTCAGTGAGGAGGGAAATGGCCATGATGGCGAATGCTGTTCATCAACCAACTGAAATGAAGTCTGATCATGGAAACAGAATTTATCACTGACCATCCTGTAGTCAAAGAAGTTGGCTCTGGAGACTTGTGATAATGGTTCCAGTTATCAAACAGCACTCAGAAATAGTGCTGCTTCATAAATGACCTCTTCCAGAACTGTCTCAAACTTTCATAGCTTTTTTTTTTTTTTTAAATTTTTAAAATTTCTATAGTGAGCGCTATGCCCAATGTGGGGCTTGAACTCATGACCCTGACATCAAGAGTCACACTCTCTACTGATTGTCAGGCCAGCCAGGCGCTCCCTTATACTTTCATAGTTTAAACAGGTGGATCCACTAGAGACTATATTTGGCAACCATAGCCTCCTTTGCTACCACCAGTCAGATAAGGTATTTAATAAGAATTTAATTTTAGTTTTTGTTGGACTGATAAGTGCTTCCTGAGTGTGAAATGAAGAGGATCTCATGACTTACTAGTGATCACCGGCACCCAACACCCCATCCAGGGCCATCTGATCCTGATGCAGTAGGTACAGAGCCAACAAGTGGGTCTTGGTCACCGACATCCTTTCTAGGATTGACTCACTTCGGCCTTAGCATCGCATGACACTGAATGTTGACCTATAATCCCCCAAATAGCCCCTTGTCCAGGATGACGTCCATCTGACTGTTAGGGACTACTCTTATGCCCTGAGTTTGTTCACAATTATGTTTAGCCTCCGAGGTAGGCTACTTAGTGACTTGGAAGTTTCAAGTTGACTGAGACAAGGTGACGGTGTTACATCTTTTCAAATCTGTACTTGCCCCCCACCCCCGCAGTGCCAGGTAGGCCCACAGGATAGTCCTTTTAAATAAGTTAGCAAATCTCCCCAAATTTTCTAAATATAGACTTCTAACCTTTCTCTCTTTTTCTGTTTGCCTAGTTTCTGGCACCACAAAAAACTCAAATGGTTCATTTTTCATTTCCATGCATGTAAACATAAATATATTTATGAATATTTAAAAAATGTCTCCACAAATACTCATATGCTCCCATGTTGACACATCATTGGAAAGATAATGTGCAGTGATGTTCCTAATCTCTTCCTTGTATTAGGTGGTAGGAGAGATTATTAGAGCATCACCTGAATTTGTTTTCCTCACTTCTACTCATTGGGATATTCTCAACAAGATATTCCAATATGCTGATCTCTCTTGCTTTCAAATAACTATTTGACTATAGGTAACATCAATCAGAGTGGTATAGTCATGGACGAATTGATTCTGGAAATTCCTAGTATATGCCATTAGCACTAAAATGAATAGAAAAGATCACCTAAGGCAAACCCTCACTCTGCAAAGGTAGCAACGGAATCCTGTAGACATTTTTAAGATTCTGAACAGTACAGGGGCACCTGGGTGGCTTAGTTGGTTAAGCCTCTGTGTTAGGGTCAGGTAATGATGCCAGGCTCTTGGGATAAAATCCCACATCTGACTCCCTGCTCAGTGGGGAGTCTGAGTCTTCCTCTACCCTTCCCCCCTGCTCAAGATCTCTCTCTCTCACTCTCTCCCTCTCTCAAAGAAATAAAATTTTAAAAAGATTATAGAGGACATGACTTAGACTGTGTTTTGACTACAGTGTTGCAAGTACGTGCAAGCTGGCTTAAATGCTTGGGGAGAGTGGTATTAGCTAGCTGCATAAGCACAGGGTGCAGCTTGTAGGGTATAGCATAATGCCTACGACCAGTCTTAGGCTCTTTTTGTCATTTATGGTTGGTGACTCCCACCTTTAAAATAAACTGTAGCTGCATGAGTTGTGTTCAGCAACATCTTACTTTGAATTCTCCTCTTCCTGTCAATTCACAATGTACTACCTGGCACCTCGTGGGAACGTAAGAAATGTCAAGTAAATGATAAATAACTGGTTTTATGAAGTCCGCATCATAATAAAGACAGGATTTTGAATAAGTTCCTGAATTACAGATTATTTTTATAAATGGTGATCTTAATATAAAAGTCAAAATTTGATAGGTGCATTGATTAAGAATAGTGACAATTATATACGTATCAGTAATTTAATACCAAATTAATTTATATAAGATATTTACTGATAATGCAACTAAGAGTCTAATTTCATTTCCAGCCTTTAATTGTTGTATGTTCATGTGTAGTACTGACATGTCTGGCTATGTAGTATTTATCCACTGCTTTGTAATAAGCCCACAAAAATCAGCTCTATTAATGGGAAAATAAACGAGTTTTATAATACTGCAAATATCATTATTGGTATACATGTCCTCTGTATTTACTTGCTTCTGGGCTTTACTTAAAGGCATTTTTTGAATGTAAAAATGACCTTCATATATCTTCAGACTAGGCAAAACAAGTAAAAATCTCCTGATTGATTAGCCAATTAGCAGAAAGTACTAGTGTTAATTTACCTGCATATGTAAGAATCTGTTAGTAGACCATGGCAGAAATTAAGTACCTATAAATAAATCAGAGGGAAATACGTTAAAAGGGGAAAAAAATATTTCCCAAGGTAACTCTCTTAAGCAGGATAACAGTATAACAGAGATGTCCTCAGTGGAGGGGACTTGGAAGCACACTGGAGTCAGGCATCCGCAGACTCTGCTGGGCGCAGTGAGTCAAATGCTCCCTCGTCTGGCAAACAGGGGTTAACGCAGTAGACTGCCGAAAGCTTACTACAGGCATTTTCTTCAGAGGGGTAAGTTCTCAGTTGGCTTGACTTAACCTCCCTCTTGCATTCTATGAAAGCTGCTGTCATTTCCTCAATCTCATTATCAGGTTCTGTCTACATTGGATTCTTTATTTTCTTAAATATGGAATAAAACACAAGATAATGGATTATTCACAGTTTCTACCCCTAGAATCTTTGTTGATTCATTTAATCAAGCTACCACTTGCTTGGCTTGAGGAAGTTATTTAAATCTCTAATTATCAGTTTTTGTGTCTGCAAAACTTGATATATCTGCCTCTTGATGTCTTTCCTGGAGAATGTATGTGACAATTAAGTGAAGTCCTTCTTCACCCCCTCCCCCTGCCCCCTCCCCTACCCACCCACCCCCTTCTTCTTCTCCTCCTCCTCCTCCTCCTCCTCCTTCTTCTTCTTCTTCTTCTTCAAGTGAAATCCTTCATGTAAAGCACTATGTTTAGTATGGAGTAATCATTATATAAATGTATTTTTTCCTTTTTACTGAAATATAATTGACATACAATGTCTTAGTTTCAGGTTGTCTGTGACTTGCTGTTAAAAAAAAAGACGCCTATCAATATGTCTGTGAATATATACCTTAAAACTGTTATAAGAGTGAAAGGCATATAAGTGAAGGGATTTAACAAAGGAAGCTTACGCCAGGCTTATATGGTGCGTTGATAATCACATCCTGAGTCACTCCTGATGCTGATGAGATCCCCGGGAAAATGCTGGTACTGCCTTGAAGCCTTCCCCGGATGCAACCATATCATTCACCGAAGTTGGCCACAGTCAGTCTTCCCTCATTACCTTCCCACTTTTCCCCCCTCATTTTTTAAAAATGAAGCCTAATCACAGGAAAAAAAAGGCCATCATCCACCCTTCCCTCACATCTTTTCCCCCCTCAGGCAGCTGCTCAAGTCACACTCTCGCGGTTCCTAGGAAAAGTGAGGTAGGGATGGATTGTGCGTTGAGTGATCGGGGTTGGAATTTAGCTTCCAAACTGTCACCTTCTATGGCCTCTGATCCTGGTTGTACCAATTTCTGCTCTGTGAACTGGTTGTCGCCAGGCCAGTCCTTCAGGTTTTTCATCTATAAAATGGGGATTATCATATTATCTACCTCCTCAAAATCATGCTCCTTGAATGAATTAAAGCAAGTAATACATTCAGAATAGTGTCTGGCAGATAAGAAATCTTCAAAATGATGGTTTTATTGATAATATTATCATGCATCACCATCATCCCATATATTATAATTCATATCTCTGTTGACCACATCTAAAGCTTATATAATAACAATTGTTTTTCTTCTGTCAAACTGATTAAATACAAATTGTATGAGCATGAGATATAATGTTTTCATTGTCCACTACTGTTTTCCCTCTGATAAAAACATGCCTGATAATCAGTAAATATTTGTAAAATAAATGAGCACAATTTATGTTTTTGTAAGTAGATACTACTTTTCATTCTTAATTTTTTACATAAATCTCTTCTTCTTGGAACTCACAGTTGATTCATCTTTTACCTTAACTCTCAGTTCCCATCCTGATTCTGAGCTTATCTCCATGTCTGTAGTGTACCGTCCAGTGTTCACAAGTAGAAGCCATCAGTTGGATCCTGAGCGAGAGGGAGAGGAAGGCCTCAGTTTACAAAACCGACTTAGCTTCTTGACCATTAGGTGATTCACAAACGTATTCTGTGTATACACTGTATATACCACTGAATAGCATTAGGGCTCCCTCGTATGCCATTCCTGTAAGAGTTGTTATTCGTGTACCCTGTGATCTGAATATTGTTAAAACTTAATAGTGTAATTATGTTAGTATATTAGCATACTAATAAGCATCAGTTAACTAAGTGCCAGAAAAGACCATTGGATGGGAAATGTCTTGACTTCCTGCCCAAAGTAACTATTCTATTATCATGGATGGAAGACAGTTATAATACCATGAAGACAAACATTTTGAAAGAAAGGGATAACATAACATCGATTTTATTTTTTAATTCCTTAAGTGATAGATTAACGTATAGATAAGATCTATTTCAGTATATTTACTGAAGGTAGGATTTGGGACAAAAATTGAGCATTAGAAGAAACGTTTGGTCTCTACAACCAAACGTTTGGTTGTTAGATATTTAATGGGGACAAATAATCATTTTAATGACGGCAGTGAAACTGTGAAACCACGAAGACAGCATGATTGAAGGTTCAGGAGAACAAGCACGATGTGTCAGAGAGCAGAAGAGTGAATTCTGGCTGTGGACTCGAGGCTCCACCCTTTCCCAGTTCTTTAACCTTTCTGACATTCGGTGCTGCGGTCTAATTGGGGAGCTAATCACATGCAGTGCCAACAGGACGACCAAACAAATGAGAAAGAGCCTTCCAGAGACAATTTGGGTGTCGTAAAGATAAGCATCCTCATGAGAAATAAAGTTTAGTGTTGCTTACACTTATTTCATGGCATAGTAGTTCTTTTTAGTTGTATATGGAAGTATACACACAACCTTCTCAGTGCTTCAAGCTTCTATTTCTGTGACCTCATGTATAAAATTAGAAAAGTAATATCTACCTTTCATATTTGCAATAATAACCATGCCAGCCAAATGATTTACACTGTGTTCAGCTCATAGTATATAGTTAATAATTTGCACTTTCACAAATATCTTGGGCTACAGAAGGTCATATAGAATATTTAAGAAGAATGATTGTATTGTGGTTTATATTGTGGATTATATTGCACTTCAGGAATGTTAGCAACATCCATTCTTCCCTCTGAGCTCAGAATTGATTGAGAAACAGAGACAGCAGACAGCCTTAGGAGTATGAATTTTATATTTATTAATATAAAAATAGGGGTTGCAAGATATGATTTGGTATATAGCCCTTTGGGGCTTTACTCTATACTTCTGCCAAATGGAAACTACCTGCCAAGCTACCAGCATCTCCACGCAGGACCAGAGTCTTCCTCTGGGAGTTTACCTGATGGGAAAGAAGATAAATGTTTCCGCTTGTGCATACACTGGGAAACAGAGACAGAGAGGCAAGCAGGCAGAAGGGGTCACATAGGTCTACACAGGTCAAAAGAAGCTATCAACAGTCGTGATGGATATCACAATTGACTGAAAAATAAGCTTGTTTTGAAAACTAACATTGCATTAGTGTATGAATCCATGCTTGGATTATTGGAAAATATTATGGTTTCTTCTAATAATTTCCTTGTGTAAATTTTTGCCAACAGTTGACATCACTTAAGTTATTTTTCTGACAATTCTGTCAGTATAACTTAATTGAATACAATATGAAATGGAAAGTGATAGGACATAATTAAAAGTAATAATCCTTGCTGTTTGGGTGAAACATAGGGCTTGGTGACAGTTAGCTTATATAAGGAACTTGTGTGTTTCAATCTTCTCAAATTTATTCTAGAAACTACTTTAAGAATTTTACTCTCAAAGAGAAGTTCTGAGATTTGATTTTCTTACAAGAAGCAAAGCCCCCAAAACAACGTATTTTAGCTTATAAGTATGGCGAGATGTCTTGCTTAAATCCAATTTTAGTTTTGATGTCTTGTTGTACATCATTTCTAATGGAGGAGTATCAATTTACTGTATGTCAGGTCTGGAAGGAGGTTTCACAATACTCTCCAGTCCAACCAATCTATTTATCTTACAAATGATGAAGCAATTGAGAAACGTTGACTTGCAAACAATCAGATACCTGCACCTATGGCAAGATGTCTGAAGACTGACTCAGTGAAGGAGAGAAACTAGGGTCATTCGTTGTCTCCTACTTTATCCACCCTTCCTATGACATAAATACAGTGATGTCTGTATATGTTCACTGCAATGATAGGTTTATTTTTATGTAGCAAATTTCCATGGAACAGAAGGTTACAGTTCCTTTTCAGCTTATCCAAGCTTCAAAAGAAAATGTATCAATAAACAGCATAATTTTCTAGTAGTAAGGTCTTAATGAGAGCCATCAAATAAACCTTGAGTAGAAATTATTTTCCTTTCTTATCATTAGACCTTCCTTTAACTTATGTTCTCTGGTAAGTGGTAAGGTCTGGGATTCAGTATTGAGCTTCTAGAGAAAGAATTAAAGGAGTTCATTCATTCTTTTGTGTCTAAGTCCCAGGTCCCTTAAAGCTTAAGCTTGACCATCCCATGTGGTTCTACCAACTGTGTACACAGACCGCTTTGGGGCTTGGGAACAAATCTTCATAGGGCAATTATAAAATAATACAATTGTAATATTATAATATAATTATAATATAATATAGAGAAGACTATTTACTGAGACTTTAATTTCCCTACATAAAAGAGGAGAGGAGAGGTAATTAGGGAAATTTAAATTCTCTGTAGTTCATGGTGTTCACCTAAAAACGAATGGATGTGTATTTGCTCAGGTTTATAGTGTAGTTGAAGATTATGGACATTTAACAGGAACCATATCATGTAAAATATGCCGTCAGGAGTTATACTTTGAATAATCCAAAAAAATTGTTAAGATGACTGTTTCATGTAAAAGAATAAGAAAATAGGATTATTTATTTTTCTAGTATATGATATGAAGAATGATTTTAAATATTAAAATTTAATGTTTGCCCAGATGAAAATCAGAGCTACTTTGGTCAGGATCCATATGACATTAATAAGGATATTAAGGGGCTGGATTTTCCCTTTTATTGTTCTCAGAAAAATTACATGAGAGCAGTAAGGATATTTGTGAAAATTATTCCATTAAGGTTCAAAGGATCTCTTACATTTCTCCTCAGAAATATCAATGTCTCTGTCCTCTGAATGTCTGGCTATTAAACTCACTGAATTAAAATTAAAAGAAAACAAAAAAATCAAACAGAAAGGGTGAACTCTCCTCAAGTATAAGATCAATTTACTCTCTTCCCATGCTTTGTATACTCATTCTCATCTAGGAGGATTTTTTTGTTCATAATCATTATAGTCAAAATACTAATGAGGTTACCTATGCTAGGAAGGAAACTTTTGCACAACTGGCACATACTGGCATATATTTAGAAAGCGATCTTCTGATTCTCCATCCATGAATGTGGTATAAGATGGTGTTTGAGAAATTTGCTTGGTTGTTAATTTATTTTATGTTGCTAATTTATTATAAATCCAAAATTGAAGGCTGGGATAAAAGTTTAGGCCAAAGAGGTTCTCTTTTTTCTAGATAGTCTAGCTCTGCTGATCAGAAATAAAGTTCTAGGGGTGCCTGGGTGGCTCAGTGGGTTAAGCTTCTGCCTTCAGCTCAGGTCCTGATCTCAGGGTCCTGGGATTGAGCCCTGCATCGGGCTCTCTGCTCAGTGGGGAGCCTGCTTCCCCCTCTCTCTCTGCCTGCCTCTCTGCCTACTTGTGATCTTCCTCTCTGTCAAATAAATAAATAAAATCTTAAAAAAAAAAAAAAGAAAGAAAGAAAGTTCTATATTGAAATTTGGGGCCAGAAACAACTAATAAGGAGAGGTTTCTTTGTTGACTCAGGTCCCGAGTATAAATACTCCATTTGAGATTCTTCCAGATTGGTAGGTAGCTGATACAAGGCATAACTTAGATATTGACGGGTCCAGTTCCAAATATCAAATCCTTTTCACCTTTTGAGACACACCTTATAATTTCAAATAACTCTCTTAAAATTTTTGGTGCCTAATCTGACAGGTAAGTTCTTGGCATTCTTAGATCTTATGGTCATCATTAGAGAGTCTTTAGATAGTTAATGGATCCCTAAAAATAATATGCAAATACTTTTCCATGCATTTTCCTTAGAAAGAAAATTAAGCCTGCAGGACAGCATCAATAGGGTTTCTTCTTCTTCTTAAATATAAGAATATCTATCTGCAAACAATCCACAAATGATACTGTTGAATGACTCCCTTTTGAAACACTCTGAGCTAGCAATGCTTAGCCATCCTACAAATCATTCCTTGGCTATTACTGTTTATTAAATACCAAACGCTGTGAAAGTAATACATATTTTGAGGACTATAAGGAAGAGTAAGACTTAATGTCAATAAATTCATAGCTCAGTAGTAGTAGTTGTGATAGTTATGTAAATGTGCTACTTTCAAATGGTGTTAATCTGTAGAATCTCAGGGTCGCTTACATATTTTTATGTTACATGTTGAAACAAATGTGCAGGTATTGCATCACTAAATCATA
Source organism: Neogale vison (assembly GCF_020171115.1). Classification (NCBI taxonomy): domain Eukaryota; kingdom Metazoa; phylum Chordata; class Mammalia; order Carnivora; family Mustelidae; genus Neogale; species Neogale vison. The sequence goes on from NC_058093.1 coordinate 133,554,885, forward strand.
TAATAGACGTTAGTAGCAGTGTGACTTCAGAACTTTAGTTTTCTTATATTTAACATAGACTAAATAACACATTTTTAAAGGATTGCAAAGAGGTTAAGTTAGAAAATCAAGATAATTTGTAAACCTTTTTGGCATTACGGTTTTAATACATAGTAGACATTCTAAAGTTAATCATAATATTCAGGAATGTAGCTTGCATTGTTATTGAAAATAATCAATCTCGTATGCCCTGTTTTTCCAAAATAATAATTTAATTGTAATAAATGCACTGGGCTGAAGTTACAGTATTTCCCCATAAAGACTACACCCAAAATGCTAATGATATTTGAAAGATGAGTTTGTAAGACAGATACGACACCAAGTTTTACTCTGAGTTCTTTGGTGTAAGGGGAGCCTCAGATATTTTTCTCTTAAATACTAGTTAAGTTGTCTGATGATGGAGGGGAACGTGGTCACCCCATCCAGATCCCATGTCTGTCTGTTGCTCCATCAACAAAAGCTTTTTTGGAAAAAAAAAAAAAAAAGCTTGAAAAAGAAAACAAAAAGACAAAAAAAGAAAACAAAAGCTTTATTTTCTTTAAAAGAAGAAAAAAATGTTGCATAGACAGACCTAGGAGGGTGAGAAAGTTATGGTAGATCTGCATTTGAAGCATTAATTTAGTGACTTAAGAAGAAAAAAAGATGCATGGAATGATTTAGAATTTTATTAATACTTACATTGATGGCAAAAAGCTAGTATTTGCAGTAAGCATCTCACACATAGTACTATGCAAACATACCACAAATGATAAATTATGAAAAAAGCTATTTTATGACAAAAATATAGTTCTTTTCTAAGGACATGAGGGCAATCATTTATGCAACATCATTTTCAAAACTAATATATTTTTTTCTGACTCATTTGTTGGTGGAAAAACTAAACTTCTCTTTAACACAAGGATGTGCATACTTATACACACACATGTTATGCACCATGAATAATTTTCACTAAAAACAGTTTATTAAGACACATCTGTTTTCAAGAATGTGCTTTAATAACACACCATATAGAAAGGGCATATCAAAGAATTTATTATGATAGTTACTTGGACAAATGATATGAGAAGATTTGAAGGAAATCACAGATGCCACACACAAAAAAATGACTTTTGCATAGAGAAAAGAGATGGTTGTCATAAGAAATAAAGTTCTCCTGAAGAAAAAAACATCATGTTATCTTCTCCAATGGAAAAGTCAGAACTTCCAGTTATGAAAATGCCAGGCCAACGGAAAACTGGACATAAGTATAGGAAGATTTCTATAATTTATGAATCCCCAGAAGGTTTATAATAAAAGAATTCTACTTTTCACCTTCAGAAAAGGAAAATAAAGTTAGAAGTTTAGTTGGAATATATCTCGAAGAAATTTCCTATGCATGTGTAAGCTTCTCTGTAAATAGCACTATTAGCCAGCATTAATAGTAGAGTAACAACCCATGGAGTTCCATAAAAATGCATAAACCTCCTGAAAGCAGATACATGTGGCTGAGTTCTGGGAAGGCTGGGAAGATGTGTCCTTGAAGCATGTGCAAAAACAAAAACCTGGAGAGGACCAACAGCATGGGCGCTATAGGTATACACGCACTTGTAGTATACACTTGCTTTACACATACCAGTAAAACACTGTATTTCTATGTGCATAAAAGAGATTTAAATACATTTGGTTATTTAAGTTTATTATGATGCACAAGAGAGAGAAATGGATGAATAAATACACAGTATCTCAAAAATTAAATTTTCTTTCCGTCTCATATGATGTGCATGTTGTTTTCTGTCTATCAATATTGCACAAAATACAACTCAATGTGTACAATATGTCCTTTAAACTCCAGTCAACTATATTATTCAGGACCCAATTAAAGAACAACAAACTGTTATGGAGAAAATATATGCTGTACAGTACTTGGAATTATTGTTAGATGGTGTATTTTAAGACATGCATTTTGGGTGATTTAGTAGGCTTTCAAGGGAAATTTTGTCTAGGAGTGATTTTGCATTATATACTGATTTAAAAAAAAAAAAAGCCTACTGTTACCACCCACTCAACACTAAGATCCAAACACATCAGTAAAATGAAATAGAAAAATGAAACTTTCTTAAAGCCAGAGATTATCTGGGAAATTTTAGTGCCTGAGTACAAGCCTTCACATAATTTTGGATATTTATGCTATACTCTCTGCCTTGTTCATGCAGTGTCTAAATCTCTGTCTTTAGTAAGTGTGCTTATTTATTATTTAGAATATTTCCAAGGGCCTAGGGAAATGCAGGGACAGACATGCTCACCTAGAAATTTCCATGAAATCAATTACTTGCAATAATTCCTGCACAAATACTAATATTATATAGAAACAAAGGAAATGCTTATTTATGATGTTGTTAATATGGAGACAATAGTAATTGCAGATGATATTTAGGTTAATGGTCCCATTCATATATCAAAACTCATCTTGACAAAACACTCTTCTCAATCAACTCCCCAAGGAAAATTTAAACACAAAAGGAAAATCTAAGAAATACTTTAATGCTAGCTGGTTGTTTCATGGAGTAAGATTCATTGAGATGGCAAGGAGTGAGAAGTCTATTATGAACCTGGGTTTAAGTAGAGGTATCTGATTCCTTTTTAACAGCAACCAAGATGGTATTTTAAACTTTATATGACACTTACATTTTTTTTTTCCCCAACTGGTTTCTCAACTGAGCTCAAAGGGAAAACCATAAGTGGCTTTCTATTCTAGTGGGCAGAACTACAGTGCAATATCACATCAAACAGTGGGCTCTTTGTACTGTCTGTCCTTTAAGTTCAAGTAACATCAAATTAAGACAAGCCAAAGATCGATGATTTTTATCTTCAATGTAGTATAAAAAGAAGAAAGTGTTGAATCTTGTTACTAAAAGGGACAAGAGTCACATACATCAGTGTCAGGAGACAGAAACAAGACAGAAAGGAGAAATATTTGCCCAACTATATAGAACAGAGCTATCCTAGGTCACAAACGCAGATGCTTTCTCAAGAGGGAGGGTCAAAGTTTCCAGTTTAATCACCATTTACAATAGAACAGAGAAGACAAAAGAGAAAGAAAGAAAGAGAAATAGAGAGAGAGGAAGGAAGGAAGGGAGGGAGGGAGGGAGAGAGAGGGAGGAAGGGAAGTAAAGGAGATAGGTAGGAGAAAACAGCCAGAGAACAGTCTCCTGCACTTTCAGTCGTACTTAATTCTCCTTTGAAAAGAAAGATCTGTGTGCATGTGGGTTATCTCCTTGGCCAGCAGTGCCAAGAAAGGAAAGCAAAGGGAAAGGTGTTTCTTCCCATATTCTAATTGCTGAGAACTTGCAAAAGGTCATGCCCTCAAAGTATGACAGCCACTAACTAAAGAAAGTTTTCCAGATCCAAATACAAGAGATTTAAGCACCCCTGAGCAGCCCTTGAAGCAAGTAATAAGTGATGTTAAATGGAAAACACTTGACTGGGACTATTCATAATAACTTGAAATAACTTGTCCTGTCGTTGGATTGATTACATGGATTTCAAAACACATAAGACTATTTAAATAGAAACTATATCTTGTTAACATGTAAAGGCAGTGAGCCAAGGGAAAGAGTCAAACTGAGTATTTTTGTAAAGTTCATCCCGAATTTATTAAGATTACATGATAGGCAATTTGAATGCAAATTATTTAGTTGTTGGATAACGTTGAATTATTTTTTATCTGTTCTTTTTGAAAAATAAATTAACATCTAAAAGATGCCGAAGCCATGCTTTAATTGTTTTCATCATATGATATCATGGGTTATCATAACATTCCTAATATAATCAGTTAAACAATGCTTTCAAAATTCAAAATGCTCCAGGCTGTCCAGAGTTGTTTAGGAAAGAAAGAGCTGTGACTCCAAAGACGTACTTGGTCATCTTTGGTTTCAAAATATATGGCTCAGGGGCACTGGGTGGCTCAGTCATTAAGTGTCTGCCTTTGGCTCAGGTCCTGATCCAGGGTCCTGGGATGGAGCCCAGCATCAAGCCTCCTGCTCAGTGGGAAGCCTGCTTCTCCCTCTCCTGCTTCCCCTGCTTGTGTTCCCTCTCTCGCTGTGTCTCTGTCAAATAAATAAATAAAATCCTTAAAAAGTATATATATGGCACAAATAATTTACTAACATCCCCTAAGCATCTGGGGATGGTGATCAGACATTTGGTTCTGGTGTAAACATGGTCAAGAGTTAAAAAAAAAAAAAAAATCTAAGTACAGAATATGAAATGTGACAGTATTGTGCCTAAAATAAAGTTTCATATAATTAAGAAAAAAATGTAAGGACAGAGTAAATATGAACCTTGTTTTAAAACAATAAAACTGATGAAGTTTTAGAATATAGGTGAAGTTCAGTGGGGTGAGGTCTGGAGCCGATGACCAAGAAAGAATTCTTGAGCCCTCTTTGGTGCAGAATGGTAGTTTATTAAAGCATGGGGACAGGACCCGTGGGCAGGAAGACCTGCGGCCCCGGGAATGTGAGGGGTGGCAGGTTATGAACGATGGGGTTGGGGGAGGTGAGGAAAAAGGGAGGTTTCAATGGAACTTTCATATGAAAGCTAAAGAGGACCTACAAGATACCAAATGCCGTGAGGCCTTGTCATTGTCAAGGTTTTTCCTCTAGCAAGGTATGAACATTAAGGCAGTTGGGAGATTCCTAAAGAATGTCACAGTATGTCCCACCCAGGAGGGGGGGCACGGGGGAAGGTTGTAGGCTGTCCGCTTTTGCTTAATCCTCAGTCAGCCTTCTGTTCCCTCATCAAAATGATTCCCTCCTTAGAAGAATACTAAATGCAGAAAACCGTATTATTCAAGGTTAATAAAGTATTTATCTGATATAGTGTAAAGAATTTGAGTATTAAATAAGTAAGATTTTAAAATAATGCACACGTTTTGGTGGAAAGCCATAGTAAGACTAATGCAGCAATCTAGGTTTCTTATGAGTGCTCCTTTAAATATAAATGTAAGCTTCAAAATGACGTTTAATTACATAAAAGTAATTTCAACTTAATACATGTTATAATTTTTCTCAAGTAAAAAGGCAAAAACTTGAGTGGACAAATATTTTTCAAATATGAAAATAATTCAAGAATTTCATTCCGAGCAACACAAGCAACATCTTATAAAAACGCCCCAATAGTAATATCTACTTTTCAAGGAAATGTAAAAACTCCTTTTTCAAAATGGTAAGTTTGACCCAATTTAGATTTTTTTGTTGTTAAAACATTTTTTTCTGGGTTTCCTGGGTGGTTCAGTCGGTTAAGCCTCTGCCTTCGGCTTGGGTCACGATCCCAGGATTCTGGGATCAAGTCCCACATCAGGCTTCCTGCTCAGCAGGGAGTCTGCATTTCCCTCTCCCTCTGTCACTGCCCTAGCTTGTGATCTCTCTCTGTGTCAAATAAATAAATAAAATCTTTAAAAAACAAAACAAAACAAAAAAAACACAACCCCCCCTTTTTTTTTTTCTGATTTATATAAACTCACTTTGGAAACCTATACGCAATTGCTGTTTTAGAGAGTTCTAAGGAGTAAAAATCAAGTATCATCCTGACCACATATTTTCAATCTGTTCCCTGCAGAAGATGTGATTTCTTAGGTTATGTACAGTTTTCTGAGTTTTCACGTTCAAGTCTTAAATAGAAATGGGACACCCCTTTTCCTTTTGAAGGTTGAGAGCGAAGTCCCTAATTTTGATTACATTGGGCTGGTCTTGGCCTTCTGCTGGTCTAAGAGGCATATTTCTAATGAAAAATCGTAACAATAGGAAGAAAAAGAGACGCTTTCGAAGTGAGGGAGTCTATCTCCCTCTTGTGCTTCCTTTAAAAGAAAACGTGTCTAGCAGTGACGGATTCTGGGCTTTCCAGTCTGATACAATTACAATCAGAGTGGCAAAGAAAGCCCATCCTTGCGGTTCTTATGGACAGTGCTAGAAGAGCATCACAAAAATCAATTAGAGATATGCTGAACAGTTTGCAGATCACTTTGTGTTTGTATCCTGAGACGTTTGGAAGCTAATAAGCAAGAAAAATGGTATTGACTCTTTGTTCTGCTCCTGTTCTCACTAAGCTCATTTGTCAGACAAAATCCAAGAGCATGCCAGCAATATGTCGTATTAGTAAAACAAATTGAAAATCCTACTGGTTGAGGTCATGCTGCAGTACAAATGATGGAAGTTACTAGAAGGAATACAAAGGAATAATTTACTTTTCAGTTGAGAACTACAACAGGGAAAACAGTGGCCCCACATCAGCAAGAAAGAAGTGCTACTATTAGAACTGAAATGAATTGCTGGGCTTAATAAACTTTCAACCTGATTATACCCACTTAAGGGTAAGTTCTTTGCCAGAGAAAATTTTAGCACATAAACCTCGTTTTTTAAGACTATTTTAGATATGGAAGTTCAATGTTTTATTAACCTTTCACTAAAAAACCCACTTCGTTCTGGAAAGAAAGCGATAAATTTAGATGATGGTGATATTTTAAAATAAGATCGCACAAATGCATAGACATAAATTATTCATATAATCTCGGTATAAACATTCATACTTGCTCTAGAATATTTTAAGTTGGTGTATATACCGATGAATCAAAAAAGAGAGGTTACTGCCTAGTAATCCTTTCATTTACTTGTAATCAACTAAAACTGTTCAATGACGTTTACTGTTCCAAGGTATCTTTTTTTTAAGAAATTTACATTAGTCAGATTTATTATATAACAAATTATCCCCAAAATCAGTGGCTGAAAGGATCAGGAATGGCCATTTACACTTGTTCATGTGTCTGTAGGTCAGCTGAGACTCAACACAGCTTTCTGCTTCAAACTGCTGATCTAGACCTTGGTTTCTTGCTGTAGTCTGGGCTCAGGTCTGCTCCAGTGGATTTAACTGGATCTCAGACTGAAGAGGGCGTGATGGTCATTGGTTAAAGTAAATCACGTGAGCAAGCTCACGGTCAAGGGGTAGGACTTCGCCTCTGATAGGAGGAGTTTCAAAGGTAGCAAAGGACAAGGTTTCAGGGATTGGTGAAGAATCTGAACTCTTATTCTGTAGAGAAATATCGTGCTTACTAATCAAATAGAGCACCTTTTAATGATGAACCCAGAATATCGAAGAGGCCACTCTTCTTCATAACAATTAAGAACTCGTTTTATATATACAAGTATTCTTTAAACATTGGTCTACATTTCACAAATTTTGCTGTATTGTATCTTTACTTCCATTCTGTTGAAAATATTTTGTAATTTTTCTCACTTTTTTCTTTACTTGAAGGATTAGTTACAATTTTATGATGTATTTTCTATTTTTGTTTTTATTACACTATCCAGCTTAATTATTCAGTGGTTTGATAATATATTCTGAGTATTTCCAGCCCTTTCAAAGATACCAATACTTGTTTTAAGTAATAACATCTTAGCCTAGGGCATATATTCCATGTGCATTTCAGATCACATATTTTGGAATTATTGATATCAATTAGGCCAATGAGGTCAACGACCTTTTATTGATTTTTGTTTTCTGTCTTTGGGGATGGAAGGCTCTTTTCCTTGAAGATTTTAAACCTTTTTTCTGCCAATCAAGTCTCTCTTTTCCCATACTCTGATGCTTCCTACAAACACTCCCCATCTACAAGTCTTCTCAAGAAGTTAAAATTCTTGGGGCATCTGGTGGGCTCAGTCCGTTAAGTGTCTACCTTTCACTGAGGTCATGATCTCAGGGCGCTGGGATCCTCTCTGCTCAGCAGGGAGTCTGCTTCTTCTCCCTGTGTCCTGTCCCTACCCTACCCCCTCTGTGTTTACTCCCGCAAATAAATAAATAAATAAATAAATAAAATCTTAAAAAAAAAAAAGTTAAAATTCTCCCACTGGTCTCTCTAGACATGTAGAAACTTCTTTCTTTTACATGATTCTATCTAGAAGTATACATAGAAATCCTTCTCCATTGAAGCCAGGCTTGCATGGACTTTCGTGGAGCTGGGAGGTAGAACACAGACACAGATGGTCTCACTTTATTTCTCATGTGATATTGGTTTCCATGGAAAATTCCCCGTCCTCTCCTGCTGCACTACTCCCCTTTTCAGCCCCCAGATTGTGGGCCAGGAGGACTTGGCAGTGGGTTCCTTGAGAAGGACATCAACTGATCCATATCCTCTAAAAATCTCTTTCTGTCCCCAAAGGCCTTTCCCTTTTGCTTTTATTGGAACTTTCCCACAAACTGTATTGTGACATAGATTATAAACTTTCTGGTTTAAGAGACTTATTTGGTTTTTGAAAGAGAAAGTTACGATATTCGGATCCAAGTAAACATCATTGTTCTATAAGAAGCTTGGTGAATAAAATTATTGTTCCTCTATATACAATGTCAAAATTTAGACAGAGGCTGAAATACAAACTTATATAAGACTTTATTTTTCATTTATCATACAACAATCCAGTAGACACAATGACTCAAATGTGTGTATATTTTTTATGCCTGGGTAAGGCAGAACAAATATTGAAGAGTCATGTATTTTATGTAAAACATACATCTGCTTGGGGACAGACTTGTAAATGTTGCAAATCTGATTATTTTGAACATCAGTTAGGTACTGAGATAGTTTCAGAATTGGAAGGGAACATAATAATCTCTTGCTTTACTTTTTTTTTTCTTTTTTTTCCCCAGATTTTTATTTATTTATTTGACAGAGAAAGATCACAAGTAGGCAGAGAGGCAGGCAGAGAGAGAGAGAGGAGGAAGCAGGCTCCCTGCCAAGCAGAGAGCCCGATGCGGGACTTGATCCCAGGACCCTGAGATCATGACCTGAGCCGAAGGCAGCGGCTTAACCCACTGAGCCACCCAGGCGCCCTTGCTTTACTTTTTTAACAGATAAAAACATTCAAATACTGAGTTATTAGGTGATTTCTCATCTCAGTTCTCTTTTCCTTTTCAAGAACTGTTTCCCTATGTGGAAATATATACCTGGTGCAGTTTATGAATCTTATCTAAGTCTGTTACCCATTTACCTATGTGTGTGTTTGGCTTTTTTTTTTTTTTAAGGATTATAACATAATCTTTAAAACTTAAATGGCATGTATCATCCAGTTTTCATTTTAGTAACAAATTTATAGTAAGAAAAAAACTTCTGTGGAAATAGTAAATCATGAGCATTTATATTTTAGTTCCCTTATATTGATGCATTTATATTTTAGTTCCCTTATATTTTCTTATATAAAAGAAAATATTAGAAATATATATATAGTTCCCATATGTACATTTAAAAGTACTAATTAATAATATATAATTTTCACATTTATATGGCAAAGCACAAAAATAGCTAATATCCATCAAACAATATGTGACACATGATTTTCTTAGGGCATAAACATATGTTAAGTCATTTAGTCTAAGAGGTAGACATATTTTCTTTATTTTTCATATGGGAAATTTATGAATATAGAAGAAATTTGTCCAAGATTGCACAGAATATGATTCTTGATTTCATGTTCTTCATACTAAAATATATTGTCTATATGCCAATTTTAATGATGACTACAATGCAGAACAGGACAGAAGGAATTCTGGATCAAACAATGACTAATTCGGGGATAGGGTCATGACCTCAGGAGAGATCAATTTGTTTTTATTTTTAAAAAGATTTTACTTATTTATTTGAGAGAGAGAGAGAGAGGGAGAGAATGAATCGGGTGGCAGAGACAGAGGGAGAAGCAGACTACCCAGTGCTTGATGCGGGACTTGATTCCAGAACCCTGACATCATGACCTGAGCCTGAAGGCAGATACTTAATGGACTGAACCACCCAGGCACCCAGGAAAGACCAATTTTTAAAATTTAGGAATAATTTGACCTTTCCCCTTTTCCCACAACCACAGATCATAATACCATTTGCAAATGTACGCGTTTTCTGAAAATACACACACATTTCTGGCATAATATGGTGACTAACCTAGTTGGATAACACCCTAAGCCATATGATCAATTTATAGAAACCTCTGTGCTGTACACTGTTTCACATTTCACGGAGAGTAGAAACTTGACCATGTATCTAAATGCACTTTATCTAAAGTAATTTGCATTATCTAAAGTAATTAGGCATTTTATCTAAAGTAACTTGCAATTTAAAAATGTCAAGTTTCTCCAGGGATGAGGTTTAGTGCAGTGTATTTCAAATACACGCTCTGAGAAGCTCACGGAGCACCGAGGATGGCCGTGAAGTTGGTAAGGAGTCAAGGTGCTTAGGCTGCTGAGCCCAGGAATGGCTTTGACAGAAACAGACACACTTGCACGTAAGATACTGTTTTCCCTGGGCTGCCCTGACAAAGTAGCAAAAACTAGGTGTTTCAGGATAACACAATGTATTCTCTCACCATCTGGAGCGGAGAAGTCCAGGATCAAGGTGTTGGCCAAGATGACTCCCTAGGATGGCTACGGGGAGAGAGTCTGTCCTCTTCTGTCTTACCCCTTCTGGTGGTTTGTCTGCAACCCTTGGCATTCCATAGCTTGCAGAAACTGCACTGATCTCTGGCTCCACACAGTGGGTTCAAATGTGAAATTAGGTCCCGCTAATCTTCCTGTTTTAAGGTCAGTTGATTTGAAACTTGAACCACTTGTGCCAATCCCTTCTCAGCAGGACCAAGGTAAGTATTTGGTAGCTACAACTGGGAGCTGGAAACTCTGGGTGCTCCGTTAGTTTCCTAGGGCAGGAGTAACCAAGTCCCGTAATTATTGGCTTAGAATAACGAACATTTAGTGTCTCACAATTCTGGAGGCTGGAAGTTCGAGAGCTTTATCTATATGATAGAGCTGTGTCTCCTCTGAAACTTGTAATGGAATCCCTCCCTGCCCCTTCCAAGATTTTGGTTATTTGCCCTCAATATTTGACATTCCTTGACTTATAGAAGGATCACTCCAACTGTCCATCCCTACATGGCGTTCGTTCTGTGTCTTTTACATCTCTGAACATGTCTGTGTCTGTGTTCAAATTTCCCCCTTTTATCAGGTCATATCCGATTAGGGTTCAGTTTAATGACCTCATTTTAACTTGATTACCTCTTAAAAGAGACTATTTCCAAATAAGTCCATATTCTGAATTACTCAGGGTGAGGTCATCAATATATTTTTTGTGGGGGACACAATTTACCTCACAGCATCTAGTTTATATTCTGGACTTTCTACTGTATTTGGTTTAAAGCAAGGAATCTATGCCTAAAATGAACATTCACAAAATTCTGAAAGGTTCTTAACCAAGTGATACCAAATTTAATATAAGTACATGTGTTTTAGGAAAAAAATTGGAATATGTATGAAAGAGAAAATCACTCACACTTTGAAATTCCACTTCCAAATATTTACCCCAAAGTACGAAACAAAGCAACATCGACAAATTCTTTTATATATATCCACAGGTAAATATTCACAGCCATATGAGTGGCAGCATTTCTATAAAACAGAAATCAGGTCAAATAGCCATTAGCAAGAACATCTATAATCGTGGTACAGATGGAAAAGAAAATGTTATAATTATCTAAAATGAGGAAACAGGGGTGTATGTATCAACTTAAATAAGATTCACGGACTACATGCTGCAAATGAAAGTTGCAGAACCACATAAATAGCATGATATCATAACAAAATATATATAATTGATTAATGCTAAAGTAGGGAATTATAAAACTTTCCAAGAAAAATAAATATTTGATGTAGGATGGTGATGATTTTCAGAATAGTACCCCTGGAATGAGAGAAAAAGAAGTTTTGGAAGGCATAATTGGGTTCCCATTTTTCTGTATTTACTTAAAAAAAAAACAAAAAACAAAAAACACTGCAGCTGGTTATGTTCCTTGTAAAGATTTGATAAAGCGAGATACTGGTGATTATTGCTTTATTTCCTATATCTTTTTTTCTGCACTTTTAGATGCTTTATTGTTTTTTTAATCAAAAATAACTAAAAAGGCTAGTTGTTCTAATATTAAATCCTGCATATTTTACTTCTGAAAGTTAACAAATTACTGTAAACAAGGCAAGCAACCTCCATTTGGTTCTTTTTTTCTCCTTAAAACTATATTTGCTTCTAAGGAGTATTATGAAGAACAATGTGGGGTTTGTGAAATTTTGTATTTTAAAGTTTTGAAATCACTATTTAAGACTAAGATGTTCATGGAAGTATAGAAACAATTTGGCCAGATTTTTATAAAATTAAACGATATAGATTGGTGATCTGAAGTATGGAGAATTATGGTGGGATTTAGGTAATATTCTGCAGATATTTAGTTTTTATTTATGGTTGATTAATTACTTATTGGCTAAAGTCAAGAAAGATAAAATACAAATTAGGCAGAATAGAGCTGTCCAGAAATAATTTTGTTTCCACCTGTGATTAATGTGACAGTATGCTCTTCCAAAGATTTTTCTTGATGAGATCATTTTAATTATTGTAAACGTTAGGTTCCGGACTATAGCTGGCTGATTAATAGTGAAAGCTTGCCATCTGGTGGACAAAGTGAAAACTGTGGCACTTTTTGGCTAGAAAAGCCGTAAACCAGCATCTTTTGGGATTGAGGATTTGCTTTATTCTAGAGATTTATTTGTAGCTCATGACTGGAGAGTCTGAATTACACACATGCACACATGCAAACACACACACACACACACACACACACACATATGGACACATATTCACACATGTGTATACACACTCAACATCCCTAATGGATTTTTGTTTGTATTCAGACAATGACAAGTATGAAGTACTCTAATCAGGATGATTTAGATTAACTTCTGCACAAAATGCGATTTCTTTGAGCTACATTATCTCATCAAACCTGTCTGGTCACTGCTTTTGAAATAATTTGAAGAACTTTAATTCATAGTCATTTGCAAATAAATGTGTCATGTATAGCCCATATTTCTTTGGGTGCACTGTCACTTTTTAACTTGAATAATTACCTACATGTTAAAGTCACACCTGCAACCGCCACCCCTGCCAAATTTACATACACCCATTAACCCTAACAGTGAGGAAATCGGGTGAGTTCTATTTTGCCCACCAGACCAGATTGTTTCAGTGGGGGTTCTGTAAAACCCTTCATATTCCACAAGCTTCCTCTAAGGAGGAAAAAAAGAAGCACTGTTTTCCTTTTCACTTTGCATGCCGCATGCGCGTGGGGGAGAAAGGATGCCCAAGGTCTCTCAGGACTGTGACGGTGCACATTAGAACCACGTTTGCTTGCTTGAGTCCAATCTCAACTTTTGGAGAGGAACAGAGATGCCCCTTGACAGGCGGTGAGAGCCGCCCTGGACGGCGGAGTGAGTAGCCATCTGGCAATGTTGCTCTCCTGAACTAACTCCCCCCAAACTCTCCAAATGCACTGTTGGCTGATTTTTTGAGACAAACAACGTCTTCGAGTGCAAAATAAAATGGGAGGGGGCTTTGCAAACCAAAAAAGTACGTGTCTATGCTGCTGTTCAGCTGCTTCCTCTTTGCCATCTTCTTGCCATTATACGACTTGTGAACATAGATTGTATAGGTCAGAGCCGAATTGCGTAATAAATGTTTAACTTTTTTTTTTTATTTATTGCTTCCTTCTGTTTATATTTTCTTAGGAGCCACGTTTTGCAAACATGCTGCCCAATGTGGCGATTTTTGAGACAACATGTGACAGACAAGAGGATGACAACGGTTATAGACTTTAGCCAATGGGCAAATCTGATTAGGTTATGTTGCAGAGTCACCATCCTCTGAGGTATTTCATCTCAGGAGTGTGCAAGAGGCGCCAGAGAAAGCCAGGTGCACAAACCAATTATCAGTGGTGTTTACATGAGGTAGCGAATCATGTTGCCCCTTTCCATTGTGAGCTATCTGTAAAGCACAGTATACTAAGCCAATAATGGTTTCTGCAAAATCATGAAAGACTGAACTATAAATCGGAGCTACTGAACAAGTAAAGGTGCTGGTTATTTTAAGTGACTATTGAGATCTCAGAGTAAAGATTTTGTTGGACAAAAAAGTCATAATTCTTCTAATGTCTTAGGAAATAAGTTATTAGCAGAACATTTTGCCCAGAAGATGAAAGGAAAAAAAAAAAAAAGTGTTGATGGGGACCAGATAATATTCACATGTAAATTAGGGTGGGCATATGATAAAATTAGAGTGAGTATATGAAAAAACACACTGTGGGAACTTGAAAAGATCCCATTCTCAAATAGTACAAGTATAGAAGTCACAGAAATGATGCCCAGGAGATTCAAAGAAACACACTAATTTCTCTGTCTAGATTGAATGTATCAATAAATGTCATGTGTAGCGTTTGTCAGATTTGAAAGTAATGGTGAAATTCAACACCTTTTTCTTATAAGCTTCCCCAACAAGCAGAGGTATAAATATATTTCAGGTTTTGTCTTCATCTGGAAACAGTAAGTGTACCTTAGAGGAACCTTGTTGGTGTCTGTATTATTGGTGCCCATCAATGATTGGTTTTGTGATTTTTCACCTCTCAAGTTGCAAAAGTAAAATGAAAGTCCTAATGTTCCATAAAACACTGCCTTCTTCACAGAGGGTAGTTATTGTCGAAAACTCTTGGGTATGAAAAAGGGTTCTGGAAGATGTTACTTAATAGTTAATGTTATAAGGCTACTTCAGTTGAGGATGTTCAAAACAATGAGGAAGCCAGAATGACAAATGTTTGATTCTCCTCCAACACTGAGTAATCTTGTGGTTTAAGAGAGGGAGATTTCTCATCAGGGCATTTGGATTGAAAGGCAAATTGCAGGAATGCTTCCCACCAAATAGTGGGCCATATGTTCTGTCTGTTTTGGAGAGAATGGGTAGCCATGAATGTAACGTACTTAGAAAAAAAGCCTTATCCTGTGAACCAGTTGGATAAAACTCTTTATGACCCTAGTGAAAATGTTTTATCTTTCAGTGGATTTAGAAAGAAACTCAATTTTTGGAAACATGGGTCAAAAAAGGAAATAGTGAAATGTTTCCATCCTCACAGGGGATTCAATGTGAGGAAAAGTATCAGCAAGTCTCAAGTCTTATTGAAAACCACTTGGACGAACTGTAGAATCAAAATTGAAAAATTGCTACCCTCCCTCTCAACACAAGTATGAGACAAGATGACAGACCTGTTCGGAGACCTTACACTCAGCTCAGAAATTGGTTTTATGAGGAAGGGAAGAATTTTGTGAGGGAAAGGCTAGTATGGACTTCGGATAAAAATATATTGATCTTCCCTTAGACCAGTTCTGGATTTCAGTGACAATAATAAACACTTTGTTGCAGTGTTCAAACTCTTCCACATGAACAAGCTTCTTCTTGTCTAACAAGGACTGGGAGCCAGGAAAGATACTGGCTTGCTTCTCTTGAAAATGAATCTATGTTTTCTTCTCTCAACTTCTACCAATAACTGAATATTCATTCAGAAAAAAAAAAAAAAAAAAAAACAAGAACAAAATTTATATTAAAATGAAAATTTCTTCATTAGTTTAGGTACCCAGCAGGAAATGGATAGCTCATTCGATTATTTCTTTGAAATAAACTATTTACAAAGATGGAGGTATGGGAACACCAGGGATGGTGTCTAACTTCTGGATTAGCACTGGGTAGACGTTAATGCCCGTAAGTCTGAAGGAGAGATGCGTAGGGACCTGCAAGGTGAGAATCTTATAAAGCAGGTCTTCTCAAACTATCTGTGGTAAAGCATTGGGCTTATTTTTATTGTTGGTTGGTTGTTTGGTTTGTTGGCTTTCTATATTCCCAGTCTGTTGAAGATCAATACATTAAAATTAAAGTAAATTACAAAGAAAATAAATTAAAAGACATTTTTTAAATTAAAATTTTAAAAATGAAAATAAACCACTAAAAATGAAGTAAAAAAAGATAATCTAAATACAAGTCTAGTTTTGGTATCATCAGATTTGGCAGATACAAATCTACCCTGTGAAATTGCTGTGACGTTTTCTAAATTCTACTCATCATGTTTATAATCAGTCCACTGCTGGCTGGCCGTAATAACTGGCAGAGTGATACTGCTCCGCAAAACATAATTTAAGCATCAATGCTATAGAGTTCACCTCCTTGGAGAAGTAATAACCTTCACAATGGACAGCACAGCAGGAGGCTTCTGAAAGAGGACAGGGAAATAGATACATTGACCTCATTTTCCTTTCTCCCACCTATGGGGGGCAGCCAATTGATCAAACCTGACTGAAAGCTACAGGGCTTGGGAAACCACCCCAAACAGGGTGGAAGAGGGGGAGAGAGTTCTATATTGATGTCAGAAAGGAAACTGATACTTAAGGATTGCTGAATGCCTTGACGTCAAAGGAATTTCTTGCTAGTTTTTTCATAGTGCAATTGGGGTGAAAATTTTGCCTTGCCTGAATTTCTAAATTTCTTATTTTCTGCTTTCCATTAACCACTACTACATGATTTACTGTTTTTTGATAACTGTATCACAAAAATGCAAAATAAAAGATGAGTAGATTTAGAGTATATTGATTCATGACACATCCGTGAAGTCTTAAACAGTTATGGAGAAAGGAAGGGAAGGGAAGATGTCTAATGACCCTATGGGTTTATTCTTTTCTACTCTGTGTTATTCACAGAAAGATAATTGGAAATACCCCATTCCACTTCCTTGTTTTCTGCACCTACACGAAATTCAACTGACAGCAATCTTCTCCCTTCATCGCATTTCTTCTGTATTCCACCAGATATTTAAGATTGGCAAACACTATTATTTTCCTTATATAAAAAAGAAAAATGTTCTTTCTTTCCAGTCTAGTATTCACTCTTTTCCTTGTTCCTCTTCCATCCCCGGTCAGCAAACTCCTCAAAGCTATTGGTTACACTCGACTCTAACGTTTTCTCCCTTTCATCTTTGACATCAGGCCCACTAAATCCTCTTTCCGGTCCACCAGTGACCTCCATGCTGAAAAGCCAATGGCCAATCCTCAGTATTTATCTTAATGGACCCAATAGTAGAATTTGATAAAGACAGTCTCTCCTTTCTTGAATAATTTTCTTCACCTAGTTTCAGAAAATCTTCCTTTAGGAAGGCCTCTATTTTTTGTCTGTTCCCTCTCAGTCTCCAATATCTTAAAGTTGAACCTCATGACTCAGACTTTTTTCTTTCTTTCTTTCCCTATCTTCATTCACTCCTTTGGTGGTTTTATTCAGTCTTGTGTTTTTGTATGCTGTATATATGCCTGCAAATCCAGAGTTCATATCTCTACCCTAGACCTTTTGCTTAATTTCCTAACTCATACTACAGTCTTACCTTCTTGAACCCTTCACCTGGATGTGTACTAGGCATCACAGTCTTACACGCTAAAAGCTTAGATGCTGGCCTTACTTTAGAAGCTTAATTGTGCTGTCTCTCTATCTCATGTACTTGCAATAATATCATTTGAGTTCCTTGGGCATAGACTTAGAATCATTCTTGATATCCCTGTTTTTCTTAAAGCTCACTTTTAAAAAAAAATTTTTATTTATTCATTTCAGAGAGAGAAAGCAGGAACAGGGGGAGAGTTTAGAAGGAAAGGAAGAAGCAGCCTCCCTCCTGAGCAGGGTTCTCAACTCGAAGCTCAACTCCAGGACCCTAGGATCATGATCTGAGCCAAAGGCAGATGCTTAACTGACTGAGCCACCCAGGAGCCCCAAAGCTCACTTTTCTTACTCAGAAAATTCTATCAGTTCTATACTGAGTATGTCCAATGACCTAAACAGATATATCGTGGATCAAGACACTGTCATCTCTTAGCTGAATAATTCAGCTCTTTCCTTGTGCCATCTTTTGGTCTGTATTCAACACAGCTAGATCCTGTCAAAAGTAGTCATTTATTGCCATCCTAAAAACCATTGCATTCAGAATGAAAGCTGATGATTCATGATGACCAGTAAGACTCTATAATCCACTTCCAGCATTTTCCTTCTAACGATGGCCCTGGTTCCTCTCTTCGCCTACACTCCTCGCCTTGATGAAGCATAAACTCAGAGATCACTCCTCCTTCAGGCCCTCGTGAATTCCCTTTCCCTCTGGATTGTTCTCTTCTCCAGTATCTTCAAAGCTCTCACCCTCACATTCTTCAGATCCTTATTCAGATGTTATCTTTGCATCTTCTTTAACCCATCCTTTAATTTTTTATAAGTTCCTTTTAATTACAGTTAGTTAATGGACAGAGTAATATTCGTTTCATATATAAAATTTAGTGATTCAGCATTTACGTACAACACTCGGTGTTCATCACAAGTGCCCTTCTGAATCCTCACCACCTATTTAACCTGTCTCCCAACCCACCTCCCCTCTGGTAATGATCAGTTTGTTCTCTTGGTTTGCTTCTCTCTTTTTTCCCCCTAGGATCATTTTTTTTTTCCTGTTTGTTTCTTAAATTCCACATATGAGTGAAATCATGTGGTATTTTTGTATCTCTGACTGACGATTTCATTTTGCATGATACCTCTAGTTCCATCCACATCATTGCAAATCCTAATCCATCCATTTAAATTTAATACTTCTTCCAACTTCTTCATCCATGTTTCATTTTTCACCAACTCATGCATGGTTTTCTACCATGCTATATAAATATAGGCCATGTATCCAAGTAGACTATAAATTTCACAAATGCTTAAGATTCCTGGTGTTTAGTTAAATGATGTATCTCCAATATTCAGAACAAATCCTGGCAAATCCTGGTTAATAAATTGTTGTTGAATTAAAAAAATCAATCTCCTATTGAGCACTGCAATGTTTTTTCAATGAGCGATGATCCATATTATGAGTTTTTGAGTAATTTACTCAAAAATGAAAATAAAAATAAATCACCACCATTATTCAAAAATAAAATATAATAATTATTGGAGAAATGAAACTAATTTTCTATAGGAGTTAAACCATTGTATTCTTTTAAAAAGAAGTAGAATTCTTTCATTTGGTTTTCACATGTTAGTGAATGGCAAGAATGCTATTTAAGTATTACTCCAAAACTTTCTGATATAAGAGTTTGTAGAAATTCTGAGCTATTTTCTACTTCCAAAGCTATCGCTCAAAAGCTAAGCAAAACAGGAGAAGCTACTAGGTTTTATTCAATTTAATAATACAGCTAATCCTTGAACAAAGTGGGGGTTAGGAGTGCCAACCCTCTGTGCAGTCAAAAATCTGTGCATAACTTTACATTTTTTAGGTTCCCTAAAACTTACTGTCTACTGGAAACCTTGCCAAAAACATAAATGGCTAACACATATTTTTAAGTTATATTAATTTCTACTGTATTCTTCAATAAACTAAGCTGGATAAAAGAAAAGGTTATTAAGAAAATCATAAGGAAGAAAAAATTCATTTACAGTACTATCCTATAAAAAGGTCCATATGTAAGTGGACCCATACAGTTGAAACCTATTGTTGTTCAAATATCAAATATATTTTTGATTTATAAAACTTTGGCACTCATGTTCCATTCAGTTTTTTTCTAATGAATAATTTCTCTCCATCTTAGCCAAGTTTATAGTTCAATGACTTAAAGTGAACATTAAAATTAAGTACAATTAAAATTTTTGTGGGTTATAAAAATTATTCATTCACTTATGTAGCCAAATATTTTAATTAATTTTGATATCTCTCCTGTAGCCAATTACCACCAGTCATTAAATTCAATCAAAAGACCCATTATAAAAAATTATTTATTAAAAGTAATGTTAAATAATCTATTCAATACAATTATCCACACATGTAACTACATGTAACTACCTAAATGAAAGTTAACATATTATTGAGTTAGGCTATAATTGTGCTTCATTATTCTTTCTAATCCACCCTCCCTGCCAAATTTTATTTCAACCACTACCAAGAAAATCAAACTAAATCATGAAGAAAATGAAACATATGTATAGCCTTATGAGTATTTATCATTTAATTCAATACACTACTATCATAACATTTCCAAAATCTTAAGGTAATTGAAAAAAAAGTCAAAGTTGACATTGGCCTGTCACTAGTGCCTTGTCCTTAATTTGTTTTAATTTTCAAATATTTCTAATACTATATATATGTTATGTGTATTTCCAGTACTATATGTATGCATATATATATGGGCATTACATATCTAATGGAATTTTACTGAAAATTCAGATAAATTATATAAGAATATTTAATGGATTTAAAAGAAAAGAAAGAGGTGGTCTTATTCCATAGGGTATAATATACACTACATAAAATACAATTAAAGCACCATTGTTGAACTATAGGATACTGTCTTGAATGAGAAAAATATTGACAGTGTGATTACAAACTGACTTCCATGCCAAATTTTACAATTAGACAATTCTAACTTTCTTTTTCAATTGATAAGTTTCACCAGATGAAGAAATATTGAAAGTAGGGAAAGAAGGAAGGACAGAGGAGAGAATGGTGGGGGACAGAGGAAGAATAAAGAAGAATAGGAAAGTAATGAAAGGCTTAGAAGACTTTCACATTCCAGAGAACAGTAGATTTGGTATTTGTTCTTAGTGAAATACTGGGGAGAATAAATCATCAGGTCCATTTGGGCTTAGTGTCTCATTTATTGGAAGAGTTTTCTATATGGATTCAATTTCCTTAGTTGTTATAGGATCATTCAGGTATGTATTTGAATGTGTCATCTGTTTTGTAAATCTATTGATAATTCTTTATTATTTTATTCAAAAAAAGATTTTCTTTATTTGAGACCAAGAGAGAGCACAAGCAGGAGCAGAGGCAGAGGGAAAGGGAGAAGAAGGCTCCCCATCCAGGAGAACCCCATGTGGGGCTGATCCCAGCACACTGATACCAAGACCCAAGCCGAAATCAGATGCTTGACAGACTGGGCCACCCAGGTACCCCTAAACCTATTATTTTTTAAAGAGTGTTTAGTATCTGTAAATACAGGTTCTCCCTGAAGTAGTTTACTTGTACCTCTTGATTTTGCAGAGGGGGGCACCTATCAGGCTTACCAGAGATTCAATAAAAATTCAACTTTTTCAAAGAAATAACTTTTTAAAGACGATTTCATCCATTTTATTTGTTTCTATTTTACTAATTTCAGCTCTTTATTTAAAAAATATTCAGGAAATAGGGGGTGCCTGGGTGGCTCAGTGGGTTAAAGCCACTGCCTTCGGCTCAGGCTATGATTTCAGGGTCCTGGGATCGAGCCCCACATTGGGCTCTCTGCTCACCAAGGAGCCTGCTTCCTCCTCTCTCTCTCTCTGCCTACTTGTTATCTCTATCTGTCAAATAAATAAATAAAATCTTTAAATCTTTAAACAAATATTCAGGAAGCAGAGGTGAAACAATTGGAAGCACACTTATCTAAGATGACTTGGAAACACACTCGTCGAATTTGTGGACCTGGACAAGGTGGTTTTCAGGCAGAATGTTGGAAAGTTAAGCTTGTTCCTGTAATCTGTAGTTGATAAAATATAGCAAGAAAGTATGCAGACAGAATTAGAGGGAATATAAAAATTCAGAATAGAAAAATAGAATTGTTTCACATTTTCATACTCTTTTGCTCTTCAGAAAATAAGAGATAATTAACTTGGAATACAGACTGGGCAAAAAAATGAAATTAAAAATCAAAATCTCAGCATTAAGACACATCTCAGAGCATGAATCAAGTTAAGTACATAGCCATCATTCTCTTGTTAAAATGTTTGGATTGAATATCAAGACCCTTGCTGCTTTAGCAAGAGCACTTTTTAAAAAATATTTTTAGGTTTTATTTATTTATTTGAGAGGAGGGAGAGAGAGAGAGAGAGAGAATGTGCAGGGAGGAAGTGCAGAAAGAGAGGGAGAAGCAGGAAGCAGACCCCCACTGGACAGAGAGCCCGATGTGGGACTCCATCCCAGGACCCTGAAATCATGAACTGAGCTGAAGGCAGATGCTAAACTGGCTGAGCCACCCAGGCTCAGCTGACGTCCATTCTACTTCCTTCTAAAAAAAAACCAAGAATTATTTTCTTAAATATCCTTTTGAAAAATGATACATTTATTGCCAAAAGTAATTTAAAGTAAATCGATCTATTGAGAAAGAAATGCTTGACGATGGGTGAAAGAATAATAATTTGAAGAACCAATTTCTTGTCCTGACAATACTGCCCAGACTGAGTGGTGCTTGTTCACAGCTGTGGGAATAACAACATTCAAACGAACAATAAGCTAAGTGGTACATTTATAAATTGCAAAAAAAAATTAATGTTGGACTAGGCACATCAAGTTTTCTTTTTTTTTTTTTTAAGGATTTTATTTATTTATTTTAGAGAGATGGAGTATGAGTTGGGGAAGAGGCAGAGGGAGAAGGAGAGAGAGAATCCTAAGCAGTCTCGGTGCTCAGCACAGAGCCCCATGTGGGGCTTGATCCTAAGACTCCAAGCTCCAAGCTCATGGGGCGCCTGGGTGGCTCAGTGGGTTAAGCTGCTGCCTTCGGCTCAGGTCATGATCTCAGGGTCCTGGGATCGAGTCCCGCGTCGGGCTCTCTGCTCAGCGGGGAGCCTGCTTCCTCCTCTCTCTCTCTGCCTGCCTCTCTGCCTACTTGTGATCTCTGTCTGTCAAATAAATAAATAAAATCTTAAAAAAAAAAAAAAAAAAAGACTCCAAGCTCATGAGCTGAGCCAAAATCCAGAATCTGATGCTTAACTGACTGAGCCACCCAGGCGCCCCTCAAGTTCTCAACAGTTGTCTCAGCCATAACAAAAATCTTGGCAAACTCTTATTTTAGTAGTTCAAAAGTTCTGCGAACAAACCCAATACAAAAACAACAAAACAAAACAAATAAAGAACATTCTCATCATAAGTGAAATTATTTTTCTCTGCATTTAAACAGCAAGGGATTACATTTATCACAGTATTTTAATTCATCGCAATTTTTTATTTTAAAGAAATTTCTTTTTTTTTTAAGATTTTTTTAAAATTTATTTATTTGACAGAGATTACAAGTAGGGCAGAGAGGCCGGCAGAGAGAGAGAGAAGGAAAGAGGCTCCCCAGTGAGCAGAGAGCCTGATGAGGAGCTCAATCCCAGGACCCTGGGATCATGACCTGAGCCAAAGGCAGAGACTTTAATCCACTGAGCCACCCAGGCACCCCTTAAAGAAATTTCTTAAAGACCAGGGTGCCGTAAGGGCTTTGTCAAAAGGACAAAAAGCATCAATGGTCTTTCCTTCCATTATCACTCTGTGTCTGGATCCACATGGTTTAAACCAAATATGAGCTTCCAACATTTCAGAATATTTTAGATACAGAATGAATGGTAATCTATACACACATACACACACACACTCTCCTATGAAATCAATTTTTTGAACTTCAGAAATTATAAGAAAAGAGTCATGAAACTTTGATAAATAGTACTAATACTATATGACATATTAAAAATGAGGAATTAGTGTCTTAGGTGGTTTCCCCCTCTCTGTCCTTCTGTAATTGATTCATCACAGACGCGTGGAAAGGATGAAGTTAAACTTGAACGGGTGAAGCATAGCACAGAGCAGTAATCATAGGACAAACACAGCCTATGGAACAGCCCCACCGAGGATACTGTAAATACAAAACCACGTGTAATGTCAGCAGCAGTGAACCAAACTACAGCCACGTATCAGGAGTTTGAAGAAGTGGGGTAGTCAGATCTGTGCTTCTCAGAGAAATCAATATTTACTTTACTCAGCATATTTCCTAAGGTCATAGAACAGTGCATGACAAACTAATAATTTTCAGTATGTATTTGTTGAATTGTTGAATTGTTGAATATTTAAGCCACAGAATTGGCTAGTCAAAGGATAGATTGATTTTAAAGGTTATGTAAATACACACAACTTAATTGGCATGACAAAATATTATAGAGGTTGAATATAAATTCATCTTTTGCTGTTTGACTTTATCAAGTACTAAAAATGACACTGCAGTTCTTCGGCATAAGGAACAACGGCTGCACAGCCCACAGAGAGAATGACCAGCCGCCTTAAGCACACATCAACTAGAAACAGTTTTGACTGTATCTCAGGTGTCTTTGTCATTTCATGGGCCAATGAAGGAGGAAAATAAGGCCCAAATCTATGATTCAATAACTACCAGTCCCCTAAATTTGTTATATAAAATAGTACTCCCTTCGAATGGCAATTGCTAGACACTTGTGCTTTTCTTGGAGAAAAGCAAATTTAGCAAACACCAATACTATCACCACCATGACAGCAATAATAAGACTCATCTAGGGACTTTGGGTCCAAAATTCAAGCTTCCTATATGAAGTGGATCATTTCCAACACAGCAAATGACAGCTGCTTTGGGAAATGGCAGTCATACCTCAGAGCTTGCATTCTGAGTGGCTCTAGAAGCATTTCCTTCAGCTTACTATGGGGTCGTGTCTGCACTTGCAGAGGGTAGCCTATGTAAGAAGTTATGATACTAACACCCAAGAGATCTCACAAATATGTGGGTATCTCTTCTATGTGTTATTGTCTTGTGACTGAAGGTCTGCTTTTTTGTTTTGAACAGCCTGGTAACCATTGCTTCTGGAAAGTAACAAAATGAGTAGAAATCTATGAAAGGGATAACTTGGGTCTCATCCCTTTGGACATAATCAAAGTTATTACCTATGACTTTTACAATTATGGCCTAAATCCTTATTTATAATGATTATCACCTCACTAATTAGAACATACGTAGACCACAAACATAAGTAAGGAATACATAGTTTCCCTCGATGATCATTTATTTTTACAATTTTCTGACCTTGTTTACTTCTTGATGTTTTATCTCTTCCCTTTAATTTCTTCCTCTTTATCTCTCCATATTTTTATATATCACATTATCTCTGCTTATCAAAAGGCCTCTCTTCTTGCCTCCTATTTTCTTTTTTGATAAGTTCTAGCTTAGTTAACTGTTGTACATTTTTATCGTGTCACTGTTGCCGAATAGGTAGGGGTATAATGAAACACAGTACCATAACAATTTATATTTTAAAACCAGAAATACACAGAACCTTATTTTACATTTATCAATTATGTGGTATTTTACAATAAGATATGGGTAGGAAAGTAGAAGGAAGACAAGTTAAAACTTTCAAAGACTATTTTAAAGCAACTGTCAAATTTATTTTTAAAATGAGTAAAAAGCTTTAAAAATCTTTTTCTTGGATGGGATGGTTGGTTGGCTTAGTTGGTTGAGTGTCTGACTCTTGATTTTGACTCAGGTCATGATCTCAGGATCATGAGATGAAACCCAGCATGGGGCCCCACTCTTAGTGGGGAGTCTGCTTGAGATTCTCTCTCTCCCTCTCCCCCTCTCTACCCCATGTTCATGTGCTCTCTTTCAAATAAATAATTACACCTTTTAAAATTTAAAAATAAAATATTTTCTCTTGGATATTCTAGATGACTGCAAGCTTTAACTTATGGTATTATATGGGCATACAAAGTGATAAAGGGAATTAAATATTTTGTACACTTCATTTGAGTTTTCAGTTACTGATTAATTTACCATTTATTTAACCCTTGTTGTATTTAGAGAGTTATATTATGCCCAAGAACTACAATAATCTCTTTGACATGCTCATGATATAACTGAAAGTGGTTTTGCCACCATATTTTCATAATTAAGAAAAAGCTATCTTTTTTATACTAATATTAAACTTAATTTTTATTGTTTTTCTAAAATATCCTCAGAATAGTGATCTAGTGTCTTCAGATTTTCTTTTTTAAACTGCTATACTGAAGTTTGACTGACATATAAAAAGCTGTACATGCTAATGTATATAACTCTATGAGTTTGGGAAGAAGTATAGACCCATGAAACCATCACCATCATAAAGGTCATAGACATATCCATTACCTCATAGTTTCCACCCACTACCATTATTATTGCTATTTTGTGTATGGTGGCAAGAACACTTAACATGTGATCTACCCTCTTACTCAAAATCCAAGTCATTTGGGGGGGGGTGTTAGAAGCTATTTCTAGAATTTCCATGAAAATAATAAAAAAGGTATAGAAGAGCCAATGTGATCTTGAAAAATAAGAACAGAGCTGAGGATTCTGTCTTGGTATCATGTTTCTTTTGTTCCCTTCAATTTTTTTAAAAGATTTTATTTATTTCTTTGACAGAGAGAGAGAGATCACAAGTAGGCAGAGAGGCAGGCAGAGGGAGAGGGGGAAGCAGGCCCCTGCCAAGCGGACAGCCTGATGTGGGGCTCGATCCTAGGACTTTGAGACCATGACCTGAGCCAGAGGGCAGAATCTTAATGCACTGAGCACCCAGGCACCCATGTTCCCTTCAGCTGATTAAATCATGCAATTCATTTCTTTGTTCCCTGTTTTATGAAACACTATGGAAGTTACATATCATATTCCTGCTTCCCCCCCTTTTTTTTTCTGTTCCCTCTTTCTTATTAACTTTTTGAGTGTGATTGACACACAATGTTACATTACTTTCAGGTGTACAACACAGTAATTTGATAAATTTGTTTTGTTTTGTTTTAGCAACTCATTTTGTTTTCTACACTTACTTTACTTGTTATAGCAGGTTTACTTTTCAATTCTGTCTATCCCACTCATTTACTTTATTGGTTTTTAGTAAGATGATTACATGTCACATTGTTTTCCCAGTATTATTATTTATTTTTCATAAGAATCTATTCTTATTTTATGGGTATAATATAAATTTTAATTGAGTATAATGATTATGACTATGCTATACAAGTTTCCTCTGGTTTTAGCTGTTTCTTATAGTGACTGAGATGATATTGAATTAAGTATAATATTTATTTTATTTGTCTATTTGTATTTATATTGGAACATGGTGCACAAGCTTCTGATTATTGTAGTCAACCACTTCTGATTGTGGAGGAGGAAAGTTGGGTTTGTAAGTGTGGGATGCTCCCCCATAATGTCCTCTCCCATCCTAAATAATGTTTGCACTTCCTTACATAGCTTGTAAGCCAATGCTACACTTTCTGGACATTCTTTGCAGATGGAAAGTGGAATATGAGCACATACCCAGTTCCCTCCTGAATTACCCTTTGATTACTTCAGGAATCCCACATTCTCCATATTTGTGTTAACTCTAAATTCATGCCTTCTAAAACTAATCTTACCTCCTCAGCTATCTGCTTTTGTGCATTTACTGGGTTTTGTTTTTTTCTTACTTTCTTTTTGTTTGTCTTAATCAACTTAATTTTGTTGGTATTTAATTTATTTCAGCAATTCTTCAAATGGTGAAATATACTACTCTTAGAAATGTTTCTAGTTTTAGTGCATTGTGATTGATTGACTAAAATTCCATGTTCACTACTTTTTATTTCATAATTTTTTCTGGAGAAGATATAAATGCTGATGTTGACACTGATCTGATCATATAATCATAATTGCAATTAGGGGATTCTTCCTTTGAGCAAGGATCAGGGCTTCTTCATCTTTCTATTTCATTAAACAACTAGAAAGTGATCTTGCATGTAGTATAGTTTTAATAATAATGTTGATGATAATAGTCAAATACCATATTATCACTTGCCATGTACCAAACCCTTGTTATGTCCTCAATTAGTCCTAACCACAGCACTCTGAAGTAGGTACTGTTTGTATTCTCACATTATAGATAAGGAAATGGAGGCCTATAGAGTTGAAATAAATTGCTCAAGGTTACATAGCTACTGGATGTTTAATTCAGAATTTGAATCCTAATTCTCTGACTCAAGAGACTCTACCATATTATAAAGTAAGTCCTATCCTCCAAGCCCAAGCCTCTAGTTTCTAGTCTTCTCCTCACCTGCATGACAAACTTATCAAACATACAGACTTGTGCTCAAAATATCTCTCTGGGTCCTATCAGAATATGATCTAGGGATGTATTGATTTATCATGTATTTTTTATTTGCTAATTTGAAAATGGAATACTTCATCCACAACTTCACCCACAATACTTCACCCACACCCACCCAGAGAAGACTAAGAACTCATTCTAGAGTTAAAGACCAATAGTCCTTAGAAGTATCTTCAAAGGTGAGAGTCCGTGCAGTCAATTAGATACAATAAGCAAATTTACCTGAGCTTATAATTGAGTCCAATTTTGTTCTCACGTGTCATATAGTCACAATATAAGTATGTACATAAACAGTCCAGGGAAGGAATATTTATATTACTGACATTCTAGAACCTTCATCTGATAAGCAAAGTTAGTGCTATAGCTAAATATACAGCAAAATAAAAACTCAAAAAAACTCCTAATGCACTGCTTAGATGATTATTAGTTAAATGTAACTCCACTTTTGAAGACATAACATTTTATTTTACCAAAATATTCATATTTGTAGTAGTTCTGTCTAAAATATTTTAAACTGCCATGTCCAAGGCTATTATTTACTGGTCTACAAATTAAAGGCATTGCTTTGGTGTCATACTTTCCTGGCATAAGGAAGCAATTCACCATCTCACGAGGAATCCAAAAGTAATTCTCAGAAATATAATTCACAACCCATTATATTTTAACACAAACTATTTCAACACATACATCAAATTGTCTGCTTCTTCATCTCCCCCAGTCACAATTAAAATGAGTTAATGAAATCATTACCCAACTTGCTCATTCTTATCATTTATATATGACACAACTTGTTATTTATGATATTATTGATCTTCTATTATACACTATAAAAATAAATTATTCTTCTCTGTCGAATGGTTAGGGTAATATTTTTTTTTATTTTAGAAAGTTATATGTTTCTAAAATAAAGCAAATTGGCTATGTAAAATTTATGTCAACATTGAGCTAATTTGGTAAAATGAAAATTTGATTTTAGTCTACTTAAGCAAAGTTTTCAGTCTCCCATTATATTTCATATGACACTAAGAAGAATTATCAAATTATGAATAATTTCCTATGATTGGCCCAAGAAAATAACCTTCAATCATTCTAAAAATAGAAATAAGTAGATGAATCTTATGACAGTTGAAATGTTTGAAAAGATAAAAATGAAAGGATAAAATTCTATTGAAAACATGAATCAGATTGAATATAATTCCTCAGACATGTTAGAACTTATTTGACAAACTATGAGATCTTAAGTTTTGAAGGTAACTTCTGTGGTTTGATGCTTTGCCTTCTAAACCTAAATCCTGTCCCCAGAACCCACTAGAGAAGACAGGATATTAATCAAAAGAGGTATCAAGAAGCAGAGGCATAGGTTAGACTCCAAGAAGTTTTTAGGTATATTGTACAGGAGTACAGAAGTGAACGTGACCATGGCAGATGAAGTGGTCTTCATGAAGTTGTTAATCAATCAATCAATCAATCAATCAGTCAGTCAGCTAGCCAGCCAGCCAGCCAGCCATTTTTGGGGGGAAAGGGAAGGAGGGAGGACAAACGAGTGGGGAGGAGGGTCAGAGAGAGAGGGAGAAGAGACTCTCTGCTGAGCCAGGAGCCTGATGTGGGGCTGGATCCCAGGACCCTGAAATCACAATCCAGGGACAAAGGCAGACATTTAACTGACTGAGCCACCCAGGAACCCCAGGCAGTCTTTGATGAGTAGTGGTGATGTGTCAGACATTGCTTAGGGGCTGATTCAGTCTTCTGAATGAATCCTTCTACTAGGATGAAGCTCCAGAACAGCAAGAAATTTTGCCTGTTATGTTCACTGCTATATTCCTAGTGCCTAGGACACTGATTGGTACATGGTAACAATGAATAAACAGCAGTGTAATGAACATTATTGAATGAAAGGATACGATTTGTTTTTCAGACAAAAATGTGGAATGTGTATATTTCTATGTGCATTCAAAACCAACTAATTCTAGACCTTGAAAAACTGTTGCTATCTAGACATACTTTAAATAATTTTAATTAAAATTTAATTTTATAGCCATTTGATATAACATTATTCTTACTGAGGTTTTTTTAATGCTGATATCTTATCAGAAGCATTGACATCAACTCCACTCTTTCCAAACTCCTTTTTAATGGTGTGACTTTTATATTATATGAAATGTGAAATCAAAATAAATCAGTATTTTTGCAGTAGTCATCAGATTTTGTGTTTAAAAACAGAAACGAAGGCAATTGCCAGGAATAGTCATGTTTAACAAATCTAAAACAATTTTAAGTGTTTATTTGGTATTATATGCTCTTTGATAAAGCCCATTAAAAAATGTAATAAATTTCTCTCTATATGTATTATTAAAAGCAGATCGACTGAAATGAATCAGATCTCAGAGGAAAAAGACTTTATTTAACAATTTCCTCAGTATTACCTAATTCTTAGCAAGTACCACTCTGAATATTAGAGTTATGACAATGAACACCTATAAACAGACAAGCATACATATTAACTTGTGCTCTATCACTGCTCAAACTTCAAATTGCCTTATTTTGCCTTGGATAGGATGACAGTTTACACTTTAGCCATTCCTGGTCTTCAAACCATTCTACTGACTCATTACCCACCGTAAATGTATTTATTGTAGACTTGTTTAGGCTTGTTCACAATCTTTTACAATACTTGTTCAATACTTGTACTTATATACAGATTTTAAAAAGACTATAAAATCCCCCACAAAAAAAGAAAAAAGAAGATGCTCATTATATTAATGAAAAACAAACTCCATTTGCTTAGAGTTAATGATAGTTACTTATATAATAAATTATGATGAATGTTGAGTGATTAATACAAAAAAGTTTCACTTCAAACATGATGACAAGAAGCTATTATCATTTGATGATTAAAAGCACAAAGTTATATTTCAGCACATATTCACTTGTCTGCATTTATTGACTTTTCTTTAGCTGAGAAATATTTTCTTCTGTTATATTTTTATTTGTTTCTTCCTGGACACCATTCAAGATAATCATTCAGTTGTTGGATCTTTCCTGCCTGACTTCCATTTCTATCTTTCATTTCCAACTCATAATTTTACTTAAACATTTCCTTTATTTAGTGAAATTTCATTTTTATTCCATGCATCCAGCAATATGCCCTTTTCATTCTTAACTATTTAAATAAAGCTTGAGAAAACTACAATGCCCATTGCATTTCTTTCTTTTTTTAAAAAAGATTTTATTTATTTATTTGATAGAGAGAGATCACAAGTAGACAGAAAGGCAGGCAGAGAGAGAGAGAGGGAAGCAGACTCCCTGCTGAGCAGAGAGCCCGATGTGGGGCTCGATCCCAGGACCCCAGTATCATGACCTGATCCAAAGGCAGAGGCTTAACCCACTGAGCCACCCAGGCGCCCTGCCCATTGCATTTCTATTTATGCTACTACATAAAATGTTTTCCAGGAAAATTTTATTCTCTCATAATTCAGATCAATGCTATCAGATTTTTCTCAATTTTTTTCTAACTTTCTGACTTTTAGGATTCTTCTTTAGGTTTCTGAAGATATAAATATAAAAAAAGAAGATGGGAGAGTTATATATTTTTCTGTGTCATTTACAGTGTGGCCCTAGAGGGAAAGTGGGGTATAACTTCCTGGTTCTTCAATTGTCCATACCTAATCTATTACTTAGGGATTGATAGTGAAGGCACATGATTGTCTTCTTGTTGTTCTTTCTATTTTTATTTCAATAAACCTTACAATGCAGTACCCTAAAGCCTGTATGGATTTTTCTCACTCTGCCTTGTAGTTACATCAATTTGCCAGAGAGATAGATAAACATTTGTCAATCTTCATTTTTAATCTTATAAACTTCAACTTAGTCTGTCTTTCATTTGGAATTTACAAAGAAGGAGAGTATTGCTAAATTTAAGATGCTAGCCAAATACTACTATCAAAAAAACTCATATATATATATATAAATTTATTTTATACCCACAAAATAGATTTTTACCTTTCAAATATCAGTAAGAATTTTTATAATGATAGTATATATGACTAAATTATCATTGTTAAAATATGGCTAAAATTAAAGTTTGATTTTTATTCTAGAACTTAATGGTCTTTGGACATGTAATTTACCTCTCACTGATCTCTGCTAAGACTTTACAAAATTAAAACTCACCTCATAGCGTTGCATGAGATTCATGGCTTGCCTCTTATTAGTATTCAACTAATGTAAATTATTATCATAATTGTTAATAATCATGGGCTGTTTTATTCATTTTTATTAATTATCTTGTAAATGGAATTTTAAACTGTTTTAGACACAAATTATTCTGAACAATTTTAAAGTTAAAGTCATGTTTATGAAGTACCACATCATAGGAATGATTTATCTAATTTGAAAAGCAGGTTATTTTATGCTTGTTAACAGAGACTTATATATGCCCTCTTTCCTTAAAACTGAATATAGAAATTATATTTAAATACATATAAGTTATTTTCATATTATTTTGTAAATTTACCTTTGAATATCCTTTTATTCATTTAAAATATTATTTGCTGAATTTATAATTTTCAATTTCTGTTACATGAATTTCATTTTATGTAAATAAATTCACCCAAAATATCAAATGAATGTCTATAAAACTTCTAATAAACACATGCAAAGCACTTATCAAATAAATTGCATTATAAATAAATTGCATTATCACTGCAAAGTAATATTCAATATTCAAAGTTCTACTCCCCTAGCATTGACACATTCCAGGTCAGATAAGAAGTTACTTAAATATTGCTTTGGACCAGGGTCCTGGGATTGAGCCCCATGTCAGGCTCTCTGCTCAGCGGGGAGCATGCTTCCCTTCCTCTCTCTGTCTGCCTCTCTGTCTGCTTGTGAACTCTGTCAAATGAATAAATAAAATCTTTATTTAAAAAAAATTAAAAAAAATATTGCTTTGGAAATTTACATCATATCAGTGGAAAACTTTGTGTGTCACAAAAGACAACTTGTCTTTTTTGTTGTTCTGTTTTGTTTTGTTTTGCTTTTTTTGAAAATGGCCCTCATTGTTGATGCTTTGGATGCATTTACTGAAGCATCTGATGCAAACTATGGTTGCATTTTTTTGAACAAACTACGCATGTTTTTCCTATGTTGATAACGACATATTCATGTGATTTTTATAATACGATAAACCAGTATTACATTTATGAAGTGAAACAG
The DNA here is from genome assembly GCF_020171115.1 of Neogale vison. Taxonomy (NCBI): domain Eukaryota; kingdom Metazoa; phylum Chordata; class Mammalia; order Carnivora; family Mustelidae; genus Neogale; species Neogale vison. Next base: position 133,587,964 of record NC_058093.1, read on the forward strand.
AATATTTCAGAAAGACCACTAGATGTCTCCACACTACACTTCTTGGAAAGACTCTACCTAAGAATCACCATATAATGAATAAATGGAGAATAATATTGACGGTGTACAAAAAGAAGTGCAAACAAAATAAAGTCTTTTTTTTTTCAGAAAAAAAAAAGAAATTTTATATAGGGATGCATTCACGTGGATTTTATTTCCTTCAGATATACTCTTGATAGGAAGGGTCTAAGGCCATTGTCACCATAAATACTGGCCTTTAATAGCAATGACTGAAGGACAAGCACTCCAGGGGAAGGAGTCTACAGGAGTGTGGTGCATGCTGTTACCATGAAGGGTACCATATGCAGGTATGGAGATGCGATTATAGCCTAGATAAAAAGGAGCAGCCTGATTACAGGCAGGTTTGATTTTCGAGGAGGTGCCGTCAAGGGGTTTGGTAGGACTTAAACATGGTCCACTGAAATATTAAAGATGGTGGCAATATACTAGTTAATAGGGGAACACACACACAGACACACACTATAGAAGGAGACAAGGCATAGAAGAGGAAAAGCAGGACTGAATATGGGGAACAGATGTAGAAAAAGAAGAGTCAGGAAAATAAAACCACGGCAAATTATTTCGCACAAGAGAAAGCTCTTCAAGCACCTTCACATCCCAACTCCCCTCATTCAGGTGATGGGGTCCTGCTGAGCTGCAAGCTCCCTCCAGACCAGGAAAAGCAAGAGCATTAATAAGACCGTCCATTGCTTGGAAATAACCCAGATACTGCCCTAAAACAGCTCCACCACCACTAAAAGGCAGTTGGTCTTAGAAATGTCTGTATTAATTCAAACATAGAATAGGGTTTACAGAACATTTTTTAGAGCACAGAGCACCAGAAGACTCCCTCACCCCTCTCCAAATGCACTGCTAGCAGAGTTAAAATGCATGGATTTTAACTGGATTTTTGTCAATCTGTCATGTGTCAGAGCCGGCAGCTGATGGTTCCTGACTCATTGTAAAAATAAGAAAAAAAATGAATGCCTCTAAAATTATAAGCAGTGACTGAAAATCTCATTTTAAAGAATAAATGCAGAAAAAGTAACAAAGGTTTTGTTTGGAGCATATTACAAGAATGTAAATTTCTTATATGTACAGTTATCTCAGGCCATGTGGTTGCCAAGTTCAGTAATAATTTTATTTATTTATTGTTGGAGGCCACGGCATGGTTGGAGTCGAGGACCAAACCAGGATTGACCTGTGAGTCCTTTAAAGACCATACGCCTTGACGAGGGGTTAAGGACGGGAAAGTTGAGGAACACCGAGAAAGGGTCTGTGCTCTGTGTCGTGCCTCGCCCACGTGACTTCCCACACGCTCTCCCTACAGAAGGGAACAATGTGGTCAGGGTCATGAATTCTTAGTTGGTCCTTGTCGTTCGTGTACCTACCAGAACCCACTCCCTGGCTGATTATCTGGCTGATGGCATTAGCCGTGACTATCTGACATCACCAGATTTGTTTGTAGTTAATGTAAACTTGTTATAGGAACTTGCGTCTGACTAGGTACAGATGTATTACTCCTTCTATTGTGATCTGCCCTATACAGGCTTGTACGATGTGGAATAAATCTGGCGCTGTTGGACGTCCTCCTCGGTGTCCCTCCTGCCCCATCTCTTTGTCTCTTCAGTTCTTTTCACCATCTTCTTAACCCTCACGTTTCCTGGTCGATTTGTCGCACTGGCCGTGACTATTTATTTATTTATGAGAGAGAGAGAGAGAGAGAGAGAGCGAGCGCACAGAGGGGGGCCAGAGGGGGAGAAATTCAGGCTGACTCCCTGCAGGAACATAGAGCCAGACATCGGACTCGATCTCACAATCCATGGGATCATGACCTGAGCCCAAACCAAGAGTTGGGCACTCACCCAACCGAGCCACACAGGCAGCCCATCATTTTGCTTATTTTATTTTATGATTATCATTTTATCACATGTGATGAATCCCAAGTTTCCCTAAACTTATAAAAGGCATGCAGTTACTTGTGTTCTGAACTGAAAGCATTTCTCATGCTAGAGAGTGAACGTCTTGAAACAGAATCCGCACAGCTTGGCATTCAAAATCTATAGGCTTAATTCACCACTGTAATGGTAAAAATAAATTCCAAAATTGTATTTAATAAACCTACCTTTACTTTTATATCAAACTCATTCATAATTTCAGATTTAATGAATAACCAGAAGAATTCACCAATAAAGCCAGAAAGAATTATTTTGGTAAAGTAGCTGCTAAACATGAATAAACCTCATTATCACAAGATTCTATAAGAAACGCCAATTTTCCAATTTCCCCACATGATATCAAACTTTACAGGCAACAGAATGAAGGTACTGAGAAGTCATTTATGGAGAGAATCTTTTCTTATGTGAATGAGGTGAAAATATTCCTCTAGACTACTCTTTTTTGTGGATTATTTTGGATGAGCAGATTTGCTTTGTGCTGTTTATTTATTTCTTTACCAAGACATTACTGTTTCTGTGTTTAAAAATAATAAATGCTGATTATGTCTGAAAATGCTCAAAGGTTATTTAATGAGATTTTACTGGACTATACCAAGAATGTGATATAGGTTTTCTGTTTAAGGTCAAAGTCTATATGCATCACTCCAAATACAAAGATCACAGCAATAGAAAATGAAATGCAAAAAGGGAGATTGGAAACATGAAGATTTCTTAAAATGTCAAAGAAGCACTGAGGAGCTGTTGGTCATAAAAAAATAGAAAGCTGCTTTCACTGTCTGCTCAGAGAGTGCTGTTTTCTAGACAGAAACTGGCCATAGTCTGTGAATAGAGCCTGAACCCATCCACCCCTGAACCAGCTCTGTGACAGGCTTGGGGATATCTCCCATTTTACCAGAAGACATATCTCCAAGAGGAACATGGAAGATCTAAGCCACATTAAGCATCTTAGAAAGCTGCAAAGAAGAAGGACACTAATCCTAGAAGGAAGGTCTGAGCTGCCAGAAACAACAGGCAGTAAAACCACTGGTAAACAAGCAGATAACGTCGTGATGCACATGTGTCCCAATGTTTATAGCAGCAACGTCCACAGTTGCCAAACTATGGAAAGAGTCTGGATGTACGTCAACAGATGAATAGATAAAGATATGGCGCACACACACACACACACACACACACAGAGGCATATTATGCAGACATCAAAAAACCCTGAAATCTTGACAGTTGCAACAATGTGGATGGAACTAGAGGGTATAATGTTAAGTGAAATAAGTCAGTCAGAAAAAGACAATTATCATATGATCTCACTGATATGAGGAATTTGAGAAACAAGACAGAGGATCATAGGGGAAGGGAGGGAAAAATGAAACAAGAGGAAACCAGAAAGGGAGACAAACCATAAGAGACTCTTAACCTCAGGAAACAAACTGAAGGGTACTGGAGGGGAGGGGGTTTGGAGGGATGGGGTGGCTAGGGGATGAACACTGGGGAGGGTGTGTGCTATGGTGAGTGCTGTGAATTGTGTTAAGACTGATGATTCACAGACCTGTACTCCTGAAACAAATAATACACTATATGCTAATAAAACAAAACAAAACAAAACAAGGAGATAAAGCCTAAAAAAAGAAAAACAAACAAATAAAAAACAGTGCTTAATACTACCCCATCACCAAGAGCATCTCATTTGAAGATAATTTAAATATATATAGAAAAAGAAAAGCGAGAACATCTGGGTGGCTCTGACCATTTAGTGGCTGCCTTCTACTCTGGTCAGGATCTGGGGATTTGGGGATTGAGCCCCAGGTGAGGCTCCCTTTTCAGAGGGGAGTCTGCTTCTCCCTTTCTCTCTGTTCCTCCCCCTACCCCTGGCCCCCACTTGTGCTCTCTTGCTCTCTCAAATAAATAGAATCTTAAAAAAAAAAAAAAGAAAAGGGAGAATTATAGCATAAATAAATTTTAAAAACAACCTCTCCCCCAAATCTTACTCCATGTAACTGCATGTCAATACATTAGGAGGTTTTGCCAAAAACATAACTTTCTGAAAATTAAATTCAATTATATTCAAAAACTAACCCATAACAACTGATTGAAAGGAGAAAAGAGCTTGAATAAGGCTACCACAAATCAATTAAACGTGAATCATTAGATCTAAAGAAATCTTCCCACAAAATACAAGCTGGAGTTTTTATACAAATAGATCCTATCATAATCTTTCTGATAATGAAGAAAAAAGAAACATTTCCCAATCCATTATATTAGGCTATTGAACCCCTGATACACAAAAAAACCCAAAATATTTTAAAATTATGGGCATGCTTATCTATACACAGGTATAAAAACACTAAATAAAATATTAGCAAATTAAGTTTGGCAGTATATAAATAAGAAAATATATTTTAACTAAGCAGTGCTTATCTTCAGAATGTGAAAATAGTTTCACATTTTAAGAACTAAAATATCATTCACTACAATGACATACGAAATTAACTAAAGTACCTAAGCAATTCAATAGCTCCAAAGAAGTTCTCATTCTTGGTAAAACTGTTAGTAAAATAGGACTACAAGTGAATTTATCAAAGGCTTACAACAATTTTCATTCTTCACAGAGAAATGCTAGGAACAATTTTATTAAAAAGATATAGAGGGGCGCCTGGGTGGCTCAGTGGGTTAAAGCCTCTGCCTTCGGCTCAGGTCATGATCCCAGGCTCCTGGGATTGAGCCCCACATCGGGCTCTCTGCTCAGCAGGAAACCTGCTTCCCTCTCTCTCTCTGCCTGCCTCTCTGCCTACTTGTGATCTCTCTGTCCAATAAATAAAATCTTAAAAAAAAAAAGGATATAGAAAAAGATGCCCACTACCACTAATTCTATCCCATACTTTACTGAAATTTCTGGTCAATTCAATAATAGAAGAAAATGATTTAGAGTTTTCTCTATTGGAATTAAGAAACCAAAACTTCCTATAGTCAACAAATACATAGGAATTTCAAAAACCAAAAAATTCAAAAGTTTAATAAGATTAGTGATAAATATGTATGTATATAATTTGTATATAATAATATAATATGTATATAATACATGTATATATTATGTATGTCTATATAATGTGTGTGTGTGTGTGTGTGTATATATATATATATATATATATATACAGCCTTTCTATACATAAGCAAAACACTTTTAGAAAAAATAATTTGAATAAAGATAGCAAGCCTAATAGCAACAGCAAGGAAAAAAGTGGTAATACAAATAAAAGGTTTCTGAAAATATTACAATGACAGATTTGCCAGAAACTTCTGGAAACAAATATAAAAATTTTATAATACATTAAATAAGACCTAAATATTTGAGAAGATATATGCAAACATATTATCCATCTTTCCAAATTTATCTGTACATTTAATGCAATTCCAATAAAAATATGATGATATCAACAAGCACATTTTAAAATTATATAGGTGAATAGTTAAAATACTCCTCAAGAATATGAACAAACTGGAGGGGGTACTTCCTAACACCTATAAACACATACCTTAACATGTATTTATAGAATGTAAATCTACAGTGTGGTTTGGGCACACAAGTTGACCAACTAAGGAACAGAGGTGCCTCCCCTATATGAAGAGGTGATACATGGAAGAAGAAACTTGAATAACTCACAAAAATATAAAAAAAATTCTCAAATCTACATTGAATTTCATCTTGCCATAATTTCACAAATCTTAAGGATTTTGATGGATTGTTTTTTATTACAAAGCAAACGTGTTGCTCTTTAAACACATACATACATACAGGTAGATACATGCATGTATTTATGCATAAACATCTACTTTGATTTTTTGAGCTTTGCACAGTGGCAGTATCGTAGCCAATGAGGTTTATCCGAGGCGCAATTATTGCTAATTGATTTTTTGGTTAGTATTTTCTTAATTAACATTTTTAAGATTTCTTATTCTTATTTTTTAAAAGATTTTATTTATTTACTTGACAAAGAGTGAGATAGTGAGAGAGAGAGCAGAAACAAGGGGAACAGCATGCAGAAGGAGAGGGAGAGGAAGAAGCAGGCTCCCCGCTGAGCATGGAGCCCAATGTAGAGCTTTGGGATCATGACCTGAGCAGAAGGCAGCTGCTCAACTGACTGAGCCACGATGTGCCCCCAGATTTTTTATTCTTAATGATATGAAATCATCATGCTTTATGTTTACATTTTTTCAAAGTTTCTAGTTAGATTTGTGCAATATTTAAAAAATCTAATTTGATGACACTGGACCACTTTCTTATACCAGACACAAAAGTAAATTCAAAATGGATCAAAGAACTAAATGTGAGACCTGAAACCATAAAAATCCTAGAAGGGAACACTGGCAGTGATTTCTCTAACATCAGCTTTAGCAACATCTTTCTAAATATGTCTCCTGAGGTAAGAGAAATAAAAGAAAAAACAAACTATTGGGAATATGTCAAAATAAAAAGCTTCTGCACAGCAAAATAACAATCAACAAAACTAAAAGGCAACCTACTGGATGGGAGGAGATGTTTGTAAGTGACATATCCAATAAAGGATTAGTATCCAACATAAATAAAGAACTGATACAACTCAATACCCAAAAAACAAATAATCAAATTAAAAATGGGAAAAGACATGGACAGATATTTCTCTGAAGAGGACATATGTATGTATGACCAACAGACACATGAAAAGATCACTTATTATAGAGGTAATGCAATTAAAAACTATCACATCATCTCACATCTGTCAGAATGGCTAAAATAAAAAAAAATGTAAGAGACAAATGCACTGTTGGTGGGATTGTGAACTGGTACAACCACTAAGGAAAACAGTGTGGGGTTTCCTCAAATAGTTAAATATAGGGACGCCTGGGTGGCTCAGTTGGTTGAGCAGCTGCCTTTGGCTCCGGTCGTGATTCCAGCATCCTGGGATCGAGTCCCACATCTGCTCCTTGCTCCGCAGGGAGCCTGCTTCTCACTTTGACTCTGCCTGCCACTCTGTCTGCCTGTGCTCTCTCTCACTCTCTCTCTCTGACAAATAAATAAATAAAATCTTTAAAAAAAAAAAAATTAAATATAAAACTACCCTTCGAGCCAGTAATCACACTACTGGTATTTACCCAAACAATACAAAAAACAGTAATTCAAAGGGATACATGCACTCTATGTTGATTGTAGCATTATTTATGATAGCCAAATTATGGAAGCAGTCCAAGTGTTCACTGATAGATGAATGGATAAAGAAGTGAGATACATACACACACACACACACACACACGCACGCAGACATATCATATATACATATACATATATATATACACATATATACACATACACACACATATATACACACACATATATATAATGGCATATTTTTCAGCCATTAAAAAGAATGAAATTTTGGCATTTGAGATATCAAATGTAACTAGAGAGTATACTGCTAAACAAAATAATTCAGTTAGAAAGGCAAATACCATATTGTTTCACTCATATGTGGAATTTAAGAAATAAACAAGTAAAGGGAAAAAAAGAAAGAGACAAACCAAGGAATAGACTCTTAACTATAGAGAGCAAACCAATGATTCCTAGTGGGGCGGTGGGTGGGGGGATGGGTGAAATAGGTGATGGCAATTAAGGAGTTCAGGTATAGTGATGAGTACTGGGTGATGTCTGGAATTGCTGAATCATTGTATTGTACACCTGGAAAAATATAACAGAGTGGGATAACTATATTGGAATTAAAATAAAATAAAAATTTTAAAAATACATTAAAATAAAAGAAAAAATATATTCTGGAATTCAGAAAATAAATAAAATTTTAAAAAAATCTAATTTGATAGTTATTGTAAGAGATCTGTGTAATTTATTGAGATTTATTATAATTAACACTTAACAAAATTATAGTTCTATAGGATTTATGAATAGTAAGGAATAATTATAGTATCTTGGTAAGTTTAAACATAACAATAATAATAAAGCACACATATATCAACCAAGAAGTCAAAGTGTGATAAAGTTTCCGCAACTGTTGAATCTGTGGTTTCCTTCCTAGTTCTAACTCTTGCCTCTTAAAGGTTGATAAATTCTAGCTTGATTTTTTTTATCATGCTTTTCATCTATAAATTTTTTACAAATGTATGTGTTCCTTAATTATATATTGTCTTGATTTCTTACTTGAAGATTTATTCATCATGTGTATATGTTGTAAAAAATGAACTCAAATTTAATAGTGTAATTACCCATACGTGCAGTGCTTTGCAAAACCAGTTTTGTGCCATGTAGTGTTTCCATACATGTATATTATAAACATAATATAGAGAGTTCTGCACTCAAAATAATCATTTAAAACACAAAAATATTTGCAAGTTATGTCTGCTTTGAAGTGATCTTATGCAAATACAATTCCATCAGAAATTAACAACTAAAAATTTCTTAAAGTCACAACATATCTAGGAAGTTGATATTAAAAATGACAACTCCAAGTATAAAGTGGTTTTAAAAATCAACTAGAATGTAAATTAAAGATATGTTTTTAAATGGAATGATACTGAAAACACTATGCATCTAAACTTGTGGGAAGAAATTCAATTCTTTTTGATAGAATATATAACTTTATGATAAAGCAAAATATTTATTTATGTATTATAAAACAAAAGAAAACAATAACAAAACTAAAGGAAGTCTTTGATTTGAGAACCTTAGAAGGAAGAATAGAATGATCCCCAAGTATTACTATGTAGGAAATACCTTCAAGTGTGGAAATTAATGAAATAACAAAGATGTTCACCAACAAGGGGTGAAACTCGAAAGTTCATTCTTAAAAAGAATGGTTACTTGAAAAATGTTTGATAAGCCCTATCAAGGGAGAAGGAGAAAAAGACTCTATTCTACTTTATAAGTTCTATAAATTATTATTATTATTATTTTATATTTTATAAGTTCTATTGAATATAGACCCCATGTACAAGAATATATATAAAAGCATTATTCAAGATATGATGGCAAACGGGTAAGTAGTCAAATGTTCATCAATAAAATAAAATAGCAATACATTACAATATTCACAAAAGAGGTTATTATCAGCATCAAATAACAAAGTACAGTATGTATAGTACATAATAATTAGATTTCAAAAATATTAATTTTGAGTTCATTTTTAAAACATATACACATGATGAATAAATCTTCAAAATAAGAAATCAAGACAATATATGATTAAGGAATACATACATTTGTAAAATTATAGATGAAGAACATGATAAAAAAAAATCAAGCTAGACTTCCACAACATCCTAGGCAGATGGAAGGGATCCCAGGCCTTCCTGGCCTGAACAATCTTGTCCTGCTCTCAAGCAATCTTCACAGACATATAACATGATTCCTAAACCCACTTCGAAATAGCACTCATTTTTAACACTGAATAAAATTTAAGAAAATAGTAATAATCATAAATTGGGTTTGTTTTTAGAATTCAGGCATTTATGCTTGTGCTGGGCACTGGACCAATTTTTGCCCAGTAGCCAAAGCAGACAGTGGTGTGGGTATTAAACCTTAGGTGAACAGCTAAGTAGAAAGTCGGGAGGGGGACAGGACGGAAGGATGTGGGATAGCTATCTGAGGGGAAGCTGGGCATTGGGTGGTTTTATACCACTGTGGGCAAATGTCCAGAGTGCAATTGCTGTTGCGGAGAGCGCTATCTTAATTTAAAATATTGATCCAGAAGAGGATTTAAAGAAAGATGATTAATGGCACTTCTGTCGGTTGCAAATTTGGTGCTAGACAATGCATCCCTTCATACTGGAGACTCTTCCTATTCTCCAGGTCCCAGAAATGATGTGTTTTCTCCTGCAAGGCCACTCTCTTTTTATTTTATTAAGATCATATTGTTCTCTTTTTTTTAACGTACTTTTTTTTAAAAGATTTTATTTATTTATTTGACAGTCAGAGATCCCAGATAGGCAGAGAGGCAGGCAGAGAGAGAGGAAGGGAAGCAGGCTCCCTGCTGAACAGACAGCCGGATGCGGGGCTCGATCCTAAGACCCTGGGATCATGACCCAAGCCGAAGGCAGAAGCTTTAACCCACTGAACCACTCGGGTGCCCCAAGATCATATTATTTTGATATCCCTTTATATCAATTCCTTCCATGATAACAAAGCCTTATGAGTTTTTTCTTTCTCCCTCCTTCCTTCCTTCCTGTTTCACTTTTCCCCCTTCCTTCCCCCTCCCCCCTCACCACCTTCCTTTCTTTCTTTTAAATTTTTCTCCCAAATGTTGAGAAACAAAAAAATATCCATATGAATTACACTGTCACAGGCCTGGGAGGGGAGGTGATCAATACCATCGCATCTATGAGGTCAGGGAACTGAAGCCATTAACAAGTAAAGGAAGGTGTCCGGAAAGTCCCATGAGGGGCGCCATGTGGCAAAGGGCAGGGGCTTTGGAAGCACAAGAGCCACGCTGGAATCTGGCTTTTTTACTTTCTGTTTGACTTGGAGTCAATCTCTTTTCTCACTGCATTATCTTCATTAAAAAATACAGGAAGGGCAAATTTGCATTGCTACACTGTTGTGAGATTAGATAATCTATGTGTGAAGTTTTTGGCATATAGTAGTCCCTCAGAGCACTATACATCACTACAAAACATCATTCCTTTTTCCTCTTACATTTACTTGTTCTTGCGTCTTCAAAGCTCCTTATTTTCTTCCTCCTTCCCTCTCTTCCTGCCTCTTTTTTTTTTTTCCCCCACTCTTCATTTTCCTTCTCTTTCCTCCCTCTCTTCTTTTCCTGTGTTCCATGTCTGTTTTTTCTTTTGGGCAGCCTACTATATGTCAATAATTTCTTCTACAAAACAGGTGAGTATCAGAATCCACAGAATTTGCATGAACTTTGAAAAACATATTTGCTGGAGTTAAGTTTTGTTAGTGTGTGTGTGTGTGTGTGTGTGTGTTGTTATGCTGTGCATATGTAATATAGCTACAGACGGTGGAGTTCTTCAGGTCAAAGGATACCAACCTTAAGTCAGAGATGAATAGGTTCTTGGGTCTAAGGTACAGTGTAGTGATTATAGTAAATAATTCAGTATCTTACACATGAAACTTGCTGAAAGTAGATGTTAAGTGTTCTCACCACACACACAACATAGTAATTATGCGAAGTGATGGATATGTTCATTAACTTGGTTGTGACAATCTCTTCAATGTATACATATATGAAAGCATCATGTCATACAACCTAAACATGCAATTTTTATTAATCATACATCAATAAAACTGGAAAAAATAAAATAGACATAGGCCTATGTAAAAAAAATGAACAACACCATGAGAGATTATGGACTCTGAAAAACAATCTGAGGGGTTTGAAGTGGCGGTGGGGGGGGGTGGGAGGTTGGGGGTACCAGGTGGTGGGTATTATAGAGAGCACAGCTTGCATGGGTGTGGTGAAAAAATAATGAATACTGTTTTTCTGAAAATAAATAAATTGGAAGAAAAAAAATGAACAACAACAAAAAACAGTCTAAGTGTGAGTTTAGTGTTTTATTTTGCAAAAGATGTATTGCATCAATAGCCAATTTACTGTTGCTTTAATGTAGTGCATTTGCTTGACTCCTTCGTTGTTTTCTTTGGAAAGTGAATTCTCAAAATTATTAATTGGTAAAAGCATAGTAACATCTACTTTATAAGGTCTTTAATCTAAATCTTTGCTCCTCTTTTTCACGATTTGGAATACAAGAAACATAATATATCTGGGACAAACAAATGCTCAGGGCTGCTGTTAGAAGTAGCGGCACGTTATCAGAAGCGGCACCTTGAATCTGTCTCCAGCCGTCCACCAGGCTGTAGGATCAACACCACCAAGCTGAAAGCTTGAGGGTTACTGTCTAACTGCGGAGGAGTTTCTTTCTCCGGACCCTGCTTATTGTTCACTGCTTTATTGTTCACTTTCGCATGTGGTTTCCGCTTAGCTTTTCCAGCTCTGCTCTAGAATCATCTATTTGCTTCCAGCTCTCACACTTTGGCTCTATTCTGACTCAAGTTTGGGATACTCCCTTTGGCTTGATGCCTTCAAATGAAATCCAAAAGCTATGACCCTATGCTTTCCCCTTTTAGTAGGGACAGGAAAAAGTCCAGTTAAGGGCCCAGATCACATAAATGCTAATGTGTTGAACATCTCAAATAAAATTTACCTACTTGGATTCCAAAGACATTCAAAAAACGTTACAAAGACGAAGACTGCACAGGAAGACCTCAATTCATATATACCATTGTGTCTTTATTGTCAAGAATCTGTATTCTAAACAATTTCCTAAGCTGCCACAATAGGAGATTACAGCAAAGAAAAAAATAGGATTTAAACTAAAATTATTTGATTTCTTAATGTAGTATAATCATATTTTCAAAGAAAATACTTGTTTCACCTAAATCTCTATTTAATTCATATATTTCAAACTCAAAACTTTTGAGTTGATCTATAAGAGAGCTTTGACTTGATTTATATGATGTGGTACAAATAATGCATTTTGGTAACCCCAGATGTGGTTCTCTTTCTTTGCTCATTATTTTCAATATCTCTAGGTATGTGGGGCATGATGCAAAGAGAAAGAGAATATAAACTTAATGAAAATAAATGCTCTAATGGCTCTTTCTGACACAAAGGTTATAAGAAGTAAAGATATACAGAACATAGAGGGAGCACTTATACAGAAATTATAAGGTGGGAGCCAAGAAAATTTCCGCCATGAAGAATTAGCATTGTAGAACATGCATACGTGTGTCAAATAACTTAAGATAATGAGGACAGTGATGCTTCAAGAATTCTTATTATTCAAAAAGAATAAAACTTTTAATTTGAAACTATTATATCACTTTTTCATCCTCTGGTGCTATATTAACCTTTAAAAATTATCATATAAAATGAAATATACTTTTATGCAACTGAAATAGGTCAATTTTATTTTCTTTTTATGGAAACCATTGCTATTATTTTTAAATGATTTTAACCCTCAAATATCTTAAAAATATTGGGAAGGAACCATCTGCTTATCAGATTAATAACATGTTCAAATACCTCCTTGGACACATCTAGAATATTCCCAATATCTTCCTTCACATAACATGTTGCAGCCATCGACTCATGATCTTATACAATTTATCAAAAAGAGAAAAGATGCTTGCTGTTCAGAAACTGGAAAAGTAAGTACTTCTTGTCTGTTTATACCTTTAATATACAGCCTACAACCAAGTGTCTTAACTGAAGGAATTTTGATAACTAAGTGTGTAGTTGAAGGAATTTTGAAAATTTGTTTCCTTCTTTACTTTTTTATTAAAGAGAAAACTGGGGTTCAGTGGATGTGTTTTTATATTTCAGTAGCCTGGTCTCCTGCCATCTTTTTCTATTGAATTCTTATCCCCCATTTGCAACAAGGAGGATGTTCTTGGAAAATGATGCTGAAATCAGTGTGCACTAACGGCCTCTAGCTGATCGGGGGGCAGTTCTATTCATCCTATGGAGGAGAAAGCTTCAAAAATTTCAACCTCCTCATTTCAAGCACTGTAGAAAAACATTTCTCTTTAGAATAATAGCTATTATGTAATAAATAATAGAACAATTATCAAAGCCTTACATTTTTCTGTCTACCTAGGCAGACATATCTTCTTCCCTTCTAAGCTTCAGGTGAAATATTTCTTTGCCTTTAATCAGCACATTCTTGGACTTGAATCCTGAAAGAATCTCGGTTTTAAAACTGGTCTCAAGCTATCTCATTCAGTTACTCCTTTCTTTACATAGGAGTCTTCTATTTTTCTAAGCTAGTAAAATCAACATGCTATACACCAACACTAATATGAAGAAATACCCACATATTTCTTCTTTTTCCACCCACATATTTAATTTAATTTTTAATTTAATTATATTTAATTATAGATGAGACTGTCCTAACTTTTTATTTTGGAAAAAGAAAAAAAAACGGGTTATTGTATTTTTTCACTATTAATAAACTGTTGGATTAATCATACTTGAAGTTTAAACTCTTAAATTAATAATTAATTTGGTTACAAGAAGGATTATCAGACTCACATAAAGCAAACAAACAAAAAAGAACTCCCACCTGTATATTTGAATACTATTATCTCTGCTGAATTATCTATTGCCAACATGGGATCATCCCCTTCCCTCTTCTAATTTTTCCTCTGCATTTCAGAAAATGAGCTGGAGCTTCATTTCCCAAAATCTCCTTCTCTAAATGGTATAGGTTACAATTTGCCAACAAAAAAAAAACTCACATATTTTGAAGGTGTAGAAAAAAGAGAGGTCATTGTTCTGCATGTGGAACTACAGGCAGACCCCCATGCAAGCACGGGATTCCCAGCAGGTTCATCGTGAGCATTTGGAAAACACTCATTTTGTTTTTACATAATTGAGAGAGAGAGTGAGAATTTGGGAGCTTTCTGAAAACTGAAGCAGTTTTCTTGTGGTCTGCTTAGAACTACACTTTTTTTTTTTTTTTTTTTGAGAGAAGGAGAGTGTGTCTGCACTTCTGCACGTGCATGAGTAGGGGAGTTGGGAGAGGGAGAGAGAGAGAGGGAATTGTAAGCAGGTTCTACCCAAGCAGGGTTCCCCACACGGGGCTCCATCTCACAACCCTGAGATCATGACCTGAGCCAGATGCTTAAACGACTGAGCCACCCAGGAGCCCCTAGAATTACATTTTAAATATAATATTTGGTTGTGAGGTTAAAATTCCTTACTCATAGCGCATGGTTGTCAGTTTTGAGTCCAAGACAAGGGGAAACTCTTGACTGTCCCGGACTTGTCCCCTAGCTTATATGACAATTGGACAGCACGATCCATGCAAGAAAATGGTGACTATGGGACAGAAGGGTCTGAAGGAATCAAGGGATGAAGATAGTGATTCTGTAGGGAGGCTTCGACAGGTTCATAAGAGATTCTCTATCATTGATTTGCTGGCTTGGGGGTTTCAAGACCACCCACATGTGCCATGCCTAACTACATGGACTCACAATATGCAGTATGTATTTGTACTCACAGCTAAGATTTACTACAATGGCACAGTAAGGATATGCCACTGGACCAGTAAGAGAAAAAGGTGGAAGTGGAGTCAGGTCGAGTCTGGAGAAATCCACACACAGGGGTCCAATGCTTTCTCACACTCCTTGGCAGACTCATAAAGAGCTTTGATTTTTTTTTTTTTTTTTTTAAGAGGCAACATGCATCAATACACGTGTGCAACATTTCCCTATTGAGACTCAGTTCTCTGGGTTTTACTAAGGACTGGCCATGTAGACACTTTTCATCAAAATTCCAGACTCCCAGAAGGAAATCAAATATTCACAGTTTACAGAAACACTCTGAACAGGCTGGTGCCATTCTGTAACTAAGCCTTTCTAAAGCTCAGGCTTGCACACTCTTTCCTGCAAACACATGTACAGATAACTGGTAATATGCAAATATTTCCAAATTTCTATTATCTCATGAAAGCATAGTTCCTGGATGGTTACTGATCCCTGACAGAAACGGAGCCCTTGATCAACAGGGTACCAAGAGACTGTACCCCTGCACTACCTATCATGGAACCGACGTGAACGGTGTAGTAGTAACATAGGCTAGTTCAGACTTCAGTCAGTTTTGAAGGACAGGAGCACAAGCAAGGACTTTAGGTCATTATGGTAACCATGCCTATTATATTGAATCCTATGCCTCAACTCATATCTGTAGCATCAGAGGGAGATCACTATGACCAGATGACTCTAGAAAAGGTACTATTTTTTTTTTTCCTGGTTTGCAAATGATTCTACGCACGAAAGTAGGGAGCTAGAGAATTCTAACTTTCCCTGCTCATGGCTCTGAAACACAGTGACAGAAGGAAATCCTGCTGGCAAACAAAACTTGAAGGACTGGGCATGACATTTTCCCTTTATCTGGAAGAGTGTATGGAAGAAAGTTAGATTGATGCTTATTTTTAAAAGCTTTATTGAGGTATGATTAATGTACAACAAACTCTATGTATCCAAGCTGTGCAATTTGATGAATTCATATAAAATATTTGTGAGTCTGTGCCCACAATCAAGAATGTGAACATATCTACCACCCTCAAACATTTCCATGTGCCCTTCTCCATCCCTCTCCAACTCCTCTCCTAGAAAGTCTCTAATTTGTTATTTTTCACTATAAACTAGTTTTCAATTTGAAAATTTTCCTGTTAACAAAATCACATTGCATTTACCTTTCTGTTTGCCTGTCTTTTTTCACTAATCATAGTTATTTATACTATAGTATGTTTTAATAATTAATTCCTTTTTTCTTCATAGTATGTTATTGTTTGTATATATCACAATTTATTTTTTGATAATGCATAATGAGTTATTTCTAGATTTTGTACTTAAAAATACAACTTCTATGACCATTCATGTAAAAAACAGTATGGGCATGTCATTTCTTTTCTACTGGGCCAAATGCTTACAAGTGGAATGGCTCTGTCATACAGTGAGAGATTGTTCAATTTTTTGTGATATCTTGTGTGTCAACATGAGTGTATCACAGGAAGCCCAAATATTGGGTTAAATATTATTTCTGGGTGTCTGTGAGGATATTTCTGGAGACATTAGCATTTGAATCAGCAGTTTGAGTAAGTAGATCACCCTCACCAATGTGGGTGGCCATGATCGTCCCAGTGGAGGGCATGAACAGAATGGGATTCAAATAGAAATGTGAGTGCATCTCAATGTGGTTTTCATTTGAATCTCCCTGATGGCTAATGACGATCAACATTTTTTCATGATAACGCCATTTGTAATTTTTCTTTGGAGAAGTGTCTGTTCATATCTTCTATACATTTTTTGACATGATTATCTGTTTTTTGGGGTGTTGAGTTTGAGGAGCTCTTTATAGATCTTGGATATCAGCCCTTTGTCTGCAGTTAGAATGGCCAAAATTAACAGGACAAGAAACACAGTGTTGGAGAGGATGTGGAGAAAGAGGAACCCTCTTACACTGTTGATGGAAATGCAAGTTGGTGCAGCCACTTTGGAAAACAGTGTGGAGATTCCTCAAAAAATTAAAAATAGAGCTACCCTATGACCCAGCGACTACACTACTGGGTATTTACCCCAAAGATACAGATGTAGTGAAAATAAGGGCCATCTGTACCCCAATGTTCATAGCAGCAATGTCCACAATTGCCAAACTGTGGAAAGAGCCAAGATGCCCTTCAACGGATGAATGGATAAAGAAGATATATGGTCCATATATACCAATGGAATATTATGTCTCCATCAGAAAGGATGAATACCCAACTTTTGAATCAACATGGACAGGACTGGAGGAGATTATGCTGAGTGAATAAGTCAAGCAGAGAAAGTCAATTATCGTATGGTTTCACTTACTTGTGGATCATAAGGAATAACATGGAGCAGATTGGGAGGAGGAAAGGAAAAGTGAATTGGAGGAAATTGGAGGCGAGAGACGAAGTATGAAAGTCTGTGGCCTCCGAGAAACAAACTGAGGGTTTTGGAGGGGAGTGTGGTGGGAAAATGGGTGAGCCTAGTGATGGGTATTAAGGAGGGCAGAATTGCATGGAGTACTGGGTGTGATGCATAAACAATGAATCTTGGAACACTGAAAAAATAAAATTAAATTTAAAAAAAGAAATGTGAGTGTAATAATGGGCGATATATAGGGTTTTAAAAAAATTCTTTTGTCTAAAATATTGAAAATCAAGATTTTTGTAGTTTTCAGTCCTTGCTAAAGCAATTTCTTTTCATTAAAATTATGTGGAAGATACAAGTTCCATATAATTCTTTTCATATATATTAATGACATGATCGTGAGCTCACAAAGCTGTGGGGGGTGGGCAGTATATGAAGGATAAAAGTCAAGAATTCATGAAACTCAGTTCTCTATTTCTTGTAAGATAAGCATGAAAATAAAGAGTTTGCTTAGACTTTGAACCTATGACTACTGAATTTGAAGTCTACATTTTTAAACTTTAGCTTTAGAGAAGGTACAGACATTCCTGGGGTTTATGGAATGGAGGTTTTACGTACAAGGATTTATACCAGCCTTAATAGTATGTAGCAGTTAGAAAAGCAGTTAAAGAAGATAAATTGAGTTACTTTTACTTTGTGCTGTTGTTTGATTTACTGTAGCTTTTTTTTTTTTTCTTATATTGATGTTGTCTCACTCCATTCAGTTTAATGGGTGACATTAAAATGCTGTGCTTTCCTAACAGATGTAACCTGGATACAAGGATAGGCCCCTCAAAAGCGGCTTCTCTGCTAATTATTTAATAACAATAGCATATCAGTTCAATTACATAATATAAACACAAGCCTAAAACAGCAAACTCAGATGCATTTTCAAGAGACATGAGGCTTCTTTTATCAAAGGATTCAATATACTCCCTAGAGCCAACCGCAACAGGGATTTGCTATCACAGTTGAACTGCTTTCTCTGGAGCCAAATTACTTTCTTATTTAGGAAACATGTCCAGTAATGGTGAAGACACATAATCAGCAGCTGATAATGGCAGGATTTTTTTTTCAGTGCTTTCAGCACCCCTGATAAACATATAAATCTTAAGATAAACCAAACTTACAGAGAATTTTAAGTGTATGTGCTGCCTAGTAACTATGGCAAGAACCTACTATCTACCTCACATATTAGTGAGCACCATACCATTTCCAATAGGAAAAAAAATTTTGTTAGTATTATATCTTAACAAAAGGTATTTTCATTCTGTATGAAAAGGCAACCTAGAATGAGAGAAAATATCTGTAAATCACACATCTCATAAGAGGTAATACCTGAAATATGGAAGAAACTCATACCAGTCGATAGCAAAAAAAAATTAAAACAACCCAATTAAAACATCAGCACATATAAAAAGTAAAATAAATAAAATAAAATATCAGCACAGAACTTGAATGGACATTTCTCCAAAGATGATCTTCAAATGGCCAACAGGTCATATAAAAAGATCCTGAACATCAATAATTATCAGTGAAATGCAAATCAAGACTACAATGAGATATGACTTCACACCTCTCAGGAAGGTTGTCATCAAAAAAGTCAAAAGATCACAAATGTTGGTGAGAATTTGAAAAAATCGGAACCCTTATACTCTGTTAGTGGGAATTTAAAATAGTGAAGTAACCAAGGAGAAACAGTATGGAGTTTCCCTTAAAAGATTAAAAATAGAACTACAGTATGATCCAGAAATCCCTCTTCTGAGTATATATACAAAAATAACAGAAATCAGGATCTTGAAGAGATATCTGCATTCTCATGCTTATTACAGCATTATTTACAATAGTCAAGATATGGAAACAACTTAAATACCCATCAACAGATTAATGGTAAATGTGGTATATGCACACAATTGAGTATCATTCAGCTTTAAATGAGAAAGAAATCCTATTATTTGTGATACACGGATGGACCTGGAAGGACATTATACTTAGCGAAATAAGCCATTGACAGAAAGACAATTGCTATGTGATACCACTTATATGAAGAAGTGGAATATATGAGGTGCCTAAAATACCAAACTCATAGAAGCAGAGGATACAATTACGGTTGTGAGGACCCAGAGGCTGGGGGAATTGGAGAGTTGTTCAGTGGATATAACATTCCAGTTATGACAGATGAATAAATTCTAGAGATGCGCCATATAACACAGTGCCCATAGGTAACAAAATGGTACTGTACACTTCAAAGTCTCTTAAGGGGGTAGATTTCATACTGTGTTTACCACAAAAGAAAAAGAAGTAACAGAACCAAAAAACACCAAGAAACAAAAACAAATGAACCTAAGAAGACTTTGGGAGATGTTAGATAAGTCCATTGCCTTGTTTGTGGTGATGTCATCACAGGTGGATGCATGTGTCCAAACTCCTCAAGCTGTATATATTCAATATACACAGTCTTTTGTATATCAGTTAAATGACGATAAATATGGGGGTAAAAAGCCAAACAAAAAATATGCATATTAGAAAATAAATATGAGCATTCTGCCTTGCCTTCCTACTCATTTTTCTATTACATGATATTCTCTCTTTTCTTCTCTTCCTTCAGTTAAGAATGCTATTTAAGGGGCGCCTGGGTGGCTCAGTGGGTTAAAGCCTCTGCCTTCGGTTCAGGTCGTGATCCCGGGGTCCTGGCATCGAGCTCTCTGCTCAGCAGGGAGCCTGCTTCCTCCTCTCTCTCTCTGCCTGCCTCTCTGCCTACTTGTGATCTCTGTCTGTCGAATAAATAAACAAAATATTTCTTAAAAAAAGAATGCTATTTAAATAAGCAAAGAATTAGTGAATTCTATAAAGGAATTGTTACTTCTTAGCCTAATCGAAAACTGAAGTAAATCTTTTGGAAAAAAGTAATTTTCTGGACAATAGAACCACATGAATACTTCCTCACCGAGAGATGGTGTTGACTGAATCTTAGAATAATTTCTGAGCATTTTTTTAAGATTTTATTTATTTGTTTATTTATTTATTTATTTATTTATATGTCAGAGAGATAGAGAGAGAGAGTGAGTGCACAAGCAGGCAGAGTGGCAGGCAGAGGTGGAGAGAGAAGCAGGCTCTCTGCTGAGCTGGAAGCCAGATGTGGGACTTTGATCTCAGGACCCTGGGACCATGACCGGAGATGAAGGCAACAGCTGAACCCACTGAGCCACCCAGGCATCCCCTGAACATGGTTTTTATTTGTATCCCTAAATAGTGAACTAAAGTTCTTAGAATCAACATGTTAATAAGCCATTTTATTGGTGAAAATACTCACTAATGTTTCATATTTGAGGCTTTCAGAAGTGAGGAAGGAGAGTTCTTGATCCACTGTTAGGTACAGACCTGGCCAGTTTTTTCTGTAGAGCGGTGGGCAAACTCACTAGAGGTTATATTCATGAAGAAATGTGTTTCTAAGAGCCCTTTTGGTGTTACATCTTAATCTTATGATAAATAAAAAATATTATTTGAAAGTATTATTAAGCAATCTTCTTATATATCCACAAAATCAGTCAAATTAGAAAGTGGCTTTGCATTTCCACCATAGAAAATTATTTCCTGTAAAATATCAAGTACTTTTTATTTTCCCCATTACTTTTTTTAAAGAGAATGTACCCTTGCTTGTGTTCCCTCTCTCGCCGTGTGTCTCTCTGTCAAATAAGTGAATAAAACCCTTTAAAAAATAAATAAAAATAAAAGAGAATGTGGTTGAATAATTATAGGGTTTGTTTTATTTTGTTTTGTTTTTTGTTTTGTTTTGTTTTTCTCTAAAGGAAGTCTTTTAAATCAAATTCCACTATAATCATGATTACTTTATTTAAATCAAACTATTTCATAGATGAAGAAAACTAATGTCAGGAAGGGCAAGTTGATTAAAATCATGGTTTATTATTGGCGTAAGAGAGATCAGAATCTTGGGTAAGCACCATCCCATCCTCCCCCTGTGCTACTGCAGTTATACGAGATAAGTAGATTTTAATATCTGACTGCTTAATTATTTAAAAAGCCTTAGAATTCTTTCCTCAACAATCTCATTAAGTAATATGGTCAAAATAGAAGTTAAAACATGTCAAAATGCTTTTAAAACTAGGGCACTTGCCACATGTCTTAAATTAGTCTACCATTAGTGAGACAAGATCCTTGATTAAACCAAAAATTCCTGTCAGAGCAGCCTTGGATCTCCTCACAATGAAAACTAGCAGCAATTCTACCAAATCTTTCCATTATACGTGCTGCATGACTTCAATATATCACCTTCATCTTTAAATAATCTTAACTCACCAAACTTAAGTACTTAAAATAAGTTTTTAGAAATGTATCCTTTAAAAGATTACTTAGATGGAAATTTGTGCTTTCACCTTTCACTTTGTGAATTATAAATTACACTTATACATCTTACCAGTGGCATCAGATTAATGATATATTACAAAGGCAAGTAATCAGCACGATTTTTCCTTAATAATGTATTCCCTTAAGTCATCAACATCATAGCATTACAGAGATATTATATCGACGGTGGTTTCCACGAGCCTATCATCTATGCAAGTGCACATCACTCCAGTGGTGGGCATGCTAATAAATTCTTAGCTGCCACTTTAATACAGAGTATTAACTTAATGCTGCCATGAGGTAACTAAAGAAATGGATTTTTTTTCTTCTATTACTCAGTATCACTGGAGGTGAAACTCATTGAAAGTCTGGATGCAACTGAGGTATAGTGAGTCTGCTAAGCATGAAAAGCCCTAGCACTTTAGAAACTTAGTCTTTGCTTTGAGCTACACTTTAACTTTGGAGGAAAGGCATTCCTAATGGAAATCATTTGGGCCTCTATTTCTCACTAAAGGGAAATAGTTCTTCAACATACTTTTTGCAAAACTAATAATACTTTAATCATTTTAAGGGTGCTATTTTTATGCAGATGTGCAAGCAACTTTTGAAAAAAAAAGTGTAAGGGAGAAAAAATTTTGAAATTAGTGTCCTTAACTTTTATTTCTCAACTCTTATTTTGCACATTTAGTAGTTTTTATGCCAAAGACTAATACTTAGAGCTCTCAAATGCAACCTTTTTGCTCCATCTTTTTAACTCACTTAAGTCACTTCCATTTTCCCTATAGTACCATTGTTACTTCTCTTTTCAATTTTTGCCTCTTTCCAAAATTCATGCATTTTTTATATGTCCTAACTCTCAATAGCCTATTTCTTAAACTAACGCATAGGAAATTACAAAAAGGCTAATTTAACATTTTTGCTAAGGGACATCCATATTTTAATGTTCCTTGGATATACCGCCTCATCTTTAAATAGTAGAGAAAAAAAAAATCCTCTATTTTTATATATTTGACATGTATATCTATTTTGTCACTCTCTATACATACATTTATAAGTATATTCTCCATATATATTTACATACATATGAGTATAATATATATCATATATATGTGTAAATATGTGTGTCTGTATATATATTTTTCAAAACTTTCATGCCTATACTTAACTCTTGAACGTGTGGAATGTTAAAATATTGGTATTGGTTATGGGCCCATTATGATTTTTTTTAGCATCATAGATTATATTTTTCTGTAGCTTTGCATGTCTCATAATTTTTGATTGGATGCTAGACAATCATAAATTTTAATTTATTGGGCGTCTGATATTTTTACATTCCTATAAATATTTTTGAGCTCTGTTCTGAAATGAAGTTATAGTTTGATGTCTTCAGTGCCTTTTTCTTAAAGATGTAGTAGGTGGAACATGATCTGTTTAGTATAGGGCTAAGTTTTCTGCAATAGCGAGGCAGGACCTTCCTCAGTGTTCAACACATTGCCTTGTACATTCTGAGGTTTCCTGTCTGGCCAGTGGAAATAAGCTCTGTGGCTGGCCTTGTATGGATTATATGCCTGCTCCCTGCATTCCTTGTGGAATACTATTTTGTGTCTCCAAATTGCAAGGATTCTTTCCTGGTTGAGCTGTCGCTCTCCTAAGAGTCTTCCACTAACTCTGTTCAGGGAGCACACCGGACTGCATGCAGTCTGTGTTCCCCCTCTCTTCACTGCTGCTAGGAAATGCTCTTAAGAAAGGAAGTTAGAGTATGTAGAAGATTTTCATTTGTTTCCCACCTCTCAGAAACCATGCTCTATTATTCCCTGATACCTAGTTTCTTGAAGTCACTATTTCAAAAATATCTTGTCAACAATTTTTGTTTCAAGATAATGTAAATCTCTTGCTTTTTCCTTCATTTTTGCCTGAATTTTCAAGTAATTTAATTAAGTCATTTGCACCTAAATCTTATGTCTATGAATTAGAGATATAGTTAATATATTTCTAAGTGTTTTCTAAGGTTAGTGATTTAGTCAGTATATGTAAAGCATATGCAACTATATCTATATTAACTAATGCCTCAGGATGCATCCATTTGTAATATCAATGTGACGAGGTATATAGTGTTTGCATTAGTACAGTTATATAGAGTGTTTTAGTATTTTGTTTCTTTCAGGTCTACAACTTAAAAAAAATAATAAATCAACACCACTGAGAGAGCATGGGTCTGGGTCTTGATGCTAGAAATTCTGTTTGTTACTTAATCCTCTTGAGCTTCAGTTCCTTCATTTGCAACATAGACTTGGAAATGGCACCAAACTCACAGAGTCAGCATAAGGATTATACGTGATACTGGATGCAAAGGGACTGGCACAGGATTTTGATTACAGGTTTTAATTCTTATTCTTACCCTTCGAAATGAATTTGTCAAATAAACATTATGAAATTAAAAAAAAAGAAATTATTTCATTTACTGAAAATGAAATGTTTTAAGTACACATTAGAATATTGTATATATAATATATATTATATATCAAATAATATATATTATATTTGTATATAGTATTTATTCATATATTAAATATACTTTAATAAATATATGCAGAAAGAAAGATATATATTTTGTCAATGAATTAAGGATTCCTGAGTGTATAAAAGTCATGACTATGCTTTTGTCCAGAAGCTGCTAGTCCCTTCATCTCTTTGCATTAGCTTTCAGATAGTTTGAACATGAGTGTTCCTGATAAAAAAAATAAAGAAAACTAACTTCTGCCACCAAAATTCCATAGGTTGATTTATTATCATAGAGGACAGAATGATCAACAATCTCTGTGAGTTTATTAGCTTGAGTTTATTGTATCAAATATAAAACATTTTACTTAAGGTACTTTGCTTAATTGGACTTTTAAATATTTGTATGCAATGTATCAGACACCAAAATTAATTATAAATGAATCTATGGAAATTTTTTTGACCAAGACTGAAATAGCAATGTTATTCAATAACCGAAACATTATTGGATTTAAATGCTTTATGGCTATGACCCGTATGTAAAAAAAACTTTCAAATTAGTAAATGCTGCATCATCTCATTATTGATTAGCACTTTTAGCTATATTCTGAGCTTTCAGAAAAGAAAAATGGATTGAAAAATATAATTCATAATTTTTACACACCTTGTTATTAGAAAGCCTTTCATTAGGACATAATGCTTTCCTGTAGATAACCTAAAAAATCAAAGTGTACAGTTAAAAAGGCATGCTTTTTGCCAATCCATTGGAACTTTTCTTGAAAGGGGGAAAAAGACCAAAGGTTTTAACCCATTTGAATTCAACACAGTATGCTGAAGGTCTGTCCCTATATGCTATGAAGTTCCTATATACAATCATTATTAAAATAATTTATTTGACATACCAAATTATGCTTTGTATTAAAATTTATGATTACGTATCATTAGAGACTTTTCAGTCAAGATTACAGTTTCTCATAATAATGCTGATTGCTGATATGTTCCAATGTGTTCTGATATCTTGACATATTTTAAGCAATCTTTGTCTTAACTTTTCTTAAATTTCTATTAAAATAATTCGGCTGGCAGAGAGAAATTTTAAAAACTCAAAAACAACTGAAAACAAATGCTTTAAAGTAGGTTATTTCCACATCTTAGGATAAATAAATAAATATTTGGAGTAAATGTTTGGAGTAATTAATATATAATATTAAATAATATTATAAATATTTG
This sequence comes from Neogale vison, assembly GCF_020171115.1. Classification (NCBI taxonomy): domain Eukaryota; kingdom Metazoa; phylum Chordata; class Mammalia; order Carnivora; family Mustelidae; genus Neogale; species Neogale vison. Next base: position 133,613,542 of record NC_058093.1, read on the forward strand.
GAGTAATTCACTGTTGAGATATTAGGTGAATTTAGTAAGAATTAAATAAGATTATATAAAATTGAGTTTACCCTAATTAAACAAAATTGGCTGAACAGTTAATAATGAATTAGTATATTTCACCATATATACAAAAGTAGAAGAGAAACCCCATAGAAGCATCTCAGTAGTTGGAGGAAAAAAAAGTGACAAAGTCCAAAATTCACTCATATTGATTTATAGAATAAATAGCAAAATAGAATATAGCTATTTATTCTAAGATCTAAAGCAAACAAACAAAACCATACAGAGAATACATTTAAATAATTTCCCTTGTAATATCAAATGAATGTAAGAATGTTCATTAGTCTTCTATTTAATATTATACTGGCGGCTCTAAGAAATCCAATAATGCAAGAAAAAATAAAAAAGAAGGGGAGAGATGGAAAGGAGGACATAAAATCATATTATGCATAGTTGACAAAGTTGTGGACTAGAAAAAAGAACAACATAATATACAGGGGATTATATGGGATAAAATTAAAATTAAAAAATACTCTTGAAACAATTTTGAAATTAAAATTAGTCTTCATATACTAACAAAACTTAGAAAATACAATAAAATATATATGATAACCTCAAAGACTTCAAATATCTAGACATAAGAAGAGTGGAAGATAAAAAAGAATATTTTCTAGAAAACACAAGTAATACTGAAGAAAGTAAAGAGAACTGTAAATAAAATTTGTTCATAGGAAGACTCAAGATTGTGAAATATTTGCTTTCTTTAATTTGATCTCTATATAATGTAATCTGAATTAAAATGTCAATAGGAATTACTCTGTAGAAACTGATAATTTTATTCTAAAATTCACATAAAAATTCAGCAGGTCAAAAATTGGGGAACATACACAATAATGTGTAAAGACATTCTAAAGGTCAGTATTTTGAGGTGGTAGTGGCATATCAATAAATAAATAGATAAATGGAACAGAAACCTTAGCCAGACCCACAAATTCTGACTGATATATGACTGAATATACCAAATATACATAATTTTAGTTATTTTTATTATTTAAATTTGTGAAGGCATGTTTTAATGCTCAGCTGTGATTTATCTTGGGAGTGTTCCACATAACTTTGAGGAGGATATGTATTTAGCTGTTGGTACATGGAATACTGTGTAAATTTCACCCAGATGATTGAAACTGCTATTGAGGTTAATTAGATCACTACTGATTTTCTGCCTATTTAATGTCCTCATGAAGAAGCTGGTATCATTTTCCTTTTTTACAAAAGTAATCCTAAAATGTATATAAATTATACAACTAAGATCATGCAACAAGAAAGTGCTGAAACTGACTTTTTTATGCATACATTCACAATTCCCAAAACCATATTTTAGGCAAAGTTGCCTCTCAATATTCAGAAATGCGTAATCCTCAATAAAATGGTTCAGAAATGCATAATCCTCAAAAAAATGGTTAAAAATCATAGTCAAAAATTAAAAGCAATTCCACTTCTGGATCTAGATCCAAAAAAATGAAAACAGGATATTGAAAAGATATCACTACCCTCATGTTTATTGCAATATTATTAACAATAGCCATGATATGGAAACGACCTAAGTGTCCATCAATGAGCAAGTGGATAAAGATGCTTACACACACACAACACACAAAGGAATATTATTAAGTCATGAGAAAGCAGGAAATCTTTCCATTTGTGACAACACTGCTGGAACTTGAGGGGAATATGATAAGTGAAGTAAGTCAGAGAAATACAAACACACCATGGGATCAGTTACACACAGAATTTTGAAAAGCCAAATCCATAAGAACAGAGGAGAATGGTGGTTATCAGGCACGGGGACCTGGGGGAACTGGGAAGAGGCTTAAGGGTACAGATATTTTATCTACTGCAACGAGTAGATAAAAAAGTCTTGGCGACCTACTGTGTAACACAGTGATTATAGACAATAATGCGGTGTTCTATACTTCAAAGTTGCCAAGAGACTAGATCTTAACTGTTCTCACCATAAAAAAGAAACCATGATTAGGTGGCCTGATAAGGTGTTAGCCAACACCATGCTGCTAAATATTTTGTAATATACAAGTGTATCAAAACAACAGGATGCAAGCCTTACACCTACACAATGGTATCCACGAATTATATCTTAATACGAAACAAAACAAAACCCTGAAAGCTACCCACTTTACTCTAGAAATCTAGTTTAGATCTCATTTTAAAATATGACTCCCCTTCATTTGCCTCTTAACACACCTGCATTCTTCTGACTCGTGTGGTTCACTCTCTCCTTACCCCTGTGGTATCCTAGGTGTCTTTCCAATTTCTCACTGCTCTGTACTGCCTTCAGTTGTGAAGCTGTGGAGGATTTCTGCACCCTTTCTCCCACTTCTTTGGACTCCCCAAATAATTTAATCACATCCCAGATTTCAAATCTCATCTACATGCCAGTGATTCTGAATTACACATTTTCCACGCACACCTTGTCCCTAAGATTCACATTCTTATTCCTTTTCTAAGTTGTAGTGAAAAAGACAGAACTTTTCATTTATACCATCGACCAAATCTACTTACAGCTTCCAGATGTGTGCTAAGGTCAGCTAATGCCGTCATGCAAGAGGCAATTTTTAAATTTTCAGGAATATCTGAACCATCTGTTAGACCATTAGCTGTAGGATATGACAGAGTGGGCTATATTTACAACACAAAAATTGAGAGACTAGGACTAATTGGGTGCTTTTCAGAGACAGCACATTGGCTAACCCTTACCACCAAACCACTGCACCTAATTCTCCTCTGCCCAGATTTCCCATCTAAGCAATAACCCATACACACTTTTAGCTAAAATTAAAACAAACAGGAATCTTGTCTTCATCATCTCTCCCATGCATTCCATTTGCGTATCCTGTCACCTCTAATAACAAAACATATTGGAACCTGCCCCATTCTCTTCATTCCCGTATTATTATCCCAGGAGTCAAGAAGGTTGTCATTTTTCTTTACTACTTCAGCAGCCACCAGTCTCCTCTTCCAGCTTCTACTTTGCTCTTCATTACAGTTTTTATCGGTTTTCATAATGTAACTGCAATAATTTTTTTAAATCAAATAACAAAATGATGCAAATTTTTTTCATTTGTCTGCCATGAGCTGGTGTTTGCCTAGCTCTCCAACTTCTTGTTACACTCTAGCCTGCATTCTTTCTGATTCCTCAACATGCACAACAAAAGCAACAACACATATATCTGCCTCGGGGCATTTGCACTAGTCACGCATTGGCCTAGGATAGTCTTCCCTCAAAACTTCACAGCCTTGGTTCTCTTCTGGTCTCAGCTCAAATGTTTTTTTTTGCAAACCCCTTTCTTGAACAATTGCCAATCACCATCCCAGTTCTTATTTACTTTCAACATGCTTTAATTATTAATATTTGAGATAATCATATTTATTACTTTGTATTACGTGTTTCTCATCACAAATTAGAAGCTCTGTAATAGCAGAGACAGCTCTTTCTTGCTGACTTATAACTTCCTAGAACAGAAACTGGTGCTATAGAGGACACTGACTATGTATTATTTAATGAAAATAAAACAAAAAGATACTTAACATTCTCATTAATCATTATAGTTCAAGAAATCCTGTATTAAGGAATAGTATCATGGATTCCACTGACCTTGCAAAATAATTATTTTCCTATCAAGCAGCATTTATTCCATGGATTCCAAGATTCTTAAATTTGGGGAAAACTATTTCTACATTACATCAATTGACCAAATAAATAAAGATACGATCATAATAAAATATTTATTAAATGCTACTCTGTGCTAAGCACTGCCTTAAATATTTTTATATCAAATATCTTATACAATCCTCAAAATAATTTTATAAGGATAGTATTCTTTTTGTCAACTTCATTTGAAAAGTAAAGAAATTAGACATAGAAACATGTCATTTGTGTGAGGTCACACTGTTAGTACAGATAGGCCACCAAACTTTAGAGACTATTCTCAAATGAAATTCCCACATCTCAATCAATCCAAAAAAATGTAGTTGATAAAAATTAAGCAAATTCTTGGTTTTTATAAAGCTTCTAAAATTAGTATATAAGGATACTTTATTTATATTACATGGAATATATATTTTGGCCAAATGTTCACATAATACTTCTTGAAATTTAAGGGTTATTTTCTCTTTTCCATAACTTACACTTTCCTGTGTATGTGTGTGTGTGTTTGTGTGTGTGTGTGTGTGTGTGTGTGTGTGATAATGAACATCTGGATTTACACCAACCAAACAGCTTAAGAAACAAAACATTTACTTGAATAACTGAGTTTGTCCTTTCCTTTTTATCTTTTCTTCCTCCTCACTCTCTGACCTACGTGGTCATTCCCATGCATGCATTCTCAGTTTTGCTTTATAATAAGCATATGTAAAAACCTATGGCTCTGGCTTAAATGTTTTGAATTTTAGGTGTCTGAGCTCACGTTTCCCATAGTGTATACTTCTGAAACTTCTATTTTGAAATCAGTAACATATATGAGCTTTAATGCTGATATATAAAGTACACATTTTTAAACTTCTTATTCCTGCAGTATTTCATTATATGATGCACTGCAGTTTATTTGTGCATTCTTTCGATGTTATTCATTTTGGTTGTTTTCAAACTTTCCTTATCACAAAGGCATAGTGAACATATGCACACACGTTTACTATACATATGCTTTTTCCTCCTATATTTTCTTAACCTAAAATATTTTTTGAACATATCAGAATGTTCTGTATTGTTTTCTTCCTTCTTTTCTTCCACTAACTTCCATAATTTTCCCCAGGTACTTAATTTGTTTGTTAATATTAATAGCATATCATATATAGCATATCATTAACAGCATATCATCATATCCAATATGATGGATCCCAACATGAGATCACTTTATGAAATTTGTTGCATATTTTAGTATAATATTCTCTTCTAATTAGAAAATATTGTTTCTCTTTCTACTTTGAGATTAACACAGTTAATCCTGATAATGGATTCTATATGGTATGCTTGCATGTATCCTAAAACCATTATCTATGATATTACATATGAGCTCATTTTTTAAATAGTGTTTTATGTTTCACAATGGAGAATAAAACATATCTTAAAGTTTATAACTGCTTTCTAAAATAATATGAAATAAAATCCTTTTTATTTATTAAGTACAAATGTATATCGTACACATAACAATTCTTTACTCATTTAAAGTTAAACATACTGTTAAGCATTCTCTTTTCTACTCCAGATATATTCAGTTCTTTTACTTATTCTGCTTTATCATGATTTCTACACCTGAAACTCTCTTGTTGCCCTAGTGCTGTAGTGTTTGAACTCATTAATTTTTAGTGGACAGTAGAGCAAATTTTTGCAATAGGTTTTTGCAATCTCTACATAAATAAGCATTGTCAAGGTACTTAATACACATTGTTTCACAGTAGATGTGTATGTATCTCTCTCTCTCTCTCTCTCTCTCACACACACACACACACACACACACATTACAAACAAATTTATGAAAAAGTAATGCTGAATTTATGGAAACCTCGTCATTGTGTTATTTAATTATTACTTTGTTTGTTTGTTTATTTTGATTTTGATACCAGAAATTCAACTATCACACGTTCGTGGATATCCATAAAATTATCTGAAGTGTATGAAAGATCTTCATGCATGAGATGATTGGATATTTTAGCTTTAGATTATGATAGAATTTAGAGGAAAAATCAAGCCTGCTTTGGGGATTTCATAATAGAACTTTCATCAATGTTCTGGATTTGAAGGGCAAGGCCACCTTGACTCTGACAATTGCCATGGTATATCTCTTTTTTGTTCAGCAGCAGAATTTTGTTAAGAATACTTCGCTTAGAGTGGTAATTGCTTAAAACATCTGGGCTTATTAGTCATAGCCATCATCTCTGAAAGACAGCTGGTTTTAACAAATGTGAACAAAATCGGACAGTAAGGGTTTACTCTTTGAGAAACTGACTTGAGCTACAGAACATAAAATAAAAAATAATGATTAAAATGGAATCACAACTTCTGTTGGTTCATGTTTGAAATCGTGTTGTAATTAAATTACTTTTTTTTTTTTTTACCAAAGACTTATTGGGATATTTATGACAGATCTTTTAAGCTCATCATTTCAGGTTTTTTTTTTTTAATGAAGTTTGGAAACATTTTTTTTTATCTATAACTGCTGCTTTTCATTGATGCACATTTGAAATGTAGTAGCATGTTACATTTGCTTATCCAGCTCACCTGGTTTTGCAATTACTTTTCATATTTTATTCCCTGTAGCTTTTCATTTTTCTCCAGCTGAACTTGAGAATGTCTCAGCATGAGAAACTGATGCTTATTTGCAGGTTCAGCTATTTTCTCTGGTAAATGTGGTTTTCACTTTGTTTGGTGTTTGGTTCCTCTGGCCCTGATCCAGTGGATTAAGGAATAATGAATGGCAAAATATTAACTTGTGCCATACTTTGTAGGGTATACTCTTGTACCTTAATTTATTTAATAATATTTGAATATTTTTAATAGCAGGTTTGATTAACAACCTCTATAATCACTTTAAAGATGAGAATAGAGTTATAATTTAGATTGGCTTAATCTTCTGAGAACCCAATATTCTGTTTAGATCATCTGCTTTGCCTTTTTGTGTTATATATAGTTAGCTGAGTATAGGCTTATTTAACTCAATGCAGAGATCATTGAGTACACAGTGTGATTAAATTTAGTTTACAACACATTGACTGGCACATTAAAGGTCTTGACTGAGAATACACACACACACACACACACACACACACACGGGACTTAACTATATGTTGCCCATTAGAATTTTATTTCATATATAAAGGCACAGAAAGACAAAGAAATAAAGGATTGACTAATGATGGATAAAATGCTAATACCAATCAGAAGAAAACTAGAGTGGCTATGAATATCAGACAAAATAGCTTTACCAACTAAGAATACTACTATGGATAAAGTAATATTGATATTTCTGGATGATACTTGTTTATCAACAAGTTCATTCATTTACTACATAAGTAACATAAGCATTTACGTGCCTAAAAACAGAACAATTTATATAAAAGGAAGAATGACAGAATTTCAAGGAAAAACACAGAAACACACACTGTAGTCAGAAATTTTAAGACTTCTCTTCCTCTCAATAATTGATAGAGCAGTTAGACAGAAAATCAGTGAGAAAATCAAACAACTTGGCCAACGTAATACAGATAGAATTCTCTTATCATCAGCAGAATACACATCCTTTTCAAGAGCATGGGGAATAGTTATTGAGATGGTTAAAAATATAGCGCATAAATTGAGACTAAATATATTTAAAATAATTCATTTCATAAAAAGCAGAATCTCTGACTACGTGGAATTAAATCTATATAAAAAAAACCGCATGGTTATTTAGCACTAAAAAGAAATGAGCTATCAAAAAATGAAGATGAGAGGAAACTTAAATGCATAACCGTAATTGAAAGATGTCAATCTAAAAAGTCTACATACTATAGGATTCCAAATTTATGACATTCTGGGAAAAGCAAAACTATGAGATAGTGAAAAGATCTGTGATTGTTAGGGGTTGAGCAGGAGGGAGAAATGAGTAAGTGAGCACAGTAAATATTTAGGATGCTGAAAATATTCTGTATAATACCTTAATGATGGATACGTGTCATTATATATTTGTACAAACCCACAGAATGTACAGCAAGAGAGAACTGTAATGTCAACTATGGGGTTTCTGGGATTATGATGTATCAAATTAGGTTTATGAATTGTAACAAATATATCACTCTGATGGGAGATGTTGATAGTGGGAGAGGCTGTGCCTGTAACAGGACAGGGGGTATGTGAGATGTCTCTATACTTTTCCGTTATTTTTGCAGTGACTCTTAAAGGGGTCTACAAAAATAAATTTTTAATAAAAAAAAAGAATAAATCCAAAATCTGACTGTGTGTCTGTATAAATACACATGATACAGGTGTTTATGATACTATTTTCCCAATATTTATTTATTTATTTATAAGATTTCATTTATTGTTTGACACAGAGAGAGGGAAAGAGAGAAAGCACAAGGAAGTGAAGAGGCAGAGGGAGAAGCAGAATCCCCACTGAGCAGGGAGTCAACACTAGGTTTGATTCCAGGACCCTGGGATCATGACCTGAGCTGAAGACAGACATCTAACCAATTGAAACACCAGGCATCCTATTTTCCCAGTGTTTAAAATATTTTTTAGATCTCCAAATAAAATACTTACATATTTTATTTAACATTGACATATTCATATATTTTTATATCTGCTTTCTTACATTTCCCAAAATAAATCCATTTTATTTTCATTACCAGAACAAATTTAAATAATGTAAAATTTACGTAATATTATTTCTGAACCTACAAACATGCAAGTGGAAGCAATGATAAAGTGTTGTAAATATTATTGAATAAATTATGGTGTCGGATAAAAGATAAGACCTATGATTAATAGCATTTTAAAATTTGTTTCTATTTTTACTATTTATAAAAATGTTACTGTTAATTATTCACATGGTTTAGTATAGTTGAAGTAAATACAGGTATTGGTATAAATTTTAAGAATGAGTATGGAATCTAAGAAAATATAAGTATCTTTGCAATTGAAGAGGAATTTTGAGAGACCATAAATACTGGTCAACGTGTGTAATTCAATTTTGAAAATATTTACTGGTCATTAGTATCTGCAAAGTATTTTAATATAAGAGAAATTGTGTAAGAAATTTCTTGAAATTCCATATGAATATGAAAAGTAAAAAGTTAAAAGAAATCTGAACAAAATTAGTTCTACAAAAAAGCTTCTAATAAAAGAATTGTCCTCTGACTTGAAGTAAGGGTGGTTTTGCATAATGTGTTTCATGTAAAGGAAAACAGTAGATAGTTCTTCACGTAACTGAAATAGTGATTCCTTCAGTGGTCCAATGAGTCATACCGCATTTTCCCATTCCCAGTGTAACGGAGTGTTCACCTAATAGAAATGGGGATAGCAATATAGGAAGTCAAGAAACTTGATTTTCTTTTTTACTTTTTCCCCCTTTCTTTACATCCCCCCCACCCTTCCTCTCTCTCTCAAGAACCAGAATCCCATATCCGACTGTGTTGCCAAAGATCCCGTACGGTCTTGGGTTTCTTAGAAGATGAACAAGCTAAACTTCACCATCTGTTATACTGCTATGTATCTGCTTTTTGAAGGAATGGATAGTTTTTAATCACACTCTTCTGATAACACAAAATAAAACAAACTCGGAAAAGAATAGAACAGCTCTTTGAAGGAATTATGGAGCACTTGAGTTAGCCAGGATGAAATGGCCAAGATCCTTGGAGAAGGCAAATGAATCCAGGCAAGTACATCAGCCTCCATGAATTTTCTGCTCCAGACAGTCAGCAATCACATGCAATAAGGGGCCCAGGGTCAGTCTTTCTACAGTCTTGCAAAAATGGAAGATTCATACCAAGAATTACGAAGGAGACTGAATTTGAGTAGCCAAGATCATGGAGAAAGGGAACCATAACGAAGCCTGATATTTTGCATCACACTTTGTCTCAAAGCATCTGCTGGTAACAAGAGGCCAAGAAGGAGGGATCCGCTGAGGGCCAGAGGACTACACAGGATTTTCAACAACCTCGCAGTGCTGAGAAGGGAAAAAAATGTGAGGCCGGGTTTCTATAAAGGAAGAAGTGGCCTGGTTAACAGCCCAAGCTTTCAAATGAAATTACTGACTCCTAAAACTTAATAGTAGGATCAAACTTACAAATACCATAGCCAGGATCAAATCATCTCAAACATTGGTTGGACAAAGGTGATTTGACCCTAGACTTACAAATAGCTAAAAGCAAATTTCATGCTTACAGGAAAAAAATAACATTCCACTGAATGTCCATGTTTTTTTAATATACTGAAATTTTCATACAATGTATTAAGCAATTTTCACATTATTCCCACAGCCAGAGAGCTTTAAAGCTCATTTTCAAACCAAATAAGAGAACAGGAGTGTGTAGGAGAACAGTAGAGACTGAAGTAAATTATATTTATACATAGCGAAGGACACCCTTCTTTTTCTGTCAGGCTGTTAACAGGGGGTGGGGGTATAAAGTTGATCTGTTATGGCAGGAAGTAGCTTGACTCACACAGTGCCTGTTGCCTTACACACCAACCCCTGCCCACTTCCGCCACCTCCCTCCCATAGACATACAGTCATTTGGCTTTTTCTCAACAATTTTCAAAACCTTATCTTTATTTCATTTTTTAACAGGGCATGCATGATAATGCCCAATATACAGTTATTAGTTATTTGATGTAGAACATTATTATTTTTAAGCAAACATAGGTGAAACAGTAGAGCTAAAGTTTTACAATTTATTAGCTAAGGGTTTGATTTATTTAATGCCTTGATTTAGTGGTAGCCATTTTATGAGTTGGCAAGCCTTGCAACCATCTGGAATGTTAAAACAGAGTGAGAGTGAAAAAGAAAAAGGAAGAAAAGACTAGTGTTCTGGAAAAGTACTTTGTGACTTGAAGCATCATTGATACAGTGCCAGCAATTGTCAAATGGAATTGTTCTGTGTCACCTTGGCAGTTGAGTTGAGTGGTTGGACTTCTGGGTAGAAAATTACTTCCTTAACCTGAACCAAACAGTGAAGGATAGGGAAAGTGTTGAAAAAAAGAAAAAAAATGGGAAGGGTAAAAATAATTCGTTATAAGAAATTATATTTTACTCTTTAGGATTCTAGTCAGAGTGACAAGATGCACCGATGACTGATGAGGAGATAATAATACAGACACATGACCTAATATCGAAGATGGACGTTTGCTAGATGAAAGATTTTTCTCCCACTAATACTGACTTACTACAAGTAGGGTTCCCTCTATGACTCTCTACAATGCTGCCAATTGCACTGACTTTCTGAATATCATTTATAAATAAAATTCTGACCTTAATATTTCAGTAGTGTTAATGAGACTAAATCAAATATAATACCAATTCAAGAACGGCCGTACAACATGATATGTCAGAACGTAGAACTTTTCTGTGACATAGTCTGATTAAAAAGAAAAAGTCATTAAGAGTTTAACAAAGTTTCAAGTTATGCTGGCAAGGCAGAAAATATAAATAAATAAAAGGGTTTAAATACGGAATATTTGTCATTTCCTCTTCATAGCATCTTAACAGTAACTGAAAAAAAAAAGAGACTTATCTAAAAATATTTTAATTATGTATTAGGGTATATTCATATACATGTATCCTGTCCAGCTGCATATGATCTTTCTTAATACAAGATCATAATATTTCTCATTTCTTTTTTTTTTTCTTTTTAAAGATTTTACTTATTTATTTATTTGTCAGAGAGAGAGAGTGAGAGTACAAGCTGGGGAGCAGCGGGCAGAGGGAGAAGCAGGTTCCTCACCAAGTAAGGAGCTCCATGTAGGACTTGATCCCAGGGCCCTGGAATCATGGACCTGAGTCAAAGTCTCCACCAACCGAGGCACCCAGGAGTTCCAGTATTTCTCATTTCTGTCACTTAAATGTCACATCCTGACTTGATGTTCAGGGAAAATACCTCAAAATGAATAGTACCACATTTGTATCTTTTTCTCCCCAACTACGAACAACTGAATAGGATTCCATTTGAGAAGATATTAATAAGAGCGGTCTTGTCTATTTGCACTTTTCTAAATACATAGGCCATTTCTAGTATACGCTGACATTATGGGTTCATCTCCTCTTTGTCTTAGATGTACCATTTAAAATAATTTATTGAAATTAAGGTCCTCTCTTGCTGCTATTGTATTATGTTGCATTCGGACTAATATAGCAATTTTGGTAGAGCATGCAAAGTTAATCAAACCAAACAACACTGGCGGCCACCTAATTTCCAGTGCATGCAATCTTGTCTTTCCCACACGTGGGGGCACTTGATACACAAATAAGTATTCAACTCCAACTCAACATCCCAGGACCTAGCCTGAATAAGACTGGTACATAATTCTAACTTACAATTCTTATGCCTCTCTTATCTTTGCCTCACATTATACATAGAAAATTATATAATATATATCAGATATCACCACAATGAAGGAATTTAACTCATGATCATACTTGCCACATTTCACCTTAGACTTAGAATCCCAAGTCTGAACATGATGCACTGGCTGGTTATCATTTCTCTAGTTTTTCTGGGGAAACCAAAGATTTATAGTAAAGTAATATATTAGTAATGAAGTCATTCCAATAAATGGCTTAATAAAAAGTCTTCAATTAATTGAAAAGATAAAGAAAAAATAATAATGCAATTCTATGAGATGGGAAGCAAATAGTAGTTGTAGATTTGAATATATCAGTGCTTATATTAAATGGAAAGATTAATCATTCCATTGAAAAAACTAAACTTGTCAGTCTAGTTTAAAACAATTTTAAAGTCAAACTAAATATACTCATTGTGGAAGACTTCATCCAATAACTGATAAAATAAACAAAAGAACATCAGAAAAAATATAGATGATCTGAACCAATCTTGGCCTAATTTACACATGTGTACAGACGAATGGGTATTTGTGTGCCTAAATACATGAAAGAGAACATAAATAAAGACAGCAGAGAAAAATTTTAAAAGTCACATAGTTCTTTTAAAAACATTAACACATCTTGAGCCCTCAATAAGACTAAAATGAAGAAACACAAAATAGCAAAATAAAGCATGAAATGAGAGAGCCACATCAGATCTTATTGACATTGAAAAGATAATAAAAGAATATTACCTATAATTTTCCACAATATCTATAATTATCTACAATATTATCTACAATTATCTACAATTTAGATAATGTGGATAAACTCCAAATAAAAATCTTACCAAATCTCCTTAAGAAGAAATTAAGAAAAAAATCTCACTGGCCGCCCTGAAAACTGTCCCTGGGGATGCCTGATTTCTAGCTTTTTAGTCTTATCCAAGAGACAGCAATGGATTTTATAATGTGCTATTAAAGTCCTTTGTTACCCATGTTGGGGGAAGTCATCAAGAAGACATGACCTCAGGTTTGACCCTCGAAGCATTTGGAAACTACTTACTAACTCCCCTGTACCTGAAATGCTCTCTCCACTTATCCCCCCATGCTAGGACCCAGGCTTGAGAGAGTAAGGAGTTGTTGAGAACATTTGGACTAAACACCTGGTGTAACCTTTAAGGTCTCTCAATAAACTACAAAGACTTGGTGAGTGGGTGTTGAGATCTACTCATCCTGCAGCAGCCCCAGACAAGCCTCTTATAGAAGTTCCCTTACTTGTTGAACCTGCTGCCTCCCAACCTGGAGTGGCTTCCTCTTCCTGCTCTCCTTGCTGGGACTGGTTTTAGATTTCAAGGGAGGAGCTTCTGAGGTTGCAACCCACAAGATTACGGTCTTCACTTTTGGTTTGCAGGGGCCTAACCAGTTTGACAAGGCTGACTTGATTATATAAAGGGATGCTGAGAGCTCTTTGGTGAGCTCTCCCAAGCCAAGACTCCTCATACTAATGTGAGGTTCACACTGGGGACACAGCATGTCACACAGGGATCATGGGTCCAAGGGTAGCTTATGCATGGGGTGTTCTTTAGACTTGCAATGTGTGACCGCATTCTCTTTCTCTTGCTGCACTATATTTCTTGCCTTTAAATCTCTGTGGAGTCTTGTGAGCCCTGTTAAACATTTAACCCACTGAGCCACCCAGGCGCCCCCTCCCTTTTTTTTTTTAAAGATTTTATTTATTTATTTGAAAGACAGAGATCACAAGTAAGCAGAGAGGCAGGCAGAGAGAGAGGAAGGGAAGCAGGTTCCCTGCTGAGCAGAGAGCTCAATGCGGGGCTTGATTCCAGGACCCTGGGATCATGACCTGAGCCGAAGGCAGAGGCTTTAATCCACCCTTTTAAACATTTAAACATAGGAAAAAATATACCGAGATATTGTAAAGAAATCAAATATGCAATTAAACCTTTAAAAAAAAATCCAATATGGTCAAAAAGGACATAAGACATAATGTGAGTCCAAATTCAGATTAATTTGTTTATGTATTTTTCCAAATATTTAAAGAAAATATAACCTCAACCATAACTAAAAAAACTTTTTCAGAAAAAAGGAAAAGCTTTCAAGTGATTTTATGGATTTAGCAACTACTCTACTAAACCTGGTAAAGATACCAAGGCAGGGAGAATTACAAACGTGAAATAAAATAAAAAAGTCAAGAAATTAAAGCTACTAAATATAGAAAGGATAATCCTTCCTAACCATCCAGAGCTTATGTTTGGAATCAAAAAGTGAGTTAGCATTTAAATATCGGTAATGTGATCTTTTATATTAACAGGAAGAAATAGGAAAAAAAAAAAAACGTGAACTATTCAATAAGTGATGAAAAATCATTTTGTTTAAAACACTTTTTAATATGATAAAATGCCTAAAATATAAGTAACATCATTTATATTGATAAATAATGGAGAACTTTTCTTCTGAGTTCTTTAATAAATCTCTCCATGTGTATCATGCATTTTGTAGCTATAGGAGTAATGCCTGCCATATGGTATATTGTCAATAATTGTTAGTGCTGCAATCATTATTTTTGGTGAATAAAGTTACTATTATGTGACGGAAGTTAAAATATTCCATTGCGTGTCACTTTCATTTCAGACTTCAATATGCAGGGGGCGTTTTCTATCCCTACAATTCCTCCTCTTTACCAAAATAATCTCACCCAGAACTTCCAATGAAATTTGATCCCCTTGCATTTTGTTTTTAAAGATTTTATTTATTTATTTGTTAGAGAGAGAGCGAGCGAGCACATGCAGACAGAGTGGCAGGAAGAGAGAGAGAGAGAGAAGCAGGCTCCCTGCCCAGCAAGGAGCCCGATGTGGGACTCGATCCCAGGACCCTGGGATCATGACCTGAGCTGAAGGCAGCCACTTAACCAACTGAGCCACCCAGGTGTCCCAGCATTTTGTTTTTAAATTTATCCTGGATTTGGTATTCTTACAAACTCTTCACAATCAAATCTTACAAATTCTCTGTACTAATTTTCCCCATGAACTTTCTGATCCATCTATACTACCTTTATAATGACTACAAATTCCTCCTCCCAAAGCCCATAAATCCTTGATCTCTATAACTGTCTCATGACACTGCCCTAAAATGCAGTGTCCTGGTCTTCTCTGATTCTTATAAATTCTTGAAATTCCAGATCAAGCTTCATCTACACAGTAACACACTTTTGAGTCCTCTGACACATTTGGATCCTGCTATTGTTAGAACTAGAAAGCAAATTATCTTTATTTCACACTGCCATATGCTCTTCCATATTGTGCATTTGCACACCAATGGTTTATGGACATAACTTCATTGAACGCTTCTAAAGGCCAAGATCATGACTCTGCTTTTTATTATGTCCCAGGATGCCTCTCTGCGTTTGACATGGTACATACTGACTGGCTGATTTTTAGAGGGGTCTCTAATAACAAACACTTTTCTTTTTTTTCAGGGTGGGGTCTAGGATGAGGAGAATGAGATACTTGCTTTGGGCATAGGATTAAGGAGCACACCAAAAAGCCCTCATTAATTAAGACAATAACACAATAAATTTAAAAATCTCAATTAATACAAAACTTTATGAGGAACAAAATATGAAATTTTAAATCTGTACAGGATCAGTATTACTGTTTTTGACTTGTGTCTCTGGCTCTAGGATGGCTCAGTACAGCCAATGCTTATCTTAAAAGCCAAGAAAAAGTTATATATCTGGGGTCTTTTCATCATTCTTATAGTCTATGGGTAGCCGTAAACTCAAAACTGAAATGGCAGAATGACACAGGCGATCCTAGGGAATATCTAGGTGAATTTAATGTTTAAATATTTTACACTGTTAGGAAAGGAGTTGCATTGGTCTAGTGATCAGAACTCAGGTACTGAAGTTACCAAAACTGACTTCAAAATAGTGGCCCCTTTTTATTATTATTAACTGGAAACTCTTGAGAAAATCTCTAACACTTAAGATATAGTTTCCTTCTGTATAAAAAGAAAAAATATAATAATATCTTTGTAGAGCTTAGGAAGATTAAAGGAAAGAAGTAATACATAGAAAATGATCGCTGGAAGCCATGTAATAATCTCTAAATTACAGATATTAAGGTTACTACAAACCAATTATAAAATATGTTTAAAAAGAACTCTTTTCTGATCTGCAATGAATCTAAAAATATGGATGACTCCTAAGGAAAGGAAAAAAAATGTGTTTTGGGGAATTTATGAACAGCTCAATGTAAGTAGAGGCACTGGAATGAATCAAGAAAACTTAGGGCTCTTTAAAAGGACCAGGGACATCGGGAAGTCTCCTTTGTCCCTTCCTGGCAAAACCCTTCAAGAAGGACTCACTTTCCCAAGAACAAGCTAGGGTTAGGATAAAACAGGCAGCTGGAGTAGGAAGGACACAGCTGTCTGCAGGTGTCATGTAACAAGGCTGGTGTGAGGAAATGGAATGTCGCTCTCTGGAGACTTGGAAAACAGGACAAACCATTTCAGAATCCTTGAAGAATGGTGTGGGCTCTTGGTACATAAACTGTATTTACAATCTTTCTCCACGAGGAATCAGTAAGTACTTATTAGAGGCCAAAAGTGAAACAAACTCACAAATGAATAATAAATTAATCAACAAAATTTTCATTATGAAATGCTGATAAAACACGATGTCTACATCCAGGGACTCATAATTCAATGACAGAACAAATAAATATTAATAATTAGAACTCAAAGAACGCTAGAAAATAACTAAAATTCTTAGTTAAAAGAAATTCTAAAAAGACAGAGCATTGCATTTTTTAATTCTGATAAGCAGGGTTCAGAACCATGTGACACCATTAGTTAGTTACCTAACTAACCTTACCAGGTAAGAGACGCTACGGTCACAAGTTCAAAGGTGAAGGTAAGACAAATTTCCACAAAACTTTTGCCCTCGAATCAAGTACTTACACTTCTGATACAGAAAAAAAAAAAAAAATACTACAAAACATCCTGGATTTGAAGAAGAAAAGCCCTACATTTAAGTGCATATGAAAATAAATCAACCTAATTTTATATCCATTTCATAGTACTAACACAAGAGAAAATAATTTACTTCAAGTAACACAGGAAAAGGTATTCAGTGTCCTTTATACCTTATATTGGATGTCTTTGAATAAAAAATAAAAGGAAATTTTAAATTTCACACTATAGTGCTATTTTTATTAGTAAACTAATATTTTGTTTTGAGGCTGCTATTATATATTTCAAGATAAAATAAGTAATTAATGATGTTAATGATGCTACAAATCAAGATTTTTGGTTTAGGAGAAAATATGTAAAATTATAAAATATAACAAATAGAAATACTATGATATTAAAATTAAGTTGAAACTTTCAATATGAGTTCATGGGTATATGATATATACTTATATAAGTTTTTTAATACATAAATGTATATTTATAATGCATTTATATGTAATACATAAATGCATAAAAATAAGTACATATATTTTTAATGTTCTTATATGCCATTTAAATATAAACATGTTTAAAGACAATAAGTGGTTAATATTAAAAACAGGGGGGGTGCCTGGGTGGCTCAGTGGGTTAATCCTCTGCCTTCGGCTCAGGTCATGATCCCAGGGTCCTGGGATCGAGCCCCACATCGGGCTCTCTGCTCAGTGGGGAGCCTGTTTCTTCCTCTCTCTCTCTCTGCCTGCCTCTCTGCCTAGTTGTGATTTATTTATTCTGTCAAATAAATAAATAAAATCTTAAAAAAAAATGGTAAGGGACTCATATGCCTCAGTAACAAAAAATCCCCCCTCATATCCGATTAAAGAGCCCCCAATGCACACCGCAGATATTTTGACAAATTTCTTAAATATGTTCTCTGTACATTTGGAGGCCTTATTTAATCCCTTAATTGGGAAAGTAAGTGAAATGTTATAATGCTGATCATCATAACTCATTTTTCACCTAATTTTACAAGTTGCATTTTCTTTCCTCATCTGCTCATTTGTGACCAGCAACTGAAATACACTGAATGAAGTGTATGAGACAGAAACAACGAAAGTGTAGATCTTAAGTGTGTTTTGAAGCAGTGATAGAGACGATTCTGCAAGCACATATGCAGGAAATTAGGAAAGGCCTCAATATGTTCAGAGCTACTTAATCAAGCAAACACGTTTGCAAAGCACAGGAGCCAGCGGGTCGGCGCATTCTCTGTGAGAGGCCTGAGTTATGTGGACAATCTAATCACGCGGCTGAGGAGCGAGGCTCAGGCAGGCCTTCGGGAGTCAGTAATGTTGCTGCAACACTTTACAGCATTAATGGCATCATGGAGATAAATGAGACTAATATAGTTTGAAAATGATCATCTCTCTTGTTTTAAAGAAAGATTTAAAATGTATAAATATTATATATTTATATGCATATGTCTCATCATTCACATTATCCGTCTTAGCACACAGAGCACGGCATATAAAGTAGAAGAAACCAACAGTGGTAGAAAGTCTTTGTGAAATTCAACTGAACATTTTCTTAAAAAGGCTAATTAAACTGTAATAAAAAAGATTTCAAATTCTATTACGATTTTTAAGAGAGGGGGAAAAAAACGTACATTTCTTTTCCCCAAACAATGGCTATATCCTCATAAAAATCCAAAAAATAATATATGAAAAAGTAATGAAGTGTGGGTGAACACGTCAACGGAGATGATATACACAATATGATTTGTAACTACATGTGATGGTAATTTAAATACAGTCGAAATACTGCTTGTTACAGCACTTTAGACAAATAGTTGATGAGTTTATTTCATTCCATTTTAAACAGTTACTTACATTAAACTAAAAGAGACTTGGTATTACGGAAGTTAGAGATTTTTTATTATCAAGTGCTTTGTGTTCTATATAATTTTCTTAACATGGAAATACTTCTAACACCTCTTAAAAATTCAGTTAAAAAGTTGCATGATGGATATTATATTTCTTGTCACTTATTCCATTTTTAACTAATTGCTCTTATGTTCATTTGCAGAAATACAGACATTTGTTCTGAATAATTTAACAATCTATTGCCTGCAAGTGAAAGAATATAAGAGAAAAAATATAGAAAAAAGCACTGTCAAGGTAGAGAGTTAAAGTGATATTTCTGTCTTGTAACTGATTAGAAGAAAGGTTAACGTGACCATTCATTTTAGGTTCTCGTGTTCTTTGTTTCAGAAGAAGCAAAAACCATATATGTCCAAGGGAAAGTTCAAAAAAGTGAAAGTAATAGGGGGCACCTGGATGGCTCAGCTGGTTAAACATCTGCCTTCAGCTCAGATTGTGATCTTGGGGTCTTGGGATCAAGCCCTGCTCAGCAGGGAGTCGTCTTCTCCCTCTCCCTCTGCTCCCCACCCCCCCACTACTTGTGCTCTGTCTCTCTTTTTCTCCCTCAAATAAATGAATAAAATCTTTTAAAAAGTGAAAAGTAATAAGCCCCAGTGGACAGAACCGAGGTGATATGATGTTGATAAAAGCAGTGTGCAGTGTAAACGAGATTCATGTGACAAGTTCAGCTCTGAAAACCTGCACACTGTGAGTCAGTGAAAACTTGCCAAAACAGAAAGAGCATTTTAAGTTATTCTGGGACAAGGACAAGGCCACTCACAGGTATTTGGTAAGCACCGTCTTACTATCCACACATCTATCCATTCAACGATCGTTATTGCGCACTTTTTAAAAAAATTAGCTCCTTTTAAAAAAAAATATTTTATTTAGTTACTTATTTGAGAGAGAAAGAGAGAAAGAACAGAGGGAGAAATAGACTCCCTGCTGAGCAGAGAGTCCAATGTGGGGCTCAATCCCAAGACCCCAAGATCACAACCTGAGCCAAAGGCAGATGTTTAACTGACTGAGCCACCCAGGTGGCCTGTTATTACGCACTTTTATTTAGAAAGGATTTTGGTCAGATATAGTGGAGAACACAAGGATGAATAAGAGTGTGTATCTGAGAAAACTATGCAAACATCTGTCAGTTCCTTAAGCCAGTCCAATCAAGCAAGCCTCGGTCATTTGATGAAAACAAATTAAACCAAAATAAGTGATTTTTTAAAAAAACTAATTCACTTCCTTTGCTTCTGCTTTGCATAATCTTGGCAACATTTCCCTGGCAGAGGACTTCTAGTATTGACATTATTTTTTGATCTATTGACCATGTGGCTATACTTGTGATTTGTCTACCCTCCTTTGGAAGACATTCTTGCATGGTTTCTGTGTTTGCTTGAACCTTTGTCTTTGGTGTCCTTTGCTGTTTCAGTTAACAATATCCTTTTTGGACTCTCTGCAGCACTTGTCTTCAGCTAGTTAAAATAGCAGTCTACCAGCTACTCAATGTCATAATATAGGAGATTGGAACATTTTATTTCAGAAATGAAAGTGGGTTAAAATACAAAATAACGGCACAGATGAAAGAAAACTGCTAGTGCATATACAATGAAAGAAACTAAAATGGATCCACCAAACCATAAAAATATTTATTTATTTAAATTGGAAATATATGTTTTCGTTATGCCATAATTTTTTTATACTTTATATTTTCTAGACCCTAGTCAATCTACATTAATTTTGTCATAAAGAGAAAATTTATATCTTATATGGACTATAAAAGCAGCATAAAGAGTAATTGCCAATTAAAATAAAGCTGAAAACGTTTTAGGAAGGCATATTTGAAGATTGACAATAAATATTCTAGCAATTTTTGGCAAATAGCCAATAACCACAGATAAACTGTCAGGATTAGCATGCAAAAATGGAAGCTCAAATCCAATGAAATACATAGGTGGATCTTCTGAATTAGGGGGCAATGGGGTTGCTTTTTGAGATGTATGAAAACTTAAACTCATAGTCACAGAATTTCCATCATTTAAAAAATTCCTAGGTCTTGCTATTTTCCCTCTCAATGCTACCCATTCCCCGTGTGCCTTGATTCCTGGCATCACTGTTAACATGCATTTGCATGAGGAGCAGATTTTTATGGTGGTATCTTAAGACTATCTACAAAGCCATTTCTCTTTATTGTTTTCTGTGAAATTTTAAATCAGTATTTTGAAAAAGGAATCCTTGTTCCCCGTTGGTGGTAAGGTAAATTGATACATCCATAAGTGGAAAACATTATGGAGGAATCCTCAAAAACTTAAAAATAGAATTACCGTATAATCCAATAATTCCATTACTTGGTATTCACTCAAAATATGAAAACACTAATTTGAAAATAGAGATTTAAAAATATATATGCATTCCAATGATTTTTGCAGCATTATTTACAACAGTCAAGACACAGAAGCAACCTAAGTATCCAGTAGACTGATGAATGGATAAAATCTATATCTATATCTATCTGTACCAATATAGATATCAATATCTGTCTTCTCTTCTCTCTCTCTCTCTCTCTCTCTCTCTCTCTCTCTATATATATATATATATATATATATATATATCTTTCTTTTCTGGAATATTATCCAGTGATAAAATAAGGACAAGATTCTGCCATTTGTGAAAACATGAACAGGTCTTGAGGGTATTATGCTAAGTAAAATAGGTCAGACTGAGAAAGACAAACACATCATTTCACTCATATGTAGAATCTAAAAACAAAACAAATCAAATAAATAAACAAACAAAAGCAGAATCAAACATGAATACAGAGAACAAACTGCTGGTTTCCAGAGGTAAGGGGGCTAGAAGGATGAACAAAATGGATGAACAAAATGGAGTGGGAGATAGAGGTTTCCAGTTACAGAATGAGTAAGTCACAGAAATAAAAGACACAGCAAAGGAAATGAAAAAAAAAAATGTAGTTGTCTCAATTTTTACTTCCTATTTCTTGTTGTCATGGCTTCAAGCACAAAGAATCAGAAGGAAAAGGAGAAGAATATAAAATTAACACAGGAAGGATTTAATACCTCTAGAATTCAGATATGTCTATATTTTGTTTCTGTTCTTCACTTCCCCACTCACATTTCAACTTTCTTATTACCAGATAGATAGTCTGTTGATACAGTAGATGTAGAGTCCATTAAGAAATATTTATGTACAAAATCTAGGAATAATTTCTTCCCTGGTTTATCTTGTTGGATGTAATGAGTATTCAAAGATAAAAGAGTTAGAATGCCATGAGGCTACACTTCAGCCTTTGGTTAAGTTTCATGCCATATGAAATGTGTCAGTTCCATCTGTTTGGGAAAGGAAAGGTGGACGTATCTAGTGATTTTAGAGAGATGAACAAAAAAAAATAGTATTTGAGATTCACACAAAGGGTATAAGTATAAACTTAAAATTTTAATAGTCACACTAAACACATTGTAGCTATATTATATATTCTATTAAATACCTTTTCTTTTAGTGTTTAGTAAAATAAGAAAGGAATAAAGGAAGGTCAGAAAGAAGGAAGGAAGGAGAAAAGGAAGGAAGGAAGGAAGGATAGTCTTTGTCATTCTTTTTAAAAACTCTAATCATTTTTCTCTTCATAACTAGATTGGATTTACATACCCAAGGAGACTATAAGTTATTTCTGTAATTGCTATATAGTTAACAATTAATAACAAGTGTCATTGTCTTTCATTAATGGGTAGTGATTGATTGATTGATTCCTATGGGGAAAAATGAAGTAGCTCAGCTTCATTCTCCAAACTTGAGTGGGGTTCAGGTTTATTCCATATGTCTTCTGAACATGAGACCAGAACCCCCACCCACTGCCTATATATATATGATACTAGAAAGGTAGTAAAACATATGATGTTTCTGAAGACCTACACTGAGAACTGGCATATTGACATTTCTGCTCTCCTTCTCTTGGCAATTGTCATCTGGCAGTCCAACATCAATAGAAGGAGAAGAACATTCCATATATAATGGGAGGAGATACAAGGTCAAATGCTGAAGAGTACACATGTGTAATTCCATTAAAAGTGAGGGAGAATGGGGACAACCATCCAATCTGCCACCGTTTTCTAGGGATAAAAGAGCCATCATGGTGGGGTCAATCTAAGTTCAACTTTATTCAACAAATATGAATCAACAAACTTTTCTTCAAACCCTATTATGTTTATGAAGAGCTTATACTGAATTGCTTTTGAAACTAATTTAATGTTTAGTTTGTCTCTAGGATAACTTTGGTTTAAAGTTTCAGCATTCAAACTGTATTCTTGGTCCAAGGAGACAAAAACTCAGCCGGTTGTGTGTGTTGAAAGACTTTTTTTGTTAATCATTAAAGTGCTTAAGTGTTCCAAACAAACGAATCTTCTTTTAATCAAAAGAATTATCTTCTAGTTTTTTTGTGTATATAACTCTATAATGAAAGGCCATATACATGGCAGGTACTTACGGACTTAATGAAAGCCTATAACTTTTTTCTTACTAGCAGAGCAATACACATCAATTATTATTGTAATGCATATTATACTATATTTAATTTAAATAATTTAAAATTAAGCATCTGTATTTTATCATGCAGATGTTTATATATATTTTTTAAAAATTATTTTAGAGCACAAATATATTTGGGAATTATTAAAAAACATATAGGTATAAAATACATATCTTACTGTGAGTTAAAAATTGTATATTACATATGTATTTGACATCTCATACACGAAATATATCTTATCTATATCTATATAAATCAATATTTATTTAAATATATATGTATATATTTTATTGTGAAGAAAAGTAAAACCTGGCTTGATATCTTCCACTATTTCAACTGCAAAGTAATAAAAGACTGTAATCAAAGGAGAAAGATGTTTATACTTGTGTTAAATGATTAAAACTACTAAAGTTTTTAAAATTGTAAGTTTTAATATTATCACTAATGTTTTATCATGATATGGAATATTATATAATTAACTTTTATTTATTTTTTTTTAAGATTTTATTTATTTATTTGACAGAGAGAAATCACAAGTAGATGGAGAGGCAGGCAGAGAGAGAGAGAGAGGGAAGCAGGCTCCCTGCTGAGCAGAGAGCCCGATGCGGGACTCGATCCCAGGACCCTGAGATCATGACCTGAGCCGAAGGCAGCGGCTTAACCCACTGAGCCACCCAGGTGCCCTATAATTAACTTTTATATTTAAATTTAACTGTGCTCATGAAGATACAAATACATTTTTGGTTTGAAGTCGAACTTAACAGGCTAACAAAAATGGCGATTTATAATATAATTGAAACACTGCCCCATGCATCAATAAAACTATTCTTAAGCTTTTACCCAGACTACTATCCACAAACTGTTAAAGATTTCAGAGTGAATTAAGAAAGTGAAGATTTGAAAATCATCTTTTTGTTGTTGTTGTACACCATGGTAATTTGGAGACTATGCAAATATTCCACAGTGAACTTCATAGAAAGTAAAACATTTAGCTATATGGTAGGGTAAGACTTATTACAGTCAGCTTGAGGAAGCAAGATTTGTGTATAATTTTTACGAAGATGGACCTACTAGTCAAGTTGTCCTACTAGCCAAGGAAAGACGCATAGTCAACCTAGATTTAAAGGTCAAAAAATAGACCACTTTTGATGCAGGGGGAAGTATTTAGAGTTAATTTTGTAAACTGTCCTAATCTTGACCATATTTATTTATTTTTAAGATTTTAGTTACTGTTTTATTTGAGAGAGAGAGAGAGAGTGAGCAGGAAGGAGAGGGAGAGAGAATCTGAAGCAGATTCTGTGCTAAGTGCAAAGTCTAACGTGGGGCTCGATCCCATGAGTGGGAGATTGCAACCTGACCTGGAACCAAGAGTCAGCCTTAACTGACTAAGCCAACCAGGTGCCCCCATCTTTACCATACTTATAATATTCCTATTTCTTGTCATGTGCAAAATATGATCACTTCCATCCAAAGACTCCTGAAATTATCATCCAATTATGGCCTCAAAATCCTAAATCATATTTTGTATTACTTATCATCTCTATTGGGTCCAAGTGGCAATAAAACTCTTCTGTGCAGCTTTTCAAGTGTGGCGCCTTTTAATCTAGAGACCAATGTACTAAGGAAAAAAAAATGATTTTCTTTTCACACTTGTAAGTATCATGATGAGCCCAATTGTGGCTGTGATAAATTCTCATATTTTGAAAATGAGGAATGAGATGCACATATCAGTCATTGGGTCCATAAAGATCTGAAATTCCATAGGATGCCAGGTCAGTAGTAGTGTATACTGCTTCACCTTGTGCTAATCTGTGGGGATAGGTCCCTAGCTCATTCTCTATGTCTCTTGACTCCACCATATGGGATCTTTCCTCTGTCTCCTGAGATATCCCATTTTCTTCCTGCAGAAATTGCCAATGTTTAAAGCTTAATAGCTTTCTCAGCAAGCTTCCTGCCTGTAGAAGTTTGACAACCCCAAGGGCATTATGAAATTTGAGCAATTTAATTCCTTTCCAGTGACAGTCACCACATTTCCCTTAAAAACTTGTGAGAATATTATCTTTAAGCTTATAGTATTTACTAGGGGAAAAAAAATGTCCAGTTCTTTCTGAGATATACCTTTCTATATTTTGTGTTTCAGCTTTATGTAAGACCTGTTGTTCTAGCTGAATGGGTATATAAGACATCATATTAAACCTTTTAAAGGCATTAATACAGAGAGTTATAACCAGGTCTTTGATATTAACTGTGGTGTCAGGAGTCCTTTTACTTCGAGAATCTTAAACTAGCTTGGAGACTAGGTGTACGTAAGAGTTTGTTTTCCATCCCAATAACTTATGGCTCCTCTGTAACCCTTTAAAATTATCCTCGCAATTTTAACAATTTCTTCCATGGTTCACCCTTCTCCTAAAGTTCTTTATCATATGCAGCTTGTAATATTCAACCAACACTCTCACTATTCTGTCTGGGGATCGCTTTGGAAAAATTCATGTTTATTAGGCCAAGTAACTGCAGGGTACAGTTCTGCCAATTATTTCACAACGACATAAATAAGTTGTCATCTTTTTCCCCTCTCTTCAATAATTTCTGCACCATTTCTCCAGCTTTTCCCAACTCCATGTTTGGTGATTTTTCATTTTTTGATTAGCACTCAATTCCAAATCCATTGCCGTATGTTTTAGGATTTGAAAAGACAGTACCCATTTATAGATATCGATTTTTGTATCAGGTGCTTTTTTTGTAAGCCATCCCTAAACTTAAAACTTGTAAGAGCAATGTTACATCAATTTTTATTTCGGTAAAAGAGCCCGTGGTCACTCTGGTTTGTTCAGCTTTGTTGTTCTCTGCTGGGCTTCCTCACTGCCTCCAAGGTCAGTGAGTGGTGAGCTGAAAGCTGCTGTCTGGTGTTAGGCAGGCGAAATGGTTTAAGGAGGACAGCTTATTTTCTGTTCCAGATGATCTCAGTGTCTCGAAGTCTGGCCTGGCCTTATTAACATGTTTGTCTTATGGTTCAACAGAGCAGTGGCTGAGGAAGCTCATTTCCAAACACTTTTCAAGCCTTTGTGCTCTTCACAGTTGGTAATAAATGTTCTATAGGCCACTGAAAGTCATCGCATGCAGGTCACCGCATAAGCCACTTAGGTGGGCTTATGGGGTAGAGATACAGTTTACCATTTCAAAGGGAGGCAAGTATTTATATCATTTCAGCTCTAGCAATACATGTTTCTGCTTGCTCTCTTCTCCTGCCATCAGGAGGTGAAAAGTTTCTCCCAGGTAATGGCTCGTCTACTAGGCTCAGCCTTAAGAGTGACTGTATGTTTCTATTTGCCTTTCTGCACTTTTTTTTTTTATCTTTTTTTTTTTCCAATTTATTTATTTTCAGAAAAACATTATTCATTATTTTTTCACCACACCCAGTGCTCCATGCAAGCCGTGCCCTCTATAATACCCACCACCTGGTACCCCAACCTTGCACACCCCCGCCACTTCAAACCCCTCAGACTGTTTTTCAGAGTCCATAGTCTCTCATGGTTCACCTCCCCTTCCAATTTACCCAAATTCCCTACTCCTCTCTAACGTCCCTTGTCCTCCATGCTATTTGTTATGCTCCACAAATAAGTGAAACCATATGATAATTGACTCTCTCTGCTTGACTTATTTCACTCAGCATAATCTCTTCCAGTCCCGTCCATGTTGCTACAAAAGTTGGGTATTCATCCATTCTGATGGAGGCATAATACTCCATAGTGTATATGGACCACATCTTCCTTATCCATTCATCCGTTGAAGGGCATCTTGGTTCTTTCCATAGTTTGGCAATTGTGGCCATTGCTGCTATAAACATTGGGGTACAGATGGCCCTTCTTTTCACGACATCTGTGTCTTTGGGGTAAATACCCAGGAGTGCAATTGCAGGGTCATAGGGAAGCTCTATTCTTAATTTCTTGAGGAATCTCCACACTGTTCTCCAAAGAGGCTGCACCAACTTGCATTCCCACCAACAGTGTAAGAGGGTTCCCCTTTCTCCTCATCCTCTCCAACACATGTTGTTTCCTGTTTTGTTAATTTTGGCCATTCTAACTGGTGTAAGGTGATATCTCAATGTGGTTTTAATTTGAATCTCCCTGAGGGCTTTACTATAGCACCAAGAACCATAAGATACCTGGGAATAAACCTAACTAAAGAGGTAAAGGATCTGTACTCGAGGAACTACAGAACACTCATGAAAGAAATTGAAGAAGACACAAATAGATGGAAGACCATTCCATGCTCTTGGATCGGAAGAATAAACATTGTTAAAATGTCTATACTACCTAGAGCAATCTATACTTTTAATGCCATTCCGATCAAAATTCCACCGGCATTCTTCAAAGAGCTGGAGCAAATAATCCTAAAATTTGTATGGAATCAGAAGAGACCCCGAATCGCTAAGGAAATGTTGAAAAACAAAAATAAAGCTGGCGGCATCACCTTACCTGATTTCAAGCTTTATTACAAGCTGTGATCACCAAGACAGCATGGTACTGGCATAAAAACAGACACATAGACCAGTGGAACAGAGTAGAGAGCCCAGATATGGACCCTCAACTCTATGGTCAATTAATCTTTGACAAAACAGGAAAAAATATACAGTGGAAAAAAGACAGTCTCTTCAATAAATGGTGCTGGGAAAACTGGACAGCTATATGTAGAAGAATGAAACTCGACCATTCTCTTACACCGTACACAAAGATCAACTCAAAATGGATAAAAGACCTCAACGTGAGACAGGAATCCATCCGAATCTTAGAGGAGAACATAGGCAGTAATCTCTTTGGTATCAGCCACAGCAACTTCTTTCAAGATACGTCTCCAAAGGCAAAGGAAACAAAAGCGAAAATAAACTTCTGGGACTTCATCAAAATCAAAAGCTTCTGCACAGCAAAAGAAACAGTCAAAAAAACAAAGAGGCAACCCACGGAATGGGAGAAAATATTTGCAAATGACAGTACAGACAAAAGGTTGATATCCAGGATCTATAATGAACTCCTCAAACTCAACCCACACGAAACAGACAAACACATCAAAAAATGGGCAGAAGATATGAACAGACACTTCTCCAATCAAGAAATACAAATGGCTATCAGACATGAAAAAATGCTCTGCACTTCTTTTGTCCCCATAAGAAAAGCCTTCTCCACATAGCTTCTGTCTGTCCCCTTTCATGGACTTCAGAATGGAAAACATGTGGAGAATCTCTTACCCAACATGTAGTGAGAATCAGCCTGCCTAGTTCTGCAAACTGAAGCGCATTACCCAGCCTCGCTCCTTCTACAAAACCAGACACATGTGTGTCAGTGAAAATAAATAATTGCTATGCCATGCCATTGAGTTTGGAGTTTTCAAATGAACCAATAAAAGGCTATACATTCACTCTCACAGAAATTGACTAAAGATTTGACCTGGGTTCACTGGGTTTATTTCCTTAGATGAACTAACAATGTTCATAATGTTTACCTACTATTTATCTGTATGAACAGATACATTTTCTTTTTTATGCCTCAGTGATAAGAACTGTATGTCATGTTACGAACAAAGGGAATCAATGCATTTTTACTGTCATAACTCTCCATGATGAATGAGGAACCTATGGCCAAATCGTTTTTTTTCTTTTGGGGCTGAGCAGGATATGTCCAAAGAATTCTAGAAATACCAGCTTAATATGTGTACAACCAGATACCTGCTAATGAATGCAAATCACATCTAAATAGTAAATGGGACATTTGGGGATCGATATTAAAAAGATTTATTTTTTAATTCAATTTGTGCATAGTGATTTTGTTAAAAAGTTGTTTCAGTCTTTCTGTCTGGGTATTTGTTAACAAGATTTTATAGCAATCCTTGAAATCAGGACTTTTTCATACAACAAAAATTCTGTTGAAATTGATTTAGTAGATACTATGGAATGAACAGTGCTGACTTCAAGCATCACCTTCAGAACAATCCCTACACACACACACACACACACACACACATATGCACCATGCACTCACACACCAACATATTCCTCACTAGGGCAGTGTTTAACCCCCATGAATTAATAAAGGCAGAAGCCCCAAGCTTGGCTCTTATAACAGCTTTACAGTCCACTGATTCTTGTCTACAGTACATGATGCCTCAATTATGTTTTGCTGTATCAAGACACACAAGGCTGATTACTTCCTTGATTCAGTTGTTATATTTACTCAGTGCTCTCCATTTTTATGTCAACATTTTCTCAATATTTGGCCATTAAACCATAGGGAATATATCATTTGAAATAATTATCTCTCTATTTGCTATTGCAAAACTGGTACCATATGAAGCCACTGGAGTGCAAATTTTTTTAGTTTAAGTGAATTCTACTAACAAATTCTACAATATGTGTTTGCTATACAAACCATATTAGAACATATTTTGTGCTATATTGGAGAATTTATAAACGATGATGGCTGTAGGAACAGAAATGATTCTTCACAAGTGTGAATATTGCTTGAAGAATTCCCCACTTTCTCAGAATCTGACCCTTCAGCTGTTATTTCCCATGAAGCTTGTGGGTTATCAGGCTACAGGAGCCAAATGAATGGTACCTTGTAAATATTTTATGATCATATCATGGTTATGGCAAAAGTGAAAAATGATCCTGGGGTCTTGAAAACATGCTGGATCCTAGGTTCAATCAGTTGCTTTGATAGGAAACCCAGAGATCCACAGGGCACTTGGGTGCATTTTGTTTTCATTGGTTGTTTTATTTCTATTTCTTATTTTATTCTGAAAGTCTTACTGAAGTATTTATTTGTGAAATGGTGGAATCAAACTTCAAAAAGGTAGGAGGGAAGTATAGAAGGGCAAGTCTCTGAAGTTTTCCAGACACGGTTGAACATCCCACAGCAACTTGTTATCCCTGGTGTTGTATATCAGTGGGTGCAAGTTGCCCTTGATTAAGTAACTGGGTTCAGGAAACTCTCAGACATGAACATACAATTATTCCTTCTGTCTTCTTTTTGCTCCTCTGACCCACAAAAAGATATATGGCTCAACTGTACTATTAGGAATGAAGGGAAGAAAACTGAACAATTAATTCAAATTGTAGTTTTAAAATTTCTTACAAATCCTCTTTTCAGCAAAGAAGAAACATAGGAATCTGTTCTTGACAGCCCTTCAGACACATAATGGGGCACCTAAAACAAAATGTGTAACTGAAATTCAGAAGAACAATTTTACTTTTCAAAGTTAAACAATTACACACTTGGATAAAAAAAATAAAATGGCACATTAGGTTTTGTGATCAACATTAACCAGAGATAAATATCCAAAAATCAAATGAAATACTGAAGAATAATCAGGGTTGTAAATGCTTTTTTTTCTCTTCAAAACTTTTAAAGCTGCTATGTCAGCAGTTTCAAATTAAAAAAAAATTCTAAAATGCACATTATTTTGAGGTTTCTTGAGTTTCTGTTCTCATGCCCATTTTGAAATACAGCTGAAGAGGCAGATTATATTTTCTGATGATGTCAAACATTCCATTTTTGTCATTAAAATGACACACTTTAATGTGATAACTAACAGTTAATATCAGCAGATGGAAAATCGTGTTTATTCCTCAACTGGTTACCATGATGAACTATAATCTCAGATCTTGCACCCAGGAATTCAGATATTTAGTATTATTTCTTGTGCTTTAAAAATGTGTATCCATACATTTATATGACTGACTCTCATGTGGCAGGTCACACTTATTTCTTGCTACTGACATAAGTCCAATGATCTGTTTCAACGTTTTTTGAACATTGCAATGCCTTCCCAAATTTATTCCACTCCAATTATGTGACATACCCACTTAAACGATATTATGCCCTTGGACTTTTAGAGGCTGGCTTAGAATATTAGCATACAAGGAGAAAGATAATGAAGGGATGAGAAACAGCATTTTGATATCCTATCCTTTATATAGTACATTTTTCAACCTGACCTCAAGTAGAATATAATGGTTATTTCTGGAAGACCGCCAAGGGTTAAGAAGCAAATTACAAATTACATTAACACAATGATAAAACTTTTTAGAGCAAGAATATTATTACTATAAATTCTTAGTGAAAAGTTAGCTTTAAATTTAATTTTGTAAAAAAAATATACACACATACAAACACATATGACTCTACTCCCGTCTTTGAATGGAACTATTTGTCATAGCAAGAAACTGTTAAGAGAATTCAGTAGGCTTTCTGCCATTGTGGTAAGATGAATGATGAATCAGATGCAAGCCAGGGTTCCTTAATAATTTATTGGGTCATGAGTTATGGTTTTGTTCAATTGAAAATTATAAGATAGGTTTGCCTCAGGCAAAGAGCCTAATGTATGCAAAAGGAAAATAGATTAAGCAAACATTCCATGAGTTTAATCATTTCAAACATTATACTGGATAAAGGCCTTGATGCATTTGTCATTAATTCAGGGGACAATTTTACCTCCACATAACATGATCATAAGAAGGGAGTTGTCGCTACAGCTCTGTAAATGGGATGTTCATAATGAACAGTTGGTAGAAGTCATTACTCTCATTCAATGTTTTTCCTTGTGAACAAGGATAAGAAACAGTGCATGAACCAGAGCTTGTGGTTATTTTTTTATTTTATGGGAAGTTATTATTTTTTTTATCTCTAATTACTAATTTATCTATTGACTTTCATATTCATTCAACATACATTTACTGAGCATCAGCTTCGTGCCAGAGACACTGTTCAGAGTTCATTATGAAGAGCCACTTCTAAATAATTTTCGGTGGCTAGCACTTCTGAAGTGAAACAATTTTGCATGGGCTTTCTTAGACTAAGGCATTTGCAAAGTTGCCCAGATTTTACCAAAATAATGAAATCAAGGCATAGGTGAGATTATAATCTCAGTCTTTACTTAATTAATGCCCTTTCACATTCTTTGAGAAGTTAGCATATGGATGTTCTTATATACAAAACAATGCTCTATTTAAAAAGTTGGTATAAATAATATTTACTTAAAGGTTATAAGGCAGTGTTAAATCAACCTCAAATCAGTGTGTATTTGGGTTCAGGCTCTTTGGTTTTGTTTTGGGAGGGTTTTCAGTTCCAAGTTGTTCTTTACCTGGTAACTCCTCATAAAATGTGTTGGTTCTAGAGAAAAACAACAATAATAAAATCATAGTAGTCACATTAGTTTTATGTTCCTCTCTGATAAATCTCCAACCTAGGGTCTCAATATACTGGGATATAGGAATCTCAAAGGAGGAATAGTACAGCCATATATTTTGATTGTAATGTTTCTCTGGCAGTGAGTTGTCTAAGAAATGTATCTCTTGAGGACTGAGGGTCAACCTTGCACAGGCTTAGTTAGAAACACAACAAACATTTCAGCTACTTATCAGTAGGCTTTAGGATAGCCTAGTGAGTGACTGTTCTGTATTGGTCAGAGGCAGGTGCCTCTTGTCTGAGGCCATCACTGAAATCTGAGTTCATTCATTGTCCCACCCAGAGATATCTGTTCATTTCTATAGAACACTGAAGAGGTTAGGGTTAGACCTACAAAACTTCTCACATATAAAGTCCATATTTTTGTAAAAAATCTAATTCAATTAATTCACATATTTTTAAAGGTCATCTAATCTTTCTTTCTTTTAAGTATTTATCATATATTTTTGCACAAGAAGACTCTATATATTGCCGGTGCATTATAACTGAATAAACTACTCAATAGTTTCTACCCTAGTGGACATTATATTCTGACAAAATAAAATAATAAAATAAAATAAAATAAAATAAAATAAATTTTGTTATATATTGAAATATGCTATGGATAAGTATAAAACAGTGAAAAGGAATAGTGAGTCATATGTAGAAAAGTTGTACTTAGGTTTTTTTGAATGAATTATATGAAAGTTTAAGTGAAAAGGTGATTTTTGAACAAAAACTGAGAGAAGTAAGAACACAAAATGCTGTCTTTGGGAAATGTATTCCAGACAGGGAGAGTAAATCTCATGTCGACTTTGATGAGGGTATGTACATCCACCCTGAAAATACTTTTGTTTTTACTCTGAGTGTAATAGGATCCTAGCAAAGGAATGACGTGTTCTGAAATAGATATTGATTTGATAAATCTTTTTTTTTTCAATTTATTTATTTTCAGAAAAACATTATTCATTATTTTTTCACCACACCCAGTGCTCCATGCAAGCCGTGCTCTCTATAATACCCACCACCTGGTACCCCAACTTCCCACCCCCCCCCGCCACTTTAAACCAATGGACTCTGAAAAACAAACTGAGGGGTTTGAAGATAAATCTTATTTTTTAAAATAAATTGAGGAACAGGGTGGAAGTAAAGATTATTAGAAAGGAAGACTATTCTCATGGGGCTCCTGGGTGGCTCAGTGGGTTAAGCCTCTGCCTTCCGCTCAGGTCATGATCCCAGGATCCTGGGATTGAGCCTGCATAGGGCTCTCTGCTCAGCGGGAAGCCTGCCTACCCCCGCCCCCCCGTCCACCTCTCTGACTACTTGTGATCTCTCTCTCTGTCAAATAAATAAATAAAATCTTAAAAAAAAAAAAAAAAAAGAAAGGAAGACTATTCTCATAATTTATAAAATCAATGAAAGTGACTTGAACTCGGTTGATAGTGGTTGAGGTGACACCAATAAACAGATTTTGATTATATACATATTTTTTCCACAGTGAAAATAAGGCAAAAGTACAGAGATTTCCTGCATACCCCCAGGTATACATTTGCATACCTTCCTGAATTTTTAACATTCCCACTGGAGTGGGACATTTGTTACAATCGATGAACCTCTATCGACACATCACAATTACCCAAAGCTCACAGTCTAACTTATAGTTCATTCTTGGTGTTGCACATTCTTTTGGTCTGAACAAATGTATCCATCATTATGGTATCATAATGGTATTTTCACACCTTGAAAAATCCTCTGTGGTCTGCCTGTTCATCCCTCTCACCACCTAAAACATCTGTCAACCAGTGATCTATTTACTGTCTCCATACTTTTGTCTTTTCCAAAATGGCATATAGTTGGAATCATACAGTAGGCAACCTTTTCAATTGGCTACTTTCACTTTAGTATATATTTAAGGCTTCTAAAATTATGGGCATATGCTTGTCCTATTACAAAAAACATAATGGAGTATAAAGGATGACTGCAAATCTCAAAAAGAAGGGGTTGTAATTTAGTTGATTGGATGCTATATCTACTTTATATTTAAAACTTAAGATTGGAGAGATAGTATTCATTTAGTACTTTTTTCTTTTTTAATACCCAATGCATTTATTTGATCATTGTGGGGAAAGATGTACTTCTCAAGAATCATGAATGTATAATTGTATTCAAAATTATGCATTTTCATTTCATATAGCAAAAATTATTTATTTCTTTGTGGTTCAAGTACCTTTTCCTAAAATAGTCATTATGACATATCTTCTATGTATTGTTTTCAGCTTTATGATTTTTACATAAAGAAATAATGGTAAAGAGGGAAGCCATCTATTTTAAGTTGGGCATATAATTTGTTGATTTGCATTTGATTCTGTGACTGAATGAGCTACCTTTATTCTGAAAGAAGACACAAAAATCAGGGAGGGGAGTCACAGAAACATGTCAAGTTATATACAATTAAAAACCTCTTAAAAAGCTACTAAACAAAACTGTCAAACTTTAAAATGTCTTAACTTTAAAAAAATTTTTTTTAAATTTCTTTTCAGTGCTCCAGAATTCATTGTTTATGCACCATGCCCAGTGTGCCATGCAATATGTGCCCTCCGTAATACCAAACACCAGGCTCACCCAACCCCCCACCACCCCCCTCCAAAACCTTCAGTTTGTTTTTCAGAGTCCACAGTCTCTCACGATTCATCTCCCCCTCCAATTCCCCCCAACTTTCTTCTCCTCTCCATCTTCCCATGTCCTCCTTGTTATTCCTTATGCTCCACAAATAGGCAAAAACATATGATAATTGCTTCTCTCTTCTTGACTTACTTCACTCAGCATAATCTCTTCCAGTTCCGTCTGTGTTGATATAAAAGTTGGGTATTCATCCTTTCTGATGGAGGCATAATATTCCATAGTGTATATGGACCATATCTTCTTTATCCATTCATCTGCTGAAGTGCATCTTGGTTCTTTCCACAGTTTGTTGACTGTGGCCTTTGTTGCTATGAACATTGGGGTACAGATGGCCCTTCTTTTCACTACATCTGTATCTTTGGGGTAAATACCCAGTAGTGCAATTTCAGGGTCATAGGGAAGCTCTATTTTTAATTTCTTAAGGAATCTCCATGCTGTTTTCCAAAGTGGCTGCACCAACTTGCATTCCCACCAACAGTTTCACTTTTTTTAAAGGAACAAATGAAATTTAGCAAGAATATGACAATCCTATCACAATTTTACTTTAAAATACCCCCCTTAATTTTCATACATTTTGGGAGAGTATAAAGTACTTGTATGGGTTATATAAATCATGCATGTCTAGATTATAAGCAAAGCTGGAAGTGTTTTATTTGAAAATATATATTGGTATTCCCTTTATCATAATGTGGGACAGAGTAATTATTATATTTGGCCAATAAATGCTGACTGCATATAATACTTTTGATCCTGTATATACTACACAGGCTCATTAAAAATTCAAGCAAAATGTTGCTAAAATGTTAGCTAATGTATCTAGGAATTGAGACTGGTATATTTGTAAGAGTTAGACCTTATTTCCTATGAAATACTCATACGATTGATTTACCTTGCTTTCTTACACAGGAGAGGAATAGTTCCAAAACCAAAATAATCGAGGAAAATATTTTTATTCTATTGGTCATAGGAGTAAGTATGCTAAATTTTGAGTTAAAGGAAGAGCTGCTGTGGATGGTTATGAGAGTTGAACACTGCACAAAGCAGAGGGCATTGTTTGCATAACTGTGTAATGCAATGACCCTAAGCTTAGGTCTGGTTGTGAGATGATAATTTTATTCTTTTTTTTTTTTTAAAGATTTTATTTATTTATTTGACAGAGAGAGATTACAAGTAGACAGAGAGGCAGGCAGAGAGAGAGAGAGAGGGAAGCAGGCTCCCCGCTGAGCAGAGAGCCCGATGCGGGACTCGATCCCAAGACCTCGAGATCATGACCTGAGCTGAAGGCAGCGGCCTAACCCACTGAGCCACCCAGGCTTAAACTGTATAACTTTTTATCTTGGACTGCACTATTTGATTTTGCTTCTTCAGTATTTGACCTTGAGGAATATAATATGGCCTCATTTCGGAGGAAAGTATAATAAAAATGTCAGGTGAACTTTTGAAGTCACCACTAGTTCTAAGGGACAAATATATAGAGAAAATGAAGAACTTCCACTCAGGGAAAAAAAAAAAAAATGAAACAAACAAACAAAAAACCCCAAAGGGGGTAAAGATAAGAAGCTGTCCTTAGAGAGTTGAGTATGGGAAATAGTCTGTTCTCCAGAAGTCTTTTATTTTATAGTTACAGATCCAGATCCAAGGATATGGGGGTGGAGGGACCAATAAAATTGCACACTTAGAGGTGACATTTTCATGAAAAGGTAAATACACTACAAGTAGGGCAGAGTTTAAATTATCACTTGATTTGACATAGGTAATCAATAGAAGGTAGAGCCAATATTGATGTGGGGAGAAAGTGTACTGAAATGCCAGATGCAAAAAAATGAAAATACGTAAAATAAATAAAGCACCAGATGCATACAGATCATCACTCTTTTTCTTTAATGTGGAAAATATTTAACCTAAGAGAAAATATCATAGAAAGTGCCACAGAGATTCTTAATTAGAGGTAACAATGAACAGAGCACAGTGTCTAAATTAGGCAAGAGCACAGCATGGACAAATAACTGAAATATTCCCAGGAGCTAAGTCTGTTTTTAAACTGCTGTAGCCCCAAAGCCTCTTTAGTGCTTAGAACATAGTCACTGTGGATCACTGAATCAATGAGTAAATATCCACTGACAGAGAAGAAGGAAAAGTGACAAGCCAGTGTATGGGTGTCCAGGAAAGGCTGGGTAGAAGCAGGCAGTTTGAGCCCACTGGTCAGGTACAGTATTTTATGACTCAGGGACATCAACAAAAAAATAGCAAAGAAAGTTAAGGATAGGTGTAACATCATGACATTCAAGCTGGCTGAGTTTTCACAGAAAGTATTATGAAAAAGAACTGAATTAAATACTTGCCTTCACTTGTTTGTGGAACATAAGGAATAGCATGGAGGACATTAGAAGAAGGAAGGAGAAAATGAAGGGGGCAGGAATTGGAGGGGGATATGGACCATGAAAGACTATAGACTCTAGGAAACAAACTGAGGGTTTTAGAAGGGAGGGTGGTGGAGGGATGGATGAGCCCAGTAGTGGGTATTAAGGGGGGCACAGATTACAAGAAGCACTGGGTGTAATACACAAACAATGAATCATGAATTCAACATCAAAAACTAATGAGGTACTGTACGGTGACTAACATAACATAATAATAATTTAAACAAAAAACACAAAAAATTAGCTCCACATAATGAAATTAACAAATAGTTTGCTGCAAATCTGTGCAATCAAGAGGTTTAGAAAAACTTGGAAAATATTATTTGAGATAAATCGTCAGCAGAAAACACAGAAACAGAAGGTGTTCTTGTTCAAGTAGAGGTGGGAGCTCCAGAGCCCACTTGGGGTTCCTGTTCCTTCCTCATAAGTAGTGAGGATGCATCAGATTCTCATTTAGAAAGATCTAGAACCCTCTTGAGCATATCTGGGGTATTAGCAGTCTCATATGAACAAATTTAATCTTCCGTCAAAGGAAATCCTCTTAACCTCTTGCCAAACAACAAAAGTCACAGTTGTGCAATGTATGTTTGAAATGCTGAGTTCTTTAGAACTCATGATTTATTTCTACAGAGACAGCAGATATTCACCACTTGACCTGTATTTGTTTCATAGACAACATGTAGAGAAGAACCACATGTGAATCACAATCAGCCAGTTGAGTAATTAATCATAGGCAAGAGGACACTGTTACAAGTCTGGAGTCTAATGGTGGTGCATACTTTGTATAAATTTAAGCATTTCATAGAACTTTGGTGTCCCCTGACAAATTTTTCTCTGTGTGAAAGAACCCAGATGGTGTGAATTCTAGGTTAAGTTTTTGTATTTTTGTGGCCAATGCAAAATGAACATCATATATAGATTGTAGAGACACGTCTTATAATTCTGAAGCCATAATTCAGAGACTTAATTGCCTATATTGCTGTATATTACAATTACACATATAGCATTAATGTAACATTAGCTAAAAGGCCTGCCATATACTCATGAAGTTAAGGGGGAAAGTTCATTTATATTTTAATTTTAGCTTTAAGCAGATAACTCTGGAATATTACTCAGTCTATATTAACCAAGACTGATAATCAATGCTTTCATTTATACTTAAATACTAATGCATGCAGCAAAATAAATCCAATGGCTTTGATTTTTTTCTCCTGGAGCTATTCGAAATTATTTGATCCATCTTTCTTAACACTCAAATCTGGTCCATTAAGACTTTGAAAAGGCAGAGAAATGCTGCATTAAAATTAAAAGCTCATATTCTGAAAAGCAGCTAGCCAAACTCTGAGACATTAATGTCTAGATGTAATATTTTGGTTGTATATGAAGGAAAATAAGCTATTATTGCTTTTGACCTTTAGAAGCTATGTTTTATGTATAGTTAAAATAAATAAACTGCTATTTCCTGATCAATAAAACAAGGCCATTATTGGAGTCAGTAGAAATAATTGTGTGTACATGAGAAAAAAACAATAACTGTGTATACATGAAATTTTAGAAAGTTCTAAACTTTGTACCCTACAGCTATTCAGCCCTATTCATTATTATTCTGCTTTATTTAATTTTACACAATTATTTATGCACATCTAGCCATCTAATCAATTTCAGCCCTGTTTTTTAGCTACAAGTTTTCTTGGGACTAGTCGAAAGAAAAATGTTGCTTTAGGTACTAGCGAATTATATTCTTTATTAAAGTAAAATTATTTGATGCAGATATTTCTCTGACTTCTCAGGGTTTTGTATCTTCTATTTTAATGATCATCTTTATGCACTTTAACATATCATGTCTATGGTCTTTCCAGAGGTGTCATTTTCAGTCTAGATTTTTAGGATATGATGATACTTGACTACATTTTCTTATAATGAGCATCCAGGAATAGATTCCTACTCCAGTTCTGTAGACCTTGCCAACCAATTAGAACAAAAGGACACAAGTCTTGTTAGAATTAGTCAACCTATACTTTGGCTAAGTCATTCTTACATATCTTTTATGAAATTATCATTATTCTTATTCTGCCCTTCTCATGCATTAATGTGGGCTATGTCAATGTACAAAGCAGAAAGTTCAGTGAGCTTAATTAGCAATCATAAGTGTCTCTTTTAATAATATTAAAAACCATCAAAAATTCATTCACTAATCTAATAAACAAATACATTCTACCATGCCATTCTGTCAGAAAACTTTTCTTTCCTAAGCACTTCTACATTTATTATTAGTTTGAGGGAAATATGCTGGTAGGATAATGTTTCATATGTAAACATAATTTAATTTGTATTTTTAGAAATCTTAATGGTTTTGGCACTTCTTTGAAGATTCACAGAGATCTTTTAGAAATCCAATATTATGTAACTATTAAGCAAGGATTATGGATAATATGTTATTTTCAAAATGAAAAGTATCAAGGTATCTTCATAATTGATAGTTATTTTGAAAACATATGTAAAATTGAAAGGATAATTCATCCCCAAAATAAAATTATAATCATCAGGATGATTTTCCACAAACTAAATGGAAATAATATAAAAGAATGGTCTCTGGAGCCATATTGCTAAAATTTGAGTCCTGGATTTGTAACTTTAAGTATTTAACCTCCATGATCTGTTTCTTCATGTTAAGACTGAAGTAACAATTATCATACCTATTTTATAGTGTTGTTCTGAGTTCTAAACAAGTTACCATGGAAAGAGCTCTGAGAACTATCTCATACATGCATATGATCTCTTGGTACTTTTTTTTTTTAAGATTTTATTTATTCATTAGACAGAGAGAGAGATCACAAGTAGGCAGAGAGGCAGGCAGAGAGAGAGGAGGAAGCAGGCTCCCCGCTGAGCAGTGAGCCCGATGCGGGACTCAATCCCAGCTCCCCGAGACCACAACCTGAGCAGAGGCTTTAACCCGCTGAGCCACCCAGATGCCCCTGATCTCCTGGTACTATTATCCCAACTCAGTGATAGATTCAGGCTGAATTGTACATGTAAGTACAGTTTTCACTGCTCATGTCAGAAGTTAACATGGAAATAATGTACCAGTCACTTACAGATTTTACACACAATTCACATATTCTTGCTCCATAGTAACAAACATATAAAAGCTATTTTAAGTATGTTTTATTTTTTTAAGATCTTCTGGCAAGAAGATCTATATTTTGTAGAATATACCATAGAATGGAAAGAAAATTTTCATGAAACCTACAAATCTCCTCCATACTGACAACATCCTTGTTTCTAACCAAATAATTCCAAAGAGGTCCAAGCTTAACTTAATTTCCTCTCATACACACAACTGTGCTACACTATCTTACATACATATATTTAATCACTGATTGCACAGGAATACCCAAACTGTCAAGTAATCTTATTCTATTTTTATGAATTTCTTTTTCTTCTTTCAGAAGTTACTCTTATTCTTTCCTAAACTTCTCTTGCTGCTTACAAATTTTCACCAGATGACCTTCCCTTACACTTCACTTAAAAAATCAAGGCAATTAGGAGGTACCAAATTTACCTTTTTACCATCAAATATATGCATCTGCAAACATTTGTGCACAGACACTAACTTCATTCCTGTACTTCCAATTAAAGGGCTTATTCTGTTTTTCATTTTTTTCCTCCCTCTGGTATTATGGATCCCATATTCTTTCAACTTTTCAAAGATACCGGTTGAGAAATTATCTTCTAACTGTATATTATCAATTTCTTGCTCACAACAAATTCTTCAGGGAAGTGAAATATTGTCCAAAACATTTCCTACCTCTTAACCCTCTTTAAAATTTCTCATCCTACTAGAGGATTATGTTCTGACTTATGCACTCATGTACTGGGATTTTCTATGTGACTTCCTTTGATGAACAGTATCACAGTGAGGTAGACAGTTGTTAACTTTCAGCAAGAGCATTAGAAGTATTAATATGTTTTTTTTTCCTATTGCTCTCCTCTAATATGAGGCGAGTGATGACCCAGGAAGGGGATGCTATTTCAGCCAGAACTACACAGAACCTGGACTTAACAACAAGAAACAAATTACACAGGCCTACATTAATGAAGCAAATAAAAAGCATATGAGGTTTTAAGCTAATGCAATGTTTCAGTCCTGGAGAGTTTGGGATTGGGGTCTGTGTTTCCCCCTTCTGTTCTAAAGTACATTCATCACTTTCTTAAGGGATAGAAACTCAAAAGTCAGATCAACCTAACATATTCAGAAGTGATGTCTTGAGATCACTTCAAAAATTGCTTTTCGGATTGAAAACCAATAATCAATCCTGTTAGTTCTTTTGTAATACTAACCAGACTGTCTGCTTCTTGACCTTCCGCCACTGAACTCACACTAGGAAGATTTGCATATGCTTGTAGTGTCTGTAACAGCTTTAGAGCTCAGTATTGAAAGAAAATTCCGTATCATGGCTTGGAAATTTTCAGGAAATCTGTTATCAAATGCATGGATCCCTTCCTTCCTTTCCTTCTTCGTTCCTTCCTTCCTTCCTGCATTTAATACTCATTAACTTCCTACCAAGTAATATGCCCTGAGACATATGCTAGGAATACAAACACATAGGAGACACAGTCCCTGATGCCAAGAAACTTTTAGTCACAAAAAGTTAAGCAGAGCCAAAAATAAATTAATAAGGTAAAGTGTTATGGGTACCATTATAGATTCATACACAGGATAAGGCATTAAGAAATGTATAACCAATTCTGCTAGGAGGAAACAAGACACATTAATAGAGTGCTGCTTTTTTTTAGAACTGATTAACCATAAAGGTGGAGAGTGGTCCAAGTGCCGAGGAACGGGGATCCTGTAAGCAAAGACAAGGAAGTGTGAAGCATCCTGGAATGTTCTGGAGTCAGGAGCATTTCAAACTATAGGGAACAAATGGAGGGTGGTGGATGGGGTAACTGAGTGATGGGTAATAAGGAGGGCATGTGATGTAACGAGTATTGGGTGTTATATGCAACTGATGAATCACTGAACTCTACATCTGAAACTAATGATACACTATATGTTAATTAATTGAATTTAAATAGAATAAGATAATAAAAAAATGGCTGGTTTCATGTGTGTGGAAGGAGTAGTGAATAGGGAAACTTGGATTAAAACTAATGGCATAGATTTCTTTCCTTTGTAAGTGATTAAAACTGCACACTAAAAAAAAATGTGCACATTAAGCATGCCATTTTAATTGTCTATATCTATGAGAAGTTTATTAATTATACCACAAATCTGTATAAAACATGTCACTGTTTTTAGGAGCAACTTTCAGGGATATATCTCATGCCTAGAAGACACTTGTCTTTATGATGTTGATATTATAAACTTAAGTGTGTAACATGAGAATAAAAGTTTTAATTGGATCCTAAAATTGATTTAAATTATTGTACTATGAAAGCAAAAGACATAGGGCACTTAAGAGTCCAGGAATGGGAGTGTGGCGAAGGAATAAAGTTACTGCAAAAGTTTTAGGATATGCTAGGATGGCACTTGTCATGAAGTTAGTAACTCTATCCACCCTTGAATAACTTTTAAATTGACTATTAGGCATATTTATTGGGGTGAAGAATAAAATAGACTTAATATCATTATTGTGAAAATAAACCAAAATGAGCTTTTAAAGTTATGTAAAATATAAAGATAGAATACATTTTGCCCAGA
Organism: Neogale vison; assembly: GCF_020171115.1. Classification (NCBI taxonomy): domain Eukaryota; kingdom Metazoa; phylum Chordata; class Mammalia; order Carnivora; family Mustelidae; genus Neogale; species Neogale vison. The sequence continues at coordinate 133,657,075 of NC_058093.1, forward strand.
GAAAGATTTGGGTTTTGGTTTTTGTTTTTTTGACAATGTAAATAGAAGGATATAATTGCAAATTTGAGTTTATTATCATTTTTATGTCAGTATTTTTTCTGAACTTCTTACTGGGAACACTGATGAATAAAGACTTGCAAATGGGCGTGCTCCATTTCAGAAATACATCATATGTTAATGCACTATAGAAAGCTATTGCAAAAAGTAGTGTGAGCATCTGTTTTCGAGAAATTTTTTCAACTAATACCACTTTTATTCTACATGAGTTATTATTTTTTATTTTTTGTCCTAATTTCCTTTTAAAGAAATATTATGGAAACACTCTGAGACATGTAAGAAGTTGTTTTGTAATAAGAAAATTTGACTTTATGCAGGTGTGTCCAGTCCAATGGCCTTTTTCATGTTTTTGTTCTTGTTTCTCTGAAAAATTCAGCATTCATCTTTCTTTATTTTTAATTTTTTTTACTCATTCATCAAACATTTAGTGAATATCTAGAGTCTATTAAAAACTGTCCCAGGATATGGATTTTCAGTGGCAAATCAGATTCATGTGGCTTCTGTCCTCCACATGTTACCTCACTTATATCTTATTTCAACTTCACAAGATCCATTGGAACTATTTTCTACATGAGGATACAATGTGTATGAACACAATGGTGGAAACCTGTCAAGTTTAAATAGCTGACAATCTTTCCTTCCTAAATCCCTTTACACTCTCATTAATACCAGGATTTCTAAAGCAATCACTTTAAAACTTTACATTTTTATTTTTATTACGTTTTTAATATTATTCCAGCATAGTTAACATACAATGTCATATTAGTTTTAGGTGTACGATATAGTGATTCAGCAATTCGATATATAACTCAGCGCTCATCACAGTAAGTGCCCTCTTTAATCCCCATCACGAGTTTCACCCATCCCCCACCACCCTGTTTTAAACTTAACACTTCTTTATGGTCTGTATCAGTTTGGTGGTGAACAGCATGTCAGTTAATTCTTATAAATAAGTTCTTTAAAAAAAGTGCATTGTTATTCCCATGATAATCATCTCGGTCCACACTTTATGACTGCATGGTTGCCGTAATACAACCTCCTCCCTAAACTCCATAAACTGTATTTCAGTCCAGTCACTCAGCCCAGAGCAATGAAAGCAGCTTTTTAGTTCCTGAGCCACCTGCCAAAAATAGCTAAGAACAAAATGGTGGTTTCCTCCCACTCCACCCCCTTTTTATTTGGTTTATGGTTAAATTTTAAAAGGGTTTCTTCTCCCTATGTTGTATTTAATTTATATATGAGTTACTCATTTCCTTATCTTCTGATCTTATGCCTGTCTATAATAACATATTCTTAGTTGGTCTTTTGCCACATATTGCTCTTTATTTCATTTCTTGGTTAAAATTCATACGTATGTTTATTTCTGGTCACTCGGTTTACATCGACCCATTCATGGCTGGTTCACTCAGGCTTTTTTCCAAGGGATGTTCTCGAGCCTCAGACAGAACCCCCAGTGGGTCTAGTCTTTATTTCTCCTTATCACATCAACTGCATGCTGTGTCAACTTCTACTATTTTATTGAACTGGGTGGTCATGCTCCATTGCCTCATGCTAGCAACACCTTAACCCTGGATCAATCCATCCAGTTAGCTTTCCCATAGCAACTCAAAGACTGATGAAGCTTACTGGAAAAACAAAACAAAGTAAAACAAAACTACTTCCCAGATTTGGTCCCTTTATCAGTTTCTTAACTCGCATTTAACTGAGTCCTCATTAGTACCTGGAAATTCTTTCCTTTCTAATTGCTGTTTTATCTTCTTCTTTTTTTCTTTTTTTTTTTTAAATCATTGGCACTGTTACTCATCTATAATTTTAAATAGGTGAACTCAATCTCTATTTCACCAACCAAAAAATAAATAAATAAATAAATAAATAAAATAGAAAAAAAAATAAGGAAGAATTTCCTGCAGAGGTAGGCCAACAACTAAAAAAATATTTTAATGAATGACTTTGCTATCAGATGCTAATGGACAAGAATTCCCTCATGGGATCAGGAGGGAGACAAACCACAAGAGACTCTTAATCTCACAAAACAAACTGAGGGTTGCCAGGGCGGGGGGGTGGGGGTGGGGGGGTGGTAGAGAGAGGGTGGCTGGGTTATGGACATTGGGGAGGGTATGTGCTATGGTGAGTACTGTGAAGTGTGTAAGCCTGATGATTCACACACCTGTACCCCTGGAGCAAATAATGCATTATATGTTAGTAAAATATGTATAAAAAAAGAATAAACGTAGTTCTCCTAGTACCTTGCTTTTTAGATCTACCCTTTCTTCTCAAACCAAGATAATTTGCTTTATGGAAATAAAACACCTTTAAAAAATCAGCTTTTCTTTTTATTGCATTCTTCTCACAATATTAAACACAGTTAAAACACTGTATTTTATAAACACAGAAAAATGCACATGAAACACCTTCCTCCTGATCTCACTGTTCTCCCTACTATTGCTCAATTTACCTCTCACTTATTAAGTCTTCGTAAACGGGTGACTTCACTGCTACTTCAAACACTCATTTCCTGAGTTTCTCTTTAACTCACTGTCACCTTTGCCCCCATCATTCCTTTGTCACTAATGTCATTAATGATATTGGTCACCAATGGCGCAGACCCTACACACTCCACAAAAATTAATTTAAAATAAATCATAGACTATATGTAAAAAGCAACACTCTAAATCTCCTAGAGGATAGCTTTGGATAAATTCTCTATGACCTTGGGTTCAGTGGTGACTTTTTTGATATAACAAAGGCATAATCCATGGAAAATAATACACTGGACTCCCTTAAAATTAAAAATTACTGTTTCACAAAGGAGCCAAAAGAATGAGAAGGTAGCCACAGAATGAGAAAAGTTCTGTGGAAGACATTGGCTGTTAAAGGACAGCTATCTAAAATATACAGAGAACTCTCAAACTCAACAGTAAGAAAGTGAAAAAACAGATTAAAAAATGAGCATAAGTTTTGAAGAACCTCACCAAAAAAGACATAGAGATTAAAAAAAAAAAGCATATAAAAAGATACTCAACATCAAATGTCATTAGCGATTTTATAAGTTAAAGCAACAATGAGAAAAAACTATATACGTGTTAGAATGGCCAAAATTCAAACCACTGGAGCACCAAACACCAACTGGGACATGTCTTTTTAGATAACCATATTTAAACCTATATGACAAACCTGCCTCTCTTAAAATTTCCATTAATAAAAAATAAAGTTCATATTGATATGAAAATGTTTGTGTTAATGCCTGGGCCTTGCCAAAAAATTAAAAATAGAAATGACCAAAATATAATTAATTAGAATGAATCTCCAGTTTTCTCCAACCTTGACTCTAGCAAAGAATGAGAGGGAAACCGGATACTCGCAGGAAGGTGGTAATGAGCTGATGGCTACTTAGGGACACATGGGTCCGGGTTCATGAGAAATGAATAATAATTAATAACTAATTTCCACTGCAAGCATCCCAGAAATATTCCAAGTCAAGAAGCTATGCAAATACCAAAAAAAAAAAGATCTTTACAAATGTTACTTATAATTACTAAACTTTTCCAAAGTATTGTATTACTTACATTCACTTCTGTCTGCCATTATTCCCAAAATTTGATGGACATATCTTTACAATGATGGGCTGCTAGTTTACTTTTCTTGCTTATAATGTCAACATTTTAATTAAAAAAAAAAAAAGGCCATGGAATCATAGTAAGAAAAATATCCTACAATTTCATTAAGTCTGTTGACTGGAAGCAAGAAAAGAAGGGAGGTGAGGGATAAGAAAACATCTCTGCCCAACTGTTCAGGGGTAAATCTATCCTTCCTGCAACATGTACTGTGTGTATGAACTTGTGTAACACATTTCCCTGGGTATTTGCTCATCTAAAAAATCAGAATGATAAATACATGCAATTCATAGGTTTGTGTGAGAATTAAGAGTGTGGGTGTATGAAAAAACTCTTAGTGTCATCCCTGAGCAAATATCCTATATATTATCATAAATAATATGTTGATTCATTTTATCACTATTTTCCTTTTGAAACTGAACTATCATGTAAAGCCGAAATGATAGATGAAATAAGACCTAATAATATCATCATGTTATTTCAGTAAACCTCTTTGACAGATTTTCTATGGTCACAAAGTTTATGGTTTTCACTAAAACTAGGTTATTCTGTTGTATTTATTCCAAGAAATGCTAGTTGAAGTATTTAAAATAATCATGGAAAATTTGTAATAGATGCTTCAGACAGAAGGATGCTCAGGGAGATTTGTTCCCAAGCTGTATATTAAATATTTGTGATAGCAAGTTCAATACTTCATCAAAAGAAGTTTGGGAGAAAAAAAATATAAGAAAAAATATTCTGGAAAATTATCTGTGGGATAATATCACCTGGAGATTCTCCAAGTGTAAAAGATCTTTTACCCTCACACACATCCCTTTTTTAAAAATACTGTTTCTATGTTTCTGGGATAAATGGAAATTATATGTTGATGTCAATAATTAATATCATAATGATATAGCCGGAAAGAAACCAAATGCAGAAAAGAAATCTTGATAAAAAAAAAAAATTGATGTTTGGCAACATATGGGCTGACAAGGCACAGAACTGTATGAAAAGTAATAGTTATAAAGAATTTAAATAGTAATACATAATGTATGGGGAAAGATTATGTAAGTCCTAGCATATTCCCCATTTCTCTTTAAAAATATCCAATATCTTATTTGATGATTTCAATTGATAAATTAGGGCTGATTCAAATAAAAATGAGTTTAACTCTGGAAATATAGGTACTTGTATACTACAACGTAAGAAAATGTAGTTGTCAAAATAAAAATGTTAAACAGCAATATCGGTCAAGCGATGGTTAACATGGATTTATCTCCCACATTTTGATTCTGCATATTTTCTATTCATTTATTTAGTATTCATGTAGAGACCTTGAAAAAGGATTCACTTTTGCTGATGGATGTAGGGGGTGGAACTGCATCATTGCACATAAAATGCATTAACTGATATGATAACACAATCATAAATGTAATAGGATTCATTACTACCAAGAACTAACACTATGATGCCTATAAACTTCTCCTGATTTTTAAAATGGATATTAAATGGAAATTTCACCAAGATTTTAAGCCTATAGGGAATACCTTAGAGTCAGTAAATAAACTGAAATTAATCATCTCAAAGACAAAGAATTATTTTTGTTCTACAGGACATACTTTTACTTATTTATTTTTTGTATGATTAAGATATGAAATAAAACAAGGTATGTGTAGAAAAAAACCCAAGATGTGTTTATAGAAAAATAAATACATCTAGTAACTATTTTTAGCCAAACACCAATACAATTTTTAGTTTGGCCTGCAATTTTTAATGTTCCACTGGAAAACTCTGAACTACATTAAGAACTCATGATTGACTGCATTAGTCATGATTCACTGGAGAAAGAGACTATCTATCTATCTATCTAGAGAGAGAGAGAGAGGGGGAGAGAGGAATTTATTATGAGAAATTGTCTCATAATAAATGACCAGGAGAGTCAATGACATAAATCCCATCCTAAGGACTGAAGAAGATGAGAAGCAATATCCCAGATCAATCAGTGAGGCAGGAAAAGAGAGGTGGATTTCTCCTTCCTTAATCTTTTGTCATAGTTGGGGCTTCAACAGATTAGTTGAGGTCCACCCATGTTGGGGATGGCATTCTACATTACTGAGTCCACTGATTCAAATCTTCTTCTCATCCAGAAAACATTGTCATAGGCACATGTTTAATCTGGGCACCCTGAAGCAGGTCTCATTGACACATAAAATTAATGGTTACACCAGCTATACTGATCACTAGAAGAATCAAGAACGCATAGATTCTCACTTTTTGACCTCACATCTTAGCTTACACATAATTTCTTCCATAAAGATTTTCCTGTTTCCTTGAAATTTTATTATTTATTCATCAATCCTATATTATGCCAAAGGTTTTATGAGATGTTATCTTGATTTTACTCTATTTTGGTTTCCTGCTTGCTTATCTGTATTATCCAAGAGAATATAAGTCTACTGGTGAGAATACTAAGGATGAAAATGATAGCTAAATTTACCAAGGGGTTACTCTGTACACATCATCATTCAATAATCTTATAATAAAACATATTACAAAAGGATAACTTGGAATTCTATTCAGATTTAATATTTACTGTTACATCTTCAAGGGATTCCAATTTTCACATAATGTTAGGGTTTGTAAGTTCTACTTGATAAAATCTTTACACTCTTCCATTGTGTGGTAATGTTACCAGACTCCAAAAGAAAATAAGTATCATTTCAAACAAACACTTTAGGAATTTTCACCAGTTCTTGATAAGGACAAGAGATCTTTTTATTTATTTGTTTTTTAATTTTTTGGGGGGGGCTGGGTACAGTATACTTCCTTGAATGTACATGACAAGGTAGGGCTCCTCATGCATCTCTTCTTCTTCAGGAAGTCTGGGAATGAAACTCTGTAGAGGTCAGGAGATTCTCAGTGTGTTGTGGGATGAGTTATGGTGAGGATTCCCCAGCAGCTGAGGGCTTCTTTCTTGCTCTCGCTGGGGCCGGTGGTTTGGAGACTCTTACTCCTTGGAGGCCATATGGACCATAAGGTCCACCATTTGGTTGCAATAGCCAAATTCATTGTCATACCATGATATGAATTTGACACAGTGGTCATTGAGAGCAATGCCAGCCCCAGCATTGAAGATGGAAGAGTTGTGTCACTGTTGAAACAGCAGGAGACAATTTCGTCATCAGTGTAGTCCAGGATGCCCTTGAGGGGACTTTTCAATGCCTGTTCCATCACCTTTTTAATGCCATCATATTTGGCAGCTTTCTCAAGGCAGCAGTTCAGATCCATGACTGACACATTGGGGGTGGGGACACAGAAAACTATGCCAGACTCCCCACTCAGCTCAGGGATAATCTTGCCTACAGCCTTGGCAGCATCAGTAGAAGCAGGAATGATGTTCTGGGCAGCCCCTCAGCCATAAATGAAGATCCCAGTGGACTCCACAAGATACTCAGCACAAGCATCACCCCATTTGATGCTGGCAATATCTTGCTCCTGGGAGATGGAGATGGGCTTTCCATTGATGACAGAAATGATGATGATGGAAATGACAGGTGATGAGAAGTTTCTCGTTCTCACTCTTGACTGTGCCATTGAATTTTTGTGGGTGGACTCCTACTGGAACATGTAGACCATCTAGCTGAGGTCAATGACGGAGTCATTGATGGTGACAGTATCTACTTTGCAGGAGTTAATAGGCATCTTGGTGAGCAGTCGCCCAATATGGCCAAATCCATTTACTCTGACCTTCACCATTGTGTCTCTGTAATGCAGCTGGTGCTGCACCAGAAGATGCAGTTCTCTGTCAAACCGGGAGGAGTAGAGAGCCAAAAGTTTTAGGCGTTTTTTTTTGTTGTTGTTGTTGTTTAGGTTTTTTTGGATAGTTAAACTTCATTTTTTCAGTGTTCCAAGATTCATTGTGTATGCATCACAACCAGCCAAAATGTCTTTTTAAAAAGCCGTTCAAATGCAAGCCTCTAATCATCTGGATGACTCTTTTTATTTAATTAAAAATTATATCATGAATCTCTTTAAAATTATATTCTTAATTACTTGCTTTAGAATTATTTTTCTACTTATTGTCCAGATTTTCCTTCTGCAATTATTTCTTCAATTTCCTGCATCATACTTCTCATTGCATTAGCATGGGTATATTGTATATATACAAAAACACAGTTTCTGTTTATATGTATATTTTCACATTTGAGTAGAAAGATAGTTTTTCTGGGTATGCAATTCAGAGAAGGTATCTATCACTTCACATTAAGATATTATATTACCATCTTCTGCCTTTAATATTTCTTGAGAAAACTATCTTTGTAAATGTCTTGACTTAGATCTTATTTATTTGACAGAGAGAGAGATCAGAAGTAGGCAGAGAAGCAGGCAGAGAGAGGGAAGCAAGCTCCCCGCTGAGCAGAGAGCCCAATGCAGGGCTCAATCCCAAGACCCTGAGATCATGACCTGAGCCGAAGACAGAGGCTTAACCCACTGAGCAACCCAGATGCCCCCTCTAGTGGCTTTTTAGGCTTTAAAGTTTTGCCTTCAATCTTTGTCCTGTTAATGAAATATGTCTAGTTGTACATTTAGTCTATTGTAAGTCAAAAAACTTGTGCCTTATGGATCTGTGGAATCATGTCTTCTTCAATTCTAAAAATTGTCATCCATTTCTTTCTCCCATACTGTCTTCAGTTCTTTCTAATCTCTTTCTCCTTAAATTCATTTTTAAATTTGGACATTAGACTTTTCTTGCTTGCCTGCCTTTTGATTCTGGGAGTCTCCTCTATGGTGGCTGTATCTGCAGTTTCCCAACGGCAGCCTCAGGACAGGTCTTTAGATTTTTGCCCCGTGATAATTCTCTAAATCAATTGCTTTCTTTCACCAATTGCCATGGATTTTTCTTTCGTCTACTATTTGTTTACACTTCTCTTGTGTGTGTATTTGTGTGTATGCGTGTGTAGGTGTGTGTAGGATGCAGTTCATTTCACCATTTCTCTTTCAGTTCTTTGAGTCTCAAAACCACAGAAAATAGTCTTTAATGCAATTTATCCACCAGCAGATGGGGAAACAGGAGAATGTTTTAGATTTCTAAGTTTTCCATTCTCTCAGAATCAGTATTACAAAAATCTGCCTTTATTGTGGTTGTGATTGTGCTTTTCAAGTGTTTTGAATCTCAGTAAAAAGCACAGATCCTGATATATGTAAGGGTTTAATACACTATTTGAGCTGAATAAATAAATGAATTAGTGAGTAAGGGAACACATCTCTTTCTATTAATACTGTCATACACATACCTTGCATGTATATGGTTTTTGTTTACACAGAAAAATGATTATGAATTTTACATGAAATGTTAAATATACAAGCAACACCATCTGGTTGTTTTATATATTTATTAGTGATAATTAACATTTTCCTTAATACACCAATTTTTTTTTTACAGCCAACAAAAATACTCTAATTGTTGGCAAATTAAATAAATAATGTGGATGGCATTGCATATTGAAAACCCCAACTTTATTTAAGTCTACACTTAATTCAAATGAATGAAGACTGAAAGCTGACAGAGAACACTGAGATGATATTCTATAAATCTCTGAAAATTATTTTTTATAATGCTTGCTGTCATATAGGCTTAAAATATCTCTTTATGAGAAGTATCTCAAACTTCTCCTATAGCTATTCACAGTAAATAATTTTTTAATATTTTAAGCTGTTGTGGCATTGTTGAACTCTATTTCAGGGCAATTCATTTGCTCCAATATTGTCTAATCATTTTTTTATTAAAATGAGATCTGGCTTTTATCTTTTACTAAGGTACACCAATATTACTGTCAGTGTGTTTCTGTGTATTTCAGACAAAATTTCTTATTAAGTGGCAATATTCCTTTATTATTACCCACTAAGATATCTGAACATAGATGGCCACCTGATGTGACACAATAAATTTATTTAAGTCAAACTAGAGAAAACTCTTTCAGTTGAGAAAAACAAAAATACTTCCCTTATACTCCTTTAAAACAGCAAAAAAAAGGAGATGAATTTAATTTGTAACTTTCTTTGTGAAATTCATAGCCAAATACTCATCCTTACAAAGTGAGATTATTTTTATTTGTCTCCTTATTTCATAAATGGAAAAATATATAAACACTTTAGTATAAAGAAATCTGCAGTTTTTCTCCTAGCAGGTATTTTCCATGTACTACTTAAATAATGCATATAGATGAGTTCTGCTTGGTATGAATCAGATTGTGTATGCATATTGGTATATGACCCACCAAGTGCAATCATAGAACTTTAATTTGGAAATGGATTAGTAGTTATCTCTTTTAACCTTCCATTATTTAAAATGCGTGCTCCTTTAAGATTCTTTTTAAGCAATCATTTAACCAACACTTCAAGTTTAGCAGCAATTATTATTACTTATAGCAGTATGATAAATTCAACCCAACAAGTGCTCTGACAAAATACCTACTTCATATTTTTTGTTTGTTCTTAACCAAACTGAGCAAGGAAAGGGCATATTTTGTCGGTCAATATTTTAGTCACAGTTTATAAATTCGTCTCCATCTTTTAAAGATTTAATAGACAAAATCAGGATACTACACATTACTATCAGGAAAAAATAATGTTACACATTTATCATGAAAAGACACACTATATTATTCCTTTTTCTAGATATTTTATAAGAAATAGATGTGCATCATTTGATTTAATATTGAAATACCCATCACATTTACAGCAAAATTGATTACCTAGTCATATTAAGCCATCTAAATTACATGACTTTATTTATTTATTTATTTTTATTTCATGATCCATTTTCCCCACCTTACAAAAATGCATGTATACTTATGTTTCACCTAAATATATACTACAACATAAAAAGGACATAAACTATTTCTTTCTTTCCTTTTTTTTAAAGATTTTATTTATTTATTTGACAGAGAGAGTGATCACAAGTAGGCAGAGAGGCAGACAGAGAGGGGGAAGTAGGCTCCCCGCTGAGCAGAAAGCCTGATACAGGGCTCTATCCCAGGACTCTGAGATCATGACTTGAGCTGAAGGCAGAGGCTTACCCCACTGAGCCACCCAGGCACCCCAAAACCTATTTCTTTATCTACCAATTTACATTATTAATATATGTCATTAGTGTGTCTTTCATAGAAATCCCATTATCATTGTTTGGCCTACATGTAAACTACATGAGGCTATTAATCAATGAGCATGTACTGGAGGTACATTAGACTTACTGAATCCTCCAGTTTTTAATTAGAGAAATTAGGTAGCCTTAATAACAAGCCCACCACCACTTACCCAGAAGTATTCCATCTCCACTCTAAAATGTCTGGACTTTAAAGTAGATACGACTTGAGTGAACTGAGGAGAAATGTATGTTGGTTGAAACAGTTCTTATTATGGCAGGTGGCTTTCCAAGTCTGGGAATGACAGACATATTAGTAATGGTTTTCCTTAAAAATACTTCCAGGCAGTTCAGCTGACTGGCTCAGTCAGTACAGCACATGGCTCTTGATCTCAGGGTTGTGAGTTCAAGCTCCATGTTGCATGTGGAGCCCACTTAAAAAAATGAAAAGTAAAGGTAAAAAATAATTCCAGGCAATCCTTTTAATAATAGTGAAAGAAAATGTTCACAACCATTCAAACTTACTTTTATGTTTGCATGTAATGTTGATGCAAAGTTGAACTACTTACTTGAAACTTCACATTAGAAAATTATCTACGTATGTATTTCCTAAAATACATTTGTTGATGCTAACTGGGAAGAGAGCACTGTTGAAATAGCATTTTTTCTAATATTAACAGAATTCACTAGAGAAAGAATTCCATCTAATTACTGCTTTAAAAAAAATTAAATGCTGCATTAATGGCAGGAGTAGAACATACCATGTTTTCTACTCCTTCAAAATGAAAGAAATGCAGTACTTAACAAAACAAAGGTAAAACAACAACGAAGAATGAATGTTGATATTGAAAGTCATGAATAGAATTGGGGACAGATGTACACTGTGATGAATATGTGGAATATATAAAGCAAGACAGGTTAGACTGACAGCGTTAGCAAATTGATTTGAAGAATATTCTACTCCACACAGCAAAAAGAGATTATATCCAATAAAGTGAATTTTCAAAAGAAGAAATAACCTAAAATAAACTGTAAATTGAGGACAAGAGCTGCAAAGGAGAATGCTGTGAGATATCTAAAGCTGGTGATTCATTTAGGAAAACCAAGAAAACAGAATGATGTCTCCACATGCTACCTAGTGCAGAACTATGGGCTTCTGTAGTTTGTCTCAAGATAATATCATAAATACCATTCATTCCCTGATGTAGAATTTTTTTTTTTAAAAAGAGAGACTTCATTGGATCTGAGGTAATGGAATTTTCCACAGGTAACCCAGCTTTCTGGGAAAGGTAAGAACCATTATAGGATAGAAAAATCACTGGTGCATGTTGAAGGGAAAGTCATCCAACAAGTCCTTGTTCCCCACAATATTATCAGGATCAGTGTTTAATCATCAGAATTCTGCACTTACTGATGACCCAGGGATAGAAATAATTTTCTTGCATGGGATGAGGACATTAAATTACCAAATATTATTAGTCTAGTCATTTACTCTCAAATTTGAGCAGTAAATCTAAAATTTTTCCAAATATTAGAGAACATTAAAGGATAAATTTAGGAAGTAAATCTACAAATCCTAACCGTGCATATTAAAAAAAAAAAAAAAAACTGACACAGAAAACAGAAGGAATATTTTAAGGATAAATAGTCTCATCTGAGAAATTTGAGAACATGCCTAATTAGAGAAGAGTAGCCTGCTGTGAAAAAACAGTATTTATATTGTTGGAAATTAAAAATAAAAATAATTAATAAAAATGGGAAAAATTTAAAAAGAAAAAAAATCATTATTGTAATGTCTGGAGGAATCTTTTTTTATCTACTGACTATTTAAGGTTCTAATTTGGAAGAAATTTCTATGAATTTTTTTTGCACTGCAATTGCTAGGCTAGTAGTAGAAAGCCATAAACTTGGGAAGCACGTGTTTTGCAAGAAGGTAACTGGGTATAATTATCTGAAGTGCACACCTTGCCCTGAGTTGCAGAAACCATGTTGCAACACTGACTCTGGGAGAAATGGCAGCATAAAGGAGAGGCAAGCTCAAATCATGCACAGCAGCCTAGAAGTCAGCATACATATTGATTGTAACTAAGCTTTTCATAGTTGATTTCTCCTTAGGGAAGGTGACCTGGTTTTGTATTGTGGCATGCATATGAAGATGAGAAATATCTGAGCAGCCACTGCCTAATAACTTCTCTGTGGAGTAAATAATTTTTCACCTACAGCCAGCCAGGAGGGTGAGGAAGGCCACAGGTCAGCCCATGAATGGTAGAAGTGAGCAAGGCACAGCTGGCAGCAAAATCATATCTAAATGTAGAATAAACAACTATCCTGCTGGTGTTGAAAAATAAATACTGAATTTGCTCTACAAGTAACAGGTACTTGTAGGGACTTTTATTAATGCCCAGCAAGGTGAAACCTCTTTTTTTTTTTTAACTCCCCTACACAACTGTTCTAGAACAGGGCTGTCCAAGAGAGCTTTGTGTGATGACAGTGCTGCCTAGTCCATAGGGCTGCACAGAGCCGCCAGGAGCTACATGTGGCTTGTGAACTCTTGACATAAGAGAGTAAGCCCTAAAAGTTCTCACATTTAAAAATTTTAAAAAAATTCTAACTGGTACGGTGACAGTTGGTAATTAGACTTATTGTGGTGAGCATTTCATAATATATACAAATACTGAATTATTGTTGTACACCTGAAACTAATATAATGTTATATGTTAATTATTCCTCAATTTAAAAAAAAAAAAGAAATACGACTATTGCAATGGAGGTACTGACTTTATAGTAGCTTTTCATTTTATATTAATTAAAACTAACTCTAAATAGCCACATGTAGCTCCAAGATATACCTGAGCTACCCAAAGCTGGAAGAGGCAAGGAAGGGTTCTTCACTACTTTTTGAGGGAAGTGTGGTACTACCAGCACCTTGACTTTGGATTTCTGGTTTCTAGAACCGTGAGAAAATGAATAGCTGTTTTTTCAGCTATCAGTTTGGAGTAATTTTTTATGACAGCCCTAGAAAATTAATACAGACGGCTTCACGGAGGAATTTGAAAGAATAGCAAGTAGCAAAAAGGCCAGAAACAAAGAATCATTCATTCATGAGAGGTCCAGTGGCTAACAACCCAGGTCTGAGTGGGCAGCACCATTACTCTCCCCCGACTGGTCATGAAATACAACTTCACTGACTTTCTGGGTCCCGTGTCCATGGTCACTGTCCTCACCCTGAGCCTGCTTCTTCAACTTTCCTTTTAAATTGTATGTCACCCAGTATAATCTATTATCTGGTTTAGGTTAACTACAATCTATTTCAGTCACCCACAACCATGAACTAAGAAACTCAGTGGTTTTGAACACATTTCCAAAATAATACTTCTTGAGTAAAACAGTATGTACTTTTATTTAAAATATATAATACACATATATAATTAATACATCAAATTATTTTATGTGTGTGTGTGTGTGTGTTCACTTTTTAGCTCTGAAAACTTGAGGCTATACAAATAATGTGTGCCTTAAAAGTATGATACCCTTCTCAAAATAAAACACATAATGAGTTTTCCTGTTGTTTAGGGAAAACAGAAGAAGAAAACACTGAGAATTATGTTTGCCATCTGAAAGCCATGGGTGAGTGGTAAAAGCAGCCATATAGAAATGTAAATTGAGCTGAAATATTTCGTTTGGCAGCAGCTCAGTTTTAAAATAAACAGTAATCTGCAGAAATGTCATATATATTAAGATTTTTATTTAACAATAGCTATGATTTTAAAAGATTATTGCATTAGAGAGAAAATTCATGCTTCACACTGTAAAAATTTAGCATTCTAGTAATCTGTAAGAAGTGTTATTTCACTATTATGAATAATTCATATATTTTAAATGTATTTTTGTCTTAGCTAGGTTTCAGAAACTGACAGTCCTAGGTGCACATTTTCATTATTTTCCTATTCTAATATTTTAAAATCCATTTTAATTTAAATGATCTGATCAACTGAATTACCCTGATATATCCAAGAGTTATGTACATGATCCAGTTTATAGAATACAAATCACTATATAGACATGTTTTTATTTATTGTACTATTTCTGCTTTTTTTAAGTATACAATTTTCTTTACTCTCTATATAATTATGTCTCTGCTAATATATCAAAAGTTGTTTTTCTTTTTTAATACTATCTCTTCATTCTCAAAATTAAGAAACTGAGACTAGGATGTCCCCCATCCTTTCTGTTTCTTGCATAGTACATGGTTTATGTTCTCTAAAATTCTACAATTATCTGCATCTCCATTCACTATGAGCCTTGATCTGAAATGATGGGGGATGTTTAGTATTTGATAAATATAGGCTAGGGGTCTCCTTTTTTTTTTTTTTTCCTTATTTGTATGATTCTGGAATGGTGAAATGGTTTTGTTTTTATTTTACTCTAATGTAGTGACAGGATGATCTTCTTTGATGTTAGTGTTTTATGAAATTAACTGTTTTCCATAAGAAACAACTTGGTCCAACTGCATGTCATTCACCCACAAGGTGGGAGCTCCCAGAGTTACTTTCCTTTTCTTTCTCTTTCCTTATCTTCCATTAGCTACATCCTTGGCAAGGTGGTCGATCCCCTATGTGATGGTTGCCATGGAAGTGTCCATCTGTGTGGGGTTTTTTTTGTTTTGTTTTTTGTTTTTTTTTTTAAGCTCATTGGCATTTAGATGAATGAGAATACATCTGCAGAAATGTCATATATATTAAGATTTTTATTTAACAATAGCTATGATTTTACATAGCTATGAGAATATATACATTTAGACATACATCTCAATAGCTATGAGAATAAACACATTTAGATGAATGAGAATACATCTCCCATGAAATGTACATGGCCAGCTGCTACAATCACAGTCATTATCTATTTCTGGGTTGAAACGGTCATACTCTAACACACAATACCATGCAATATGAACATGAGGTGGTATACTTCTTAGGCATATGCGCTAGGAAATCTGGGAGGTAGGGTGGATGAAGAAGCACTCTCTGGATATGTAGGCATGTATTTTACTTATGTATTTTTTTTTAAAGATTTATTTATTTATTTGACAGACAGAAATCACAAGGAGGCAGAGAGGCAGGCAGAGAGAGAGGAGGAAGCAGGCTCCCCACTGAGCAGAAAGCCCGATATGGGGCTCGATCCCAGGACCCTGGGATCATGACCCAAGCAGAAGGCAGAGGCTTTAACCCACTCAGCCACTCAGGTGCCCCTACTTATGTATTATTTATTTGCTTATTCACAAATTGCTTTTTTATAAGGTACTAGTTTCGAATTATGTTACTCTGGATAATTTCTGACAGCACCATAGTTTTTATTAGGCCATTCGAGTCATGGCATTTCTGGATATATCTCCACTTCAGTTAGGATGGCCTACAAGAGTAAAGACAATTTTAGTAGGGGAAAATTGTGTTGTTCCAGACCTGCCTTGACAAAAGAGATCCACATCACCTTTGTCTTTTTACTTCTGTCCCCTAGAAAAAAACTACCAAGGGACACCCTGCAAGGCAAGTGGTGATGGACATGGCAATGCCATCCTTGTAGTGATTTAAGGAAGCTATAGCTAGACTCATCCTCCATCTCCTTAATACAATATGATAATGACTCTGCTAATGCATTAAAACAACAATAAAGGAAAGGCAGATTGGACGTTCAACATAAAGACAGAAAATAAGATTTACCAGTGCAATTATACATTCAGGTAACTTAGTTCATTCACACTTATTTAAGAGGGATAGTTCTTCTGGGGCACCTGCGTGGCTTAGTTGTTAAGCATTGGACTGTTGATTTCCATTCAGATTATGATCTCAGGGTCCTAAGTCAAGCTCCGTGTTGGGCTCCACACTTTCTGCTTGAGATTCTGTCTTTCCCTGTTCCTTTGACACCCCCCCCCTACTCTTTCTATCCCTCCCTCTGAAATAAATACATAAATCTTTAAAGAAAATAGGTTTATTCTTCTAACTGCATCTTTAGACTTAGGTTAACAGTTATCATTCAGTTGTACTAAAGACATGTTGGATTTTCCTAAAAACTGGAAAGATTATTTATAAATAATGTAAGAGAACAAAGTCATTTCAACTAGGATTAGAAAGTATCTAAAAGCACTGACTCCTGATAGAACAAAATAAACTGGATAGATGCTGAAGCTTATAAAGTCAGAGGTGTTGGAGTTAGAGCTGAGAATGAAAAAAAAAAAATTAAATGATTAAAGAAAAAGGAAAATCATGGTGATAATTCAGCGTTTAACAAGCATTGTTATTTTTGCATTTCAGAGGGGGCTAAGTATAATCATTGTGTTTCTGCCCAACTTCAAGAGGTTTTAAGACGTTTAAGAGAATCTAATATTTGGACCATATAAAGAACTGGACTTGCAAAAAGCTTAATTTGTTAAGTGTGCAATCAGTTTTAAATGCTTTGGAAAATAGAATTGGTCACAGACATACATTTTATATTTATTAGTTTATATAACTACTATTTGACTTTTAAGAGGTTATACCCAATAAGTAATAGTAATTAGGCAAATTGTGTTTTTTAAGACTTATTTTTTGAGAGAGAGAGTGAGTGGGAGAAGGGATGGAGGAGAGAGTCTTTCATGCAGACTCCCTGCTGCACGAGGAGCTGGACCACTGGATCCCACAAACCATAAGATCACGGCATGAATCGAAACTAGTAGATCACTTAACCAGGAGCCCTCTAGGCAAATTATTATTTTTTTAAAGAAATACTTTATATTAAACTTTTTCAGAAGATGTATTTTTCCCATTAAAGCTTCTGATTCTGGACCCTGATTGAGGTTCCACTGATTATAACACCCTTTTACTTTGTATTGCCACACTTGAATATTCAGATTTCAGGCCGACTGAAACTCTTGCTTGTCTCCATCACTCTTTGACCCTCTGCTACCATAAACTCCACTCCCCACAGTGGGCTATTCCCTTACCATGTTTAGGGAAAGGGATTTTTTCCTCTAAAGGAAAAAAGGGAATTGTCTAAAAAGGACTTTTGAAATTACTCTTTCAAATAATAATATTTTTGAAAATCAAACTTTGTTTCTTTAAAAAAGAGCAGAAATTACCAAGAAATTACCAAGTGGGGGGGGATTTAGGGTTTCTAAGTGCTAGAAAGGGGAAATTCATACTACCAAGCTAATTAAGCATTGAAAAATAGCACTAGGATAAGACAGAATTAGTCCCAGGTCTACACAGTTGGTTAAAACAAGCCCCTTTTTTCACTAGGCAGTAAAGTGTCTTAATTAAGTGCAATAAGAGTTTGACATCCTGAGGTTAGCTACAGTCTATGGTATTTATCAGTTTCAGTTTATTAGAATCTGTTGTCCAGAACCATGGTGTCAGTTTTTATATCTCTTGGGTAAGAGCTGCTATAGTAAACATTGGAAATGTTTATTTTATGATCCCCAGCCTTTGAAAACCAGTGAAAGAAAAGTAAAGCTATGTTTCATCAGTTACTTGGATCCTTTATATATTAATTTCACAAAAGCAAAAATAACTGAGCTCTGATTTGGACTCAGAAAAGTGCTGTGTACTTGGAGTGAGAAAAAAATTAGCTGATTGGAAGCATATGGATTGTCATGATGATGATGGTGATGATGATGATGGTGATGGTGATGATGGTGATGATGGTGATGGTGATGATGATGATGGTGATGATGGTGATGATGGTGTTGATGATGATGGTGATGATGATGGTGCTGATGATGACGGTGATGATGGTGATGATGATGATGGGGATGATGATGATGGTGATGGTGATGATGGTGATGATGGTGATGATGGTGTTGATGATGATGGTGATGATGGTGATGATGATGATGGGGATGATGATGATGGTGATGATGATGATGGTGATGATGATGATAATGTTTCTTGGCATGTGCTGAGTGATAATACTGTACTGAGATCTCTGCATATGACTCATATTTTGTCCTTGGAACAACCTTGTGAATTGAGTGCTGTTATTTCCTCCATTTTGTGGATCATTAAACAAAGCACAGCAATGTTGCGTGGCTCCCCTAGGTGTGTACAGCTGGTGAATGGCAAAGACTATTCATTAAATCTAATTATATCAAAACAAGAGGACAGAACCTATACCCAGGGCTTTCAGTTTACTAAGAAAAAGAAAAATTGCCCAAGCTCTCATAATACTAGTGATCAATAGTTTATATGTATGTAACGTTAGTTCTGAGAACATATTTTAAGCTCGATTAAAGTATCATACGTATGCAGGTTCCTATACGATCATTTCTGAGTATATTTTCTTTAAACTATGTGTAGTAAATATTTGTTTCAATGGGCAAATCATTCTGAATGCTATCTTTGGATAATAAATAAAGTTAAAGTAAATTTAAAAAAAAATAGAGAACTAGTTTCTTTACTTAAGGTAATATACCTTCAAGTAGAAAATCAGTAGTATTAAAATGAGATCTGAAATTTAAACTGACAAAGAGTAAAGAAAGTAATTTCTTAAGAGAAAAACCTCTCGTAATTTCTTTCATTATCTGGACTATGTAAATCAGGTCCTTCTGAATAACACGTGTAGAAGAAATCCATACTTAAATGCCTATTTACAGAATGATCTTGTATCCTTAATATAATAATTTAAAATTCATCTGTGGTAATTTAACAAATGAATTGACTTTTCTATTTCATGTATAGTTATTGTTTAAGTAAAATGATCTTCTTAACTAAAAAGAGCAAATCCAGCCTCATTCAGAGTCATCAACCTTTCAGGATTTACAGGAAAATAGTTAATGTTAGTTTAGTTTGCCATCCTGCTTGTAGCTGTGCATTCTGTGGTTTCAGAACTGATATGAAGATACAGAGCAGGTGTAGAGGGCAATATTCTGCCCCTTTTGTCCTGGTAAAATAGACTTTTAATATACATACGTTCTTAGAAAAATAATATTAAACAAATTTATCCAGAGGATATAAGGAATCTGGGAGAGATGGAGAAGACTGCGGGGCTCCAGCAGATGCAGCGGGAAAGTGAGGGACTGAATCCCACAAGGTAGCGTATGTCTCCAGCTTCTGCTCAATTCTTGGCCCAAACCCAGCCAAGCCACAAGGGGAACCAGAAATGAGAGAAAATCTGACAAAATCTGGTGAACTCCCTGCTGAAATAGTCAATTAAAGAAATAGAGAGAGCTTCAGAAAGGGTCCAAGTGAAATAAAAAATTATGCCATCAAGAAGAAGGGTACCATGAGTGTGCCAAGGCACACACGTGAGCTGTGTTTTTCCACAATTTAAATCACGATTATAAAGCTGGCTCAGGATTCCAAACTCAATGACATTTCACCATGTGATTAAAGTTGGCTTCTCACACAGCACGCAAGCAGGACAGAAGCAGGACAGAAGACAAACCGCACAACAAACAGGATAACAGAAGTGAGCAGGAAGTTAAGGAACCAAATGCAAAGTCAGTCTGTGGGCCTCAAACAAAGTGATTGTGTTCTTTTTTTGGTGGTGGTGGGTGATGGAGTTCTAGAACCTAGGTGAGGTTCGGTGGGCTGAGGTCCGGAGCCGATGACCAAGAAAGAATTCTTTTTTTTTTTTTTTCCCAAGAAAGAATTCTTGAGACATCTTTGGTGCAAAATGGTGGTTTATTAAAGCACGGGGACAGAACCCGTGGGCAGGAAGAACTGCTGCCCCCGGGATGTGAGGGATGGCAGGTTATGTATCCTGCGGTTGGGGGAAGGTGAGGGAAAGGAAGGTTTCAATGGAGTTTTCATATGCTAAAGAGGGCCTACAAGGTGCCAGAATATCGGAGGCCTACAGGAGGCCTTGCCCTGTGGCTTGATCAATGTTGTCTTTAGACCAGTCATTAACATTAAGATAGTTGGGAGACTTTTTGGTGGGATGTTATGATCCTGCTATCAATAGTCTTTGTTAGTGAGATTTAGGACATTTGTAAGCCAAAGGAGACTCCTGTCTAGCAGGATTGTGATCCCTGCAAGTTAACTATTTGCTTATTGAGCAATGGCAGTCTGGGCTGCCTGAGGAATGCTACACATATTCCTGAGGGGAGCGGGTGGGGGGGGGGAGGTGCCAGCTTTTGCTTTGTCCTCAGCCAGCTTCCTGCTCCCTCATCAGTGGGGTTAATTGTGCAACCACAATAGAATGGGGGTTGAGAGATCATGATGAGTTATATGATGCAAAAATGACAATTTCCAATAAATGTTCTGCACTAATATTGCTACATTCCTATTTATTGGTGTGATGGGTGCACCTGAGTGGCTCAGTGGGTTGGGCCTCTCCCTTCAGCTCAGCTCATGATCTCAGGGTCCTGGGATCGAGCCCCACATCCGGCTCTCTGCTCAGCAGGGAGCCTGCTTCCCCCTCTCTCTCTGCTTGCCTCTCTGCCTACTTGTGATCTCTCTCTGTCAAATAAATAAATAGAATCTTAAAAATAAATAAATAAATAACAAATGTCTGTGCCAGGGTTAAATATCTGAAATCCATTTGTGAATACATTAGAAGATACATTAAAAACAATTTAAGTGGTCATTGAAACAAGTTGTGTTAGTCAAAATATCTTTTAGGAATTGGTCCTTTTTGAGTTGGGAAAATGGTCTAAAATTATTGACCTTCAATGTTCCCCTAAACCCTTAGATGTTTTTCTAGTTCAGTATAGGTTTCTTTCAACATCTAATGCCAATGAGCATTGATACTGTAGGGATTTTTTTTCAAGTTATGCCAGAAGGTTATCTCTTCATTCGAGATAATTAAATTGAAATTTATGGGACATTTTTGAATGGGTTAGTTCTCTGTTACATATTATGTGTTTCTATTGCCATTGTCTAAAGAAAATATTTCCCTGTTTAGGTACTGAACCAGATTTTTAAAATGTATTGCATGGGAGACAATTTCTTTAATGTTTTCCTCATCTTTATAATGCTATAGCAATTGAGCAAAGACATAGGATTTTAAAGAACAAATTGACTAAATTTTGTATATTAGCATTCTCCAGATAAACAGAGCAAATAGGTTGAATGTATAGGAAGAGACTTATCATAAGGAATTTGCTCACATAACTATGGAGGCTGAGAAGTCCTAGGATTGGCCATCTGCAAGCTAGACACCCAGGAAAGCCAATGGTGTAATTGAGCTCAGGTCTGAAGCATCAAGGACAGAAGAAAATCAATGTATCACCTCAAGTAATCAGGTGAGAATTGAAAAGGGGTAAATTTCTTTCCTTTGCCTTTTGTTCTCTTCAGGCTTTCAATTGATTGGATAAGGTCCGGATTGCTGAAGGCAATCTATGTCACTGAGTTCACCAATTCAAATGCTAATTTTGTCTAAAACACTCTCAAAGGCATGCCCAGAAATAATGCTTAATTTTAGCATACAATGGCCAGTCAAGTCCACACATAAATTAACCATCACTTGGTGACAATACAAATTCAAATTGGGCAGGCCTCATCTTTTATCTTAATGGTTGGGGAGCAGGCACACTCCCCAAGCTGTCTGGAGGGCAGCTCTGGATGGAGCTCTGAGTCCCTCAACCACCCTCCAGCTTTTCTGTTGCCACCCTTGGGCATGAACTTTTGTTCACCTCCACCTTCTAGAGATTTCCTTGCTTCTTTGTGCCTTCGCTGGAGCCAAATGAAGCTTGGAGAACAAATTCATTCTGCCTGAAATGTGCTTTACTGTTATCTCCTAAGTTATATACAATGCATTTCACAATTGCAGAAGCTTCCTGACCTTGGTAAAGCTGTTTCTGAATGGTTCAGGTAAAGTTAGATGCTCCACCTTCCATGGTTCTGTAACACCTATATACATAGGTAATAAAGCATTGATTGCATCTTCTGTAACTTTATATTTCGTATTTATCCATGTCTCCTCCCCAGTGAGTCTCTCAAAGGTTGATATATTCTTTCAGCTTTGGATATTCAGCACCTAATATAGAATTAATTAATATTTAGGGAATGTATGAGTAGATGAATAAACAGAGAAAGCACATTAATCACTAAGTTGACTCAAATGAAAGTAAAATCAGTGAAACCAACAAAGGACAATAAAGATAAAGTAGATGAAATAGGAATGACTTTACCAAAAAGAAAAAAAAAAGAAATACATTAGAAATCAACCATTTAATGAAACAAAGAGTAAAATGAAGCATTGTCAAAGATGGAAATGAAGGGAGAATCAGAAATAGAAATCACAGAACATGTATGGACCAATACAGGTGATACTAAAAGAAGAACAAAGTAGGCATATGAAAATATATCAGTATTTGTTCGTGATGAAAGAGGCTATTAGTGAGCCCACATGAAAAATGGAATGGGTGGGAATATATAAATTGGATGGGGAAAGTTCTGTAAAGTGAACACAGCTGCTTCTTAATTGCTAATTAAAACTCAGAAGTGTAGGTTGAGATAAACTTTATTTTAGTAGTTTTACAGATGGCCTTAAAGGCCATGCAAATTGTAAAGGGTTACCCTCTGTTACACTAGATCAATGAAAACGATAACGTGATGGTAAACCAGAACCATAAATCTCCTCCATCCACTTAATAACATTCCCCAGGAGACCCTTGGGATGCATTAAATTGAGGAAATTGTTTTGGGCAAGGGAAACAGGTGAGAGGCCAAAAGGAATTCTTAAGGTTAAAAATAACTAATAATGGAACGCTTTCAATACATGAAAAATTATTTTCCTGTATTTGAAGAAAAGTTTTTTATAAGAATGGATAAGCCCTCTACAAAGAATGTAAGTGACAAATTCCCTTATAAGAACATGCAGCCTCTTTACTGTGTCAGATCCATCAGGCACACACACACACACACACACACATATACAGAGCCATATACAACTACACTGAATTGTGATACTT
Organism: Neogale vison; assembly: GCF_020171115.1. NCBI lineage: Eukaryota > Metazoa > Chordata > Mammalia > Carnivora > Mustelidae > Neogale > Neogale vison. The sequence continues at coordinate 133,680,758 of NC_058093.1, forward strand.
AGCCCCTGAGCAAACTACATAATATTCTTCATTTTGTTATCACATTGGTAAAAAAGCAACATTAGGAAATATCTTGCATGGTTGCATAAAAATTAAATGAAAAATTATCTTTATGGAAAAGTTTACTAAGCACTATGAAAAGATATAGGCAAAATTTATAGTAAGAGCCTAACAAATACTAAAGCACAAGAAATTTATTCTCCTTTTCTGCCATTTTTATTGACCTGTGAGAGAAAATAAATTGTCTCACCCTTTGGAGCCTCTTTATGCTTAGGAGCCTGCATTCCTGGGAAAGGAAAAAAAAATTTCACAGAAATAGCAGATTTTTGAATTTTAAATTCAGTTTATGACAAAGAAATGTTTACAAATACACATAATATATATGTGTGTGTATATATATGTGTATATATATATGTGTGTGTGTGTGTGTGTGTGTATATGTGTATATAAGCATAAAGGGGCTCCAAAGGGTGAGACAATTTATTTTCTCTCACAGGTCAATAATGTGTGTATATATGTGTGTGTGTATATATATACACACACACATATATGCAGTCATAAGGAACATGTAAATTGCTTTCCGTGAGTCCACAAACCTCCAAGTATCAATTATTTCATTTTTGTGACAACTATAACAAAGTATTTTTGGAAATTTAAAAAAGTATGTAGTATTACTACAATAAAAGACTTTTGATCAGTATAGTTATTTACTTTCTGAGAAAATTACATATGAAAGAAATATAAAGAAATTTAAAACATCATTAAACTTTGAAACCTTTTAGCACTGTTATTTACAGCTAAATTAATAGACAACAATGGAGATTTTGATATGATATATCTAGACTACAACATTCTGATAACTTGAAATTATTCTTATTATGTCAGTCCCATCTGTCAGACTGGCTGCAGTCAAACTGAGAAATCAGCTGCTGAAAGTTTCGTGACTTATGGCAAAACTTTGTGTTTCAAATGAAAACACCAACAAGTATAAAAATTACTTTGTGTCTTATTAAGAGAATATAAGAGTTTTCATTAGCTAAATTTAATTAGGCAATCTGTTATAGGCTGATGTCCTAAAAGACCAGGAGAGCCTTTGGCATGACACATTTGACTTAATTTCTTTAATGATTGTGCCATTTTTCTGTCAGTAATTTTGTTTTCTTTTCAAAAATCAATAATCCTATGCTTGGTCCAGCTTTATTATTTCCATTGTAGCATTCCCACAGCTGTTTGAGAATATTGTTATATATATATATATATATATACACACACACACACACACACATATATATATATACACACATACATATAAATATATATTATAATGTGTATATTATAAAATATATATTATATATTATAATATATATAATAAAATGAAATATATTTGAATTTATGCCATATAATAATTTAGAATTTTTGAGTAGCACCATCAAATTATTTGTACTGAATAACATAAAATAATCTTCATAACACAAAATGGGACAAACATATATATTAGAAAGAGAGAGAGAGAGGGAGTGGAGAAGGGCAGAGGAAGAGGGAGAATCTTACGCAGGTTCCACGCTCAGGGCAGAGCCTGACATGGGGCTGCATCTCATAACCCTGACATCATGACCCCAGGCTAAATCAAGAGTCGGATGACCAATCACCCGAGCCACCTAGGTGCTCCGTGACAAATGTATTTCAATAAAACATTGCAAGTCCAAAACCAGAGGTAGCAGTAAGGGAAAACTACCCATTTTTTAATCCCTCAAACCATACATGTAACATTTTTAAACTTCTGAAATTTGAATACATCTTTGAAATAAACTTCTAGGTCTGTTGAAGGTAATGCTGCGCACCTCACCAGAAGTGATTGCATGATCAGTGTACGACTTCTAATCAGAAATGCCATTCTACCAAAACGAGTCATGTCAACTTAGTAGAGTCAGTCCATCGTGACATTCCTGGAGAGACACCAGCATTCTGGAGTCACCTTTTACAACAGTATCCTGAGATGCTGGCCTGAACTACTACTTTATGTGCTGTGGAGATTTCTGATAACCAGGGTTTTGGGGGGGGGAATAGATGGGAACTAAGTTTAAGATTTAATTTTGTCATAATCAGCAGGGTTATAAGTTATTCTTCCTCTTTAACTGCCCTTAATTGCTTGTTGCAGGTTTTGGTCCTGATAGTCTCTCCTCAGCTATCTTTTTGCACGTTCAGCCACCCCTTTTCCTAAATCCCCCAACATTTAATTGTGTGGAATATCTTTATTGAAATTTATGGGTATAATTGGAACATTATCTCATTTCATCCAAGAAGCAATTTCAAATTTAATGTGGCCTCTACAACTTAGTTGCCATTTTTGGATATATGGTATCTCTCTCCAATGCTCCCCAAGCTTTGCCATGTTCCTCAGTCTGGTTTAGGTGCTCAGCATCTTACGTCTTCCTTTTCTTACTGGGTCCTAATACACTCTTTCTCTTATGTTTTCCTCAGAATTCAGGATTATATTAATTTATTCCCTAATCATCTTCCCACATATGATTCAGTCCGGATAAAACAGCAAATCCCCACTATATACTGTCATCTTAGAAACACTTTAAATGTAAAGACACAAATAGTCTTGAGGTAAAGAAACGGAACAAAATATGCCATGCAAACAGGAATCTTACAGCTGGAAGGGCTAAGTTAATATCAGGCAAAATAAGCTATAGGACAAGAAATATGACTTGAAACAAAAGATCTACTTCCTAGTGATAGGGATAAAAGAGCCTAAGTGCTAGACAAACACATAAATTACAGCAGAGATTCAATATATATGAACTGAAACTGAAAAAATTGAAAGGAGGCTTACACAATTTCACGATTATACTCAGGCATTTCAGCATGCCGATCTCACTAACTTAAAAAAAAAAAGAAAAAAAAAAAGACCGACAATCAGTACTTTCCTACAAGACTTGAGTAACACTGTCATTCGACTTGAACCGGCACGTATGTAACACTCCATCCAACCACAGCTAAATGCACATTCTTTTCAAGTATGCATAGAGCAGTCTGTAGGAGAGAGCATATGCTGGGCCATAAAACAAACCCCAGGGAACGTTAAGAAGATTGAAATCATAGAAATTATGTTACCTAATCACAGAGGGATTTAATCAGGAGTCAGTAATTGAAAAACATTTAGAAAATCTCCAAATATTTAGAAAGTAAATGTAAAGTATATATTCAAATAACCTATGGGTTAAAAGAATGACAAGGGAAATTAGAAAATATCGTGGTTAACATCAATGTATCAGAACTTCTGTGTTGCAGTTACAGCAGTTGAGAAAAATCCTTAGATTTAGGTGCTAATAACAGAAAGGAAGTAAAATTTCAAGTTAATAATTTAAACCCAGATGCATCCTATTAAAGCTGCGAAGTGTCAAATATAAGGTAAAATCCTCAAAGCATCCAAGCAAAAGATCAAATACAGTGAATACAAAAGGAATCAGACCAGCATCAGACTTTTGAAAACCAACATGCCAAGCAAAGCAACAAGAGTAACATGAAAACAAAATCAGTGAAAGGAAGTGTGAGCCAAGTATTTTACATCAAGTCAGCCTTTCCGCCAAATATCAGCCTTACAGAAAAACGGGATTTCATATGTAAATACTTAGGGAATTCTGTATCCATCAGTGAGCTTCATCCACCCAAACGATGACTGGGAAAAATGCCAGTTGCCATTTCTAGGCATGTAAATGGTCACATATGACTAAAGAATGAATGGGGGTAAGGATGGATGGCTAATATACGAATGCTGTATGTTACAATACAGTACAAATGACGGAACTAAAAACAAGAGGAAAAAATAGGTAAAGCATAAAGTAGCAAACAATTCACTGGTGTATGGGTAAGTAATAGACAGGTTAAAGGATACTAAATAACATCTGACCATATATCAAAATGTTCAATGAGTAAACAGGGAACTCAAAGCAGTGAAAAGATGTTAAGTACAAAGATAACCACAGAATACAGATACAAACTTCCTAAGTTGAAAATAAATAAAAGAGAGTGCACATCTCATAAAGAATCACAGAAAATACCACAGATGAATCATGGAAGTCATCACACAATACACATAATTATAAAATACTATAATTATCCTATAGGATTTTTAGACCCTATATATTTTATAACATGATAGTATGTTATATAGCATAATAAATATTATAGTCATGTACTAATATGACAAGGTTGAAAACAAACATACAAAATAAGAATAAATGTTAAAGGGCTTAACTTATCTTTTAAAAGACAAAGTTTCCTAGGTGACTTACAAAACCAAATATATAACAAACTGATTAAAGAGTAAAAGGATAAACAAATTCCGCCAGGCAGATGGAAACAAAAAGGGAACAGAGGTCCTGACACCAGCAAAAGTAAAATTTAAGCCCCAAACTATTAAACATGATGAAGAATTTCAAAGTGGAAAGCCAGAATCCTCAAAAATAAAAATAATACCCATCAATGTTCATATACTGATTAACAGAGCAACCACCTTTAGGAATAAAATGCCACAGAGAATGCAAAAAGGCATATACAGAAACTGATCAGTAACAAGGCATTTTAATACAGCATTCTCAGTACAAGACAGAGCAAGTGGGCTATGATAGACAGAAGATCTAAAAACATAATAAGATTAATCTTAGTGATTTATTGTATATGAAGCTCTATACCTTATAACAGAGAATGCACATTCTTATCAAGGGCCTATAAATTATTCAGAGAACAGAGATATATGCCCCACACGAGATCCAACACCTGGAAACCTGCCAAATTAAGTCCATGTACAGCCAAGATATGACCACAGGAGTTCCAATGAAATTAAAAAGCTTTGCTTTTCCTGCAATATCCAGCTCTTCCTACTCCAGTCAGCAGCAGCTGAATGGAGAATGAGGGAGGAGTGAGAGAGGAATCCATGTCTTGTAATCCTCAGTGCCAAAGCTTTCAAGTTATAGATTAAACCTCAGCTGGAGAACGGTTTGAGAGTTATTGAAATAGTAAGCTAGAGTTGATTGAGCTATTATTTTTAGTGCTTAAAATTATTGAAATTTTATAGACTATGCATGCAGTAGATTCTATACATGAGACATGAGAGACAGAAATTTGTAGTGGCTTGTTTGAAAACTGTTATTTGAGGAAGAAAAATTATGTATGCCTCTCACAGCTGTAGAATGTTTCATACATTTGCTACATATTAAGTATCAGAAGTAAGGAAATAGGAAGATAACTTTAATGAGAAAATTCTGAGTAGCTGCTTGGCAGAAAGTGGTAAAGTAAGAGTTGAGATTTAAAATAAACTAGGAATCTGCCACTAGACCACATGTATACCAGAGATGATTGGTAAGCCAAATGATCACATGGACTTTGTGTCAAAAGAAGGGGATAGATATCTATGAAGTAAAGTTTACTACAAATTGTAAAAATATTTGTAATAAGTGAAGATTTTATTTATGTATTTGAGAGAGAGCATGAGAAGGGGGAGGGTCAGAGGGAGAAGCAGACTCCCCGCTGAACAGGGAGCCTGACGCAGGACTCAATCCCGGGACTCCAGGATCATGATCTGAGCCGAAGGCAGTTGCTTGAACCAACTCAGCCAGCCAGGTGCCCAAGTGAAGAATCTTTTAAAAGTCCCCTCTGATACATGTAACTTAGCACATGGTGGTACAACTAGCTTTATATGTATTAGTTAAAGGTAATTGGGTTTCATCTAGGAAGAAATATGGAGTTGAATTCATGTGTCTGGATGTTGAGAAAGGGGTAGGCTGAAAATAAAGGCAAAGGACTCATGATTTCTTAGATCATAATCAAAATTTTGGGGTTTGATTAATTCACTCAGGAAGTTTATGGAACTAGAAGAAAGGAGGGCTAGGGAGGAAATACAAACTATACTCCATACATGCTCCCCGCTAAACAGTAATTTATTTATTTGAATATAATAAATATATAATTCTTTGTCTCCTAAAATTTTCTCCATAATGTATCAGCATACAGTTCCACACATTGATAAGTGATTTGTTTCTCTTGATATTTATTTTGTTGGTGTCTTTCTCAAGCTCTATAGTTATTTTAAATAAATTTTGCACATTTCAAATAAAATCTATATCTCAAATAATATTCATTTGCTTTATTTTTTATTTTGAACTTGCTCACATCTTACTTTTTGAAATTATAATTAAATTAAAATTTTCAGAGCGCCTGGGTGGCACAGTAGGTTGAGCGACCAACTCTTGGTGATCCTGGGGGTCGTGAGATTGACCCCCACGATGGGCTGGTGCTCAGTCTCTTTTAGGTTTCTCTTGCCCTCTCCCTCTGCATATAATGTTTATGTATACACATATATGCGCAGTTTATTTTGGGACCTCAGAAAGTACACATTGAAGTACATTTTGATGAGATGATTTTGGTTCTTAAATTATGATTCTTATAATTGAGTACCTACTTAGCATCTAACACTAGGCCAGATGCCAGTACCTACACCTCAACTTGGAAATAAGCAGAAAATGAGACAACAGAATTCTAAACTGTTTTCAATATGTTGGTACACACAGTTTCCATTCAAGTCAAAAAATTATACTGAGATGGTGTAAGCAATGTGGGCTCTGGGAAATAATGGCTAAACTCCTACCCTCAAGGTACTCACATTTTAAAAAGCAAGGGGACACTGTAATAACTATACTGCTTTTCACTAAGAATTTATTAACCCATGAAAATTCGAATTTGAGTGTCTAGATATCTAGTTGAGTCTTCTGTCTTATGTTATATAGAGAAGCCCAGGAACAAATGTTACACATTATGGAGAAAACGCCAAGTTTTTAATGCTTAGTTTTTTTTCTTGAAGCAGATAATTGATGGGGTGATGGTATGGGGTTAGGGGTGCTGTTAAAAAATTAGAAAAGTCTTCCCAGTAGAGACAAGATTCGTGCTAATTTTGGTAGTGGTATAATCTTCTCTTCAGATCTTAAATATATTTGAAATTTAGAAAATAAAAGTATTCTAGGTAGAAATAACTCTTGATTCCTGCTTGCAGGATTTACTACAATCCAGAGATGAATGTTTCTTGGATATGTGAGACTGAAAAATCTTTGGTTAACTAGTGTTAATGTAATTTTCCCCTGCAAAGCTAAAAGGAGAAATTCTGGATAGGCAATCTGGGCTGTTTCTCCACCTTGTGGTACCCAGCTTTATCTATGAGATTAACTATTTCTATGATATCTCAAAGTTGTGGACTAACAGAATTTAGAAGGCAGAACACTACTCTTTACTTCTGTTTACAGGTCTTTCCATTAATTCAGCCTTTTGCCCAAATAGGCAGAAAGGCAGATGGTGCATGTATACTTGCCTTGGTTTCCTTTATTTGTTCAAGATCAAACTGCTGTATCTATATATCAATAATATAGACAGGTAGATGATACATTATTGACCTACCTATCTATCTATCTATTACAGACCAGCTTTTGACTTTAGTGTGTCTCTCTTCTCAATACCCTCTGCTCTAGTAATCACCAATAGAGACGGCAAATGCGAGTAAACTACAAGGGAATCAAGTAGTTAAGCAGCACTCAAGTATGAAATAAAAGAAAATAGTGAGGTAGTAGCAAGACAGGTTAGGGAATGAAGTGGAGTCTTATCTGAAGAGCTGTATTTGACAAGCATAAAGCTTGTACTCAATCCTACCAGCCACTGTAAAGTTCTAAGTAGATTTGCATCTTATTAATTTCATTTTGTGGGAAGTATGCAGGATATATTAGGAATGGGGATAAAAAAAGATTAAACTATTACTTTGTACAAATTAATCTCTTAAGACCAGGCAATTCAAATATAAGAAAATCATGATCTTATATAATCAAGAGAAACTTACATTATTTTTATAAACCAGAGCAAACTAACATTAATGTATAACTTGAAATAAGGAAACGCTCCAGAAATTTTGCTTTCTAATTTTCTCATCGCAAGTAAATATTTAAATCTGGCAAGGTTTGTAACTATCTAAGCTTTTAATTAAATGCAAAGTTATCATTCTTAATCAAAATAAATTTCAACCAGTCTCAGAAATCCAAGTGCTTTACCTCATTTGGTCAAATCTTTGCTAAATGACCAAAATTGTCCTGAATTTCTAAGGAAAAACAGCAAACATCACAACTTATTGTTATTATTAAGCACAGGAGTTTACCTGACATACAAAAGAACTAATACCAAAATGCCCAGGGAGTTAACTGTGAGCTGTGGTGTCATCTACTTAAAGTTTCTTCCCTTCAAACGGGCAGTGGCATCACACTCTTTCTGACACCCCTGAAATATTCTGTCAATTCTCAGCTCCTAACCGTCCCATCACTTTTACTTAGATTAATGAGAAAAGCTCACTTGAAAGAAAATGAGCTCAGCTTAGAATTTTGATCTGACAAGAGCTTTCTAAGCAATGGATTTTGGGTTAGCTGATTTATGGTTTTTAATTTTCAGCTACATTATCTACAAAAGATATAATTTCACTTGAAAATTTTTAAATGATGCTAGAAGATGACTGTGTATATGTTCATTACTGAATCTGCATAATTTTGATTCTTCTAAAACATTCTTCAAGAAATACCAAATTGACACTATCCTGATCATTTGTGAATTTTACCTTTTTTGTGGGCAGTGGGGGGAAGTATTTTTCTACCATTGATTCATCCCTGTAATGGAAATCTATTTGTAGGTTAGTGGGAAGAAATATGTTACTAAAAATGTAGAATTGTCTCCATAATTGATTCAAGAAAAATTAGTCCCCAGCTTTCCCTTTTGCACAGAGGTAATATTAGACTTTGGAGTACTTCTAACACTGAGTTGAAAATCCTAGCTCAGTCTACCACTTTGTAAATTTACCTATAACCTATAATTCATCATCTGAACAGCAGCAATAATGACCTTCCTCAACCTCACTGGATGCAATCCTCAGTTAACTAGACTTACTCCTATTCTTCCCCCAAAGAGTAGGAAGAATCACATCACTGGTTAATTATGTGGGTCTTGTTCATTTTTTATTAGTTCAATCACAATTTCCCTTTGACATCCTGAAATTAAGTACTAAATTATTTAATTTTTTGCATAGTTTAGTATTTAATGATATTTATACAATTATAATTATAAAATGTATACACAATAGTATAATGTATAACCACTGTAACACATCTTGCATTAGATAGAATGTTATAGAAAAAGGAAAATATGGTTCTATATATCATCATATACAGCTAAACATGGCAAATATGCAAAGCTTCTCATTTCTTATTTCTATGGCTAGTCAACATGGTGGATTTGATATTTACAACTCACTTCTCCACAACCATGCCATGCTCTATTTGTCCTCACCCAGCCTTTATCATCTGGCACAAAATAAAGCTCTCAGGAGGTCTTGTAGGGCTGCCTCTACAGGGAGAGTAGCAGCAGCTGAATTCTACACATAGCTTTTATTTTGTTTTTTATCAGCAAAGCAAGGACAGATGTTTTAAAGCATGGGGAAGGGATACAAAGAAATCAATTACCTTGAAGCCAGAAAGCAGGCCTACACACTCCCCTATTCAGAACACATGGGAGCCAATCATGGGATAAGGAAAGAAGGGGATGTCTGAGCTAGCAACCGCTGGAGGCAGGAAGGGGAGTTGAGGGTCACTTTCTCTCATATTGCCCTGCCCCAGGAGATGATGGGAACCTCTTCCTACCTGGCCATTGTATTCAAGCCCAAGAACAGGAATGCTGATGACGGTTCAGCTGTTTCCACATCACTTCTTAGGGTTTACAATACATTTTCTAACAATAATTCCACAACCTTTCAACTTATTTTGGCTATTTACCTGGGCATATGATCATTATTTTATTCTTGAAAAATCTATGCAATTAATGTCCCCCATCCCTATCGAGTTGTTATAGATTAATAGTAACTTCTGTCACGTGATGTGGGAATACTCAGAGGCACTCAGATAATTTTCTGATTTTAGATATACTCCCTTTGCCCTCACTCTATATTAGGGGTCTGTTTTTTCTAGATAAACTGGATATTCAACAAATTCAGTAAGACTTTCTTACACCTAGTCCTTTGCTGGCACCATGAGCCCAGAGTTGCATAATGACTCTCTCAACTTCCAACTCGGTGAAAGGTCATTATATCCCTTACTGGCTTTTCTTGCACCCTGAGACATCTAAGCCAGCAAAACCAAAGTTGCTGGAACGGAAAACCAAAATTGTGTAAGTGCATAAGGAGAACTGGTAAGAAAAACAGCTCCCGAGTGCTTGGCTCCTAGACACATGCAATCTAGCTGTATCCTGATCCTCTGTTCTGAGTATATAGTGCAACATACAGGGAAGCTCCTCGGTCCCACAAGGTGTTGTTACGCAGCTAGTGCATTAATTGAATTTCGGATAAGCCATCTTGCCTTCTATCAGGATAGATACTTCAGGATGATGGACTACATAAGATCAGCAAATCCCATTGGTATAAGGTCATCCATTCCTCACCTTGTTTGCTGTGAAAGTGGTTCCTAGTTGGAAGCAGTGTTGTGTGGGATATCATGAAACTGACTAATAGATTTTACATGTTTGCAGGTGGCGCAGGCAGAAACAAATTAATATAAAGTGTGAGCTCCTGTTCCAGTGAAGAAGAAAATCACCGCTCCTGCCTGGAGGGATCTATTCTAGTTAGTTAACATGCCACCAGGTGCTTGGCTATTCCTCGAGGAATACTGCCATTTGGAAAACACAGCATTTGTTACCCCTGTTGTCAAGCCGGGAGCTCAGCAGGTGGCAAGACACCATCAGTGTCTGCGCTGGTATATTCGTTTCCTTGAGCCTGTACATAACTACCAACCCGAGCCGGAATGTCCCCTCCTTCATTATCCCGTGGAACCTCCACACGGAGTGCGCAAAGCTGGCGAGGTTCATAAAGAAAACAGATCTGCCTATTTCGATTGTTGACATCCTTTGTGGGCCTTCTCGTGGCACTCAAATTTATGCACGTCCTGCGGTCATTGTCCTGAGATACACTGCGTCTCTTTATGACTTGAGATTCGTAATTTCTGGGTATCTTCGCAGACAACCTCTTTTACGCCTTACCTCGGGCTCTCTTCATTTGAGGGATTTTTAGTCCTTAATGGCTCTTCATCGAAAATTTTTAAATAATTGTATTAAGTTCCTCAGAAAAACTCATTTTCATCTATTTTTTATGAACTGTAATAGCAAACCTTTCGTGTTAGTTATTTGTATTATCTTCAGATCCTGATTTATTACAACTGTAGAGTAATCCAGTTTCCTTAGCTGAATTCCTACACGATCCCTTCTGATTTCCCTACAGTCCATTCACCTTTGTCCTAACTTCTTTTTAAGGAAGCCCTCCTCAAATTTCACAAATTTGTATGTGTGACTTATTTTCTATTGGGTCTATGACAAACACATGAAATTAACATATACAGGTTTTCCCTTTGGTAGGGTCCTCATTTCATTCATTTATTTATTTTTTAAAGATTTATTTATTTGAGAGGGAGACAGAGAGCGAGCCCACAAGCGGGGGGAGAGGCAGAGGAAGAGGGAGAGAGAGAATCTCAGGCTGACTCCCCACTGAGCCAGAACTTAATGGAGCTCCATCTTGCCACCCTGAGATCATGACCTGAGCCCAAATCAATAGTGACTGTGCCCCTCCATTTTTTTTTTTAAATATTAACCTTTGTGTCCTAAGCATATCAATACTTATGAATATAATGGCCATTAAAATATTCTTTTTAGCACTATAATGCCCCGATTTTACTGTTAAAATTAGGCCAGATTCATAGAATGAAATATTTCTTCTTTACTTTCAAAAATAGTGGTAAATAGAAAAGACTACATACTTTAAATTTCATAAAACTTCTCTGTAAAATTATGTTTTTTTTAAATTGGAGATATAAGATATTTAATCACTGCTTTCATTTCTTTGATAGTTATAATACTATTGAATTTTTAATTTTTTTGGAGTCAGTTGTCTTGGATGTGTGTATATATTTGTATATATATGCTGTATATATTCTTAACAATTGGTGTAGCAATTTGTGTAGCAATTTATAAGTATTGCTTTACTATTTTATTCTCTGTTTTTCTGAATTTATGTTCTCATTTTCACTTGGATGTTGTTTATGTCTTCTTTCTTCCCTGGAAGCTTTATCAACCTTTCTAAATGATGTTAATATTTTGTAAGAACTAATGTTTGGTTTTCCTGATAGTCTCCATTGATATATATTTTTAAAATCTCATTAACTTCTGCTCTCAGATTAATGATCTTTTCCTAGTTTGTATGGGATTTCCCTGTTGCATCTTTTCTAATGTGAAAAAAGGATCGCTTATTTACTTGTGAGCATTTATTCTCTTCAATATACTAATTTAAGGTTAGAAGTTGCTCTTGAAATAATACTTTTGCTTTATCCCATACACTTAATAGGCAATATTTTCATTTTCATTCAGTTCTTTTTTAGAATACAGTTTAAATTTTATTTTATATAAATGGGATTTTAAGGTTTATATTTTATTTTTCAACACTCCCTGCATACTTAAAAATGTATATTCTCAATTTGATGAGTGAAGATTTCCAGTTAATTTCTTTAGGTTAATCCTCCTAATTCTGTTGTTTATACATTATTTACTCTTTTTTTCTATATTTTTGATCATCAATAATTAAGAAAATGCATTAGAGATGCACAAGTTATAAATTTTAGCATGTAAGTCTATCAATAAAATTGTTTAAATTTGCTGCAATTATTAATGAATACCTATATCCTTTGTGATATTTCATATCTTAAAATCAATCTTTTATTTGTTATCTATCTAGTTACTCCATAAATAGTAGTTTTTTTCTAGTTGTCAGAATCAAGGCTAAGGGACTGATCATTTAAACTAAATCAAGAGTAGTACTGATCAAGCCTGGATTGTTCCTTTAATTTTAGTTCAGCTCTGGTTTTTGATGTTTCAAGGACGAGATTTGTCCCAGGCATTTCTTGTTCCACCCATTAGCAGAACAGTGGACTAGGGGATTAAAAAAAAAAGAAGAAGAAGAAAAGAAAAGTTTCAACACTTCTCAGAAAAGGATGATTTTTCCATAGCCATGGGTAACAGTTAACCATCAGTTTGAAATCATTTGATTCACTAATAGCTTCTCAACACTACCGTTTTCTACCAGTACATAGTTCAATTATTATAGCCTACCATTCAGTGACAGATGCGTACTTCTGAAAGCCAATGGGCAAAGCCTCACCTCCATGTCCAAGCTTCTGAAATTCAGCCAGTCTGCAGCAGTCACAATCTTGTTACCTTTCCATAGCCAACCAACCTGTAAAACAGCCCATCGTCAAAAAACCTCAAATCCCCAAACTCCTACTTCCCCAAATCCCTGCTTTGCTGTGTCTAATGTTCATAAGACATATTTGTCTAAGTAGAAAGTAAATTGGGCTTTTGTTTCATATGTCTCTTCCTACAACATTTGCTAATATTTCCTTTCCAGTAATCCTAACCACTCTGAGAATACAAAGATCTCTTAGCAGACCAGCCATCCAACTTCCATGTTACCATGAACTGCAAAAGCCCTTGGTGGAAATTTTAATGCATGGTAGCTTTTCTGTAAAGGAGACTTCTACAGAAGCACAGAATGGCCAGTACAATGAAAAGCTCCCTGTTTTCTTGTTACTTCATCAGAAGCCTTCTGTGTGTGACAGATCTAATCATCTGTGCACCTGCGTGCGGAGTTGGCAGTTTGACTGCAGGGAAGGAGGCAAATGTTAGTCTCTGCTTTCCTAAGAGAGGTTCTTGTTTTTATGAAATTGAATTCTCTTACATTTCTTTGCATGCTTATCCATTTTGTCTAGCCTTTACTGTAGGAACAGTGGTCTGTATCCTAGCTTAGAGGTATCTTTGTCTTTTAACTAGTGAGTTTAGGACATTTTTCAAAATTATTGCTAGTTTGGATTTCTTTGTCACAACTAAATCTGTTATTTCATTTTGACCTACCTTAATGTCTTTAAAACTCTATTATATTTTTAAATGATATATTTCCTCCTTAATAATTTTACCATGTCCTCAGGTACCTTGCTTCCTTTGCTACCATTCCAACATTATTTAGACGTCACACAAATACTAAATGGACTTTTCTTTTGAGTCATTGTGTCGATAGTTTCTCCTGTTTTTACTTCATCTTGGGTGTTCTTTCAAAAATAACAAATTATTTACCAAAGTATTCTCATCTTTAAATGATATACCCTTTGGAATGTGTTCTAACTTGGACTGCCCTTTTTCTTAGACATGTCATCCAAAGCAGTTTCCAGTGTGGATATATTTGTGGCAAATTTCTGGAGACGTTGATGCTAAAGAATATTTTTAACATGCTCTTGTACTTGAATGACAGTTTGGTTAAATATTCAATTCAGGAGCCTAAGTTTTGTGTTTTATTCCTTAAAACTTTCCGACAGCTTTCTTATTTGTCTCTAGTACGGAACTCAATTCTTTGTCAGGACTCAGCACCAGAGTGCATGTTTAAATGTAGATAAACAGTTGTGCCACAATGCTGTGAAGAAATTCTACAACATGAAAAAATAAATTGGCCATGTATACATTTCACTTTTTTAAAAAGATTTTATTTATTTATTTGACAGAGAGAGTATGAGAGAGCACAAGCAAGGGGAGCAGCAGAAGGAAAGAGAGAAGCAGACTCCCCACTGGGCAAAGAACCCAATGTGGGCTTGGTCCCAGGATCATGACCCTGGGATCATGACCTGAGCCGAAAGCAGATGCTTAATCAACTGAGCCACCCAGGCATCCCTACATTTTACTTTTTAAAAATCATTCTATATGTAAGTGTCAGCAATAGTAATGGTAATTACTTTTTCATGATTAGTTTGACATGGCTAAATTGTTAAACTTTTAGTGCCGTGATGCATTCTTTAAGAATGCAGATTTTAGGGGTGCCTGGGTAGCTCAGTGGGTTAAAGCCTCTGCCTTTGGCACAGGTCATGATCTCAGGGACCTGGGATCGAGTCCCGCATCGGGCTCTCTGCTTCGCAGGGAGCCTGCTTCCCCCCACTCTCTCTCTGCCTGCCTCTCTGTCTACTTGTGATCTCTCTCTTTCTGTCAAATAAATAAAATCTTAAAAAAGAAAGAATGCAGATTTTGTATGAACTGCAAGGATCTGTGATTCAGAAATGTCCTAATGAAAGCACATGTCTATACTTGTGCTGAATTTTGGTAGCACTGATCAAACGAACTATCTCTGACATTACTTCTCTTTAATTTTATTAACCATACGATATCAGTTCTTGCTAGCCAATGCATATTTCCAAATCATTAGCAGACATAAAAAGGGGATAGAAAAACAAATCAAAAACAAAAACCAAGGGGCGCCTGGGTGGCTCAGTTGGTTAAGCGACTGCCTTCGTTCATGACTGGACTCCAGGTCATGATTCTGGAGTCCCAGGATCCAGTCCAGCATTGGGCTCCCTGCTCAGTAGGGAGTCTCCTTCTCTTTCTGACCCTCTCTCCTCTCATTCTCTCTCTCTTAAGTAAATAAATAAAATCTTTGAAAAACAAAACAAAAAACAAAAACCCCCTATCATTTTAACAAAATAGAGGAAAGGAAGCGAAAACTGAAACAACAAAAAATAGGATATAAAAAGGGCATATGGCTATTGCAGAGATAAGGTAAAATTAATTAGCTACTTTAATTATAAACGAACTCTGTTCCAATTAAATAGATGTAAGTTGTAAGAGATGTACTACTTGATAAAGTCACATATAAAACATATGCTTAAGACAGGAATAAATTTCAAGTGATGGACTAAAAATGATCAGGCAAATAATCAACTGAAAGTTGTTATAGGGTATTATATAAACTGAAGAAAAATTAAGGAAGCTATTTGATGCCAAATAACAAATATACCTATAGAAACAACAAAGAAATATTCAGAGAAATGCCTTTGGAAAGGTCAATTTCAAAACGTTTCTTGGAAATGTTGTATGTAAGATTGTGAGCACGGGCTCTCAGCTTACTGTCCACATTGGAATCTCAACTCTATTACTTTGATGAAACACTTACACTCTCTGATACTATTTCCTTTTTGGTTAAATATATGGGTATTTATATTTTTGATATGTATTTATATATATTCTTGAACATAAAAAACCCTCAACAAATATTAGCAATTACTATTTATTGACCACATTCATCAATGTTCAAATAAGAAACGGAAACCAAGCTGTACATTGGACAGAGGTAGGTTAGTATGAATTCTTACGTGTAACAGGAAAGGAAGGATACTTGTGTCAGGAGAACATAAATGGCTGCTCTAGTGGCGAGCAGGGATACCCAAAGACAGAATATACTCTGAAACAGAATTCCTTCCCAGTGCTTGGACTCAGACTTCCCTGGAGAAGTCGTGTGGCCCTCTGAGTGTAACCTCCCGGGTTTCCTAGGTCCACAGCTGTGGGCAGGTCCAGGTACAGGCTAGCCACGGCGAGTGAATGGGCAGAGAGAGTTCCGGACTCTGCTGCTCTTGCCAGCCAGTGGTCTGGGGTCCTGAAGCACAGTATCGGCATGGGAAGGTGCTGCCTTGCAGGCTGGGTGAGGCTGGCAGGAGGTGTGAAGAGGAGTTTAGGGTACTGGAAGTCTGCTGGTTGTGACTCGAGGCCTGGGATGCACGATATCTGTGTCAGAGCTTTGTGGCAAGGTGGAATCCAGAGAAACAACTTTTTATTCCCCATGGTGCAGACACTGTAGGGCGAAGTGAATCCCACTTCGCTAGTTGTAATCCTTTTAGAATCTTTCCAAAGAGCGACTACAGCACTTGCTCACACTCTATGTTTTCTACAAAAGCTACTGTTTACAACTTGATACTCTATATTGTTAGAGATCACAGACTTTGTGACACCTTTCATATTACAGTTTAATGGTGGAAACTCACTTTTCAATTGTGTTGTCAAAAATAACCCGGCTGTTATAAATGTGCCAAAAAGATCTATCATATTTCTTCCTGAATGATAAAGTCCTTGACATAAGAGGCTATGTTCTAACACCCTGCCAATGTCTTCCCTGACAGCACCTTTAGAAGGGGAGAAGTGACAGGTGCTGTTGTGGTTATGTGAACAAGTGAAGTGTGTTCCTTCTGTTTTCTTCCAGCATAAGAAATGATGTGCTACAGCCTAAAATGGAGGGAGAAAATACTTAAAGGATATCGATATCATGTTTATGACTGCTGCATTCTTGAAGTCTATTAAAAGTAATTGTACTAGGAGATTTTTCCCAAAATCAGCTAGTTAAGACAGATCTTGAGAAAATAAAGCACTATGATCTTAAAGATGAACTAAAAATCTCCACATATGTATCAATCAAAACTTAAAAGCAAAATTAAAGAAGAGATGCATATGGATTCAACGCTCTGAATTAATTTTGCTTCAAATATACCACTTTGAATTATTCACTTAAGTACACTGAGAACTAATTTTCTCATCCCTAAATTGGGTTCGAAAGCCTGCAAAATATAAATTTTAATAACCCTGTGAAACATTTTATATAAATATTAGCAGGAAGAACTCAATTAGGAAATTTAAGAAATAAAGATTCACTACCATGAGTATATGAGTTCAATATCTTTTATGCCCTTGAAAGTTACATGACATATTTATCAAGATTTAGGTATAAATACACAGGCTCTTTTAACTATGCTAAACCAATTAATGAAACAGAAACTAAGTTAAGCTGAAGTGCTGACAGCGAAGTTAAGAAGAGACCAGAGAAAAACTTAATATTCAAGTCATTCAATGACTTCAAGGTCAACTGCCTATCACTTTTTGGCAATGCTGCAAAGACTGTCATCTCCAAGAGTCATTCAGCTTTTGCTGGAAAAGATTTTGAACTGCTAAATGTATTTTCATTTTAATAATAATATGTTTTTTTTATCACTACAGTGATTGAGCTTATATTTCAATTTATTTTTGTGTCTTGTTTATTATTTGCACACTCTGGTCTTTATGGCTCCCTTTTACTTTTTCCAAGCTGGTTAGTGAAGAATATGCTCATTTAACAAAAGGAGATCATAATCACAAAGAGGTTAGATGATTTAACCAAATTTATGCAACTTAGTGGCTAAGAAAAGCCATGCTATAGGGTGAGGTAGTAGGCACTCAGGCCTTGAGGTGAAATAACCAGGGTTTGAATTCTCACTCTGCAATAAACTATAAGTTAACAAGCAATGTACTTAATTTTAAGCCTCAGAATTTCATCTGAAAAGTGGGTGTAATAATAGAACCTAGGCTATAAATGCATCCTGGGGATTCAGAGGTTGGATTGGAATGCTGTTTGAAGTAGTGGTAGATATCTGAGTGAACGTCCGTTCACATAATTTTAGAATGAGTACTGCTGCATTTGTCTGTTTAATAAAAGTTTCCCAGGTACACCGTGCTACGAGAACACAATCTGCTTTAACAGAGGAAGAGTGCATCACTGGTGGTCCAAATGGGAAGAACTAGCATATAAGTTGATCTGATGCTCTTGAAGGCATTTTCCCCCATCTCGAAACAGAGATGATTTACTGTATGTGGTTAGCCATATGATTTGGACAAGGCAGTGCCTTTTTGAGACTCAGATTTTTATAATTTAATGGGATAGTGTACTTGAGTCCATTAGTATTATGAAGATTAATGGAAATCATGTATTTGTTAGTGCATTTGAAAATGTGCAGGGCTATAAGGCGTGTTGATGACCTTACAGTTAGAGAAAAGAAAATAAATATTGAAGTAATTTAATCAGATGTTTTCTTATATATTTATAAAATATTATTTTTACACAACTGAGCTTACTTTTATAGTAATTCAGTTATAGCACATAACCAAATCAACTCATGCATTAAGAAGAAGGTGATAAACCAATCTCATTAGCTTAAGTAAATGTCAGATAAGTTTCTCTATTTATTACCAATACTTAAATCAATCTTTAAGTGGGTTAGACTATAAATCAATGTTATCTTATTACCCCATTAACTTCCTTTTTTATTCTTACACAAATCTACAACTATCTGCTGCCTTAATGTGTTTATTTTTTTATTATCATAAAATTTAAACTCTTATATGGGCAGAGAACTTTAGTTTTGGGGTTTGCTTTTTGTTCCTCTTTTGTTTGGTTCACATAGGTATCTGTAGAGCTAACTTACATGTGCATAAATTTCTGTAGGCATAGGCATCCCAAGTAGCTTTGTATGGAAGGAAAGAAGAAAGGAAGGAAGGAAAAGAGAGAGAGTAAAAGAGAGAAAGAGAGAGAGAAAGAAGAGAGAGAGAGGAAAGAAAGAAAGAGAGAGAGAGAGAGAAAGGAAGAGAGGAAGAAGAAAGAAAGGAGGGAGGAAGGGGGGAAAGGGGAGAGAGGAAGGAAAAAAGGGACGAAGGAAGGGAGATACAGAATGGCGATCATGGTAAGACAAAAAAAGTGGTAATAATGTAACACTCGATGTAGAAGTAAAACACAAAGCTATAAACCTCTAAACATAAACTTTAAAACAAATATGTAATGGTTCTATTTTGCTGAACATATATGTGCTTATATGTTTAGTATGTACATACGTATAGAACAAATTAGAAGTTTAATGTAACAAACATCAGGATTTATTTTGTAATTTATTATGCAGAAGTAATTAAATCAAATGTATTTATCATTAATGTGTATTGAATTATATATATTTTTACTTTTGTAGATACTCTAAATTTTCTATATTTTGGAAATATTATTATAAATAAAAATTTATAAGCAATCTAAATTTGTACTAGTATAAATCTAGTTCTACTTACAGTTCATCTGTGTACTCTAACTTCATCTAGTTGACACTCTAATCATGGCGGTTCCTACTGTTCAAATTAATACACAAAATACATAAATATTTTTTAAATATTAGAAGCAATATAACTGACAATCAGGAACTGTTTGTTTTCATTTGCATATTTGTTTTTATTTTTATTTATTTATTTATTTGTTCATTTGTTTATTTATTTATTTATTTTAGTGAGGCAGCATAGCACAGTATTTAACTGCACAGATTCTAGAGCCAGGTCTATTGGATTTGTAAACAAGTTCTGTAATTTCCTAGTAATGCTCCAAGGCACTTATTTAACCTTTCCATGGCCACGTTTCCTTTACTGCCCTCAGAGTGCTGTTTTTAGCATCGACTTGTTAGTGGATCTAAAGTCCCAAGAGCTGCAGCTGCCCCATGATGCGGGCTAAACCAGTGAAGCAAGACTGAAAGATTTTTTTTTTGCACACAACTGAATATGCCAAAATCTCAAAAAGTATCTTCTTCCCTCTCATTTCTATTTCCAGTTGAAATATTCCTCAATTCAAAAGGGTTGTATCAACTGTCCACTGTGTATAATCGAACTGCAAGTTTCTCTGAGAAATACAACATACCAGACCCTAACTTCCTCGCTGTCAAAGCTAGTGCAGTTCTCCGGGTTTGGCTAACAAATGCCAAGCTTCTGCAGAATATTTAAATCTTCTAAAAATCTGTACAAAAATATTGACTACTTTGAGTGTACACATTCTTATCTATTCTTTCAACTGATGTTGACAAGACACACTTTGATAGTCGTGTGCATTCTATATTTTGGTTTTACTTTCAGAGATAACCCCCTACCCTGTGAAATAGGAGAGGTCCTTTCATAAGATTTTGACAGTTTGTTGGTGTTTCATATTCTCTGCAGTTGGATGAATATATATTTCATATCTGTCCTATCACACATAGTCCACAGTAGCATAAGATAAATTTTTCACTTAACCTGGTATCATAGTTACTTGTTTATAAGGTTTTCTCCTCCACTGGATTATGTTACTATGGAGACTGCATCATATTCATTTTCATTTGGCTCAGATATTAGTACTTTGTTTTATATATTGTGTTGGTGTTTATGTTGTTGAATAACTGAATGACCAAATAAAGACAAAATCATAAATACTCATTCTCAATCTAAGGATTATAGTTGATTCTACTGATGTTTCCAAAATATATCAGTTCTCGGGGTGGCTCAGTGGGTTAAGTGTTGGGACTCTTGCTGTTGGGTCAGGTCATGATCTCAGCGTCCTGAGATGGAGCCCCACTTTGGGTTCCATACTCAGCAGGGAGCCTGCTTGAGATTCTCTCTTTCTGCCTCTGTCCCTACCCCCATGGGTGCTCTCTCTCTCCAAAATAAATAAATAAATAGATCTTTAAAAAATATAAAGCAATTGCTTAATCTTTAATTATAACCTTTAGAATTTCTGGCGATACTCAGAGAAATCAGGTAAACAAGATGATGCAAAGCAAAATAATGGGAAAAACTGGACAGAAGATAAAGAAATGGGATACTTAATGATGTTAAGGAAAATATTTGTGACATTCATATTACTAAAATAACCTGCCTTGTGTGTATGAATCTGGATTGTGGCATAGACATGTTCCTGTTATTAAACACAGTTGCTAATTTAAAACTGGCAATACAAAAGTAATTTATTATAAATAATTAAAAGACTTTCCTTACCATAGTTCTCTCCATCATAATGAGCCAATTATTCTTGCTATATAAATTTACTGAACCTCAATGACAAGCAGAGAGGACAGTTAAAATTATAGTCGCAATGAAGCTAGCATGATGTTTTTCCATTGTCATTTTTCACAATATATTTTGTAAATTAAGATTTTAAACAGCCATAATAATATTAATGGCTGACAATTACATTTTATATGGTTAATAAAAAGCCATATATAAAATGCATATAGTGAAACATTAGGTTGCAGTAGTTAATATGTGGACTCTAAAGTAATTCTGTATAGTTTTATAACTTAGTTGTGCATCTTATTGCTCTGTAACTTGAAAAGTAACATATCAATTTTGTGCTTTAGCTTTCTCATCTACAAAATGGGAAAATAACTTTAGCTCCCTGAGGACTTGTGAGGACTAAAATATTTAATATTCAGGGTTTTTTACTACAATGTCTGACATTAATAAGCACTGAATAAATAGCAATTATAATAATAATGATTGTTACCGTATAAACTCATCTATTCACTCAAAAGAAAATAATTCAGCAATATTCACTTTCAAGATGATAATATGAAATAACACATGATTTCTCCATTTCCAATAAATCATAATAAAAAACAAAGGAATATATGACATTTTAACAAAATATAGATAATAAAGATACTTTTACGAAACCAGAAAATCAGAAAGTTCATAAGCATTTAAAACAAAGGAATCAGATTATAGGTAAAGACCATAATTGTTGAGCACTCAACAACAAAAAAAAATACATACAGCTTACAATCAAATGAAGGGGGATTTTAAGAAAGCAAAAGGAAGTCCCCTGAACCTAGAGTTTAAGGGGCGGGTAGCATGGATGGATCATGAGATAGTTAGTGAGTAGTATACTGAGTGATTTTCTTTTGGAACATGTATCAGGGCCCTATACATAGAATGTCAAGGTAATAGATCCCAAGTCCTGACTTTACTTATTTTTTATTGATCACTAAGGATAGTAGTAAGCATATGTACCAAACAGAAGAAAGTACACCTAAGTGATTTTTTTTCATCATAAATATGGGGGAAAAGTCTGGTTTCAGTTTTATAAACTATAATAAAATTGTATAAAAGTATATATAAAATTTTATAGTAGGATCTATTTTTCCTACCTTCCTCCCTAGATTTTATTGATAATCAAGTTCTAACCAGATACCAACATCACGGCAATGTCTCTACACCCTAAAACAGGTATAGTAAGTACAGGGTTTATATTTAGAATGTATTCCTGAGGATCATGCCAAATGTCACTGGGTCTTTGTTTAGCAAATCCAAATGCAACATGAACTATTGTTCTCTGAACACTGCAGGAAAAATCTATCCATCTGACCCTTTCTTCTCATTTTTTTCCAAGAACATTCTTTCCATATGCATCTATAACAACATGCTTCATTCCATAAGTGTGCTTGGTAGGGTGGAGGCAGACAGAAAGAGAGTGATTGGAGACAACATAGAGGCTTGCCAGAAAAATGCAATTAGTGCCAACATAATTGTTGATGGAATCTCGGTGAGAAGACAGAAAGAGAGTGATTGGAGACAACGTAGAGGCTTGCCAGAAAAATGGAATTAGTGCCAACATAATTGTTGATGGAATCTTGGTGATTATTCATCATTCTTGTATGGTGTTTCTTTTTCTTTTTTTTTAAGCTTTTATTTATTTATTTGACAGAGAGAGAGGGATCGCAAGTAGGCAGAGAGGCAGGCTGAGAGAGAGGCAGAAGCAGGCTCCCTGCTGAGCAGAGGGCCTGATGCAGGGCTCAATGCAGGGCTCAATCCCAGGACCCTGAGATCATGACCTGAGCCAAAGTCAGAAGCTTAACCCACTGGGCCACCCAGGCGCCCCTTGTATAGTGTTTCTTAATTTCAGACTCTACTGAGCAGCTTTTGAAAGCCAACAAATATAAAATTATATTTTAATAAATATTAGTAAAACAAATTATAGAGATACCTAATTTGTACATGCTTGTATAGAATTCATATGTATAAACCATATTACAGATAATTACTCTTATTTTTGTAATTTTATGCAAACTGTGATTTACTATATTAATTGCCTATACATACACTTTGAAAAATACCATAAATCAAATTTTAAAATTTAATGATTTTCCTGGCTCCTTCCTTACATATTTGCCTCATCTATTCTGCATTGTTGATATCACTACAGACAGGGAATAAGCGGTAACTAAAATACTCCTGTGTTTTATTTTTGTAACACGTAGAGAATTCGGTCTCACTAAGGTCTACTGATGGAAATGGAAGAACCAATTTGAAAGCAAGTTCAATGTGAGCAAGCTCAGATATTTATTTTTAACCTTTATTGAAAATGAAATCAGTGATCTGGTATTATCAAAGTTCATCTTCATACTCTCATCAGTAGTCAGGTGCAACAATGTTTCTTTAAAAGCATAGATAAATTTGAATTATCTTTCTTAGAACAAAAGAAACATATTGGACTCATAAATGTTCTATACATGGCCTTTTTAAATTGAAAATATTATTAATATAATTATAGATTCACCTGCAGATTGAAGAAATGAATCAGAATATGAGGCCATCACTATTTTTAAGTTTTATCTTTTATGATAAGTATGTAGCAATATCTCATTGCAGCTTTAATTTACATTTTCCTAATTGGCAGTGATACTGAACATGTTTTCAAGTGCTTATTTACCATCTGTAGATCCTCTTCACTGAAATGTGTATGCCATTTGTCCATTTTCTAATTAGACCATTTATTTGCTATTGTTTTGTGAGTTCTTTAGACATTCTAAGTCCTGGTCCTTTTTCAGATACGTGACCTATACTTTATCCTAGCCTGTAGCTTGTCTTTTCATAATAGTGACTTTGATGGAACATAATTTTCATTTTTATGAATCCCAATTTATCAATTTTTCCTTTTATTTATATGGATTGGTTGTCAGGTTTAAGAACTTTTTTCCCTAATCTTTCCTCCATTGAACTTTCTCATCTTTGTCAAAAATCAGTTAGTCATATACATGTAGGTCTACATTTGGATTATCTGTTCTATTCTATTAACCCATGTGTCTGTACCTGTGCCAATACTATACTGCCTTGATTATCTTAGATATAAAATAGTGATTAATATTATATTTAATGAGTCTTTCTACTCTACCCTTCTTTTCTACAGCTTATACCTTTTCCTATCAATTTTAGAAAAAGGTAACACTGACAGATCCCAAATTTTGGAGTAGAATAACCTTGTCTATAAAGGCAAAAATTGTTTCTGGGGTTTGATAACAATTACACTAACCCTTTAGATAATTTTTATTATGTTGAGTGTTCCATTCTATAAACAGAACATCTCCTTATTTTTTAAAATTGGTTTTACTCTTTCTATCAGTATATCGTAATTTTTATTTCAAAGCTCCTATATGTGGTTGTTTAAGTTTCTACTTAAGTATTGGTTCATCAATTATAACAAATATACCCCTACAACTGAAAGAGGTTAATAACAGGGGAAACTGTGGACAGAGGGAGGCAGGTGGAAAAGGTATATGGAACTCTTTCTACTTGTTCTTCAGTTTTTCTGTAAATATAAAATATATTGCTCTAAATTGCTCTTCCTCTAAAACTGCAGCACCTGGGTGGTTCAGTCAGTTAAGCATCTTACTTTGGCTTAGGTCATGATCTTGGGGTCTGGGATGGAGCCCTGTATCAGGTTCCCTGTGGGAGTCTGCTTCTCCCTTTCCCTCTGCCTCTCCCCCTGCTCCCACTCATGTTCTCTCTCTAATAAGTAAATAAATATTTAAAGTAAAATATAAGTGCTCTAAAATAAAATATATTAATTAAAATACGAGGAATGGAATATTCATAAGAGTAAAATTAGGTACTCAAAATCAGACAATGGCACAAAAGAAAAAATAGTTAACAATTATTATTATTATCATCATCATCATCTTGGTATTTCATTTCTGTAGGGAAACATGTTTAGAACCAAGAATCAATGATATCAGAATAGCAAAAGAAGATGTATGACCTCAGATGTCTATGTACAGGCAAATATCATATATGTGTTTGGGCAAGAAGGAATAGATTCTCAAAAAATAAAGGCAATCTTACTCTTACTCATGTCCACGGTGTAAAGAAACAGTAATGTGAAATAATTAAATTGCCCATACGTATTTGCAGAGAGACAGAGAAGGAGAGATAAAGAAATTTTCAATTTAATATTTCTTGTGATTTAGGTAAAATCAAATGGAAGCTTAAATTTGTCTAAATATTTATTGATTACAAGTCATGAAGTTTAATAAAGCTCCAATTCTTTAAAAATAGAAAATATAGGCAATAAATATAAACAGGAATGAAATTTGAAAGTTAAACTTTAGAATGTTAAGAAGAAATAAAAAGAAGTCTTGAATGTTGTGTTAAAAGGACATATTATGTTGAGATGGTCTACTTTTTTCCTGTGGCATTATGAAAGATAAACTTCAATAATTTCACTTTTGTATGCTAATTTTAAAAATGTACAAATGCATTTTCTATACATGTAAGATAAATTGGAACTGGAGAGCAAATAAGATATAAATTTTTAAACCAATAGAGAAAAAATAAACTCAACCAAAGATAGTCCAGTTCCCAAGGCTTCCCAGGAAACATGGCTAACATCATTCCATCTCTTCATCCTGACAACATAGTCTATTCAATTTCCTCATCTTTGTTAAAATTAACCACTACCACTGTATTTGTGTTCTGTTATCCTTCTAGTTCATTTGTCCTTGTGTGATTATGGGTTTTTAAAGCCATTTGTCTAATGGTGTTTTTTACTCTCATTTTATATATCATAACTAAAACCCAGGGGTGCCTGGGTGGCTCAGTGGATTAAGCCTCTGCCTTCGGCTTAGGTCATGATCTCAGGTCTTGGGATTGAGCCCTACATCGAGTTCTTTGTGCAGCAGGAAGCCTGCTTCCCCCCTCTCTCTGCCTGCCTCTCTGCCTACTGATGATCTCTCTCTGTCAAATAAATAAATAAAATCTTTAAAAAAACAAAAAACAATGTTACAAGGGCTGGATAGGAAAATTGTTGACACAATGACTATAGTAAATAGCCCTAAATTAATTAATTATTAAAATGTTGGTAACATTTTAATCCATACACACTAATAAGGCAGAATTATTAGTGTGTTTACATACTATCAGAGGAAAAATAAATATTAAAATTTTAACCAAGACCACTTTATGTAGTTGTACTTAAACAAAGAGCAAGTCTCTTATCAATGTCAAACAGATTCACTGTGACATGAATGGGGGGCTTTAGAACTGTGCAGTATACAACCTACAGGAACAAATGTGGAAACCCTGTTCTGTCTGAATCATGAGCTCCTTATTGGTGTTTAATCCATAAATTCTTACTGGAAATAACATTTTAGGGGTGCCTGGATGGCTCAGTTGGTTTAGCAGACTACTCTTGATTTTGGCTCAAGTCATGATTGCAAGGTCCTGGGATGGAGCCCTACATGGGGCTCCACACTCAGTGGGGAGTCTGCCTAAGGATTCTCTCTCTCCCTCTGTCCCTCCCCCTGCTCTCTCTCTAATAAATAAATAAACCTTAAAAAAAATTCTCTCTCTTCCCCTACCCCTCCTGCTTATACATGCGCTCTCTCCCTCTCTCTCTGTCTCTACAAAAAAAGAGAGAGAGAGAGAAAATAACATTTTAAATGGGAAATTATTAGTTTGAGGTAAAAAATCTGTCTTTTATAAATATACTTAGTAAACTTTCTGCCACTTAATTCTCAAAAATTATCAAAATAATTTTCTTTATGGACCTTTTATGCAATATACTGCAAGTATAACACAATAAAGAAAGCCCAGGCATTAAACACAACATATAGGGACGCCTGGGTGGCTCAGTTGGTTAAGCGGCTGCCTTCGGCTCAGGTCATGATCCCAGCATCCTGGAATCGAGTCCCACATCGGGCTCCTTGCTCGGCAGGGAGTCTGCTTCTCCCTCTGCCTCTGCCTGCCTCTCTGTCTGCCTGTGCTCACTCGCTCTCTCTCCCTCTATCCCTGACAAATAAATAAATAAAATCTTTAAAAAAAACCACACACAACATATAAATAAGAATGAAACTTATTATGTTATAAGCTTGGTACACAAACATCCTTGTTAAAATAACAATAGTAGGGGCACCTGGGTGGCTCAGTGGATTAAAGCCTCTGCCTTCAGCTTGGGTCATGATCTCAGGGTCCTGAGATTGAGCCCCACGTGGGGCTCTCTGCTCAGTGGGGAGCCTGCTTCCTCCTCCTCTCTCTCTCTCTCTCTCTCTGCCTGCCTCTGCCTGCTTGTGATCTCTCTCTGTCAAATGAGTAAATAAAATCTTTAAAAAAAAAATAACAATAGCAAAACAAATAAGGATAATAATTACATTACATAATAACAATATTACCATACATTTAGAGTGTACTTTTTATCTACTAGCCAATGTTCTCAGGAGTTCATACACATAAATGGACACACTGATTTGTTTAATTCTCACAATAACCTCGTGGGGACTTTGTCTTTAACTCATTAGTCACTCCCCTTCTTTTTTCAATTTATGGCGCAGCAACAATTTATCAACATATTTTTTATTATTTTATTTTATTTTGGTTTAGTTCAAGCCCTGAGTGGAGCCCAGTGCAGGGCTTGAACTCATGAGACCAAGACCTGAGCTGAGATCAAGAGTTGGCTGTTCAACTGACTGAGCCATCCAGGTGGCCAGAAACTATTTTTTAAAGTATCTTGTAAACTAGTAGTGCAGATTAGAAGTCAGTAGGTTTATTACAATTACTGTGCAATATATTAAGCAACTTTTTAGCTATCTGATTAAAATTCAGAGGTTCATAAATGAATCACAAAAAGAATAAAATCATTCAAATAGAACTACAATAACCACTTGTACTTATTTTTTAATTTTGCTTACTTCTAAAGACTGAAAAAAATAAAAAAATAGAATCTGAATAAATTTATATTTATTAACTCTATTAATGATAATATGTTCATTTGGTAAACTAAGTCTCACTTATATAGTTAGTTTCTTTATATATATCATCCATACAATTAAAGCTATTTAAAAAATAAGTTCTGAGATAATTGAACATTGGTAGTGAAGAAAGGCAGCTTCCATTTGGGGAGAAATGCACTTTGGCAGTTTCTGTGATTTTGATCTCCCAATTAGGCTAGTCAAAGATGAAGACTCAAAGGAAAATTTTATGTTGTTAGATTGCTAGAAATTAGTGGCTCTTGGTGGAAAATTCCTCTTTCTGCATCACTTCTATGTGTTTTCAAAACTAGGAAAACATGTAATTATATTCCTAAACCCATTGCTACTCAATGGAATACAGTAGCTGACTCAAATCTGAAATACTTAAGTATAGCTCTGATAACAAAATCAATCTTCTACATGTAATTCTTACCAAGTCTTTTATTTCATGCACCCCATTTCCAATTTCCCTCCTGGGTTCATTTTTTACCTGCTTTTCAAAGCTCTTTTGATAATCAAATCACTAAACACCATTCACTCCTTGCACTTCTGGAGATCAGATCTGTCACTGGTTTATATACCTTTTTGCTCAGTGCTGATTTTGATTCATGCCTTAAAATGTCAAAGCCTAAAAGGGCAATTCCACTTTCACTTTTCAGAGCCAGTTTCAATATCAAATTTAATTGAGTAGATAGTATTTAATATAGTTCTCCTCCAGTAGGCAATAATCTTTTACCCCAAGGTTCTCTGTTTTATATTGCACAAAAGAAGGCTGACTCAGAGGTTTTTGTTTTGTTTTGTTTTTACCCTTGCTACCACTTTAACTTGGGTTGAGAAAAAAAGTTTTACAAGTTGAAATTCCCATACTTGCCAAAAATACAGACTTTAAGGAAAACATTGTTTTTAATGTTTTAAAGGTAACAAGAGTTTAATTTTTAAAACTACTCTCTTTTTAAACCCACAGGAATAAAGGTAGCATCAATAATAGTGCAGTGCAGCATCTGGGTGGCTCAGTTGGCTAAGCAACTACCTTTGGCCAAGGTTATGATCCTGCAGTCCTGGGATCGAGTCCTTCGTTGGGCTCCCTGCTCAGCGGGGAGTCTGCTCCTTCCTCAGACCCTTCAGTTCTCATGCTCTCTCTCTCATTCTCCCTCTCTCAGATAAATAAATAAAATCTTTAAAAATACTACTAATAATAGCACAGTGGACTGAATTGTTGTTTCTCCCCCAAATTCATAAATTGACAACTAATCCCTAGTGTGGTATTAAGAGGTGGAGCCTTTGGGAGATGATTAAGTCATGAGGATGGAGCCCCAAGAATAAGACTGGTGCCCTTACAAAAGACACAGAGTTCCGACACAGTGAGATCTCACCAGAAATATCTTGACCTTGCACTTACTGGCTTTCAGTTTGAAAGAAATAAACTTCTATTGTTTATAAGCCACTTGGTCTATGCTGTTCAGTTACAGCAAACTGAACACACTAAGTCATATAGAATAATTCAAAATACCTTAAAAGAAATATATATTCACAACCTAAATATTAATTAGATACCTACAAATTACTTGACTAGATTCCCATGATTTACTGTCAGCCAGATTTTACCACCAAATTTAAATATCAAGTACAAAAATCTGTTTTAAATAAACATTTTTAACTATTATATCAATTCTGCCTTACAAATAGGAGACATTATTTGTTGTATGACAATTTAATTAGCATACCCTACACTCAAAAATTCTGGAAAACATGTAACTCCAAATTGGTGAAAATTCCTCAGCTTCTCTTCAAGTCCTCCAAACCACGCGTCCTCAGATTACGCACATATTTTCATGTACAAGAGTAAAGTGAGGCTAAAATTTAAAGAGGAAAAAATTATTAAAAATAGAGTCAAGACTTAAAATTTGTGGTCCTGTAGGTAAGAAGCTCAGACATTGCCACTTGGTCCTAATAACAATTAAAAACCTGAACAGACTGAAAATTTTTAAAAAAATTCTTGGATCCATAAGAGAGGAAGAACACAAGTCAAACCCCTGCTGTCAAGATGGGTAAGACAGACAGACAGATGCAGGGAATCACAGCTTACCACAGCAGAGACTAGTGAACAGAAACAAAGATCACCGGTGCTGGGTAGGAAAACCTGAACTGTACTGATTAATTATTGGAGGCTCAGTGTGGACAAGTCCGAGAGTTAAAAATTCCAGTGTGTGTATGGGATGTAGTCATATGGGGGGTCATCAAAATATTGTGATATTTACCTCCAGGAGCTCAACCATGTTCCCCCAGTCAACATCAGAGAAAAATCCCCTGGGCTTTGACAAGAGAGGGGAAAAGAAAGAATTTTGGAAATATATCACAATACTGTGTTCTTAATAAGACCTGCCCTCAGGGGAAACCAGCTCACCAGAACGTCTGCTGAGGTATTATGAGAGCTTAACTGTCCTGGGTAAAGGGAACTACCCAACTCCAGTCAGTTCCAGCCTTCCACATAAGGCAAAACTCAGATCCAAGCCACTCTAACAATCCTGTCTCACATAAGGAGAGGATGGAAAAAATAAAAACAAAACAAAACAAAACAAAACACAGAGAAGCACTCCTGAAGTTCAAAGTTAGAGGTACAGACTCATTAAATTCTGAGATCTAATCTTAGGACTATACTATAGAATACTTCCATCCTCCCATATCATTGTGCTACATTACTAAATATTTATTTGCAATAGTTCCTTTTAACCAGTACATCATGTCTGTTTATCAAGAAAAAAGAAAAAAAAAATGAAAGAAATACCAAATGCAAACAAAATCCCACAGTTTGAAGAAACCAAGCAAGAGTTAGAATGAAACAGGGCAGAGATGTTGGAAAGAGCAGCAATTTAAAACAGTTATGATTAATGTGCTAAGGGTTCTAATGGATAAAGTAGTCAGCATGCAAAAGCAGATTGGCAGCATATGCAGAGAGACAGAAATCCCAAGAAAGAACCAAGAAGAAATGCTAGAAATCCAAAACACTATAACAAAAATGAAGAATGTCCATATGGTATTATTAGCAGACTGGACACAGTTAAGGAAAGAATCTCTGAGCTAGAGGACATAACAATACATTCTTCAAAAACTGAAAAGCAAAGAGAATTGATTGTTTAGGGGCGCCTGGGTGGCTCAGTGGTTTAAGCCTCTGCCTTCAGCTCAGGTCATGGTCTCAGGATCCTGGGATCAAGCCCCGCACTGGGCTCTCTGCTCAACAGAGAACCTGCTTCCCCCCTCTCTGTGCCTGCCTCTCTGACTGTCTGAGATCTTTGTCAAATAAATAAATAAATAAAATCTTAAAAAAAAAAAAGATTGTTTAAAAAACAAAAAAAAGAACAGAATATCCAGGAACATTAGGACAACTACAAATGGTGCAATGGGAATACTAAAAGGAGAAGAAATAAAGAAGTAACAGAAAAAAATAAAAAAAACACAAACTGGAAACAATAATATTGATAATTTTCCTAAATTGATGTCAGATCACCAAACCACAGATCCAAACTCAAAGAACACTAAGTAGAATAAATGCCTCCAAGACCCCCATACAAATGACAAACAAACAAACAAAGTACACCAAGGCATACATCTTCAAACTATGAAAAATCAAAAATAAAGAAAAAATCCTGAAAGAAGCTAGAAGGAAAAATTACCTTACCTAGAGGAACAAAGATAAGAATCCAACTTCTACTCACAAACCCTTAAAGCAAGAAGAGAGTGAACAAAATATTTAAAGGGTTGAGGCAAAAAAAAAAAAAAAAAAGTACTAACAGAAAAATGCCCACCAGCCTAGAATTCTGTACCCTTAAGAATATCCTCCAGAAGTGAAGGAAAAATACTTTTTCAAAATAAAAAAACAAAAAACCAAAACAAAACAAACAAGACACAAACAAAAGTGAGGAAATTTGTGGTTTGCAGACATGCTTTAAAGAAAGGTCTTTAAAAAGAAAGAAAATAATATATGTAAGTAACTTGGATCTACGGAAATAAAGAGCATTAACAAAGAAACAAAAGATTCCTTACTCTTCTTAGTTTATCGACCAGATGACAGTTTCCTTAAAATAATACCAATAGTGTATTACATTATGTATGCTTGTGTACATATGCACATATGTGTGGGTGTGTATCTTTATTCATGTATACATTTATTCTTACAAATGCTTATATAACAGTGAAATTAATGATAGCAGCAATACAAGGGGTAGTAGGGAGGAAAGAAGTAGAATTATTGTTATTAAAAGGCACTAAAAAATAAAACAAAATAAAGTAAAAGCAAAATAAAATAAAAGCATTTACACATTACTTCCCAGGAAGTAATATAGTGTTATCTGAAAGCAGACTTGGTTTAGCTGTAAATGTATATTGCAAATTCTAAAACAACCACTAAAATAAATATTTTTTAAAAGTATAACTGATATAATGATAAAGGAGAGAAAGTGGACTCATATAAAGTACTCAATAAAAACGACAAGAGAAAGAAAAAAAAGAAAAGAAAAAAAAGAAAAAAGTGAACAAAGAAATAGGAACAAAGAAAAAGGGCAAAAAATAGAGAACTAAGAAATGTATGGTCGATATGAATCTAACTGTATTAGTTATCATTCTGAATGTCAATAGTTTAAATGCACCAATGAAAACACAAAGACTGTCAAAATGGATCGAAAAATAAAATCTAACTGTATATCTGCATAACTGTGTATCTGTATATCTGTATAACTGTGCATCTGTGTAACTATAAATCCACATCAAATATAAAGGCATTTATACACTTAAAGTAAATGGAGTGGAAAAAATATGATGTGAACACCAATCAAAGAAAGCAAGAGTAGCTATCTCAATTTCAGACAGAGCTGACTTCAAAACAAGGACATTTATAAGGGTAAAGAAGTAAATTATATAATGGTAATGGGTCAATTTTCTAAGAACTATTAGAATCTTAAACGTGTATGAACCTAACAACAGTGCATCAAATTAAGTGAGACAAAAACTAACAGAATAGGAGGAGGAGTCAAGATGGCGGAGAAGTAGCAGCTGAGACTACGTCAGCTAGCAGGAGATCAGCTAGAGAGCTTATCTAAAGATTGCAAACACCTGCAAATCCATCGGCAGATCGAAGAGAAGAACAGCAATTCTAGAAACAGAAAAACAACCACTTTCTGAAAGGTAGGACTGGCGGAGAAGTGAATCCAAAGCGACGGGAAGATAGACCCCGGGGGGAGGGGCTGGCTCCCGGCAAGCGACAGCAACGGAGCACAAAATCGGGACTTTTAAAAGTCTGTTCCGCTGAGGGACATCGCTCCGGAGGCTAAACCGGGGCGAAGCCCACGCGGGGTCGGCGTGACCTCAGGTCCCGCGGGGTCACAGAAGGATCGGGGGTGTCTGAGTGTCGCAGAGCTTGCGGATATTGGAACGGGAAAGCGGGCTGCAGAGACAGAGCCGACAGTGAGCTCGCAGCTCGGGGTTACCTTGAACCGGTCGCAGGCTCGGTGAGCTCGGAGCGCGGCCGGAGGTTAGGCAGACGCGAGTTACTAGGAGCTGTTCGCTGAGGGCGC
Source organism: Neogale vison (assembly GCF_020171115.1). Taxonomy (NCBI): domain Eukaryota; kingdom Metazoa; phylum Chordata; class Mammalia; order Carnivora; family Mustelidae; genus Neogale; species Neogale vison. The sequence goes on from NC_058093.1 coordinate 133,714,902, forward strand.
ACAGGGGAGCGGGGCCCCGGGCTCTCGGCTCCTCCGGCCGGAGACCAGGAGGCCGCCATTTGTGTTCCCGTCCTCCGGAACTCTACGGAAAGCGCTCAGGGAACAAAAGCTCCTGAAAGCAAAGCCGAAGGGATCACTCAGCCCGGCCCCTGGTAAGGGCAGTGCAATTCCGCCTGGGGCAAAGACACTTGAGAATCACTACACCAGGCCCCTCCCCCAGAAGATCAACAAGAAATCCAGCCAAGATCAAGTTCACCTACCAAGGAGTGCAGTTTCAATACCAAGGAGAGCGACAGAATTCCAGAGGAGGAGAAAACAAACCACGGAACTCATGGCTTTCTCCCTGTGATTTTTTTTTTTGTCTTGCATTTAATTTAATTTTTTTCTTTTTTTTTTCTCTTCTTCTGCTAAAAAAATTTTTTTAACTTTTATCCTTTTCTTTTTTAACTTTTTTTAACTAGTTTATCTAATATATATATATATTTTTCTTTTTTATATTTTTCTTTATTTTTTTGTTTTTTTAATTCTTTTCTTTTTTTCTTTTTTTTTCTTTCTTTCTTTTTGAACCTCTTTTTATCCCCTTTCTCCCCCCTCACGATTTGGGATCTCTTCTGGTTTGGTTAAAGCATATTTTCCTGGGGTTGTTGCCACCCTTTTAGTATTTTACTTGCTCCTTCATATACTCTTATCTGGACAAAATGACAAGGCGGAAAAATTCACCACAAAAAAAAGAACAAGAGGCAGTACCGAAGGCTAGGGACCTAATCAATACGGACATTGGTAATATGTCAGATCTAGAGTTCAGAATGACGATTCTCAAGGTTCTAGCCGGGCTCGAAAAAGGCATGGAAGATATTAGAGAAACCCTCTCGGGAGATATAAAAGCCCTTTCTGGAGAAATAAAAGAACTAAAATCTAACCAAGTTGAAATCAAAAAAGCTATTAATGAGGTGCAATCAAAAATGGAGGCTCTCACTGCTAGGCTAAATGAGGCAGAAGAAAGAATTAGCGATATAGAAGACCAAATGACAGAGAATAAAGAAGCTGAGCAAAAGAGGGACAAACAGCTACTGGACCATGAGGGGAGAATTCGAGAGATAAGTGACACCATAAGACAAAACAACATTAGAATAATTGGGATTCCAGAAGAAGAAGAAAGAGAGAGGGGAGCAGAAGATATACTGGAGAGAATTATTGGGGAGAATTTCCCCAATATGGCAAAGGGAATGAGCATCAAAATTCAGGAGGTTCAGAGAACGCCCCTCAAAATCAATAAGAATAGGCCCACACCCCGTCACCTAATAGTAAAATTTACAAGCCTTAGTGACAAAGAGCAAATCCTGAAAGCAGCCCGGGAAAAGAAGTCTGTAACATACAATGGTAAAAATATTAGATTGGCAGCTGACTTATCCACAGAGACCTGGCAGGCCAGAAAGAGCTGGCATGATATTTTCAGAGCACTAAATGAGAAAAACATGCAGCCAAGAATACTATATCCAGCTAGGTTATCATTGAAAATAGAAGGAGAGATTAAAAGCTTCCAGGACAAACAAAAACTGAAAGAATTTGTAAACACCAAACCAGCTCTACAGGAAATATTGAAAGGGGTCCTCTAAGCAAAGAGAGAGTCTACAAGTGGTAGATCAGTAAGGAACAGAGACAATATACAGTAACAGTCACCTTACAGGCAATACAATGGCACTAAATTCATATCTCTCAATAGTTACCCTGAATGTTAATGGGCTAAATGCCCCAATCAAAAGACACAGGGTATCAGAATGGATAAAAAAACAAAACCCATCTATATGTTGCCTCCAAGAAACTCATTTTAAGCCCGAAGACACCTCCAGATTTAAAGTGAGGGGGTGGAAAAGAATTTACCATGCTAATAGACATCAGAAGAAAGCAGGAGTGGCAATCCTTATATCAGATCAATTAGATTTTAAGCCAAAGACTATAATAAGAGATGAGGAAGGACACTATATCATACTCAAAGGGTCTGTCCAACAAGAAGATCTAACAATTTTAAATATCTATGCCCCCAACGTGGGAGCAGCCAACTATATAAACCAATTAATAACAAAATCAAAGAAACACATCAAAAATAATACAATAGTAGGGGACTTTAACACTCCCCTCACTGAAATGGACAGCTCATCCAAGCAAAAGATCAGCGAGGAAATAAAGGCCTTAAACGACACACTGGACCAGATGGACATCACAGATATATTCGGAACATTTCATCCCAAAGCAACAGAATACACATTCTTCCTAGTGCACATGGAACATTCTCCAGAATAGATCACATCCTTGGTCCTAAATCAGGACTCAACCGGTATCAAAAGATTGGGATCATTCCCTGCATATTTTCAGACCACAATGCTCTGAAGCTAGAACTCAACCACAAGAGGAAGTTTGGAAAGAACCCAAATACATGGAGACTAAACAGCATACTTCTAAAGAATGAATGGGCCAACTGGGAAATTAAAGAAGAATTGAAAAAAAATCATGGAAACAAATGATAATGAAAATACAACGGTTCAAAATCTGTGGGACACAACAAAGGCAGTCCTGTTCCAAAAAATAGAAATGGAAGGAAAACTTCCAAACTCATTTTATGAGGCCAGCATCACCTTGATCCCAAAACCAGACAAGGATCCCTCAAAAAAGAGAGCTATAGACCAATATCCTTGATGAATACAGATGCGAAAATTCTCACCAAAATACTAGCCAATAGGATTCAACAGTACATTAAAAGGATTATTCACCACGACCAAGTGGGATTTATCCCAGGGCTGCAAGTTTGGTTCAACATCTGCAAATCAGTCAATGTGATACAACACATCAATAAAAGAAAGAACAAGAACCAAATGATACTCTCAATAGATGCTGAAAAAGCATTTGACAAAGTACAGCATCCCTTCCTGATCAAAGCTCTTCAAAGTGTAGGGATAGAGGGCACATACCTCAATATCATCAAAGCCATTTATGAAAAACCCACCGCAAATATCATTTTCAATGGAGAAAAACTGAAAGCTTTTCCGCTAAGGTCAGGAACACAGCAGGGATGTCCATTATCACCACTGCTATTCAACATAGTACTAGAAGTCCTAGCCTTAGCAGTCAGACAACAAAAGGAAATTAAAGGCATCCAAATCGGCAAAGAAGAAGTCAAATTATCCCACTTCGCAGATGATATGATACTCTGTGGAAAACTCAAAAGACTCCACTCCAAAACTGCTAGAACTTGTACAGGAATTCAGTAAAGTGTCAGGATATAATATCAATGCACAGAAATCAGTTGCATTTCTCTACACCAACAACAAGACAGAAGAAAGAGAAATTAAGGAGTCAATCCCATTTACAAATTGCACCCTAAACCATAAGATACCTAGGAATAAACCTAACCAAAGAGGCTAAGAATCTATACTCAGAAAACTATAAAGTACTCATGAAAGAAATTGAGGAAGACACAAATATTGTGAATATTGTGAATATGTCTATGCTACCTAAAGCAATCTACACATTTAATGTAATTCCTATCAAAGTACCATCCATCTTTTTCAAAGAAATGGAATAAATAATTCTAAAATTTATATGGAACCAGAAAAGACCTCGAATAGCCAAAGGGATATTGAAAAAGAAAGCCAAAGTTGGTGGCATTACAATTCCGGACTTCAAGCTCTATTACAAAGCTGTCATCATCAAGACAGTATGGTACTGGCACAAAAACAGACACAGAGATCAGAACAGAATAGAGAGCCCAGAAATAGACCCTCAACTCTATGGTCAACTAATCTTCGACAAAGCAGGAAAGAATGTCCAATGGAAAAAAGACAGCCTCTTCAATAAATGGTGTTGGGAAAATTGGACAGCCACATGCAGAAAAATGAAATTGGACCATTTCCTTACACCACACACGAAAATAGACTCAAAATGGATGAAGGACCTCAATGTGAGAAAGGAATCCATCAAAATCCTTGAGAAGAACACAGGCAGCAACCTCTTCGACCTCAGCCGCAGCAACATCTTCCTAGGAACATCGCCAAAGGCAAGGGAAGCAAGGGCAAAAATGAACTATTGGGATTTCATCAAGATCAAAAGCTTTTGCACAGCAAAGGAAACAGTTAACAAAATCAAAAGACAACTGACAGAATGGGAGAAGATATTTGCAAATGACATATCAGTTAAAGGACTAGTGTCCAAAATCTATAAAGAACTTAGCAAACTCAACACCCAGAGAACAAATAATCCAATCAAGAAATGGGCAGAGGACATGAACAGACATTTCTGCAAAGAAGACATCCAGATGGCCAACAGACACATGAAAAAGTGCTCCATATCACTCGGCATCAGGGAAATACAAATCAAAACCACAATGAGATATCACCTCACACCAGTCAGAATGGCTAAAATCAACAAGTCAGGAAATGACAGATGCTGGCGAGGATGCGGAGAAAGGGGAACCCTCCTACACTGTTGGTGGGAATGCAAGCTGGTGCAACCACTCTGGAAAACAGCATGGAGGTTCCTCAAAATGTTGAAAATAGAACTGCCCTATGACCCAGAAATTGCATTACTGGGTATTTACCCTAAAGATACAAACATAGTGATCTGAAGGGGCACGTGCACCCGAATGTTTATAGCAGCAATGTCCACAATAGCCAAACTATGGAAAGAACCTAGATGTCCATCAACAGATGAATGGATCAAGAAGATGTGGTATATATACACAATGGAATACTATGCAGCCATCAAAAGAAATGAAATCTTGCCATTTGCGACAACATGGATGGAACTAGAGCGTATCATGCTTAGCGAAATAAGTCAAGCGGAGAAAGACAACTATCATATGATCTCCCTGATATGAGGAAGTGGTGATGCAACATGGGGGCTTAAGTGGGTAGGAGAAGAATAAATGAAACAAGATGGGATTGGGAGGGAGACAAACCATAAGTGACTCTTAATCACTTGGGAGAAGGGAGGTGGGGTTATGACATTGGGGAGGGTATGTGCTTTGGTGAGTGCTGTGAAGTGTGTAAACCTGGCGATTCACAGACCTGTACTCCTGGGGATTAAAATATATGTGTATAAAAAATTAAAAATTAAAAAAAAATATTTTGAGAAAAAAAAAAACTAACAGAATAACACAGAAACAGATGAATCCACTAATACAGTTGTAGACATCAACATCCCTCTATCAGAAATGGACAGATCCAGAAGGGAGAAAATCAGTCAGGACATAGTTGAGCTCAAGAACAACATGAATCAACTGAATATAATTAACATCTGTACATGACTTTACCCAACAATAGCACATGGAACATTTTTTTTTTTTCATGTGCACATGGAACATTTACCCAGACAGGTCAGTTTCTGGTGATAAAATATACCTTAACAAACTTAATAGGATTGAAACAGACAATGTCTACTCTTAAAATACAGTAGGATCAAACAAGGAAATAATAACAGTAAGAAAACTCGAAAATCCCTAAATGTGTGGAGATTAAACAACACAATTTTTAAATAAAACATGGTTCAAAAAAGAAAACTCAGAGAAGTTCAAAACGATTTGAACTAAGTGAAAATGTAGATAAAAGTTATAAAATTTGTGGAACACAGTAAAAAGCAGTACTTAAAGGGAAATTTATCACACTGAATAAGTAATTACAAAAGAAGAGAAAAATAAAATCAAACACCTAAATTTCTATCTTAACTAGAAAATGAACAATAAGTTAAATCCAAAGTAATCAGAAGAAGCATAAAAATGAGAAAGAGCAGAAACTGGTGCTATCAAGAACAGGAAATCAATAGAGAAAATCAATTAAACCTAAACCTAAATGTTACTGAATAGATTAGCCTATGAGCCTTTAGCCTTGCTAACCAAAAAAAACCAAAATAACCAAAAAAACCCCACAAAAAACCGAGATAGAGGAAATAAATTACTAATATAAGAAATGAAAGAGGACATCACTACAGATCCCATGGACAGTAAACAAATAACAAACAAATACTATAAACAATTTTATGACCACACATTTGATAATCTAAATGAAATGAACCAATCCCTAGAAGACACCATCTCACAAAAACACACAAGAAGACACTGATGCTCTGAATAGGCCTATACCTATAAAATAACTTGAATCAATAATTAATAATCTTCCAAAACAGAAAGCACTAAGCCTAGATCAGGTAACTGGTGAAGTCACCAATATTCAAGGAATAAATTATACCAATTCTCTACAATCTTTTTCAAGAAAACAGAGTAAGAGGGAATACTTCATAACTCATTTTATGAGGCCAGCATTACCCTGATACCCAAAACATACAGAGATATTGTAAGAAAGCTATAAAACAACATTTCTTCCAAACATAGGTACAAAAAATCTTTAACAAAATATTAGAGAGAGACATAAAAAAAAAAAAGAAAAAGAAAATATAATGTGTAAAAAGAATGATATACTACAACCAAGTAGGATTTTTCACAGGTATGCAAGACCGGTTTAACATCTGAAAATCAATTTACATTATATCCACAAGAAAAAAAATCACATGGCTATATCAAGAGGTACAGAAAAAGCATTTAATGATCCAACACTGATTCATAATAAAATCCCTCAGTAAACTAAAAATAAAGGATAGTCCTCCACTTGATGAGAAATATCTACAAAAATTCTACATCTAACATCACACTTAATGGTGAGAAACTCAAGGTTTTCCTTTCCTAAGATAAAATACAAGGCAAGTATGTTCCCTTTCAACACTACTTTCAAAATACTGGAAATTCTAGCTAAAGCAAGAAAACAACAAAACAAAATTAAATACAGATTGGGAAGGGAGAAATAAAATCTTAGCTTGCAGTTGGCATGATTGTCTGTGTAAAATAGTATTAAAAAACTAATAACATCCTGTTTCATGGATGTTATTAGTTTTTTAATACTATTTTACACAAGATGGGATAGGGAGGGAGACAAACCATAAGTGACTCTTAATCTCACGAAACAAACTGTGGGTTGCTGGGGGGAGGGGGGTTGGGAGAAGGGTTATGGACATTGGGGAGGGTATGTGCTTTTGGGTAAGTTGGAAGGGGTGGTGAACGATGAGAGACTATGGACTATGAAAAACAATCTGAGGGGCCAACAGACACATGAAAAAGTGCTCCATATCACTCGGCATCAGGGAAATACAAATCAAAACCACAATGAGATATCACCTCACACCAGTCAGAATGGCTAAAATCAACAAGTCAGGAAATGACAGATGCTGGTGAGGATGCGGAGAAAGGGGAACCCTCCTACACTGTTGGTGGGAATGCAAGCTGGTGCAACCACTCTGGAAAACAGCATGGAGGTTCCTCAAAATGTTGAAAATAGAACTGCCCTATGACCCAGCAATTGCACTACTGGGAATTTACCCTAAAGATACAAACGTAGTGATCCAAAGGGGCACGTGCACCCGAATGTTTATAGCAGCAATGTCCACAATAGCCAAACTATGGAAAGAACCTAGATGTCCATCAACAGATGAATGGATCAAGAAGATGTGGTATATATACACAATGGAATACTATGCAGCCATCAAAAGAAACAAAATCTTGCCATTTGCGACAACATGGATGGAACTAGAGCGTATCATGCTTAGCGAAATAAGTCAAGCGGAGAAAGACAACTATCATATGATCTCCCTGATATGAGGGAGTGGTGATACAACATGGGGGCTTAAGTGGGTAGGGGAAGAATCCATGAAACAAGATGGGATAGGGAGGGAGAGAAACCATAAGTGACTCTTAATCTCACGAAACAAACTGTGGGTTGCTGGGGGGAGGGGGGTTGGGAGAAGGGGGGTAGGGTTATGGACATTGGGGAGGGTATGTGATTTTGGGTAAATTGGAAGGGGAGATGAACCATGAGAGACTATGGACTCTGAAAAACAATCTGAGGGGTTTGAAGTGGCGGGGGGGTGGGAGGTTGGGGTACCAGGTGGTGGGTATTATAGAGGGCACAGCTTGCATGGAGCACTGGGTGTGGTGAAAAAATAATGAATACTGTTTTTCTGAAAATAAATAAATTGGAAAAAAAAAATCAGTCATAAAAAAAAATAAAAATAAATTGTCATACTAAAAAAAAAAAAATAAAAAAAAACAATCTGAGGGGTTTGAAGTGGTAGAGGGGTGGGAGGTTGGGGTACCAGGTGGTGGGTATTATAGAGGGCACGGCTTGCATGGAGCACTGGGTGTGGTGAAAAAATAATGAATACTGTTTTTCTGAAAATAAATAAATTGGAAAAAAAAACTAATAACAATAACAAAAAAATCTCCTAAAATTAACAACTGATTATAGCAAGGTTCAGGACATATAGGTTATTATAATCAATTCATGTTCTCCTATAGGCCAACAATGAACAAATGTACTTCAAAATTAACAAAAGAACACTATTTATATCAGCATCCAATAAATAAAATACTTAGGTATAAATCTAACCAAATACACATAAGACCAATATGAGGAAAACTACAAATTTTTCATGAATAAAATCAAAGAAGGACTAAATAAATAGAGAGGTATTTCATTTCCATGGATAGGAAGACTCAATATTAACAAGATTTCAGTTATTCTCAACTTGATCTGTAGATTCAATGCATTCCCAGTCAATATCACAGCAAGTCATTTGGTAGATATCAACAGCCTGATTATAATGTTTATATAGAGAGGCAAAAGGCCCAGATAGCCAACACAATATTAAAGATCAAAGTTGGAAAACTGGTGTTATCCAACTTCAAGATTATTTGCAGGTGCAATATCAAGAGAGTGTAGTGCTGGTGAAAAAATAGACCCACAGGTCAGTGGAGTAGCATCAAGAGCATCAAGAGCTCAGAAATAGACCCACATAAAGAGAATCAATTAATTTTTGACAAAGGAGTAAAGTCAATACAATGGAGAAAAGATAGTCTCTTCAATAAATGGTGCTGGAAAAACTCAAAATTCTCATTTGAAAAAAGATCAATCTGGACACAAACCTTATTCCCTTCACAAAAATTAACTCAAGTAGGATCTTAGACCAAAATGTAAAACAAAATTATAAAACGCCTAGAACATAACATTGGAGATATTCTAATATCCTTGGTATGGGAAGACTTTTTAGATCCAACACCAGAAACTCAATCCATTAAGAAAAAATTGATAAGCTGACTTCATTAAAATTAAAAATATCTGCTCTGCAAAAGACAATGTCAAGAGAAAGAGAAGACTAGCTAGAGAGTGGGAGAAAACATTTGTAAAACACACATCTGATAAAGGACAGCTATCTTATATAGGAAAGAATTCTTAAAACTCAACAATAAGAAGACAACCTGATTAAGAAATTGGTCAAAGGCTTTAACAGAAACTCATCAAAGAAGATATACAGATGGCAAATAAATTTATGAAAATATGCTGCACATTGTAAGTCATCAAAGAAATAAATTTCAATGACATACCGGTACACATCTTTTAGAACGGCCCAAATCCAAAACACTGACATCTCCAAATGCTGGAAAGGATGTGAAGGAATAGGAACACTTATTCATTGCTGATGGAAATTCAAAACATCGGAGCCACATTAGGAAGAAATCTAGTAATTTCTTATAGAACTGAACATACTTTTACCGTAAGATTGATCAACCACACTCTTTGTTAGGGATTTGAGAGCCTATGCCCACCCAGAAACCTCTGTTTGGGATTTGAGGGTGTATGTCCACAGCAAATCTCTGTAAGCAGCTTTATTCACAATTGTCAAATCTCGGAAACAACCAACAACCCTAACTGTAAAAACTTGGAAACAACCCACCAACAACCAACTACTAACAACCATGTACTTCAGTTGATGAATGGATAAGCAAACTGTGGTATCTAGACAATGTACTATTACTCAGTGCTAAAGAGAAATGATCTGTCAAGCAATGAAAAGACATAGAGAAAACTTAAATATATATCACTAAGTGAAAGAAGCCAGTCTTTAAAGGTTATATGGTGTATGATTCAACTATATGCCATTCAGGAAAAGAAAACTATGAAGATAGTAAAAAGATCAGTGTTTGACAGTGGTTCTGGTTGGTGGGAGGAATGGACGGGGGGTTAGAGAAGATTGTTAGAGTAGTAAAAATAATCTGTATGACACCACAACGATGGATACATATCATTCTACTTTTGCCTAAAACCACAGAATGTACATCACCAAGAGTGAACCCTAATGTCTCTTATCCTCCATTTATTCAACCATTTATATACACCCATACAGAATCATAGATGCCTGTTTTATATTTTGGATTTTAATCCAGTGATACTTTAGTTGTTAAAATTGTTCCAGCTTTGGCCAGTTGGGAGGTTCTTTATCTGGCCAGTGTCCCTCCAACATACACTCATGGCTGTGTGCACGTGTGCATGCATGTTTAGCATCTCTTACTTTCCAGCACTAAAATACAGGTTCCAGCCTCATCTTTTATATGTCTTTCCCCAATCCTAGAAGCAGATATTTCTCTGATGAACCTTTTATTCTTTTATGGAGAATAGTATTCAAAACTAGTATCTGTGTGTTAGGCATGCTAATGGCTGGTGGAATGCCATTGTTTCTAAGGCACATTCAACTGAGAAAGCAGAAAAATGTAGCTCTATACTAATCTGTATACATATATATTATATATGTATTATTGTTTCTAATATATATAATATAATATATTTGTGGAAACAATGGTATATACACACATATACACACACATGTCTATATATTTCAGCATGCAATATGTGCATATATATGAATAAGTCTATGAGTTCATGCTGATCTATATCTCCCAACCATTCTAACCATGCTTATCTGCAAACTGTACCTCAAAAGTGAGAAACCTGGCTCCCATCATCCTACATAGCAGTAGCACAATTGATAACCCACACCTCTGGGGGTGGAGGAGGGCTTTATCAACTAATACACAGTGCTTATGTATACTTTCATTTGAATTTAATATTACAGACTCCACTCATTTCCAAAGTTACTTGGGTCAGAACATTTCCACCACCCCCACCACATTAAATGAGGCTGTTGTATATATTTGTGATGCAGTTAGACTGTTGTGTCATATTCTACATTATCTTTGAATCACCCGCTTCATACATGATTTTTTTTAAATTTTGCATACAGTAAGGAAAACTGTTTTAAAAGCTTTAACAGGCTTTAACAAATCAGGTGTTGTATATCCACAATTACAGTATTATACAATAATTAAATCATCCTGAAAAAGTCTTCTGTGCTCCATGTATTCAGACCTCCCACTTCTTCCCAAGAGCTCACAGCAAACAATAATCTTTCCTGTCTCTACATTTTCATCTTTTCTAGAATGTAATATAATTGAATCATACAGCATCTAGCCTTATCAGGTTGACTTATTCTACCTAGCAATGTACTTTTTTGGATTACCAATGTCTTTTCACAACATGGTAGTTGTTGTTTTGCTATAACGGGATAATCGCCCATGACATGAATGTATCACAGGATTTTGGGGGGGCCATCAGGAGTAAGCTGCTCCTTACTAGCATGTAGGCTGTTGTTGGACTTAAGTTTTGAAATTAGCTAGGTGGGCACCTAGATGTGCAATTAGTCATTCATATTGTAAAACCATGTTTAGCTTCATAGGAACTGTCAAAGTGTCTTCCTCGGAGGCTGTTCCAGTATTATTCCATAAGCAATGAATGAGAGCTTCTTTTGTTCCACATTCTTTACAGCAATTGCTATTACCAGCTTGTTGTTCTTTGAGCACTGTAACTTGGTGTGGTGGTGCTTTATCATCTTTTTTTTTTTTTAATGTATTTTTTTGAGAAAGAGAGGAAGGGGAAGGGATAGAGAGAGAGGGCAAGAGAGTTCTAAGCAGACTCCTGCTGAGCAAAGAACCCAAAGAAACTGACGTAGGACTCTATCCCATGACCCTGAGATCATGACTTGAGCCAAAATCAAAAGTCAGATGCTCAACTGACCCAGGCAGCCCTTCTTTATCATTGTTTTCATTTGTAATTCCCCAATGGCAAATAATGTTGAGAATCTTTTCATATGCTAATTTCTCATCTATGTATATATGTATGTATCTATCCAACTATATTTGATAAGGTATCTATTCAGATCCTTGCCTTACTGTTACCTAGGTATTTTTTTTTACTATTAGTTGTAAAATTTATTTTTGTAATTTGTATGTAATTACTTTAGAATGTGTCTTAGAAATATTTCTCCCAGTCAACTGATTATATACTGACCTTCTTAGTAACTTATTTCATAGAGGAGTTTGCATTAATTTACTAAAATTCAACTTACCAATTATGCTTTTATGAATCATGATTTTGTATTGTACCTCAAGCTAATTGCCAAACTCAAGGCAACCTAGATCTTCTGTTTTTTGCCAGAATATTTAGTTATACATTTTACCTTTAGGTCTATGATTTATTTTAAGGTAATATTTGTAGAAGATGTACACTCTGTGAATAGAGGTTTTTCTTTTTTTCTTTAATGTCTCTCTCTCTCTCTCCACCTCTTTCTCTTTCTCTCTCCCTCCTGCTCTCTCTCTCTGTTTCTCTCTCTCCTTTGGTATACATTTGTCCAGTTGTTCCAGCAAAACTTACTGAAAATATTAACTTTCTTTTTTTTTAAGATTTTATTTATTTAACGGAGAGAGAGAGAGATGGAACACAAGCAGGGGAGTGGGAGAGGGACAAACAGGCTTCCCGCCAAGCAAGGAGGCTGATGTGGGGTTCAATCCCAGGACTCAGGGATCATGATCTGAGCCAAAGGCAGATACTTAATGACTGAGTCACCCAGGTGCCATAAGAAGATTATATTTCATAGTTGGATTACTTTTCCTCCTTCATGAAAGATATGTTACCTATATTTGTGTGGTGTAATTTTAGGCTATCTGTTCTATTCCATCAGCCTACATGCCGAATCTCTCACCAATACCATGCTGTTCTGATTACGGTAATTATAGAGTAAGTCTTGAAATCTGGTAGTGAGACCTCTGAGTTTGTTCTTTGTTACTGTGTTGTGTATTCTAGATATTTAGCCTATCCATATAAATTTTAGAACTAGTTTGTCAGCATTTACAGAATAGTTTGCTCATGTTTTGATTAGAATTGCATCGCATTTACAGAGTTGGGAAGATTGGTATCTCAACAATATTGATTCTTGCAATCCTTGGACACAGAATATCCTTTCATTTATTTAGATCTTCTTTAATTTCTTTCATCACAATTCTGTAGTTTTCCACATATAAATTCTGCATATTGTTGATGCAAATGTACATTTTCACTATTTAGCTAGAACAGAGTTTTGTCTAAGATTCAGAATCTCATCATATAATATCCAGAATGTGCAGATTTCAATTGAAAACTCATACTTATATCAAGAAACAGTAAGACCACACAGTGCATGAAAACTGGGAATCACAGATGCCAAAAGTAAAAAGACAAATATGTTAGAATTGTTAAATTATTTTAAAACAGCATCCTAAACATAATTGATGAGCAATTATGAGCATGTTCAAAACAGGTGAAAATGATTGAGATCCTTAGCAAAGCACTAGAAAAGTCTCAGAAAGAAATACAAAATTGATTATGAACCCTTTATGGAAAAAAAATAGGAGAAAATATTTAGGATCTAGAGGTAGGTGAAAAAAAAAAAGTCTTAGAATTGAACTAAAATCACATTCCATAAAAAGAAACAATGATAAATTGGAATTCATCAAAATTAAAAATCTTTGCTCTGCCAAAGCATTCTGTTAAAAGAATGAAAAGATAGGGGCACCTGGGTGGCTTAGTGGTTAAGCCTCTGTCTTCAGCTCAGGTCATGATCTCAGGGTCCTGAGATCAAGTCCCACATCGGGCTCTCTGCTCAGCGGAGAACCTACTTCCTCGTCTCTCTCTCTCTCTCTCTCTCTCTCTGCCTACTTGTGATCTCTGTCAAATAAATAAATAAAATCTTCTTTAAAAAAAAAGTCAACCAAAAGACACAAAAATATTTAAAAAAAAAAGAATGAAAAGATAAATTACAGACAAGGAGAAAATATTTTGCAAACCACATATCAGAAAAGGGACTAGTGTCTAGAACGTATAAAGAACTCAAACTCAAAGGAAAAACAGGGGTGTTTGGGTAACTCAGTCACTTACATGTGCCATTCTTGCTCTCAGCTCAAGTTTTGAACTCAGGGTTGCAAGTTCAAGCCCTGTGTTGGCCCAGGGCAAAGCCCACTTTAAAAAGAGAGAGAGAGAGGGGGGGGGGGCACCTGGGTGGCTCAGTGGGTTAAAGCCTCTGCCTTCAGCTCAGGTCATGATCTCAGGGTCCTGGGATCGAGCCCCGCATCGGACTCTCTGCTCAACGGGGAGCCTGCTTCCCCCTTTCTCTCTGCCTGCCTCTCTGCCTACTTGGGATCTCTTTCTTTAAAAAAAAAAAAAAAAAGAGAGAGAGAGAGAGAGGATAAACAAGGAATCCAATTAGAAAATGAGCAAGAGACATGTGCTAATTCATTGCTGATTGTATACAGATGGTGAATAAGAACATGAAAATACGTTCATTAGGAAATGCAAAATAAAATCAGTGAGATATCACATCTATGAGAATGGCTAATTTAAAAAAAAAGTGACAACAACAAATGGCAAAAATGATTTCATATATTTTGGGTGACAATGCACATTGGTACAATCACATTAAGAAATGGTTTGGCAGTTACTTATAAAACTGTTTAATATACTGCAATCCAGTAACTGTGAAACAAAAACTAAGTGAAAAAATAATCCTAGAATTTTACACACTGCATGATTCCATTTACATATTTTAGAAATTACAAAATAATAGAAACGGAATAGGTTAGAGGCTGCCAGGAGTTCAGTAGGAGGTGAGGAAGACAGGAAAGTGGATGTGGCTTTTAAAGGCCAGCATGAGAAATCCCTGCTGTAGTGATAATGCCCTATGTCCTGGCTGTGTCAACGTCAGCATCCGGTTGTGACATAGTACCACCCTGCAAGATGTTCCTGTTGGGAGGAACTGGGTTAAAGCTACACTGACTCTCTGTATTATTTCTTGCAAAGTGCATGTGAATCTACAATTTAATAAGTTTTTAAGTTTAATAAAAAATATTATCTGTATCTATCTGTAAATATTAGTTGTATTTGTTTCCACTACTCCTGTAAAAAGTTAATGCAAACTTGGAGGTTTAAACAACATAAATTTATTTTTGGGAAGTCAGAGTCCCAGCTTTCACCGGTCTGAAGCCCAAGGGTACAGTGTTGGAGGGGCTCAGTGGTGGAATCCGTTACCTAGCCTATTCTAACTCCATTTTAATTTTTAGAGCTGTATTCCTTGCATTCCTAGACTTCTGGCTTCTTTCCCACCTCAAAGCCATCAGTGTAGCATCTTCAAATCCCTCCCCCGCCCCGATTCCCTTTCTCCCTTTGCTTCTGTCATCGCATTGCCTTCTGCTTCTCTGATCTTCCATCCCTCTTATAAAAACACCTGTGATTATAGCAGATCCACATGAAATCCAGGTTAATCACATCTGCAAAGTGCCTCTTGCCATATTAGGTAACATTCACATCCTCTGGGGATTATGATGCAGCTATCTTGGGGGAGCATTATTTAGCTTACTGCACAGTTAATGATAAATTTTTGGAAATATTATTCATGAGGTCATGGCCTGCATTGCTAAAGGTTAGCTGAAATGGAGGGCAAAGGGTAAAATAATTTAAAATGTGCATATTTCTCTAACAGTAAACTATAGTTTGTAAATGAGAAAAATCATAAATCTTCTGTAAAGTTAAAGGTGACTTCTAAGCACTTAAAGTAACCAACAATATGTTTAAAGATCTATTATTGTAATATGAACTAAAACCAGGTTTAACACACATGACACTAATAAACTGCCACTTTATTATAAGGAAACGATTATATTCTTGAGGAAAATTTGAAAGCATATTTCATTAGTTAAATGTGCTAATATAGTTATATGGTTCAATTATCAGTGGCGTTTCAATATAACAAAGAAGTTTGCAGGTTTGAAAGATAAAGCCTGTTTGTTTTACTTTAACCTTCACATACTGAAAAAGAAAATACCAGAAACTCCCCAAGGAAAACATAATTACTTTGATAAACAACATTTATTGAAAATATTTGTAGGGATTTTTCTTCACGGTACATTGCATTTGAAGTGCAACTTAATGGAATTAATTAAAGCTCTATTTGAGGTACCTAACCTGATTCACTGACTCTTTTGTTTTTGTTTTGTTTTGTTTTTAATTTGGTCCATTGCCACATCTAATAGAATATAATATAATACAGAATCAATTTGTCTGTCTATAAAATTAATTGGAAAATACTCTTTTATTTGCTTTTATAGAAGACAAATAGGTTTTAAGATGTGTATGAACATTAAAATTTAAAAAGCTAGAAATCTCTTAATTGCTATTAACAAAAAATGTATTCTTATATACATGCTAGATATCTAAAATAGTTTTCAAAGTTAACTTCATTTTCTATGTTTTGGGTCAAAATATTTTTTGTACATTTATTGTTTTCATCATGTTAAGATCAGCAATGTAATAACAGATATTTAAAAGATGGGTATAATATCTGGTTTCAATAAATGTGTCTCATTTCTCCCATTTTTCTCTTCAATGCAGTCACTAAAATAAAAGGCCTTCTTAAGTTCTTTATCATTCTGCTTTCTCCTGTTTGCCCAAAGTTGAGCTAATTCCATGTAATCTGTAACTTGGGAAAATAATTGTTTCATGCTCACAGATTGAAAGAATTAATCTTTTTAAAATGTACATACTTCCCAAAGCAATGTACAAATTCAATGTAATTCCTGTCAAAATCCCATGACATTTTTTACAGAATAGGAAGGAACAATTCTAAAATTTGTGTGGAACTACAAAAACCCTGACTAGTCAAGCAAGCATGAGAAAGAAGCACAAAGCAGGAGGTATCACATTCTATGACTTCAAACTATATTAAAAAGCTATAGTAACGAAAACAGAATAGAATTTTCTAATGGACAAAATGGAGTCTCCTCAGCAAATGATGTTGGGAAAATTGGACAGCCACATGCAGAATGAAACTGGATGAGTTCCTTACACCACACAAAAAAATAGGCTCAAAATGGAGGAAAGACCTCAATGTGAGAGAGGGATCCCATCAAAATCCTAGAGGAGACACAGGTATCAACCTCTGTGACCTCGGCCACAACAACTTCTTGCTAGACATGTCTCCAAAGGCAAGCGAAACAAATGCAAAAATGAACTATAGGGACTTCATCCAGATTAAAAAAACTTTGCACGGCAAAGGAAACAGCTGACAAAACAAAAGACAGCTGACCGAATGGGAGAAGATATTGCAAATGACATATCAGTTAAAGGGCTAGCATTCAAAGTCTATAAAGAATTTATACTCAACACCCAAACAACAAATAATCCAGTCAAGAAATGGGCAGAAGACGTGAACAGACATTTCCCCAAAGAAGACATACAAATGGCCAACAGACACTCGAAAAAATGTTCCACTTTGCTGGGCATCAAGGAAATACAAATCAAAACCACAATGAGATACAACCTCCCACCCGTCAGAATGGCTAAAATTAACGAGTCAGGAAACAACACATGTTGGTGAGGATAGAGAGAAAGGAGAACCCTCCTAGACTATTGGTAGAAATGCAAGCTGGTACAGCCACTCTGGAATTTCTTCAAATTCCAAGTATAGAATTTCTTCAAAAAGTTGAAAATAGAGCTACCCTATGACCCAGCAATTGCAGTGCTTAGTATTTACCCCAAAGATACAAATGTATTGATCCAAAGGGGCACCTGTACCCTAGTGTTTATAGCAGCAATGTCCACAATAGCCAAAATATGGAAAGAGCCCAGATATCCATCGACATGAATGGATAAAGAAGAGGTGGTATATATGGTGGTATATATATATATATATATATATATGCACACCAACTATGTGTGTATACACATACATATATATATACATATATACACATATACACACATATATAAACACATATGCATATACATACATATACACACAATGAAATATTCAGCCATAAAAAATGAAATCTTGCCATTTGCAATGATGTGGATGGAACTAGAGAGTATTATGCTAAGCAAAGTAAGTCAACCAGAGAAAGACAATTATCATAAAATCTCACTAATATGTGGAATTTAAGAAACAAAAGAGAGGATAATATGGAAAGACTAGAAAAAATGAAACAAGATGAAACCAGAGAGAGAGACAAACTACAGGAAACTCTTAATTCTAGGAAACAAGCTGAGGGTTCTGGAAGGGAGGTGGGTGGGGGGATGAGGTAAGTGGGTGATATCCATTAAGGAGGGCATATATTGTGATGAACACTGGGTGTTATATTATAAGATTGATGAATCACCGACCTCTACCTCAAAACCAATAACTAATTAATTGCATTTAAATTTAAAAAAAAAAAACAGTGGAAAAAACAGTCATGGGGATTGAGGTCAAATCTCTGGGCTACTAACACTGGCTTTGCCTTAGGCAAATCCCTTCTCCTTTCTGGGTCTTTGGGTTCCCACATGTAAAATAACAGTGTTGAACTCAAGATCAATGATCAACAAAGATTTTCTATAATGAGTCAGACAGTAAATATTTTAGGTTTTGCAGAATAGACTGTTTTATCGTAGCATCTCAGCTCTGTCACTGTAGCATGAAAGTACCCCCAGGCAAAATATAAGTGAATAAGCATGGCAGTATTCCAATAAAATATTATATACAACAACAACAACAACAAAAAAACAGTATAGAATTGGCATAAAAACACATAGAATAATGGAAGAGAATAGAGAGAACAGAAACAAATTCACACATATGCACTGAATTAATTTATGATGAAAGAGCGAGGAATATACCATGGGAAAAGGATCATCTCTCCAGTAAGTGGTGTTGAGACAAGTGGACAACTACGAACAAGAGACAAACTGAACCTGTATCTTACATCACACACAAAAATTAACTCAAAATGAGTCAAAGACTTGAATGTAAGATTGAAACCAAAATCTCCTCAAAGGGAAAAAATATCTATACCTATATCTATCTATCTATCTATCTATCTATATATCTATATGTATATATACATACAGGAGGTAGGCTATGTGACACTGGTCTTAACAATGATTTTTAAAATTGATACCAATAAAAAAAAAGCAAGAAATAAACACATAGGACTACATCAAACTAAAAAGATTTTGCATAGCAAAGGAAACCATCAATGAAATGAAAAGAGAACCTATTAAATGCTGCAAATATTTGCAAATCATATTCCTGATAAGAGGTTGACATACAAAATATATAAAGAACTCAAATCTGAATGGAAAAAAATCTGATTAAAACATGGGCAGGGGATTTGAATAAACATTTTTTAAAAGAAGACTTATAAATGGCCAACAGGTACACGAAAAGATGCTCAACTTTACTAATCTTCAGAGAAATGCAAATCAAAACCACAAAGAGATATCACCTCATACTTGTTAGATTGGCTACTAATTAAAAAAACAAAAACAAAAACAAAACAAGAAATAACAAGTGTTAGTAAGGATATGGGGAAAAGTGAACCCTGGTGCACTGTTAGAATGTAAATTGGTATAGCCCCTGCGGAAAACAACACAGTTTCCTCACAAAGTTAAAAACAGAGCTACCAAATGATTCAGCAATTTCACTTCTAAGTATTTATCTGAGGAAAATGAAAACAGCAATTTAAAACAAAGAAACAAAAATACATATGTACACTCATGTTCATTACAGCATTATTTTCGAAAGCCAAGTTTTGGAAAAAGCCCAATTGTCCACCAATGGATGAATGGATAAAGAAAATGTGAGATAATAGATAGATATTATCTATCTATTAGATAGATCTAATAGTTAGATAATAGATAGATAGATATAATTCAACCACAAAAAAGAGGGAAATCTTGACATTTGTGACAGCTTAGGTGGAACTTGTGGGCAGTATATTAAGACCAACACAACAACATGGAGAAAAACAAATACTGTATGACCTCATTTATATATGGCCTCTAAAAGATAAACAAACAAACTCATAGATAGAGAACAGACTGGTGGTTGTCAAAGAAAGGGTTGTGGGAGAAAGTGAAATGGGTGAAGAGTGTCATAAAATAACAACTTCTAGTTATAAAATAACTCCTGTGAATAGAATATACTTCATGGTGACTATAGTTAAAAATGACGTATTACATATTTGAAAATTGCCAAGAAAACAGAGCTTAAAAGGAAAAAAACATCAAGTGTGTATGGTGAGATATGTTAACTAGACTTACTGTAGTGATCGTTTTACAATATACACAAATCTCAAGTCATTATGTTGTACGCCTGAAAATAATGTAATGTTATTTTGTCAATTAAACATTAATAAACAAAGTCAAAAGCTTAGCCTTGCTACCATTCTGATACTGTTTTTTACAGAAAGGACAAAAAATAAATTGATATTAAAAAGTTTTGGATAAAATTAATCAAATTAATTAACTTTCCATATATTTGAATTTCTTTCCAAAAAATTCCATATGGCATGCACAAAATTAACCAGCAAGTAGCCCATTGTTATATCATTCAATTCAGCTATGTGCATTACCAGGGGTATGGATGTGAAACACCTCCCTAATCCAAAAATTCTAAGAAATTCATTGAAATATAATTTTGGAAAGGAGTAACAGAAGGTGTATATTTAGCTTTTATATTTATCATATCCATAGCATATGAGATACTAGAAACTTTAGTTACTATTCCACTTATTAAACATGTATTGATTCAGTACCTGCTACTTTTCAGACATTATTCTATACATTGCTATTACAGAAGTAGAAAAACTATACAAAGTGTTGGTTTTCTTGGAACTGGTACATTTTACTCTATAAAGAAACAAATATGCACATAAAGGTATTGCATGTCAGAAATTACATAAGATAAAAGAAATATAAAAGAGGGGAAAGAGCATATATGAGAGGGCATTTTATGTAAATATGTAATAAAGTGAAAATAAACCCAATGTCTCCCCATTTCAGCCTTCTATTACCTGGATCCTCAAAATCCACACTGACACTTAACAATTAAAGAAGTATGATAGATGGCAAATTAGAATTCAAAATTGGTCTAATCTTTTGCCATTAAATTATCTTTCTTTTACAAATTAAAAAACAAACAAACAAACAAAAAAAAACGTGCAATACTATGTGAATACCTCACTATGTGAGAGTTTGGGGGAGAATTCTTGTAGAAGCCCAGGATCCCAAAGGCCCAAGAAGCAGGAGCTGCAGCGTCCAAGGGCAGAACATGGAGATCCCAGCTAAGGGAGAAAGTGACCGCCTCTTTGTTCTATTCTGATGCTTAGCAGATTTGACAATGATCACCTACATTGAGGAGGAAGATCCTTACTCAGTCTACTGATTAGAATGCTAATAATCTCCTCCACAAGCATCCACCGGAACAAACCTAGAAATAACTTTTTACCAGATCTCTGGGCATCCCTTAGCTCAGTCAAATTGATGCACAAAATTTGCCATCACATATATTTGCAATATAATTTTTCAAAATTAGAATCTAAAGGGGAAAGAAAGCTAGTTCTTTACTTAGATTCTAAAATAATTTTCTTTACTGATGAATTGCTTTTTTCACCTAAGGAAATCGTAGGTTTTTGTTTGTTTGTTTTTGACTGTTTTATCATGCTTTGATTTAGTCTTCAATTCACATTTTTAGAAGTTCAGAGTCCAAGGAGGATTTTTTTTTTTGTATTATCACTAAACCTAATTACTACTTCACGAAACTTAGTAACAAGGATATTCTTGTCATTTTCATAAAACCAATAAGAAAAAATAAAAATAGCCCAAATAACTTTCCCATATTTATAGTGTTACTGATGATTTAATTCTGATGATTCAAAAAATATTCAGATTTCTTCTAAGGAAAGCTCAGATTTACTAAAACTTTTCTAAACATATTTGGGTAAATACACATTCAAATCAAAATTCTGGTCTTTCTTTCCAAAACACCTTTTTGTTATGAAGGAGAGGTAGCTTATTTCAGGTACTCTGTACATGTATTAAATAAACAAATTCATACCTTTTCTTCTTTGTAGAATTTGAGAAATGATTATCTCCAAATACCTTTCTCTAAAATTATACCTTTCTATCTATACTTTCATTAGATTGAATGTTACAAAGGAAAATGTACTAAATGACATTTTTCTATATATTTTTGTCATTTGATTTAAAAATTAAGAAATAGTAATGTCACTTTATAATATATAATCATTAGTAACGGGGGGTAATATTTTAATTTGAGTTCTATAAAATTCAAAAAGTATAAGTGAATTCAGATATCCCCATATAAAAATGCTGACATTAAAAAAAAATCATCTTCATGTGCTATGAGATATGTCATATTGATAACAAAGTATCAATGTGATTAAATAACAGTCATATTTAAGATAATTAATAAAAAATTATCATAAATCCATGTAACATAATCGAAATTTTTTATTCTACAAGAATCATTTTATCCCTAAACATGTTTTTGAAATATAGCTATTAAAATAAAACTTAGTATACATGAAGTGTTAATATGTCATATTTCCTATTATTCATCCATAAAAAGGAATGAAATCTTGCCATTCGCAACAACATGGATGGAGCCAGAGAGTATAAGACTAAGTGGAATAAGTCAATCAGAGAAAGAAAGATGCCATATGATTTCACTCATATGTGGAATTTAGGAAACAAAACAAAGTAAAAGAAGAAAGTAAGAGAGACAAACCAAGAAACAGGCTCTTAACCATAGAGAACAAACTGATGGTTGCAGAGGGGATGGAGGGCTGGATGAAAACAGGTGATGGGAGTATGAATACACTTATCATGATGAGCACTGAGTAAGGTATGGATTGTTAAATCACTACATTGTACCACTGAGATTAATATCATACTGTAATGCTAACTATACTGGAATTAAAATTTTAAAAATCTTAATAAAAATATTTCAGAACTCCTACTGGACATCCTAGTATGAATGCATAAGTAAAAGTTAATTTCCAGATTTTAATTGTCAAAGAAGAAAATCCAACCAATCTAAATATGATTTTATTTAAATGGATAATAAGGAATAGAGATTGAAGGGTTTAGGTTACTTTTATTAGTTAATCAAAAATGATGACTTTCTCACTTTTGCCTCATTTCTATTAATGTAAGAAGCCTCAATACTTTAGAGCATAGGATTCATTAGAAACATGTAAAGCATCCTTCATGCTCTTATGTAAGTCATGTTTCAACATGACTTTAAAGATTAGTATTAAGAATGTAGTCTGCATTAGCTCTAAAGCCTGTAACTCAGCAGAAGATATCATACTTGCGCATTAAGTTCAAAATTTTAAATTTGTTGCTTGTTCAATGTCATCATTGTGGGTATAACAGAAGAGAGGTCAAAAAATAAAAACACAGACTGTTCAAGCTAGCTGCTGCACCAAATCTCTTTGTTAATCTAAATGAATCATTTTAATCTGCTATACCTTCATTTCGCTTCATGTATAAAAATCACAAAACACTAATAGGAAAGCATTCATCAATGAGCTTGAAAACTGATTGACAGAATGACTAGATAATGCTATCTCAACTTCTCATAAATATTGTATACACAAATGCAAATATATAATACTTCTATACATACATATTTATAATGTTCTTTATTTTATTTTATTTTTTTATTTTTTAGAGATGGGGGAGGGGCAGAGAGAGAAGGAGAGAGTGAATCTCAAGCAAGCATGGGGAGTCAGTCATAAGCCTAATCTCAGAAACTTGAAATCATGAGCTGACACTGAACTGAATGAGCCACCCAGGGACCCCTATATTGTTTTGTTTATAAACTGTCTTTTATCAGGTTCAATTTGATTAAATTCTACTTATTCCACTTTCTTACTTATTCTACTCCTTCATAAGATATTCCTTAGTTTTTCTGTAAGAAGTAACTCCCCTTTTCACCACTTAAGCATTGTACAGTATCTTGACTGCTGGCTTTAGAATTATATTCCTTATATATGGCTTAATCAAGAGTAAGTTTATTGTACTCCCTCTGTCCCCCATCCCCACTTGTGCTATTTCTCTGTCAAATAAACATAAAAATTAAAAAAAAAAGAGTAAGCTTACTCTGTAAACTACACAAGTTTTTCTGTGGTAGATAGTGCATAATAATGGGGAGACATACAGGTAAGATATTGGGAGAGAAAGAAGGCGGCAGGGAAATGCCAGAGTCAGGGAGTAAAAAGAACAGAAGTGCAGGAAGATAAAAGAAGAGAAAAAAAAAAAAGAATAAGATTCTAGTGTGAGAGGAAGCAGGAGAAAAACATTTCAAGATGAAATAGTGGATAGAATATGTTAATTTATAACAGGAAAAGGGAAACAGGTTAAGGAGAGTTTTTAACAATAGACTTACTAAGGAAATAAGAGATTCTTACCATTAAGATTTAAGAAAAAAACAATTTATAAGAAAAAATATAAATGGCCATTAAAAAATGAAAAATATCTTATCTCACTATAAACCAAAGGCATGAAGACTAGATATGGGAATACAAGAGGGAACACCTGCGCTCAGCATATAATCTCTAGGTCTAATGACCTCCATCAAAAATTTAAAAAAAAATAAAATTGGAAGCAAATGCATGGCTGAATTGTACAAGAGTAGGATTTTATTTACTATCCAACATAGCTGAAATATTTATTATGGTTTAAAACAGTAAGATTTAAGTGGATGTAGAAGCTTACAGTCCTGAGAAAACACACCCTACACCTTCGTTCTGCCTAGTACTGGTTGTTCATGTCACCCTCTGTACCATTGTTCTCCTGCTGTTCACCCCAGAAACAGGACTTCCTGAGCAACCCTCATATGCAAATTCTAGTTACCAAAGAACTCTCTACATAACTGTAGGTGATTCCATCTCTCGCCTCTTTCCATATTCTAAAATCTGTCACTACATACTGATGGACATGGTGGAGTAGATGTCTTCTTCGCTCCACAGTGCAGTTCTGAGACACCATTGTACCACATTTTTTTTATGCCCACTGTCAAATCTCTTGTCTGATTGTACCACCATCTAGTTATTCTCTTGTAATCAAATGGGATCAGATGGTAACTGTGAATCATTTCTTAAATGTTTTAGGTCTTGACAGACTGACACTTATTTCTAATATTTATGTTAAAATTCTTAGTAATTTCAGTTTTCACACACATGACTCTAAATACCCTGGCATTTAATTCTGACCTTCTATCTACTTACAATCTGTCCCCACATTATTTTAGGCAAACACTTCTATGATTCTATACCCTAGAATTTGATATTACTACTATTATAATCCCTCTATGTTTTCTACCTTCTATAATCCCAGATTACTTCCTATTGAACCACAATGCCGAAAAGTATTTAAACCCACTGGGATTTACGATCTATTCATATTTGCCACCACATCTGCAAAGTTGGTCACTGTTTTTCATGTCCCCAGTTCCTTCCTTAACCAGGTGACTTTCCTGGTAAGTCATTATAATTACCAGTTATATGCAGCAATTCCTTTATCTCTCTTTGGATTTCCCATACTGATGTAGAAAAATCACAAACCTAGTTTAATGTATCTCTGTTTTCACTTGTGCTTAAACCTGTGCAGCTACATTAACCTGATAAGAAATTTCTGGGAGAACCATAAAAATAATTTTAGGTCTTACTTTAATTATATGACCAATAATACTAAGTGGGATTTCATTGATTCCAAGTAACTATACTACATTTAATTAATCTTATTTATTATCTTTCTCTTGTAGACCAATATTTCATACATGTACTTTATGTATAAACCTGTAATACCATCTTCTCGGTGCTGTCAGTGGATGACTGAGAAACAGAAATAATCAACAGACTCCACAGAGTTCCCACCAGCATGTCTAACTGCCTGCCTATATCTGAGCCTCTAACTTATCTTCTTTATTGCTCCTTTGCCTGTCTCCACTCCAATGTACCATTGTCCCTTCTTATTTACTCAAAGTAATTTTTCCAATAATCCTTCTCTCTGTCCAGCATCAAGTCTTACCTCTATCAAATCATGACCATCGGCATAAAATCACGCTGTATTCCTTGATCCTATTTTCCCCTCTAGTTCCTACTGTTTTATCTTCTTCCAAGATATGATTATTAAAAATAGTTATCTCCATTCTATGTTTCCATATCTCTTTTCACATTCTCTACTGAATCTATATCCTAAAAGCATTTACTTCCATCACTACACTGAAAAAGCTGTCATTGAGGACAACAATGTTACCCGATTATGAGACCTAACAGCTCCTTCTCAGATGCCATTTTCTTTGATCAATCAGGGGCATTAGTTTCCACACATCACTCCCTTCTTGAGAACTGCAGTCTTCTGCTTTACCACTCACCTTTTGGGCTGCTCCTTCCCAAGTCTCTCCTCTGCTGATTCTTCCTCATCTCAACTTCTAAATCCTGATTGTCAGCACTTAGTCCTTGGAACTATGCTATTATTTTCTAAACACTCACTCTTCTGGTCAGCTTATCAGTCTCATTTTTTAACACAAAATAAAAGTTAATTTCTTCCCAAACATATAAATAGAACATAGACATTTTCTATAAAATGCTGGAGTTCCTAATATGCATATCAACTGAGATTACTAATAATGGCCTCAAAACTATTCTGTCACCAACTAAGTTCTTTATATTTCCTCCCAAACTTGTTCCTCTCTTTGTCTTCTTCCTCTTTAACTATCAACTAAATTCCTCCCCCTGTATTGGCTAAAACCAGTGAAGATATCCCTTTCAATTTTTTTTTCCTTTCACAATCTACAAATAATCAGTTTTCAATCCCTGAGAGCTGTAGGATATCTAGAATCTTTTCCATTGACACATATCATTGCTACTTCCATTAGCCCCAGCCAGCATTATGTTCAGCCTGGTTTATTGTGACCATTTACTGCATTAATGCCAAGACATAAAAATGGATATCACAGTGCATATTTCAAACACAGGGTATTTCTTAAGCACAGGCTGGAGAGCCAAGCGACAAAAACAGGAAACTGAGGTAACTCGGACTTTACCATCTTTAGGGCACAGGAGCTCCCCAAAGGTTGGGGAAACAAAAGAAAATACACGGTATTTTTAGACAGTAGAAGGTTGGAATAAGGGCCCTTATGAGGCTGTTAATTCCAAATTTGTAAATATCCCCGCATGACTATTTGTAGATCCTCTGAGGGGTACTCAGGGACAGCAGGTGTTGGAGAAATACAAACGGGGTTTCTCACTGCAGAGCTGGTGCTGTTTGAGTGAGGTTGAAACCTGTAATGGGATCACTAAGGCTAGAGCTGTTGAGAGTACTGAAAGCGACTGTCTGACTATCCAGATAAATATAGATCAAAACTGTGGAGGAAGGAAGCCAGGCTTCTAATCTACTAGAGCCTCTCATGGCATAGCTAAAGAGGAACCAGATGACACATGTTGCGAGAAGACTAGGGTTACCAGATTTAGAAAGTAGGAATAAAAACAATTAATATGAATTTCAGGAATACAGTATTTGTAGTGTATTCCTCCAAAATGGATAGTACGTTTTTCCTGCTTATTTTCCTGGTACTTAAAACAGTGCCTGGTAAGTAGTAGGGGATAAACAGACTTTAAAAAAAGAAAAAAAATGAATAAGGCGATACAATGGCAAGTTCATCAAATGGCTGAAACCTATAGCATTTATGTTTATTAGCATTTTGATGCTCAGTGTAAAGGGAAACATGCTTTGTTAAATGACACCTCTCCCCTGTAATTTTAGTCTATATCTAATGACAACACAAGAAATTTCTCCTAGTGTAGTTAATTGTATATGTCATAAATGATATGTTAAATGGAAAATAATATTTTAGCTATTAATCCAGTTATCAATAATTTACAATGACACATCAGTATTAGGCATTCCATCAGAAGTAGACCTTTCTAATTAGAGATTTTAACATATTGAACACCAATATTATTGATAGCCTAAAATGCAAATTCCAAGAATGTTACAATCTATATTTGGAAATATAGACAAAAGATGCCCTTTTCCTCTCCACTTTAATCCTCCAAATAATTTTTAGTTCCTGTGTTAAATTATGAGCAAGTTGAGTCAGGAGATTGCTTTATATTTTATTATTTTATTTTATTTCTCTTATTTCTTTTCACTATTCCAGAATTCATTGTTTATGCACCACATCCAGCAATAGGAGATTGTTTCTGAATAACAAATACACTTACAGGAGGTAGGAGGTGAGAACGTCATTGCAATCAGTGTTTCTATCTCCAGGAGAGAGATTAAAATGAAAGTAGATAGCATTCTATTAACTACTCCCAAAACCCAATATTATAATGGACCACTCAGAAATGCTGAAAATCAGGTGCCTGGGTGGCTCAGTTGGTTCAGTATTTGCCTTCATCTTGGGTCATGATCACAGGATCCTATGATTGAGTCCTGCATCTGGTTCCCTGTACATCAGGCTCCCTATGGAGGAGCAGGGGCCTGCTTCTCCCTCTGCCTCTGCCATTCTCTCTGTCTCCCATGAATAAATAAATAAAATCTTTAAGAAAGTGCTAAAAATCTATCCACCCCTACAACCCTGCCCTCAAACAGAACAAAACAACAAGTGATGAGATACTGGTGATAGGTCATGGTTTCTTAAATGTCCATACCTATAGCACCTACTTGATAACTGATTTATATGTAATATAATATTTTTACTTATATAAACTTTTTGCAAACTTATTGAGATAATTGACTACCAAAACTTCATGTTTAAAATGTATAATTTGCTAAATTTTGACTCATGTATATCCATCCCTACAATGGAGATAATGAACATAACATCAACCCAGATTCTTTTCCTGTCCTTTTGATCATGCTCTATTACCACACACCTCCTCTCATTTAGGGCAGTTACACATCTGCTTCTGGTTACTATTTGCATATTTTAGACTTATTTGTAAGTGGGATTGTATACTATATAACTATTTTTCTGCTGCCTTTTACTCCCCATGATTATTCTGATATGTATTGATGCTGTGTGTATTGGTAGTTCTTTTTAATTTACTGTTGAGGAATACATCGTTGTATGGATGTATCATAATTGTTAACTCATTTTTCTATTGATGGGCATTTATGTTTTGTTTTTGTTTTTTAACTTTGGGGCTTTTACAAATAAAACCATTAGAAAAACTCAGTTATTCATAAGACTTTATGAATATATGTTTTTAATGTCTTGGGTAACACCTAGGAGAAGAATGGTTGAATCACACAAAGAATATGTTCAATTTCTTTTTAAGAAATTGAAAAAAAATAATTTTTTAAACATTTTTCAAGATTTTATTACACATAAGCAGAGGAGTGACAGAGAGGGAATCTCAAGCAGACTCTATGCTTGACACCCCACAAAATTATTTTCCAAAATACTTGATATTCTCACCAATGATTGAGGATTTCCCTTCTGCCACATCTTCACAAGCACTTGATATATTTTAACCATTCTAATTTTTACCTTTTATAACAGTTACATGGAGGTATCTTCCTGTGGTTTCAGCATTAATTTTTCTAAAGACTACTGATTTTGACATTCTTTTAATCTGCTTATTTTTATTCTTTATCCATATTTTATTGGGTATATTTTTATTTTCTTATGGTTGAGCAAGTAAAGTTTTCAGAATAACTTTTTCATCATTTCTTTAAATTCAGCACGTCAAATTTCTAATGTAAATAGTTAAGCGATAAAAATGATGAAGTTAATGGACATCTAGGTTCTTTCCATAGTTTGGCTATTGTGGACATTGCTGCTATAAACATTCGGGTGCACGTGCCCTTCAAGAAGATGTGGTATATATACACAATGGAATACTATGCAGCTATCAAAAGAAACGAAATCTTGCCATTTGCGACAACATGGATGGAACTAGAGCGTATCATGCTTAGCGAAATAAGTCAAGCGGAGAAAGACAACTATCATATGATCTCCCTGATATGAGGGAGTGGTGATGCAACATGGGGGCTTAAGTGGGTAGGAGAAGAATCCATGAAACAAGATGGGATAGGGAGGGAGACAAACCATAAGTGACTCTTAATCTCACGAAACAAACTGTGGGTTGCTGGGGGGAGGGGGGTTGGGAGAAGGGGGGTAGGGTTATGGACATTGGGGAGGGTATGTGCTTTTGGGTAAATTGGAAGGGGAGATGAACCATGAGAGACTATGGACTCTGAAAAACAATTTGAGGGGTTTGAAGTGGCGGGGGGGGGTGGGAGGTTGGGGTACCAGGTGGTGGGTATTATAGAGGGCACAGCTTGCATGGAGCACTGGGTGTGGTGAAAAAATAATGAATACTGTTTTTCTGAAAATAAATAAATTGGAAAAAAAATGATGAAGTTATAATGTATCCTTACTTAAGAAAAATATTGAGAGTATACGCACATCTCAAAAATGTCAGCGGGTTGAGCTTTGCTTAGAAGGTCAGCTGGTTCTTAATTTGAAACTTAATAGTAATGAAATGACTTTGGCCTGTCTTATATGTCAGATATGCCTGTATTAGGCAGTGTCTTATTTAATTATCTTGAGGTATCTTAGTTAAAATCAAATACTGGCATATGCTTAGAATAAAAGGTGAAAATTTATGATCTCCCTGATATGAGGAAGTGGAGAAGCAACATGAGGGGTTTGGGGGCTAGGAAAAGAATAAATGAAACAAGATGGGATCAGGAGGGAGACAAACCATAAGAGACTCTCAATCTCACAAAACAAACTGAGGGTTGCCACGGGGAGGGGGGAGGGAGAGGGTTATGGACATTGGGGAGGTTATGTACTATGGTGAGTGCTCTGAAGTGTGTAAACCTGGCAATTCACAGACCTGTACCCCTGGGGCTAATAATACATTATATGTTAATAAAAAATAAATTAATTTTTGTTTAAAAAGGTGAACATTTTAAAAATTCCTGTATTTTCCTAAATATAGGCATATAATTGTTTAGATTCTGTGTTCAATACTAATGACACATTTTCACATATTTTCATCAATCATCTCCTCTTTCTTTTCCATTTGCTCACTGTTAACCTTAGTGTAGTACTTTTAAATACAATTTTAAATTAACTATATGTTGGTTGCCTAAAATTGGACATATAAAATTATAAATATAGAAAAAAAATTATAACTATATATTACCTACCACTTTTGAGATTATTGGAAAACACTGAGCATGCTATATTTGATATATTTATTTCCATTCCATTAACCATTATTAGTCACCCAAGTGGCTTTTCAATGAATAACCATCTGGCAAGTATTTTTGGTTAAATGAAAATAGGACAAATCTTGGCAGTACTTTCACAAAGTACTTGGTGACTACAAGATTGGTACCTAAATCAACAGAACAGACTGGTCAGTTGAAGATTCACAACTGGAAGGGAAGTTTTGGGTTGCCTGAGGAATACATAATAATAAATTAAACTGTTTATAAAATATATGAAATAACTTGAATTGAGAATATTTTTTCTTATTATTATTAACCAAAAAAAGAGTAAATAGATAAAAACTGAAAATGGCTTCTATTTCAAAATACTTCTTTGGAAGATACTTAATTTCAATGGAGAAAAAAAGTAAGCACTTGCTGTTTTACTTTACACTATAATTGAAACAGTTAGTACAGCACAGCAACAGTGTATTGTTAAAACTCTTTCTACTGACTCTCACAGTCTTTCTACTGTGTCCCCTTTCTACAGTGAAAGGACTTTGCACCTGCAGTGAAGGGACTTTGCACCTGTGGAGACAAAAGCAGTATTTTTTGTTGCCTAAAATGCCATAATGTATAATGATAATAATGATGTTTATGACAGAACGACTATACTATTTCAATAGTGTGTGACGTATTGAGTTCTAGTTCAATAAATTGCATTTCTTGTCCTATTTTATGAAATACTGAACACATTAACCATGAGAAAAAGGACTGCAGAGTTACTGATAATGTGAATTAAAACAGGACTTTAGGCAGCATTGCAAGCATCTAAAATTTTTATTATTTTCTTTCTTTCCACAGAACTGTTCCCATGGAAGGTTAATCCTTAGTTTGAAAGGCTTTGGTGTGATATTTCATAGATATTTCATATTTCATAGTAAGACTCATGTCTTACTAAAAAGCTCAATCATAATCATTTTTACTCTGTGTCATTTTAATATCTATCCCTACATGTAAAAGTTGGGTTTAAATCTTCAAATTTAGAATAACCCCTGGGCATTATGCATATATCATGCCAACTATATTTTACCTAGATTTATCAAAACTAGGTTCTGAATGATTTTCCAGTACTAAATAATTCAATTTGAGACTCTATTATAATATTTTTGCTTATATTGTCAGTGTAGCTGGGCACAAATCAAAATAGAAAGACTACATTTTTGTATCCACTTATCATTCTTCTGAAATAAAATTTCCAGTTTCAACCAACAAAATTGTTGGTCTCGTGGCCTTTGTATTCACAGAAGACATACTTCAAATTTGATAACATGTAGATAGTTTCATGATTTAAAATGTAATAATGTAAAAACTTTAAGACTTGGTCCATTGTGCACGTTTTTGAGGAAGCAAATGGCATAGCTACAGTGATCACAATATGGCCTTCATTGTAACATAGGTGACCATTTGCTTAGTCACAACTACATGTATGTAGTCACAGCCACATACATATGAATTTATCTAAACAATGTTGGACAACTGAAGATACAAAGTGAAAGGCTAATATTTTAAATGAAGCGTTCATGAAACATTTAAAATGTAAAAAGTGCTTGTAATTTCTGTAAGTTAATTTACAAAATCAAACTCCAATAACTATTTTTGCAGTTTAGATTTCTTTAAATTAGTGACATTTGTTTCCATATCACATAAGGTCAGAAGACAACTATGTAGCCTTTAGATATGCTGAAGATATTTGCAATACAATCCTTAACTTTTATTTAATCAATATTTGTATTACCTGGCAAAGGAGAGTAAGAATGCATAACTTTCGAAGCAATGTACTGGAAAAGATGATTTGAATGGATATGTGTCTGGGTGACAGATTAACCATCCATATAAGGCATAGCACTTAGGCTGATTACATATTTAATACTTTTTAGGCATACTTATTTTTAAGTAGTTTTGACTGTGCACCATTTATTTATCACTGTACAGCTGTGTTTTAATGCAAAATTTCTGCACACCCTAGTAATGCTAGAATGGAGAAGAAAGAAAGGCTAAGGAAACTTGATTTTGGTGTTAATTTGATCATGTAATCATTCCCTGGTTAAATCTTATCTTAGGGAATTTTATCAACAAGGCCAGTAGAACTATTATTCAGATACCTATTTTTTTAAAAAGTAGGTGGGAGAACTATGCTTAAGAACCAAAAATTCCGTATCTTACCTGTGCAGAAGACAGTCAGTAAAGTATATGGAATATCATCTTGTTAATACCCAATTTAACCACTTTTAGATATATCTGTATTCTTACTATGTAGCAAAAAGAAAATAAAACCTTTTAGAAAAACTGTACCAAATGCCTCTGCTCTGTCACTTATCAAAATGGCTGCAGTGGATTTTGTTCTTTTTTAGGATAAGACTAAACAATTTGTAAAAGAAGACATTCGTTAAAATAGTAGATGTAACAGCCTTGAATCCCAATAAAAAATCTTTGACAAAGGTTGTATCTTGAAATCAGTTTTATATGGGTTAACGAGCAGATAAATACAATTTAAAAGATAATAGACATTAGTAAATCATCTCCATTTGTCTATTTTTACTTTTTAGTGGATTATCCCTAATGGCTCAGACTTTTCAAACTCTCTATGAATTTTAACTATCACCAATGTCAATAAATAGCTATTAAAATTATCTTTGAGTATCTGACATTAAGAGAAAATATAATTTCCAAATCAGTAATATCTATTCCAGGTAACAATGATGCACATTTGACATGCAACAGAAAGTGTCCTAAGTGATATTCCATATCAAGTTAACTAAAAATATGAAGACCAAGAGAACAGCATTCCAGTTAAAATGTTTTATAAAAGCACCATCTCTCCCACAAAGAACATAATGTTCTTATATCACTGTGACATCAGTTTAAAAAAAAGTCAAATAGTGTTATCAGCCATCCTGAAAGAACAGAATAGAAAATGCTTGTATTAAAGAACAGATGAAATTTCACATAAACTGAAGTTTTCTTCTCTGACTGATAATCATTTTCACACCTTAAAAGCTGGATTTCCAGTGATTATAGATGTCTAAATACATGCTGAGAGTAACACCCAGTAAATGATAACCGTTGTAGGGCCAAACTAATAATTCAGTATTTTGATCCATTTCTGTTAACAAAGCTTTTTTTTCTTACTATTAATTAGCTAATGATTTCAAAAATACATGACATTTTTTTTCTTTCTTTTTTTTCCAATTTATTTATTTTCAGAAAAACAGTATTCATTATTTTTTCACCACACCCAGTGCTCCATGCAAGCCGTGCCCTCTATAATACCCACCACCTGGTACCCCAACCTCCCACCCCTCCGCCACTTCAAACCCCTCAAATTGTTTTTCAGAGTCCATAGTCTCTCATGGTTCACCACCCCTTCCAATTTACCCAAAAGCACATACCCTCCCCAATGTCCATAACCCTACCCCCCTTCTTCCAACCCCCCTCCCCCCAGCAACCCACAGTTTGTTTCGTGAGATTAAGAGTCACTTATGGTTTGTCTCCCTCCCTATCCCATCTTGTTTCATGGATTCTTATCCTACCCACTTAAGCCCCATGTTGCATCACTACTTCCTCATATCAGGGAGATCACATGATAGTTGTCTTTCTCCGCTTGACTTATTTTGCTAAGCATGATACGCTCTAGTTCCATCCATGTTATCGCAAATGGCAAGATTTCGTTTCTTTTGATAGCTGCATAGTATTCCATTGTGTATATAAACCACATCTTCTTGATCCATTCATCTGTTGATGGACATCTAGGTTCTTTCCATAGTTTGGCTATTGTGGACATTGCTGCTATAAACATTTGGGTGCACGTGCCCCTTTGGATCACTACGTTTGTATCTTTAGGGTAAATACCCAGTAGTGCAATTGCTGGGTCATAGGGCAGTTCTATTTTCAACATTTTGAGGAACCTCCATGCTGTTTTCCAGAGTTGGTTGCACCAGCTTGCATTCCCACCAACAGTGTAGGAGGGTTCCCCTTTCTCCGCATCCTCGCCAGCATCTGTCATTTCCTGACTTGTTGATTTTAGCCATTCTGACTGGTGTGAGGTGATATCTCATTGTGGTTTTGATTTGTATTTCCCTGATGCCGAGTGATATGGAGCACTTTTTCATGTGTCTGTTGGCCATCTGGATGTCTTCTTTGCAGAAACGTCTGCTCATGTCCTCTGCCCATTTCTTGATTGGATTATTTGTTCTTTGGGTGTTGAGTTTGTTAAGTTCTTTATAGATTTTGGACACTAGTCCTTTATCTGATATGTCGTTTGCAAATATCTTCTCCCATTCTGTCAGTTGTCTTTTGGTTTTGTTAACTGTTTCCTTTGCTGTGCAAAAGCTTTTGATTTTGATGAAATCCCAAAAGTTCATTTTTTGCCCTTGCTTCCCTTGCCTTTGGCGACGTTCCTAGGAAGATGTTGCTGCGGCTGAGGTCGAAGAGGTTGCTGCCTGTGTTCTCCTCGAGGATTTTGATGGATTCCTTTCTCACATTGAGGTCCTTAATCCATTTTGAGTTTATTTTTGTGTGCTAAGAATCTATACTCAGAAAACTATAAAGTACTCATGAAAGAAATTGAGGAAGACACAAAGAAATGGAAAAATGTTCCATGCTCCTGGATTGGAAGAATAAATATTGTGAAAATGTCTATGCTACCTAAAGCAATCTACACATTTAATGCAATTCCTATCAAAGTGCCATCCATCTTTTTTAAAGAAATGGAACAAATAATTTTAAAATTTATATGGAACCAGAAAAGACCTCGAATAGCCAAAGGGATATTGACAAAGAAAGCCAAAGTTGGTGGCATCACAATTCCGGACTTCAAGCTCTATTACAAAGCTGTCATCATCAAGACAGCATGGTACTGGCACAAAAACAGACACATAGATCAATGGAACAGAATAGAGAGCCCAGAAATAGACATTCAACTCTATGGTCAACTAATCTTTGACAAAGCAGGAAAGAATGTCCAATGGAAAAAAGACAGCCTCTTTAATAAATGGTGTTGGGAAAATTGGACAGCCACGTGCAGAAAAATGAAATTGGACCATTTCCTTACACCACACACAAAAATACATGACATTTTAAGTCTTCCTTAAATTTTTTTCTCTTAAATATTTAGTAAGTTTTTTTGGGTTTTATGTTTTCTAATTTTTGTTTGTTTGTTTGTTTGTGTCTAGGAGATCATTGGACTAATTAATAAAAGCTTTACTGAGTTAACAAACGAAGGATTTTGCTTTATTTTAAATCCTAATTCATTTCAATAGTTATTATGATGGAATATTTTCTAAAATGCTGAGAAAACACGAGAAATTTCTAACATATTATTGTGAACATGGATAAATATACATGATTCTTAAACGAAATACATTTCATGTAGGTTCTCTTAATATCCCTATAATATCAAAGCAAGAGTAAGAAATTATATAGCATAAACAATTCATGATCTGGATATGATTTCAAATTAGAGTCATTCAAATGTAATCCAATATTCATCAGGCCTATAACAAACCAAGTCTCATGATGGCTATACAAATGAAGTATTTAGTGAGCATCGGTTGGATTAAGTATAGTAACAAGACTTATTTCATGTAATTACATGACTCATAGAAATCAATTTTTATTTCTTACACAACTATTTTTAAACAACACTGGTTTTTTAACAGAAAATATCTTTGGGGTAAATACCCAGTAGTGCAATTGTAGGGTCATAGGGAAGTTCTATTTTTAATTTCTTAAGGAATCTCCTCACTGTTTTCGAAAGTGGCTGCACCAACTTGCATTCCCACCAACAGTGTAAGAGGGCTCCCCTTTCTCCACTTCCTCTCCAACACATGTTGTTTACTGTCTCGTTAATTTTGGCCATTCTAACTGGTGTAAGGTGGTATCTCAATGTGGTTTTGATTAGAATCTCCCTGATTGCTAATGATGATGAACACTTTTTCATGTGTCTGTTAGCCATTTGTATGTCTTCTTTGGAGAAGTGTCCGTTCATATCTTCTGCCCATTTTTTGACGTGATTATCTGTTTTGTGTGAGTTGAGTTTGAGGAGTTCTTTATAGATCTTGGATATCAGCCTTTGTCTGTACTGTCATTTGCAAATATCTTCTCCCATTCTGCAGGTTGCCTCTTTGTTTTGTTGATTGCTTCCTTTGCTGTGGGGAAGCTTTTGATCTTGATGAAGTCCTGAATGCTCATTCTTGCTTTTGTTTCCTTTGCCTTTGGAGGCATGTCTTTAAAGAAGTTGCAGTGACCAATGTTGAAGAGGTTACTGCCTATGTTCTCCTCTAGTATTTTGATAGATTCCTACCTCACATTGAGGCCTTTTATCTATTTCGAGTTTATCTTTTTTTTAATATTTTTTTTATTTGATAGAGAGATCACAAATAGAGAGAAGCAGAAAGAGGAAGAGAAGCAGGCTCCCTGCTTAGCAGAGAGCCACCTACTGAGCCACCCAGGTGCCCCTCGAGTTTATCTTTATGTATTGTGGAAGAGAATGGTTGAGTTTCATTCTTCTACACATAGCTGTCCAATTTTCCCAGCACCATTTATCGAAGAGACTGTCTTTTTTCCACTGTATATTTTTTCCTGCTTTGTCAAAGATTTTTTGACCATAGAGTTGAGGGTCCATATCTGGGCTCTCTACTCTGTTCCACTGGTCCATGTGTCTGTTTTTGTGCCAGTACCATGCTGTCTTGGTGATCACAGCTTTGTAGTAAAGCTTGAAATCAGGCAACGTGATGCTCCCAGTTTTGTTTTCCTTTTTCAACATTTCCTTAGCAATGCGGGATCTCTTCTGGTTCAATACAAATTTCAGGATTGTTTGTTCCAGCTCTTTGAAAAATGCCAGTGGAATTTTGATTGGGATGGCACTGAAAGTGTAGATTGCTCTAGGCAGTATAGACATTTTAACAATATTTATTGTTCCGATCCATGAACATAGAATGCTCATCCATCTTTTTGAGTCTTCTTCAATTTCATTCATGAGTGTTCTGTAGTTCCTCGAGTACAGATCCTTTACCTCTTTGGTTAGGTTTATTCCCAGGTATCTTATGGTTCTTGGTGCTATAGTAAATGGAATCGATTCTCTAATTTCCCTTTCTGTATTTTCATTGTTAGTGTATAAGAAAGCAACTGATTTCTGTACATTGATTTTGTATCCTGCCACATTACTGACTTTCTGTATGAGTTCTAGTAGTTTGGGGGTGGAGTCTTTTAAAGACAAATGGAAGAAATAAAAAGAAGGAGGAAAAGATAAGAAGAAGCTAATCCAAAGGAATTATCTTGGTTTTGACAATAACATTTTTGACATAAAATGAAATTACATAGCCCTCCAAAAAATAATTTTAACTTCCAAGGAAGTGTTCCTATCTAGAAAAAGCAGTATTTTATGTTATTTTTTATTGTGGTGGGCATTTTGATTTTTTTGTTAGTTTGTTTTGTTTCAATTTTTCATTTAAATTCTAGTTAGTTAACATATATTATAGTATTGGTTTCAGCAGCAGAATTCAGTGATTCATCACTTACATATAACACCCCGTGCTCATCGTAACAAGTGTCCTCCTTAATAAGAAGCTGTATTTTAAAGGTTTTTTGTTATTTTGTTTTTTAAGATTTTATTTGTTTGACAGAGACAGAGAGTACAAACAGGGGGAGCATCAGGGAGAGGGAGAAGCTGGCTCCCCACCAAGCTGAGAGCTCGTGTGACTCCATTCCAGGACTCTGGGATCATGACCTGAGCTGAAGGTAGATGCTTAACCTACTGAGCCACCGAGGTGCCCCTAAGCTGTATATTTAAATACAGGTACTGGAAATGAATAAGCACAATAAAATCCCAGTCTTTACATGTATGTGATTTTATTGCTGCCCTACTTAAAAAACAAAACTAAAGCAACAAAACCTCTCGCCTGCTGTTAATTTGATCTCCATTAAAGTTTTAACAGGAAGTAATTGCTAAAACTGTTACTTAAATGCTATACCATAGAAATAAATCAGTAAGCATAATCATAAAGCCTTTAAGGAAATAGGAGTTAGTGGGAAAAAAATGACAGTTTTAATAAAAAGAAGAATTTAAGAATACAGAGTACTTCTGTGGAGCAGGGTCTGGCAGAACTGGATATTACAAAAGTGATTCATCATAATAGTTGAAAATGGAGGAAATTTGTTAATGTGAGAAGTGTGCAGAGAAACAGATATGTGTGTGAAAATTTGGAACAGAAGGCCCTAGCATGTAATCATTTTTTATAAAGACACCAATAACAAAGGTAACCTAATTTTTAAAAGTTCTACCAATACTACTTTGTAGGATATTACAAGAATTAATGTTAACCTTTGCCTTTAGTAAGCATTTTACCAATTCAACATATTTAAATTTCTCATTGGGGGCCTCAGTATACATGCATCATAGATTTGGCAAAGATACTGTTTTAATACAACTAATTATCTCAACATATTAATCCAATCACCCTCTTCCAGGGGAGTAGACTTTTTTCTTGAAAATATTTTCTCATTTTTAACTTGCATACAGTTAAATCTAGGCAGCTTTTCTTTCCTCAAATCTATGATGTGTATTACATTTTCTCTTTTATAAAGGTATCCATTGGTTTATGTTTTAATTACAGTATTTGCTCTATAACTGTTTCATCATTCAGTGAGCACTCAGAGTACCTGTGAGGGCCTAGTCAAGGTTCTATGTTCTGATACTATCACAGTGAATAAACATAAGCTCTGGACTATGGAGCCAATGCCATGCTGAATATCAAGGAGTTTACATTACTGTGGGCTTTGTCTATCTGGTTGATTTATTGTTTGTTTTGCCATTACCATTCTGAAGTTTTATTTTTATTCTGCTATCATTTAGCTCATGGCAATAGTTCTTTGTATATATTCCACCTAATTGATCTCATATGTTAAATTATTATTACTGTAAGAAATATTTCCTTTGTTTATTTTTGCATGTATTGACCACTCACTCTTCAGCCTTTTTTCTTAATGGATCTACAGAAACTGTGTTTCAGACATAACGTTACACTTACTTTTCATTATCAGAACCTTTATTTCTGCCTTCCTGCATTTTCTTAGGTTGTTTTCTGCATATTCAGTAACCCTCTATCATAAAGATATAATAAAACTCTAAAAACAATAATACTTTAAAAACATTTAGTACAAATCATTCTAGACTATAGGGTTCTCTACTTTTTGATTTTCCATTTCACTAGTCTTATAGTTCTCTCATTTTTTCTTCTATTAATTTATTCAGGTTACCTTTTAAAGTATCATACCTCTTAAAGTATCATATTCCACAAAGTTAACCTCAGGATGAAAATATTGTTGTCACACACACACACACACACACACACATTTAAAAGTACAATCTACTAGTTACCCATGATTTATAGTACAAAGGACTGGAGTTCTTTAATAATGGTTTTATAACCCTGTTGTATTTGACAATTTCTCTTGTTCTTACCAATTTTTCTATAATCATATAATTTAAATTCTTATAAATTTTTCTGTAATCACAAAATTTAAATTAACAAATATGATTTTTATGCATGATGGCTTTTTTCCTATAAAGTATGAAAACATGATGAAATAGAAAAATAATTTCTTCTTGCTCTTAGTTCTTTGAGAGTTATTCCACTGAAGATCTGCATAAATATTATTTATCTAAAATGGAAGTGGTAGCATTGATTACTTAAATCCTTTAAACTTACATTGGTTATTGAAATACTTTGAATAAGAGCTATTTTCAAAATAATCCTAGCTACAAAATATCCGAAGGTATTCTCAATGAGCAGTGTAATTTCCGACAACTGAAAGTCCATAGCTTACTTTATTTTAAATATATTTTTATGTCATTTGTGACATAGCTGATTATATATTGCCTCAAGTTGTAATTTAGATATCATTTCCTCCACGAGACCTTGTGCAGGTGTGGCTGAATGTCAGCATGCTCTGTTTCTTTAAAACTAAGTGCCAAATGCTAATAAAAAGTCACTGCATGGAATGGAAAATATCTGTTAATGAATATGTTTCTCTAATAGATGTAAGCATTTGAAGAATGCTTTATTCAACTCTCTATTCCCCATACATACCAAGAGTTTGGCACAGGGCAGATAATAAATAAATGTTTGTTGACTTAAGTGATCCTTGAATTATATTCTGTCTAATTTCTGACTTCCAAATATGACTTGCATTAAGAAGATATAAAATCTCTCAATTTGCCTTAGGTTTTCAGTAATAATAGAAATATGTACAATACTAAGAGAGTATTGTACAATCTTTTATTATACTGGACTGTCAATGACTTTGGGATAAAGATTGTTTTCTTTTATTAAAATACCTGATACATACTGATCCCAAATAAATATTTTTCTGATGAAGTTAAACATATATTAATAAGATGACTGGACACATCTCTCATTAAGGACTACATGATTTTTTACAGTAATGTTATTCATTTGTGTTTTTCAAGCAAAACACAAGAACAATTACCTGCTGAAATAATGCCTTAATTGTGTTATTATATGCTATTATATGCTGCTGTGTGATGCAATGTCTAAAATTAAAGATTTGAGAGTAGAAAGCAGGAAATAAAAGTTTTCGTGACCTCAATGCTTGTGCTAGGAGTTTTGAAGATTTCCACTTAAGGGGGTGGGGAGAAAAGTAAAGCAAGAGGAGGAATCTTAAAATAAAACAAACAAAAAGGGGTGCCTGGGTGGCTCAGTGGGTTAAAGCCTCTGCCTTTGGCTCAGGTCATGATCCCAGGGTCCTGGGATCGAGCCCCGCATGGGGCTCTCTGTGAAGCAGGGAGCCTGCTTCTCTTTCTCTCTCTCTGCCTGCTTCTCTGCCTACTTGTGTCTCTGTCTGTCAAATAATAAATAAAATCTTTAAAAAAAAATAAAACAAACAAAAAATGAAAATTTTCTGTTCTGTGTACCTCTGATTTCTTCATAAATAGCATTATTTATAATGCACACATAATTTATACAAATTCTTTATTACTGTATTCATAAAAGAAAACTATCTTTAATATCCTTAAACAC
Organism: Neogale vison; assembly: GCF_020171115.1. Classification (NCBI taxonomy): domain Eukaryota; kingdom Metazoa; phylum Chordata; class Mammalia; order Carnivora; family Mustelidae; genus Neogale; species Neogale vison. Next base: position 133,757,311 of record NC_058093.1, read on the forward strand.
ATATCATCTTTGATTTTTTTAATAGAATAAAAGCTCAAATCCATTTGTTTTGGAAAACAGAATGGGAATAAAGTCAGCTTAGACATTTAGCAGCACTAACCAACACAAATAAGAATGAACATTCCTCATGGTACGTAAGCACTTGCGTACTTGAATATGTTACTTGTATTTAATATTGACTACAATCAATTGTAGGGTGTTCTTTGTAAAACATCAACCATAAATTAATAATCCTCTTCCTTGATGTGTACAAAAGAAGTCTGATTCCACTCATAGCAATATCCTATTGTTTCCAATCTCATAAAACAACAACATGACATGAGACTGATATTTTTATAACAGAAGGAAGAGGACAATTCATGGTGACTACACCTGGAAATTTGGGGTAATAAGGGCTGTCTTTTTAAAATGACCCTATGCTTCACAGAAAATCCATTATACTGACATTTTTGTGTCAATGTTGTGGCTTCTTGACCTTTAAATTCCAACATTAGCACATGCAGATCAATAAATCTTAGTAATGTCCTCAATTAAAATCACTATGTTCTTATTATGCTTACCAGAGAAACACTGCAGTTAGCTGTAAAAGCAGTCAGAATGAATGGAAGCAGTTTTCATTATGCATAACATAGTCATCAGTACCAGAATTTATTGGAAGTCAGGTTAATGGCTCAAACCAAGTTAGAAAACAGATATGCTATACAAAGATGCAAACTTGATGGGATTCCAAAGTATTGCTTTTGTCAAGATATACAGTAAAATCTCACTTAATTTTTTCACAGAGTAAACAGTAAACAAATATAGATTCGTTGGGCCAATAGTGTACATATTTATGAGAAAATAAACCCAGATTTCTTATTTACATTACCTTAAGTTGAGTCCATTCATTTAACAAATATAAAATTAATTCCTACTATTTTACCAGCAATGTATTAGGTAAGCAGGGATTAAAATGAAAAACAAAACAAAAAAATAATCTCACTACACTGAGAGATTCCTGGAGTACTGGGGTGCTTGGGTGGCTTAGTTGTTTAAGTGGCTAATTCTCGGTTTCAGCTCAGGTCATGATCTCAGGGCCTGGGATTGACCCCCATCTGGGGCTCTGGGCTTAGCAGTGGGTCTGCTTGAGGATTCTCTCTCTTCCTCTTCCTCTGCCCCTCCTCCTGCTCAGTCTCATTCTCTCTCTCTCAAAAAAATAAATCTTAAAAGAAAAAAAAATTACTGAATCCTAAACTAACTGCTTCATAACCAACTATTGTAATATAATAATAAATATTTTCTAATATATATTTTTAAATTACTGTAGGATAACAGAGAAAGAAGGGGTTTTGTCAATTTGTAGTGGTCTCAGAAGGTTTCATAGAGGAAATGACTCAGAGAAGACACTTAAAAACAAATAATATTTATTTTTCTTCAAATATTGTTAAGATGCCTATGCTACCCAAAGAAATCTACACATTCAAAGCAATCCTTATCAAAATACCATCAACATTTTTCACAGAGCTAGAACAAACAATCCTAAAATTTGTATGGGACCAGAAAAGATCCTGAATAGGCAAAGGAATGTTGAAAAAGAAAACCAAAGCTGGTTGCATCCACTTCAAGCTATAGTACAAAGCTGTAATTGTCAAGAGCATATGACACTAGCACAAAAATAGACACACCGATCAATGGAACATAAAAGAAAATCCAGCAATGGACCCTCATCAACTCTATGGTCAACTAATCTTTGACAAAGCAGGAAAGAATAAACAAATAAACAATGTGAAACAAAATACAATCTCTTCATCAAACAGTGTTGGGAAAATTGGACCGTTAGAAACCTCTTTGACCTCAGCTGCAGCAACTTCTCTAAAGGCAAGGGAAACAAAAGCAAAAACAAACTATTGAGACTTCATCTAGATAAAAACCTTTTTAACAGCAAAGGAAACAGCTGACAAAACCAAAAGACAACCTATAGAATGGGAGGAGATATTTGCAAATGTCTTAACAGATAAAGGGCAAGTATCCAAAATCTATAAAGAACTTATCAAATCAACACCCACAAAAGAAATAATCCAGTCTAGAAATGGGCAGAAAACACAGACATTTTTCCAAAGAAGACATACAAATGACCAACAGGCACTTGAAAAAATGGTCAACATCACTTGGTATCAGGGAAATACAAATCAAAACCACAATAAAATATGATTTCACATCAGTCAGAATGGTTAAAGTTAACAAGTCAGTATACAACAGATGTTGGTGAGAATGCAGAGAAAGGGGAACCCTCTTACACTGCTGCTGGGGATGCAGGCTGGTATAGCCACTCTAGAAAATGGTATGGACATTCTTCAGAAAGTTTAAAATAGAGCTACCTTATGACTCCACAATTGCACCACCAGGTATTTACTACTAGATATTTACTACAAGCATAAGAACATAGTGATCCAAAGGGGTAGTTGCACCCCAATGTTTACCGCAGCAATGTCCACAACAGCCAAAAAATGGAAGGAGCAGAGATGTCCTTTGGCAGATGAATGGATGAAGAAGATGTTTTATTTATATATATGAATATTACTCAGCCATCAAAAAAATGTAATCTTACCATTTGCAATGACGTGGATGGAACTAGAAAGTATTATTCTAAATAAAATAAGTCAATCAGAGAAAGACAGTTATCATGATTTCACTCAAACATGGAAGTTAAGAAATAAGACAGAGGATTGTAGGGGAAGAGAGGGAAGAATAAAATTGGATGAATTCAGAGAGGGAGACAAGCCATAAGAGACACTGAACTCTCAGAAACAAAGGTTTTTTATTATCCTTCTGAGGGTTGCTGGAGGGGAGGGGAGTGGGGAAATGGGGTAACTGGGTGACAGGTATTAAGGAAAGCATTTGGTATAATGAGCACTGGGTATTATATGCAACTGATGAATCACTAAACTCTACCCCTGAAACTAATGCACTATATGTTAATCAATTAAAATCAAATAAATAAAAAATACTATTTCAAGGAACTAGATGGAAAGGATATACAAGGAGTATGGAAAGAATATTCATATCAGAATACGATGTTTCTTTAAAAATACAAGTAGTTTTGAGGTTGTGAAAGTGGCAGAACATCAAGCTGAATAGACAGATTGGAAAGTACATGATTTTGATGTTGGTCTGCTGGGTAACATCTTACACTATTGCTATGTCTGTAGAATCTAAAGATTCTATGTCTGACTCTGAAGTCAGAGAGACTAGAAACTTGATTTCTCACTAAAAGAAGCATGTAGTGGTTACAATTAAAGGCTTTTTAAAAATTTTTTTCAATTTATTTATTTTCAGAAAAAACAGTATTCATTATTTTTTCACCACACCCAGTGCTCCATGCAATCCGTGCCCTCTATAATACCCACCACCTGGTACCCCAACCTCCCACCCCCCCGCCACTTCAAACCCCTCAGATTGTTTTTCAGAGTCCATAGTCTCTCGTGATTCCGCCAAACTTCCTGGATTCAAATTTAGGGTCCACCATGCCCTGGAGATGTGGTATTGCTTAAGTTACTTAGGAATAACGTGTGCCTGCTAAGCACATATTACATCTCCTTCCCCATCTATCAGCACAGATATTAATAGGAGCACCGTGGGTGACAGTAATTCTCCATGACTCACTCCTCCCCCCTTTTTGTTTGAGAAGATAACAGATTGTTGCCCACATCCAGGGAAACTTCAGGGTCAATGGGTTATGAACAAATGTCACATTTATCATATCTAAGCAGAAGCTTTAGGTACCACTGTTTATGTTCCACTGCCCTATATTCTTAGGACCTAAGAATGGTAGCTCTGGGGAGAAGTCCTGAAGTTCACACACAAAGACACTGCAATTCCAACTGACAGGTAATCTTTTCCTAAAGACTGACCCTAAAAGTCCAGCAAAAAGGAAGCCTTTTAGTGAAAAGAAATTCTTAGTGATATTAAAGTCAATCACCTTACATGTCATTAATTTTCATTGATCACAACTGTTGCCTTTAGATGAATTGGCTTGTAGCCATTTTGTTTTCACTCTGGCTATTAGAATTATCAGATCTCATCAAACTCATATTTCAATAACTCATTGGAATTTTCCTGGCTAAACTTCCTGTCTCTGCTTTTAGAATTACTAGAAAGACTTTTTATCTTTCTTCTGACATTTGGCAAGAGAAGTAAAGATTCTGAAAAGTTTCTCAGAAATACTATGTATGTGTGATAATAGATCCCAGGCAAAACCAGTACTGTGCATTAACAAGTGCAATCTTAATGAGTGGGTTAAATGGTATGTTATTTGGAGATTTGTGAATACTTCTAAGTCATGTAAAATGAATTAATATGTTAACATAAACCATTTCAAAGACCTAAGCATAATCACTTGAAAAAAGTATGCAAGAATATAATCACAACTATTTTAATCATATTATAATACACACATAAAAAAGCATGGAGACCATGAAATAAGTTAGTTGAAAAATATACATAGAGAGAGATAAGATTTGCATGTTAAGCCATGTTATTATGCTTATGCAAATCAAATACCACTTAAAATGTCTTCATTACAAGGAGGGACTTAATACCATCACCTTTAAAATGCATACTTAAATAACAAAATTCACATCACATGACTTCTCTTCAAATTCATTGATGTCTAGAATATAGTTCACTTTCTTCCATAATGAAACGACTTCCTTGCCTGGTATCATGTGCTGAGTATTGAGATGCTTATTCATTCAGAAGTGGCTGTGTAAATTCAAACTATAATCATTTGATTCAGAAGAAACAGTATGCAATGGTCTATCTATCCATAATTAGATAGATTCTTGAAATTTAACTATGTGTTATCCTGCCAAGGTGGTATCTTCATCAGTAAAGTCTAATAGCACAATTGTAAGTTCAGTTGTCAGATTACAAAGGATTGCATTTGCACAATCAGTGTTAGATTTTGAGGTTATTGAGGGTTTCCCATAATTCCATGGAACAATGCAAAAGTGGAAAGCTATTAGAATTAGTCAAAAGAATCTAGAGGGTTGCTGGGGGGAGGCGGGTTGGTAGAAGAGGGGTGGGGTTATGGACATTGGGGAGGGTATGTGCTATGGTGAGTGCTGTGAAGTGTGTAAACCTGGTGATTCACAGACCTGTACCCCTGGGGATAAAAAATATATTATATGTTTATAAAAACTTAAAAAATAAAAAAAATCTTAAAAAATAAAAAAAGGATTAGTCAAAAGAATCTAATTTTTAATGTATGTGGAACTTACAGGCATACTTCAGAGATATTGTAGGTTGAGTCCTAGACCACTGCAATTAAGTAAATATCACACTGAAGAAACTCAAATGAATTTTTTGGTTTCCCAGTGCATATAAAAGTTATGCTTACACTATACTATAGTCTATTAAGTATGCAATAACATGTCTTTACAATGTACATACCTTAGTTAAAAATACTTTATTGCTAAAAAATAACAACCACCATCTGAGCTTTGACCAAGTCATAATCTTTTTGCTGGTAGAAGGCACTGACTCAACTTGATGGCTGCTGTTTGATCAGGTGGTTGTCGATGAAAGCTGGAGAGGCTGTGACAATTTCTTAAAATAAGAGAACAAAGTTTGCCACGTAAGATTGACTCTTCTTGTCACAGATAATTTCCCTGCAGCATGTAATTCTGTTTGGTAGCATTTTACCCACAGTAGAACTTCTTTGAAAACTGATCAATCCTTTCAAACCCTGCCTCTGCTTTAACAACTAGGTTTATATATAATGTCCTAATCCTTCGCTGTCATCTGGACAATCTTCACACCATCCTCCCCGGGAGTAGATTCCTTCTCAAGAAACCACTTTCTTTCCATGTGAAACAACTCCTCATGCATTCAAGTTTTATCCTGAGATTATAGCAATTCAAGTTATATCTTTAGGCTCCACTTATAATTCTACTTCTGTAGGTATTTCCAAGATATTTGCATTTACTTCCTTCATGGAAGTCTTAAACCCCTCAAAGTCCTCATGAAGGTTGGAATCTGCTTCTTCCAAACTTCTGTTAATGTTGATATTTTGATCTCTTCCCACGAACGTTCTTAATGGCACCTAGAATGGTGGCTTCTTTCCAGAAGGGTTTCAATTTACATTTTGAAGAGCCATTAGAGGAATCAATATCCATGTCAACTATAGGCTTACAAAGTGTACTTCTTAAATCAAAAGACTTGAAAGTCAAAATTACCCCTTGGTTGATGGACTGCAGAATGGATGTGTCAGCAGACAGGAGAACAAAATTATTCTCATTGTACATTTCTGTCAGAGCACTTGGGTGAACAGCTGCATAGTCAGTAAGCAGTAATACTTTAATGGCTTTTTTTTAAATTTTTTTTAAAGATTTTATTTATTTATTTGATAGACAGAGATCACAAGTAGGCAGAGAGGCAGGCAGAGAGAGAGAGAGAGGAAGAGAAGCAGGCCTCCCGCTGAGCAGAGAGCCCGATGCGGGGCTTCATCCCAGGGATCCCTTGGACCATGACCTGAGCCGAAAGCAGAGGCTTCAACCACTGAGCCACCCAGGCGCCCCGAGCAGTAATACTTTAAAAGAATTTTTTTTTTTTTTTTTTTTTTGGAGCAGTAACGCTCAACAGCAGGCTTAAAATATGTCGTAAACCATATTGAGAGCAGAAGTGTAGTTATCCCCTTTGCTCTTCCATTTAAAGAACACAGTCAGAGTAGAATTAACATAATTTTGAAGGGCCCTAGGATTTTCAAAATGAAAAATGAACAATAGCTTCAACTGGAAGTCAGCAGTTCCATGAGCCTCTACAAAAGGCTCTGCCTCTCCTTTCAAGTTTTGAAGACAGGCATTGACTTCTCCTTTCTAGCTATGGAAGCCTTAAATGGCTTCTTCTTCCAATGTAAGCCTGTTTTATGTACCTTGAATACCTGTTGTTTAGGGTAGCCACCTTTATGCATTATCTCAGCTAGATCTTCTGGATAACTTAGTCCAGCTTCTATATCAAAACTTACTGCTTCACTTTGTATTTTTATGGTATAGAGATGACTTCCTTCCTTAAGCCTTATGAACCAACATCTGCTAGTTTCAAACTTTTCTTCTGCAGATTCCTCACCTCTTGGCCTTCATACACCGAAGAGTTAGAGCCTTGTTCTGGGTTAGGCTTTGGGTTAAGGGAAGATTGTGGCTGGCTGGTTTAACCTTCTATCCAGACCAGTAAAACTTTCTCCATACTGTCAATAAGGCTGTTTTACTTTATCATCATTTGTGTTTCACTGGAGTAGCACTTCAATTTCCTTCAAGAATTTTTCCCTTGTGTTCCAAATTTCTAACTGTTTGACACAAGAGGCCTGGCTTCTGTTTATCTCCACTTTTGACAAGCCTTCCTCACTAAGCTTCATCATTTCTAGCTTTGGATTTAGGATGTGAGATAAGTATACTCTTCATTTCACTTGAACACTTAGAGGCCACTGAAGGGTTACCGTTTGGTCAAATTTTAATCCTTGTGTCTCAGGGAATAGGAAGAAAGGCTGGTCAGTGGAGCAGTCAGGACACACACCATATTTACTGACTTAGTTCACCATCTTACATTGGTGCAGCTCTTGGTGCTCCAAAACAATTACAATAATGACATCAAAGATCACTGATCACAGATCACCAAACAAATAGTAATGAAAAAGCCTGAAATATTGTGAGAATTACCAAAATATGACAAGAGACAGAAGGTGAACAAACGCTGTTGGGAAAATGGTCCCCATAGACTTACTCATTATAAGGTTGCCACAAACTTTCAATTTGTAAAAAACACAGTAGCTGCAAAGCACAATGAAGCAAAGCACAATAAAATGTGGTATGCTTATATTAGCTAGGATCTTAACTTTTACTGAAAAAAGCATAAGTAAACTGACTTGATTTAGTAATAATTCATCAAACGTAGTGTCTATAATAAATACTATTTGAGGATATCGCTATTAAAATGTTTCAAATATGCCATTCACAAAGTACATTTAAAAGTTATCTCTAATATTATGAAAAATGTGAAGAAGATCCTTAAAGTTTAATCTCTTGACTATAGGAATGGTGTCCGTTTACTATATCTCATTTTCTTTTTTTAAAAAAGCATTTAATAGTATAAAATAAAATATGTCCTTATATATAGCATTGAAAATTATTGCTATATATGTTATTGTGTTACTCAAGCCAAACTAAGAGCATTGAATTGTTTAAGAAATCAATTTTGTCCTCCTAAGTTACTAACTCGATTGTTGGAAATATTATACATTAGGATATATATTTGGGAATATGGTAAACCTTTGCCTCTTTACTGTTTCAGGGTTATTGGGAGTGCCATGCCAACAAGTTTTTGTATGTATGATTGCAGGAGTCAGCTGTTAATAGACAATTATAAATTGCTTAAATATGAATTATCAATAATAATAGTGGCTTTTACTTCTCAATAACTGAAAATAAAAATTCTTAATTTTACCTTGATGGAAAAGATCACCCATCTATTAACATCTGGATAATGTCCAAAACAGCTTCACAAATTGATTTGCCAGCAATGACTTCCCAAAGTAATCTGATTGAATTGAAGAGAGAAGAATTAAAATGAATGAAGGAAGAGGTGAACTATCTGTGTTTAATCTCCAGTTTCATCAGAAATCGATTAACTAGCTGACTTTGGGTCCAAAAGAATTAATTATACTCAGTCTCCAGTATAATTAACAACACTATGGCCATCTCCCAAAATATTCATTAAACAGTCAGGAACAATATGAAATTCAAATTAAAATTGAAAAAGAGATTAAATAGCAGTAGTCATCTCTAAAAAGAATCATACTACATCTGAGATGAAATCATCTGAGCAATACAAAATATGGAAATACATTTTGTGTTACATTTAATTATCATTAATTCCAGCACTGCAAGCTGGCAGCTATTTTAGGCTCATTACAAGGACTAAAATGGGCTAGAATGTTAATATGAATCTATCCTCACTGGAATAATGGGAGTATGCTTCAAAGTTAAAGAAAGTTTAAAAATAAAGTTCAGAATTTTGGTAAATTTCTTACATTTTCAATTAGAAATATGTATTCCACATAACCTGCTGATAATACACTGATTACAATACCGTAATAACAACAAAAACATCTATCAACATCTTCTTTCTCATAAAGACCTTTAAAATATATATGCTCATTGTGTGTTTTAACAAAAAATAATTTTTGCTTTGTCTGTAGATTTAAATTAATTGTTATGGTATAATATCATGTTTTCAGTTAATAGTTGAGTCTTAGTGTTTATGATTTCCTTATCTGGCTGGAGGCACACTATATCTTCAGAAAAATATTGCAACCATAAGGCTTATGCAAAGCCTAAGGCTGCATATATGAAGTCATATATGCATTAAGTGGCAAGATATTTCAATCACAGCCATAGTTGGTTGGGAGAGTTTGTAGCTGAAATGTAAAGTTTCAATCTATGGAAAAATACCTACTAGTTTAACATATTTTAAATTTTGATATAATATGTTTTTCTGTTACCAAGAGACAGGTTTCAATTATCCAAGTTGTTAGTATGGAATGGACACTGTTCAATTCATTACAAAAGAAAATGATATATATATATATATATGAAAATATATTTCATATATGTGAAAATTATATATGCTATGATAACAAACATTTAATAATACATAGTGTCATATGTAAAAAAAATCTTCACACACACACACAAAAATTGAATCATGCTCTTCTCAAAGGCATAAACAGATTTTGCAGTTTGAAAGCTGCAGTTTTAAAATACGTGTGTGTGTGATATGCGTTTTTAAATGCATGTAATTTATATAAACTTTCTGAAATGTCTTTTAAATGTCCATTAACTTTACTTTAAATTCAATATATGTATGAAAGATACTCAACTAAAGATATCACATATATATATATATATATATATATATATATTTTTAAATCTGGGAAAACAGAATCTAAATGACTGATTTTTAAACCTGAAGCAAATTGAAATCTGCCTTAGAAAGGATGACTGAGCATGTAAGTGATGAATGCTACCCCAGAAAAAAGGAAAAAATAAAAGAAAGGATGACCGATAAGATACAATTCATCCCCCTATACAGAGTGAAACCACGATTAACTTCTTCAAGGAGAAATATGAGAAAAGGAATAAAAATATTAAAACACTCTGATCACCCTTAGAGACACCTGTGATCTAAGCAGTGTCAGTGTATTTTAAAGTTTATGAAGGAAGCTTAGTTTTTGTTGTTGTTGTTGTTGCTGTTGTTTTAATTCCCTGAGCTATAAAGAGGGGAAAAAATCCCACAGAAGCTATTCTTCAGGTCACCAGGATCAGGATTGTCTTCATAGTTCAAATTTAAATTTCAGATAAAGAAGAAATAATCTGAAATGAAATTAGTTGAAAATAACACAGAAAAACTTAAAGAGTTTCAAAATTGGGGGGCTTACAACAAAGTATAATAACACAAAATCTAGGAAAAAATAGCTAAAGTAGTTTTAAACATCAAGAAAATATAAATGCTAAGATTTCAAAGCAGATATACTACTTAAAATACAGATTTATTAAACAAAATATGGTAAAAAATCTGTAAATAAATGTAAGTTAAGTAAGTCTATAGACAAGAAGAAGAAAGATGCATTGTAACTAATCCAATACTGTGAAAAGAAGGAAACAAGAAACCCAGTCTTATATTTTAACTCTTATGTTGTGGATTCTACAAGGGGTTCAGAGAGTTCATTAATTCTTCAAAGTGAATGTTATTTTTTTCTTTTCTTTTTTTATTATTATGTTCAATTAGCCAACATATAGTAGTGCATCATTAGTGTTCAGAGATTCTTATTTTTCTATCACTATACTACACCATGTAGTGTTCCACAATTCTTATTTTTTTCTATCACAGTATTGATTACACAACCTTATGAATATCATACCCTGTTTCAAAGAGGGCAGACTAAACACTCGTGTCCTTTTCACAAAGGATCGTAAAATTATTGCCTTACTCAGAGATTATTTTTCTGGGGTTTTTTAGTTATAAGACTCTTTGTTTTGCTTTTTTTAGAAGGTACTCCCCTCCTCCACCCCGCGCAAAGCAACCTAATTTTAAAGTATTCCTTAACAATATATGAAAAAGTTAATGGAAAATGACTTAATTTTTCTACATCCTTTTTCTATATCCTGATATCCAGCTATCCTAACAATATATCCAGAAGCACTGAGCATATATTATCCTATTTTTAAAAATAAACCATATGTGCCAAAGTTTGTAATGAAGAATGCATGTTTTCATCTAGTAGTTGGTGGCTAAATGCATCTGTTGGCATCAGCTACTGTTGCCAGGGAAATTGTTAAATTCTTAATTTAAGAATTGATTTCCACACTGACACAAATTTATTATTCTGTTGAGTTGGCTGAATTCTCAATTTTTAAAATTCTAACTAGAGTTATATTAAGTATTTAAGGTAATAGGGTAGCTGAAGTTATAAAATATATAGAATATGTAAATGCTGTCCTTTTATATAATAGTCCTTTAACATTTAATCACACAGATGCAATTGTATGTTTTATTATACATTGAAACTAGAAGAAGTTTTGTAGTATCTTGTCACTATACACAAGGACCATTTATTTTATTTTATTTTTTTACTATGGTGTAGTTTCTAAATGGATCTGCTTTGATCAAGCTTAGAATTAGCAAGTGATAGCCAAGTGAGGATGAATACAATTTTGATGATATAAAATCAGTGAAAGATAGATTCTGGAGAATAAAAGCAAGTTAACGAGTTTTCTGCTAAACTATGCAAAGGATCCACTAAATTAATTTAACTAGTATGAATTTCTAAATGACTTTAAATGCTACAAAGATATGGCATCTCAGGAAAAGCATGCTACATAATTATGAATTAACTTCTTCATGTCAGACCCTGCAAATTCCATTTCAAGTTTGGGTGCTTCTTTAGATGGCCATCTTATGATACATAGGTAATTCTTATTTCCAAAAATAAGTGGTGGAGTACATTATTTTAATAATTGGTAAGGAAGTGTAAAGTATATCAAATAAAATGTTGAAATAAATTAATGGGCTAATCACCAAGACATCAATACAGAAGAAATACAGGAATGTGAAAACTCTCATAAATGGAACTCTGGGCCTAGAAGTCAGAATATTATCAAAATGTAAGAGTGTAATCTTAAAAGTAAGTGAAATAAAAAAGTAAGCTGTGTAATCAATACTGTGATAGAAAAAATAAGAATTGTTGAACACTACACAGTGTAGTATAGTGATAGAAAAATAAGAATCTCTGAACACTAATGATGCACTACTAGATGTTGGCTAATTGAACATAATAATAAAAAAAGAAATGAAAAAATAAGCATTCACTTTGAAGAATTAATGAACTCTTTGAGCCCCTTGTAGAATCCACAACATAAGAGTTAAAATATAAGACTGGGTTTCTTGTTTCCTTCTTTTCACAGTATTGGATTAGTTACAATGCATCTTCCTTCTTCTCATCTATAGACTTTAATTTACATTTATTTACAGATTTTTTTTACCATATATTTGGTTTAATAATTCTATATTTTTCTGAAGTTGTCTGAAATGCAAAAAAAAAAAATGCATTTGAGGTAAGCAAACAAGTCCCAGAACCAAGACATCAGTTTCTTCTACTGGGGGAGTAGATACTGCAAGCTGAAAGAAAGGCAGATAGGATGTGGAAGATACAGATCGAGAGGAGCAAAAGCCCAGGTCCAAGGAAATCCGTGGGTTAATCTACAGTTGCTGTGCCAGTTGGATTTTATCTTTTTAAAGTCCCCACGCGTCTTCGAACAGGAGGTGAGAACAGCAGGCAGGCATTTCCCAGACTTCAAATGAGTGAATCATATTGTCAGCGCGCCGCAAATATCATCAGCTCGCAGCGTCAGCCTTTCCTTGGGAGTATCTGCAACATCACATAAACTCAGGGTATACTGAGCTGGCTGCTTCAAAGTTTGGGGGAACCTAACCACTCCCTGCCCTCGGAAAAGACAGGGTGGGCTTGTGTTATACAAGTAACAATAACAACTAAAACACCATCAAATTCCAGAGGGCATTTTCATGCACAACTGAAATCCAGCTTAACATCTTTTTTTTTGTTGCTGTTTTCAACTGGCCTTAACCTCTAAGTATTCAATCAAGAAGTATTTCCTTGCGTGATCCTTGAGACATTACATAAACCTAGCATTGTTAGAGACCTGGCATAATGTACACCGAGGGTCATCGAGGCAAACTACAACTGGAGAGCCTAATTTTTTAAATAAAGCTTTATTAAAACAGAGCCATGTCCTTTGTTTATTCATTGTCTATGGCCACTCTCATGCTAATTTGGCAGAGTTGAGCCAAAGACTGCTGGGCCCCAGAGTCAGAAATATTTACTAATGGAGTCCTACAAAAATAGTTCGCCAACTTTTCTCATAGAGGAAGAGAAGTTAGATTTAGAATCCAGAATCTTAAAACGTTCACCTTCAACCTATTTCACAAGTCATTTCACTTCATAAAGTCTTAGTAAGAAAACATACAAAAGAAAAAGAATAACCATTTCTGAATCTCTCTGAAATGGAGATGAACTCTGCAAAATTTAAAACATTATATATACAATATATACGTTGTTACCATCTATACTAGGAAATTCTGTTTTTTCTTTGATTTCCTATTGGTCATTCAGCAAATAATCTTGGAGTGCATGCATCATGTATTGTGTTAGCCATGAGATATACAATAGCAAAACAGATACGAAGAGATTTTGATCCTAAAGGATTTAAAATTTTGCATATCCTAAGATGATTTAGGAGAGACTGAATACATAGTTTACTGTAACCTAAAAAGGACCTTTGGATGGCCAATTTTTCCTTTAACAATGTTCTATTACTTCCAAAAATACAGAATGACTCTTTGGTCTCATGATATGTCATTTTTATTATTATATTTTTAATATAATCTGGGTTGTTTCATGTTAATTAAGCACAAATATTTTCCTAGACCATTCTGCCAACAATTATTGATATTAATTGTATGATACTGTAAGAACTTCCATTTTTTAAGGAAAAAATACAAAGAAATAGAAAATATCCTGCTCACAAAAAAAAATCTTGGCAAACTTGAAGTTAGCAAATGTTCAAAATATATTTGGTAACAACTAGTTGATTATACTAAAATATAACAAAATATTGAATCTTTAGATTATGACAGCAACTTAGAGATAGTGTTCACAAGACTAAGTGAACTTACAGAAATTTTTTCTTAAATATGAATGTCATGTCATACTACAAAATTCCATGAAATATGAAATTAATATACACTTAATGAGAAAGCACTTCTAACTACATTAATTTACTTATTTTGGAACATTTGAAAACATAGAGAAGTAGGGAAACAAAGAGGAAATGTCCTTTATCTGTTCCAGAATGCCAACCAGGTACCCCATGACATTTTGCAATTATGTCCATCTTTAGACTCCTCTTGGCCCTTGCAATTTCTCAGACGTTCTTCTTTGTGATAACCTTGACTGAGGGAGAAATGGCCAAGTTTTCTGTAGAATGTCCTGCTGGTAAGAACTGTCTGATGTTTCCCCATAGTTAGATTAGGCTTATTGGTTTTAGTGAGGAACACTGTAAAGGAAGCATGCTATTTTCATTACATTTTATCAATGGTGCATACTGTCAACATCATTTATGACTGTTGGTGTTGACCTTGATCACCTCAGCCAAGATACCATTTTCTTTTATTTATTCTCTGGGAGGGAGTCACTACACATAGTATACTCTTAGGGAATGGAAGTTGCTGTCCTTGTGGGCAGAGCATTTATATAACCTTTCTGGAGTTCTTCAGCAGAGAGGATTTGTCTATAATGCCTTATTATTTATGTGTTCAATCATTTATACCTATCAGTATCAACTCCTGGTTATTTACTTTCATTTTTTTAAATGTATAACCTATTATAAATAAACGTATTAAAATCTCATTGTTTTGGCCAAATTACTCCAGCATTTGCCAGTAAGAACTCTTTCAGCTGGCTCATGTGCCCCCCCACCCTATCTTTTTTTTTAGTATTTTCTTACGCTGCAGGCCCATCTTGTATATGTCCCCGTTATGTCTCAGAATCAACCATTTAAGTACCTCCTTCTCTTATTGGAGAATGGTGTTACAAACCAAGATCTGAGAGCAAAATGTGGATGTTGTCACTGAAATTTCATTTCATTCAGGCCCTCGGGTGTCAGGGCAAGAAAATGTACGTATGAATACTGACACACGTATATCCACGTAGACGCATTTATATATGTTATAAATATCTAAAGCATCTATAAAGAATCTCCAGGGTCATCCTGCTTATATCTCAGGATTAGTCATTTCTCCAAGGAATCCTGTCTCCTTAAGTAATATTCGCATAGAATATTTTGACTTTTAAATTTTTGTGTAAAACACACGGATATATTCAACAATAAACCTCCTCCTTAACTATGAGTTTTTTGTGTAGCTTGATTGGTGGGATTGTGTCTAATAATAAACACTGCATTTCCTTTCTATGTGACCATGGCTAATGGGATTAGGACTATTTTTATGACATTTTCTCAGACTACATGTTCATGTATTATGTGGGGTATAGAACTATACCTCTGGACTCTTGGTAACTTCATTTTTTCTCTAACAGCACCACATTAATTTTTCTCAGAGGTGCACTGATCCCATTTATGTCATTGGTCACAACAGCACAGGCTTTTAGGCTTGCTGTCCTTGATACTCTTTGTATTTTGTCTGTTTGCGGATAAGGATAGCAAAAGTCATCCTCGTTTGTATAGAAAGGAAAGTCTTGCTGATCCTCCATTATACAATTCTGCATTTGATTTTTTTGGTACATTGTTTCACCTGTCATCAGCAATAAGGTACAGAAATGAATTTTCCACCATACTCCCTATAATGCACTCCCTGTGATCTGACCTTTATACGAGTTTCCTTTTTTATTATTCTACTACTCACATCTGGCCTTCAAGACTATGATTACCAATCTCCCAGAAAAATTTCTTTGTTCCTTCTTTTATTTTCCCATCAAAATCTCCAAATGTAGATGAGGACATTGAAGTATTTTGTAATCATCACTTTACCTCTCTGGCTGTGGGAGGATTGGACACTAAGTCCAAAGCCATAACATATATACACAAACAACATGTGATATGGAACAAAACAGGAAGAGGAAATTCAGGTAATGAAGTTGCCACCTAGGTCTTAGCAAGAAAGTTTAGCAAATAAGTAATAATTAGAAACAATTACAAAAATCTTTTTACTATTATACCTTAATTTCAGTTACTTATAAAGTAACAATGATCTTTAAGTTATTCAATGCAATCTTTAAGTACAAATGAAAGACAAGAAGAAATAAAACATGAGATGTGCTTACTTGTGTGCACACCATATGACTATTAATTTTCTTCTTAAATTTAGCACCACTGGATAAGAACAAAGATTGCATTGAATTTTTAAAATACCTACATAGAAAAGTATATTCTGGAATAACCTCAGCAGAAAGATTGAAAATTTTTAGTATAAGGTAGGAAATATAGCTATTGTTTTAAATTAACATTATTTTGAAAGTAAAAATTAAAAAAATTCTATCATAGTTAACCTCAGTCAATTTTTATCACATTGTATGAATTATGGGGATGACTGCTGACTGGTCTGCATTAACGCAGAAGTGTTACTGACTTAAGTTCAATAATTGTGATTGCCTTTGCGCAACTGGTCCCAGCCTGAGAAAGAAATAATAAACTCAGCTTGGGAAAACAGCAACAAACTAAACTCAGTAGCAACAATTCATCATTTCTAACATCAGTTATGAAATTTCGTGAATCATCTGAAAATTTCTGAGTGAAATTTATTGCTTTGTTGTGTATGAAAAATTCTGGATGCTGTGTTATGAAAAAACTAGTGAAATACCATAGGATTTCACTCATATGTGCAATTTAAGAAACAAAACAAATAAGCAAAAGAAAAGAAAAAGAAAGAGAGACAAACCAAGAAACAGGCTCTTAACTGTAGAGAACAAACTGAGGGTGGCCAGAGGGAAGGTCGGGGGTGGAGGGGGCTGGATGTCACTGGCGATGGGGATGACGGAGGGCACTTGGGACAAGCACAGGGTGATGTACGGAACTGCTGAATCACCACGTTATACACCTGAAACTAAATAACACTGTATGTTAACTATTCTGGAATTGAAATTTAAAATAATAAAAAAGCAGTAATGAAATTATACATTTAAATCATTTATGCAAGTTACAAAAAAATACACTGAAGAGAAAATTTGAGACTATGCTTTCATGTTTAATCAGCCTAGTAACAGACCTCAGTTCAGAATGCAGCAGGGGTATCATTACTCTCCAGTCTATGTCAATACGGCAGATGGGGAAAGTAAGTGAGGTCAAGATTTTTTAACTTGCCCGGATAGGATATATTGTACTGTCACAGAGATCCTTCAAGGCCACCACTACACGTGATTTCATGAACAAAGCTATGAATTGCTGAGAGGTGGCACTTTTTACTCACAGATTTGATCATTCCATTTCATGGGGTTAAAGAATACTGCAACCTGGATGAAACGTTTGGCCAAACCATATAAAAAAGAAATTAGCACAGAGGAACCAACAGTGGTTAGACCAATGAGAAAAACCAAAACCAAAACCAAACAAAACACAGCAAAACAAACAAACAAAACCTGCTCAGATATTCAGGTTGTACTGCAGGTAGCAAACTGTGTTGTAATGGGAAGTGAAGTGTTGTCGTTTTTCAAACACTGACTCCGGCGTGACACAGCCCTGTGTCTCACACAGTTAAGTAACTTTCCTCAGTATGTTTATTTGTGAAAGAGATACAAAAGAGATCTATCTCATGGCTTGTACATAGCATAATAAGTGCAAAACACTTAGCATAGTGCCTGGGACACAGGAGGGGAAACAAATGTTTAAGATATCAGTAACTGATCCTCTATCTTCTCTATTCTTCTATAAATGCAGCAAGAGGTGAATGATAAACAATTTGAGCTTAAATTCTATGTTTCTCAATCACATGCAGGTTTAGAAGCACAAGCCTCTGAGAAGTTGATAAAAAAAAAAAAAAACTTGTGTATTATTTTCAGGAGTGCTGTGTAAAAAAAGATGAAATCCTTTGAGAAAAATTAAAATAAAAACAAACCCCTCCCCTCAAAAAAGAAAGAAAAGAAAAGAAAACTTGTATGGAGTTCTAAGTGCCGACTTAGTAGTCTGAGAGTCTGTCATTTAGGGAAGATAGTTTATCATTTTTAAAGAGCATAAATTAAACTTTGGATCCTTCCATCAAAGACTGCCCTTGAAAACTCATCAAGGTAAGTAGTTTTGGAAGGAATTAAAGCCCATGCCTGAATTATAGTGATTTTGTAACCAATAATGTATTTTCTGAGAGCTTTTATTACTTCCTAATTATTTAGTTAATACCAATAAAAGTTGCAAATCTTACTGGGTAAGAGGTATATGATCTGTAGTGATACTATATCATTCAGAAAGTAGGAACTATTAAGAATGCAAATTATATCATGCAAATTAAGTCAAATAACTTTGACATATTTGTGTATTAACTGACACATTGATTTTATTATATTTGTAGATCTATAAAATATATTCAGAAGTATTTAAAATGATATTCTGTTTAAAATATTAAATAGCATCTGTCTTCACTGAAGAAAAGTAATAAACCATAATCTCTTCAAAGATTTATTTTATTGTTACAAAATTTAAAGTTCTGACTTCAATTAAATCTTCTGTAGACCATAATATTTTTAATTGAGAAAATACTCTCCTATAGCCAGATGGAATGCTCTAAAATTCTCCCCCTTCTACTAAGATAGTAAATAAAAGGCACTTTCAAAACCTAGAAAGAATGGTAGAAATCAGGCCTGTCTCTAAGGACTTATGGGAAGCAGACATGGTATCCATTGTACAAACTTGCTAATAAATGACATAAAACATAGACGACAGCACAGGTCCTGAGCCATCATAATACTAAATAAACATTAAATATATTAATATTTTCTATCTGATTAAACAAACTTTATAGAATCCAAAAAACTGTTCAAATCATACTTAAACAGTATCACCAATGCATTAATATTAAAACCACTCGGTACACAAGGGTAGCGGTGTGTGTAACTCTATAAACATTAGCAAGGGGCGGCTCCAACTGCAGACATTGTGCTGTGGTATCTTTGTTATGGGATCTTTGATAAAGAAAATTATCATAGTCTGAGTTATATTCTATGCAATCATCTCTATAACATTATTCTCTGCAAATTTATAGGACTTCGTTCCCAAAGACGAACAATCTCCCAAAGGGAAAAATTCACAGAAGGAAATACATTGAAATGTAAAGAGTAAAAATGTAAGTACAGGAACCCAAGCAAGATTTGAACGACATATTGCATTTACCACGACTCTATTTTGTTCATATTCTCATATGTGCTCTTAGCATTTCTCCTCATAGCCATTCTTTACTATCCGTACTAGAATCCTCACAGCCTTAACAAACACTTCCCCTGCTCTCAGTGACTTAACAGGTGGTGTGACCCTGAACCTCATGTTAGGCCATTTCTAGGCCAAGATGATTGCGCTTGTCTTTTATCATCAAAGTTGGACAACTGTGTATGAAGAACATCCAAGTGAACCAAAATGTACCAAACATATTTTGCCCTGCCTCCTATGTGTAACAGCAGCCTTACATCTAAGTAATGATCCACATCAGTTAACCTTTCCTAAATAATGCTTTATCTTCCTGCCTGCTGGTTCCTTGGCTTGAGCTGTCCAAAGTGTCCAATGATCACCTGCAGCTTTTGGTGAAACTGAGCTAATCAAGATGCTAGACTTCAAGAATTCTTGTATGTTTCCACATGTCTTGTAATGTCTTTGTCTTTGCCATAAAACCTACCTCACAGATGATCCCTGGGCTCCAGTCTGAGCCCCAGATTATACATACCCGGAGTAGACTGGAGTCTAGAATCAAAGAAGAGACAAGCCCAGATAAATCCACAGCTTGAAGAAGAGCTTCCATTCTGGGCTCATCCTAGATCATCTGACCCCAGCCAACCCAAAGATCCATGAGTGATAAATAATGTGTTTAAAGCCACAGAATCCTGACTTGGTTTGCTAAAAAGATAAAACTAACCTATCCAAAAATTGGTATCTGGAAGTGGGGCACTGATGGAACAATAACCTAAAGTTTTTGGCAATACTTTTGTGGGTTTTTTTTTTTCTGGAACTTTGTGGAAAAAAGTGGACAAACAATTAGTAGTCCAGCAAATGAGCATGAAATTGTTATAAGTGCTTGGAAAAATGCCTAACCAATAATGGTGGCAAGGAGTGTGAAGGTCATTTGGCCAGAGAAAGAAGCATGAACCATTGGGAGAGGAGGACTTGGGGAAAGAAAAAGTTGTGAAAAGCCTTTGGGGCGAAAAAGAAAGTGTGGTAAGGTAGAGAAAAACAGACATTGATATTGGTGAAATTTCTGTGAATTTGAAAAAAGTTCATTTAATCATATTCTAAAGTATCATAAGGAATTTATACTGAAACAAGGATATGTATAAATAAATCTTTACAGCACTTAGATATTTGTAAAATGCTATGCCAAATTCTGAGAAAGGCATAACTTTCTCCCATGAATCTACAACAAAAGTTCGCAAAGGGCACTTTTTGTTCACAAAGGAACAGCCCAAATATTAAATTAATACAAACAATAGAATGGTCAGTTGCATGCAAAATAAATGTACATTTTCCTCAATATTGTTCTTCTTACTCTTAAATTTAAACTTTTCTTTTCCAACATAGTAATCTCTGTAATCATACAATCTGAACTATTTCTGGCAGAAATAAAATGACTCAACTGATCTGTCCTGTATCAGGCAATTCTCCCTCTCTCTGTCTCTCTCTCTTATATAATAAATCTGATGTTGGATGTGTTTTAAAGTATTAAGATAAAACACCGGTGTGTGCCTCCCTTATTGTTTTTAACGTAATAAATGATTGATTATGGATGTGCTATCAGTATCTTGTTTTCTGTGGACTGTGATGTTTTCCAGTAAAGTTTAAAAATAAACAAACAACAAGGAAACTTTCAAGAACGCATTGCCCTATTGCTTTGGGGTTTGGGGTGATCCTAGCAAAATGCTTTGCTGGCTGATTTCTTGTTATGAACTGGGCTCTCTCCTCCAAGCACAGTCATAAAATTGCTTTGCCATTTTTTTTTCAATTACCAATAAAAACTGTCAAAGAGCCATGCTCAAAAGTGAGTCGTTAGCTGAAGTCAGCTCTTTTATTTATATTTAGTGGACCCACAGTACCTCTAGCATTTAATATTCCAACCAAGATGAAAGCATCAAATTACCTACTACCCTAATGCCACATAATGCTTTAAATATTTTTATTTACCTGCTCCCAATATAATCCATTCAGATAATTCTAAAAGGAGAAATACTTCTCATTTCCAATCACAGATCTTATTGTAGGGAAAATACTACTGATGCAACAATTTACCGTAATAAGTGAAGCAGCACCTAATGGAAGCATGTGTCAGTCTAATAAAATACTATTTATTAAGACACTCAAAGGCTCTTTGGCTGGTTCGGTGAAGCTGGGTATGTGCTGCTACCTTAGATAATGTAAAGGTTTTCTAATGACAAATATGAGCACATACAACACCCGTTGTCAATCATTAGTGTTGATAACCAAAATGTTGTCACCTCTGATTTGCAGCATTTTCAGAATCAAATAATGATGCAGAGAAAAGGGAGGAACAGTGCCAGATGAAACAATGGCTTTACAGAGGACAAAAAAAGCTGGCAGTGTGCCATTTACAGGATTAAAGGGTACAAGTGATGGCACTGGTTTATTCAGTGAAAGAGCAACTCGCAAAGGGCACTGAGCAGTGTCCTTGTCTATTCAGCATATATGTGAACTGTACCACAATGGCAATGAGGGTCTTCTGCTTCCCTATAAATTTCAAAGAATCAAAGACATGTAGATGAGGGAAGAAACTCGACTCCAATTCTATCTCCACATGTTGAAGACATGGAGGCAAAATAACATGCTTTGTTACACCATCCCTCTCACTCTTTATAATGTGACCTGAGATTATATGAAAGCAGGAAAAAAATCCAAGAAGACAAACACACATAGTGTAAAACAACTATACTCCATCTGTACTCTCCACAATGAAACTTTTGTGCACCATCTAAAAGATCAGCAAACACAGAGTGGTTTAGGGAAAAGAGTAGAGGTTTTGGAGTAAAGAAGAACAAGGTACAAATCATCAGCCATTGTCTATGAAACTTTTTCTCCATTAGTGAAATTAAGCTAACAATACGTATTTCACAGGATTCTTGGTTAGAAGGAAAGCAACGGTGTGCAAATTTCTTCCATATTCTCTGGGAAAATGGGTCGTTTTTCAGTGGTTTGTCCCTTGTTTTCTTAGTGCCTTCATACAAAAGAAACAATGACTCTTCTGATTGTCTAACTATAAAATTGAGATGAATGTGTGAGTGACTTAATGGCCAAAATTAGCAAGACAGGAAACAACGTGTGTTGGAGAGGATGTGGAGAAAGGGGAACCCTCTTACACCATTGGTGGGAATGCAAGTTGGTGCAGCCACTTTGGAGAACAGTGTGGAGATTCCTCAAGAAATTAAAAATAGAACTTCCCTATGACCCTGCAATTGAACTACTGGGTATTTACCCCAAAGATACAGATGTAGTGAAAAGAAGGGCCATCTTTACCCCAATGTTTATAGCAGCAATGGCCACGGTCGCAAAACTGTGGAAAGAACCAAGATGCCCTTCAACGGATGAATGGATAAGGAAGATGTGGTCCATATACACTATGGAGTATTATGCCTCCATCAGAAAAGATGAATACCCAACTTTTATAGCAACATGGACGGGACTGGAAGAGATTATGTTGAGTGAAATAAGTCAAGCAGAGAGAGCCAATTATCATATGGTTTCACTTATTTGTGGAGCATAAGGAATAGCATGGAGGACACAGGGAGATGGAGAGGAGAAGGGAGTTGAGGGGAAATTGGAAGAGGAGATGAACCATGAGAGACTATGGACTCTGAAAAACAATCTCAGGGTTTCTAAGGGTTTGGTTGGTGGGAGGTTGGGGGAACCAGGCGGTGGGTACTATGGAGGCACGTATTGCATGGAGCACTGGGTGAGATGCATAAACAATGAATTCTGTTACACTGAAAAGAAATAAAAAAAAAATTTTTTCTCTGGAATGCCTACGAAGTTTAGCACTAGGTTTGGTTGGGGAAATACAGAGGTTTTTATTTTATTTTAGTGATGTTTTTATTTAATTTATTTTTATTTTTTATTAGAGTATAATTGACAGAGCATTACACTAGTTGCAGGTACACAACATAGTGATTTGACAAGTTTATACATTAAGCTCACCACAAGTTTATACAATGTATAAACTTATATGTACATTGTATATAAACTTGTATTATACATTGTATAAACCATTGTATATACATTGTATAAACCACACATTTATACATTGTGCTCACCACAAGTACACCTACCAGCTATCACCATACAACACTACTACACTATCATTAACTCCATTCCTTATGCTGGGCCTCTTATTCCCCTGACTTACTCATTCTGTTACTGGAAGCCTGTATCTCCCACTCCCTTTCACCCATTTTGCCCATTCTTCCACCCCTTCCCCTCTGACAACCAGCAGTATATTCTCTGTATTTATGGGTCTGATTCTGCTTTTTGTTTGTTTATTCACTCATTTTTTTTGTTGCTCCTCTGGTCTTGCCCATTTGTAAATTACATAAAAATCCAACCACGTACTTAAGCTAATCATTAATTTCTCTGCTCTCCACCATACGTTCAATTCATTGATAAATGCTCTTAGCTCTACCACCAAAACACATCTTATTCTAGACATTTCTTTCTGTTTGAACTGTACCTACCATAGAGCAAAGCAAGATCTTTCAACCAATTCTTCCAAAATACCTGCCTCCTAAGCCGGAGTAATTCACTTCCTGCATAGCAGGTAAGGTGGTCTCTTGAAAATAAACTTTGGATAATACTGCTCTCCTATTTGTTCACCCTGATCATGTGATCTTTCTTTCTGTTCTGCGAGCATATCAAACTCTTCCTACCTTAAGACATTATTATCCATGCCATTTCCTCTGTTTCCAGTGACATTCCCCTAGAATATGTCTTAAAGAACTCTTTCTCAATGTTAAATTTCAAATTAAATATAAATTCTCAGAAAAGATCCTCCTATGATACAGTGTCTGGGGTGCCCTTCTGATGATATTCTATGACATTATTCTGTTATGCATAGGGCACTTGAAATAGTCTTACGTGTCTCCTCATTTGAATGAAAAGTCTTGGAAGGAAAGTATTTAGACTCTTGCTTGTAGTCTGCAGGTTAGCTTGTTATTCTATTGTGGATACTGGCAGAAGATTAAACACTTTTGGGTCAGAAACAAAGGATTTTATTAATTGTGACACAGAGAGGGAGACAAACCATGAGAGACTCTGGACTCCAGGAAACAAACTGAGGATTTCAGAGGAGAGAGGGGTGGGGAAATGGGGAAGCCAGGTGATGGGTATTAAGGAGGGCACATATTGTGATAAGTATTGGGTGTTAACATGCAACTAATGAATTGTTGAAAACTACCTCAAAAAATAATGATATACTATATGTTGGCTAACTGAACATAACGAAAAATATAATGACACAGCAAACACCAACAGTTTCATCTTGAGTCACTTCCTCATGATCCATCACTCCTCAAGTCCCCAAATGCTATGCAGAAAAGCACAGAAAAATGCTATGAATGCAGTGGATTTATATTACATATAAGGAATCACAAGCTTGGGAAATCCAACACTTTTATAGTGAGCCATCAGCAAGCCTGCTCTTTATATAAGCAAATAAAATGCTGAGGAATGGCTGGACAAGGAACAGTCAGAACCGCATTCTTGGCATGGGGAAATATTCAAGATGCATGGTAGATTGTTTCTTCCAAAAATCCACCCCTTGGTCTGACAGGTTCTTGAAAGAACTTGAATTTTAACATGAGAATGCTACCAACCACTCTCAGTGATCTGACCAATGGAGGCTGGGAGCAAATCCATTAAATTTGTTTTGTATAGCAAGCACCTAACTAAGGCTACTATCCACAGGACTCCAAAGTTGGACATATATGGCCATACTGAAGTACTGAGCTCACCTTATCCTGCCTATCCTCCACTAGGTCCAAGACACGGCAACTGAATCGAAGTCCAGAACTGACTGAGCTAAAGACAAGTTTCAATCTTGTTATGGTCTGAATGTGTCCTTCTCCTAAAGTTCCTATTTTGAAATAATAACCTCCAAAGATAATGGCATTAGGTGGTGGAGCCTTTGGGAGGTGCTTAGTCAAGGGAGTGACCCTCATGAATGAAAGTAGTGCCTGATCAAAGAGCTCCAGAAATCTCCCTCATCCCTTTACCATGTGAGAACTCAGTGAGAGGTCTGTAGTCTGTAGCCTGGAAAAGCGTTCTTGAACTTCCAGTCTCCAGAACTGTAAGAAATAAATTCCTGTTGTTTATAAGCCATCTTGACTGTGGTATTTTGTCTAAAGCAGCCCAAACAAGTGAAGACAAATCCCCCATGTTCCTTTAGATAGTTATGACCCAGAAGGTTATGTCTACTTGGTTGGACTGAGATTGATGTTAGGGGAATGAAATAAATTTAAATTCTAAACAATCTAAAATTGAATTTTAAAAAGATCAGTTAAATGTGTAATGGAAATTTCACCTTTGGAAAAACAAGTAGTATATTCTCTGTATTTATGGGTCTGATTCTGCTTTTTGTTTGTTTATTCACTCATTTTTTTGTTAGGTAGGGCCTAAAAATATTTAAAATTAGAGGACTTCTGTCCCAAGGTAAATTATATCTTATTTTTAAATTATCCTTCTCTCCAGATATTTATCAAGAAGTTTTAGGTTACACTTAGAGGTCTAATCATTCTATTTGAACCTGTACAAAACACTGAAAATTAAACTTTGGGGAAATCATTTAAACTATACAACCAAAAAAGCTAAAAGTACATTTTACCTCTCTACAGTTGAGAGTGGGTCACCCTGAGTGTATTGTGCCAATTCTGTATCATGCGAAACAGAAAGGGGGAGACAGAGAGAGAGAACATAAACATACAAACAAAGCTTTCTGAAAAATAAATCTAATGGACTCCTTGATCCAGTGAATTATTTTAAACCTTTCTTCAGAGGGTTTATATTTAATAAAATTATAATTATTCATTTATCAATTAGAGGTGTGCTAATTGTTTCACTATTCTTGTTAGATCTCATATAAATAAACACTGAAATGGACTGCACATATGATACAAGGATAGAATTAGAGGTATGTAAATACATAATTAATTCTCTCTCTGATGAAAAGAGTATGTATATGCCTATATACACATTTTTAAATAAATTTTACTAATGTAATGGGATTATATCATAAAATTCACAAATGATAATAAAAGATTTATTGTGCTTTATTATAAATTCATAAGCCATTTCATTCCCAAAGAATACTTTCATTCATTTTTTGCTGAACACTTGGGCCTGAGTCCAAGAAAGAACTGCAACTGACCAACAGGTATAGTAGTGACATGAATGTTGTTTGGTGTTTCCTTTATATTAAAGAGTAATATGAAAATGAAAAAATAAATACAGATGTTAGTTAATTATGTGAACAACTTTCAAAACTGGGATAATATTTTCTTAATTATGCTATTTGTAATAAAACAGCTATAAATACACAAATTTTAAAGTTTAAGCTTAATTAAACACAGCTTCTTAACATTTTTCTATCACATGTTAAGAGTAGATAATTAGTAAACAATAAATCAAGTCTGATTTGTAGTGTTTGTCAATTTCTGGGTGTATACACTGACACTCTGGTTGATTTCCAGATACCCAATGGATGTTACTGAATACAAAGTTGAGAAAAAAGGCACGTTATTGCATCATTTTATAGTATTCTACCATGCAGACTGAAAAGATGTGAATACCATTAAAATGCAGCAACACAATTAAGAAGTTGAGTCTTGTGTATTTATTAGCTTTTATTTCAATGCAACTTACTCAATTTTAAGTTTATATTAGTTTTTAATAATGGCTGTGTTTAAAAATCAGCTCCCCCCAATTCCTAAAAATTTAACAATCTGCTCTGCCAAATTCAGCCTAGCCAACTCCAGCACACCACTGGATAGAATAAAGACAAATAGAAACCTAAACCCTGAACAACTGTAGGAATAATAACTTTGATCTGGAGGGTGGGATGAGGGAGAGTTTATATTTAGAAGATTTTATTTAGAGTTCTAGTATTTTATTTAGAGTTTATATTTAGAAGAGTTCATGTAGGAAAGGAACTATCCTGATTCTGAGTTTAGGGAATTTTTATTTAATCAGTGATACCATTTAAGAGAGATTATTTTCGGGCGCCTGGGTGGCTCAGTGGGTTAAGCCGCTGCCTTCGGCTCAGGTCATGATCTCAGGGTCCTGGGATCGGGTCCCGCATCGGGCTCTCTGCTCTGCAGGGAGCCTGCTTCCTCCTCTCTCTCTGCCTGCCTCTCTGCCTACTTGTAATCTCTCTCTGTCAAATAAATAAATAAAATCTTTAAAAAAAAAAAAAAGAGAGATTATTTTCAGTTTAATATAAAAACCAACTAAGAAAATTTAATCCTTACTAAAGTATGGAACTGGTTTCCACCATGAAATATAGAGAGGTTACAAGTTGTCATTCACTCACTTCCAAAAAGAAAAAAAAGGTGGACAAACTGAAAATCAGTAACTTTTGTTGACTATATCAGAGAACCAAGTTAGCATGACAAACCACTACCCAAAAATCTAGAGAGAAGAATGCAGAGAGTCAAAAGGAGACGTGTTTGCCTGGAGTGGAAACTGCTGGAGCCCTGCTGGTAGATAGTTAAAAATCTTGTGTATATAAACGGAAGTAGGAAACTACTGATGGCCACAATCTTAGAAGGACTCCTACAGTTTTGTGGGGCTTTCTTCCATGAACTCCCCAGTTTCATGCAAATAAAATAAGAGAAAATCCCCTATGCTTTTGGCAGGGAGGGGGTAATGTTGTAGAACTTTGTGGAATACTAATATTAGAATATACTTAAGAGTTTTCTCCATCACAACTCAATGGATAATGGATATTCTTTTCAACAAATGGTGAAAAATTGAACATCTATGTGTGAAAAAAAAAAAGAAGATGCACACAGGTATTATACTTTTTTAAATAACTCAAAATGGATCAAAGGACCAATCTTAAAATGCAAAATTATAAGTTTTCTAAAAGAAAACATAAAAAACCTGTATAACATCAGGTAGGGTGATACAACATTAAATAAGCAGAATGTGAAAGATAAATTGATATTCATATAGTTTATTAAATAGTAAATATTTTATTAATAAGTATACCTGTTATATAAATATTTAATTATATAAAATATATAATAGTATTTAAAATAAAATAAATATTTCATTACTAAATATGAGTTATTACATATTAAAATTTAAATTTAATGAAGATAAAATATATTTTATGAAAATATAAAACTTAAAATTAAAAACTATATAATATTCAATTATATAGTTTATTAAATAATAAAGCTTATTAAAGTAAATAATACTATTAAGACAAGCTACAGATTGAAAAAATAAATTTGCAAAAGACATATCTGAATAAAAAAATACATTGAAAATATACAAAAACATTTTAAAATAAGAATTTTTTAAAATTAAAATGGACAAAATCTGAGCAAGCACCTCAGCAGAGAAGATATAGATGACAAATAAACACTGCAAATTATATTCAATATTATTTGTCATAAAAGAAATTAAAATTGAAACAAGAGATACTACTACACAGTTATTACAGAGGTTGATATCCAAATACCTCACAATATCAAATGCCATTGAGAATGCGGAACAAGAGAAATCTCTTTCACTGTTAGTATAAATGCAAAATGGCACCATAACTTTGGAAAATAACTTGTAGTTTCTTACAAATTAAAAAGTTATTTTATTATATATTATTTTTATATGATATATTTTTATTTATTTATCATATTTATTATATCATATTTATTATATGATCCAGCAACTCTACTCCCATGTATTTACCTAGCTGATTTTTAAATTTATATTCACATAAAAAGCTGTACACAAATGTTTATAGATTTGTTTATAATCAACAAAACCTGAAAGTAATCAAGATACTTTTCAGTAAGTGAATTAACACACTAGTACATTTGTATAATGTATTTCTATTGTATGTTGAGATATTATTTTTATTGTACAGAGAATTATCATTCAGCAATAAATAATGAGCTATCAAGCTTTAAAACTGTAGGGATAAATCTTTTTTTTAAAGATTTTATTTATTTATTTGACAGAGAGAAATCACAAGTAGATGGAGAGGCAGGCAGAGAGAGAGAGAGGGAAGCAGGCTCCCCGCTGAGCAGAGAGCCTATGCGGGACTCGATCCCAGGACCCTGAGATCATGACCTGAGCCGAAGGCAGCGGCTTAACCCACTGAGCCACCCAGGCACCCCTGTAGGGATAAATCTTAAATGCCTATAGTTAAGTAAAATAAGCCAGCTTGAAAGGGCTACAAATCAACTAACTCCAACTCCATCCTGTAAACAGAAAACTGTAGATCCTAGATGAACAGTGATAGCCAAGGGTTGGAGTAGGGTTTAAATAGATAAAACTTTTTACTATTATTTTATTTTATTATTTTCTAATTTTTATCTATTTATTTATTTGGGGGTTTTATTTAAATTTGAGCTAGTTAACATACAGTGTGTTATTAATTTGGGGGTAGAATTTAATGATTCGTTAGTTGTAACACCGAATGCTCATTATATCAAGTGTCCTCCTTAATGCCCGTCACCCAGTTACACCCATTCCCCACCCCCGCCCTCAAGCAACCCTCAGTTTGCTCTCTGTAATTGAGTCTCTATGGTTTGTCTCCCTCTGTTTTTATCTTATTTCATTTCTCCCCTTCCCCTACGTCCATCAGTTTTGTTTCTTAAATTCTACATAGGGGTGAAATCATATGGTATTTGTCTTTCTCTGATGGGCTTATTTCACTTAACATAATACTTTTTAGTTACATCCACATCATTGTAAATAACAAGATTTCATACAAATGGCTAGCAGACACATGAAAAAGTGCTCAACATCAGTCATCACTTCAGGGAAATACGAATCAAAACCATAATGAAATACCACCTCACACCAGTCAGAATGGCTAAAATTAACAACTCAGGAAACAATAGTTGTTGCCAAAGATAGAGAAGGAGAAGCCTCCTACACTGGTGGTAGGGGTGGAAACTAGTGCAGCCACTCTGAAAAACAGTATGGAGATTACTCAAAAAGTTAAAAATAGAACTATCCTATGGCCCAGCAATTGCACTACTGGGTATTTATTTAAAGGATACAAAAACAGTGATTTGAAGGTACACAGGCACCCAATGTTTGTAGCAGTGATGTCCATAATAGCCAAACCATGGAAAGGGCACAGATGTCCACTGATGAATGAATGGATAGAGAAGAGGTGGTATATATACTGAATGGGCTATTACTCAGCCACTAAAAAGAAATGGGGGAATTTTAAAGAAACAGTCCTTTTAGACATAACATATTTTTCAAAACCCATAGGAATTTACAATGCAAAGAGTGGAACTTAGTATATAATTTCTCAAAATACATCTAGGAATAGGGGATTCCAGAATAGAATTCAGAATATGACAAAATAATGCAACTGTATTATTACAAATACATGAAACAATCTGACCTAACTGGGCAACAAGGAGTGGGAGAAGAGCTGATTTAAGTAACTTTGGAAATGTGTGGAGTCTATAAAATTAAAGGCAAAAGAGATGGAATATAAGCATCACACTTCAGCTGGCAAACTTTTTTTCATTTTGTTTTGTTTTGTTTTTTTCTCATGGGAGGTTACCAATTTTGATACTCTATGCAAGTACACTAGAAAACAGTGATCAGGAAAATGAATGGAAGAAGCCCAGAGCTGTATTTCTCATCGCTGGAGTGGAATTTACACGTAAGTGCCAGAGGCTGGACTAATCCATGTGGTCATGGATCAATATCACATCAATATGGCTCACTTTTAGCTTAATATAGGTGTAAATGGTTCCACACAGATATTTTAATAAACATGTTTTTACACATAAGTTATTAAACACATATTTTCTTGCTCTATCAGCAGAAAGGGCCCACCCCCATAGCAATGAACATACGAAATACACACTTCCTGACTTCTAATACCGATCTTCCAGAAAAGGAAGCAGGGCTCCTTTTAAAAACAGGTGATCTAGGAGGGCCAAGGAATGTACAGGATGAACCCGGAGCAACTTGGAGTGCCAAAGAGTAAGGAAGTGTTAAACACAGATACACACAATGGTGGGGATAAGCCAAAGAAACAAATGAACCAACTGGAACCTGCCAGTGATGAAACACTTTGAGAACAAAATAGTAACGGGGCATTGTGTTATAAACCAAAGCATAAAATAAATATCTGGATTTCATATTGACATAAATAAATAATTGAATAAATGAGTAAATGAAGGCCATTAGAAAAATCTCCCATATATAATTCCAAAAAAAAAAAAATGCATGTTCAAAGAGTTTGGATAAAATCCTGTAAACTCCTTAAGTTTACCCACACATAGCAACTTCCTTGCACCAAGTAGTGTATGGTGGGCCTGGGGGAAGAGAAAGAGTAACTTCACAGTAGAGAAGTCTGACAAATGCCACTGAGCCCAGAGATCAAGATTAACATGAACAGTGATGTGTCATGTCAATAGAAGGTATGCATGGTATGATGTGATGAAAATGACATTTACCTCTATAGTCTTCCTTCAAAAACCACATAATCCTTTTCTAACCATAAGATAAATGTCAAACAAATCCCAATTGAGGGACATTCTACAAAATATCTTACCAGTACTCCTCAAAACTAAGGTCATCAAAAAGAAGGAAAGTCTGAAAACTGTCATAGTCAAGAGGAGCCTAAGGAGACACGACAACCAGGTGTGATACAGTAGTCTATATAAGATCCTGGAACAGCAAATGGACATTAGGTTATTAACAAATGAGATTAAAAGCAAACAAACAAACAATCAAAACTCAAAAATTATGAACTTCTCTAATAATCTTGTAACAATATTGTTTCATTAATTGTAACACCTGTAGTTTATTAATGAAGATAGACACAGTGGGAGATACTTAGCGTTGGGTATGTGGGAAGTCTCTGTACTAGCTTCACAATTTTTCTGGAAATTTAAAATGGTTCTAAAATAAAAATGTGAAACACAAAATACTGTATTATACTCTTAATTTCTCTAACACTGAAAATATTGAAGTAGAGCCTAGATGATTGTGGGTTGGGCAATTTCCTGAAATCAATGCAAACCTGGACTAATTTCCTCACAGAAAATGTTTATTGTATTATGGGCCCAGCACGCTTCCGCTGCGCGACTCTGCTAAATGTTTATTGTATTATAAATTAAGGTCTGCCCTTCATATACTGAGGCTCAGCATAGTTTATTTGACTCAGTATATAAAATGCTGACATAATCTCTATCCTTGCCTTCTATGAATTTACAGTATAGAAAAATAAGACATTTAATAAAACTGTGTTCACAGCTTTAGACCCATTATAGGGGCATGGCATGCCAAGGCTGTGGTAGAAACAAAGAACAGAGAAGTGAGCCCAGTACATGGTTCTTGGATGTTTTCTGGAGGAGAGGTTTCCTGATTTGACTCTTAAGATAAGTTGTAATTATTTAGACTAAGAAGGTAGGGAAGGATGTTCCAGAAAAGAATCTGATGGGCAAAAAAGAGAGTAATTTAGGAGCAATCAGGCAGCTAGAAGCCCCAGGGTTAAGTGGATTATTAAAATCAAGGATTATTCTGAAGGGATATGTTGGGGTCAGTTCTGCAACTGAGTTCTGAAGGGATATGTTGGGCTCTATCTGTCCTGTTAAATATCTTGCATTTTAACCCTATATTCAAATTGATCTACTCTTTAATTGTGTGAGTTAACTCTTCCTGTTTGCTAATATAAATTACTTGTATTCTAAAAGTTGGCATAAAAACCAAAATTAGTATTTTTCCCTGTTCTGTTTTGATGCAATTGTTTAGCACGAACATGTTAGGGTAGAGTTTGACTAACATCTGGATATTATTGCAAATTTGCCTTGGGGATGTATTTCAGAATGGCTGCTAGAAAGAATAAACATATAACTTTTCTCATTTGAAAGAACACACTAGATGTGGGTTTTTTCCCCAAAGAGAAAAAAAAAAAATCAAAGCACAATGGAATTAGGCAGATGTCACTCATTCATTAAACATAGTCTCAACCACTTTTTGTAAAAACAAAGGAATGTGGAAAGTTGTTTTTCATATGTACATTCCATATCCTTTTAAAACTCTTAAAGTAACAGTGCATTTGTGCACAGATATTTTAAAAATCTTTCAGGCATTGATTTCTGCTTATGTGCACAGAGTGCTAAAGACTTTAAGAAAGTCCTTGAACGATAACTGAAAGACCAGCTGTTGATTTTGTAATCCAGAAAGGGTTACATAGACAATAGGTTCTCATCACACATGCCTGCTTCCCATTACTTTTCTCCCTGTGTTCAAATAAATGTTCGATGCATCGCTCTTTTTCTAATTGTAATTTCTTCATTAAGTTAATAGAGACAAGCAGGGTGGATGTGCATCTCATGGTGTGAAAAAAATATCACCCACCAAGTAACACGTCTCCTACTGAGGTGATTAAATTAACAGAACTGTAATTAAATGAACAAGAACTGTCGGTTTCAGAAGCTTTCTCTTGCATAGTATTTCATAAAGTGATTATAGGCTCTTTTAAGCAGAGACTTCATCTGCCTTTGTATTGAATATACTTTACAAACAAAAGTTACTTTGTTAAAGTTTATTTACATAATGGTAACTGCTATTGAAAACTTTTTAGAAGATATCTAACATTTTACTAGAAATAAGCCACGTTTAGTGCTGTCAAAGCCAAGCACTTTTACATCACTTGACAGGAATAGTTGTACTATGAACTGTGTAAAATATTTTGGAGTTCTTGAATATTTGACAATAAATGCACCAAAACACCTGTCTTTCATTGTTTGGCAAAATGCTGTATTTTACTACATAACTCTTTTTGGTAACAACTTGTTGAGGGGAGTTTATAGAGTTGTCTATGTGGGAGTTTATAGAATTTATAGAACTGAGTAAGTCATAGTCTTTCCTGTAAATAGAGTAAGTGTGCTCATTGATTGAGAGCATAGATTATTGCAAAAAAAAAAAAATCTCTGGGTTCAAATATCAGCACTCATAATGTTTTTACCATGTGTACACTCACAGAGAGTCTTTTCTACGAAAACCTCACTTGAGATGAGCATTGATAAACAACCCCCCAATGAGTTTTCTAAGAGTACGCTGCTGTTTGTGGTGGTCTCGACCTTCTTAGATTCAAGAGTGTCCCCAAGTCTTTTCTCACCGTGAGAAGCCAATGGGAATAGAGGTTTCTACTTCTGCATCTACTTCTGCATCCACTGCCTCTCCCTGGCCCTCCTGAGTTCCGGAATGTTATTAAAGAGTGTATTTCATATGTGGAACATAAGGATAAGGTGGAGGACCACAGGGAAAGGGAGGGAAAATTGAATGGGAAGAAATCAGAGCCATAGACAAACCAAGAGAGACTCTGGACTCTGGGAACCAAACGGAGGGTTACAGAAGGGAGGAGGGTTGGGGGATGGGGTAAGCCAGTGACGGGCATTAAGGAGGGCACTTACGGTTATGAGCACTGGGTGTTGTATGAAACTAATGAATCATTGAACACTACATCAAAAACTAGCGATGTACTATATGCTGGCTAATGAACAATAATAAAATAACAATAAAATTAAAATCTCCTTTTAATACAAAAAAAGGGTATATTTCCTTTGCCACTCTTCAGTGGGGCAAACTGTGGTAAATCACTTTATCTGTCTGAACCTTGTTTTCTTTGCACGTAAAATTGGGTTACAGTTATGTCCTAATTTCAGTATCCTCCCAAACAAACCTTAGAGGATTTTGCTCAGAAGTTTTATTTAGGAGATCATAGGAAGCGAGTAAAGGAGTAAGGAGAGTGAAGTAAGGAATGGAAAACAACCAGTAGAAAATGTTATAAGCAGAGAGTGTTTGACTTCGTAAGACCTCGTCATAAGCAACTTGCATTGAAAGAAACAAAGGGAGGGAGGGAAAGAGAGAGAAGGAGGGAGGGAAGGAAGGAACGAGTGAATGGACTTGTAAGTGCCTCTTAGAGTCATCTATTTGTGGAATGGGAAGCTGGACCTTGACCTGCTAGATGTGCCATTCTGTTATTTCAGTCCCACTAAGCTGAACGACTTTCAGTATGTGTTAAAGGCAGGAACTATCCATGTGACTCTGAGCTCCCATGGAACTGCCCAGTGTGGCTTCGGAGGGAGGTAATGCAGGCACTAGAAATAACTGCTCTGTGCTTCCAACTAAAAGAATTATTTTGAAGATTGAATTTAAAAATACATTATGGTATTTAGAAGAGTCCTGGGGACATACAGCTATCATGTAGTAAGTGGTCTCAGTATCCTTTTCATTGTCATTATAATGATGCTCATTTTTATTATTCTGTGAATTACATGCTTTGAGACAGCTCACCTTCTACTTATTCTCTCACATAAATTAAACATAAAAGATCTTTAATATGCTAGTTTATAACCTATCACATATAGACTGCACAGGATGTAAAGGAATGGATAGTTTATGTTACTTTCTTATCTTCTTGCTAATGGTCATTAAAAAAAATCCTAATTTAATTCCCACTTCTAATTGGCTGTAGTACTCACTTGCATTAAATTAGTCTCACTAAATTGGAATAGCTTCACATATTCCGTTTGTCAAAATACTTACATGAAGCCCTTTTTTTCACTGAATAAAGGGCTCCTTCCCACTCTCTCCCTCTCTCTTCCTTCCTCCTTCCTTTTTCCACCCCATGTGCACTTGGTAAATGCCATCTTGTGTAATTCCTAACTAAACTATCATCACATCAGTGATATTCTCTACATTCTTACCTTTTCTACTTTCAGTCTTGTGTTGTACCATTTTTCCCTTTTCTCTCATTGTATATAACTCAAACACACATTTCTTTAATTATGTTATTCTTCCTCTACCTTCTTTCTTCTTTTAATTTCTTTCATTCAAGTGTATTCCACATATGCAAAGTAGAGTTTTATCCACCAAATATGGAAGACAATCTCTCCTTCCCTATGTTTTTTTCCTGTATTTATTTATTTATTTATTTATTTATTTATTTATTTGGAACAGGGATCAGATTACTACTAATCTAATTTTTTGGAAATATATGTGTGTAAAAATAGGAAAGAAAGATTAAAAAAGACAATTATTACAGAGTTTATGTGTTATTGGATTAATAGGTGAGAGTTCTTTACTTATATTAATTCCACTATCTTGGTTTTTTTTAATGCTTCATTGCATTTATTTTTTTCTTCATGGATTTTTTAAATGTTTGTTGACATGTGACTTATACAAAACAAAATATTCAGATCTGAGTATACAGCCTCAAGGATTTGTATTTTATATTCATGTTAACACAATTCTGAGTAAGATACAAAACATTTCTCTTCTAATTTGAATATTTTTAAAAATAAATTAGTGTAGTATATAAATATGTTTCAACTCAATAATTCTAATGAAATCTTAATTATTTAAAAAAATTTGCCCAGAATTTATGCTCTAGATTAACAGTTTTTCGTATTATATGACCATTTGATTTTAGCCTGACTTCCAACATTAGCAGTCATTTATTCATTTTGCATCATGTTTCCTTTCAGATTCCAGGAATGGGAAAGCCCTTTACAAGTTATTGTCACTGAAGATACTCAATATTGGGTTTTAAATATACCAATTCCAATCTCTTCGCAATAAACATTATTCATAGATAAATTATAAAATTTAATTAAAATAGAAATGGTTGTATTTACTGATCAGAAAATTTTATATATTAGTGTCTTCTTCTGGAGACTACAGTAGGAATGATTTCAGTTATTACATAATGCCACATATAATCTTGCTAGCTTTCATACATGATCTTTCTAAAATTCCTATCTAACCTCATTTTTAACACTTGTAAAATTTTACTGTTACCTCATTACCCACACAATTTAAAAGTCCATTTTTGGCCCAGTATCCAAGATAAATTTTGGTCAGGCCCTCCCTCCAATGAGGCTTTTTGTCTTCTCATATCTGATTCAAACAAATGCACCTAACTTTCCAACTAAAACAAATATTTTGCAATTTTCAGCATATTCTATGTTTTCTTCTTTAGGTAAGTGTACATTTCATATGCTGCTTCTTTGCCCCAAAATGCACCCCTCTCTCTCCCCTTTTTCTCTCTCACACCACTTTTTTCATCAGTTTTTTTTCTGTCTGAATGTAAGATCCCGCCTAAAGGTTAAATTATCTGTGAAGCCATCTTTAGACGACTCAGTCTGCCCTTTTGTCTGAGTACCATGACCTAGCCCACCTGCCTCAGCCAAAATGTCCTGTAGTGTTTTAGGAAATTATTTACCTGTCATTCTAAAGATAATACGAGACAACAATGAGGAAGTACAGAATCCTGCACATCTGCATATCCCCAGATGTTGGAATGCAGTCTTTTGTCTGAACAAAAGAACAAATGAATACTTCTTTGGGCATTAGTGACTTAGGCCCATGTTTCCCAGTGTTATTTTTTGGGCAGAATTTCCAACATGGAATGTGTCTCTCCTTGATTTTTCACGTAATTTTGAACAAAATGTGTATCTAACCATGAAATTGTTTGTGACCAAAAAAAAAAAAAAAAAGGAAAAAAAAAAGAAAAAAAATCCCTCATCTAAATGGATCATAATAAAAGTCCTTATTTTAAGGATGAAAGAAGCAGATTGGAGCTGCAGCATTTCTTGCAAAGTATTCACTTATGCACTTGTTTTCTAAGTATTTGAATTAATACAAAATGTCCCAAATGATAGGAGATTAGGTTCTGTGCATTAGTTAATCCTTTGTGAAGTCACAGCATGCCCAAATGTCGTTTAGTTCAAATCAAAGACCTCAGACAGTTGGTGAAATACAGCAGAAGGAAATCTTCTTT
This sequence comes from Neogale vison, assembly GCF_020171115.1. Taxonomy (NCBI): domain Eukaryota; kingdom Metazoa; phylum Chordata; class Mammalia; order Carnivora; family Mustelidae; genus Neogale; species Neogale vison. The sequence continues at coordinate 133,795,675 of NC_058093.1, forward strand.
GATATGCTAATGATTCAATGTGTTATTCATGAAGTGTTGCTCACCCTGGACAGTGATATCAACTTTAGTAGAGAAAACAGCTATTACACTTTGTTTTATTTAATTTCCATGCTTTAGTTGAAAAGTGAATATGAATGAAGAGAATACTAACCTTTGTTTTTGGAAAACAAAATCTCCAGGGAAACAATAGATCTCTCTTTTTTTTTTTTTTTCCTTAGATCCGTTGCAGATTTCTAAAGAATATATCATTATTCATAGACGTATTTCTAGCATGATCTTTTTCTCCTACATACTAGCCAATTTTGTTGGGTGAATGAGTTCAGGACTATACTGTAGACCAAATTCTAATAACAACAGATACAATTTCTTGAATGTCTTCTACATTTGGTATTTTGTGTACATTATCTCCAAAAATAAGAACACTTCTTAGAAAACAGACTCAGAGAGTATACACGATTTCCTATAGTCACACACATGAAAATGTGTGGAGGAAGGTGTCAATTCATCTTTGTCTTTTTTAATGGCCATGTGCTTTCAACATCATTGTCTTAGCTGGGATCTTTCACTGCAGCTTCAAAAACTGCCTAATCTTAGTAACATAGCAAAAAATAAGTTTTCCTCTTGCTCATGTTACATTGTCCTTTGTGGTTGAACAGAGGGACTCTGGTAAGTAGTATGACAGATTTCCTGCATCACCATAGCAGTGGGCAGAGAATATGGCACCTGGTTCTTCAAGTTCTGGCATGTAAGGAGGCCGTTTTTCTTTACATGGCATAGACCAAAGCAATTCCCATGACTACCATAAACTCTGAAGAGTGCTGGAGAATTCAATTTTTCCATTAGGCTGGAAAAACAGAGCTGTAAATATTTGTTAAACAGTACTGATGACTGGCACAAGTTATCTCCCAAATGCATTCAGAAACTTGTTGTACTGATAACATAAATAGTTCAATAGCCAATAGTTCTTATAAACTTGACAGAAATGAAACATCTGATAAGAAATAGGATATGAAAGAAAAAGTATAGGTGATATGTATTTCCAACACTTCCTAGTAGAGGTCTTTGACTACTCTATACCAATTTTCCTATTTTATCCCCTTCTTCCTTTCCCCCTTCTTTAAAAGTGAAAATTATTTCCTACTATATGTTCTCCACATTCCAAATAATATTGAAATGTGCAACCACATTAACTACTCTAAAGCTTTGCTTATTCATTTCTGCTCTGATGCATGTGTCTCCTTCATAGTATGACTAGTTTGAGGGAAAACTACCAACCAGCCACATAATTAATACTGCCTGATTTTTGCCAAGGTGACACTAGCCCCCTGTATATGATTGGTAAATATGTTTTTCAAAATCCCGTTTCCCTGTCCTTTGCCAAGGAGAGGTCACATGCAATGTGTAAGGTAGAAATGAAGAAAAGGAAGTATTCTTAAATGGCCTTAGAAGTTACACACAGCTCTCTATTCAATGGTCTGTGAGCTCCTGTCACACTCAAGGCTGATTTCACAAAATTCCACTTTTGCGGATTTTTCACATATTTCACATATGTGGAATATTCACATATTTCACTTTGCTGTCCCAAGTGGTTTCCATATGGACCTATATATACTCTCCTGTACTCTGCAGCTTTTCCACCCGAACTGATGTTTGGGGTTGGAATGTTAGTGATAGTTCTCTGAAAACTCTGTCTACACTTTGCAAATTTGTGTCACAGTTGCTCCCACATTCCTGTGGAACTCCCTCATCAGACACCTGTAATAAGTGCTTTCCAAACCAAACACAACTTGGTACAATGGCCACAACTCTTCAGCCTAGCCTGCATGGTTTTCCATACTCAGGAGTAACTATATTATGTACTTTTTTTTTTTTTCATGCCTCTCCCTACATAGTTACACTCAGAATGGAATATGTACTGTCCAAAAATTATCTTCCTCTACTTTGCATCACTGTTCTGGTTATTGAATCCCTGCCTGGTGTTTTTCTTCATCTCTATTTCTATTTATAGGAGTCTTACTAATTTTTCGTGAGCTATTTTAAATGCTACCTCATTCTTGATATTTCCATAATCACTTCAGATAGAGGTAATGGCTCTCTTTAGCTATTCATAAGGCATTCCACATACTTTCTTCATCTTTGCATCATCACATTAACCTTGTCCTTAAAGTAATCATATGTATATTTGGTAAGAATAAAAGCAGGCACTGGGATTCAATATTTCCTTTTTTAATTCTTTTGCTTTTCAAGTTTTATTGTTGTTAGGTTATGATTTTGGTAGTTCTGTTACAGTGATTTAAAATTCTGATAAATGAGAAAAAACTTGGAGGTAAAAGGATAATTTTTACACTATTTGACACTTACAGGATTATCCCTAACCAAGGAATATATTGTGGTCCCAATAATAGCAATTAGTTGTAAAAGAATAGTACACAAACTAAACACATTCAGACTTTCCGTAAGATCTGGAACAAATTCTGAACTTAATGTTATGTCTCAGAATACACTGAGTCCTCCCTATTTTGTAATGGAAGTGGCACATTAGAGATACTAGTTTAGCAATCTTTCAGTAGTAATCATTATTCCATAGCCCAGTGGTATCAGATTCATGCTTTGTGTCTGTTCTCCAACATACAGAATGTGATGACTCAAGTCTCTCTCTTTTTTTTTTTTAAAGACTTTATTTATTTATTTGACAGAGAGATCACACGTAGGCAGAGAGGCAGGCAGAGAGAGAGAGAGAGAGAGAGAGAAGAAAGCAGGCTCCCTGCTGAGCAGAGAGCGTGATGCGGGACTCAATTCCAGGACCCTGAGAACACAAACTGAGCCGAAGGTAGCGGCTTAACCCACTGAGCCACCCAGGCGCCCCTGACTCAAGTCTCTTGAATGTTATGCAGACACCTTAAATTCAAAAGGTCCATAATGAACCCCAGATGTGGTCCTACTCAGCATTACTTATTATACTAATTAGTGTCAACATACACAGTTGTAAAATCCAGTCACACAAAAGAATATGCTTTCTTATCTTTTTTCCTCTTACTGCCCACTCCCCTCAAAGAGCTAATGACTTCCAAAATCTTCTGAATTTTACTTTATATATTTTCCTTGAAACTGTCCATTCTCCTCCTCCCCTAGGAGAAACACCCTAGTTTCTCCTGGAATACCACAATAGTTTCATCCCCCACTCCTGTATCTACCCTTATCTCCTTCCAATACATTCTTCAACAAACGAGATCTTGTGAAAATGCAAATGTAAACAGGCCTAAAATCTATAGATAACTTCTCAGTTTTATTGAGGGGGAAATCTAAATTGGTAGCCTGAGCTTCCAGTTTATGATCTTTGCTTTCCATAATTTACCTCATCTCTTATCAGCTTTGTATGACTTCCATTCTCTCACTGCAAATCAATATTATTATATCAAAGAAAAACCTTACGTATTTCAGCATCTAATCATTGTTTTCACTATGTTATGACAACCTACAGATCTTCAACAATGATTTTATGTGTTCACCGAGTAACACCCAAATTAGTAAAAATGTTGTCTTCACTGCAATTTTTGTCAAGGCAGCTCTCCTTGACTATCTACCTCCTTCTGAGTCAGAACTCTATTTCTCACACTTGTACTTACGAAGCATTTTGTATTTTTCTAGTTACAGCAATATGATGATTAAAATACTGTGTATTTTATAATAATCTGCATTCCAGACTACACTGCATACACTCTGAGGAGAAATCTTTGCAGTCTCATTCATCACTACAGCTCTCATGATGAACATACTGTCTTCACCTAGTGAGCAGTCACCATATGTGTGCTGAGCACATGTTAAAAGGCAGTGTGATGGTTGTATGTGAATGTCTGCATTTTTTCCCCTCATTTCCAGATAATTCTAAAGTAGATTGAAAGTTGAAGCTAAGTAGTTTGTAGGAAGTAATCTTAATATATCATTCAAAATTAATTAAAATTAAGTTAATCAACTATCTTAACCAACTTTAGTTGCTAGTAATGGAAGACTTTTATTTTTTAATTGATGGCAAACTTCAGGAAAACGTTCTGAGTGTCTAAGTATAGAATGGACACATTGGTTTTTAAATCACAATACATAGGAGATATCATCTTGTCCAATGTTCTTTCCTGAGTGTTTTTCCAAAACTGATGAGTCTTTAAATATATATATGTACATGTATATATTTACATATATACGTATTTTTTTTCTCGGCAATGATCACATTGTTCATTTTGAAAAATCACTGGAGTTTGAAAACTGTTATTACCAAGTGATGATAAAGAATCCCTTTTGTTTGTTTGTATACAATTAGTTCATTATCAAAGAGAGACAGGAAAATTATTTATATGATGAAAAGATTTCACAACGTCACTGGAATGGGCAGCTTCACTTCATGCCACTTTAATAATGATGTCAGTCTACATATTTTCTTTTTTTTTTACATATTTTCTAAATATGTATACATCTCTAAAGAAGAAATAATCCTTGTATCTAGAACTACTTTGGTGCCTCCATATTTTAGGAAAAGAACTTTATCTTCAACTTTCACACAAACTGGATGAATCTCCCCACCCTTTCCCTTAGAACCCAATTCAAGAGCTACTATTGTTGCTTGCAACACTTTTCCTTGAGATTTTCTGGAAGCAAAATACCTCCTTTGGTTACAGTTTCAGCTGCACTCCTTTCAACTAAAACAGTCAAAGAAGAGAATAAAGTTTCTAAATGCCTGCCCTGTCATGACTCAGGCTACTACAGTTTGTACTATCAATAAAGAGTCCTTTGATGGTTACACAATTTAAGGCATTATTGTTTGAATTGCAATTTGGGTATAAAGAAACAAGCTTCTACAACCTGACCTACAAACATGAAAAATAACTATGAAGTATAAGGGATACTTTTTAAAATGTCTGAAATTTCTAAAGGATAAATAAAAATAAGGAGATTTGAAAAGGACTTAAGACTAAAACAAAACAACACTGCTAAAGGAGGAAAGTTTAGTTTGGGCGGGGGGTGTGTGTGTGTGTCTTTATCTATAGATCACCTGTGTTCATGAGGCAAGAAAGTAAACCACTAGGAAGACTCTCTGTTTCTCATTGGAAAGTCTAAGAAAAGAAATCCAAGGCACACGTGTTACAGAAAAGAGACAGCCAAATCCATAAAGGAGAAACCCAGAGGAAAGGCAGCTCCATATATGATGTATAAATTTTGACCAAGTCTTGGTATTGTCCCTGAAGTACATATTCCTGGGACAATAGGAGGCCGATTAAATAAAGTATTGTGCTGCAACCCACTGCAGGTGTGACAGTTTCTAGTTAGAATCACATCAAACTAACTACCTGCTAAGACAAAGCATAAACACTCTTTAGAATAGTATGACAAAATCCAGAGTACCCACAAAATAATGTTCACAGTATCCAGGAAGCAATCCAAAATCATCCCAAGTAAAAAGAACAAGGATAAAAGTTTTACCACAAGAATAGGGAAAAAAACAACAACAATAAATAAATAAATAAATAAATATATAAACTGAAAACACAGAATCTAAGATTTAAAAAAATGTAAAAAACAAAAAACAAAAACAAAAACAAACAAAAAAAATGAACCCAGTTCAGATGTGGAGAGTAATATTAAAAATTATATGAAATACATAAATTTACAAATAAAAGAAGATTAAATGTAAATACAATAAATATGGAGAAAGTCACACATGGACACGTCACAGTAAAACTGTTGTAAACCAAAATAGGTAACTCTGAAGGCAGCCAGAGACAAAAACAACCCATTAAACACTGGCAGAAAAGAATGTCTTAGGCCAGGGACTGCTTCTCAGAAACACTGGAGACTAGAATTGATTGGCACATCATACTTAAAATGTAGAAACCAAACAAACAAAACACCAAAACCAAAAGCCCAAACAAACAAAAACAACCCATAATTACATACACATACGCCTAAGATGAATATCTCAAAATGAAGGTGTAATAAATACATTTCATATAACAGAAAGTCAGTTTTCCATATCAGACTTGCATTAAAAAATATGCCAAAAAATATTCTTCATGCTGAAGGAAAATAATACCAAAGGTTACTCAGATTTCCAAAAATAAACAAATATTAGAAATGGCAAATATATGATAAATATAAAACATTCCCTAACTTGATCAAAATGCATTATTACTTTTTAAAGTAAAAATAATAATATTGCTTTGTGTGCTTACAATGTATATAGAATACATTTTATACATTTTATAATTATAAAGCTTGCATTAAGTAAAAACACATATAAGATAGGAGGTTTTCCTATGTTTAAGTGAAGGGGTAGAATACTAACTTTGAATTCACTGTGAACATTTATCTATGTATACTGTAATCTCTACAGCTGCTGCTAAAAATTTAATGATAAGAAGCATAACTGAAAAATCCAGTTAATAATTATAAACTGAATTATAAAACAATAGTCCAAAAGAATACAGGAAAGGGAAAACAAGGAAACAAACAAATATGTGTACTGGCAGGAAATAAACACTAACATGATAGGGTGAAATCTAACAATATCAACAATTATACTAAATGTTAATGTGCTAAATATTCAAATTAAAAAGCAAAGGTAATCAGCGTGGATAAATAAACAAGATCCAACCAGATCTGTCTACTAAAAATACCCTTTAAATATAAATATACAATAGGGGTTTAAATTAAATACATAGAAAAATCACAATATGAAAACCATAAGCATGACAAAGTCGAGGTGACCATATTAATACCAATTATAAGAGACATCAAGATAATTACCACAAATAAGGAGGACATGTAATAATGATTTTAAAAAGCCTACTTATCAGTAGAGCATTATAGTCATAAATAAATAACTAATAATATTGTATCAAAATACATGAAGCAAAAATTGATAGAATTAAAAAAAGCAATAGAGAATTCCATAGTCTAAATAGGAGATTTGAAGCATCTCATAACAACTAAACAAAAATAGCCAGTGTATTTGTAGAAGATTTAATTAAAATAAATTAATTATAGTTATTAGGTATTATTACATTATTGATCAAAATTTTGGTATTTTTTTAATACTGCACTAAAAAATACATATTTTTTTCTACTTTATATTCTAAATTACCAACGATAGGTAATATTCTGTATGGACCATTAAACAAGTCTCACTTATTTTAAAAGGACTAAAATTATACAGAGCATTACCTCTGACCACATGAGAATTAAATCACAAATTGATAACAAAAAATATACACAGAAATTATAAATATACTGAAATTATACAACACATTTCTGTATAATCTAGAGGTAAAAGATAAATCACAAAGGATATATTTCACTTGAATAACATTTAACAAATATATAAACATATAAAGATCATTGAAAGGGAGATAAAACTGCTCCTTTAAAAGAAATATATATCATTACAAATGTATATTTGAAAATAAAGTCTAAAACTAATGACCCCTATTTCCATTTCAAAAATACAGAAAACAACAACACAGTTTAAAATTTAAAGGGATAACAAGCACATCATAACAAAATAGGATTTGGATGAGCAATTGAATGATACTTTTTAGACCAGCAACTGAATGATACTTCAACATTCAAATATCAATCAAATTGTTCATATCTACAAAAATCTTGCTAGCATTTTTTAATAGGATGGCATTAAAATTGGGGAAACATGAAATACTAAAAATATCAAATCTTCCTATCCATGAACATGGCTCATCTCTCCACTTATTTATTTTATTTTTTTCATCAGTATTTTTTAGTTTCTGCATATAGAGCTTGCATCAAATTTATTAGATTTTTAAATAACTTTCATTTTTTGGTTCTATATTTTTCATTTGATTCCAACTGTTTATTAATGACTTATTAGTATATGATTGAATGCTTTATATCAACTTCTTCCCTAGCACCTAAACTCACTTTTGAGTCCTAGGAGTTTGTTATTGTTTTGGAGATTCTGTGGCATTTTCTATTTGGGCAAACAAGTCATTTTCAAATAAGGATTGCTTTATTTTTCTTTCTAATCTGCAGTCCACTTGTTATGTATGATTTATTGTCCAAGCAAGGCATTCCATTACAATGTTGCATAGGAGTGGTGATAGAGGTCATTGTCTTGCAGATTTTAGGTGGAAAGTATTTAGCCTTTCATAATTAATTATGGTGTTAGCTGTAGATATTCTGCAGGTACATTTTGTAAGATGAGGAAATTTCCTTCTGTTACTACTTTGTTGGGAGTTTTTAGCAAGAATGTATATTGAATTTTGTTTAAAGCTTAATAGATAATCAAATGTAAAGTGTTGTCTTTGATTGAAGGCTTCCTGGAAATAAAAAGAAAAAATACATTTGGGAGATAACCAGGGACAGCCAAATACTCACTGGGCACTGAACAATGTTGAAAATTATTTTTCTGTTGTTAGGTCTGGTTTTGAGAATCTTTCATAATTTCCTGGTGATTCATTTATTCTCATATATTTTCCCTGGATATTCTTATGACCTACAAGTGGTTGAGGGAAAGTTATAGCAAAATATTAAAATGGTTATCAACTCTGTGTATATGGGTGTCATTGCATTTTCATGTTGACTTTTATAAATTTTAGTCATTTCATTAGGAAAAAATAACAAGTACAATATATTTTACATTATCTTGAATGTATATATATCATTAGTAACTTCTAAATAATGGAACATTTTACTGAGTAAGCCTTATGTAGCTACTTGAAATATTACATATTATATCATTCAGTACTTCTTTATGAAAATATTTTATAGCCAATTTCTGTAGAAATCATTGCTAAGAAGTGTTTGAACTTTTAAATACAAGCTATTAATTCTAAACATAAGAGTTACTTCCAATTTTTAGATTTTGATGTTTATGTGTGTATAAATATGCACATAAATAGTTTATGTATGTGTAAAATAAATATACTAATACTAATAATTCTATTTGCATCTTTACGCATGTAAGCGATAATAAAAAATACTTGTTGAGGTGAGGTCAACCATAGAGTCTAAATTACAGGTCAGAAAATAAAAATCAGTGCTTGTTAAGTAGAAACTCTGGAGATAAGGAGCCTAGTTCAGTCAAATCCTGCTTATATGATGTGAAACCAGAAACAAAAGTCTGGAGGAAATCAGTGTCTTATCATATCAAGAATTACTTCCTTTCTAAAATATGTTCAAATTACATCAAAGGAAAAGGTTTTAAAATTTGTCTCAAGATTATTGCAGGGTTAAAAAAACTTCTCAGATTGTATTTATCCAACAAATATGCATCCTTACACAACCTATATTTATTGTATAGTGCCTTTCATCCTGAAGTGCTTTAGAAGTTGATTTACAAACTCTGCATACTGCAATCATTTTCATTTTTGAAATGCACTTCATCCGTTATGCATACGTATATTTCATTTTATGAATTTCAGGATATGGCATAGTAATCCCCAAATATCACTTTGAGTTTGAAACACTGTTTTATGGCTTCATGAAAAACACATGACAAATTGCTTACTCTGGTGTCTGTGACAAATCTGTCTTTTCAGTAAGTGGAGCCCTAATTGAAATGTACACTTCAACTTGCAGGCAGCAAAAGACAAAAAATATCAACTGGGGGCTCATGAATGGGTGATGCATTAGTTAGCACAAAATTTATTGAGTTACCACTGTGTACAGAAAACCTATTTAGGTGTTATATGGGGGAAATTAAAAGTGCAGCCTCTGGCCTTGATGATCATACAAATTAATTTGCACAGACAAAACATAACCACATTTAGATTTCAGTATTTCTTTAAGTAGCATACCAACAGATGTGAGCAAACATATGGCTCAAGCTCAATTCACAAGTGCTGAGTTAGTGCAGTAATAGTAAAATAGTCAGAGCAGGACTGACTTAGATTCCTGAAAGGAATACACTTGAACCCAGCTTTTATTAGTAGAAAGGTTAAAATGATCCTAACATTCATTGGTAGATTTATTATTACACCATAGGTATACTGAGTTCATTTATTGTAATAGCTTTCTAAAATTCAAGCAATTTCTTTTATTATTTGTTGGCTTATGATGATTCATTATTTCATACATTCATTCATTTGTCTATTCTACCCCCCAGCCATACATTCAACCATCACTTATTGAAGATTTAACATATGTCAGAAAAACTGACAGAAGTTAATGACAAATTAGGGAACAAAACATAACCTAAGACCTTTAGAGGTGATTACTATTATTAAGATATGTTTTCCACAATCTGATATCACAGGGTTTTTTTGTTTTGTTTTGTTTTTGTTTGTTTGTTTTGTTTTTTGACAGAGATCACAAGTAGGCAGCGAGGCAGGCAGAGAGAGAGAGAGAAGGAAGCAGGCTCCCCACAGAGTAGAGAGCCCGAAGCGGGTCTCCATCCCAGGACCCCTGGATCATGATCTGAGCCAAAGGAAGAGGCTTTAACCCACTGAGCTACCTAGGAGCCCCAGATATCACAGTTTTAAATAATTAATATATACTTAAAATCATAGTAGTTAGTTTGCATAATACCTCTTTATATTTATGAATGTAAATGGCTGAATTATTTCCCTTCAAATTCCGTATGTTGAAGCCCAACCCCCTTGAAGATAAGGCCTTTAAACAGGTACTAAGGTAAAAGGAGGTCAAATGGATAGAGGCTCACCGAGTATGACTGGTGTTATAAGAAGCTGAGGTTAGAGTAAAGACAACACCTAAAACATGTGAGCATACTGGGGGAAAGCAGCCATCATCAAGAGGAGAAAGAACTCTAAAGAAACCAAAGCTATGGACACCTTAGTCTGGGATTCCCAACCTCCAGAACTGTGAGAAAATCTGTTTCTGTTGTGTAAGCCAGCTCTTCTGTAGTATTTTGTTTTGGCACCCTTAACAGAATAATAAAATTCCAATATCCAAATAAGTCCAACATGATCGCTTTTTCCTGATCCCTACACATTACATTTTTTCCAGAAGCTGACAAAATGTAACAGAATGATTAAAAGTTTTTAATGGAATTTCTGAAAAGTGTCTCAGTAACAACACCCTATCAATATCATGAGAATATTGGTAGGAATTTAATGTAAAATAACTATAGAGGAAATTTTAACCTAATATGCTACACTTCCAAATTGATTTTCATTATGAAACTGGAGATATATTGCTGCAAAAACAAATTTGCTCTCAAAATACAATGAATCACATTTTAAGATGCAAAGAAAGGAAGAAAGCAAGCACAGAAACAGATAAGAAATGGGAGATATAATGAATATAAAAGGTGAGAAGAAAAAGTTTGTAAAATAAATAACCAAAGAAAGCATTAATAAAGTTTTTATTCATATTTATGATTACTATTCTAAAATAAGCATAGGGAAATATACGGTAGGGGCAAGAAAAAATAAGTTTCTTAAGGTATATTTTACTCCCTAAATGCATTTTTCTTTTATTCTTTCCCTGTTTATAACTATATGTGTATCTTGAAAACCTACCTCCTTTGTTTACAGTTTCCTGAGTATATACAAAATTTTTTCCTTCCACATAAATGAAAATATGGTTTCAAGTATTAAGGGAAAATTGTTGTATGTGTCATTAAATTTATGACAGGAACTCAGTACATTGTTTAATATTATACATTTGGGAAAAAATCATTTATATAATATAATCATTCCTATAAATATATAGATATTAAACATTATGAAGCTAAATATAGAGCATTTCATTCTGGGTAATATAGTAACTATATTTCTACATCATAAATTATTACAGAATTTTGGATAAGATTTTGTACTTTCGAATTATTCCTACCATCATGAGATGGTATCTAAATATTCTTTAAAATGAACATAGATTTCAGAAATGAAAAGTCAGAAAAAATTGAAGTTGATAGCATTATATGCAACAATAGATTAGGTAAAACAATGCTAGGCATCACAAAGAAAGAAAAAAGTACCTATATTACAAAAACACATTTCTCCAAAGAAATCAAGGTAATATATGATTAATTGATATTTGGCACATTTTGAAAAGCAATTATTATTTTTGAAAACCATTCTTTACAAATTGTTATTTTTTTTTCCTTAAGATTAGGGAGAGCATATTATTTAAATTATATTTTCTGTTTTCACTCATGAAAGAGATTAACTGAAATAGGAGTATATCCCAGAGGTGACTTACAGTTACATATATTTTAAAATTTTTAGTAAATAAGACTGAATAAAATGTCAAATTCACACTTGGAAATTACAATGTTGAAATAATGAAAGAATGGAAATATAATTTTCTGAGTTTATTAAAATTAGTCAATGATTAGACAAGACATCTAAGCTTGAAAGTGGAGTAATATGTCAGTAATTACATTAATATTAAAATAGTTCACTCCAAAAAAATAGTTCATTCTAATAAGCAATAACCAGACTCCATTCACTGTACTTAGCCATTTTTAGATTACTCAGGTAATCCCCATTATCATGTAATTAAGAACATGCTCTTACTGACTATTTAAACATCTTTCTACCATCAGAGCCTGAAAATCTGCTGCAGGTCACAAAAAAAACAGAGCCAAAGTTTAGGTGCAAAATTAAATAGATGGATAATTGATACAGAGATATGGAAATACAACTCTAGATTCTAGATAACCAGATTTATGTTTTTAGATTTTTCTCCATGTGTATTGAGTTCCTCCTATCTTCTCACTTTTCAATAAAATCAAAAGATGATTTAACCAAATTTAGAGACTATGAAATAGTATTAGGAAGGATATCTCTTCTTAGTTATTTCCAAAAGTTCATGCCATATGTTTGTTTTTTAATAATATATAGCTTTAAACTATCAGGACTATACCTATAAAAGTGAATTTAATATTTCTAAGCTGTATTTAGAATTTCTCATTATTAAGAACATACTGTGAAAACATAGATGTTTTTAAATATATTTTGTGATAATATCCTTGATATGAAAAGATTATGTACATCAAAGGACTCATACATAAGTTGATACGGTGCTGGAAAAATTAGGTAAAGAAGACTCCATTAAGCCAAATGGTGGCTTTTTAAATTTATCAAATATTTGTGACTTAACAAATGTCTTAATTATTGAGTGTTTTAATAAATATAGATGATGAAAGTGATTCTTCTAGGTTCCTGAGAGGCCTTTATCCATATAATATTTACATGCAAGTGTATAAAAGTTTTCAATACTTCAAAAATCACATTATTTTAGGGATGTATGAGTGGCTCAGTGGGTTAACCAGCTGCCTTTGGCTCAGATCAGTGTCTCAGGGTGCTGAGCTCGAGCCCATGTTGTACTCCCTGCTCAGTGGGAAGTCTGCTTCTCCCTCTCCCTCTGCTGTTCCCCTTGCTTGTGTTCTCTTGCTTGAGCTCCATCTCTCTAATAAATAAAATCTTTTTAAAAATCACATTATTTTATTTTTCTATTTTCAATGTTGGAGGTGTTTCGAGAAAATTTTGCTTTTGAAGGAAGTGGGTGTAGGCATTGTGAAAAAAAGAAAAGCGTATTCTTTCTTTCTATGTGTATTTGCATTCCAACCAGAGATCAAATTTTAAAGCTATTAACTTATATATATATATATATTTTTAAATTAATATAAGCCATAAAATACGTTTCATTTGTTTTTTATTCATGTATTTACTGTCACCTAATCCATAAAAGTGTCTACACTTTATGAAATGTGTGTAATACCAGGTCATAATATCTTAACCCAACCAGCACATTCATGTTCAAACTTGAACTGTGGGGCATTAATGCTCTGCAGGAGCTGTCATTTACTAGGGGTAGGCAAATATAGGTTTCTACATGACCACATATATATGACCTTATGTCAGATTATTCACCTCAAACGGGGTACATGAGAAGCAGACCAAAATGCACATTCTCCACAGTCAGAAAAGGAGAGGTATGGCATAAGGCAGGGCCAAATACGTGTTAGAAGAAAAGTCAGTCTAATGATTTGCACGGAGCTTCAAATAATTTCTGATGGTTTCAACAGTTGTGTTGTTAGTTTCTCAGCTTTTGCAGAACTTAGCAGGTAAAGGTGTTCACAGGTACAGAATATATGGCACTGTTTTCTTAGTGAAATTCTAATTTATTTTATAGGCACACATAGCCTTCAAGTAATAATAATGTTAGAGATAATTTATTTGCAAGGGTATCTTTTCCATGTATTTTAATTTAAATTTAAGTGCATTTTAAAAATGTGATATTCAATGTTTCTGAACACAACTGTCATACCACCTGGTTAGAGCCACAGTCAATTCTGAACTGATCATTGCCCATGCTGTATCAGATAAAGGATTTGTGTCTGCTGTAGATACAACACCAAAATATCCATAACATTCATCCAAGTGTGATCCTCTACACATGTTGACAATAAAACATAAATATATCCATTTTGAACTTTAGATAACAGTGTAATTTATGTAGTATTTCCCTAGTTCATATGCAGGTTTTTTCATGTCTAATATTGCATCCATACATAATAGCAGGGATATTACATATGGCATGTAACAACTGTTTTCTTTTACAAAAGGGATCCCAAGTCTGTGGGGAGTAAAAACAGAAATCTTGGTGTTTCATGTTTGACCTCATGATATTTCTTAGAGTATGTACTAGCAGGCTGGTGACATGGGACAGACTCCCTGACAAAGTCTTGTAAACAGGATACCTGCCATCATCTGAGACAGCTCATACTGAACTAGATTTAATCAAGATGGAAGATGTTCATTTGCCTCAGTTCTTCAGTTGATTTCAATGTACACATTTAACAAATAACCAACCTATTTTACAGTGCCTTATACGTTATACTTATAATCTGTATTTATATGTCCTTGTAAGTTATTCTTTTTTGTGTGAATAAAAGTATTTGATGAACTAAATATCAAATTCAACCACTAATTATATTTCCATTCTCAATAAATAACCCATGTATTTCTTTTGAGAAATTCCACTTATTCATCAGTTACTCATAAAGATTTCTCAACTTTCTGAATAGAACATAATACAGAGGTGGAAAACCAAAAATGAATATTAATTGTTATATTTGAATATTCCATGCTAAGAGATCCCATGTTGTAAACACTTTGTTTATATACCCACAAAAGTGTATATATAAAATATTCATCATATATATATACACAAACATATACCTTCTATTCATATTATTTATTTATATATCCTAATATATCACTATAGGTAGGGAAATAATTCATTTTCAAAATGCTAGCTTGCTGGGACACCTAGCAGGCTCAGTTGGTTAAGCCACTGCCTTTGGCTCAAGTCATGATCCCAGGGTCCTGGGATCGAGTCCCACATAGGGCTCCTTGCTCAGCAGGGAGCCTGCTTCTCTCTCTGCCTCTGCCTGCCACTCTGCCTGCTTGGGCTCTCTCTCTTTGACAAATAAATAAATAAATAAAATCTTTCAAAAAAAAATGCTAGCTTGCACAAAGGTTAAATTAATTTCTTTTTAAGAGAAGTAATTTCACAAGAGAGACAAGTTATATCCACTCACATAACAAGAGAAAACTTATCTCAGATGTAACTCAGGAAGACCAGAGGCTTTTTTAGATTGCAAAAATTATAAGTTTCCTCAATTTCCTGACAGACTTATATAACAGATGGTAATTTAAAGGACTGAATGAAAGTGGAGGATAGTAGAAAATGTTAGGTGAAGAAGAAATTAAGGAGAAATGGAACTGCAGAGAAATTAAAAAAAAAAACTTAGGAAAAGAGAGTGGATAATTAGAGAGAAGGCAAGTATCAAGACTTGAGTCAAGAAAAGGGAGATGGAATGTAAATCTAGACAAAACTTGCTTAGAGTGTCCTCAATATTGAAGACAAAAGTCATTGTTCATTTGAGTCTTCCCTGTAAAAAACTAAGTGAGTAGTGTTTTCTTTATGTTACTTCCTTGATGCTACTTAAATCTTCAAATAACTTATGTAAATCCATTAAAATTCAGCTAAGGTAAGAAAGGCTGATGTTAAAATTTTAATAAATTTAATTCTTACTATTTGTTTACTTTGTTCATTTGATATTAATCCTTACGTGTGTCAAGTTGCTTGCCACTGGCTGGCCAACACAACAATGTGAAAAATAAAGCACAATTGAGGCCATAGGCATTCATATTTCAGGCTTTGTAAAGTGCTTTGTCTTCATAGCTAGAAATGGAGGAACGAGCTCCATCACCGTGTACAGACGGAAATAAAGAGATAATGATCCATATAATCTACTCACTTGTTTTGAAGTAAGCAAAGAGATATTATACATTACAATTTTCTGAAATATTTTTCTAGAAGTTATCTTTGAAAACCAAATCAAAGGAATTCCTAAAACCCTTCTGTGAGGGCTTTTCACAAAGTCATAATAGCACAAGCCTACAAAGAGGATTTTCAATCATGACATAGAGGAAACACTGCCTTAATTCATCCTGCAGACAAAATGGATGAGAGCTGAGTTTTCCTTCAAATAATTTTCAAGAACCTGAGGCTTGAGTGCTTCATCAATTTGAAAAAGTGAAGAGACACTTTTAGGACCAATTTGCAACATCAATAACTGGAGTTTGCTATAAATACTTGGAGAATATCACACAGAAGAGTGATATAAGTGTTTCCCTCCTAAAGTTTCTAGACCATTGTATGCAAAGCTTCAATAAATCATCTATTACAGGCAGGTCCTCATGAATGATGTAATTTTTTAAAGTATAAGGCAGTTATTTCCAAGTTATTACAAACCAGGTAAACTTCTATCTTAAACTCATAAATCTTTCCAACTAAATTATCTTTTGACAATCAAAGACAATCCACATGGCATGGGAATAAAAAAAAAAAAAAAAAAAAAAAAAAGCTGTGCTTAACATTCAAATTTAAGCCAAAAGCTATACCCATATTGTATTATTTTCCCTAGAAGACAGTAAAATTATAGCATTTCTCATTAATCATATAGTCAGTAATGATGACACAGTTTATCTTAGAAACAGATGAGTTTTTTCCACATGAATTTTTTTCCACATTAATTTTTTAATGATTATTTATTTGAGAGAGAGAGCATGAGTGGGAGGGGCAGAAGGAGAGGGATACCTAATCTTAAATAGACTCCACACTAAGTGCAGAGCCCCAGGCAGGGCTTGATCCCAGGACCCTGAGATCATGACCCAAGCTGGAATCGAAAGTTGGACACTTAACCAACTGTGCCACTCAGGTGCCCCTCCACATTAATTTTTGCCAATAATCTTGGCTATCTGTCTAAATTTGAAAGGTATTTTAAAATCCATGCTTTTTTATTTGAATATCTTGCAACATAAAAATTGACAAACTTTGTTTGCATTATACTTCATCCAAGTCTGTAGAAAGAGGCTAAGAATGAACTAAATGCACTAAATACTTTCTTAAGCATTTCACTCATCTCCACTGTGTAGATAAAGAATCTAGAGATGAGAAAGGAATATGAAGTAAATACAAAGGCAGGTTAAAATTCCAGCTTTCTGTCCTCAATACTTGTATTCTATTAACTCCATCATATTACATAGTTCTCTGATAAGAACAATTAAAATATGTTTTAATTTTTATTAACATTATAAATCTCATTAATATGGCTATTAAATTTAATCAAACATACATAATACTATTTTAATACATAGTTTTTGAGGTTAAAATAATGCATTTCCTGTCTCTATTCTCTATATCCGCATTCACATAGTCCCTGAAATACATTTTTGTCAATTTTTAACTAACTATATGTCTTTATCGCTTGTTCCTGATTCAGAAGATTTTTTATCATTCTAATATTTATCCAACTTACATTTAATTCATAATACTGAAAACTTTAATATTTTAATCAGTACCCCAAATTTTCATATGCTTATAAAATATTAAAGCTCTCTGCATCTAGGCCACTAGTAATCAACTGTATTTAGTAGCAGAATTATTTCTTTTTTTTTTTCCAATTTATTTATTTTCAGAAAAACAGTATTCATTATTTTTTCACCACACCCAGTGCTCCATGCAAGCTGTGCCCTCTATAATACCCACCACCTGGTACCCCAACCTCCCACCCCCCCGCCACTTCAAACCCCTCAGATTGTTTTTCAGAGTCCATAGTCTCTCATGGTTCATCTCCCCTTCCAATTTACCCAAAAGCACATACCCTCCCCAATGTCCATAACCCTACCCCCCTTCTCCCAGAATTATTTCTTAATCAAATATCACATTCTATTCATAAGTGATATTTTCTCAAATAGGTACTTTTTAATTGTAAGTTCATGTGCCTATTGAAAATCTCATATTTGGAAACCACAAGATCATGGCATCAAATATATTATTTGAAATAAGGGATGGTGAATGACATGATTTATATAAAAATGATTTATTTATTTATTTTTCTTTCAGCTAGGAAGTAGCACAGCATAAAAATCATTCATATAAATATTTGAGAAATTAGGATGTGATAAAGGTTTCTCTAGAATCTCATATAAATTTCATTAAAAATTGATGCAACATCTTAGAAGAAATGGAATGATTCACTTTTGTTTGTATGTTTGTTTAAAAAATGTATCACTATCAAACCCCAATAACTCACCATTTTATTGTTAATGTTCATTTTAAGGTAATGGCAAAAAAATACATTATTCAGCTAATTTGAGTTTTCACTCTTTTATTATTAGAGTATTTCTTAAAATCTTAGTGGATATTCAAAAATGTCTATTAAAATAGATCAGTACCTCAGTGCCTATATTTGTCATTCAAACTTAAAATCTATTTATTCTTTATGTTATCATAAACCATTGTGCAAACACAGTGAAGTTCTTATGACCTACTAAAATTCTTTCAGCTTTTTTTTAAAAGATTTTATTTATTTATTTGACAGAGATCACAAGTAGGCAGAGAGGTAGGCAGAGAGGGAGGGAGGAAGCAGGCTGCCCACTGAGCAGAGAGCCTGATGTGGGACATGATCCCAGGACCCTGAGATCATGACCTGAGCCAAAGGCAGAGGTTTTAACCCACTGAGCTACCCAGGCGCCCCTCTTTCAGCCAACTGAACATCATCAAAGCACCCAAAATAAAATGGAAAATCTAACTATTTAAAATACAATCTTGGAGTTCTTAAACTCTGAGCCTGACATAAACCCCCAGTATATGTTTGATTCTTAAATTTTGTAATACTGGCACTTTGTGATACTGAACCCATAAACATTATTTTCACTCAGTATAGAGTTTTGAACTAATTTTAAAATATTCTCTATTTTCTAAAATAAAGGAAAAAACAGTAAACTCATCTTTTCTTTTAATTTTTTAAACTTATTTACAGCGTAATAGTATTCATTGTTTTTGCACCTAAACTCATCATTTTTTATTAAATTCGACTACACTAAAAAATGAAATACAAATCCCAGTGGTTTGCCTTTTACCAGCCATTCCCCAGCTCCCCGTGCCCATCCATCAGATCCTGGAAATAACTAGTCTATTACATATCTAATTTTTTAGTTATTCTGAACATTTCATATAAACAAAATATGTGGCTATTTGTGATTGACTTCTTTCACTTAGCATAATGCTTTTATGATTCATCTATGTTATGGCATGTTTAAGAACATATTAGTTTTCATGGTTGGATAAAGTTCCACTATGTGAATATACCATATCTCATTTAGCCATTCAGCAGCTAAAAAACAAGTTTACCATTCATCTGCAAATAAGCCATAGAGTACAGTTACTGGATCATACAGTAGTTGTGTTTAACCATTTGAGCAATGGCCTAAATTGTATTTTCGTTTCTTTACTTGTCACCATGTCACTTAGAGGTAACCATGTCACATGCCACTTACAGGTGAGATTTCGGAGAAATGGGAACACTTCTATACTGTTGGTGGGAATGTAAAATGGTGTAGCTTCTATGGAAAACGGTACGGAGGGTCATCAAAAAATTAAAAATAGAACTACCAGTGATCCAGCAACCCTACTTTTTGTGTATATACCCAAAAGATGTGAAATCAGGACAGAGATGTACACTCTCATGTTTTTTCGCAACATTGTTCACAATAGCCAAGATATAAAAACAAAATAAATGTCCAAAGACAGAAAAATGGATTACAAAAACATGATATATACATACAATGGAATGATACTCATCCTTCAAAAAGAAGAAACTCCTACCGTTTGTGACATCATGAATTTGAGGCAGGTATTTCCAGGAATGGGCATACCTCTGAGCATGGCCTTCTGGTCTACACACTAGGTGTAAAATAACTAATTGTTGTTGTTAACAGAGCATATTCCATTGAACCATACTACAGCCAGAAGAGATACAGGAAATCATTAAGGAAGTCAGCACTACATTAAGAAAATAGCCTACAACCCCAGCACAGTAGCATTTGTGCCAGTTTCTGGTTGGAATTGTGACAACATGCTACAGTGAAGTGCTAATATACCTTGGCTTAAAGGATGGAAAATCACCTGTGTAGATAGCAATGCCAGTGGAACCATGCGGCTTGAAGCTCTGGATTGTACCCTGCCACCAATTTACCCAAATGACAAGTCCTTGCACCTGCCCATCTAGGACATCTACAAAATTGGTGGCATTGGTATTATCCCTATGGACCAAGTGGAGATTGTGGTGTTTCTCAAACCTAGCATGGTGATCACCTGTACTCCAACATTACGACTGAAGTAAAGTTCTTAAAATGTAAACTTTCAGTGAAGCTCGTCCTGAGAACAATGTGGGCTTCAATGTCAAGCACATGTCTGTGAAAGGTATTGGTTGTGGCAACATGGCTAGTACCAGCAAAATGACATATTAATGGAAGCAGCTAGTTTTACAACTCTGGTGATTATTCTGAACAACCCAGTCCGACTCAGCGCACCTGTGCTGGATTGACATAGAGCTCACACTGTTTGCAACCTTGGTGATCTGAAGGAAAAAAAAAATGATCACTTTTTCTAGACAGAAGGTAGAAGATAGCTTCAGATTCTTGAAATCTGGTGATGCTGTATCACTGATATGGTTCATGGAAAACCCATATGAGCTGAGATTTTCTGACTAGCTGTTTTGCTCTAAAGGACATGAGACAGACAGTGACTGTGAGTGTCATCAAAGCAGTTGGCAAGAAGGTTACCGAGGCTAGCAAGGTCACCTACCGAGGCTAGCAAGGTCACCTGCTCTGTCCAGGAAGTTAAGAAGGCCCAATGACTGTTACTGTTAATACCTGCTATCCTAGTCTTAATTAAATGTGGAAGAATGATCTTAGAACTGTTTGTCCCAATTCGCCACAAATTTTTAATAGGAAAATACTTGTCAATGATAATAATGCATCATAAAACCTTCAAAAGAAAAGGAGAGTGTTTTGAGGAATATTTGATGATGATGTGTGTATGTATTATTAGTTTTTAAAGTCAGTATTTTTAAGGGAAACAACTTGACCAAAATTATATCAGAAAATATTAAAAGGACCATTAAATATTAAGAGGACCATTAAAATAAAGTTTACTAGAAACAAACAAATAATTAAGTAATGGAAACCTTTCTCACATACTTCTTCAAAACGTGTTATCAGATGAATATCTGAATACCCCATATGCATGAGCAAAAATTATACTACTTTGGTCTTATTTTCTTATTCTAATGCCTAGCAAAACACACTACCCTGTGGAAATTTGATAACATATTGTATAGTAATGGGCACATAAACAATTTTACTCTAACATACCACAACAATTATATACACTAAATTATCATGGAATAAATTAATTGAGAGAGCAAAAGTAGTAGTATAAACAATAACCCATAGTATAAGAAATAGGATCTTTAGATTTTATTCTGAATAAGGAAACCACCAATGAGATTTTAATAAATAACTGTTGAATTAATGAATAAAAACATGTTCTGCTTTGATTTCCTTATAAGCGATTTTATGGTTATGTTTTAAAATATAAGGGAGGCC
This sequence comes from Neogale vison, assembly GCF_020171115.1. Lineage (NCBI taxonomy): Eukaryota > Metazoa > Chordata > Mammalia > Carnivora > Mustelidae > Neogale > Neogale vison. The sequence goes on from NC_058093.1 coordinate 133,817,631, forward strand.
ACTTAAGAGCCAATTGCTATAATCTGTTCAAAGATAATGATGATTAGACTAGGATTATGATGGAGAAAATGAAGCAAACATAATATAGAATGTATTTTTTAGGTAAAATCAACCCCTTGCAAAAAAGGTTTGGGTCTGGAGAGGTAAGAGTTGAGGATGTCTCCAGAGTTTTGTCTTGGGCAAATGGACAAAATGGAGTTGATAGCTTGAGATAGAGAAGTCTAAGAGAGGAACATACTGAAACGTGTAGAAGAGTTAGATTTTAGAATTCTGAATTTCAGAGGCTTCAAGTTAGAATTTAGGGAAAAGGTCTGGCATAATGTTATTTGGTAGGTCTAGTATCACAGATGGCTGGATTGTCAAAAGAGATGCCCACAGATAATAAATATAACTCATCAATAAACTTTCCTAATGATTAGTGAAAGATATAAGCAAAAAGTAGGGCCACTGCAGCCTTAACAATATTAGTCTCTCAGATCCACCACAAACCCAGCAGATACAGCTTCCATTACAAAATCAAATATAAGCAAAGCAAAACTAAAGAAAAAAACAAAGCAGAGCAAAGCAAAAATGGACATGTTTCCCACCCTGTGAGTACTGAGCTTGGAAAAAGAAGGAGATACTGTGTTCATGGGGCAATTGGGCTCAGAGGAAGTAGTCTTAGTAAAGAGGTCCTGGTTTGTGTACTCCATTAGTCGGTCACATAAGTAGATAGGCCACATAGTTAACTTTCATTCTTCAGTCAGCTTTGAGCCATAAATCTCTGCATTCCAGGTTTATTTTCAATAAGAGATATAAACAAATAGTATGCTCTCCTTTAGAAGATTCTTAGGGAAGAACTGCCTCAGATAATTTTGCTGCTATAAATCACACTGCAATATTTACAAGTAGATTTTGCTGAGATCAGCATTCCCTCAAGTGCCCAGGAAGGAGGAAATCTTTTTTTAACTCTTTTCTTCCCATAGTCATCAGGATGAAGATAATATATAAAGCAACAAAACTGGATGTACAGTGAGAGCAAAAGTACGTACAACAGTATTTACTTTCAGCTACTCTGCAGGGTAAAGAAAGTACTGGATCCAACAAGGCTTGGCATTTTGCAAGGTGAGTACAATGGAAATATATACTATTATTGGTGAAAGGACGAGAAAACAATATCAAACAGTAAACAACGTATTACTAATTTTGTTGACATGCTCATCCTGTTTCCTGGATGTCTGAGATTCTAATCATATGGGTCTTCAATAAGACATGACTATTGTCTTATTGAATAATAATGATAATTAGATCCTAATTGTGTGGGTCCTCAAAAAGAATGACAGGGGAGCTCAAACAATAAATAATAAAGTGCATTTACACGGTCATTCACGTTGAATGGAAATCTCGTTTCCTGTTCAGTACTACTGACCAAAAGCTTTAATTTATATTCCTTCCAGATTCTAGATGCAGCTTGATTACCAGTGTGGATTTGTAGTAATGCTACAAATTATCTTTTCACATTTAATATTTTACATGTATTATATATTTATCATATATTATAATTATATAAGATAGTACTATATAATATTCAATAATATATATTATATATATTTAACCACCTAATATGCATACATGTTTGAGTTATAACACAATAGAATCTACTTCTTAAGACTTCTTTGCTTCTACTTTCAAATAGAAGTCCTCCTTTTGAAATTTCACAAGAAAAAATTCTGCTTCAATGAAAATTCACTCATCTAGATAGAAATATCTTGTCTAACTGTACTTTCTCCATCAGATTTTGTTTATTTTGCTTTTCCCTGTATGTGTGGCTGGATCTGAAGGCAAAACTATGGTCATGTATACCAAGTCCATTTATCTACATCATATGCAAAGGACATTGGAGTTCATGAAGATTACATTTAAACTAGTTAAGAAAGAAAGCTCCGTTATCCGGGGTTTGGAAAATACTTTATTCAAACACTATATTAGGTATAATCACATGCAACAAATGAGAAATTATATTATATTTAGTATCTGCCAAATGTTCCATCCGTTTGGCATTTCTCTACCTTATGAAGTATGCATTCCCAAGGTACAATCAGAGTGCAGTTTTCCAGGATGTCTTGCCGTAAGATGAGGGCAAAGAGCAGCATACACTTCCAAAGATGTGACAGTTGTAGTGCAGGGACAGTGTGCGCTTAGCTCTTTAGCTACATTCATTGTGGAGGTTATTACTTTTTCTTTGGCAGAGATGCTCACTATCTGTTACTGGCCTCTGGCTTTTTGACTATCTAGTGCTGGGCAGTGGATCAAATAATTTTTGTTAAAAAAAATCATGCCAAGTTTGGACACAAGTAAGCCCTGGCTGTGTATCACCAACTTTGATTCCCTGGACCCTCCAAAAACTGTCCGCCAACAAATAGCCTATATAAGACCCTTTCTGTTTAAGCTAGATGAAGTAGTTGCTGTGACTGAATCTTGGCAAATACATAACAGTCACATACATTCAATTTTGAGCAACTGGCAAAAATACTTAGCCATATGTGGCAAAGGTAATTGTCTTTGTGTTTGCCTGGTACGACTTCATACGCCGTGTCCAGAGGAGTAGTGCTGCTAACCTACTCTTGCACATCCTGAACTGCCCCTGTCCTCTGTAGGTACCAGAGTGACTCTCTGCTCTTATTTTCCCCTCAATTTGTCTTCCTTGAAAAATCTATTAGCAATAAAAACGGTCATTGCTATTCATAACCAATTTTTCCTGATGTTCTGGATATTTGTTTGTTTGTTTACCTCACTCTTTTGTCTTCTCTTGATTAGGTCACATTTATCAGATTTTATATTGTGGTGGTGTCAAAGGTATTTCAAAGATCGCATAATTTTTTTAACATGACTGAACAATAGGTTATTTGAAAGCATACTCATCCCTACTATATTTTTGTCATCCATCTCTTTGAAAGATGCTACTTATATTATTAAAAAAAATCCAGAACTTTATTAAGCAAACCATATAATAGGTTGAAAACTTAGAAACAAATATGTGCATAACCTACTATAAAATAAAGATTTTTTTTAAATTCTTCAGGTGTGAGAGAAAAATCATCAGTAATCAGGAAAAACTTATGGCTCTCTGGGTCTCCTCAGCTCTACATCATTTCTGGAGAATATTTACCTTGAGTCTTCATCATTTTCTGAACAAATAATGTTTTGAATATATTTGCTAAACTCATATATGACTAATTTTCAGCCCCAGTGAGCACCAGGCCCCTGATGCTAGGAAAAGAGTTTAATAATCAATGTCAAAGGCAGAATCCTTTCCCAGATAAAGAATTGTCAGTCAATCGTTTCACATCACACTTCTTTTTGTAATATGCCTGTTTGCTTACACTATTACTATATATGATATTTTGAGTCAATGGAAAAAACATGACAGAGAAACTTTTTAAAATTTTTCTTCTCTGTGCAAAGGATATGGTCTCAACTCTAGTTAAGTATAGACTTTTACTATTTTGAATTATACTTTTTGGAGCCATATTTCTTCTTTAACAGTCACATGGAAGCCTTAATGAATTACCCTCTAATTCTGAAACCCATATAATTAAATTATTTGACTGATTGCCACTAAGGTAAGCCTTCTAAACAGATCAAAGAAGAAATTCCTTTAGGGCCGGTATGTGTATCTATGCATGAAGTCCGGAAATGAAGAAAGACATACACAGCCAATTGATTTTTTTGTCAAGAAAACTCAATGAGAGAAGTATCGTCTTTTCAACAAATGGTTCTGGAATAACTGGGCACTTTTATGCGAAAGATATCCTGAACCAGCGCACATATTATGCAAAATAAACTACAGGCCTAAGTATACAACTGAAATTTGTAAAATAGTAGAAAATACAGGGTAAATCCCTTGTGACTATTGTTTAGGCCACAATTATGCAGGGCATAAAAATATGATTTATAAATCATAACACAAATTCTGATAGATAAACTGAACTTCGTAAAAATTTAAAACTTACTTTCCTTGAAAGGGAATATTAATAAAATGAAAATACTAGTTACGCCTGAAGGAAAGTTTGTAGGAAACACAAAGCTGTCATGAATTCCTGCAATTCAAGAAGAAGATAACATTCAATAAGATTGGATAACTTCACTAAAGAAGATATATGAAAGAAAACCACAGGAAAAAGATACTCAATAGATTTAGTCAGTAAGGGGAAATCAATTTAAAACCATGCTGAGGTACCAGTACATAACTAACAGAATGTCCAAAAATTTAAAAACACAACAACAAAAAACCCAGACAATTAAAAATGCTGGTAAAGGATCTGCAGAAACTGAAACTCATACTTTACTAATCAGAATGCAAAATGTACCTATAACTTCAATAAAAATTTGGAATGTTTATAAAATTACATATACTTAGCATAAAACCAGCTATCCCATTCTTAAATATTTATGCAATAATACATGAAACATGTCTGTCAAAACCGCTTATGTGACATGTTTATAGTCGCTCACTCATTAGAGCCAAAACATGGAACCAACCAAATGCCCATCAACTGATAAACCGATAACTCGACTGTGGTATACCTCTACTACTCATGCGAATGTGCGTACCTGCATGTGCCTTCCTTCATGTACACATTATAATCATTCTATAAGCTCATGTTCTCAATAAAGGGATAGCTGCTATTTTTCTATTTAAAAATTATTTGTATATCAATTACAATAAGATCACTAGATCCTGTTTGAGATAATAGAGAAATAATAACTAACCATTATATAAGTTTTCCCATATACTTTAGGTTATTCTAAATACTTAATGTATGATATACACATTTCTCTCCAATGACAACTTAGTCTTAAATTTGACTCCCACCTGCTCAGAAAGATATTCTTCTAAAAGAAGTAGACTGTAAAATACTCTGGCCATCACCAGTGCATCTATTTAACACAAGGACAACGGGTCGAGAGCGAGGAGTGCACCTGTTTACCGTGCATGAACAACAGATGCTGTGAGGTGAGCAGAAGCAACGGGCACAATGGGGGGGAGCCCCTCAACAGGTTAAGTATTCAGTGGCAAACATTTTACAGAGCAAATAAGAGGCAAATCCTAGGTATATAGTTCATAAGGTTTTGACACTTAAAGTGAATGTTAACAAGTAGGCTAAATATCTTCTGAAAAAAAAAAACGTGGAGCTGAGGAGATCCAGAGAACCAAAATTTATGCCTGATTCATGATGATTTTTCTGTCATATCTGAAAAACTTAAATCTTACTTTCTAGTAGGTAATGCATAAATTTGTTTCTAAGTTTGGATTTCAGTTTACTATATAGTTTGCTTAGTAAAATTCCAGATTTTTTTTACATTATAAGTAGCATCTTTCAAAGAGAAATGATCACAAAATAAAAAAGATGATGCAGAAGAATATGTCTTCCAGGAACATATTGTCTTACTATGTTAAGAAATAACATGAACACTCTGTGAAATAACTTTGACACCAGCGCACTATAGAATCTTGATAAAGGCGACCTAATCGAGATGAAAAAGAGTGAGGTAAAGTAACAAAAACATACCCAAAATATAAAGAAAGATTGGTTATAATAGCAATAGTTTTTTTTTTTTTTTTTTGCTTATTTAGTTTATTTACTGCCAGCAGGTTTTCCAAGTAAATAGTTTCAAATAAATAGTTATTTACTACCAGGTTTTCCAAGCAAGATACCTCAGCACCAGAGTTTGGTCTGGGTTCAAGACTGGTTTTAGATTTATTCATTCTTGAAACTGTTAATAGTGTTAATATGTGTAGTGGATGCAGTGGTAATATGCTCCACTTATTCCTTCTTTTCTAACTGAGGACCACCTAGTAGTGCACTTACACTTGAGGGAATAACTAGGCTCTTCTGGAAGTTACAGCCAATTTTCCAAGCCTTAAGTTTTCCATTTAAAAAACAAAACAAAACAAAACAAAAAAACAAAAAAGAAAACAAAACAAAATAAAAACCAACTTCTGTTATCAGGATTAGGGTAAAGTCCCCTAATTTATACCTGTGATGCAGGGTCTATGAGGTTTTCATCATCTACTTAGGGTATTTTTCAAGCATACCTGCCAATAGCCTACCATAAAGTAATGGTTGAAATGATGAGAAACTGAGCAACTCACATCAGAAAAGAAATGGTGAAAAGAGAAGACAATTAATTCTGATTTTGAAAGGCAGGGATCACTCAATCTATACTATCAGAAAAGTCCGCTTTGTATCTTAGATCATTATCCAGTCTAAAGAAATATTTTAACAGTTAAAGCACAGAGAAAGTAGATAAAGGTTTTCTGAATTATAAACAAATCACCATGTAACTTGAAAATTTTGACAGAGTGTGTAATATTTTTCCTAATCAACTTTCCAAATCTGGTATCTGATAATATGCAAACATCTGTAAAAAATGTTCTCCATTTCCTCTAGTGATAGTGCAGTTACACAATAGAAAGTCAAATCTGAAGTGAATTGCATTGCTTTAAGGAATACAATTTCTATTGCACATAATGACATTTTTCCTTTGTGTAGAAGGGAAGAGTAATTATCTTAGACTAATTTTAATGCATGTTGGTTCAATTAACCAGACAATATATGAATTATAGTGTTAATATCCATGGGAAAAGAAAAAGTGAAAAACAATGAACAGTTTCACTGTTGAAAAACCTACAGAAATACCTCTTTGTGACAATGCAGGTGGTATAATACTGCAAACAATCAAATTTTTACTATACAGCATTTGGGAACAAAATTGAATTCTGTCACATATGGTAGTTCATTGTATTATGATCTGCTACTCTCTATGGTGTAAACCACATTTCCAGATGGCAGAAGTAAATATGGACTCCCCATGATAAAAAAAACACTAGGCAATTTTAGTTTTGGCATACTATATTATTGCTAAACAATAAACAAAGATGAGAACAAAGAAATTTTGGGGAAGTTTATTGATTGTTTTTATTATTTCCTGACTCAATAAGTAACACATGCTCATGTGGAATATTTTGGGAAATGGAAATATTTGGAAATGCTTGGAAATAATAGACACAAAAGAGAAAATAACAATGGCCTTTAATCACACAATACAGAACATACTGTGAATGCATGCATCTGTGTTTGTATGTGGTGCCTGTGTTATATATAACTCATTCGAATATATTTATCATACATTTGGAACTTAATGCACATAAAGTTTTATACTGTAAATGCCTGCTATATATATTATATAGTATTTGAAATGTAATTTAATAGTTGAATACTATATTTCCTTATCGGTAAAACATTTGTCAATAATGTAGGTAAAATTATCTCTACTTTATAGATAACAAAACCAGAAAAATAACTTACACAATGTCATACAGCCAGATGGTGAGAGTTTCTCCCCAAAGTGAGTTTTCTCAATAACTATGCTATAATACAACCTTGAGTAAAGTTGTATAATTAGGTCAAATGATATAAAAATTGCTGAACTAGGTCCCAAGGAGATGATAAAAGTGCATGTACATTCTGTATAACCAGTTTAGGGCGCCTGGGTGGCTCAGTGGGTTAAGCCGCTGCCTTCGGCTCAGGTCATGATCTCAGGGTCCTGGGATCGAGTCCCGCATCGGGCTCTCTGCTCACCAGGGAGCCTGCTTCCTCCTCTCTCTCTCTGCCTGCCTCTCTGCCTACTTGTAATCTTTCTCTGTCAAATAAATAAATAAAATCTTACAAAAAAAATGGAGTTTAACATTTTTTAGATCAACTGGTCATTTTCATAATTATTACTTATTCATTTACTATACACTAAACGAGTAGGTTTTCCTCATGACTTTTAGAAGCTACTGATGTAATAGGGATATTCTTTTTCTTTTCTGTTTTGATTCCTATAGGCATTTAATCTTACTATGTATTTTTTTTTAAGATTTTATTTATTTATTTGGCAGAGGGAGAGAAAGAGATCACAAGTAGGCAGAGAGGCAAGCAGAGAGAGGTGGGGGTCGGGGAAAGCTCCCTGCTGAGCAGAGAGCCCAACGTGGGCTCTCTCCCCAAGTTGGGCTCGATCCCAGGACCTGAGATCATGACCTGAGCTGAAGGCAGAGGCTTAACCCACTGAACCACCCAGGTGCCCCTTACTATGTACTTTAAATATAAATTTCATTTTGGTGTGTTTCTCAAATGAGAATTTTAAAAAATTAATTTTTTGGAAAAATTACCAAATTTCCTTCTTGATTTCTCCTGTTGTTTCTATGTTTAAGAAGTCCTTTCACATTTCAAGACATTGTAGGAATCTCCTTTTTTTTATAATCATAATTCAACATTATGTACCTCAAAAGTATTTAGTTCTGAAGCAAAAGCCTATCTTTGTATTATTCTTAATCAACCAATTGCTTTTACACAATTAATTGAACAATAATTTTACCCACCCAGTAATCTCTACCATTAAACTTATATTTTTTCAAATATAATGAGAATTTTTTTTTCTGAGCCATCTATTGTGCTCTATTGTTTGCCTCTTATTTAACCTGAAAAAGATAGGTCTTTATATATTCTACTGTAAACCATGGGTTAAAAGCCACTTACTCTTTTTTTTTCCTTCTCATTTTTCTTACTTCCTTACTCTCCTTACATTCTAAAATTTGTTTATAGAATATGTTCATTTCAACCAAGTGCATTTCCTATTATAAATATGCATGTGAGAAACAGAAAATATTTAAAAAATGTAGAAAAGATAAAATAAAATCCTCTATGTTCTATCAATGAGCTAACTCCAAAAAATAGGATTTCAGGTGTTGTGAGCAGTATCAGTCTAATAAGTATATTCGGAATTGAGAATAAGACAGGAAAGGGGGAGAAAAAAATATTTGAAGTACTATCTGAGACTTAGTCAAACTGGATGAAAATTAGAGCCCACAGATAGAAAAGCTCAATGAACACCAATGAAAAGGAAAAGGATTCAGTCTTTGGAATATCAAAATTAAATTGCCATTTCAGGTACCACACTAGGAGGTATATATTAGCCATGTGTCGTCCTATTCTTCCTGAACAGATAAAAATTATGTATTTTATATGTTATGCAAATAACTTATATATAACTAAACATTCTATAACATGATAATATAAAAAACATTCTGCAAGTTGAAAAGGCCTGGTGTGTAAAACAACCACAAAACACCATGGCAGATAGTTCTCTGAGCTTTCTATATGCCTCATACACTCCAGACTTAGAGCTAAAGAAACCAGAAGCCCAGAAGCACCACTGAGAACAGATAAAAGTATAAAAATTAAAAATAAATTAAAATTTGCTCTCTCTGGTCAAAGAACCAGGAAAGGGGAAGTACAGGAAAGCTGAAAACCTTTAGATAAAAACTGTGCCTACTCTACCCTACCCCCCACACAGAAAGAAAAGTGCCCCAACCCACCCCGTCAGCAAAAGCTGAGGCAGGGACCAGCTGTAATGAGGCATACTTACTTCCCTGGTGTGATATCAGACAATTCCAAATGGGAACTGAAAATATCTTCCTGTCCAATGGTAGCCAGATCGCACTTCCCACCATTCACATGCTATTACTAGAGACCATTTGAGGATCCCAACTTTCAAACCCAATTAGCAGCAGTAAGACACCTTTCTCACTACCCCTCTGTGTGGTGTCAGAGCAGGCTCAATGGAAGCCAGAATTTTCATCACTTTCCAGAGGTAACTAAGCCGTCAATCTCCACGATGTTAATATAAGCCACATGGGCAAAACAGGGTAAAACAGATTTGTGCCCCATTTGTCAGCAATGAGAAAGTACACCCTTCTCCCTGCTGGTGTAGTATAAGAGAAAACCTTCAAAACAAATACTCAGATAAGAGACACAGTCACATAAAATAATACCCGAGATTTCCAAGATCCAATATAAAGGTCACTCATTATACCAAGATCCAGGAAAATATCTACTTGAAGGAGAAAAGAAAATCAGCAGATGTGAACACCAGGAGTACACAGATGTTGGAATTATCTGACAAAGATTTTATAGCAGTCATAACAAATGCTTCAATGACCAAGTTTGAACCTTGAACCTTGAAAATGAAAAATAGAAAGTCTTAGCAAATTCCTAAGAATGAAGAACCAAATGAAAACTTTAAAAGTGACAAGTACAATTACAGAGAAAAAATAACTCCATGGGTGTGCTAGTCAACAGAACAGAGAGTCACTGGACTAAAAAAATGGAAAAATAGAATAGAACTTCCACAGCTTGCAAAGCAAAGAAAAATCCTGTGCCTTAAATACCAACATATCAAAACATAAACATAAAACAACTGAAGTCATGAAGAAAGTGTTCTTTTGATCACAATGAGAAAACAAATCCTAGAAATCAATAACAGATAACAAAAAATCTGGAAACTAAAGAACACATTTTCGATAATCAGTTATCAATGAGAAAGCCTCAAGGGAAATTAAAAAATATATATGTTTATATATATATATATAAAAAATATATGTGTACATATACACACACACACATATATATAAAATACACTGAATAAAAGTAAGACAATAACACATTAAAATTTATAAGGTGCAGCTAATGCAGTGCTGGAAGAGGTATTAATAGCACTAAATATATACATTAGAAAAAAGAAAGTCCCAAAATAATAATCTAGGCTCTCACTTCAGGAAACTAGAAAAGGAAGAGCAAAATCAACACAAAGCATGCAGGGAGAGGAAATAATAAAAGATAGGAGCAGATATCAATGAAACTGAATGTAGAAAAACAATAGAGAAAAAAAAGAAACAAAGTTCATTCTTCAAAAAGATCGATACAACTGACAGACTTCTAGCAAGACTGACAAAGGGAAAAAAAGAGGAAAGAAAATATTAGGAACGAAACAAGATATATCACCATAGACCCTAAAGATACCAGAAGGTTAATAAGAGAATACTCTGACAAAAGTATTGAAATACATTTGATAACTCAGATGAAAAGATGAAAAGCTTGTACATTTTTCCTAAAGTACAAGCTACTACAACTCACTTGATACTTTGAATAGCTCTATTTCAATTAAATCAATTGAATTTGAAATTTTAAAAATTCTCAATATCCAATATTATTTTGATTTCATAACCAAAGAAGGAACAATAACAAAAAAAGAAATCACGAAACAGTACACTTCATCAATATAGACACAATAATCTTTAACAAAATATTAGCAAATTAAATTCAGTAACACATAAAAATAATTATTCACCATGACCATTTGGGACTTATCCTAAAGATACAAGATTGATTCAATATAAAAAGCCAATCAATGTAATCAACCATAATAATAGCAGGTTAAATAAGAAGAAAATAATATTATTATATCAATTGATGCAGAAAAATAATTAACAGAATTCAATACCCATTCATGATAAAACTATTCATAAAACTAGGAATGGAAGAAAGCTTTCTCAATTTCACAAATAGTACTTACCTGAAAATTACAGCTATCATTACATTTCATGGTGAAAAACTTAATTCTTTCCTCTCTAATAATAGGAATAAGATAAAATATCTATTTTTGTTACTCCAATTTAGCACAATACTGGAAATCCTAACTAGAAAATAATATAAGAGAAAGTAAGAAGATAATGACTGAAGAGAAAAACTAAAATTCTTCCTATTTGTAAATGACAACCATAAACTTTTAGAAAGAAACATAGGAGAAAATCTTCAAGAACTAGTGGTTGGTGAAAAGCTTTCAGACATTTCATCAAAAATACGTAAAAGAAAAAAAAATGCACATCACTGTAATTTAAAATATTTTCTCTGAGACTCTATTAAGAGAATAAAGTAAAACAAGCCACAGAGTAAGAAGTAATATTTGCAAGCCATATATTAACACAGAAATCATATCTAGAATATATAGTCTCAAAATCCAACATGAAAAAAATAGAAAATGAGCAAAAGCTGTGAAGAGACATTTCACAAAAAAGGATAGATGCATGGCAAAATAAAATATATGGAAAAATGTTTAGAATCATTCTTAGGAAAATGAAAATTGAATGTATTATGATGAGAATGTAAAATGGTATAGGCACTATGGAAAATAATTTGTCAGTTTCTTTGAAATTTAAATATGCATGTAGTTAGGGCTCATTAGTCACACTCCTGGCCATTTATCTTAAAGAAATGAAATTGAGATCTAAAAACAAACAAACAAACAAACAAACAAAACTAAGCTAATTGCTGGAAATGAAATTACTTTAAAATGATAAGTTCTTTCCCTTATGCATCCTGTAGTCATGTGGTAAGGCTGACAAGAATTAAATGATCACTTAAATATATTAATAACTTTGTAGTATATTCTGTGAAGGAGAAATGCAGGATCCATGAAGTAATACAATAGAATGAATTAACAAAACTCAGAAAGTAGGACAATTTTTCCTAAGGAATGGGCAATTGAATTGGTATCTGAAGGAATGTTTGGAGTTACCATGGCAAAGCAGAAGTATCAGGGCTAAATCAGGGAGGGAGGGAGGAGGTATTTCTTGTCTCTGATGAAAGTGTTTAAAATAAGTGTGTGTGTGTGTGCACATGTACGTGCACGCACACACACACACACACACGCATGTTCTATGATATCCCACATGGTAGAGGTGAATTCAGAAAAAAAATAATGGTATCTTGGACCCGCTAAGGATGGTGGGGATTAATGAGGAAAGCAGATGCATTTCAGAAGACAAGAAGTGAAGAGGAAGAATGTGATTCAGAATCCAAAATTCTTAAGAATGAGGCTGGGAGTTGTGCTGGTTTCTTTTCTTTTCTTTTTCTTTTTTTAAAGATTTTATTTATTTATTTGACAGAGAGACAGCAAGAGAGGGAACACAAGCAGGGGAAATGGGAGAGGAAGAAGCAGGCTTCCCAGTGAGCAGGGAGCCCGATGTGGGGCTCGATCCCAGGGTCCTGAAATCAAGACCTGAGCCCAAAGGCAGACACTTAACGACTGAGCCACCCAGGCACCCCTAATTTTTTAATATTTAGGATAGTCACTGTTTCCTCTGAAGAGAAGGAAACAACAACAATAACAACAAAAACCCTAAACATGCAGAGCACTTTGTACTTCAGGGGACAGTGAAGTAGAAAGGATTTGGGAGTGCTGAAAAACAACTTGAGAACTGTTCATGAAGCAGCTCATATTTAATTTTACTCCCTGTATATTAGCTTTCTTCCATCCATCTCATTTTAAAAATGAGGCAAAAGTGAGTAGCAATATAACAACTAAAACTAGCACTTCCTGCTTAAAGTTCTCCCTAGGAACCCAGAGTATTCCATATACATTATTGTACCAATCTTCACAGCATGGCATATAAGAGCACTGACATTCCAGGAATACCAGGAAAGATGAGTACTATGTGTGATAATGGTCGACTGAAATTTTAGATTAGTTCTAGTATCTCCATGAAAGCTCCTTACACAGAGGTTTGGTTTAAGAACTATATTTTTCTAACTTTTTTACGAAATTTGAACATTCATATCAATTAATTCAAACACTCCCTAGTTCCCCTATCTCACTGCCAATTTTAAGAGAAGGTCTCTAATATAGGTCAGAATATATATTAAAGAATGGAGATTTCTTGGGGAAGAAAAAAGTCATTATTATCCTGTGTTATTTTCTCCATTTCTGATTTATATTTAAAGATATTTCTAGTTTGATGGAATATTAAGATTGTATTGATATTACTCATTCTTGGGGATCTGTTTAAAGCATTTTGAAAGCCCAGCAGAACCAGGGAGGCCTTCGTATGGAAGAATATGAATTGGAAAATTTAAGCTCCTTTTATTCTTTGATTTGTCTTTCACATCTTATTATTTGAGAGAAAATTCAAAGGGCCAACACCAAGGTTAGAGCTTAAGGACCATGAGTGGCCAGATGTCTGGTATAAGCAAAAAGAGCGTTCATTAATTATTTATGGCTCAGCCAAGTTCACTGGAGGTAAGAGAATGAACAAGGCTCTAGCACAAAAGTGAAAATGCTCCTGTTATTCTCTTTGTGCAATGATCTGACGCAAGGTGTCTCTATGGTGTCAGTTAAGAATGTATTGGCCCTTTTGAGGAACCTCCATGCTGTTTTCCAAAGTAGTTGCAACAGCTTGCATTCCCACCAACAGTGTAGGAGGGTTCCCCTTTGTCCGCATCCTCGCCAACATCTGTTATTTCCTGACTTGTTAATTTTAGTCATTCTGACTGGTGTGAGGTGATATCTCATTATGGTTTTCATTTGTATTTCCCTGATGCCAAGTGATGTGGAGCACTTTTTCATGTGTCTGTTGGCCATCTGGATGTCTTCTTTGCAGAAATGTCTGTTCATGTCCTCTGCCCATTTCTTGATTGTATTCTTTCTTCTTTGGGTGTTGAGTTTGATAAGTTCTTTACAGATTTTTGGATACTAGCCCTTTATCTGATATGTCATTTGCAAATATCTTCTCCCATTCTGTCAGTTGTCTTTTGGTTTTGATGACGGTTTCCTTTGCTGTGCAGAAGCTTTTGATCTTGATGAAGTTGAAAATAGAGCTACACTATGACCCAGCAATCACACTACTAGGTATTTACCCTAAAGATACAAATGCAGTGATCTGAAGGGGCATGTGCACCCAAATGTTTATAGCAGCAATGTCCACAATAGTCGAACTATGGAAAGAACGTAGAATGTCCGTCATGGAATACTATGCAGCCAGCCATCAAATGAAATGAAATCTTGCCATTTGCAACAATGTGGATGGAACTAGAGGATATTATGCTTTAGTGAAATAAGTCAATCAGAGAAAGACAATTATCATATGATCTCCCTGATATGAGGAAGTTGAGAGGCAACATGGGGGGTTAGGAAGGTAGGGAAAGAATAAATGAAACAAGATGGGATTGGGAGGGAGACAAACCATAAGAGACTCTTAATCTCACAAAACAAACTGAGGGTTGCCATGGGGAGAGGGGTAGGGAGAGGGTGGTTGGGTTATGGACATTGGGGAAGGTATGTGCTATGGTGAGTGCTGTTAAGTGCGTAAACCTGGCAATTCACAGACCTGTACCCCTAATAATACATTATATGGTAATAAAAATTTTTTTTTTAATGTACTGGCCCTGAGGAGCCTTGGTGACTCAGTAGGCTGAACTACTACTGCTCTTGGTTTGGCTTGGGTTTGTGGTCTCTAGTAGTGAAACTGAGACCAACATGCTTGGCCCCCATGCTAAGCGCAGAGTCTGCTTGGGATTCTTTCTCCCTCTGCTCCTCCCCATGCTTGTACCCATGCTCTCTCTCTCTCTCTCTCTCTGTCTCTCTCTCAAAATAAATCTCTCTCAAAATAAATAAACAAATCTTTAAGAAAGAAGAAGAAGAAGAAGAAGAAGAAGAAGAAGAAGAAGAAGAAGAATGTATTGGCTCTTTGCTCATAGTCTCAGCACATATATCATCTGATTATCTCAGAAGAATTCACCTTCCAGTCAGAACACAATACTGTGAGCCACCAGGAAGATCCACACACTTAGAACATCTAAGTGTTAGATGTCTTAGAACATCTATGTAAGAGAAGAAATGCACTATCGTTAAGAGACTAGAAAATAAGCCAAATTTCAAATTCAGTCCTCTCCATTTGCCAGTGATCTGTCTTAAGCAAATTATTTAATTTTTTCCCTCAGTCTTTCCATCTATAAAATGGAGATAATTATAGTAGGTATTTTGGTCAGGATTTAATAAGTTAATGTATGCTAAGCACAGAGGTCTTCTTTTTACAAATAGCCATCACTTATAATTAGATTAAAAGCAGGGGCAATGTCATCTGTATGCATGTGCATGAGTGTCTGTGTATTCTTAGCACACAGCAATGATTCCTGTACAGGGTATAACAAATGTTTAACAAATAAATGAAGGAATACTGGAAATTTTCAAAAGTACTTAGAAAATCTTTTGTTGTTCTTAGACACTCTTCCTTTATACTTTGTATATGTCAGTTCAAAGAATAAAATGTTACATTTTTATGTTGAGTATAAAACTAACTTCACACAAGGAAGTGAGGAATTCAAAGATGATCTCTGTAACAATAGTAATATTGCTATTTATAAATATAGAAGAAGTGAACTGCTTAAAATTGAGACATTAATTTTTAAAATTCTATGATTTTTATTTTTAAACACTCTATGTCACCAGGTGGGCAGATGAGAACATTTCCTTGGGAAAAATTGCTGATGCTCTAAGAGGAGTACTTAGAAAGCCATGAATCCATGTGTGATGTCTTTTAATACCCTAAAATAAAGAAATGTATTTCCCTTTTCCTTTCTTTCCTTTTTTAAGATACCGTTTTGGACAATATCTTAAACAAAGTGTGTGAGGTAAACAATAGTAATTCTAGCTCAATGTTGTAGCATGGTATAAATCTACTTTCAAAGCATTAGAGAACAAGGCATAAACCTGTTAACCTCAGAATTCTCAATAACTTAAGAAATGCTAAAGGGGACTTTCCTATAATGCCAAAGAAAAACTGTAAGAAAATGTTTAATGTCTATCATGAGGAATGCTACAGATGTGAAATATACATGAGTTTAATTTGAAAAAAAAAGATAGCAAGAGCTGACTTATTATAATTAACATCATATTTTCAATATAATTGGTTATAAAAGAGAAGTATACCACTACTGAACAATGTGGTTTATCTTGTTTACAGGAGATGAAACTGTATGAGTTGCTGAAATTCATTCAAAGAACATGATTAGGGAATTGACCCTGCTCTATTTTATACCAAGGCATCAATAAATATCTGCTTAGTACAGGGGCGCCTGGGTGACTCAGTGGGTTAAAGCCTCTGCCTTCGGCTCAGGTCATGATCCCAGGGTCCTGGGATTGAGCCCCACATCGGGCTCTCAGCTCAGCGGGGAGCCTGCTTCCTCCTCTCTCTGCCTGCTCCTCTGCCTACTTATGATCTCCGTCTGTCAAATAAATAAATAAAATCTTAAAGAAAAAAAAAGAAGTGCTTAGTACATGACTGTAAGCAATTCTTTAAAGCAAAAAAAAAAAAAAAAAAAAAAAAAATCCACTGAAGAAAACAAGAATGAGCAGGAATGGCATGAGACTGAGAATATCTCAACAGTTTGGGCCATGTTAACCTAGAAGTCATGGTACCTCAAAGTGTTCCTTGTCTGAATTTTCTTTTGTGTTCTGTATTTAAAGAACATTTGCTTTAAGCAAAGATTAAAAATGAAACATCTTGTATTTTTAAAGTATTCAAAATAAATTTAATACATTTTCAAACACTAGAAACATCAGTTAAAATGCAGTTGGGCCAATTAGATATAATGATGCATTTATTCTTTCATGCATTCATTCAACAAATAAAATGAGCCACTAGTAGCTGCTATTATTGGCAAACAAAAAGAGATCAATACAGATTCCTTGACTTCATTAGGGCTCACATTTTACTTTAGTGTTAGTTAATAAAAAACACCTGATTGTATAATATATGATGATGAATGCAATGAATAAAAATAAAGCAGAGAAATCAGATTGGAAGTGAGGGGTGATAAGTGCTGTTTTAGAAGGATGGGAGAAAAAGGCCTCTCTAAGGAGGTGATATTAAATCAGGACCAGCATGAAGTGTGGGAGTAAACTAAGAAGATAACCAGGGAATGCGATTCCTAGGCAGAAGGAAAAATAAGTTCAAATTGATGGAATGGACCATCAAGGGAATATCTGAAGGAAAGCAAGGAGGCTACTTTGGCTCCAGGGGCTTTACGCAGGGGGATGGGTAGGATACATCATCACATCATGTATTTTAAACATATCACGTATTTTAGGTCCATGAACACCACAGTAAGAACTTCACTTTATTTTGAATGAGGGAAGATTTCTAAGCAAAAGAATAATACGATCAGATGTGGATTTTAAAGTATTAAAGTACTACTTTGGGAGGTACCAGACCCTACGCAGCAGGCTGGACTCTGACCAGATGACTGCAGTAAGAGAGGTGAGCAGTCACAGTATCCTGGGCTGCGTAGTAATGGAGGAGGAAGCATGAAACGATTCCGTTTTAGGTGTAGTTTAAAGGTAGAGCCAACAGGATTTAGGGACTTGCTGATGGCTTGATACTAAAGTGTTTGAAAAACAACAACAACAATTCCAAGTTTTGCCTTCAAAGACAAACTAGAAGAATGTAGTGACCACTTACCAATGCCAAATATCACAGAAAGAACAGTTTTGTGGTGCCTATGAAATGCCCATTAGGTATTATGTGGAGTTAAAGGTATATGAGTTGTATGAGGGAGTCTATTTCAAGGGAGGTGACTGACCTCAGGAAAATGACTCAAAATCTAGTGACCTGAGGTGTTTAGCAGATGCATGGGATTAGAATGGGCAGAGATAAAGCACTTAGTTCTGCTGTGGGAAATAAGAACATAAACTCAAAATTTAAAAAACAATACTATCTTGTAGAACTGCATTTCAGAAACGAAGAGGGATTTGGAAGGAAGTGATTTCCCTCCCAAGTTTGAGACCGCCATACTTCAGTTCCTCTTTTGCATTTCACAACTCCAGACTTCCTTTTCTATTTGAAGACACCACAAAATTTCTCTGAAAATTGTCTTTGGAAATGCTCAAATAGAAGTGAGCAGACCTTGTATTCACGTTGTATCATGGATTTTACACAAACTATACATTTGAAATTCATTGAACAGCTAAATAAGAAAGAGTTTCAGAGATGTGGTGTAAGGTTTAAAATTATGACAGTATAATTAAGATATTATATCCATCTTGATATCTGGTGAAACTGGGAAGGCCCTGAATGGCTTTACCACAGTTCCCCTCCCTACTATGAAAAAAGCCTCTAGCCAAACCACCCTTCTTACTAATAATAATAGACTACAATTAACCCAGGATTAATAGACTACAATAGCCTCTCCTTGGACACTGCGGATACGGTCCAAGAACAACAGGATGCCTGAAACTGCCGATAGTAGCAAACCCCATATAGACTATGCTTTTCCTATATGAACCTATAATAAAGCTTAATTTATAAATTAGGCACAGTAAGGGATTAACAATAATAACTACTAATAAAATAAAACAATTATAACAATGTACTGTGTTCTAAGTTTTGTGACTGTCATGTCTCTAAACATCCCATTGCACTGTACTCACCCTTCATCTTGTGATGATGTGACGTAAGGTTACACAATACCCATGTGATGAGATGAAGTGAGGTAGATGATGGAGGCATTGCAACATAGCATTATTATTGAACATCTGACATTATATTGTAGAAAATATTATCTGCTTTGAGTCACGGTTGACAGTGAGTAGCTAAAACAATGGGTAAATGAATCTGCAGATAAGGGGGTACTGTGTATTTCATCTTTCCAGTTGGGTGTATTGTGTTCCAGCATTCTCAAAACTCTAGGGCAGAAATTCCTTACCAGTGGGTGTGGAACAGAATGTGATTAAACTAAGAGAACCTGTGTGTGTGTGTGTGTGCACACGCACGCGTGCATGCACATGCACATGCACGTGCATGTGTGTGTGTATGTATTTTATATATATAATTTTTGGGGGGTGGGTAAATAGCAGCCTTAGGTAGAAGCACTCTAAATCAAAAGTACATAAGCACCAGAAAAAATCCAGCATGAAGAAATATACTCCACATCCCTAAAACAAGAACGAAAATAAGTGTAAGGAATTGATATGATACAAAAATGGAGAAAATATAAGAAACTATTACTGCAAACATATTTTCTTAAAAGAAAATGCACTCTCAATAACCATATTAAATAAACTTTTAAGAAAGAGTTTGAAAAGAGCTAGTGAATAAATCAAAGAAGAGATGGACATAAATGATAGAAACACATTAAAATAGAGGGATCAGTTCAAAAGTAATAACTGACATTAAACATTATAGAACAGAAAACTGCATTAAAGACAGCAAAAAGTATAACCGAAAGAGTTAGATATACATACCTTAATAGAGTGGACTGGCTAGAAAAAATGGCACAGAATAATGAGGAAAGGAGCACAGAGAAAGACAAATACAATATAGACGTAAGAAAGGATTAACTCCATTTGGTGTCCCAGAAGCATATACTAAGATGAGGTTCTGTGGGCAGATCATTTATTAAAGAAGCACTTTCACAGGGAACCAGAGAAGAAAGCGAGTAGAAAGCCAACCCAGAATGGAGTGACATGAAGATGTCCTAGAGGGCAGCACGAACCTGATCCAGCAGAAGAGCTGTGGAGTATGAATGATGCCTCATGGTTTCCAAGGAAAAGGAAGCACAGTGCAGTCTCAGTCATTGGTTAACCGCTGCCCATGGAGCAGGTGTAGGAAGGAAAGGAGGTGAAAGATGTAAACTCCTAGGGATATTAGTTCTCTCTGTTGACTGATGAAATGGCCCCAGGGGCCCAAGGCAGTGCTCCAAAGAGGAGGTAAAGATACGGCTTCCTGAAGTTCACTGAAGCACGTCAGAAATGGTAAAATGGTAAAATCTCCATGAATATGGGCAGGGCAATGATACTGTTTGTCACAAATATAACCAAACGGCTTCATGGACGAAGAACCACCCTGAGAATAATTTATATTTCTGGAGAAGCAAAGACACAAAATAGAAAAGTGAACCAAAACACGAGAGAAAAAAATACATTGTAAACAGATTACCAAATCTGTAGATACAAAAAACTTATGTTCCAGGAAAAATAAATAGAAATAATTAAGATGGAAATGTGCTAATAAATATGTTAATAAGTAACATCTATAAATATGTAGCAACCAAGCACAAAAAGTACGTTAGCTTCACAGGAAAAGTAAAATAAAATAAAATACATGAAATAAAATAAAATACTTCATACTAACTTCAGAAATCTTAATAATATTAGGTGATGGACAAAAATGGAATACCCTACCAGGTATTATACACATGTCAAGACAGAATAAAGCATTCTCATCTATCTAAATAATATAAGAATTTAATATCTATGAAGTATTTTTATTAAAATTTTATTTATTTATTTGTCAGAGAGAGAGAGAGAGCACACGAGTACAAGCAAGGGGAGTGGCAGGCAGAGGAGAAGCAGTCTCCACCCCAAGCAAGAAGCCTGATACAGGACGGGATCCCAAGATCCTGGGATCATTACCTGAGCTGAAGGCAGAGGCTTAAGCAACTGAGCTACCCAGGCATCTCTCTATGAAATATATATATATATTTCATATACATATTAATATATATATTATATATATAATATATATATATAAAATACACTTGAAAAGTGCCTGGGTGGCTCAGAGAGTTGGGGGTCTGACTTTGGCTTGGGTCATGATCTCAGGTGCGGCTCTACACTCAGCAGGAAGTCTGCTCCTCCCTCTTCCTCTGCTCCTCCCCAGTTCATATTCTCTCTCTCTCTTTCTCTCAAATAAATAAAATATTTTTAAAAATGTACTTGAAAATGTAATCCAGCCAGCTGAAAAATAAAACAGAACTTAAGAATCACAAATAGTGGAGTTCTAAAATGAAATGACTGGTGGACTCTGGATTTGGATTAAGAGAAAAATATATATTGCTTATTGAAAAGTATAAATGCATGAAAAATATAATTGCTAACTTATATTTTTCTTGGAAAACCACATAATTAAACACAATTTCATAATAGATTCAAAGATAATATATAATCTATGAATAACTTGAATCTCTTAATAAACACCATCCCACAAAAACAACTCACAGACCCAGATGGTTGCACTGCTGAAGCCTAAGAAGCATTTAATGAGAAAATAGTACCAATCATCTGCAAACTTTTCTAGTAAATGGAAAAAGAGGCAACTCTCCTTATTCAAAAATGGGGCCAGTGTATTATAAGAAATAAATGCTAAATGGAGGTTTCCATAATTAATACAGATGCCTCAAGAAGGAGCCTGAAGATGGATTTCTGGATTGGGTTGTTCACATATTTTATGACCACATGGAAGACTTTCTTTCTGGAGTAGAAATGTGACACTAATAATCTGTGTCACATGGCACCATCACAATCATCCACATTTACCTTCTAAGAATAAGGCGTCTTACCAGGTTACTAAAAAGAAGGGCATTAGAAGGTCAAGTGACTATGGATAGGAAAGGAACACAACACACACACACACACACACACACACACACACACGTATATGGTGATGTACTTGCAACTCAAAGCACTCCTGGGAAAAAAAAAACAAAATGAAACAAATAAACAAACAAAAAACAATCTTGTAGGGGTTTGTATGTGCTGACCTGAGAGACTCACCGCAGTGAAAGATTAGTCCCAGGACCTGATATTTGAGTCCTGGAGTTGCAAAACCTTATAAGGATGCAACTACTCATGTGTAGTTATTTGTTGCAAGTCAATGGAAATTAACAAATAATGTTTAAGATGGAAATATGTGGATAGATTAAAAAAAATCTGAGAAATAATTCTTGAATACCCAAGCTTCAGAAATAAGTGTCTGCCAATGCAAGCTTTCTTTCAAAGGGAGGGACCTATTGTTTTTACGGGAAAAAAAAGAAAAAAGAAAAAAAAAAGACAAGCACGTTTTGATTGTGGAAGTTGACACTCAAAGGCATATTTATTCTTCTCAAAGCCTGCTACCAACACATCACATTGATTCTAGAACCAAAACACAATCCCAGCAGAGCCAAGAGAAATAGAACTTTCATATTACTAAAGCCATGGTCTTTGAAAACTGCTTTCTATAAATCAAATAAGAATCATAATACTAAGTATAATAGAAAAGTTCCATTTCTTTGCATCTGGCAAAATAGTAATAAACTAGATAACATTAGATTCTTATTTATAAATATCAGCATTAAATATGTAATCATAGCATTTTTTTGTAGTTGCTAAGATTTAATGTGTTAATTCTAAATTCAGAAATTTGGGGTTCATAAACAGATCTTTGAATCAAGATAATATTTTGGTCACTGAAAATAATCAGTATCATTAAAAAAGAAAAAAGAAAGAATGGTAGTTGCAGATTGCATAGTCTTTCTAAGATGAACATTGGAATGACCAGTAAAGAATGAAAACCATAAAAAAATTGATGAAAATTTTATTTATTATTAGAAGAGAGAAAGTAACTATAGTGATAATGAAAGTCAAAAAGAATTCTATCATTGCTTCTGTTCTATTTTTTTTTTAAGATTTTATTTATTTATTTGACAGGGAGAGAGAGATCACAAGTAGGCAGAGAGGCAGGCAGAGAGCGAGGGGGTAGTAGGCTCCCCACTGAGCAGAGAGCCCTATGCGGGGCTCAATCCCAGGACTGTGAGATCATGACCTGAGCTGAAGGCAGAGGCTTAACCCACTGAGCCATCCAGGTGCCCCAACTTCTGTTCTATTTTTAATCTTGGGTACAATGCAACTGTTTTTGGAAGGATTATTTTCCTGTCACATAAACATCTGAAATAACGTGTTTTTATACCATGAGATATTCATAAGTACAATACCCATAACTTCTAACTTACAGAAATATTTCCAAATATTAACACAATAAAATTAGTTCATGCTGGAAAAAAAAATTAAAAAAAAGAAATCTATTATGTATAAATTCTTCCTAGGGAAAAATAATGGAGTTCGGGATGAAGCAGAAATTAGAAAATGAGTCTATGGGACCCTGTTTAACCTTATTGCCCTTCCTGCTTTTGGATCTAAAGTTCATATGTTAGGTATCAAAATTCCTTTGTGGATTAAATGGGCAAGAAGATATTATCTTGATGCTACACAGTTACAGCGCATAACTCTCCTCAATGACTCATCAATCAGAGCTGGCAAAGACACATTTACATAGAGACGGCATGAAGTTCAAGGACAAAGTTAAGCTGTGCTCTCACGAAAATCAGGGTAAACTGCAGAGCAAAAGGCATATGTTAAAAATAAAAATAAAAATAAAAGTAAAACAAAAAGAACACATTGCCTCAAAAAAGGTATAAGATAATTTATTTTCTGATGTTATTAATGAATATTTTAACAAATTAAGATTGCTTGGATTTCTAAAATAGTCATGGTTATGTGAATGTAATTTCTTTTCCTTATGTGACTTGGTTCAAATTTATTGCTACTTCTTTATTAAAGGAAAAATTATCGATATATAAACAAATATACCTAAATATATGTATATAAAATATATACAAATTTATAAAAATATCAAGACTACTGCATGTGTTTGAAATAGGTTATAAGCAGAATATTGCAGATTTTAAGCCAAATACTGCAATGCATACTTTTCCCCCCATTCCTCTCTTTTTTTATAATTTGTATAAAGATTTTATTTATTTATTTGACAAAGAGAGAGAGAGACAGAGACAGAGCACAGTCAGGGGGAGAGGCAGAAGGAGAAGCAGGCTCCCCACTGAGCTAGGAGTCCGACAAGGGGACTTAATCCCAGGACCTCTGGATCATGACTTGAACCATAGGCAGTCTCTCAACTTACTGATCCACCCAGAACCACTATTTCTTTATAAAATTTAAAAATTCTTTTATTTTAATTCGTTAGTTATAGTAGTCTCAGATGCACAATAACTGCATATTTTTTTTAACTCTGTAATTGTTGACACATGAAATAATTCCTCAGGCTTTTGAAATTAGTTGATTCAATTTTTAATCTTTTATGATGTTTTTATTTAACATTTATTTTACTTTCATTTACCAATAATTTTAGCTGTATTTTCATTTCATTCTAGCTTCGTTTTGATTTAAGCTAAGAATGAAAAAAAAAAAAAAGACAGCAATGTGTTAGTTTACATGGACAACATACCTATTGGATAATTATGCAGGTTTTAGGTTCTTGAATTTTTGATCTCTGGTGGGCAAGAGTGGATGTCTTTTGTGGCTCACATTAAATGACTGTGAGTTTTTGCTACTGGAGTTAAGATGTATCTTTTGAAAACTGAAGGTTACAGGTTTTATAATGAGCTTTCTTTCTGCTGATCATATCTAAATATGTCTAGAGGAGAGCTAGAATGGAATATTTTCCTTGACACATAGTATATTAAATGGCAGTTCAATAGTCAGAAAGCTTTTGACACCTGTTAACATTAGGAGTGAGTCTAGCTAATGAAAAATATAGCTAAAAGTTTCATTAATTTAATTTGGACAATAGTGGCTCTACCATAGATTCAAGTCATTAAGGATAAAATCAGGTTAATATTCTTCCTAAAATCTCATATGAATGTGTCAGCTTTATCACTGAAACACATTTACCATAGTTACAATATTTACAAATACAGAGAAATACATATGTGGGCATAAAGAAGTGGAACTCTGTAGTAGACATCTCTATTGATTAGGCAATATAAATTCTATTACACTATTGCTATTCTATCGAACAACCATTTATTTGCTTTCATTTTTGTACTGAGTACAAGGTATTTTTGGAAACTTATTTAATCGTAGCAACTAGTCCATTTTGCCTTGAAGTTCTTGATTACTGTCATTCACAATGCTTTCAGAACCTTTTATAAACTTCATGGATGGATAATTGTTATGTTTAACAGAGAACAGATTCTTGTGTCTTAGATGTATTGTAAGTAGAACTCATAAAAATATTTGTAAGAACAGGACTTTACAGATCATTATTCTCTAATACTGTTTTATGGTATCTTACTGGACATTTGCATTTATTACTTTTATCTCAACACTCTTACATATTTAAATATAAATACATCTATGGACTGTAGGTAGATGTATATTTGTTACTGTTCAATTCATGATTTTAAACTTCTTTTGAACTACTTTTAAAAATCTCATATGCTTATTTCAGATTTATATTTATTATTGCACAATAGGTATAATTTTATAATCATGTGTGTGTTTGCTTACTTGGATGGATGCTTTATTCATCTTTTGATCATCTTTTTGATTATAGCCAGAATCAAAGAAATAGATAAATAGCTGGGTCTTTTGATCTGGGAATTACATTCCAAAAGCAATTCTATAATTCACACACACACACACACACACACACACACACAAATCTCATTTCTTTTTCTTTTTTTTTATTCTATAAACTATTTAGAATTGACCCTTTAGGTAGCCTGAAAATCATTAGATCAGTCTGTATCTGTTTTTGAACTGACCACAGAAACCACAACCATCCGATTACTGATTGATTTATTCAGTCAACAAATAATCATTGTATCCTTGCCATGTTCCAGCACTAGACTCTGGGGAATTCAATGGAAAAGGAAACAAAGTTATTGTCCTTATTGAACTTATAGTTTAGTGGGTTACAGAAACAAACAAAAAAAGGTTTATAATATATTAAATAAATAGTGGTATGGTAAAAAAAAAAGCAGAGACATGACAGATGTATTCAACTAAAACTTTTTAAAGAAGATATCATTTGAAGAGGTGACATTTAAAGAGAGACAAGAATTAAGTAAAGAAGTGAGGCATGTAAATGTCTGGGGACCAAGAATCCTGAAGCAAGATCATTTTTGAAAAGTTAAATACCACAGTAGAAGGATAAAAGTCAATATACTAATAAAAATTGCATTTCTCTATATCCATAACAAGGGAGAAAATGACATGTAAAACATATCTATATACAAAAGTATGCCTGGACTTTTTTTTTTTTTTAACTACATGCCTGGCATTGTGAATTTTACTTTGCTTAGTTCTGCATAGTTCTATATTCCTCTTCATATTGTGGAATTTTTTTCTGGTGTACAATTAAAGCATGTGGATATAGTTTGATCCTTTTGAAGCTTATTTAAAAATTTTATTTAAATTTTATTTATTAAGAACAGCCTTAATGTCTAATCTCATCCCAATGAGTCAATGCCATTCTGAAAAATCTACTCAAAACCTCAAGATTTGTTGTTTTTCTTCTGCAGCTGGTAGGAACAAAGACCACTGCAAGTGCTTGTGGGCTCTGAGGATTATTTCCTCTTCCTCTTTCAGGGGGCTCTTTCCTCTCAAGAGTAGCCTTCTAGCCTTTGGTGGTTTCCTTCCCTGCACACACTGATCAGAATTCATGGGAAGACTTTAAGAGCCTCCTTGTGCAGATCTCCGGATCTGTCTTTCTCTGTACTCCTCAGCTGCATGATTCCAGCATGCAAACTCCAGCTGCTGGGGCATGCCTGAACACCTAACTGTATCATCTCAGATCAGGAAAACTGCCAGGATCACTCTGGTTTCCCCTTCACTGCACTGCATCCTTGAACTCCTCCATCCATCATGGTGTAAGGCACACCACATTTTCCCCTTTCAGTGGCAATATCCTTGACGAGGAGGTAAAACAAATCTCTGTTCCTCTGTCCTGGAGACAAGTACAAGTTGCTCTTTTTTTTTTTTTTTTAAAGATTCACTAACCTTTCCCCAAAGAAAGTATAAAATATCAGAAAGTATCTTAGATCAATCATTTTTGGGTGAGGAGTTACTAAGACAGTCCACCACCCCCATGTCAGGAATGCAGAAAAGCTAATGAAAAGATTTGAAGATTGTGAACTGGTTGCCTTATGCTTCATCAGGGAGCTACTGTTGTTCAGGTAATACGATCTTGTGCAGGTCATTTAAACATATCAATAGACTCAGTTTTCTTATCTTAAAATTGGGTATTAATGGAGTGAATGGATTCTATGATCTATTGTATGCCTTCAATTTCAAGTATTTGGTGAGTTAAAGAAAAAAAAAAACCGCACTGGTGTTAGAGACATTAGAATTTATCTATGATCCCACAACCAAGTGGCATTTTACCTAGTTTATGTAACAGCATATATGTATTTTTACAAAAATATCCCAAGTAATTATTTGTGAAGGGAGGAGCTATACCTATTTCCTTCTTCCCAGAATTTTTGTTAAAAAAACAAAACAAAACAAAACCCTGAAAGAACATTTTTGTGCATATGTAAAATAATTTCAGAAATATTTAATAAAATTAAATAAGTAGTAGATAACTGTAATGAAAAATAAATGGTATGTCAGCTTCCTGCAGGCTATCATAGTGCCAAGTTTAATATTCTCAAACTATTAAGTTATGTGAATTAACGCTGTGTGTTTCCTTTATGTAAAGAAATTATTTCCTGAATACCAGTATTGCCTTATCTGCCGCCTTTCTAGTTTCCCTAGGGCATGTTGTAATCACTAGTGGTCTCAATTAAGGTATTATTAAGTACATGTGACACATGGTCCAGCAGGATCTACTAAAAAGCGTATTTGCCAAGATCTGTTACATTAAGTGATAGATCATGCTGTAAACAAAAGACTGTTTTGGTTTGATAATTTTCTGTTTAGAAAAGCTTAAATTATTTTTTTAAAAATCTGAACCTAAAAATAATTATGCATGGTGAGGTGAATCAATATTTTGCTGATTATTATGGGGTAAATTGTATCCCCCCAAAGAACTCAAATGTTAAACATCTCTCCTGAATGTGACTACATTTGGAGATCGGGCCTTGACTGAGGTAATTAAGGTCAAATGAGGTCATTGGTTTGAAGCCCTAATCCCATGGAACTGAAGTCCTCACAAGAAAAGGAAGAGACACCTGGGTTCTTTCTCCATCTGTACACATAGGAAAGAGGTCATCACAATGAGAAAGCAAACCAAGAAGAGAACAATCACCAGAAAACAAATTCACCAGCAACCTGATCACGGGCTTCTACCCTCCAGAACTGTGATAAAATAAATGTCTGCTGTTTAAGACTACCAGCCTATACATTGCTTCTTGGCCTTTTGGCTAGGATCAAGTAAAGACAACCAGCCTATAGTAAGTTGTTAGGGTAGCCCAACCTGACTGATAAACTGATGCATGCACTTATTTACATAAACAGTATGGTATATAAATGTAAATAAACTACTATTCTTTTATAGCTAATTTCTAAATGTGTTCTATTGGAAAGGACCATAAATTCACTGTTTCCTTAGAAGATAGTATTTGGTAAATGTTCAAAAGTTACACAAAAAAAGGATGTGAGCTAGCACACTATGGGGGCTTAAAAATGGATGATAGAACTTCTTGATGAGGACATAAAGAAGGGCTCCAACAAGTAGCGGGGATTGCATTTAGACACTGACAAACAGGGAGCATTTTGACAGTTAGATATTGTGGTAGGAGGATTTTGACAGAGGGAACAGGGTAAACGAAAGTTTGGCAATGAGCAAACACAAAATATGTTCAAAAACAGCAAGGAACCTAATTGGCATACCTTGTGTTCACTCTCTTTCACAGCAGTGGACAAATACTTATGTATTTGGCATTTGGTCTTTCTCTGTGTTTTAGCAACAGATAACAAATATTTGTCTAAATATTTCAAAACCAGATTTTGCAAGGCAATAGATATGCCCAAACTAATCGATTTGTACACTTAAAAAGTGGACTTTTGTTGTAACTGTAATTTTAATGCAGTTTAAATTCCCATACACACTTAGATGACTTAGCTTTAGACACAGTAAATGAACAGAACATTCACAAGTCTGAAAATTCAAAAGATTAAAAAAATAATAAAAGTGGATTTTTGTTGTATTTGAATTATACCTCCGAAACCTGGAGGGTGGTGGGGGGAAACATGAAAATGTGTGGGTGAATACATACATCAGATAATTTTAGGGATGATTTGTTATAATGTAAACAAGCAATTTAAATTATAATCATAAGATCTATAAAATTATTAAACAGTGTGTAATTAATAGTTGTTTGAATCTATACCTTTGGAATAAATTTTCTATCTCCTAATTAAGAATAT
Organism: Neogale vison; assembly: GCF_020171115.1. Lineage (NCBI taxonomy): Eukaryota > Metazoa > Chordata > Mammalia > Carnivora > Mustelidae > Neogale > Neogale vison. The sequence goes on from NC_058093.1 coordinate 133,847,316, forward strand.
AATTCAAAGTATAGAAACCTGAATAATTTGACCTTCAATTTATAATGAATACAGATTTAAAAATTTAAAATTTGTAAAAATACGATAGTGGATAGAAAATCAATTTACACAACAGTGAAAATGTAAATTCTAAAATTTGGTTAAATCTAGAAAAAATATAAAGTTAATTTACATATTGTCAGTAGGAATAAGAGAAAAGTAACACATAATCTACAACAATACTGTTGCACTTTTCTGGTTTGATGAGTGGAAGATCTTGTGTATCCTGTATTGTTTTTGCTATTCTCAAATTGATGCACGTTCTCAAATACATAGTACTATAAACTCCACTCACATTCATGTTGTTATGAGTATGCTAATAAAAAGAAAAACATGAACTCTGTATAGAATGTCAAAATAAGAGTCTCTCTTATAACTGTTTGTCTTTGTATTACAGAAGAAAGATGATGCAAACCAAATTATGAGGAATTACATTACATTCATACAAAGTCAAGTGGAAGCTCAGAAGAGAGAGAAAATTATATGGCAAAATGATCAAGGAAAGATTCATGTAGTTTCTTTTTATATCATCAGCGTCTTAAAATATCAATAAGGGGTAACAGAAATAAACCTAAACATTAACTCCCTAAATAACTGGAGCACCAGGTATCTGGCTCATATATGAACGTTTACATGTGACCTAGCATGTTGGTCAGGGTGAGAGAACTGTCAGAGGCAATATTCAGAGATTGTGTTGGTGGGGATTATGGAGGCTGCTGAATGCTTTGTTGACATAACTCCATTTAAACTGAAGGACACAATACGTCATGGGAAAGTTCAATAAGGAATGCATATAACTATACTTTTAGGAAAATTAATCTGCTGGCCTGCTTTTCTTTTTGTTTTTGCAGGATAAATTAAAAGGGTAATATCTGAAAGAGCTAAAATGGGGGAGTATGGTATTTGCAAAAGTATGGTGAGAGCTTCTACTGGGACAAGAAACATGTAGATTTAGAGCCCAGATGAACCAGATACATAAACAGATAATTCATCATGCAATAAATGCTAGTGGAATTTGGGGTGTGTAAAATATTAAGAAAATCTAGCAAAGAAGAGACAAAAATTAGAGGCAGAGTCTGGGAATGTAATGAGCCTTAGGAATAATACGGAGGAAAGGGAGCAGAAATGAAGAATGGTAAAGATAGAAATCAAGGCAATACTCCCATGCATCTTTGTTCCTCATGTTAAATTTGGCATTTGGGAACAACATACAGAATACTAATTTGTTTACTCTTTCTTTAATTAAAAATTAGGAATCCTACTAACTCTAAGGTTGTAGGACTTTTACATTCCTACAGTCCATAATGTGCATTTCTGATTTATACAATGTCATTCAAGTTTGTAAAGAAACATTACTATGCAACAAAATATAACATAAGTACCATGCTTAATTGTAGCTTAATACAAATTATTAAGGCTATTTAAACTGTCTTCTGAAAACAATCAATTTATAGAAGTCATCATAATAACATTAACCTTGATGCATCATAATAGACGTTCAGAATATGAAATCAGAGTTTGAAAAAGTAATGTGATTTTGAAAGAGACACTAACATAGTAACTGTTTTCACAAAATAAAAGGGAGAGAGTAATCTGACCTAAAATATAGTTGGCTACAACTAACAGTATTTTAAGTTTTACTATTTTAAAATTTAAAATTGAATCAGAGTTAGTCAAATTTACTCAATTCTGTTTTAGATATTCCAATCTCACAATAATGCAAATTAAGTATCTTGAGCATGCAAATTAATACATTGATATTAATGTATTTTGATGATGATTGCTTCAGATATTTTTGTTTGTAGAATTTTGATGTTAGAGTTATTTCCAGTAGACAAAAAAAAAAAATCAGTCATTATATTCATCCAAACAGGGCCAAAAAATGTTAATTAACATATAATGATTAAATGGTGACTAATATACTTTTGGATTTTATATTATTCTGCAAGGAATTTTTAGAAATTACCTTATTAAATTAGGATATTTAATTATATATATAATATATTCTTAAATATAACAGTATAAGATATGCATTAGCAATTTCAACTGAATTATTCCAAATGTCTGTATTACAAACCTAAAAACATTTAAGAAGTTTGATGCAGTTAGAAAATTAAAATGAAAGTCAGAAAAAACAGAAGGAATACATCATTCAATAAATTAACTATGCACTTTTTTCTCTTGCCTATTGATATCTATAAAAGTCTATGGCATTTTTTGAGATATTGCTGCCTGATAACTACTTGAGTTTTACCTAACCTACTTGCAATTTTTTGCTCAAAAATTTAGCAAAGTTATTTTATCTTGGGTCAGCACTGATAAAAAAAAAAAATGTGTTGACTGTATTTCTCTCTATGGTGGCTAAACTAACCAAACAGTTTCTATTGAATTAATTCCAAATTATATTTTTTAGAGAAAACCAATTCTTCCAGTCAATATAGTCCTCTTATTCCATTCCAAAAAGATGTTTTCAATTATATCAGTTAAAACAATTAAATATCAGTTCATATGCATCTAGTTCCCACCTTAGAAAATGTAGCATTGACCTTGATATCTACTTACCTTTCTCTACATCTTTGACTTTCTTCACTGTTCAATCTCTTACTCCTTTGCCTTTTTGTGAAAAAGTTTCAGCTTTGTGTTCATTTCATTCCTCTGAATTCTCCCACAGGCAATTTTGTTCTTTGTATTATCCAATAAGTTGTTCCACTTAAGTTTTTTTACTTATTTTGTACAATACCTTTGTCTGAGCTTCCTAACTTTGCCTTTAAACCTCGTTGTTTAATTTTCATTTCTTCCATATCTCTTCTATCTTATTAAGATTCAGCAAAGACTATTTCTATTTTTTCAGAAAATATATGCTGAAGTGTTTATTATTAATATTGAAGAAATGATATCAAATTATTTTTCCATTACTGATAACTGTATCATCAGGAGTATACATCTCCTCTCAATCAGTGAATATACTATATTTTTCTTCAGAGTAATGTTTCTTCAAATGCTCCAAGTTTATTTTATATTAATTTATATTAGCTCTTAAATATGTGTGTATGTGTGTGTATGCATGTATGTGTATGTGTATATGTATTTTTGTAGAAAATCAAGCATATGGTCTTCTCCTGATTTTACACATTATTCAGATGGAAGCTTATAGAATTGACTTCTAAATCCACAGTGTATAGGACACTGATGCCTGAAAATACTGAATTCCCAAATTGCCCCGAAATATCACTTTTCCCTTTACCAGAGGCAAACAATACTCCTCGCCTTTAAACCACATAATCTCACTTCAAGTAAGTGTCCTGTAAATGACTTTTGTTCTCAAAATCCATCTGTTTCCTTTTCTTGCTGCTATATGCCCACACTCGTAGCTCAGTTTAGCCTAAGCAGAGAAAAAGAAACCCTGCTCTAGGACAAAATGACCTAGTCACCAAAGGAACTTCAGAATGCAGAACAGAAGGATGGCATAGGGATTCAGTATTGACAGAAAAGGCACTCACTCGGGTCACCTAGGTGGCTCAGTCAGCTATGCCTCTGACTCTTGATTTCACCTCAAGACCTGATCTCAGGCTCTTGAGATCAAGCCCCATACTGGGCTCTGTGCTCAGTGGAGAGACTGCTTCAGATTCTCTCTTCCTCTGCCCCTCTCTCTAGTCCTGCATATTCGCCCTCTCTCTCAAATAAATAAAACAATCTTAGGAAGGAAAGAACGTTGGAAGGAAGGAAGGATGAAAGAAAGGAAGAAAAAAAAAAAAGGCACTCACTTGTGAATATTTTGGCAAAGACACCTGAAGTTGGGACCGATAGTTTCTCAGATGGTTACTTAAAAGATGGACTGAATGAATGTCTATTAAATTCAATGGAGAAACCAGAACTTCCTTATATTGGTGTCCAATAACATTCGTAAAAGTGGGAATGTTAGGCCTAATTTATCATATTTGGCCTTATAATATTTACTGGATAGTCCAGTAACCCTATTTTTAGGGTCCCACCATCTGATAATATTTACTTGGATAATCCCACCATCTGATAATATTTACTTGGATAGTCCAGAAAACCCTATTTTTATTAAGGCAAAAAATTTTGGACTATTGAGGAAAGTGCTGAGATTCCTGAGAAGCTCCAGAATGCCTTTTCCCTACTAACCACATATTCTGCCACAGAGGTAGGCTCTCAAATAACAGTAGGAAATATGTCATTGGCCATCTCAGAATGACATTGGGGGAAGGGACAGTCTTTAACACTAAGGCTAAGGTGGGCATAATTTCAAAACGACCAGCAAGGCCAGAGTGAGATATAGGGTATCTTTACTTGCAACTGTTTATGGCAGTAGGTAATAGATTTTGGAGTTTCTAGCACTGAGATAGAAAAATAGCTAATGACAGTGTTGCTTGATTTATTTATATAAGAAAACAAAAATGAAAGTTGGCACAGAGAAGGTGAAAGAATCAGTCACTACAATGAAAAATTATGGCTTCTTGTCCACGTTCCAGATTTAGTCAGTTGACTGACCCAGGATGAAGAAAAGGCCAGATCAGCTTGAGGTGAGATGTTGCACATCATAAATATACTCAGTACACATTCCTTCCCAACCAGATTCTCAACCCACTCACCAAAGCAAAATGTCACTGAGAAAAGGAGAGTCCCAATATTTTCACGGTCTCTTCAAAACAAGGATTAATACAGAACTAATACCAAGAGGACTGAAATTCTTTCATGTCTTTATAAGGAGATTGGAAATGAAAAATCTAGGTGATAAATAGAATTTTGGCACAAATCAGTGAATCCAATGGAGCCAATGACTTCTCCGGTAGGAAGAATGCTCCCTCCCCAAAGCCCAAGCTCTAATCTCTGCAATCTGTGTATATGCTACCATACATGGCAAAAGGGGCTTACCTGATGTGATTAAAGAGTTTCAGATAGTGAGACTATCCTGGCTTATTGGTTTGGGCTACATGTAATCCAAAATGTCCTTCTAAGAGAAAAATGAAGCAGGAAAGTCAGAATTAGAGAAAAGAACAGTGATGTTGAGACTAGTGGTAAAACTGATCAAAGGGCCACATGCCAAGGAATGAAGGAAGCTTCCAGAGATTGGAAAGAGAATAAGAGACATTTTCCCCTAAAGCCTCAAAAAAGAAGTCACTTGAGGTCAACACCTTAATTTTAGTCTTGTAAGATCCATTCTGAATTCCTGATCTCCAGAAATGTAAGATAATAATTTTGTTCTTGTTTCAAGTCACAAATTAAGTCACACTATCAATAAGAAACTAATGGAACCTCTTTGCAACTTGTTTTGTTTTGTTCTCATTTTTAAGGATAATGAAATAGATATATCCTTGGCAGCTGGTAGAATCGCACTGATTCTCTGGCTGAAAAACAAGGGCAACTACATCACAAAACATCGAGTGAAAGACCATAAAATTGCCCTCCCCCTCCACATACATAGTAAATCAAAAGTAAGGTCACAGAAATTAACGTACCTTCAAATATTTGAAAAATGCAGTGATAGAAGTTCTACCATAGCCCTATTTAATTTGCCTCTGTGGACACCGAAAAAACAGATGGACCATGCTCAATGGTTGTGGGCGATGATTATCATAAACAGGTCATACCTCAATTGCAGTTGTCGTCTTGGATATTGTATGCTTATCAGAACAGACAAGCATGGCTTCAGACACCTGGCATATAGCTTTTGTTTTATTAAATATTTTCTTCTCAGTATACATGAAGAGGACAGATCAAAAGCAAGCTGCCACTGCATGGCAAGAAAAGAAGAATATCTTTCCTGCCTGGACTCAGGGGTATCTTAATTGTTCTACTTTCCATTATAATGTTATATATTTTATATATAATAAATGGTATATGGCATTACATATGGTATAAAGAGATCTTAATCATGGTATAATATGGTATAAAGAGATATTAATGCATATTATAATTGGTACTATAGTTATATTATTGTATGGTATAAAGAGATCCATTATAATATGGTATAAAGAGATCTTAATCACGGTGACCTTCCAAAGAATATCATGCTAGTTAATATACAAATGACAAAAAGCTAATAGACCCGGTGAACATGAATGGGCACTAAATAACACACATGCATGCCAGCGGGTAGGAGATAAGACCCATATTTGGTGATGGATTCCAGTTTCCTAAGACATGCCAGCATATCTACATTCAAAAGATGCTGTACCTCACACTTTCTACTACTAATAATAAGGCATACAGTTTGGTAGAATTTCAAATGTTTTGAATTTCCAAATGTTACACTTGGGGAGTTTTGATCCACTCTTCACAGACTCAGGAAACTGCCCATTTCAAACAGGCACCAGGAAAAGAGAAGGCAATCAAATAGCTCCAAGCTGTGGTACCATCTGCACTACTCCTTAGGGTATGTGATCCAAGATATAGAATGATGGTAGATGTATTTGGTATATGGCTCTCGAAAAACCCACTGGAGAATTAACAGAGACTCCCTAGGGTTCTGTTAAATGATCACATCTTCCAAAGACAGAGCTGTCCTCCTTGAAAACAGCTCAAGACTTCTGGCTCCAGCAACAACAGGGAAAAATCTAGGGAGTTTTCTCTCCCATTACTAAAACAAGAAACAGTTGGAGAAACTGAAATCAATGTCTTTCCTCTACCAATCAGAGAAAGGAACTGGCCACGCAAATTGCTATCCTGAAGTCTGAGAGTCAGGTGTACCCAAAGAGACCAGCAACTGAAACCTGTTTATCTGGGTTGGAAGTCACTGCAGCAATACATTGATAGGAACACCTAAATAGTAATTTTAATGTACTAATAGAAGCTAAGTGTGGATTAGCATGAAAATAAGAAACTCCTACAGGTTACTGTCTTAGGGGAGCCTCTACAGTTTACTGGGTTTTCCCTCCATGAACCCCACCAGGTTCTCAAGGCATAGACCTTTGTGGCCTCATAGAGGAAGAAGAATAATTGTGAAACATGCCCAGAGACTTCTCTTTAGCAAAAAACGTGTACTTTAGGAGAAAACAATTTGCCAGATTCACCAAAGCATGCTTCTGAAATCTTTCCAGCTAGCTGTAACGAAGGTCTCCTCACTCTGGCCTCTTCCAGTCTTCCCATCTCCTCTACGTGAGGGAGAGAAGGGACAACAATGATGTATTCAATAGTGGATGAGATTCTAAGAAATAAATTTAGGAACACTGTAGTCTGCTAAGAAAGGAGAAGGCAGGGGACACAAACTACAGGAGTGAAGAAAAGACAGAACAACTTGTAAAGTCCTTAGCACCAAGACACAATCCCCTAAAAGACTGAGTTAATCAGAATATCATAAAACTATAATTCCAGACACCTTATGACCCCATCACAAGGCTCCAGGTCACAACAATGCATTATAGTAAAAGGATTGTGATACACAGACTGTCTCTTAGCAGCAAAATATAGGAATGCCCTAGATAAGAGAGATGAAGGGACAGGGAATAAGAGGATGTGGAACCTCTGTTACCTGTAACTACAATAAACATGAAATGTAAGTCAACTCCTAAATCCTCATGCAAAAGTCTTATTTACTCAGTTTCTATTAACTCATGCAACATATCCCATTTTCAACAACAACAACAACAACAAAAACTACAAAACTAACAAAAGACAAGGGAAAATTAGTATGAGGACACAAAAGTGAACATCAGAACCAGACTCAGATATGACACACATGTTAGGAAGATTTCAGACAGGGAATTTCAAATAATCATTTTTTAGTATGTTAAACACTGTAAAGAACAAGTAAAAACCATACCAGAACATGTAAGTAATGTATGCAGAAAGAGGTAAACTCCAAGAAAAAAATCAAAAGGAACTCCTAGAAATCAAGAACTGGACCTGAAATGAAGATGGTCTTCAGTGTGCTCACCAGTGGACATGACATGGCCAAGCAGAGAACCCATGAGTTGGAAGACAGATTACTGAGAAATATCCTAAAGTGAAATGTAAAAGGAAAAAAGGCTGAAGAAAAAAAAAAAGACCAAAACATTCAAATCCTGGGAAATTTCAGAATGTATGATATACAGGTAAGAAATATTAAAAGGAAAAGAAGGATGAAAAATGGAGCGCAATAGGTATTTGAAATATCAATGGCCAAGAACATTCCAAAATTTACTAAAGCATGCAACTGGAAAGCTCTAATAGCATTAAGCAGAACAAATCTCTCTCTCTCTCTCTCTCTCTCTCTCTCACACACACACACACACACACACACACACACACAAACATTTATAGCATTCCCAAAGCAGCATAAAATACAGTATTCTCAGACACATGGAACATTCAGGGAGTGAGGTCCTATTCTAGACCATAAGAATATTTTTTCACATTTTTTTAAATTATAAGTATGTTCTTAGGCCATAGTAGAATTACTCTAGAAATCACTAACAGAAAGGTAGCTAGAGAGAAAAACCCTTATATTTGGAAATTAAACAAAACACTTTTACAAAACACATCATCTCAAATGGCATTATAAAAACAGAACTGAACTGAAATAAAAATATAACATCAAGGGTGCCTGGGTGGCTCAGTGGGTTAAGCCGCTGCCTTCGGCTCAGGTCATGATCTCAGGGTCCTGGGATCGAGTCCCGCATCGGGCTCTCTGCTCAGCGGGGAGCCTGCTTCCTCCTCTCTCTCTCTGCCTGCCTCTCTGCCTACTTGTGATCTCTCTCTGTCAAATAAATAAATAAAATCTTTAAAAAAATATATATATAACATCAAAATTTGTGAAATGCTGAAAAATTTAACATCTTAACATGTGAAATACTGATAAAGTGGTACTTAAAGGGAAAAAAGCATTAAATGTATATATAATAAAAAAAAGAATGCAGTAAAAGCTATAATCTAAGCTTCTATCTTATGAAAAGAAAGAAGAATTACACATAAAGGAAGGAGAAACAAAAGTAATAATAAGCATTACAGTAGAGAGCAGAAATAAGCCAAATAGAGAAAGACTTACACGATTTGGTATCACTTATATGGGAAATCTAAAATGAAAGAAAGTTAACTTGCGGAAACAGATTATAATGGTGATTTCCAAGGGTTTGAGGAGTAGGAGAAATGGAGAGAGGTTGGGCCCAAGTTTAAGACCAGTGAGTACTGAGGATCTAACATACAGCGAGGTGGCTATACCTGAAATTTAAGAGAGTAGCAGAACATTCTCTGTCATAGACACAAAGGAAACTCTGATGATGGAGTTTTAATTAACTTGATTGTGGGAATCATTTCACATTACATATGTATATCAAATCATCATGTTGTACTCGTTAAATATATTACAACTTACTTGTCAATTTTAACTCAGAAAAGGCCAACATTAAATTATTATTCCTATACTTAAGAAAAACCGAGTAACAATTGAGAAAAATGAGCAAAATCAAAACTGGTTCTTTAAAAATATCAATAAAATTGACTAAACTCTAAGTAGACCAACCAAAAAAAAAAAAAGAAATTGCCAAAATCAGAAAGAGGAGCCAGCAATACTAACTCCATGGACATTAAAGTTGGCGGAAGAGTTTAAGAAAACTTTATGCCTACATATTTGATATTTGATATTTGATGAAATGGGCCAATTTCTTGATAGAAACTATCAAAAACCACCAAAGGAGAAATAGAGAGTATGAAATATATATGTATCAGAGAAGTGGAAATAATAATTAAATCCTTCCAACAAGAGAGATGATTAGCATAGGGCAATGATCCAGGGTAGGGGACAGCCAGAGTATGAGCCGTTAGCAGTCACCACAGACAGCAGTGGGGGCTGCGCTGGGCTGTCTCGTGGGGGCCCTGGGCAGGACACACTCACTGCCTCCTACACAGGGGAGCAGGCAGGTATCACACTTCCAATGCGCTATTCGGGTTTTTTGTTTTTGTTTTTTTTTAATTTGTGACTGTTTACAGTTCTGTGTGTTCTCACAGGTGAGAGAGCCCAAGCCATGATAAAACTTTAAAAAGCTCTTCAATACACTGTAAAATGAATACACCAAGGAGACCATGGAATAAAAAATCTGGAGTTAAGGTAAGTTCAGGGGAAGAACAGAACAAGGAAAACGCCATACATGTAAGGCAGTGATCAGGCTAGATCAAATTCCTATTGTAACTCCTCGCACCATTTTCTTTCTCACACAAAAAATAAACACAATAATAATTCTAGATACATATTTTCATTTTAAAATTTCTGGGACAAATTCTTCTATTTCTTACAAAGTGTGCAACAATTTTGAAAGTCATGCATAGTAGAAGGCAGAGTAAAGCAATCGCCAACTACCTAAGCGACAGTGTATCATTTACTATCAGTGAGAGAGTGAATACATACACTTCATCTACAATGACAAGGATTTCTGATGGAAGAAAGATGCTCTCAGATAAAATTTTAAAAAAATCGGGCCGAAAATCAGGAATCCCAAAATAATGCCAAAATTACAAGACAAGTTTAAAACAAAAGCAATTACAGAAGATGCATGATGCAAAAAATATATATTATTTTGGAAACTGACACACAAATTAATAAATATATACTCACAAAAACCAACTGTAACCCAACACCAGTTAGAATTTAGAATTCATTCATTCCTGGGATATTCTAGTTTATGCCTATTAACCAGATACTATTTTAAAATCTGCAAGAAAGGTGTTTGCTTCACTAACATTACTAAATTATTTATGAATAATGATTCAAAGATTGTACTTTAACAAGGCAAACATATTGAGAACATTAATTTGGGGCATCAAGGAATGAAACCCCTTTATATATATTGTACTATGAATGACTAACTTCATTTCCTCAATTTTGCCATGATACATTTATTGAAATAATGTAGATAAATAAAAAGCTTTGCTAAGAAGAGCAGTAATTTGGCACTTGGGTGGCTCAGTTGGTTAAGCAACTGCCTTTGGCTCAGGTCATGATCCTGGAGTCCTGGGATCGAGTCCCGCATCGGGCTCCCAGCTCCACTGGGAGTCTGCTTCTCCCTCTGACCTTCTCCCTTCTCATGTTCTCACTCTCTATCTTTCAAATAAATAAACAAAATCTCAAAAAAAAAAAAAAGAGGAGCAATATTTAAAAATCTAGATGAAATAAGCAAGAATATTTTTTAAAAGAAAGAGAATTATTAACAAAATTACATCACTCATATTTATCAACTTGAGTTTATTTTTACATTTGAATCATTTCCACAATACATGGTAAGAAAAAGGAAGGTTCAAACCTGTGATAGCTGTGCCCCAGATATAAACTTGATTGGGCACCTGGCTGGCTCAGTGGGTTGAGTCTGCCTTCGACTCAGGTTACGATCTTAGGGTCCTGGGATAGAGCTCTGTATCAGTCTCTCTGCTCAGCAGGGAGTCTGCTTCTCCCCCTCCCCCTGTGATCTCTCTCTCTCTCTCTATTTCACTCTCTCTCAAGTAAATTAAAAAAAAAAAATGAACAAATATATAAACTTGATGTTTTTCTTCACCTTTATCAGCTACCAACTAGCTCCAGATGGGTAAATTGACTAGAGCTTGTATTATTTGTTCCTCTAAGAATTTCCAAACTCTGTATTAGTTTTTATTAACTATTTTTTCCTGCTTACTAATCCAGTTACATTTATTCAGGACCATAGAATGTTCTTTAAAGATTTCAAATTAATTTTATGGCAATTCTCCTAATAAAGAATATGAAATCCCCAGTTTCGTTTCTAACCAGGTACGCACTCAATGAACAGAAGAATAAATATCAAAGAGACTCCTTTTTTTTTTTTTTTTTTTTTAAGGGACTCTTAATAACAGGAACAGAGCTAGGAAAGCAAGCACATGGTACTGTTGGAAAATACGAGTCAGTCATGCTCATGATCAAGCAACCAGTAATCATGGACACATTCAAGTACGCCTGGGGTTCTCCAAAAATGAAAATAAAATGGAACAAAACAAACAAAAAAAAAAACTTCAATCTTTTATTCAAGATGAGAAGTATGGATTTGCCTCCAGTTAAATTTTAGTTATAACAAGTACTGAAAATATATGCCATTGTTCAGGTAACAGGGATCTTTTTTTTTGTTTGTTTTTAAGTAAGAGCTTATGTGCATTTAAACCCATAGGATATAAACAAATTTTCTAAAAGAAGTGATATCTTTAGCATTGTAACTGGGGGCAAATCCACCCTCATCAATTTATGCTAACAATTATCTTGTGAGAATATGTATATATACAAATGCAAAAATTTTACCCCATTTGAATGAACCAAAGCATTTTGCTCTTCATAGGTATACGAGGAAAAAAGTGGAAGAAGTACCATTTTCTTCAACTCTTCATTTTTTTTTGTTTTGTTTCGTATGTGTGCTATTTCTGGGTTTGAGAAGACTCTAGTATTTACTCATTATTTTGCCCTATAAATGTCTTCTACATTATTACCTGGTATGTGAAAGCACTCTAGGTACAAGATAGTCAAAAATCCCACAATGTGAAGAAAAAATATTTCATGAATATTCAAATAAAGTGAGAAAGTTTTACCCACTAGGGCAAAGGTAAATATAATTAAAGAGAGAGAGAAACATATATATATGAGACTATCTTCTGAGTTGTCCTGAATGTTTCTGCCCTCAACGCAAATATAAAATCAAGTTCTGAATCAGTTACACATTGTCTGAAATTGTGTTCTTATGCAAAGTGAGTTTTAAGAAGATATATAAATTTAAACTTAGAGAAGACAAACAAAAATCCATTGTGCATTTCTTTGACCCAAAGAATTCACCTCTGTTTGGTTAACCCCAAACTTTTTGCATCAGAACTCTTGCTAAATGTTAAAGTTTCAGTGAAAAGAAAACTATCTTAGCTTGACTGACCGATGTGGAATGCCTCCGCCTGTCTGAAAATCCACCACACCTCCAGACAAATGCCCCACCCTGCCTCTTTTATAATCTCTCCTGTCTTTTCTCTCTCTCTCTTTTGGCTGGTCAATAAACACCATTATATTAATTCTTATATGCAAATCTGCACTTTTCTCCTTTGAAATGGTTGTCTCTTACATGTATAAGATTATTTTAATAATGCAATGAAAGACGGTGAAAGTTTCCTTGGTATTTAGGGTTGCCATAAAATGCAACAAAATTTCCCCTTTAAATTAATGAGATTATTTTCTTTTTCTATTATTTTTTTTTTTTTCAAGTAGTCTCCATGCCCAGCGTGGAGCCCAACACAGGGTTTGAACTAACAACCCTGAGATCAAGACCTAGGCCGAGAATAAGAGTCTGACACTTAACTAACTGAGCCACCTAAGTACCCCTTTTTCTTCTAATAAAGACCTTTTCATTTTGTGTCAAGATTTTGAGGAATGAATTAAAGTCTTAATGTGAAAGATAGGTGTAAAAATAACACAGCCAGCGTATTCTAAAAGTGAGAACAAGATTTAAATGTGGGTATCTTGTTAAACAGAGCGTGGTGATCATGTCTGATACAAAGATCAAGAGTGAAGGACTGCAGGCAAACCAGAAAGGAGAAAAGGGGGAAAGAGCTGAGGTTAGCAGAATGATGCCAGGATGCCCATGTGCAAACTGAACGGTAAGAGGCGTGTGCCCTGTCACACGAATCCACACCAGAAACTACCAGATGACCATGGGGAAATTCCGAGGTTAAGTATTTTTAACCTTTTACAAACTACCTGCTCAGTTATCAAGGAAAAGAGATGGGGATATGAGCTGAGAGCTGGAGTTTAATTTGTAACTCTGTAATTTATCAGAGTGTCTATAACAGGTTGGCTTTCTGATCTCATCTGGGCTCACCTAAACTCTACTTCCAAAAATGATGATACTCTGCAGGATCAAACCCACTGGGCTTTACTATTTGGTAGTGAACATATTTTTGATGGCTTTATTTCTTATGTTGCAATTGTATTCAATATTTCACCCCACATACATACATGAGCATTTTTAAAAATTATGTTTTACATTGCTCAGTTTTCTAAGAGGATCTGGATTAAGGATTTTTATGGTTATTCTCCTTTTAGTCTGGTATTATAACAAGGAATAAATGTTATGCTATTCCTCAGGGTTGATCATATATTCTCTTCTATTCCCAGGCACATAAACCTTCTATAATTAGCATCACTATAATTTTCATGAATATAATAAAATTATATACACATTTTATATATACATGCATACACATATTTGAATATATAAATCCAAGTAACATTAACTTAGCAACTGTACAGAAGCTCTCTCTCTCACTTTATTTCCTCACTGCCCTCTTTTTTATGTACAAGTATTTCCAGTTTCCCAAGCCTTTATCTGAAATTTATCTCTTGACCTTGTATAAATCTTCTGGCCATTCAACAATCACCAGGTATATTCAGATACTTGAATGTCACTTTGTAGGATTAAATTACTCATGGTATTCCAGGAAACTTAGTCTTATATTTTCCCTGTTATCGTTTTTATGTTCCTTTCCTTCTAGCAAATTTTTATTCATTTTTTTTTATTTAGTAGCAGTGAAGCATCTCATTATTGATCCCTTAATGCAAAATAATTCCATGTTGTCTCAAAGGGGTCTTCATTCTGTTTGTGCTTGATTAAATAAATAACAAAATCTTTAAAAGAGAACAGATGATTTCCATAATAGCACAGGAATACATAACCTAATATCTGTTGGGAGAATGCTCTTGGTAAAAAGCAACATCTCTGACTCTCACATGTATGTATCTATCACCCAGACATCAAGGCTAAAGCTTATGAAGTTTTTATTCACAGTTATAACTATTCACCCTCACACCGAATATTTATTTAAAAGTATGTTCCAGATAAGGGGAGGGAGGTCATGGAACTTCCAGGAGACGAGAAACTGAAGAGTGGGATTATCTGTCTAACCAATGTCCCTCAGCAGCATGGCGCAGAGTCTCTGGGTCTCAGCCCTCCCAAGTATGGTGTCCTTTAGAGCCTTTGAACTAAAAAACATGATTTTATTAGTGGATCACAGATACCTGGGTGACGTTTCCCATTATATGAAAAGTACGCAGGTTCTAAGTATCTAAACATTTGCTTGTTTGGGTGATTTTTAAAATAATTGATATATAAAAACTGGAGCATCTTCAACATAGACTTTTGAGCTACAAGGTCTCAGTCAGCCATGAAGAAATAAACCCAGGAGCCAACATATACAGAGCAGTCTTTGGCTCACTTATATAACAACAATGAATACTTGCTGGTGATTTATTATTTAAGTAGCCCTGTGTTATAAATACATTTTGTTTTAAAAGTAGATTTTAATTACCAATTTTCTGATGGTATTATTTAATCTTCTTTTGTTTGTTGACCTGTTTTTTTCAGTATGTGGTCTCCATTTGCACATGATGTTTCCTAGTTACAAATTACTAATACCATCCAAAATATGCCAATATTTTAGATATTAAGTATTTCTGATATCAAATTTACCTATAATTTAAAAAAAAAAAGTTATCTGGGGGCACCTGGGTAGCTCAGTTGATTAAGCTTCTGACTTCAGTTCAGGCCGTGATCTCAGGGTCCCGGTACCCAGACCCCCAAAAGGCTCCCTGCTCAACACAGTCCACTTGTCCCCTTCTGCTCCCCTAACCCCGACTTGTGTGCGCACACACACTCTTTCTCTCTCAAATAGTAAATTCTTTTTCTTTTATGGTTATTCTCCTTTTAGTCTGGTATTATAACAGGGAGGTATAGAGGTAAAGATTACCTCTTAACTTTTTAAAAAGTTATCTGTATTACATGAAGACCAAAGTCAGTCATCCACACTAGAGCTTTTATATACATGTAGTCACATATGTGCATATACATGTAGGAGAAGAGAAAGAGGGAGAGATGTATATGCATAACCACACACACACACACATAAAAGTATATGGTATAGTCATTGCTTTCCAATCTGTGTGGAGTTTATTCTGCTTTCTTTAGAAAATAAATGCACAAAATTTGGTAATTTTATCACTTTGGGAGGTTAGTGGACCGATCTATAAAACTTACATTTTCTAAAAACTTCTTAAGCAGATTTTCTATAATAAGTATCTTCACCATTTCAATTTTTGTTTTTCCTTATACAGAGTTTGAGTTTTGTTTCAGTAACATGGTAGATGGAGTAAAAACACTAAAAATAGCAGAGTATAAGGTCTGAGCAGTTACCGAGAAAATTTACATTATAGGATTTGCAACTTCAGAAAACCTAAGAGCAAGTTCTTCTCTGAGAGTGTGTCCTTTAATGCTGAATAAAGTTGATAAACTAGAATGATTCCAAAACTGAAATAAATTTAATGGTCAAGATGCTTTGTTTGGCCTCTCTTTGTACTTCATGTAACACATATTCTTCCAGGCTTGTTGCTTTAAAATGTTGCTTTAAGTGTTATAGAAAGTTACTCTTTTGCTTAGTAGCAACATGTTAGAAATTTGCTGTGAATCTCATTTACCAGAGTAACACATACCAAGGATAGAAGAATATAGGAAATGGACAAATCTTTTAAGAAACCTCTTATTTCCACTGAAAATTTTCTGTAGGAAACAAAATAATTTGATAACTTTCACATATAAGACACATGATAGCCCTTAATATGCAATCTCCTATTTCCACAAGACAAAGTACTGGATACGATAATCAATACTCAAATCTTAGTCAAGATTTGAGTATTGAGCCTGGGTGGCTCAGTGAGTTAAGCCTCTGCCTTCAGCTCAGGTCATGATCTCAGGGTCCTGGGATCGAGCCCCACATTCACACCCTGCTCTCTGCTCAGCAGGAAGGCTTCTTCCCTCTCTCTCTGCCTGCCTCTCTGCTACTTGTGAGTTCTTTCTCTGTCAAATAAATAAATAAAATCTTTAAAAAAAAAAAAAAAGAAAAAGAACATCAGACTGTTTAGCTTTGTTTCAAGATTGTGATTTAAAGAGGAAAGCTTATGTATGTTAAATGGGCCATATGAATAAAGTTGTTGTTTACAAATAACGACAGAGGTACTTGAAAACAAACAAACAAACAGAATTTACAAAGGCATGCTATCATTCATTAATGTACAAGAAAGAAATTAAAACAGAAACAAAATGGTATTGCAAATATTTAATTTCTGACATATAAAAATGTTTTCATTTACCAAACTTCAGAACTAATGAGGTGTCACCAAAGCAATATTTGTGCTGCATTTTGCAGAAAAATTCAGTAAACAGGAAACATTTATCAGGTTGAGGCTAAAAAGGACTGACAGATGAGAATGTGCTAGCCAGAAGCTAATGAATGATTTTAACAATTACAAGTTAAGAAAGAACAGAACAAATAGGTTTCCTAAGCTGTTTCCAAACGTCTTCATATCGTATAATAACCTACCACTCATCAAGTAGAGATAAATTCCTATAGCTTCTCAGAGAAAAGACTGCCTATGGTCACTGACTGGGTTCCCAATCACAAATGTGAACTGTCAATTTGCTTCACATCTCCACTTTTTTGTCTGTAAAATACTATGGTAGGTAATTACAAAACATATATACATTTGGAATGACAACCCTGAATATGTATATTGCTAATTTTCATGACATTGTCCTTATACTGCTAACATCAGGAATGCTGAAGTGCTAAAATATTTGTCAGGTTTAGAATTTCAAACTAGAGGACATTTTACATTTTTAAGATTACCTCCAGCAATCCATAGAAAAGATTAATGGATAGTGATTAACTTCCTATTATAGGGGTCAGTATTTTCAATTTTGTAAATGGAATTCAAGAGTTATTTTTAAAATTATACGAGTTACATTTTTAATGTGTTTGGCTTTCTCTATTCTTCTAAAGAAAATTATTCATGTGATTTATAGCTGTAAATATCATCTTATCAATGTTTTCATGGTTAATAGTCAGAGAAATGAAATGACTTATTTTCTACATGACCCGAACACTAATTACATACTGAATACTTTGGGGAAATATGCATGTTAATAGTCATATTTAATTGATTACTGGGAAATTTTCTATTGTCTTATATATGCTCAGAAAATATACTCAAGAGAAAACGCTATCAGAAGCTACTACATCACAGTATTGGGAGTTATTTTTTTAAATAAAATAAGTTATATTCTATATTGAGATAACAAATCTCTGTTGAAAACTACATGATACATATAGACATTCTTTTAAAAAGCCAAGTATTTACAAACTTAATATATGAGGGAAAAGTAACATAAGAAAAATAATTTTTCTATAAAATAAACAATGGGAATATTTGTGGTTTCTAGATACTTTTAAAGAAGGGACTTGGGGCCACCCTCTATGTAAAGTTTCCATGATTTAGGCCCACAGGTGAGACCTCAGATAGTCTTCAGGCTGTCCACAGGCTCCTACACTAAAGAATCAAAAGCCAAACTAACTGGTTTGTATTCAGTCACACAAACAAATTCAGAAACATATTTTGATTTAATTAAAATAAAACAAATGTCAGTAAAATATTAATTCACTAATTAAGCATGTTAATTAACTGAAATACTGTTTTAATATAAATAAAACCGTGTGTAGTGGTAGAACTTATACACATTAATCCATTTAATTTTCTAAACCATTCTGAGAGGCACTTCTATTAGAGGAAACAGGTTGGATGCATCTTGTCCAATACCACACATCAACTGAGTTTCAGGGGATGAAAGTGGTTCGACGTGATTTGGATTTTGAGACCATGTCATTGAACATCATGTTTTCATCTGGCTTCTCAGCTTTTACTTCTGCAATAATTTCTGGGAGTTTTGAGTCCCTAGGTCTATAATGTAAACATAATTCTCAGCTACTGTCTTTTGTGAGACAAAAAGCTGCCGATTATATTCCTTAAGATGTAGAAGCCATGGGAGGGCTTAAAGGATGGATAACTGACAGCCCAATTAAAAAAAAGAAAAAAAGGCAATATAGTATTTTAAGAATATAGTTTGGAGACTAACTGTTTAAGAATTTCCAAGGATACTGGGCACCTGGGTGGCTCAGTGGGTTAAGCCGCTGCCTTCGGCTCAGGTCATGATCTCAGGGTCCTGGGATCGAGTCCCGCATCGGGCTCTCTGCTCAGCAGGGAGCCTGCTTCCTCTCTCTCTCTCTGCCTGCCTCTCTGCCTACTTGTGATCTCTCTCTGTCAAATAAATAAATAAAATCTTTAAAAAAAAATTTCCAAGGATACTTACTAAAAACCAGAATACTGAACTCTATCCAAGACTGACTGAATTTATTGAAATCTCTAGTGTATCCAAGTTCACACAAACTTTGAGAATCACCACTATATCTACATCACTGATCTGCCTATGGCTGATTCTGGAGACAAACTCAGTGAAATGTAGCATCAGCTCCACTTCATCTGAGAGCCATATAATTAACGACAAAATTACTTCCATCAGTTTGGGAGGAAAAATTGCCAGACGCCATTGCTACCTTACACTACTAGTTTCTCCCCAAGTGGGCAGATAGCCCAATGCTTGTTGCCATTCTCTTCATTTCCAGAGCATAAATCAGATTACTGGAGGAGGAAAAAAAAAAGAAATATGGGAAAGCAGAGTGATTAGATGAAGTGTATGGGAACGCATGTTTTCAAATATATATTAGATGTATTTTCAAGTACATGGAGAGGGATAAAGAAGTTTGGAACACTTGCATAGGACTTATAATACAGGAATACGTGAAATTGTGAAAGACAAGGGAATTTTAAAATACTATGTCTATTATTCTAAACAACATGATTTAATTTTGTACCTATGCCTAATCTATTTATACACAAATTACACATAACACTTATTATTTTATTTTTAGAATATTTTATAAGAATGTCTGCTATGAACTGTACTGTATCAATTAGATTTCTTTTTCAAGTGGCACTTAATATAGAGTGAGGCTTTGTCTTTAAGAAAATTCCTCACTAAAACATTAAAACAATAACTGTGTATCAAATAAATTAAAATCATACTGGACTAGTTAGCTAGAGATTTTTAAGTACTGATGAGGGTAAGCTGAGAGTCATTCTCACCACGATACTGTATCTTTTTAAATAAAACATATTTGAATTCTTTGCAGAGGTTATTTTCAGTATATAAACCCACTCAAAATCTTGTGATTGTGGTTGTTGCTTAATAATGGAAAAATGCTTATAAATTTCCTGGACATTATACAGAACAGCAACATGGGAAAATTTTGCATTCTAAATCTTTAGAAATGAAATAGCTAAGGAAAAGATGGCATCCTTATTCATACCAGAAGGTGAGATGAGTGGAGGTAAAAAAACACTGAATGGAAGTATTCAAAGAGCAAATACCAACCCTGGCTCAACCCCAGTGTTGATGGGATTTTATTCTTTGAGGGTCGGGTTTTTTCTTGTACCAGTCTACATGACTTCTAAATTCAGATTATTATTTTCCCATGGTTCAGTGTCACTATGGTAAAAAATAAATAAATAAATAAAATAATAGTAGCTGAAGTATGCAGGATATATTTATTTTTCAATCACTAGATGGCAGTAAATGTGCAACTCTGAGGCGCCTCCCCTCTTCCGCATACTCAAGGAGAGCTCAAAGCACAGGCAAGAGTATCACTGCTTGACAGCTTGCCGTCAAAGGTTAGCTAGAGGAGAATATATCCTATCATAAGAAATCACTACAGAGTATAAGAAGAATAAAATATCGTTGCTCAATAATATAGTAAGAAATATCTTCAAATAGTAATTTAAAATACTTTATCTGAGGAAAACAGTTTCCACCTTCCCATTTAAAACTGCAAAGTAGGAATAAATAAAAGCTGTGGATCGGGACTTGTGAAAAAAAGGATCAAAAAGCATATATCTTACCACACACATCAGACATTTCTGCTCCATCTATAGTAAATTATAAAGTATGTGTGCATGTGTGTATATATGGCAGGAAATATCAAGAATGGTATATCCATTTATCAAGTAAAACTGAATCATCTCATTGAGAGTAATGGTAAAAGGAATCCCATTCCATTACTTTTAATATGATTGTGTATATATATTCCATACCGATACATTCTTCATAAATATAACAAGCTTCCCAGCATATCCACATAAAGAATGAGAAAAGGAAATGAGAGTCCTGTTAAATGAGTATCTAATCCCATTTCTTGTAAATTTTGCTTGTCATCAGCCACTTATCACTTATCCCATAAATATATTATTTCAACAATATTGCAAATTTCCAAAGTAGAATAAATTTTAAAATAACTTTGAAGTACTATGTATGTTATTTAAAAAATAGAGATCAATAGATAGATAGACAGACATTTCTAAATCTCTCTAACTGCTCAGGGGTTGATACTTATCACACACTCTTTGAGCATCATTGACAATGGTAGCCTTCAAACAGTAAACTGCATTTTCACAGGAATTGTGTGTTTGTCTACAATTTCTGGCAGGCCAAAAATGTACAGAAAAGAGGTCACAGTGACATAGACTCCATTAAGCATCATAGTTGGCTTGAAGAAAATGGTTGTCTAAATAAAGTTCTCTGTCATTTATATAAGCCCTAGCGATAGGAAGAGGGAACATTTTACATTTGCTAATTTGGAACCTTACTTCAATGCTATACTGACAAACATTTGTATAGAAAAGAATCAAATTGAATGACTCATTCACAAAAATTCTAAAACGATTAATAAAGTTGGTTTTTTTTTCCCTTCTAATTAGAAATAAATAATTCCCCTCCAATGTTAATTCCTATGATCTCAGTGGGTTGGGAAAATGTTTTGAGTCACTATTACAAACATCTGGTGAGCTTTTTCATAATGTCCAACCCTTAGTCCTTGAAATATTTTCAAAGCTTCCTGAGCGGGAATGTTGGGAGAGGAAAAACAGAGAGGAAACATGCATCACCAGTAGTAAAGCATGTGGTGCTCATCTGGAAGTGTTTTGTGACTCTGACTGTCCTCAGAGTCAAAGAAGGAGAACTGATTCCCTGAGGACAAGAAACCCAACAGGTTTCTTAATGACCAGAAAAGAACTAGAAAAATTTAGCCCAATAATGAAGAATAGTGACCAGATTCACTCAGAATTAACTCATTCACCATTATGTCGATGTGTCACTTACTGATTCCTTATTACAAGTCAGACTTCGGGGCACGTGGGTGGCTCACTTGGTTAACCATCTGCCTTTGGCTCAGGTTGTGATCCTAGGACTCTGGGATCTAGCCTGTCTTGGTTGGGCCCTGCTCCATGGAGAATCTGCATCTCCCTCTCTTTGCCCCTCCCCCACACTCACGCTCTCTCTTGTGCTCTCTCTCAAATAAATAAAATCTTAAAAAAAATGTGTGTATGTATATATATATGTGTATATATGTATATACATATATGTATACACACACACACACACACACACACCAGACTTTGTATAGCCTATTTAATCCTCACAATAACCATGTACATTTTGAGTGATTAGTCTTATTCATTTGGAAAAAAAGAATACTGAAGCTTACAACATTTTTTTTTAAAGATTTTATTTATTTATTTTACAGACAGAAATCACAAGCAGGCAGAGGCAGGCAGAGAGAGGAGGAAGTGGGCTCCCTGCTGAGCAGGGAGCCCCATGTGTGGCTCTATCCCAGGACTCTGGGATCATGACCTGAGCTGAAGGCAGAGGCTTAACCCACTGAGCCACCCAGGTGCCCCAAGGCTTACGACATTTAAGTAACTTGATTACATCATTCTAAAACTAATTCAGTGGCAGAGCCAGTCTTTTCTGTTTTGATAATTACAGAGCAGTGTATTGAACACAAGGAAAGTGTTCATGTGCCCAGATATATGAGGGAAGGCTTATTGGGCTGAGTAAGGAAAAGCTTCCTGGAAGAGGAAATTTGGAGCCTAAGGCTTGAAAATAAGTAGGCCTAGGTCAAATGAAGATACTGGGGTTGTGAGACACGGTAGATGGCAGCTCATGGACAGAAACAAAAAAGGAATGTGAAATGAACAAACCTAAAATACCAACTGGGTTGGAGTGCGCGCAGAAGTTAGAGTGACTGAGAAAGAGCCAGATTAACTGTCCTCGAAATATTTTCATAGTCAAGAAGTTATTAAAAGGTTTTATACAAAAGGTTTTATACATAGTATCACGACATGGATAAAAGTTTCAGAGCATGCATTTGAGAGGAAAATGCTGTAAGAAGAAAGAATTTGGCACGTTTTTGCATGTTGTTAGAGTTCAAATAAGAGATTACGAAGTTCTAAACTAAGACTGAAAAATAGAAATCACACAACAAATAAAATTCTAGAAATAAAAGTTAAAAGCAAAAAACTCTGTAATAGATTTTATTTGGGGCATTAAGCAAGTTAGAAAAACACAATTCACAGAGGTGATAATGAGTTAAATTTCAGGAATGATAATATCTAAGGCATTAAGTGAAAACTGGCCATTATATGCATTAGAATTTGAGTTTACATTTCTGAAACCCAGGAGTGAGATTTGAGTTTAAAATATATATTTAGAAATCAACATTATTCAAATTATAAATTTCTTGAAATTACTTAAATTTCTTGAAATTACTGAACAAAAAAATGAACAGTATTTTAGGGTCCAAAGTCATGAGGGCTTTGAAACTCCCTTTTATCAAATTAGGAATAAAAAGGCAACTACGATTTACATCAAATGCCTTCTCAATGGCAGAAGAGAGATATTTTGGGGAATAGCTTAAGAAGAGATAGGGAGAGCATGAGGTTGTATAAGATTTAGGAAATACACATAATAGAAAATAAGCCCGTAACAGGAATTTCAAATATCATTCTTTACCACCAAGGGAAAGAGAATTATTTTATGAGGAAGACCAGGTCCATTCATCATTCTTGACTTCCTACAAAGAAGGAATCAAGGTTTCTGGGAAAAGTTAAATGTTTCCCATTAATTCACTATGTGTACCAATTCAAAATACTGCTTCTGATAAGTACACTCCCTAATTTAACAGAAACATGTTTAATGCTCACATCAAATTATAATGGCAGTATTTCCAGTTTTCAGTTGCTCTCAAACATCCTCAGTAAAATAGATGTTCCTCAGTAACATTGCTGGAGGCAATGCATAACTTGTTCTTTATCTACCACCACCTGGAAACTGACTAACCTCTTCTTAAAATATCATATAACTTCTTATGGGGCACCTGGGTAGCTCTGTGGGTTAAGCCTCTGCTCTCCGCTCAGGTCAAGATCTCGGCGGTCCTGGGGTAGAGCCCCGCATTAGGCTCTCTGCTCAGCAGGGAGCCTGCTTCCCTTCCTCTCTCTCTGCCTACCTCTCTGCCTACTTGTGATCTGTCAAATAAATAAATAAATAAAATCTTAAAAAAAAAAAAAGTCATATAACCTTTTCATTTCCTCCAATAAGACATGCTTCCCTGGTGGTAGTCACTAAGCCTTGACTAGCTTGGCTTATTAACCCTAAGATAATTTTGAGCCATTTTATTTTGAGAAAAAAGAATAGTGCTTGCTATACAGCAGGTGTTTAATAAATAGGTGTTAACTTTTTATATATAACATCAACTATGAATTTATATTAATATTGTGCTACCAATGTGTTATTATTAATCACTAATATACAAATCAATAATCTATTTATTGACTGTAAAATGTATAGTCATTTTTTTTTAAATGTATAGTCATTTTTAAATATTCTTATTTGGTCCTTACTAATAGTATTATGATGTGCATCCCTTTGATCAGTGAGGAAAACTAGACTTAGGTTAAATCACATGCCCAAGGTCAAGGGCTGTTTGGTGCAAGAGGTGGGATTCACCAAAGTCTGCCTAGTATTATCCTGTGTCAGTGTTACTCCAGGTCTGGTCCCTTACATTCCCTGAAGCAGAATCCCTGATATACTTACAAAGCAGACATAAGAATGTATACATTTGATAAACTTTGAGTTTTGTTTTTCATTTGTTTGTTTGTTTGTTTGTTTTTTGGTGTTGACCAATAGGAAAAAACCACCCCAAAGGAGCGACACGCACATCATCAGAGGAGTTAAAACCTGTGGACTCCCTGAGCTCATCAGCTTCATGGTAGTTCATTAAATAGTTGTTCTTCAGTTTCATAGTTCATTATTTAGCAAATCTTAAATGAGAGGTCTCTATATGCATGGTACAATATCATGTAATTAATATTATTCTCCTGCCTACTGGGATGACTATCTCACTAAAACTTGGGGCACATTTACGTGAAGAGCGTAGGCTGATTTCAACTGTTGCTAAAAATATCAAAGCATGCTCTTTCTTGGGTTTGTATTATGTGAACGCATTCATTCTTTGTATGACCCAGTTCAAAGAAAAAAATACTTAGTATTATATTATTGCTGTTACATGACCTATTTAGAATTATTAGGCATTTTGAAAATTCCATTGACTTTACAGGGAAGAAGGGGCAAACAACACTGATAAAGTTTTCTTATGGCTCTTAAATTTAGACCTCCAACATGTGAATCACACTTGTTCACAAAGTCAAGTGGTTTTCTCTTGGGTTAGATAATACAACTCACCAAAAAAAAAAAAAAAAAAAAAAAGTTTAAGGCAGTCACTTCCTCTAGGTAGAATTTGCTAAAGGTATTTTCCCTTCACTGGGCTTTCTGCTTGATAGCAAATAGTATTTTGCTTTTCATGCAGATTTGTTTTTGTATTAGTCATTAAGAAACCAGTAATCAAAGTAGCCTTCTTATTTTGTACTATTATCCAGGATTGAGGACATTGGAGAATGCCACAGTCTATACCTAGTGGGTTGACATATTTATTGTCAATCATGAGCACTTTCATTCAATGAGGCTGACATAAGCAAAGCAAACACAAATGATCAAAAAGGCTGTATCCCTTGGGTGCAAGATTAATAAAAGCTTCTGAGTTGGGGGGAAGAAAAACAAATCAAAACAAAATAAAACCACTGCCTTACTGAGCCCATGTTCTCTTAGGATTACAGGTTCAAAACCATCATGTGTTTTAAGATATGTAAGTCTGAACAACACATCTCTGAAAAGAAAGCCCCTTGGTAATACTATGCAATTAAACAAATATTAGAAGTGTTGTGTCATAGATTTTATTAAATCATTTGTGAAGTTAAGAGCTCACAGTCCTGAGAATTTCTGATTTTCTAGAGACAGCTTCATGCCCTACCTTCTTCTCAGTGTGCCTTTTTTTTTTTTTTGAAGTTCAAGATGAAAGACTTCTTTAATGTTACTATCAATCATATTTGAAGACTTTTAGATAACACTCTTCAGTTATGCCAACCTTAAATCATGGGCAATCTTTAAAGTTAACATAGTCTCTAAACCTAGTTTTGGTTCCTGGTTTTCTTTGTTAAATTAAGAGAATTTTAGCAAGCATTTAAAAAATACCATCCCTTCCTCATGATATGTACTATATAATTATGATTTTTTAATGTGTAAAGAATAATAACTTGAAATGAATTTAAAAAGTCTTACTATATTTAAACATTTTTCTTCTTATTTAAATAAAAGAACCAAAAAGGTTTCATCTGCCCATTTGTTATTTATGCATAGTCACAACTCTGAGAATTTTTTTTTTTACAAAATTGATTGCTATATACATTGGTTCAGGAATCCCAAAATAACAGAACTTTTTGCAATTTCTATAAATAAATCTTGAGTTAGCATGTAAAAAAAAAAGGAAGAAGTATTGACATTATTAAATACTTAACTTTTGCTAACAGCCACATCAAATACCCTCACATATATAATTTGTATTCCTCCTAACAATGAGTTAAATAACATTGTCTTGGTTTTACTTACAGGGAAACAAAATCATAAGATTTAGCTAACTTGAAATAAAATATAATTAATAGTCTTTAAATCAAAACTGAATTCATCTGTCACTTTCCATATAATCTGATCACATACATTTACATAAATTCATTTCTATAAATTATAATTACATAAACTCTAAGACCAAGAGAAATTTGGGGTGCCTGGATGGCTTAGTTAGTAGAGCATGCAACACTTGATCTTGGGGTTGTGAGCTCAAGCCCCACATTGGGCATTGAATTTATTTAATTAAAAAAATTTTTTAAAGATTTTACTTATTTATTTGACAGAAAGAGCCACAGTGAGAGAGGGAACACAAGCAGGGGGAGTGGGAGAGGGTTAGGGTTAGGGTTAGGGAGCCCAATGTGGGGCTCAATCCCAGCATCCTGGGATCATGACCTGAGCTGAAGGCAGATGCTTAATGACTGAGCCACCCAGGCGCCCTATAAAATTTTCTTTTTAAATAAAATCAAGAGTGATTTTAGCAACATGGGCTATTGGAAGCAGCCCTTGAATTTGTTAAATATATGTTGTGTATGCACATAACTACAAAGATGTGAAATTAAGTATAAAATGAAACATATTGGTGCATGTGGCACTCCACATTTCCTGTGGCTATATTTGGTGAAGGTGGGAGAGGGAACCACAAGACCTCAGGGTGAACAGAGTTTATGATTATGCAAAACGTGGACATTCAGATTATGGGAATGGAGTGAACATCTCCTAGGCAGTGACCTTGCATCTTTAACAGTACTGTCACCTAGAAGTCTACATATGGTATTTAAATATTCACTTGCTTATTGTACTGAAGGGCACCTAGGTGATAAGGACTTGCTTCTGTGCAGACTAGTTTTACAGAACTTAGAAACCAGAACCATTAATAGCCTTACAAGTCAGAAAACTCTATATTCTAACAGATCACCAAGGTGAGAGATAAACTTGATGCACTCAACAGTAACAATAATAATTCAAGTCATAGTAAGTAAGAAGCTCATGAGGAGAGCATTAGTGAGATCAACAAGCAATATTACTGCAGGGCTCAGCCAGGACATGGTGGATGGAAGAGATAAACCATCGTCTTTTCTGTTAAACCATCTTCATATTTACTCCTTTTCTAGATGATACTCTGTTTTAGCCTTAATGCCTTTGAATTGGCTATCTCATCCATCTGATATCCCTTCCTTTGGATATTGATGTGACTCGGCCCTCTCAGCTCAGTGGTTTGTGTATGAAGCCTTTCAAAATTTTCTCATATATCATGTGGACTCCCCAAGCCATGTACTATGTTCTCCATGTAGAATAATATTAATAATTGATGATTATTAATATAATAAGTAATAAAGAATGATATTAATTATGTGATATTAATTATATCATAAGTAAATAATTACTTATGTATTAGTTTTTTGTCTGCTTTCCCCAAACTTGACTCTATATTCCAGGGGAGTGGTTTTTTTTGCGTTTTGCTCCTGTTGTGACCACAGTGCCTAGGGCAGTTCTGAGACAGAGCTGGCATTCAGATAATGGTAATTGCTCTGATACGCATAGTAACTCAAATATAGATTCTCTCTTTGGGGTGAGAAGGGACTGGGCTTAGATTAATGTCCTTGCTTTATGGTGACAGGGCTCTGGATAACAAGAGAAGAGTTCAAATGCAGGTTTGGCTGTTTCCTGACCAGGGTGGGCTGGAGGTATGCGTGAAATAAATGGTCCATAGCAGCAGTTAGCTAGGTACCAATTTGAGGGGCAGATAACAAGAAAAACTAGGATATGAGGAAGAAGCTCAGATGAAAAAAAATTCTGGGATTTGGGGCACATGGGTGACTCGGTTAAATGTCCGACTCTTGATTTCACCTCAGATCATTATCTCAGGGTCCTGGAAACAACCCTGCATGGGGCTTCTTGCTCAATGGGGAGCCTGCTT
Organism: Neogale vison; assembly: GCF_020171115.1. Lineage (NCBI taxonomy): Eukaryota > Metazoa > Chordata > Mammalia > Carnivora > Mustelidae > Neogale > Neogale vison. Next base: position 133,876,029 of record NC_058093.1, read on the forward strand.
GTCTTCATCTCCCTCTGCCCCTCCACTGCCCACTCGAGTTTGCTTACTCTCTTAAAATAAATGAATGGGGGCGCCTGGGGGGCTCAGTGGGTTAAAGCCTCTGCCTTCAGCTCAGGTCATGATCCCAGGATCCTGGGATCGAGACCTACGTCGGGCTCTCTGCTCAGCGGGGAGCCTGCTTCCCCCCTCTCTCTCGGCCTGCCTCTCTGCCTACCTGTGATCTCTGTCTGTCAAATAAATAAATAAATTCATAAAATAAAATAAAATAAAATAAAACAAATGAATCTTGAAAAAAACACACTGGGAATTATTAAGAAAATGAAATTCTGCAGGTAGAAATTGCCATTCAGTAGATATGAGAAAAAACAAAAAACACAAGCAGGCCTAAAACTGACTCAGAGAAACAGTTTACAAAGTAACAAATTCTTTCCTTGGTAAATTGTGAACCGCATTTATTCAATAATTACTCTTACTAACTATTGAACTCTCATTAAAAGATAAAGTACTATATGCTGGCTAACTGAACATTAAAAAAAAAAAAAACTAAGGTATGTCAAAATAATGTCATTAGGTACATCATTAGATCCCAATCTAGCGTGATCTACAGATCTTACGCACACATACAAAGTCTTTATGTAAAATTATGTGAAATTTATATTTCCTGATTATATTCCTGATATATGATCCTTTGAGGATATAGTTTATATCATATTTTATAGAGATCTCATTTGAAGGGAAACTGAGGAAAAGAGAAGGTCACAGGTATATCACCAGGACACTGCTGTCTTTAAAATCTCTAGCTAGCCTGAGTTCCATCTACCCACGGCATGTGAAGACTCTACACATTCCAGGCAGAAGGCAAGAAAACAATTAGAATGCATTTGCGTATACTCCTTGAAATACTGAATTTTATTTTATTTATTTATTTTTTTGAAGTCAAGTTGTTCAGAATGACTGGAGATAAACGTCTAATTCTAAGCAGGTTTTGAACAGAACAGTCCCCACTTTTTATTCCTTTATTTAGTTATTCCTTACTACACCAAGAAATTATTGTACACCTGAAAGGTGCGGGTATTGCACTACATTGTCTGTAGTCATTGCATGTGGAGCAAGAGTGAAGGAACTCTTTTCTATCCCCTAAAGCGTACTGATAGTCAACAGAGGGAGTTAAGGTATTTGTACAAATTACTGTTAAGTCTGCAGAAAATGCTTGCATTATAGAAAAGCCTACACCGGCACATGTAAAGATGCACAGAAAGGGCATCCAGGAAGCATCTAGAGAAAAAGAAACATCCAACTTGAGCACCTGGAAGGGAGAACCAGCATTAATAAGAACATGGAAAATCTAGTCTCAAGGTAACAGAAACTCCTCTGTATCAACCACACCTCTGCATCAAGTTCAGGATAAAAGGAAGCAGGAAGGGGGGAAAAAAAAATGAAAGAAGCATTGAAGGTTATATTCAATATTGTATTAAAAGCTAAAATATTTCTTAATAGATGTTTGTTGACTTTCAAGCATATGTAACTCATCTAACGAATCATTCCTCTACTTTTTTTTTTGCCTTTTTGTATATTTTCTTTGAATTTCTCCATCTAGATGTAAAAATAAAACACATCCAAATAGCAAATTAAAAAACAAAAGACACTCCAGATGATATCTGCCTGGTGATGCATCATTTGTCAATTAGTGCCAAGAATTCCATTCTATCCTTGAAAATACATTCAAAGGGCCTTTCTCCTCACTAACATCCATAGCAATCTGCCAGGATTTCCCTAAGCCTTTCATTATGCTAATGTCATCATGATGATGCGTTTGATACTGAAAGGAACTTAATGACAAAGAAGCTGGGTAGTAATTCTGTGCATAACAATTTAAACTATAAAATTTCTTCCCATACCTTTTCTGTGGCAAACATTTAGAAGGAGATTAACACATGTAATGTATGAGTTTGGGAACTTGACATTGTTGAAAAAGCCGAACATATTTCACTTCCTTTAAAGTTTAGGCCACAAACATATTCTGGGCCAGTGGCTCTCACTAAACATTAGAATCCAGAGTAATAGTTTTGGGAGCTCATGAAAAACTGTTTTCTAGGTCCTACTCCCAGAAACAAGACTTTCATATGACTGAGGGAAGGTGAGGGATCTTAAAAAAATACCTCATGTAATTTTCAGCAGTTGGTCCATGTTCCACTTTTTGAGAAATAGTTGTAATCAATTACATACATTGTGAAAGTACCAGATAGATTATTAGTGGAACTTACCCAAGAAGTGAGTTATTCTCAAGATCAGAAGCAGAAAGAGCAAAATTTAGAAATCTGTTAATATTTTATCAATACTTAAAAATCAAACCCTAATTTTAAAATGATATTAAATTTAATAAAGAATCAAGATACAGAAGGCAGTATTCTGTCTGTAGCTAAAGAAAATATGAGTCAGAGAAAAATTAGTTTGTTAGCATCACTGCTGAGGGATGAAGGTTTATCATACATTTCTAGTATGATGGTCAAGCATATCCCTCTAGAAGACAACTATTTGAAGGATGACAATGGCCATTAAAATCACCCAACTAATTCTCCCTATCTGGATTATGTTTTCTCCAAAACAGCTACTTCATACTTTATTCCCATGTAGATTTTTTTTTTCTATTTAGTGACCAGGATTTGTGTTATTGTTGGTCTAGTTTCCATATGAAATTGATATGATAGTTTTGATTTCTGTATCACTCTCCTATGAAGAAAATAGGGTGAGTTAAGTACATAAATTGGATCAAAATAGATGTAGTAACAAACTCTACTTTCTGTTCCTGCAGATCTCTGATCTCTGTCCCTGGATTTCACAGTTCTAAAAAGGCCCAACAATCTTCTAAGCTAAGTAAACTGTGTTCTCCAGCTCATACTGCTAATGCAAGTTATGAGACTTAAAACAATCATTTATATAATTTTCAAATAGCTTATTTCCCTATAATTTGACTTATATTTGTGCTTCATAACACAGAAGCATGGTCTCTTCTCTCTTTAAATCAGAATAAATGTGGAAAATCATTTCAAATAATTTGATAAATTTAGAATTGCTTGGCTTACCCTACCCCTAGTAACAATGTGGGATTGTTCTGTAGTCTCCCAAATTGTCTGATGTGTTTTGTTCAGTGAATTTTAAATTGCAGAGGGGATCTTAAGACTTCGTCTTCCAGTTAAACTAATTTTTTGACAAATGACAGCATTCATCATGGAGGTAAATAGCAGCCTCCAGAATTTAAAAAAGAGAGAGAGAGAGAGAGAGAAGAAGAAAGGAGAGAGGGAGGAAGGGAAGGAGGGAGGGAGAGAGGGGGGAGGGAAGGAAGAAAGAAAGAAGGAAAGGCAAGGCAATCACCTGATCTTTCTGCTTCTAAACAGCACTGTGGCTTGGTCAGCCTCAGATGCAGAGCGCTCATGCTCAGGGGAATAACCTACGACTGCAGGCTTTCTCAGGGCTCTCTACTCACTGCAGCTATGACAGGGACAAGGTGCCATTTTCCACGCTTGTCTGGATGTTTCATCTCAATGTCCATTTGTGCAAGGATTGATGGCCCTGTAAGTGAGTGGAAAGATCAAGCTGCTTTATAATGCTGTGTCAGTCAAATCTCAAACTTCAGTAACATTTCACCGCGGGATTGTGCCCTTGGACGAGTGCCCCTTTAGAAATACAAGGAGAAGAGAAACACAGTTCAATATGCGGCCTTATAGTACTCAGAGTGTAAAAGAAACAGACACGGACTTAACGTGCAGCGCAAACGCACTGATTATCGTTGAACAACTAAGACATTTAAGGATGACATAACTCTTGAACATTAGATTAGTTGAAAGGATTTGTTCCATTAATTCTTAGACAGTTAACATTTCATATAGAAAAAGGGGTAATTAGCACTAAAATTGTCTTCAATCCCATGAGAAGTTTTTGGCCTTAATACCGCCTAAAGCTGTACTACACAAAGGTTACCGTTATTTATTGCCATGCCTCCCATCTTTAATAGGAGTCTATTCAATAAAAATTACCAAGAAGACTTTTCTGCTGCTTTCTTTAACATCCCGAAATCAATGACTTGAAATAAGTCCATCTGTTAAAGGCTAAAATGTCTTTTTCACAGATATACTTGTACCCAAGATACAAATTGCCTTTTTTTTTAAAGAAAGAATGGTGGTGAATAATGATTTTATTTTAAGGGAAAATGTGTTTTAGGACTAAGGATAGGATAGGTATAGTGAGTTCAACCCACTTAGAGGGAAAATACTATATATTAAACAATTGAAATAGAGTTGGAACTCTTTATATGTTGTAAGCTTTGTGACCAATCATTACTAAGTAACAATTTACTTAGTAGTCTATTCAATTTTCATTTGTATGCCTAAGACTACAAACAACCCCACGATATTCCTATTTTAACTATATTAAGCAATTATGCCTTTGTCTTCTTTTTTTGAGATACTTAAAGATAAAAACTTACTTGCCATTACATCATTCTATTATGAATAACTTGATTAATTCTACAAATTATTTATATCTACCATGTGCTATTCCAAGCATATGCCATAGTAAATACATAATACTTTTAACTTCCATAACTTTCTAACAGGATATATAAATATAATCTGCTAAAAATAGATAAGAAATGTGAAATGCTGCATACAACAACAGTCTTTGGCAGACTTTTTAGAAAACAAATACACGATATCAAATTCTTCCATGAAAAAACAAAGTTGTATAGTGTCATTTCTGACATTTAAAAGTGAAATGCAGTGCAACAGTAATGGCCAACTACATTACAAATATTAACTTGACAGTTTTTGTTCTTTATTAATTTTACATAATTTGCAGGTTTTAAAACTGTTATAACAGTTTGTTTTATTTTGGTGTTTTGGGTAACGTTCTCCTTAAGGAGAATTTAACTTTAACTGAAAAAAATTAAAATTGTTTTACCATATTTAGGTTTATGTCTGATATAGTTCTTCTTCACTACAATGAGCTCATTCTTTTCCAACCAACACAGCTTAGGAAAAGGATCTATTCCCATCTCTAACAGGTGGTTATTACAATAGTGATTCAACAATCACAGGCGGAATCTAAAGTATAGGTTTTTATCCAGGATATGACCCTTGATATACACAATACTGTAGTTGGAGACACTTTATAGATTATCCATTGTTCAGATTATTAAGTTGCAAACTGAAGGCTTATAAAATTTGTTCATGGTCACCCGTGAGGAATCCCCATTCCTTCTATGTTCTTGAGATTCATCAGTGTTTTTTGGTGCATAATTTGCTTATTCTTCTTTTAGCTGAACAGTATCCCACGTAACACTGTTTATCATTTTAGTTGTAGAGCAGTATTCTAATTGTTTCCAGTTTGGGTTCTATGCACAGTTTTTATGTATTCGTTGGCCAAGGCTGCTATAACAAGGTACCACAAACAGGGCAGTCGAAATTCATGGAAATCAGAGTCCTAAAATTTAAAATGAAGGTGCTGGCAACACCAAGCTCCCTCTGCAGTCTCTGGGAGAGAATCCTTTTTTGTTTCTTCCAATTTTTGGTGTCCTCACACATTTCTTGGCTTTCAGATGTATCACTCCAATCACATTCCAGTGTCTCCATGCATCTCTGTCCTAACCTGGTATCTTTCTTGTCTTATAAGGACACCAGTCATACTGGATTAGGATCCACACTAATGACCTCATCTTAATTTGATTACATCTGCAAGGACCCAATTTCCAAGTGAGGTCACATTCATAGGTATCAGAGGTTAGGACTTCAACTAATTTTAACAACTAAAACAAAACAAAACAACAAAACAAAACAAAACAAAAACTATCATGTACAAGTCTTTATTTGACAGGTGCTTTCATTTTTCCTGTTCAAATTCCTAAAAGTAGAATTGCTACATTATATGCAAGTATATTTTTTAGATGGTCTTGCCATTTTTTTATGCCATTTTACCACTATTAAAGTATAACAGCCAGTTGAACAATGTCTTCTTGAAAACACTCAGCATGGGGCTCCTGGGAGCCTCTGCCTTTGGCTTGGGTCAAAATCCCAGGGTCATGGGATCGAGCTCCACATTGGGCTCTGTGCTCAGTAGGGAGCCTGCTTCTCCTCTCTCTCTCTGCCTACTTATGATCTCTGTCAAATAAATAAATAATTTTTAAAAATCTTTTAAAAAAAAGAAAACACTCAGCATTACTAGTCAATTTTTTGAGACATTTTAGTGAATGGAAGTGGTATCACCTTGTGATTTCTAATTTGAGAACAAAAATGTTGAACAATTTTGCATATGTTTAATGGTTACTCATGTATTTTCCTGTGTGAAATTTCTGTTAAAGTACTGATGATTTTTTTCTTTTACCTTATTATAAAATTTTAGAGGTATTTACAATTTTTATACTATGTATTAATATTTCTCCCAGCCTGTGTTTTGACAATTTTCTTAACACTATCTATCAGACTAAGAGGATTTCATGTCAGTGAAGTTTACTTTATTTAGTTTTTTTTATTTGTAAATTTTGTTTCCTAAGAAATCTTTGCTTACCCTATTTATTCTCACCAGTGAGAAGATTCTCATTAAGGTATTCTTTCAGATTTTTCTATTTTTAGTTAATATGCTTATTTTTATCTGTATATGGCATAAGATAAAAGGCAATACTTTTTTTTTTTTTTAATTTTTCCTCCACAGATAATCTGTTGTTCTCGTGCATTTCTTGTTGTACATTTCTTGTCCAATTGAATTTTACTGACATCTTTATCAACAAATATTTCACTATGCGCTTGGGGGTTAATGTTGCATAATGCTTTCTGTACCATTGATCTATACCACACCATCTTGAGTATGATAGCTTTATACTACATATTGAAATCATTCACTTATGTCCTCTGCCTTTTTTCTCTTTTTCCAAATTACTCTCTCTACCCTCGGTCATTTGCTTTGATTTTATCAGACTTGCCCTGAATTTATAAAACAAGGTAAGAAGAATCATAGTCTTAACAATATTATATTGTACTGATCCATTAAAATTGAATATTTCATTATTTTTATAATATTTTATAATGTTCAATGCATAAGCCTTAACTATATTGTTATGTAAGTAGTTCACACTTGATAATGTATTTGATTTCTTTAGATTGCATTTTATTAAAGTAAAATTCACATAAAATTCATAAATGTTTACTATTCTAAAACATTCAATTCTGTGGCTGTTAGTGCATTCACAATATTCGGCAACCCTCAATATTATTTAGTTCCAGAAAATTTTTATCATCTCAAAAGGAAATATCGTATTCATTATGTACCTCTACCCATTTCTCCTCAGGACCCTAACAAACACTAACCTTTTTTCTGTCTTTACGGTTTAATATATTTTGGTCACTTCTGTAAAAGGAATGATAAGATGTGGCTTTCAGTGTCTGGCTTCTTTCACATAACACTGAATTTAAAAAGTCCATTCATACTGCAACATGCATCATGACTTCATTCACTTTTAACTGACTATTTCATATACTACATTTTGTTTATCCATTCATTTGTCGCTAGACATCAGGGTTGTTTCCACCCTTTGAATACTGTGAATCCCAACATATTTGGAAACTAACTAACGTAATTCTAAATAACCAATGAATACAAGAATAAATCACAGGGGAAATTAGAAAGTATGAATTGAATTAAATTAAAATGAATTTATGAATTGAATTAAAATGATTATAGACTTCATGTTTTAAACAAAGGGAGAAAGATTGGAAACAACATGAAAAGGAAGGAAAATGGAAAGGGGAATAGGGAGAAAGATGACATTAAACACCTTGATTACTAGACAATATTTAGATCAGTTACTGTTAAATTAGAGTAAGCTACTACATCTCTACTGTTTTCAACTCTTACCTCGGTTCTTATAATTTTTCACTCCTTTCCTGCATGCAGGGGATAATTTATATTATCTCACTGATTCTAACTCTATTTACCTGTAACAGGTAACCTTGACAATATTTCATTTAGTATGAGTCTCATCCTTTTCATTCCAATTCAAGATACCCACCTTTTGTTCTTTTGTTCAATGTCATTATTTTGCTCCATTCTTTTCATATCTATTTGTTAGTGGTCTATTATTGCATTGCTTATGACAAGGTAATGTATTTTCCTGTTAAAAAATTCTCTATGGGGCACCTGGGTGGCTCATTCAGTTAAGCGTCTGCCTTCAGCTTAGGTCAGGAACCTGGAGTCCAGGGGTTAAGGCCTTCATGGGGCTCCCTGCTCAGCAAGGAGTCTGCTTCTCCCTCTGCCCCTCACCCTACTTGTGTTCTTTCCCTCTCACTCTCTCTGTCTCTTTCTCTTAAATAAATAAACAAAACCTTTGTAAAAAAATGTTCTCTACAGCAAAATAGCAACTTCCTGTGAGCATCAAATAGCTAATAACTATGTTCAGAATATAATATCCAGACTCTTTGTCACCAATTGTGCTTTATGATTCTGTATAGCTGATAAGATCCCATAACTTTCAACCACATCAATTTCTTTGATGTGAAGCTCTATTTCAAACTTCCCAATCCCTTTTTTATTCCTCTGAATGAGAGCTTAAAAGAAATATTAGTATCTTAGTTATCGACTCAGACTCATATTTGCCATTTTGACTAGCAGACAAAGCCTTTTGAAAGGCTTGAATTTCCACTTTTCAAAAATTTCATTTTCTATTAATTTCTTAAATGAAAAATATAAAAAAATTAAAATGTGGAAATTATAAAATAAGTGTTAAGTATATAAAAGATAATTTTTTGTTACTTTCCAATTGCAGGCCAGTTTTTTATTTTACATAATTTTTTTTGTTGTTAATGGCATCTCTTTCTATGTCTATTAAAGCAAATTAATAATTCATAATGCTGTGATCATCAGTTTTTTATTTTTGACATTTATACTATAGAGCACATAGCAAAGATTATCTAATTCTGGTTACTAATGCTAACAATTAAACTATTTTTTAAAATTATAGGACAAATAATCGTGGTATCATGAAATGTACAAATTCCAAAATATCAGTTTTTATGTATAACTTCTGAAGATATTCAACATTAATATTTTAATTACATGTTCTTGTTTTTCTAATCCAAAAGAAATATAGTTGTTAGATTGTCCCTTCTTTATAAATTCTTTTTTGAAATAAAGTTATCTAGAAGTAGCAAAGATCTTTCCCCAGACAGACTGCAACTTTTCACCCAATCCCCACTAGCATAGAAAATGGTAACATCTGCATTTAAATTACTTATTTATTCAACTCGTTTATATAAAAGTGTACTAAACCTAAAATTCAGTTCTGGAACACTGCTCTGAACCTAGAGGACATCTCATTTCATATAGTAACTTGTCTCTAGTAACTGTCAAACCAATAATCTATACAGTGTTGTATTGCAGCATCATTGAAATGCAGCATCTTGGAAAGCTTAATAAGAAAGTAGACCATAAAGTAGACCTTTCTAAAATGGAAAAAGAAAAAAAAAATCCTATTTGAGACTATCTGCCACCCTTTCAAAACATCTTAGCTAAACTGGTTCCCTCTGGCTCCAATGATTGTTTCATACCATCTGTTCATTAAAAAGGGTGCTGATCATTAACATTTAGTACCCATTTTGGAAACAATTTCAAAATATATTTTCTACAAATTTAAACACATTCAATCACACTTATTCAGTTGGGCAGCCTCTGTAATAAATATACCATATATTCATGTATAAAAAATTGTTAATTACCAATCTACTTACCCTAAGCAAATATTGAGAATCTACTATGTGTGCAGAACACAGTAAGACAAGAAAGATGCAAAAAAAAAAAAAATTAAGAGTTGTATCTTTATTAAAGAAACTTGCAAGACATAGATTATGGAGAGACAGAATTATAATCAACAAGAAGGAAGAATATCTAGGAGAGAACATTAAGTTATTGCTATATTCTAGAGAAAAGGTAGATTTATTGGTTTTCAGGGAATCAAAGAAAACTTCATAGAGAAAAGAGCATTTTAGTTGACATGGGACCAGAAGTATTTTAATAGTTAGTTTATAGGAAATAAGCATTTAAACTTAAGAAAACAATAACAGTGTGGAAACAGCTATCAAAAAAATGAATTCAGAAAGTAATTCATATATGTATGTAAGAGTAAGGTATTTGTAAGAGTATATGTATATATGTAAGAGTAAGGTATTTGGGGAACAATGTTGTAAAAAAGTCTGAATAGATTATTTAAGTTAGTTAATGGAAGGATATGAAAACTGCATTAAAGAGACACATGTATTCTGTAGAAAAATGTTAAATACTCAGGTTACTGAGGTTATCCAACCCTTATTTTCTTTTTTTTTTTTAAGATTTTATTTATTTATTTGACAGAGAGAAATCACCAGTAGACAGAGAGAGAGAGAGAGAGAGGAAGCAGGCTCCCTGATGAGCAAAGAGCCCGATGCGGGACTTGATTCCAGGACTCTGAGATCATAACCTGAGCCGAAGGCAGCGGCTTAACCCACTGAGCCACCCAGGCGCCCCTCCAACCCTTATTTTCAATGTAACTTTTGGTAGGTGAGAGAAGAAATGAAAGGAAAACAAGTAACTGAGGCAGGAAGACCAGGACTAGTGAGATAAAATGAAAGTCTCAGTTAAGATTGAGATGGTTGTGGGAAGACATGGTACAGGCTTTCTATTTATGTGTGTGTGCGCATGGGTACACCTGTGTATGTACACATATGTGCATGTACGTGCGTGTGTGTACATGAAAATGGTAATTTTCAGAAGTATCTGTATGTACTATAAGCACCCCTTTTAGCCAAAAGTATTATAGGAGTGCTCTTTCTTTTTTCTTTCCTGCAGGAAGTTTCCTTTCTTTTATGTCTAAAAGGCATGAAAGACTTAGAGTTTCATGTCTTTATGGTTTATGTATGAATGGGTCCTCAACATCTTTAAGTCAAACTCCTTATCGCTTTAGGTCAAACTCCTTATCAGTATTATCATGGGGCGCCTGGGTTGCTCAGTGGGTTAAGCCTCTGCCTTCGGCTCAGGTCATGATCTCAGGGTCCTGGGATCGAGTCCTGCATCAGGCTCTCTGCTCGGCTGGGAGCCTGCTTCCTCTTCTCTCTCTCTCTGCCTGCCTCTCTCTGCCTACTTGAGATCTCTCTCTGTCAAGCAAATAGATAAAATCTTAAAAAAAAAAAAACAACAAAAAAAAACAGTATTTCCAGAATGTAATTATCTCTTGATCAAACATACTGAGAAGTTAGAGCTCATAATTATATAACCATATAATTTTCTTCATTCAGTCTTCCATTTTATTGCAAATTCCAATCAATTTTTCTTTAAAAATATCTTAAATATACTATTCCTTTTTTTTTTTCATTTCAATGTAGGCACCCTAATTCATGTCAACAGTAATTTGATATTTTTCCTATTTCTTTTTCTTAATTCTACAAAAACACACCTTACTCAGTGTTAACTACATTAGTTTTCCAAAGGGGAAGTATGTTGTGCGGGCACAGTGGCACTGCGATTCACGTTGGTAAACGCAGGAGTCACGGAGAGCAACCTAGTTCCAAGTTTAAGTTGGCTGCATTTTCACTGCAACAGTGATCTGGTTGATTGTTTTGTTTCTTCTTTATCAGCAGAAACATGATAGTTTATCTTTGCATCTATCAACATCAGAGTGCCATAAAAATGCTACATGACAAATGACATTAATAATCACTGTTATACCTCATGGGCAGTTATACCTTACTGATGTGCTTTCAGAGTATCAACATTCTAGCTATCTTACATCAAGAGTGTCTGAAAACTAAACATTTGGCCAGGCCTGCTATGTACGTGCCTTGAACTAGTTTTCTATTGGTCTCCTAACAAGTATTAAAAAAAAAAAAAATTCGGGGCTTAAAACAGCATAAAGTTGTCATCTTACAGTTTTGTAGATTAGAAATCTTGTACTGGTCTTCAAGGAATAAAATAAAAGTGTTGGTACGCTGTGTGTCTCTCTAGTGGAAAAGTGTGATTCTTGATCAGATGTTGGCAATATAATTCCTTGTAGTTGTAGGACTGAGGTCCCGTTTCTTCTTAGTTATGTGCTGTGAACATATTAAGCCAAACAGTAATGGAAAGAAGAAATATAACTCCTCCCCCCATGAAAATACAGCAGGAAAAGTGGACATTTGCTAACCAATTATATATTTGATCATACTTTTTGGAATAGTTCGCAAATAGTTAGTGAAGACTTAGCATTTTATCTGATGTATAGTTGGCACTTTATTGGCATATTCGTCAGAATTCTCCAGAGAAAAAGAATAGGGTGTATGCATATCATATATGCACTGTAAAGAAAAAAATTTCCTGCTTCTCCTTCTACTCTCTAAACTTGCCTTCTGACACCTGACATGCGGGTGGCCCCTACCCCCATCTCACATCCATCAATTCTCAGATACTAGCAAACGTCCTACTATTTAACTCAATTCTGATACTATCTTCCTGGAGAGAACAACAGATTCGACAGGTTAAGGGCACAGTCCCACAAGACTACCTTCATTACAGATGGTAATCACAAGACTATGTGGTCACCTGTGCTTCCTTCTGACCAAACACATACAGATCAGAGGTCCCCAGGACCAACTTCCTCAGGTTCAATTATTTGTTAGAACAGTTACAGAAAAACTACTAAGAAAAACAATTTACTTACTGGATTATCAGTTTATTGCAAAGGCTATGAATCAACAGCCAGGTGAAAAGATACATAGGATGAGGTCTAGTAGGGTCCTGACCACAACAGACTAGGTCCCCACAGAGTTTACTGGAGTTTACCACTCTCCCAACACCAACTCAGAAGCTGTCCAAACCCTGTTCTCTTGTTTTTTTTTTTATGGAGGCTTCAGTACACAGGCATGACTGAGTAACCACTGGCAATTGGTGGTTAATTTAACCCTAACACCTCTCCCCTCCCCAAGGTAGGAGAGTACAGGGTCAAATGATTCAACTCTCAAATCACAAGGTTGGTACCCTTGGCAACCAGCCACTATCCTGTCATTTTCTAGCAGCTTTCCAAAAATCACCTCATTAATATCAACTTGGGTGTGGCTGAAGGGGGCTTATCAAGAATAACAAAGGACACCACTTCACCTTTCTCTCTCAGAAGCTATTGCAAAGATAAAATTGTTTCCATAGCTTCGGCATTACTTATTGGATAATATGTTATTCCATATATAGAGAGAAAATTCAAACCAAATGTTGCCTTGGCAATAACTCCCAGATAGGTTCCAAGCAAAATGTGGAGGTTTAAGGTCACAAGTTTCCAAAGTTTGTTTGTGTTTTGACCCTGTTGTGTAGGAGGCTGTCCACAAAGTACTTTTTTTTTTTTGATCCTATAAATCGTATTTATTATGCCCAAATAACAAAGGCTTCATGCTTCTTTCATCCAGAACAGCTTCTCAGGATCATTTTATGCCGCTGGAAATTTTGAAAATAAAATAACAATGCAGAAATGGAATTGGGTTCCTGCATGTACCTGGCTGCTCTCCCAGCAGAGAAAAAGGTATTCTTACCACTTGCTCTTAAGTGGTAAGGAGCAAATTCCTTAAGTGTTAGGTTCCTCAGCTGTGACATCGCTGACTGCATATCAAACATCCATCTAGATTCATTCCATTGCCCCATGAAATGGGAATCAAGCACAAATATTCTGAAGCTCCTGCTGCTTTCTATGTTATGACCAATACAGTTTTTATCTCTGACATAGGAATCTCTTATATTTTGTCAGCATCCATGGAACTGTGGGAGGTTAACTTATTAGTGTACAGGTTTTTTGGTTGTGTGTATTGCTTCTAGAATCCCTACACAATGTCAAATTTACATAAGTAAGGTACCATCCCCAGAGCAGGTCATATATATAACACATTGTTACAAAATATTTTTGAAAAATTAAACTACTTTGTTTTGTAAAATAGATCTAGGTGACTGAACACAGTATTGGATTAAGGGTGAAGACCAGAATTCTTATCCCTACTTGCCAGTAATGAGCTATTAGATCTTGAAAAGGAAATGTGATTAATATTCATTGAGTATTTATTAGGTGTATGTCATTTTCCTGTTAATAGATCATTTAATAGTTATGCATTATACTCAATGAAAGATTAGAAACTGTGGTATATTAAGTGATAGGCTGTTTTCCCTAGTTACAGGACTAATAAGCAGATTAAAAAAAAAAACAAAAAAACAAAGAACAAAAAAACAAAAAAAAAAAACCTGGATTCAGGCCATTCAGCTCCACAGCTATATTCCAACTTTTTTTTCTTTTTTTGTATAATGAAAAGATTATGAATGTTGGAAACAGACATACCTGTGCTAATATCTGGGTCTAACTCTATCGTGTCTGTGGATCTAGTCAAACTACATAAGCTTCTAAACCTCATTTCCTACAATCTACAGTGGTGGAACACTGAACCTACTCTGAAGGGTGTTTATGTGAAATTAAACCAGATCATGGAGGTGGTATCTCCTTGCACAGTGTTTGGCATCTTATTGGCTTTCAGTAAATTTTAATGTCCGTCTTTCTCCCAGTGCTTCTGAAATATGTATGTGCCTTCAACTGTTTTATGTTTAACCTTGTAGATCTTCCTTTAAAGTGTTAAGTTTATGTTCTCATTTTGTATAACAGCTTTTTCAAAATGATTTTACATTTCAAAAACTCATTTTTCCCGCTACCTAGTTTCATGATGAAAGTGGAAAAGTCTCATATTATCATATTCTGTGCTTTTTGAAATAACTCTCTAAATAGAGGATTAAATGAAAATTCCCTGACTCTCAGATGTACCTAAAAATAAATGGTAGATGTGGTCATATAATTTAATGTTTGAAAAATACTTTCTGCAATAATTTACTTAGAAGGTCAGCATTTCTAATTCTTAGAAGATAGTTATTGTAACTTTTCATCACTGATGATTATAAATTCTACTTCATAACATATATATAAAATCCTGACTTCATAATACTTTTTCCATCAGTTAACAATGTGTTTGTTATAAAAGAAAGCTATAATGCCTTGATGAAAATAGTGAATAGTTCATAAAATCTATGCAGCTCAAATTGGTCTCATAATCTGTTTGCAGTTAGGGAACAAAGTGGTTTATGTTACTGCATGTATTATTACTGATTCTGATCATTTAATTATCAGTTAAGTTTAATCCAAATATTAACTTTGAGAGCTCAAACATATTTTAGAACAAATACAAACAAAAAGACACCTTAGGGAATGGTTTATTATATTGATATAATTAAACTGCAGGCTGCCAATTAAGAACACATGTATTATTGTGAATTTCTAAGCTTAAAGACAAAGAAAATCACACAAATTCAAAGAAAATTGCCTAACTGAAAATTGAAAGAAAATAAATTTTAAGTGATTTTTATAAACAGATTTTTATCATCATGTTACTTCTAAGCGAATGACAGCATTCAATTTTTTTCCCACAAGAAAAGAATGTTGTCTTGGACTAGCACAAGATAAATAATTATTCATTATTAAATAATAAAATGTTTTCCTTTAGAATTTTGCACTAATTTCAGTGTGATGATGAACTGTAAATTTCAGAGTACTAAGCATAAAGATAGTTCATCAACTTCTTCTGTGCACATTAAGGGCATATTTCAGATACAGAATTCCTTCTTCCAGCTGCCTGGTTTCACAGAAGTTATGGAAGGATATGACAGCAGGAGTTCAAGGCACACTATGAAGTACAGATAGTCTTATTTTTCTTTCTTTGTGACAACTTCCAAACCATAGCCTTTTTGCCAAGAATCCCAATATGCAGTATAGAGAATTCCTTTAATGAAATAACTTGATTGTTTCATCTATTTTTAAAATTGCCTAACTTGTATTATTAAATGTGCTAATTCCTATCTGAAGAATTTACTGTGTACTTAATTTTGTCTTCATCTTATTAAAGTTTAGCTTTCTTATTTGTCTTTTGGGGATGAGTATCCTCACAATGCTACACACACACATACACATAATTTGTATCATGAAGAACATGTCAGAAGAAAGCTGGAATTGAAAACTTGCTATCTATTACAATCTGTATCACATTTTTAAGTTGTTTAACTTCATGAGGATACAGAGTGTCTTTATGGATTAATTTCACATGTTTTTTTGTATTTTTGATTAAATTATTCAATGAGCTATTTGGCATAGTGAAAAACCAAATGAAACTCAACCTAAATGGTACTTATTTATGGAACTACATATTTAGTTATTTCAGTATTTTCAAAAGCCTGGCCTAATGTCTGGCAAGGAGTTGGCAGATTCTTTAACAATAGAGATTTGCCAGATGCCAAAAGTCACATGATTTGTTCTACTAGAGAACATCAACAAGAGGATTTATGATTGGAGACACCGAGTGATCCCATTTGTAAAAATCTTTGTTTGCTTGTAAATAAAGATTTCATTTATTTATTAGAGAGAAAGAAAGAGACTGCACCAGAGGGAGGAGCAGAGGAAGAGGGAGAATCCATACACACCCCACGCTGAGCATGGAGTCCCATGCAGGGCTCAAACTCATGACCCTGAGATCATGACCTGAACTGGAATCAAGAGTTGGAGGCTTAACTAACTGGGCCACTCAAGCACCTTTCCCATCTTAGATGGCTGTTTTTCATCAGCAGGCAGGCTACTTTTACAGTGACAAAACAGAAATATCCACCCCTGTTCTTTTTTTTACACTACTGACTTATTTTATTTTTTTCTTCAAATTTTTAATTTAAATTCTATTTAGTTAACATATAATATAATATTGATTTCAGGAGTAGAACTTAGTGATTCATCACTTACATATAACACCCCGTGCTCAACACAACAGGTGCTTTCCTTAATACCATCAGCCATTTAGCCCATCCCTGCCCATCTTCCCTTCCTCAAGCCTCAGTTTGTTCTCTGTATTTAAGAGTCTTTTATGTTTTGTTTCCTCCCTTTTTTCCACTTCTCCTATTTGCATCAGTTTTGTTTCTTATATTCCACATATGAGTGAAATCACCTGATATTTGTCTTTCTCTGCCTGACTTAATTCGCTTAGCATAATACACTCTAATTCTACCTACATCACTGTAAATGTCAGGACATAATTATTTTTTGATGGCTGAGTAATATTCCATTATAGCTACCTCTTATCTATATCTATATCTATATAACACTTCTTTCTTTATCCATTCATCAGTGAATGGACATTTGGACTTTTTCCATAATTTGGCTATTGTTGATAATGCTACTATCTTTAGAGAATTTTATGGCAATCCTAATCTGTGCCATATCCCCAGAGCTGCCACTTAACTTATTAGTTTACTAGGAAAAGAGAATCACAAAGACTTCTACCTGAACTTTCCCTCTCAGGCCCTCATGTAGTATAAAAGGAAGAGAACATTTCTTTCAACAAGCTGCTACATTCTACTTCAACTGGGATTCCAGGACTCGGAATATAACAAAGGCTGTATTTGCATGCCTACAATGCACATTGTGAAAGGGACTTGGGACAAAGTTTATATACCCTGTTACTATACCTAATATTTTCACCTGGAACTCAGGAAAATCACTCTTTTCCCCCCAACATATCCTTCTCCATTTGTCTCTGCATCATGTTCTTCCCTAAAGATATTCTGCACACCACACTACTTACTTATTGCTAGATGGCAGGTGGACACAGGAAAAGACGATTCTTGTTCTCATTTTTACTGGTCATTATTTGATATTTTGTTTTCTCCATGATGTAACTAGCTCAGTTTAACTAGTGATTATTGTCAGCCTCTCTTGTCTCTTTTTCTCAGGATTCTATTGAGGTATTTGTTTTCTGCCAGCATCTCTGATCACTACATACCTCATTAAGGAGTCCCCATACCTTGGCTGTCAAGACTACTCACTCCCATATTAATTTATTTTTTATTCGCTTTTTTTCCCCCCATAGGAGATTTGAGGTTATTTGTGTCATCCGAGCTCTACCTTCCATTCTAGATTTAGGCAAGCCTGTGACTAGCAGAGTTCAAGTGTCCCTCACCATCAGGCCCTTTTCTTTTTTGTCTCATTATGTATCTACATGTGTTGCATGTGTGTTTGTAGACTTCTAAATGTTCAAATTCTACTTTGTTTCCTGTTTTTCAAATTCCCTCCCTTTTAGCCAGCTTGGAGCATTTTACCTAGATTAAAGAAAAAGCAAGTATGCAAAAACATAGTCTCCATTTGTCCCCATTTCAAATCTATCCTGCTTATCAACCAAATGGTGGCTGTGGAGCGCAGAATTAGTATTTGTTTTCTAATGTGGAGTCTTGCTGGTTTGCTCATTCACCTAGCTGTTAATGGTTGTTCAAATGGTAGGTAGGAAGGAAAACATTAATTAGTATTTTTATATATTATGCTGTCAGAATCAGTACTTTATTTACCATCCCTCTATCTATAATTTGCTTTCTTAAACTATTTCTAAGTTTATTTTCCAGATTTATGATTATACGACTAAAGCTTCATCAAGAAAAGCTGTCACTGAAATCTACGAAAATTTACCTTGAAATCTAGAAGTTCTCAAGAGTATGCTTTTGTGTTTTCTTTGTCAATTAGATATTACACATTTTGGAAGGGGGATGCTTTTTAGGACAAACCAGTGATAAAATTTTTCTCAGATAAGCATTTCTTACATATTTCCAAATACAAAGACATTTTGATCTTATTAAATATTACATAATTTACTCATTGATAGACTGAATGAGTTTGATGTCCTACATACCCATGTAATTCTCTCTCTTCCACATATACCTAGTTTTCACTACATTTTATGACTGGAAGTGACTGTGCTTTCGGAAAAATTAAAACTATGTCAGGAAAAAACACTCTAATCAAAAGGCTTGAACATTAATACACATGCTACTGTGTCACCACATAAGAGTTTGGACAAGTTACTGACCCACCTGAGTAATTTTTTCATGTTCCCAAATAAGTATAAAATATCAAGATTTATATTTATGAATTCTGTTCTAGAAAATGACTCTGATACATATTTATATTAAAAAGTATATATAACTGCACAAAACTTATAATCACAACTATATTATTCAGATATATATGATATACAGATGGAAACAACATTAATACTGTATTATAAATCACCAGTGGTGGTGAGATCATAATGGATATTTTACATTGCATTTTTCATTTTTATTATATGACAATTCATTTCATTACAATTTTTAAAAATAGGACAATAAAAAAAGAGGACAATAATATTGGTTAATGAGTCAAGGTGAAAAGATGCAAGTGCATACACTTCTATAAGATTTAAATATTGATACAAATATACAGCATTACAGGAAATGAACACTCAATTCACCAATAGAAAAGCTGAATAAAATAAGTTACATACTGTGTCTTACGGCCAAAGGTAGCTAATTTAAGTTGATTAAAAACCTTAAAAAATATGTAGGTAAAAGTTAGCAATGCATGCATGGTGTTTTCATTTTATTCTATATCTTTGCATATATATTCCATTAAAATGTTTTACATTATGTGGATACAACATGGACACATAGTTAAAGATTGTGGTCTTTTACTTCATTCAAAGACAGAGGTATTCACTTTAAGTGTTTAAATTAACTACAGAGGATCTGCTAATAAATGTTGTCCCAGAGAAATGAATGCAAGAGCAACTATGGGGGAAAGGGAGGAGAAGAGGTGACAAACTCATTGGGTGTGACGTTGCTAACTGCTGTATGGAACAGAACATACTATTATCAGTGTTAGAAGATAATTAAGCTCCTCTTTCTCACAAGCATGTCTGTGGAAACTGTACATTTATCAGTAGTTTGTTCATATGTCATTACACTGTTCACCAAAGAAAAGTTTCTGTATTTTAGTATTTTTTAGAATAAATGATTTTGTTAGTATATGATACTAAAATACCTATCAAAATTGTGTCACTCTTACTCTTCTTTTTGACTGCTATAAATATATTCTTAAAGAAATTCTAAAATTAAAAAAAAATTAAACACCTATGCAGATATTTCAGAAAAAGGATCATTTTAAGATTTTTTAAAAGATTTATTTATCTATTTCAGAGAAAGAGAGAGGGCAAGGGAGAGGAACAAAGGGAGAGAGACAAGCAGAATCCACACTAGTTTTGAGTCCAGTTCAGGGCTTGATCTCACAACCTTGAGATCATGACCTGAGCCAAAATCAAGAGTCATATGCTTAACTGACTAAGCTACCCAAACACCCTGAGAAAGCATCATTTTAATGGAACAAAGATGAGAAAGATGCTATAAAACTGCAGTCCCTTTAAAACGAGTATCCTAGTATATTTCTTCATTATTTGAACACACTGACTTTATAGTTACACAAAATTGGTTATTGGTTATTTCTTTTAGAGACAAGCAATTAATAACCATTTGTGTTTACCCAAATGTTTTAGTGATAATTATAATACTTTATTAAGCTAAATTATTTTATATATGCAACATTTATTTCTTCTACTAAAACGTTTGATTCAATTCATAAGACATTTTATCATAACTTTATTTATAAACATATGAAATGTCTACATTTGATTGCTTCCCTTTTTGTTATTATATTTAAATGTACTTGTCTGGATATTACAAGGGCATGTATTAGTCCCTAGTTCACGTGTGTCATTTATCAAAAGAAAAAAACAGATTATACTAATAAAATGGTGGTTGAATCAATTTTGAATTATGGAGCCACTGTGAAATCTATATACATAGAACAAGAAAATTTTCTAATTTTTTAAAAGAATTTCCTA
This sequence comes from Neogale vison, assembly GCF_020171115.1. Taxonomy (NCBI): domain Eukaryota; kingdom Metazoa; phylum Chordata; class Mammalia; order Carnivora; family Mustelidae; genus Neogale; species Neogale vison. Next base: position 133,896,830 of record NC_058093.1, read on the forward strand.
TTCACTTCCAAGTCTTTAAAACAGCATCCATTTAGGCATTAATTTAAAAAAAATTATCTACCTATTTATGTAATTACAAATTACATATTCTTTACTTTCTCAAAATTGAGGTCTGGTGCCATAGGATCTAAAATGCACACTACAGGGGCATCTGGGTGGCTCAGTTGGTTAAGCGTCTGCCTTCAGCTCAGATCATGATCCGAGAGTCCTGGGATCGAGCCCCGCATTGGGCTCCCTTCCCAGTGGGGAGCCTGCTTCTCACTCTGCCTGCTGCTCTCCCTGCTTGTGCGCTCTCTCTCTCTCTCTCAAATAAATAAATAAGTAAATAAAATCTTTAAAAAAAAATCCACTCTACAGTATCTTTGAAACAGTGATGGAGGCACTCAATGGAATTACTTATTATTCAAAGTTTTAAGACATCTGATGTTAGAACCAAAATTTCAGTTCTGAAATATGTTACAAGAATTGTACAACTTAGCTCAATATTTTAAAATTTATTTTAAATGATAAAATTCTAAAGCTTATTAATAATCCTAAAATATTAGATCCTGTCTTTTTGTGTTAATTGTGAATAATTTCCCTGCAAGAACATAATTGCTTAAACAAATTTGAACAAAGCCAGGTAAAACTCAGGTTTAATTTGCATACATTTATCTAAGTCCTTCAAATTCTGTAGTCATTACACAGTGATAAACTAAATATGAATGTAACTAATTGGTAAAAAAATCTCTTATTTAACAGAAGTTTTAGTTCAAACAGATGCAAAAACAAAGGTCAGTGTGTCCAGCTGGGTGAAAGATGTTAATCCATGATATTGGCAAAAGCAAAGTGCGATAGAATTAAAGGCCTAGAGACAGATCTGTGGAAGAAGAAAATGTCTGAATGCATCACTTATTCTACCACTAAACAGCTGACCAGCTTTAGTCAATTTCTCTAAGCCACAGTTTCTTACCTATATTCTTCTGAAGGAATTAAATAAAATAAGCGTATGGCTTTAGTTTTCTATAAAAATAAATTTACAAAAATAAAAATAAGAGTGTGCTTTGAGTGTACTGAAAACTCATTTCCATGATAATGTAAGTGCAAATGACAGGGTTTAAGAAGTGACAATATAATGTCAAGAAGACTGAATCAGATCTGTTGGTGTCAAAATCTGGCCTTGTCAACAGGATTCATATGTTTACAGTAAGAAAATCCTTCAATTAAGCTAAAAAAAGTTTCTGTAATTAGGCATGTTTGAAATGCATTAATGGTATTGAAACTCTGATTGTTAAAAGGAGCAGACCTGCATGTGTGTGCACATACAAACATACACATACACAAGCTACATGAAATAAACACATATCAGACACACATCAGCAACTCACCTCACTGATAACTGTGACAGTATTTAAAGAGTAAGAGGCCAGAGCCCCTGGGTGGCTCAGTCATTAAGCATCTGCCTTTGGCTCAGGTCATGATCCCAGGGTCCTAGGATCCAGCCCTGCGATCCAGCCTGTGAAGGAGTCCCACACAGATCACCCTGCTGGGCAGGAAGCCTGCTTCTCCCTCTCCCACTCTCCCTGCTTTTGCTCCCTCTCTCGCTGTCAAGTAAATAAATAAATAAAATCTTTAAATTTAAAAAAAAAATAAAGAGGAAGAGGCCTTTATTTTTATGTGGAGATAGGAGAATAATGGGAAACTAAGCACAGAACATACTCATAGAACCTGATATTTTCCTTTGTAGATTCAGATAAGACATTTTTTTCCCCCCTAAACTTTACCAACCTAAACTTTTGACTTTGGAAAAGGGTAGATGCCACCTAACTGGAGATTTAAAATTTAGAAGCTTCTAAAGTAAACTTATTTTTTATTTCATATTATAGGTGGATCAAGGGAAACAGTACTTAACCTGATTTATATGAGAAGATCCTGGGCTGCAATAACAGGATGAGATTTTTTCAAGGTTTTAGGGAGGGTGACTGTATTTGCCTCTGTAACTAATGTAGTTAACTTGTGGCCAGAGAGTAAACTGAGGTAGATTAAAGATGGCCCCTATTTTTTCTACTCCTTTCACCAGGGGTTAGGGCCAGCCTGAGTGACTTACTTAACCAATAGAATGGGGAGAGTGATAATATAGGACTTCTGAGACTAAGGTATAAGAAGACCTTCAGCTTCTACTCAGGCCTCTTGGAACATTCATCCTCAGAACCCAACCATCATTCCACTGGAAGAAGCCCAAGCCCAAGCCGCTCAGCTGAAATCTCCAGAAGGAAACAAAAATGAATCATACAGCTGATAGCCCCAGCTTGGGTCACTGGTCAACAACCAGGGTCAATGTGCCCTGTGTGAGTCACAGTAGATCTTGTAGCCCCACTGGAGCCACCTTGGCGGTCACTATGTGAAGTAGAGAAGAGCTACCATCTGAGCATTTCCCAAGTTGCAGATTTGTGAATGGAATAATTAATGCTTTTAGTTAAAACTTTGCCAAAAATAGCAGATAACCAGAAGAGTCATGTATCATGCAATATCCACACTAAAATATTCACATATCCTTATATTCTCTGGCTACAGATCTCAAGCATTCATTTGATATTCTCCTAATCCTGTCTCCAGATCTTATCCAGGTCTACTGGCACATTTCCAGATATGTTCGTGTTCCTACTGAGGGTTCTGGAAACTCTGAGAACCCCTCAGGCCCATTGTTTATAATTTCAGCTCAGTCACTGCTGTTGCAAGGCATATGGCTCTCTCTAGGACCATCTTCCTAGAGGCTATCCTTAGAAGGTAGGCAATAATTTTTGTATTCTGAAATTTCAAAACATAAATAGGTGTTTCTTTTTCTTTTTTCTTTTTTTCCCACTTCTCCTTCCTAACAGAAGTGCTAAAGACTTTGTGCCCACATTTTAGTTCATGTTAAATTCCCTCCAATTCTCATTGACTGGATGAAATTTAATCGTCTTTTAAGATGGGATTTCTTCCTTTACATAACCCTGCATTATCCCTTTTTCTATCTTCTGAATTTCTGTGTATGGTTTTTGGTGTTTGTTTGTTTGTTTGTTTGTTTTTTCAAAATTCTCAACCCATAGGATTAAAATGGTTATTTGAAAAAATTAGATCTTGGAACTGAAGACCCTTTTTACATGGAGTTTTTCTTTCATTCATTGTGATATTCTATTTTAGAGCTCAGTATTAAAAAATAGATTCTTTATTTCAATCATATCACTCTTCTCCAGACAGTACATATAGAAATTTTTAACTGATGAATCAGTATTTAGGCAGTATCATAAGCACAAGGTACATCAACCTTGATTTTCACTCAGAATACTTTTTGTTATTATTATTATTATTGTCATTATCATTACTATTAACAATGCCTGCCTTCATAAACAAAGTTAAAATAGAAAGGCTTATTTTATTTTCTTTTTCAGCCAGGAAGCAATATTTTGCTTTAATGCTATTAAGCCTAATAATCAAGTCTCCAGGAATACTTAAAGCCTCAAAAATTCTTTATCTATTTAATTCTCATTCTTATGCCAAATGTCACTAGCTTTTTGGTAAAAGTACAATTACAGGAAATTGCTCTAGCAGAAAGATTTTGGCAACCACAGTAAACCAATCAATACTACCTCCGGCTCATAGTGGTGTAAACTTTAAGGGAAGAGGGAACATGTTTGCTATAAATGCTTCTCACCAGAAATGTTGGCAATTGTACAAAATATTTAAACCTCAGTTGTCAAATGAGCAGCAATGGGGGAAATTTATAAGTATGGCTAATAGATTTAAGCCATCAAATCTAAGTATATAGCAATATTCAGAATGATATTCTGTGAAAATAAACATTTCTATAGTCTATATATTCTATATAATCTTCTCCTTTCAACAATTTTGTTTAAAAGTTCTTGGCCTCAGTAAAGAGCAACACTGAAACCTAATGCTTTCCTATAATTTGGGAGGCATCTTACAAATGGAGGTGCTCCCTGGAGTTCTTCCAGAGATAATGATTAACTAAGACCAGTAAAGAGACCACCCCGAAGATGAGAGCTCATCTCTACAGAATTTTAAAGATTTCCTTTGATTCACTATCTCTGTCCTGATTTACCTTAATCCTTAAGTTTTCTGTATCCCCCTTAAAATATCTAATCTCTGGTGCTGATATAACTAAGGATGATTAATATCAAATTCTAACACTGAAATGTGAATTACCAATAGTTTGGGATACCAAGATAAATGTTTCTAGAAAAGGGAATTCTTTTTTTTTTTTTTAAGATTTTATTTATTTATTTGACAGAGAGAGAGATTACAAGTAGGCAGAGAGGCAGGCAAAGAAGGAGAGAGGAGGAAGTAGGCTCCCTGCTGAGCAGAGAGCCCGATGCGGGGCTCAATCCCAGAACCCTGAGATCATGACCTGAGCTGAAGGCAGAGGCTTAACCCACTGAGCCACCCAGGCGCCCCTAGAAAAGGGAATTCTAATGCATGTGATGTACTGAGGATGTATTTGTTTGGGTGAATTTTCTGCTTCTCCTTGGCAACTAATGGTCACTATTCCAGAAAGAGAAAGAGGGAGAGGAAATATATGAATGTCCTGTATTCTAATATTTGCTGATACTCAGATGTTTGAAATTTAGAACACATTTTCTTATAGAAATAATATTATCTATAGATGTTTGAAAGCCCAATATTCTTAGGCTGCCAGGAGGAGCATTCAATATGAACTACTAGACCAGTGATTTCTAAGCACTAAATAGCAGAGCGCCTTAGAATCAATGGATAGAAACTTGGCTACAACCGACTACAGTTCTTAAATACAGAATATCTTTATAAGACTTCCTAAAAATACATGTTTTCAAATCAATGGCCAACATGATACTCACTGATGAAGTCTTTCGACTAAAATAAGAATTCATAAATATAATATCCACTCTACTATTATTTATGAAAGACTGATTATTTCTCCAAGTTAAACTGAGATAAAATGTCTATTTATTCTAGAATATTTACATGTGTCAGAACTTACCCTGGAAACTATAAATACAACTGTGAATGGCGAAGAAAAGGAATCTGCCTTAACAATGGCTACACTTCAGTTGGGAACCAACAAATAAAAACAGATAATTTCAGATTTGGGCAGGAAATGTCTCCCAGGAAAGTAATAGTTATGCTGGATGTTTACTGCTGGTGAGGCACTATCCACATGACTGTGCTGAAAAAATAATATTCCAGAAAGAATGAACATCTTGCTTGTTTGAAGGTATTCATTGGGGAATAAGTTTAGTGTGTTCAAGGACAGAAAAGAAAGTGTTACTGAGACACAATGAAGAAGAGTACCTAGGGTACAAAAAACATTAGTAGAATGAGTCTTAGTCATGTAGGGTTTTAAAGGTCAATGCCTTTAGATTTTAACATAAATATAGTCACTGGGAGATTTTTAAAGATTTCTTTTTCTTTTTTCTTTTTTTAAAAATTTTATTTATTTATTTGAGAGACAGTGCACAAGCAGGGTAGGAGGGTAGAGATGGGGAGAAGCAGGAGCCTTGAGGCAGGGACCAAATCCCAGAACCCTGCTATCATGACTAGAGCTAAAGGCAGGTCCTCAACCAACTGAGCCACCGAGGTGCCCCAAGAGATTTTTTTTTTATTAAAGGGCAATACTATCAAATGAGAATTCACTGCAACATACATCAGAACTGAGAAAAACAATAAAAAGTCATTATCCCAAAATTTATAGTACACATAGATATAGAGACAGATTTGTTAAATAATTTAAAGGGAAAAAAAATCCAGTCAAAATGCCAACAATATCAGACTTGAGATGAAATGGAAAGTAAGTTATATTAATTGCAAAGATAGAGAACATACAATATTTATGGCATCATTCACCAGGAATAGCTTTGTACTCAAGAACAATGAAAAAAAAAAAGTTAAAAGCAAAAAAGTCATGACCTCATCACGAACATAATAATTATTAACGACAGGAATAGGAGCCCATGTTAGAACCAAAGTAATTTCAGTAATTTTCTCATGCAATTGGATGTATTACAGTAGACTGCTTTACAATGTCATGTTAGGTGTGTTAGTCTTTGAGTAGTTGGGGCCTTTTTGTTTCTTTTGTTTTTCACCTGATGAAAGAAATAATCCTACTTGTATCATTCAAGGAAAGATTTCCAAGTCAGTGTACCAGCAAATATTTCTGTGATGTAATTTGGCTCATTTAAGTCGTTGAGTATGTTCACACACACAAAGTTATGATTTTATTAGTTCATATTCGTAAAACAGACTTTAGGAAACTCATTCTACTGGTGGCAGCCTTCCACGCTTACACACCTTTCCAGAAATGAAACTGATGGTCTGATCTACTCTTCCAAAGATTGTAGATTTGAGATCAGATGATTAAGGAAAGTCATCTAATTTCAACCTTTATGACTTAACATTTTCCGGTTCACTTTTCTCAATTATTATCGAGTATGAATGAAAAGCTACTGGTGGAAACTATTAAAATACAGTGTAAAAGGATATTAAAAATTCTGTTTTAGCTCACAGACAGAGAAGAGGAAAGGCATCACTTCCCCCATCCCAAATCAAAAGCTGGACCTGAGACTTCAGTGAGACACAAAAGTTGAGCATTTGCTTACCTGGGCAAAAGTGCCAAAGGCCATAAAGTCTGAGGGATGCTACAAAAAACTGGACAGAAGTGCTGACACATTGCTAGAGGCAGAGTTTGGGCAAGCAATGTCATCTGGCCACACAAGCAGAGGGAAGTCCCCACCTCTTTACTGTATTTTCCTCCAGGAACCCATCAGGCTCTCAATGAGAAGAATCCTGAAGAATCAGGAGAAAGTCCATCCCTTCCCTGATTGCCAACCCCCACCCCCAGTGGTAAAAGCTGATAGATGGGAAGTACAGTCACTGTAAAGTCACCCAGACACATTTATCCTATGCCCTTAGACTATTAAATTAAAGGCAATAAATTTAAATGAAGAGAATTATATAATATACATTCTCAGAATTAAGTTAGACATTAATAATATCTGGAAAATTTGCAAATATTTAAAAATTTAACAATAAGTTTAGAAGCAACTATGGAACTAAGATGATGTATCAGGTAAACAATAAAAAATAAACTTTTGAACTAAATTTAAAATAAAAAAATCAAAATTTATAGGGTTCAGCAAAGGCAGTGCTTAAAGGTACTTCTTTTTCACAAATGCACATAGTAAAGAAGAAGAAGACTTAAAATGAAAAACCTAAGCTCCCACCTTAGGAAACTAAAGAAAAAAAATATATATATACACACACACATATATATATATATATATGCACACACTAAATCTAAAGGCAGCTGAAGAATTAAAATAACAAAAATCAGATTTTCTAAGCATGACAAATAAATAAGATCAGACTTTAAAATAACAAAAATCAGAGCAGGAAACGATAAAATTTAAAATAGGAAAGTAGTAGAGCAAATAGGAGAAGCAAAAGCTGGTTCTTTGAAAATATAAATAAAATTAATTGAAAACGTGAGTCACAACATATATGTTACATTCTACATGAACATTAACTCAAAATTGATCATATCCATAAAGACAAAACATAAAAATGTAATGCTGCTTAAAGAAAATACAGAATATCTATGTGATGTTGGTTTGGGAATATTAAAAAACTGTTTTTTTCTATGAAAATTTCTTTTACAAGAATAAAAAGACAAGCTACAACCTTGGGGAAAAAAATGCTTACACACAATATATATTATAAAGACATTATATCCAGAACATATAAAGGATGATTAAAATAGCAATTAAAAAAATCAATTTAAAAATGATTGCAGGTGTATGTATTAAAATTATAGGGATGACAAATAAAAAGCTGAAAAGGAGCTTTACATTCTTATTACTAAGAAAATGCAAATTACAACCAGAATGAGATAGCACTGCACATCTATTTGAATGGCTAATACATAAAAACAAAAACAAAATAAAAAAGCCTAATGATACTGAACGTTAGCACGGATATGGAGCAACAGGAACAATACGGATGGATTTTAAATGAATTTTGATAATGAAGGAGCCAGATATGAAAGGCTACATACTGTATGATTTCCATCCATATGACATTCTACAAAAGGCAAAACTATAGATCTAGAAAGCAGATAAATCATAGAGACTGGGGGTGGAGGCCTTTTCTATAAAGGGGACACGGGAAATTCTAAGATGACAGAAGCTAATTCATGTTTCATTGGGGTGGATACATGACTATGTATTCATCAAAACACACAGAAATGCTCATCACTAACAGAAAATTTTAATGTATGCCAGTTTCAAAAAAATTCTGAAATAAGCTCTCAAAAATAAATAAAAATGATCATGAGCCCAGGAAATCAAAGGATCCCAAGACGGAATGCAGACTGCAACAAATGAATGGGATTGTCATAAAAATCTATGACCTGGGGTGTCTGGGTGGCTCAGTGCATTAAAGCCTCTGCCTTCAGCTCAGGTCATGATCCCAGGGTCCTGGGATTGAACTCCCTGCTGAGCACAGAGCCTGCTTCCCTTCCTCTCTCTCTCTGCCTGCCTCTCTGCCTACTTGTGATCTTTGTCAAATAAATAAATAAAATCTTAAAAAAAAAAAAATCTATGACCTAAGAGCACTAAATGGGGCATGGGAGGAAAAGCAGACATGGTAACTTTGAGAAATGGGGTTTTGGCTGTAAATTCTAAGTTAAAGGCAAAATGAACAATACATAAACATTGTAATCATTAAGTTTATTTTTCATGGTGATAAGGGTTAACAATTCTTTTACTACTTTTCATACATATTGGGGTTGAACAAATAAGTGAATGGATGGCAAATGGTGAGATCCAGATTTTTTACCATCAGAGAGAAAAGTTACAGATCAGTAGGAGGGCCAGGCTATAATGAATCCTATGGTCCTGCATTACAGATGGAAACATTAGCATGCACTTATGTTTATGTGTGTATGTTTGTATGTATGGATAGATAAATACAGACATATGTAAGGATATTTATGTGTGTTCACATATACACATATACATACATATAGCTGTGTAGATACAGAAAAAATTATTACAAATATGAATATAAATGGACTGACATATACTATCTGGTTCTTTCTGCCTAGAGCACCTAGAAGCAATGAACAAACACACTCCCAACACTTAAGTCTTATTTCTAAATACCAATCTCCAATAAAATGATGCTGGACTCCTTGGAGCAATTGTTGATTCTAGACTGGGGAAAGAAAAATACAAGATGAAACTATAACTCTTGTAGCACAAAACATAAGGAAGTACTCAAAAACAAAAGGATAGGGATATGTCAAAGGGAAACAGGAGTCAAACTAAAGACTTTCCAATGCCCAAATGTGGAACAATATTAGCAAAAAATAAATAACATAGTTCTAGATTATAACCCAAAGTATAAAATAAAAATACATGATTATCTCCTGATACAATGTGAAAATAAATAAATGGGGAGAAGAGACAAATCTTACAGAAGTATCCTAGATAGCATGTACACTTACTCCTGTTTCAGGAAGTAGAAGTTAGTTCTTCCACCCTTCATGTGGATTTCATTGTAGAGAAAGGGAAAATAGTACCTTCCAGGAAGAAGATGACCCTAATGTCCTAAGTAACCAAGTTAAAGTTACCAATGATGTCATGTGGCTAGCTTGTTGCCCTCATGTGATGCAATGGGATGAGAATGGTACATCACTTCCAAAGACCCATAACCCCATAATCCCATAACCCATAACCCCAGTCTGATTATGAGGTAAAAACCACAGAAACCCAACCAAGTTAAAATAAGGGACATCTTTTAAAGGACTTTCCAAGTACACCTCACAACTGTCAAAGTAATCAAACATCAGGAAAGACTCAAACTACTACAGGCTAAGTACACATGATCACTAGATACAATGTTGTATCCTGGAATAGAAAGAGTACAGTCATGGGGAAACTGGTGAAATCAAAATAGTCTGTATTTTATTAATATTAACATAACAATATTGGTTTCTTAGACTTGGCAAAGATATCATAATACAAGATAACATTAGGAAAAAATGAAATTCTGTTTCTGAATTTTCTGTAGAAAATTCTGAAATTTTCTATACTGTCTTTGTGAATTTTCTGTAAAAGTAAAATTATTCCAAAAGTTATTAAAGAGAAAAACTAAGAATCTATATTTCCACACTTTATAGAATAAAACATGCAGTAATGGTGCCTATTTTCAATTGATACTGGAATTACAAAATTGAAGAGTTAAATGACAACATGCAAACATTAAGTGAAAAAAACAGATTGGTCTATTTCTATGAAAGAAAGATGGTGGGTTTTCATTTATAAATCAAGAGAAGTTAAAAAAAAAGCAATGATATCTTTTATTCAATTTTGAACTTAAAAATACAGCTGCCAAAAATCAAACATATCTGCATTATTGTGCAGAGTATTTGTATGTGTGATACTGTGATTTCTAATAAGAAATGTATATTTGATCTCCATTTCTGGCATAGAATTCCTAATGTCCTTGGAATTTCCTAAACCAGGACAGTGACAAGGATGTCTTTTTTATGTTAATGAGTGACTTTAGGACCCTCTGTTAGGCTGGAGGACGGTTACCAGGGAAACCAATCCAGTGGTAAGGGAGTTGGAACTTTCAGTCTCATTCCCTGACCTCAGGGGAGGGGAAATGGGCTGGAGATGGAATCAATTTCCAATGGCCAGTGACTATGTAATGAAGCTTCCATAAAAAACATCCAAAGGGCAGAGTTTATAAAGCTTCTTGGTTGGTGAACACACAGAGATGGTGGGAAGAGTGGTGTGCCTGGGAGAATCACAAAAGATCCATGTCCTAGGCATCTCTTCTCTCTGGCTCTTCCTGGGTTATACACTTTCATAATAAACTGGTGATCTAGTAAGTAAAATATTTCCCTGAGTTCTTTGAGCTGGTCTAGAAAATTAAACAAGCCCAAATTGGGGTTTGTAACCTTGTAACCTCCAATCTATAGCTAGTCTATCAGAAGCCCAGGCTTTCCATTGGTGCCTGAAGCGTGCCTGTCCCAGGGACAAGAGTGGGTAAGGGATGGGGATGGGGAGTCTTGTAAACTGAGCCCTCAAACTATGAAATCTGAATCTACTGAGAAGTAGTGTCAGAATCGAGTTGAACTGCCGGGCACCCAGCTGGTATAGCAGAGAATTAATTGCTTGGTGCCATAAGAAAACCCCCTCACCCACCTACCACTCCCTGGCTATCTAACACATGCTGGAATCGGGTTCAGGGCCCCTATAGTATGGGAAATACCTTAGTAAAAAATAATTGTTATCATAAATTTTATATCTACCCACTGAAATTGCTTCCTGCCTACTGTAACCTTCTGAATTTGCAATGCTTAACTCGGGCTCCCTCGAATTTATTCTGATGTTTTCTTGTTTTTGTTTTGTTTTGTTTTGCTTTGTTTTTTAAGAGGTGGGAAAGCAGAGAAGATGCAGGGTTCTAGGAGACAATATGTAGCACTTTCTCAATACTACCTAAGTCACTGGGCTTTGTTTTTTGAGCTGGCCATGAAATCAGTAGTGTTAGCAGCCCAGACCTTTAAAGCAGCCAGAGTAGGGAGCAATTAAAGACTTGATACTGGGCACTGGGGCAACCAATCCTGGTAAATGTTTTTTTGTAAATTTTCACAAAACAAAAAACAAACAAAAAAAAAATCAGAGTTGTGCCCATGTAGATAAAGGTGAGAGAGATCAGTCTTGAGGGGATGGAAGCAAGAGCAGTATCGATCCATTGCTAGAGAAGCAAAGGAAGGAAGAATGACTGGGGGGGTGGGAGGGAACAGGTAATTTTGGTGCAAAAGTGAACAGATTTTATTCCCATAATTTTTTCTCTATAAATCAAGAAATGGGTCATTACTGAGAATGAGGTATGTGGTTAGGAGTTAGGATCTTAGGATAATAAGCTATGTAGAAATTACTTTTGTGCTATTTGAGGAGAAAATTATTTTTTTTCCAACTTACTAAAATGGCCATAGTAAAAACAAAACAAAACAAAACAACAACAAGCCAACAACAACAAAACCCAAAAAAAAAAAACAAGTAATTCTCAATCTGGAAATAAGTGAGAGATCTAGGATGCAAGTATAACTTCTTACAGGTCTGATTACATTGCACCTCAAGAATCAGAGTTTTGCTTTGTGTTTTTGTTTCTTTGTTTTCTATCATTCTAAGTTTCCACCTTAACCACCAAAGTTTTTATTTATAAGTGTCTCATCCACAGTAATGGGTTAACAGAGTGTAGAAACCAAGAACCAAAGTCAAAGCTGAAATTGCCATAGAAAACTACCATTCTATAATCATTTACTTTTCAGAGGCTTAGCCAAGCGGTCCTATACCACAATCAGCCATAAAAATGGTCAAGATTGATGGCCTTAATTATGAAAGCAGTACAAAAGTCCTTGGAGCAGTGAAGTAGACAGAGGGTTTTTCAAGTATAGCAAAAGGGTATCTTTGAATCAAATTCATTCAACTCATCATTTAACAAGGTTACTGAGACCAGCACCTTTGGAAACAAGTATCACAAAAATGGCACAGTTATAATTTTTCACATATTCAATAAATACTGTAAAATATGTATATATTATGAGCTGGTGATATTTTATTGTATAAAATATGTTTCTGGGACTGTACCAAGATGCCTAATACCAAACTATAGTAGTATTTGACTTTAGCTCAAATTGTTGCCATATAAATCATTGTTATCAGTGGGGTGCCCGGCTAGCTCAGCCAATAGAGCATGTGACCCTTGATCTCCTGGTCATGAGTTCAAGTCCCATGCTGGGTGTAGAAATACTTAGGAAAAAAAAAAAAATCAATGTTATCCAAAGCATTGTGCATATATCTATATGAAGATGCAAAACCATGGAGTACAGAAATGAGATATTCTAAATTTTATGTATGTATATGTATATTTTTCTTTGTAGATGATATTATAGAGAGATTATGTATGTATATATGAAATTTACCAAAAGGCATTAAGCTTTTGTACCATACAATACATTGATTCCATGTCATACCATCATTTGGTCCTTATATTTCAGTGTCCAGCAACAACTCATGTATTTAAGATATCCTGATGGATACACTTTGTGCAGAGAGGGTGTGTATGGCCTTAGAGACTCTTCCAAATTAAGTGTTTTGAGATGTATTTTAAATAATTACATCAAATTAAGCAGAATATCATCTAATTTTAATTGAGTTAACCAGGACAAAATGGCTGAGTGATTTAAAAAACAAGTCTTATAAGGAAACTGTGGATTGGAAACCATTATAAGTATAAATGAGAGTGTCAGAGTTAACATGCTTCTACTTTCGCTATGAATCTGTGTTTTAAGAATGTTTGCAGAATATTAAATATTTTAAAGAAAATCACAGATAATTATATAATTTTATCCCTCATGATCCTCTACACATTTCCAAAATAAAATAAAATAGGAATATTTTTATGTAGACAGAATACTAGCAACACATTTAACAAAAATAAAAATACCATGTAATCTCTTGATGATCAAACTTCTGTGATTTTTTCAAAATTACATTTTTATATTTGATTATTTAAGCCTGCTTTTAAAACAAATCCACATAATTTTTAAGCCAATTTTAATCCAGAGCTTGGAGCTTGTAAGTTTCTTGGACTGTGATTTAATATTTGTTTTGTCACCCAAGGAAAATTCTTGGCAAGTGTTCTCCAAATATGGCAACTTCCCCATTCTCTCTACCTTTTCCATCTTGAACTCCAATTACAAGTACATGCAACATTCTTGCTGTTCATTTTTTTTCTTTCTCTTTTGTGTTTTCCCTTTGGTCTTGCTGATGTTAAAAGATAAATAAATAAATAAGTGTGTGTGTGTGTGTGTGTGTGTGTGTGTGTGTGTAAGTTTGTGTGAGCAAAAATTTATTCAAATTGGGCAGCTCCAAACTGGTAGTGATTGGGAGTTCTTCATCAATAAGAATTCAGAAAGAAACTTTGATAAAGAAAATGTGAAAGCAAAGTAAAGAAAGTATTGCTTGGCTACAGCTTAAGCCTACTTGGCTCTTTGTGAGTAGTTGTCCTTAGGTTTCAGTTTCATAACCTTGAAACCTTTATAGGTTTAGATTCTGGATTACATACGTAGTCACCCCAGTATAAGAGCCAGCACAGTCTAATGGTCTCCTTGTTTAATTAACTTAACATAGTACTTTAACCTAAACTTCCTGTTGATTAGTCCATTAATCCTTTGTTCTGTTCTGCCTAAGCTATTAAACTCTAATTCTTTTTTTTTTTTATGATTTTATTAACTTATTTGAGAGAGAGAGCACAGGTGGAGGAGGGGAGCGGAGAGAGAGGGAATGGGAGAAGCAGACTCCCTGCTGAGCAGGGAGCCCAATTCAGCTCGATCCCAGGACCATGAAATTATGACTTGAGCCAAAGACAGACTCTGACTAAGCCACCGGGCACCCCAAACTCTATTTAATTCCTAATTTTGCTTTTAAAATTTATATTGTACTCATTTATATACACAACAGACATTTTGAAATTCTTTTGAAAACATTATTAATATTTGTTTTAAAGCCCATGTCTAATATCTGAAATATATTAGTCACTTTATGTTTGCATCTATTTTCTATTATTCTCTCTTGGTTTTCAGGGATTAGGCCATCTTTTTTTTTGGTCCATGTTTTATCAGATGACTAACACTGTGAAAGTCTGTCAAAGTCCAGGGTAATAGGATATTCTCCCAAAAAGTGGTAAGCATTTTTCTGCTGGGAAGATCACAGGCAAACAGATCATCTTCATCCTGTTCAAGGTTGATTTAGACATTGGTAGGGCTGGCTTATTTCGGATTTTTCTTTAATTTTAAGGCTTTTCACCTAGGGTGTAGCACTTGTGTAATTTAAACCCAAATTCTAGCTTCTTTCTTCTCACTATTACATGGCTGGCTGAAGAAAGCCCTCATTGGCTTTTTAGTTTCCCAGGTGTTACTTTTTCAGGGTTTCTTAGAATTATGTCCTATGCATGCTGATCTTAAAAGCCTGCAAAAAAACTGAAGTGATAATTCATGGAGATGTTTGAGTTTCTCTTCAGCCTTTCACTGCTGGACTTGCCTCTCACTACTTGGCAGTTTGGGCAGCCATGACATTCCACCTGTCTATGTAGCCAGTGAGACTGCTGCTTTCCTTTGGTTTCTGTTTGCCAAAGTATGATCAGGAAAAAAGACAAGAGTGTTCCATTTTAAAGGAATAGTAGCTTTTCAATTTCTGCCCACATCCTTTGTGCTCTAATGTTTCCAAATAGCTTCTCTATCTATCTTGTACCTTTTTCCTATGTCTTTTCAGAGAGAGGATTTTTCAATACAATTATTGCATCACAGGTAGAACCAAAATTTCCCTTTGGTGTGTTACATTATTTCTATATTATCTGAACACATAACAATTGCACAGCACATTTTCATCATTTTATTCTTTATTAACCATCTTTTATTCTTTATTCTGTAAACAGATAAATCAATGCACAAGCTTATGAAGTTTATCTAATCTTTCCAAGGTTGTCCAATGTTCATTTTCTAGTGGATACTTTGGACCCTGGAGAAATTCAGGAGTTAAGTATCTCTGAGCACTGCATGTTCCTAAAAGTTAGAGTCTAGGGTGTATATTTGAAGATGGTAT
This sequence comes from Neogale vison, assembly GCF_020171115.1. NCBI lineage: Eukaryota > Metazoa > Chordata > Mammalia > Carnivora > Mustelidae > Neogale > Neogale vison. Next base: position 133,912,519 of record NC_058093.1, read on the forward strand.
ACCTAGATAAAAATACAATCTTGCACTGCATTTTCTTCATTGAGATTCTTAAAATATTTTCAAGTATAAAATGTTGATATTTTGTTCTGGATCAAGAATTTGATAATGAGTTTATTTTGTTTTTGTTTAGTACATATCTATATTTTTGTTTTTATACTTTTTCCTTACAATTTAAGTTCAGCAGCTTTACTGGACTATTTCTTGTTGTTGATTATTCTAGGTCTATTTTTATAGGTACCAATTATGTTTTATACTTTTAAAATGTAGTGTCAAGATTTTTTTAAGTTTTAGTAATGTTTTCCTGGTGATTCTAGATGTCTCTTTCTTTTTTATGTATTTGGTATTGATAACAAATATTGGAATACAGACAACTATTTTATCATCCTTAATAGGAAGCCTACTTTATTTTAACATTTACAAAGAAGGAACAATCCCTAAGAGTTGTTTTCAATGCCTGAAAATGTCGCAGTCTGAAACTTTTTAAAAATGCAATTGCTAATAACTTTCTGAAAAGTATTTTGATGGCTTTTTTTAGCAGTCTTTTTCCCCCAATTAAATTTATAACTCATATCAAAGAGTATACTGAACATCAGGTTTTCAAAATTGTACTATATCATAAATATGGCAATATATGATAGTGTGTATGATAGCATTTGATAGGGCACCATCACAGTATTCAAGGTATGTTCAAAAGATGTAGGGACACAAACTGTCATGGCTTTATTGGATATGGTGCCCAAGTTACATCCTACCCATGAAAAAAACCCAGAAAATGATGTTTAAAATCAAATCTATTTTGCACAAATATTTAGTTCTCTTCAAATATACGCTTAAATGAGATGTACCTAGAAAACAGTCACTCTATCTATTAGATTTCATTATGTTCTGCCCAATTTCTTAAAGACAGACCCAGAGCCATAACAGAATCTTTAAATTTATTTCTTTTTAAAAATTTTGGGGTCATCAATTTTTGCCAATATACTAATTCCTGAGAGGCAGTTGAACAGAATCAGGAAATACACTTTATTATGAGATTTGTGGTATCAACATTTGTATTTTTCATTATAATGGCGAAAAATTAGTCACATGTGTTGTAAATGCATGATATCTCAAGAATTAACCTGAATAAAATTCAGCACATTTTCATTTTCAGTGTGGTATGGAAAGAATGAGACCATAAAGACTAAAGTTTCTCTACTGCTATTCATGTATATGTGACCAAAACAAATTAAATAACACAGAAACAAAATTACCAGAAAGAGTTCATCTTTATTTTTGTACAACTATATATAATATTATGTATTACATCTTCTACTCACTGGAATGTTTTCCATTCAAAATGCGGAGCTTTAACTTGAAAATGATTAAAACTTTTCTTTCTACAGGATTTGTAAACACAATTCTATAATCATTCTAACAATGATTTAAAAGAATTATTTGCTTTCTGGCAATGACAATAGCATAATGTTTCCTTAGCACATAGTTCTCTCCATCATGATCATGTAAGAATGTAGAAAACAACTTTGCTTTGTTGCTCTGTATAATCAAAGTTGGCATAGTTTACTTCAACAACATCATTCTGCTATAATTATCTTTTTGGGTGTATCAACTCTTAAGTTTAGAGAGTTTTGGGTGTTTTCTTTTTTTTTTTTTTTTTAGTTAAAGAGGATGGGATAAATTAAAAAGTAATTTTATTCCATTTCAGCGTGTGTTCACACATCCACAGAAGTTCTAATTCATTCAAATTATCTAAGGGTTTTTAACTATTCAGTCCCTGACTCAGGCTTCAAATCTTAAGAAATGCTTTTATTCTTTTTATTTATTTTATTTTATTAATTTATTTGACAGAGAGAGACCACAAGTAGGCAGAGAGGCAAACAGAGAGAGGAGGAAGCAGGGTCCTTGCTGAGCAGAGAGCCCGATGTGGGACTCGATCCCAGGACCCTGAGATCATGACGTGAGTCGATGGCAGCGGCTTAACCCAGTGAGCCACCCAGGCGCCCTTAAGAAATGCTTTTAAAGATTTGTGATATTTTGGTCAAATTTTGACAGAATTTTCAACTATTTTATGTAGGTATTTATGTAAAATTTATAAAGCATCTTGTTTTTTATTTACTTTTAAAATTTATACTATGAGACAATTTCAGATTTAAAAGAGAGCTGCAAAAATAGTACAAAGAATTTCCATGCCTTCCTTACATAAATTTTACAAGTAGTACCATGTAATTATATTGGTTTATCAATTATCATCTGTCTGTCCATCTATTGATCTCTTATCATTTGTCTATAAGTATACACACACAAATATATACATTTATTTATACAGCACATTATACACACGTGTGTATTTTTTGAGGTTTCTGAAAGTAAGTCATCAACCTAATGTCCCCTTTCTTCAGATCTCTTTAGCATATACTTGTTTATTTTTTTTTTAAAAATTTTATTTATTTATTTGACAGAGAGAGATCACAAGCACGCAGACAGGCAGGCAGAGAGAGGGAGAGGAGGAAGCAGGCTCCCTGCAGAGCAGAGAGCGGATGCGGGACTCGATCCCAGGACTCTGAGATCATGACCCGAGCCAAAGGCAGCGACTCAACCCACTGAGCCACCCAGGCGCCCCTCTTTAGCATATACTTGTTTAAAACAAGAAAATTCTCTCATGTAACCACAGTGCAATTATAAATACAAGGAAATTCATAGTGACCCAATATAATTATCTCATCTACTGGGTATGTTATAATTTCACCTAATTATTCCTCTAACTTACTTTATAAAACAAACACTGCTTGTTCAGTAACTGATATAATCTTACAGGTGCCTTAGGCTATCCTGTTTCTGGCCCCCTATTACAGGGATAGTTCACCCATCTTTATCACTGGGGTATTTTCAAGAATACATACCATTTACTTTGTAGAAGATCAGTCAAGCTGGTTTTGTCTAGTACAGGTTGTAAATTTGGGTAAGGAATAAACCAGAAATGACACTGCATTCTTAGCACACTAGAAGTATAGATGGCTATTAGTCCCATATATGAGATGTTAATTTGGATCATTTGGTTAAAGTGATGTCTGCCAGGTTTCTCCACAGGCAAAGTAACCCCACTCCAAAATTACTGGTTCCCGCTCTATTACGCACAAAGTGTTGATACCATATAAATATCCTGTTTCCCATCTTATTTTCACCATCTAGCTTTGATACCCATTGGTGATCTTGCCTGAAACAGTGAGTACAATGGTGGTTGCTAAGTGCTTTTCTAGGTCCATTAATTCTCCATAATTATTAGAATTCTACTGTAAGGGAGAAGTTTCCCTTATTCCATTTATTTATGTATTCAGTCATTCACATATATCTGTAGGATTCATAATTTCCACTTTTGATCAATGTGTTTTAATCCATTCCTCTCATCATTTTCTTTGATGCTCAGTTCATCTCACACTTGGTCCTTTAAACTGTCCCTGTGTCCTATGACACTTCCTCAACAGTCCTTGAATATTACCATTTCACAATAAGATGGTCTAGGCACTTTTCTTGCCCAAGCTTTGGATTAGGCCTTTCTTTAAGGAACTCTCATTCTTATTATTGCAGAACAATATCTGCAAACTAAAGTGTGGATTCTAAGTGAGCTCATTCCTCTATGGTGCATCTGCTTCCTGGTCTGGTAAGCCTATTGAGACAAGGGGATGTATCTCTACCTACAGACATGGATAGATACTTGCATACACACATATACAAACAGAGGCACAAATATGAAAAAACACTTACTCATGTCCATCTAAGTCTGTTTCTACATCAAGCTATCTACTCAACCTAATACTATTACTCCTCTCTAACACCATGGTTCTTTCTAGAACCTTCCCTTTCCACATTAGTAATTTTATTTTCTGCCATTGGGAAACCTGTCTTTCATTAAACCATGTATTTATTTATTTGATCAAGCTTAGAATACAGAGTTGCAAACCCATGCTACTATGAAAAAAAAGTTCATTAACTATAACACAACATTATTTATTATCTGTCTTAAATCTAGATTATATTGTTATACAGTGTTCAAAATACTTAGATTAGTTCTTTTTTTTGTTTGTTTGTTTTTGTTTTTTTTGACTTGGATTAGTTCTTACCCACATACTTTATCAATATTGTTATGCTTCTCATTTGTAATTCAGTTAGGCTAGTCTCTTTTTTGTCATATTTTTTCAAAGATTTTACTTATTTATTTGACAGAGAGGTAGAGAGCACAAGTAGGCAGAGTGGCAGGCAGATGGAGAGGGAGAAACAGACTCCCTGCTGAGGAGGGAGCCAGATGTCGGGCTCGATCCAAGGACCCTGGGATCATGACCTAAGCCAAAGGCAGATGCTTAACTGACTGAGCCACCCAGGCACCCCTTTTTTGTCATTTTTATTGTATTTGTGACCCTCCACATCTTTACTGATTTTTATTTACTTATTTATCGAGTATATTAAAAAGCATGGTCTCAAAAGTCAAAAATACAGAAAAATTATACTGAATATCATGTCTCCCCTATAATTCTTTCTGCCTTGTCCCTAACCCCTATCTTGTAGATAAACAAAGGTATTAGCTTATTGGCTCATTCTTCCTTTGTTTTAGGTGCTCCAAAACAAAAGAAGACATATGCTTATGTTTTTTATTGCTTTCTTTCTCTAATACAAAAGCTAACATACTATAGATACTCTTTTTCACATGTTCCCTTTAACAATATACCACGGGAGTCATTCTATTTCTATTTGTAGAGTTTTTCTTCATTTGTGTAACTGCATAGTATTCCTCTGTATGGATGCACCATTGTACATTAAGCATCTATTCCATGTATGTGTATTTATGATGTGTCTAATATTTTGCAATTCCAAGCTTTAATAAATAACCATATAGATGTGAATTTTATATTGTCAAACATTTATCTTCATAGCAACATCCTAAATGTGCCAGTGCTGTGTTAAAGAAATGTACATCTAGTTTTATTAGCTATATCCACAGTTCTTTTGATGGTAGTTTTAAAATAAAAATACGCAATCCTCTTACTAGCTGGATGACTTTCTAGAACACAAAAGGAATATCCCATGCTCTCTGTAGAGGGCAAAAATACATTACTACTTTTTTAGCTAACCTATTGTTTTTCAAATTTGGAGCAATATTAAGTTCTCAAGGGGCAGAAGCTATATCTAACTAATTATTTTTAATTCCCAACCCATTTAGCATAGTACTTCAAAATATGGAAATTCCTAAATAAATTAATCCAATATGGATAAAGAAATTACTTAAAATTGGCACAATTTCCTTCAGGCTTTTTGGTCCTAAGGGGGTGGCAGAAATACATATATATATATATATATATATATATATATATACACACACACACACATACACACACACTCACAGACATATATATGTATATATGTATATATATATGATCTATCATCTACCTATATAATCCTAACTAGTTCTGACATCTAACTGTACAGTTCTAACATATACAGTTCTGCTTCTGAGTCACAAATGAATGAGGGAATGAAAATAAAAACATTATCCAAAAATTAAAAACAGACCTACCCTATGACCCAGCAATTTCACTACTGTGTATTTACTCCAAAGATACTGATGTAGTGAAAAGAAGAGCCATATGAACCCCAATGTTCACAGCAGCAATGTCCACAACAGCCAAACTGTGGAAAGAGCCAAGATGCCCTTCAACAGAAGAATGGATAAAGAAGATGTGGTCCATATACACAATGGAATATTATTCAGCCACCTGAAAGGATGAACTTGCATCAACATGGATGGGAGTAGAGGAGATTATGCTGTAAGTGCAGTAAGTCAACCAGACAAAGTCAACTATCCTATGGTTTCACTTATTGGGGGAACATAAGGAATAGCATGGAGGACATGAGGAGAAGGAACGGAAAAATGGAGGGGGGGATTGGAGTGGAGACAAACCATGAGAGACTATGGACTCTGGGAAACAAACTGAGGGTCTTAGAAGGGAGGGGGTGGGGGGAATGGGTGAGGCTGGTGATGGGTATTAAGGAAGGCAGGGATTGCATGGAGCACTGCGTGTTAAATGCAAGCAATGTATCATGGAACACTACATCAAAAACTAATGATGTACTACATGGTGGCTAACATAACACAATAATAATTTAAATAAACCTAAAAAAAATTATCTAAACTTTCAAGATTTACACATCCCGTTTTGAAGTCTTACATAAAGCTACACTAATTAAGACACTGCTGGTGGTACATGGACAAATCTGTAGAACAAAGGAGCAGAACAGATATCAGAAATATAGACTCACACTGATGTTCTACTAAGGTGCCAAAGCAATTGATTAGGGAAAAGGTAGTCTTTTAAAAGATGCTGGACAACTGGATACTTACAGGAAAATTTTAATTAATTAATTAATTTTAAACACTAGACACCTCATATCATACCAAAATATAAAACAAAATAAATTGAACCTAAATGGAATACACTAAAATTCTTAATAAAACAGGACACAGTATTTCTGACCTTGATTTAGGAAAAGATGTCTAGATATGACATCAAGAATACAATATGTATTAGAAAATTTGATCAACTGTACTTTATAAAAAATTAAGTAATTTGGTACCTCAAAAGACACAAATTAAAAACTAGAAAAGTCATAGATGAGAGAAAATATTTGCAAGTTATATTAAATAAAGGACTTGTATTCAGAATATATACTGAACACAAAAACTATAAATAAAAGAACACATATATAATGCATTAAAAAGCTAAAAAACATGTCCATAAGGAAAATACATGAAAATATATGAATAGCTGTTCAGCAGAAGAAAAGATAGATGCTTAACATCATTTGTCATTAGGAAAATGCAAATCAAAACTACATGGAGATATCCCTTCATACTTCTTAGGATGACCATAATAAAAAAGGTAGACAATACCAAATATGGGAGAGAATGTGGAGAAACTAGGAACTTTTTATATTGGTCGTGGGAGTGTAAGTGGTAGAGCCATCATCAGAACAGTTTGGAAGCTTCTTAAAATATCAAAGATAAATTTAGCATACAACTACGCAATTCCATTCCCAGGTATCTATACAAGAGAAATGAAAACATGATATGTCTGCACACAGATCTACACACTAATGTTTATAGTAGCAGTTTTGATAACTGCCCAAAGTGAAACCAATGCAAACATCCATTAACAGGTGAAAGGATAAACAAAATGAGTTATATTTACATGTATATGCTCGGCCAAAGCAATGGCAGAGACGTAAAAAGGTTGAGAAAATAGTTAAAAGTGTGAACCAGCAACAAGGAAAATGCCTAAGAAAGTGAGGATCAAAGTCATCGTATGAAATGACTGACTAAGAGAAACTCCACTCCTAGAAGGAAGAATAAGGGAAGAAAATGGAAACAGAATGATGGAACTAGTTTAAATTCCACTTCAAAACTTTGGAAATATTAGTTACAAATAAGAAGCCTTAAAAATAGCAAGAATGGGGGCTTCTGGCTGGCTCAGTCAGTAGAGCATGCATGCAACTCTTGATTTTGGAATTGTGAGTTCAATCCCTATACTGGGTATAGAGATTACTAAAGAAACAAACTAACTCACTAACTTAAAAAAAACAAAACAAAAAAACACAGCAACAATGGGGACACCTGGGTGGCATAGTTGGTTAAGTGTCCAACTATTGGCTTCGGCTCCAGTCCTGATCTCAGGGTCCTGAGATAGAATACTCAGCACTGAGTCTGCTTAAGACTCTCTCTCTCTCTCTTTCCTTCTCCCTCTCCCTTTGCCCCTCCCCTGTGCGCTCACTCACTCTCCTCTCTCCAATAAATAAATAAATATTATATATATACATATATATATATATATATAGCAAGAATAATAATCTGAACAATTAAAATATTTTTGTCAACATACTATTTCCACTTGTTTTAACAATTGTCAATACAGAACTTAATAGATTTACATAAATACTTGCAATAGTTCAAAATTAAACAAATCAGGTATCAGTCAAATTTTATTAAAAATAGAAGGAATCAACCTAGCTGTATAACTTAACACTGGAAGATAGTACTCTGGTAAATTGTGGGCAATGTAAGAAAAAACTATGTATTTATTTCAATAAAATAATTGGAATGATTATACATTGTTAGGATCAAAAGAAAATCATCTAATTAAAGACTGAAAATGAAACTGTTTTTAAACTTAACCACACAATTGGGAAATAATGCAAAAGTCCAGAAGATCAACACTCAGTAAGAACTTCTAGCACAGAAAGAATTATCTTAATTACAGTTAATGACATTATTAATAGTTGATATAATGAATTTTACTGTATTAAACATAGCTGGATAATCCTATTTCTATCAAAGCTTGGCTCTAAAAAGAGAACAGAGTATAGGCAGACACCAATGATTTTTCAAGTCTGAATCTCCCTCTCTCTCCTTTTGGAAAAATAAATAACCAAAATTAATGTTCCTTAATATGAGAAAAGGTGAGTAATACTAACTTGTGAGATTTCTGAAATTCAAATAAAATTTATTTCTACAGGCAATTATCTACTGTTACTAAAAGAGAAATTGTAATCACTAGAATATTCCCATTGAAACAGTATATTTATAAAATATTTTGTAGAAAGTTAGTAATAGATTGAAGGAATTTAATTATTTCATCCATTCCAAATAATATGAGATTAAATAGTTTGGAATCATCTAACTATGATGAACTTTTTTTTAGCTGGCATACTTATGCAGAAGAATATTTAAAGACAACTTTGGGTAAAACATTAAAATGTAAGACTAACAAGGTCAAATTTTCTTTTTTTTTTTTACCTTAAAAAACATGGGATAATTCTATTTATCATCCTGTACACAAACTCCTTGATCTTTCTTTTAACTTCCACTATTAAATTTTATAATAACTTCAGTAAATAACAATATATCACAGGCTAAGGTTTGAACCTATATATATTTATTTTAAAAAGAAGAAAACAAATCACAGAATACTATACATAACTATCCTTTTAAAACAAATTCTTTTTGACAGAGCACACAAATAACTGCAAGATATTAGTGTACCATATTAACAATATATAAACATATATTTGTATGCAAAGCAAGAGGAAAGCACTATCTAAGGGCATTTTTATAATATGTTCATATTATATTGGGTCAAACAGGAAAAATTACACTAGGAACCTTTGGTATAATTTTTCAGGCTGGGAAAATGCATTAAAAAGTCTTCCTTAACCATGTCTAAAAATTTATGTCAACTGTCCAGAATAATTTATGCCTACATTTTCATTTAACAACATACCTATAGTCCCTATAAAGTAGAAATATTGGATAGCCAATCTATTCATCCTGCGCCCTCAAATTCTCCAGTGACTAATAGTCCACAAACTCAAAATTTTTGTAACATAAAATACATAATTTAGATAGAAATAATTCAAATTTTCATAATTGTATTAAAATAGAAAATTGAAATTTTGAGTAGTTATAAAAGTATTTCTTTTACTTGTTTTTAATTTTTAATATTTTTACTTGTTTTAAAAATTAAAAAGATTTCAAACCAATGAAATACTCCTATTTATAAAAAAATAAGAAATCTGAAACTTCATTTATATACACAATTAAACAGTATTTGTCAATTACACATTAGTATTTGATGATTCAAACAATGACTGATTAATGTGCATGTGGATAAGAAAAATCTCAGTCATTTTCATTAACAGCAAATATATTCAATAATAATAGGCATGAATTTTGCATCTTCTGGCACACACTTCTTATCTAGAATCTTATACTTTCTAAAGCATTTGTACCATTGAAATATAATATGTAGAATATGAAAAGAAACTTTGTTATCAAGTACCTAGTGGGCATTAAGGTGATAATATAAACTTTTCTCTTGGATTAAATAAAAATATTCATGGAAACGGTCCTCAATTTGTTAAAAAATTACAACATAGTTCATCCATGTTTTCTAACATATTTGTCTGCAGTTATGTCCTAGCTAATTATTTATGTCATTTATTTTATCTTTAATTTGGTTTCAGAGAAGTATGACAGGACAAATGTAATGTCAATTACCTTTCTACAAAAGTACAACCAAAAGGGCATGAATATTTGTAGGGATTGATCTAATCCTTTTATCTTTACTATCTTTATTTTTTTAATCATAAAATGTTTATTAATCATGTGCAAGTTGGTAATAAAACAAACCAGAAATATTTCTTGTCATAAGAATAATGACCTGGATATTGCACTGCACACTTCTAAAATTTGTTCACTTTGCTCAATTGCATATAATGGTGGTAGAAAGTATGTATGGGCTGACCAATCTCAATGTTCAATATTAAAGATTTATCTATTTAAATTAGCATTGACAATTTTTGGATAATATCTCTAAATTTATATCAATGTGTTTTTTTTCGTTCTTCACAAGTTTACATGTGCATGCACATTCTTTTTAAACTGTAGAGAACAATATTTTTCAAAAATGTTCAGAGATTCACAATCTTCTATACTGAAAAAGCTTATTGTTGTTGGGTGGGACTTCCAGAAAAGTTGAACAGCACAAATTCTCCTGAAACAAAGTTGTCAAAAACAATTACTTCTGGAAACTAATTAGAATCATACTCCACAGTGAGAAGTCTTTTTTCAAAAAAATTACTGACCCCCAATAAGAACCATGGGAATCTGTTATTTTGGTGGGGGAATGCCTCCATTTCAGCCCCATCTCCTACTGCATGGCAGTAATTCTTGCAGGGCAGGGCAGGGCAGGGCAGGTTGCTTTGATGTAGAGTTCAAGTACAATCTACAGAAAATCTCAGAGAAGTGTGATCAAAAACAAAACAGAAGAGTCCAAAAAGATCACAAACAATTTGGGAAGGTCAACACAGAGCTAGCCTGAGGTGGTGATACTGGTTGAGGCAAGCAAAAAACAACAACAACAACAACAACAAAAAAAAAAAAAAAAAAAAAAAAGGGAAGAAAAGCCAGAAATGTAGCAAACATCTGAGAGTGAAGTGGTCTTAATACATGAGATTTCATGTATCCCTGGTGTAAAAGGCAGCTTGCTTTTGAATATTCATGAATAGCCTGAGAAGAAAGCAAGAGAATCTTAGCTATCTACTCATCCCAAAGGAACATGAAGCCTTGATTAGGCAAAGAGTACAAATAGAAGAGTAGAAGACCTATCTGTCTGAACTCTGATTGTGGCCCCAAACCAGAGAAAGATCCAACAGCAAAAAATAAACTCTGACTGACCCAGTGTTAAAGCTTAACCTTTGCACCCATTTTTCACTGGAGATTCATATCTGATTAAAAAAGTACTATCTCAAAAAATGTGGAGGATTGGGCCTTCATTACAACCATAAAGCATATTTTTCCTGTGTTTTTCAATCTGCAAATCCGAAAGAAAATTAGAAAAAAATTACATACCCCCAAATTATTAGCAACATGAATTAAGAAGAAGTATTCATAGATATCTCTACATCTATGTCATTTATCTGTATTTTTCTTTCTGGACTAAAAGGGAAAGTTCTGAATCACAATCAATTAGCTAGATGATAGGCTTCAATCAATCACCCTTCAGGGTAGTCAGTGAATTCTTCACCTAATTTAAAATCACAGAAGATAAAGAGAAGACTGATAACATCTTTAGCATGGCTGCTTTGACACAAATACTGACCCTTCCATATTCCTACCAAAGGAAGAGTGCTTGTCAGATTATTAGTTGGCGAAAGGTATGAGGATTTTTCTCATAATAAATGATAAATTCCACTAGTAAAGTTAGTTTAACTTACATTAAACTAATATAATAGGGGATATATATAGGACAAAAAAATCAAGCAAGCAGTTGTTAGGGCAACTTGGAAAACTCCCTGAAGTTAGTAATATGCTTTGACTGTGCTCAATGTGCAGCCACCTTCTGGACCCTACAGCATAATGAATAAAATATAATCCTATATAAATGTTCATTATATTGTGATTTTTTTGCACATTCTTTTGTCTGCCTTTCTTCTCTTGCCTGCCATAAGTGCTCTTATTTCCTTCAAAGAATAGCAGGAGCTCTGTCACATTTTCATAGGGTGAGACACTGTGGAATGTGTGAATAAATATAAAGGATTTATCAGACTGCTTGTAAGATTATTTAAAATATATCCTATAATGTAATTCAACTTCCTGAGCTCATTACTGATCATACTTTTCATAAAAATTCACTAAGAAACTTGGAAAGAAAATCTATTTGCTAATGAAAGACATTTCCTAGCCTTAGAAATAATTAAATACCAAAATATATCCTAGGGAACTATTTACCCATATTCTTTAAAATAAGACTTTTCTTCCACCCTTCCTTATGTGAAATTTTTCTTTGCTAGAAGCCAGTAGAGCATTAGGGGAAAAAATCATGCCCAGCTTATATTTCAGTATACTAAACTAGGGAAAAATAAAAATCCTTGCTTTTGGTTTAGGGTCCTCCTCCATCGCTCCACATGGCTGCATATAAATCTTTAATACTCAAAAAAATACTACTGTTTTCTCTGTAAAATAAACAAAATAACACCTGCCAATCACTCTCATGAATGTGCAGTACTAATTTGCTGAAACAATGAGAAATGAATAATGATGTCGCTTTGTAAATTTTAGGGACTTTTATAAATATATATATATACACAAACACACATATATATATAATATGTATTTTTAATAGTTTATATGTATTTATAGGTATATATACACACACATTGTAATGTTACTCAGCTACAAAAAGGAGTGACTTATTAATATGTATAATTTTGAATTTCAGAGGTATTATGCTGAGTAAGAAAGAAAATCTCAGATAGTTACATGTATAGTATAACTCAGTGCATGAATCTGTTTGAAATGACATTATTATACCATTGGAGAACAGATTAATGGTTGTTAAGATGAAGCAAGGATGTGAGTATATGGCTACAGAACAGTAGTGCAAAGAATCCTTGTGATAAAAAGATTCTATGCTTTGTGACAAATATTCATGGAACTGAAGACACACAAACACACACATAAATGGGTACATGCAAAACAAGTGGCATCTGAATGAAATTGGTGAACCATATCAAAATCAATTTCCAAGTCATGATATTATATTATACTTATGATAGATGCAGGAAACTCAGTAAAGAGTATATCGCATCTAGGATCTCTCTATTATTTCTTACAAGTGCATGTAAATTCACAATTACTTTCAAGTATTTTTTTAAATTCAGATTCACAAAAGACCAATTTGTATGAAAAGTTAAATAATTTAAAGTAATTTTCTGAAGGAATTATCAGTACATGCCATTCTAATATTTATACAGAGAAATAATTTATCAGAAATGTATCACAACCTGAAAATACAGTGTTAGAACTTAAGAGCAACAGTAAGAGTGGCAGCAGCAGAGACATCATTTTCAAAATTAAAAATTGTCAGGGCGCCTGGGTGGCTCAGTGGGTTAAAGCCTCTGCCTTCGGCTCAGGTCATGATCCCAGGGTCCTGGGCTCACTGCTCAGCAGGGAGCTGCTTCCTCCTCTCTCTCTGTCTGCCTCTCTGCCTACTTGTGATCTCTGTCTGTCAAATAAATATATAAATAAAATCTTTAAAAAAATAAAAATTAAAAATTGTCAAAGTTCAGTATTCATGATCTCACATTTTCCAAAAATGACTGATTCCCCTTTCAATCAAATCTATTGAAAATGATAAAAAAAGAAGATAAAGTTGTGAATATGAATGTATATGAAAGAATATGAAAGAAGTATGCAAAAATTTAACTATTTCTAAAAGAAAGCAATAAACAACTGGACACTGACATTTGAAAATTACCAATTACAGTAGCAACAAAATACAAATTAATTAGGAGTATGTTTAATAAGTATCTATTGGGACTATACAAAAAATTGCTAAGACAAATGGAGGCATATACCATGTTCATTAATCAGAAGAGTCAATATTAATTTCTATAATAATGCTCCATAAATGGATCTATAGATTCAATGTATTCTCAATCAATAATGAAGACAGCGTGGTTTTGATTTAAAGGGTATATATGTATACACAAACATAACTCAATAGAATAAGAAGTCCAGAATTAGACTCCACATATACTGATTTTTAACAAAAATGCTAAAGCCATTCAGTGAAAATGAATAGTTTTTTAAACTTTTGCTAACTTCCAGCTATATGTTGACTCCGGGAATAGAATGTACAGCATTGTGACCATAATTAACCATAATGGATTATAAACTTAAAAGTTTTAAGAAAGTTGGAGGGGAAAGTTCAGCCATTTGGATTAAGAAAAAAATATTTGCTGATGATAAGAAACTGTTAAAAAATTACATGGCAGTTAATATGGCAGCGCAGTAGAGAGACCCTAGACTTGCCTCATCTCTCCAACACAGCGAGATGAACACCAAATCATTTTAAACTAGGTCTGAGAATAAAGAAAACAATCTGCACAACTGGAGGGAGAGAATGTGGCAGATGCAAGGTTCAGAGATGCGAACTGGGGAAAAGAAAAGCCATGGTGCTGCAGAGGAAAGGGGGACTTTTCCGTAGAGCAGTCAGGAAGAGAGGGAGGGAGCGGGAGGCAGAGCAGACAAGACACCACGGTATAGAGATCCCCTGGGCCTCACTGGGAGACAATGTTCCCCTTCCTGGAGTACATCTGGAAGAGGTTATTTTGCCTCTCCAAGGACAAGAAGCCTGCTGGGTGTCAAGAAGCAGCTGTTCAATAGCAGAGAACAGAGGCATATGCAGAGGACAGATAACCTGGTCACAATTTTTCACAGTACTTTACCATAGACTCGAAGCTGTGTGACTGCTTTTGTGAGACAGAATGGTCTAGAGAGCTTCGAGGCTCACCTCTGGGCAAGGCGAGTGGGCTCACAGCTTGCTGAGTCCTTTACGATTTGGAGTTTTGAATCCCAGCCATGGGTCAAAGATAAAACACAGAACTGTGGCTCCGGATGTGCCCAGGGCCAGGCACAGACAAGCTGAGGGCAAAGATCCTACTAAAGCCTGAGACACAGAGTGGGAGACTGTTCACTTTTCCACGAGGCCCTCCTGAGTGGAGTGGCAAGTTCCCCTCCCCAAGGACGGGGTCACGGGGTGTGAAGCCATTTCCCACCCCCCAGCCCACCAAACCTCACCTCTCACACCCAGCAGGGACATCTTAACTAGAACAGGTCTGACTGTGAGGCAGCATAGGGGGCTTTTCCCTCAGGAGACCAATACAAGCCCCCCGACCCTCTGAAGTACCACATCTACTGATCACAGAGTGTGCCAAAGCATCAGCTTCAGTTCTTCAGTTCTAGTGTAAATAGGACCAGCTTTTCGTTTCATTTTGTTTTGTTTTTGAATCAGGCTTACAGTTTTTTGTTCATAGCTTGTTTATTTGATTCCTTTTCTCATTTTTTTGGATCAAGCTTCCTTCTTTTATTCTTTCTCTTCTTTTTCCTGTTTCCTTTTTCTTTGGAACTCTGCAGAGGACCGACCTGTGAAAAAGAGCAGCCAAAGCACAACAGCAGAATGCACGCAGCATACACAAGAAACACTTCCTGAGGCACCAGGCCCTACACAGTATATGACCCCTTCATAATACAGTATTACTCTCAGAAGCAGGAAATGTAACAAGCTTTCATAACATAAAAAGACAGAAACCTAAACATAGTGACAAGATAGAGAAATTCTCCCCAAAAGAAAGATCAAGAAGAAAATCACAGCCAGGGATATGCTCAAAGCAGGTATAAGCAATATATTTGAATAAGTATTTAGAAGAATAAGAATAGTAGCTGGGCTTGAAAGAAGCACAGAAGACACAAGAGAAACCCTGGCTGCAAAGATAAAAGGCCTAAAAACTAATCAAGCCCCCCCCTCCAAAATGCTATAACTGAGACACAAAAATGACTGAATGTAATCTCAACGAGGATTGAAGAAGTAGAGGACTGAATAGATAATATGAAAAATAAAATTATGGAAAGTAATGAAGCTGAAAAGAGAAAAAGTTATTAGATCACAAATACACTTACAGAACTGAGTGATTCCACAAAAAGCAATAATGGCCATATCATAGGAGTCCCAGAGGAGAAAGAGCAGAAAAAAAAAGGGGCAGAAGGTTCATTTGAACAAATTATAGCTGAAGATTTCCCTAATCTGGGGAAGGAAACAGGTATTCAAGCCCAAGAGGCACAGAGAATGTCCCTCAAACTCAACAAAACAGTCAACACCAAGATATATCATAGTGAAACTCAAAAATACAAAGATAAAGACAAAATTCTGAAAGCAGCTAGGGACAAAAGGTCCTTAACCTAACAAGAGCAGACAAAGTAAGCAACAGATCTGTCTATAGAAATTTGACAGGCCCGAAGAGGGTGGCATAATACAGTCAATGTGCTAAATAGGAAAAATATGAAGCCAAGAATACCATATCCAGAAAGGCTGTCATTTAGAATAGAAGAAAAGATAAACAGTTTCCAAGACAAACAAAAACTAAAGGAGTTCATTAATACTAAATCAGCTCTGCAAGAACTATTAAAAGGGACCCTTTCAGTAGGAAAATAGAGACCAAGAGCAACAAAGACTAGAAAGGAAGAGAGAAAATCTACTTCACAGGCAATACAATGGCACTAAATTAATACCTTTCAATAATCACTCTGAATGTAAATGGAATAAATGCTCCAATTAAAAGACACAGGTATCAGAATGGATAAAAAACAAAGACCCATTGATATGCTGCTAATAAGA
Source organism: Neogale vison (assembly GCF_020171115.1). Taxonomy (NCBI): domain Eukaryota; kingdom Metazoa; phylum Chordata; class Mammalia; order Carnivora; family Mustelidae; genus Neogale; species Neogale vison. Next base: position 133,929,297 of record NC_058093.1, read on the forward strand.
GACTCATTTTAGACACAAAGACACCTTCAGATTGAAAGTGAGGGGTTGGAGAACTATCTATAATGCTAATAACCATCAAAAAAAAAAAAGCTTGAATAGCCATACTTATATCAGACAAAAAATATTTTAAACCAAAGATCATAATAAGAGATGGAAAAAAAAAAGAACACTATATCATTAAAAAAAGCATTCTATCCAACAAAAAGATCTCACAACTCTAAGTATTTATGCCCCCAACTTGGGAGCAGCTAAATATATAAATCAGTTAATAACAGACTTAAAGAGACTCATTGATGATAATAAAGTAATAGTGGGAGACTAACACCCCACTCACAGCAATGGACAGATCATTTAAGCAGACGATCAACAAAGAAACAATGGCTTTGAATGGTACACTGGACCAAATGGACTTAACAGATTCAGAGCATTCCATCATGGAACATTCTTGGGAACAGATTACATACTGGGTCACATATCAGGTCTCAACCAGTACAAAAAGAATAAGATCATACCATGCATATTTTCAAACCACAATGCTAAGAAACTTGAAGTCAACCACAAGAAAAAATTTAAAAAGACCACAACTATATAGAGGCTAAAGGACAACCTATTAAAAAATGAATGGGTCAACCATTAAATTAAAGGAGAAATTAAAAAAAATGCATAGAAGCAAATGAAAATGAAACACAACAGTCCAAGATCTTTGGGAATTATAAAGCAAATACAGGTCTTCCCCTCAAAACAAAAAAAGTCTCAAATACACAACCTACCTTTACACCTAAAAAAGCTGGAAAAAGAACAGAAAATAAAGCATAAAACCAGCAAAAGAAGGAAAATAATTAAGATTAGAGTAGAAACCAATAATACAGGATTTTTTTTAAAAAAAGAGCAGAACAGATAACAAAACTAGGAGCTATTTGTAAGAACTGAAGGAATTTATATTTGAAAGAATTAAAAGATTCGTTATTTGAAAGAATAAGCCTGATACTTGAAAGAATTAATTTGATTATTTGAAAGAATTAATAAGATGGATAAACCCTAGTCAGATTTGTCAGAAAGAAAAGAGAACAGTGCAAATAAATAAAATCACAAATGAAGAGAGATCATAACCAATACCACAGAAATACAATTATAAGAGGATATTATGAACACTTATATGCCAACGATCTGGAAGTAATGGATATATTCTAGAAACATACAACCTACCAAAATTGAAACAGGAAGAAATAGAAATTTGAACAGACCCAGAACCAGCAGAGAAATTGAATCAGTAATTCAAAATCTCCTTACAAACAAGAACCCAAGTACTGGATGGATTCCTAGGGAAATTCTACCAAACATTTAAGAAGAATTAATGCCTATTCTTCTGAAGGTGTTCGAAAAAGTGGAAATGGAGGAAAACTTCCAAACTCATTTTTGGAGGACAGCATTACCTTGATTCCAAAACCAGAAAAAGACCCCACTAAAAAGAACTACAGACCAATATCCCTGATGAACATGGATGCAAAAATTCCCAACTAGGTATTAGCTAATTGAATCCAACAGTACATTATAAGGATTACTCCTAGGGCACTTGGGTGACTCCACCTGACTGCCTTTGGTTCGGGTCATGATCTCAGGATCCTAGGACTGAGCCCCACATCAGGCTCTCTGCTCAGCAGGGAGTCTGCTTCTCCCTCTCCCTCTGTGCTTGTGCACTTTCTCTTTCCCTCTCCCAAACAGATAAATAAATCTTAAAAAAGAAAGAAACAAGATTATTCATAATGATCAAGTGGGATTTGTTCCTGGGCTACAGGTGTGGTTCAATATCTGCAAATCAAACAATGCAATACATCACATTAAAAGAAAGGATAAGAAGCATATGATCCTCTCAACAGATGCAGAAAAAACACCTGAAAAAATATAGCATCCCTTCTTGATAAAAACCCTCAAAAAAGTAGGAATAAAAGGAATATACCTCAACATCATAAAGGGTCATATATGAAAGACCTGTATTATCCTCAGTGGGGAAAAACAGCTTTTCCCCTAAGATCAGGACATATCCAACATGATGGGTATGCCCACTTTCATCACTGCTGTTCAACCTAGTACTGGAAATCTTAGCCTCAGCAATCAGACAACAAAAAGAAATAAAAGGCATCCAAATTGGCATGTAAAAAGTCAAACTTTCACTCTTCACAGACGTCACAGTACTCTAAAAAATCCAAAAGACTCCACCAAAAAAAAAAAAAAATTGCTAGAACTGATATCTGAATTCAGCAAAATTGCAAGATATAAAATCAATGAATAGAAATTTGTTGCATTTCTATCACCAAAAATGAAGCAGCAGGAAGAGAGATCAAGGAATCGATCCTTTTTACAACTACCCCAAAACCCATAAGATACTTAGGAATAAACCTAACCAAAGAGGTAAAAGAACTGCACACTAAAAACTATAGAACAGTTATGGAAGAAATTGAGAAGCATAAAGAAATAAACATCCTATGCTCATGGAAGAATGAATATTGTTAAAATATCTATACTACCCAAGGCAAACTATACATTCAATGCAATCCCAATCAAAATAATACCAGTATATTTCAGAGAACTAAAACAATCCCAAAATTTACATATAGCAAGAAAAGACCCCAGATATCCAAAGTAATACTGAAAAAGAAAAGCAGGAGGAATCACAATCTCAGACTTCAAACTGTATTACAAAGCTGTAATCATGAAGGCAGATGATACTGGCACAAGATCAGACACAGATTAGTAGAACAGAATAGAGAACCCAGAAGTGTACCCTCAACCATATGGTCAGCTAATCTTTGACAAAGCAGGAAGGAATATCCAATTGAAAAAAAGAGTTTCCTCCACAACTGGTGTTAGGAAAACTGGACGGTGACATACAGAAGAATGAAACTGGACGACTTTCTGATACCATACACAAAAATAAATTCAAAATGTATGAAAAACATAAACATAAGACAAGAAAACATCAAATCCTACAGGAGAACACGGGCAGCAACCTCCTTGACTTCAGCCACAGCAACTTCTTTGTAGACGCATCTTCAAAGGTCAGGAAAGCAAAAGAAGAAATGAACTACTGGGATCTCATTAAGACAAAAAAGTCTGCACAGCAAAGGAAACAATCAACAAAACTAAAAGGCAACTGATGGAATGGAAGAGGATATATGCAAAGGACATATTAAAGGACTAGTATTCAGAATCTATAAAGAATTCCTCAAAATCAGTATCTACAAAATAAATAATCCAGTTAGCAAGTGGGGGAAAGACATGAACAGACATTTCTCCAAAGAAGGCATACAGATGGCTACCAGACACTTGAAAAAATGCTTAGCATGGCTCATCATCAGGGAAATACAAATCAAAACCACAATGAGATGTCACTTCACACCTGTCAGAATGGCCAAAAATATACTCAGGAAATAGCTGTCAAGGATGCAGAGAAAGGGGAACTCTTTTGCACTGTTGGTGGGAATGCAAACTGGTGCAGCCACTTTGGAAAACAGTATGAGGTGGACTCAAAAAGTTGAAAATATAACTATCCTACAACCCAACAATTGTACTACTAGGAATTTATCCAAAGGATACAAAAATGCTGATTTGAAGGGGCACATGTACCCCAGTGTTTACAGTAGCAAATGTCCACAATAGCCAAAATATGGAAATGCCCAAATGTCCATCAACTGATGAACAGATAAAGAAGATGCAGTGTATCTACACAAACCTTTCTTGGTGTGTGTGGAATATTACTCAGCCAACAAAAACAATGAAGTCTTGACATTTAGAACAACATGGATGGAACCAGAGGCTATTATGTTAAGAAAAATAAGTCAGCAAAAGACAAATATATGATTTCACTCAGATGTGGAATTTAAGAAACAAACAGATGTGAACATAAGGAAAAGGAAGGAAAAATAAAATTGGATAAAAACAGAGAGGGAGGTAAACCATAAGAAACTCTTAACTATAGAGAACAAACTGAGGGTTGCTGGAGGAGAGGTGGGTGTGGGATGGGTTAAATGGGTGATCGGCGTGAAGGAGGGCACTTGTTCAGATGAGCACTAGGTGTTATATATAAGTGATGAACCACTAAATTCTATTTCTGAAACCAATACTACACTGTATGTAAACTAAATTTAATTTACATTTAAAAAAATTAAATGGTAAGCTATAGGTGAAAATATTTGTAAAATACGTATCTGCCAAAGGTCTTGTATCTATAATGTATACAGAACTCATATGAAAATTATAAGAAGACAACTTAATTAAAAATGAACAAAAGACTGAACAGAGAGGTCATAAAAGTAATACACCACCAATAAACACAGGAAAAATTGTTTATCACCATTTTTCATTAGAGAAATGCAAATTAAACTCTCAATAAAATATTCAAAAGAAAAACTCACAGAAAAGATTATCAGACTTGGTTACTAAAGGTGGAGGGTCGGGAGAGGGGGTATTCAAGGAAGGGGGTGAATAGGTACAAACTTCCAGTTACAAAACAAGTACTAGGGCTGTAATACACATGATGACTATAGCTTAACTCTGATGTATGATACATAGGAATATTGTTAAGAGAGTAAATCCTAAGAGTCCTTATCACTAGAAGACTTTTTTCTTTTCTTCTTTCTTTTCTTTTCATTATATCTATATGAGAAGATGGATGTTAGCTGGACCTATCTGGTAGTCATCTCACATCATATGTAAATCAAACCATCATGTTGTACGCTTAAGTTTTTACAGTGATATATGCCAATTATTTCTCAAAAAAAAACTAGAAAAAAGAAAAATGATATTGATATGGCTAAAATTTTAAATTAAAAGTCAGGCAATACCAAGTTTAACAAGGATGCTGAAAACTAAATTCTCATACACCTGATATAGGATACAAATTTTTACAGCCACCTTGCAAAACAATGTAGCAATTTCTTAAAAAGTTAAATAAACACTTTCCATATTACCATTAATCCCATTTCATTTTATAAAGAGAAATAAGAAAATGTATGTTTGCTCCTACACAAATGTTTATAACACACATGTGAATTCATAATAATCCAAACTGTATACAACCTTTTGCCCATCATCTACTTTTTATTTAAGTATAATTAATATTATGCTAGGTTCAGGTGAAATCTATTCAAGGAATAAACAAATTATAGTGTACACATATAATGATAAACTACTTAGCAATAAAAACAAAACATTAATGATGAAAAAAATTACTTGAATAAATGTCACAAGTATTATGGTAAATAAAAGAAACTAGACACAGAAGACGACATCCTCTATAGTTTCATTTACACAAAATTTCTCACACACACACAGACACACACACACACACACACACACACAGAATCTAAGTTATAGGGAGAAATGATCAGTGGTTTCCAGGGTTAGGGTTTGAGGGAGGATCTAGATTCCAAAAATACATGAAGAAACATTCATCATAACAGAATTGCTCTATATTATGATTGTGGTGATGATTACCCCCTGTAAGTTCAAAGATAAAATCATTAACTTATTCAGCCTCTCTAAATGGCAATGATACAACATCAACATTTGACTTCCCAACAGAAATGAATTCCATAGTGCTCTTAAATACACATGGTCTCAATGCTTTGAGAATTATTCAGGTTAAAAAAAAAAAAGTCTCTAAATATCTCAAAGCACACCTCTTAGATCCATCTATAAAACCATAAACTTCTTAGATTCAGGGTTGGTGCCCCTCAATAGTCTTACAGGAATCTTAAGGTACAGACATTCTTATCTCAATGAAGTACGTGAATTTGGCTTTTATATCTACGGGACTGGATATTTCTTCCAGAGAATAAAGGATAATTCAGAGTCATCCCCGAGGGCACAGAGGGCAAAGGCATGACACAGAGATGAAAATGGAATAGAACTAAACCCTAATTAAGAAATTGGCAATGTGTACATAGATTTTTAGAGTTTCTCTGAATCAGTGACTCTCAGTTTACTGGTTTGTGAACAGAAGTATCCATACTGATTATTCTCGACCTGATCCAACACTGGATGTTGTGTGGGTGGACCTAATGATAACTTGTTTCATTCATTCATAGCCTCAATCTTATCTTATTTAGATGTCATAATTTTAGAATACAGACGGAGTCTGATCCCATGTTGCTGAGACTTTTGTAGGTGTTTTTGTAGGCATGCCTGCATTTGGGAAGAATGTTAAGTGAAATAAGCATTAATTAGAACAGAAAATGTCAATGTGACCTTGAGAGAAGTGGGGGGAAGAAAGGCTGTTGCCATTAACAGAATCAACTCATTAGAGAAAATATAACTTATATTAAAACTTCTTGAGTTCACCTGATCAAGCATGCTCCCAGGAACTGCAAATCTGTGGCTCCTCTGTTGACTTTTATTACTTATTAAATAAACTACCTGCTTGACTCACTAGCACCTCTGCCTGACAGGAGTAACAAGAAGGTGTGATGAAATTCTTCTGGCTTGTAATCAAGAAAGGTATTGCTAATACATCTCCCTCTGTCCGAAAGACAAATGTCCTATCTCTATTGTTAGCTGTGGCCATGACGTGTATTAGAAAATGAATATGGAATCAACATGTTAAACTTTTCTGTGTCTATATAGTGGCTTTGAGAAAAACATTTCCCAAAAGTGTGCTCTGTGAATTCAGCAGCAAAAGTAGTAGCTAAGCTCTTAAATGCTGTAATCCAAATGACTAGATTCAAATCCTAACTCTGCCATATCCTAGAAGTGTAACCTCAGGTTAACTCATTTATCCCGGATAAACCTCTGCTTCTTCATCTATAAAGTGGAGCTAAAAATGAAACTACATCACTGGATCATAATATATTTAGAAAATTCACTTACAATGGTTAGCCATTACCTGAGACATAGAAGTGCTTAATAAAAATGAGGTGTTATTACTACCGTGGAAAACAGTATGTATTACATAGTAGGTGCCCAATAGTTTATTAAATCTCTTTAAAATTATTTTTTAAATATAGCAAATTATAGAAATAAAAATAACAAAATGATTTTGACCAAAATATATATTAAATGCATGTCCTGTATGATACATCACCAGTCTTTCACAGTCACATTGGTATGTTATCATAGGACCAACGTGTTGCACACCAAAATAAATAAATTAATTAATAAATAGCAGACAAATAAAACTATTATTGCTAATTATAAAACTATAATGCTTCAATTAGCAGTGAAGAAAAATCCAAGTAAAGAAAATGAAGATATTATAAAAAACATGCAGGAACTGACCTTGGAGTTATTCTACTTGTATATAAATATATCGGTGATGTAGCAATATTCTCCTAAGTTTTATGAAACATTTTTTAAAGGATTTAGTATTTGCAGAAGATATTAAACTTCTTGATAGAAATTCGTCAAGTATGTACTATTTATATTCTAATCTTTTTAGTAGTTTAGATAGAAAAAAAAAAACAATTTGACAGCAACTGATGCTTTGTATTTTAGAATTTTTAGCTAAATTCTTGGACCCCAGTGGCATTGAGAGACAGGCCAGAGGTAATGATCTGGGCAAATTGAAAAGTGTGATACTGATTAGGCAAATAAAGAAAGATATCTCTGCTCTGCATGAATCATTACCAAACCATTTGATAATGTTCTCAGGCATTACCCACTGACAGACTTTTATCAATGGGTAATTAGAGCAATACAAATAAAGGAACAAACAGAGCTCCTAATTGGACCAATGCAACAATAATTTCTTTTCAGGAGACAACAGATATAAAATATTTTATGAAATCGGAAATATTTATTTATATATTTAATAATAAAGATAAGTGTGTGGAAATGTTACAAGGAATTAGAAAAGTTTATAACACTTTGTAACTTCGGGATTTGAAGTAAGAACCACCATTGTCTGCTCATCCTTTTGGGTATGTCCTTGGCTTTATTTTATTCTTCACCACTGTTCTAGATAACCTGGCTATTATCATTACATCTACTATCCAAAAGAAATAATAGCCATAGCCTCTTCTTTTAATCCTTCAGTCAGTGTGTTATAAAATACCAGGAGTCACAGGAACCAAATTATAGAAAGATACACCATAATGAAGAAAATTAGAAATCAGAACTCTAAAATAACAAATGAGCTTCTTATTTAAATACGTATTCAGTGTGTTGAATAGAAAGAATAGTGTTATAGAGCAGTATTTCTAGACCATCTTTCAGATATCATCTAATACCAACAAAGTCCAATTTTTGGAGCTTTCTCAAACTGCCAGGTTAGTCAGTATGCATTTGTCATCACAGGCAACTATGTTTGTGAAAACATCTAACACATTTACACACTATTTCTTTTTCTGTTTCTCATGTGGACAAAGCAGAGACAAGAATTACTGCTAGAGCTTTTTAAAAATTCAAGTGACCAGAAATTACAACAGATAAAACAGAAAAATCACAACAGAGAGACAGAGAAAAACAGGAAACTAGAGCAACAGAGAAGAGAGAGGAGACTACTGTCAAGAATCAAACAGGGGAGGGGCGCCTGGGGGGCTCAGTGGGTTAAGCCGCTGCCTTCGGCTCAGGTCAGGATCCCAGGGTCCTGGGATCCAGCCCCGCATGGGGTTCTCTGCTCAGCAGGGAGCCTGTTTCCTTTTCTCTCTCTCTGCCTGCCTCTCTGCCTGCTTGTGATCTCTCTCTGTCAAATAAATAAATAAAATCTTAAAAAAAAGAAAAAAAGAATCAAACATGGGTGACAGTCAAGACCTGAAAATACTTAAAAGATATTAAAAGGCCACTATGCAACACTCTAAGCTAACAGTGTCAGAAAGATGGATGAGACTGGCAAGTTTCTCAAAAGACACAGACAAGTCACAAGGCTCCTGTACTCATGACAGAATTTAACAGGTAAAACTCACAAAAACAAAAACAAGCAAAAACCACCACCAACAAAAAATCTCCATTCTCAAATAGCTTCCAGGTGAATATCTAAGAATTATGGAGTAATGCCATTTCAATTCAAGTTCTTTGAGTAAACAGAAAGAAAACAATTAAATAATAGAAGAGGGGGGAAATGTCCCAACAATTGTCTAAGGCCAGCAATATCCTGATACAAAATGAAATGTATAGAAGGTGTTTCCTTTTTTATGAAAGAAACTAAAAACTTCAAGAGTCTATATATCAGGACATGATATATGAAGATTACATATCATTATAATGGAATACTTTCCAATCATACAAGCAAAATGAGAACCCTTCCGTATATAATATTTGCTATGCACAACTGTATGACATTTAAAAAGCCCCAGGCTTGTTAATGCATAAGCTAGGAATGGAATGGTGAAAATATTTGCACAACAGAATGGAAAACAATATAAATATGTACCCCATTTTGCTTTTGTTTTGTAAAAGAAACACTGGAGGGGTGCCTGGGTGGCTCACTTGGTTAAGCATCTGACTTTGGCTCAGGTCATGATCTCAAGATCCTGGGATCAAGCCTTGCCCCCTCCTCAACTGGCTTCTAGCTCAGTGGGGAGTCAGCTTGTTCCTCTCCTTCCTCCCTGTCCCTCCCCTCTGCTCATGAGCTCTCTCTCTCTCAAACAGACAAAAATCTTTAAAAAAATATATAAATAAAAAAATAAAAGAAACACTGGAACAAATGACTAGAAATCAACAACATTGATTTCTTCAGTGCAAAGAGGACAAGATAATGTTGGGTTATTGATAATAAACTTCACAGAGCAAATGATAATTCAAGCTAGGATCTAAAGCATTTACAGCAAATTGCCAATTGGAAAGATACAGGGAGAATTCTTCCAGAATGAGGCTACAGCATTTCCAAGAGAATGTGGGTTAAGGAGGTTGGCATTGACAAAAGCCCACCATGGCAGAGAGCTGGAGATCCAGGAGAAGAGAAGGTCAGGATGTGGCTGGGAAATCAAGACTGCCTAAAACTGAAAACCTGTAATCAGCCTCAGTATATTCATAATTACCTTGAAGGATGACATAATTCCTTTCCCAAGTATAATATGATGGCATTGTAATTAATCTTACAATGTTACAGCAGATACCTTGATGACTTTTATTAAACTTTTTGAAGTTTTTTTTTTTTTAATTTAATTATGAGAGTGAGGGAGGGAGGGCACACAAGTGGGGGGAGGGGCAGAAGGAGCGGGAGAAGCAGATACCCTGCTGAGCAGGGAACCCAAGAGATCATGACGTGGGTGGAAGGCAGATACTTAATGAATGAGCCACCCAGGCACTCCTATAAGATACTATATTTTTAGTCAGTGGAATAAATGGTTTGATATTTGATATTCAATTTGAGGTACCATACATTACTTAATTTATGATTTATAACTATTAGAGAAAAAAACACAAAAACCCACCATACGTGAGTCTGGTTGCTAAAGTTTCATTTTAATGGGTATTCTGTTAGTTCTAAAGTGCTTTATTTTCAAAGTTCATTTAAAACCTTTCAAAGTTCTTTGAAAAGTTAAAGTTTTACAAATATCTAATAGATAATTATACCTTTGTATTTATTGGATGCTTGGGTATATTAATGCAGATGTCATTTAGCTGAGATGCTAAAAAAGTTTTATCATTAATTATAATGTACAGCAGTTAGGTCACTTTTAAGGAAATCCGAATATGTGCACAGGGTTCCAAGTGACATGTGATCATATTAATTTATTTACAAATTACTTTCAATCTGACCTTCCAATTTTCTTTCTACTTTTAATAATAAAAAATGGGGGTAAGAGCACATTCATGATTCCTCTCCATTCTACTTTTTCCCCATCCACAGATTTACTGAGCTATAATTGCCATGTAACAAACAAACAAACAAAAAAGTAGTTATATGACTTGACGGAGGTGTTAGCCAACTCTGAGGTGGTAACCATTCTGCATTATGTAAGTGTACTAAATAAACATGTGTCCATTCTGTTTCTATAAAAATAAGATACCTTTCTAAAACTGAAAATGAAAGTCTTTGAAACCATTACATTATAATCTTATAAATGGGAGGGGATCCCTTCAGTAAATGTAGCTAACACATATATCAATTTTTTTCACATGTATATATAGCCAGGTTTATACAATAAGTCATCATGAATTAAGGTTTATTTCAAAGCAAGCATAAAGATACATTACAAAATCTAACATATTCTTTTTCAAAAAAATTAAACTGTATTACTTAGAATTACGATTACTGGAACAATTATAATTTAAGTCATATTTTAATGACTTAGAAAGATATTTTTTATAATTATCAAATCAAAGTACAAGCCTAAATTATAAATAGTTATTTATTGTAACTTCCAGGGCATTACTTGAAGTCAGAACACATTGTCCTCCACATCATTTAATGTAACATAATTTACTGTAGAACACCTAACTACACAATGTGCAAGGATATAGAATCCTTGTGCTTTTTAGTCATCAAGAATCGATTTACAAAAATTTTAATGTAGTGAATATAATTATAACTTTTTGAAAGATTGTCAATATCAAGTTGAATTTTACCTTCTATCTTTGTCGGTGGTGGTTTGCTATAGACTTTGTGTAAGTATATGTGTAACCAAGTTTGTTCTTTCAGAGATTTTGATTCAAAAGATCTCTGAGACAGGGAATTTTATTTTGATTTTTTTTTTTTTACTTCTCTCCTATCTATTCAATTTAAACAAATATTTCATTGTTATGTTAGTCACATAGAGTACATCATTAGTTTTTGATGTAGTGTTCCACGATACATTGTTTGCATACAGCACCCCGTGATCCATGCACTCCCTCTCCTCCTCAATACCCATCATCAGACTCACCCATCCCCTTATACCTCCTCCCTTCTCAAACCCTCAGTTTCTTTCCCCAGAGTCCAGAGTCTCTCACGGTTCATCTCCCACTCCGATGTCCCCCCACTCATTTCATTTTTCCCTTTCTTCGTTTAATGTCCTCCATCCTATGCTCCCCAAATAAGTGAAACCATAGGATAATTGACTTTCTCTGCTTGACTTATTTCACTTAGCATCATCTCCTCCAGTCCCATCCATGTTGATGCAAAAGTTGAGTATTCATCCTTTCTGATGGTTGTGTGCATTTTATGTTACTGAAGTAATTAAAATTGCCATACAAAATTGGAAATTTTACTGCATATTAAAAAGAAAATCAAGATTATCAGTATTTGTGCTTCTCAAATGTTCAGGTTAATTGAGTTTTTATCTGTAAGCTTTCTTGTGTAAACAAGTATATTTGATCTGCTGAAAAAGCACTAAAAGAAACTTTCTCTTCCTGCCTTTATTTACTCTACCTACCTCCTTTAGCTTGGGAATGGAAGTTATCCCTCAGTTAATTCAGTGTCAGAGTAAAGAAAAGTTTAGATTTATATGAATAAACTGGTGAAATATTTTTTGTAGAGATTTATCTACTTTCATAGTAAAGCTTTTGAAGTCCTGAAACATAAGTTATATGGCAAAATCTGATTTGTATTTTAAATTGGTTACTACAACATAGTTATATTATCAAAAATAAAACCTATAAAAATACAGAATGGCAAAATTAATGAAAAACGATGATGCAGATTCACTCACATCTTATTTTGCCATTAAGGACTCAGGCAGACAACTCAGCAAGAATATAGTTTCTGCTACTTTTAAATGCAATCTGACCCTGAAATGGTTAATTTTTTTTTTTTAAAGATTTTATTTATTTATTTGTCAGAGACAGAGGGAGAGAGCGAGTGAGCACAGGCAGACAGAGAGGCAGGCAGAGTCAGAGGGAGAAGCAGGCTCCCTGCCGAGCAAGGAGCCTGATGTGGGACTCGATCCCAGGACCCTGGGATCATGACCTGAGCCGAAGGCAGCTGCTTAACCAACTGAGCCACCCAGGCGTCCTGAAATGGTTAATTATTGTCTTACCATTTCAGTGCTAAATTGTATCTTATGCTTTAAATTATAATCTATTAGTTTAAATTATAACTTACTATTTTACAATGAACTAATACATTTATCATCTTTAAGTGGACTAAAAATCTACTTTGAGGATTCATTGTGACAAATATATGACATAGTACAATTTGGGTAGTTATCACAGTGCTAGTGAAATAGTAAATCCTAATTAAGTAGTTACTAAGAACCAGGAAACAGTCACTGAATTAAGTGTAATTAAAAAGAAATAAAATATGGGTTGTTCTGTAAGAAAAAAAACCTCCACAAATACATAAATTTAAAAATCCACTTAAATTGCTTTATTGCTAATTTATGACTATATATATGTATATATATACACACATACACACACATATAAACTGTGTCTAAAAATAAAATACAAAGCATAATATTCAAACAATTTTTAATTCATCTTTCTTTCATGATTCTAAAAAAGCAGGGGAGGGGGGACAGTATCATTAAGGTAAAACTAGCATGATCTTTGATGAGAAAATAAGTGTAAGAGACAATATGAAAACCACAGCCAAAGCTAATTATAGTATTTGACTCAAAGAAAGAATGGCTGAAAAAACAGATAAACAAACAAAAAATATAATTAATTTCCTATATACAAGTATTAGTGTGGGTAAGAAAAAAAGAGATAATGCAGAAAAGAGGGTAGGTATGGTAAGAACAAGAACACTATTAATAAAAGATCAGATTATGGGAATTTTAATTAGGATTTTCAAAATCTTGTTATTTAATGTCAAGTATACTTTGTGGTATGTGTATCTGCATGGCACTCAGGGCATTTTCATAAAAATAAAATACATATGAAAATATTAGTAAGTACAGTGATCCACATAACGGGATGGACTATGACGCAACTTTCAAGCTCCTGACTAAGAGCATACGGCTCTCTCTCTTGTGTGCTTTATTTTTCCTTCTGCTGAAGAAAAGATGAAATACTGCTTTTGGCAGGAAATATTCGCTATATCTGCCAAAATTGCACTTGGTAGACCGCAATTCACGTAGTAAATATATTTTTATGGATAATTAGTTGATTGAATGTGTGAGTTAGAGGCTTTTTAATATTCATGACTAATTATATCTATGAATATTTTATTAATTTCTGTTTTGTTTGAAATAATGATGCTACAATAACATGGAACCCAAACACTTAACATTAATAATCTCTAAGTAATAAGTCAATGGCAATTCTGTGATTAAGTATCACCCAAAGCTTCCCTGATAGAATATAATACGCAAAGTACAAATACTGTGGCTGAGGTATAGAGAAATGCAATCCATTACTTTCCTTATAAATCAGAAAACTTAGATGCACAGCCATCTTCATTATTTTCAAGACTTTTTACAGAATTACTTGATTATAAGAAATCAGGCCTGCTTTTTGGTAACAGAATCCATAGAATTGGTTTCATTACCTGCTTAAGACTGATACACACATTTTTAAAGCAGACTTTCATTTACTGAGCTCACATACTGCCCCACTTAAGTTTGTATTTAAGCCCTAGTGCCAAAATATTGTAATCGTTTGTTCACTTTTGGGGTATTTTTTTCACCTATCTGCATGCTTTTAAGGACAGCCATAGCACATGCATTCTATTTTGTCTTTGCTTATGTCTTTACCAGTTTTAGCAAAGTAGGTCTTATATGAATAAAGAAATAATTTGCTCTGAAATTCTAAATGTTCTCAAAGAATCATAAAAGAAAAATTGATATTTAATTCTAAATATCAAAGCACAAGATGATTAATTATTATTATAATTACCTGACTTCTTCCAGAGTCCTACAAAAGAATCTTTTGTACTGTGGCCTTGTCTTTCAGATCCACTCAACTTTATACCAAATTACAGCCATAGCTCCTCTGCCTTCAGCCACTGCAACTGTTTCACTACCGCCCAAATCTGAAACAGCCACAATCTGAATCGAAGCAGGCGCATTTAGGTGGGATAGGAAAACTGAAGGACTTCCTAACAATCTGCTTTATGCTCCTTTTCCTGCTTCTGTACTTGCGAGGACCTGCGCTTCCACTCTACTTCGCACATGCCTTGCAATGTACACAGCACATGTCCTTCCTGTGAGGGACAAGAAGTTAATGACTTTTCTTGAACAGGTAACATCTAAGGAAGGTCCAGGTGAGATGACTGGAGGAAGCTATCATATACGCATCTTCCAAACCACAGACGCTAGACAACTCAGTGTTAGACATCTCGTCACTGGAAATCTGATGCCAAGGCCCCCTGGCTCCAAAGAATAATACCTGGGCCTCCTTCTTTGTTCTAAATGGTTCATAGATCCCTGAAGGTATACGTACACCAAACCCCTGTCCTCACTAAAAACCCTCAGACCCTGAACAAAGTCTAGATTCCCTCTTTTCCTTCCCAGTCTCCTGGATGCTCAGTCTGTGTCTGGCTCTCTATATAGATATCTTAAATAAATTCTGCTTTTCAGCTCCTGTGGCTCATCTTTGATTTCCATCCTATGTGAAACCAAGGACCTCGTGGCTGGTCCTGTGGGAATCCCCTCAGGATCCTCAGACCTGACCTGCCTGCATCAGCTGCCTCCATGACATGGAATTTCTAGTCATTCCCACTGAACTATCAGAAACGAATTGCTGAAATATTTGAGGAATCGAAAATGACAGCTCCACTAAAAAACTGTCTCTGCTTAGATCACCATTCGTGACTCATTTCAGTATTTACAGCAGGAATATTTCTTTAACAGGAAGCCTAAATTATAAAATCCAAACTATTAAACTTACCTAACACGACTTAAACAACATAACTTAAGTAACATAACTTAAACAAACGTAACTTAAACTAACCATTTATGTTAATATGCTTTAGGTTCTTTCCACCAATTTTGGACCCCAATGAAGTTACAAAAGTCACATATTTCTCAAAACCTCTTCACCATTTGACTTCCCCTATTGATTAACTCAATCAAAAAGAGAAAATAAGCATTATGACCAAAGCCCAACATTAACCTAAATATTTGTGTCTTACATTTTGTAAAGAAGAGTAGACCTTTCTTCAAGATTTGTAAATAATTCTTCAGCTTTTAAAATTATTGCTACTATAGGGTCACCTGGGTGGCTCAGTGGGTTAAAGCATCTGCCTTCGGCTCAGGTCATGATCCCAGTGTCCTGGGATCAAGCCCCTCATCGGGCTTTCTGCTCAGTGGGGAGCCTGTTTCCTCCTCTCTCTCTGCCTGCCTCTCTGCCTACTTGTGATCTCTGTCAAATAAATAAATTTAAAAAAATTAAAAAAAAAGAAAATTGTTGCTACTATAAATGTGTTGATCAATAACAGGGAGCTACCTTGTTTCTCAAGTCACATTCTATATCCACTGCACATGTTTTATGTTTGGGAAAGTTTTATACATAAACATAGTAAGTAAGGATCATATCGATGTTCTTATGATGAATATTGATATGGAATTCTGGTTGAATGCTATAAAACCTTAGTTTCTCAAATTTCTAAGATCTCTTAAAAGAAAATTATAGTATAAATGTTATAATTTAAGAAATGGAAGTCTAAAATAATTCAGTTTGAGCCCCTTCTCTTCCACAGATTAGTATATAAGCACTGTTAACTACAGTAATCGAAACAGCATGTCACTGGCATAAAAACAAACACATAGACCAATGGAATAGAAAAAAGACCCCAGAAATAAAACCAGACACGCACAATAAGCTAATCTTTGACAAAAGCACCAAAACACACAACAGGAAAAGGATAGTTTCTTCAATAAATGGTGTTGGGAAAACAATATGCACATGCAAAAGACCAAAACTATACCCTTATCTCACACCATACCCCAAAATAACTCAAAACGGGTTAAAGACTTAAATGTAAGAGCTGAAACGATAAAAATCCTAGAAATTGTAAAGAAAAAGCTTCTTGGAATTGGTCTTAACAGTGATTATTTTGGACAGGACACCAAAAGCATAGGCAGCCAAAGCCAAAAAACCAAAGGGGACTACATCAAACCAAAGAAGCTTCTGTACAGCAAAGGAAACAATCAACAAAGTGAAAAGGCAAACTATGAAATAGGCAAAAATATTTGCAAACCATATACATACACACACACACATATCATATATCATCATTATGTATATATGTATATTGTGTATACACATATACATCATATATGTGATATATATCACATATATCATGTTATATGTATGATATATATCATATACCATACATACATGTATCATATATTATCATTATTATGTGTATATGTATATTATGTACACATACATATAATATTGTATATTATCATACTATCATCAAACCAAAGAAGCTTCTGTACAGCAAAGGAAACAATCAACAAAATGAAAAGGCAAACTATGAAATAGGCAAAAATATTTGCAAACCATATATATATACACACACACACAACATATATTATCATTATTATGCATATATGTATATTGTATATACACATATACATCATATATGTGATATATACCACATATATTTGATATATCACGTATATCATGTTA
The DNA here is from genome assembly GCF_020171115.1 of Neogale vison. Taxonomy (NCBI): domain Eukaryota; kingdom Metazoa; phylum Chordata; class Mammalia; order Carnivora; family Mustelidae; genus Neogale; species Neogale vison. The sequence goes on from NC_058093.1 coordinate 133,946,733, forward strand.
TATGTATGATATATATCGTATATCACACACATATTATCATTGTTATGTGTATATGTATATCATGTACACACACATATAATATTGTATATTGTCATATTATCATCACTATCATATATTATCATCACTATCATATGTCATATATATATGATAAGGGGTTAATATGCAAAACACATAAGAGGCTCCTAAACTGTTAAATTAATGAGGCAAGGCCGCGATGAGGCCGAGCTGGCTCGAGCCCCCCAGCGAGCAAACCCAAACCTCGGCCTGGCAACGCCCCGCGGGGAGGAGGCGCGAACGCTCGCGACGACCCAGCACGAACGGCGCCTCGGGCCGCGCCCCGCCACGTCCGCGTCTCCGGAAAAAGCTCTCCCCGGGCTCCACGCGGCCGGGACGTTCTTAACCACGTTCAGTGCGGCTGGGTCCAGTTTTAATCAATTTTTGCTCACGGAAACTCTCAGAACGAGTGCTCTGCCTCAGTTGACCTCGTCCCAGCCCTGGCGTCGGCCGAAGCGGCCGAAGGAGACGCCCGACCCCGCCCGACCCCGCCCGACCGGAAAGAGCGGCCCCGTCGTACCTGCGGGCGCGCGGCGCTCCCTGCTTTCTGGCGGCCTCCGGGGGTCCCGGGACGTGCCCGTGGCCTGAGCGCGGCTGCGCCTCCGTCACCCGCTCTCCGACGCGACCTGAGCGGCCCCGCACTCGGCCGGAAACGGGACGGAGTCTGACCGCCGCGGTCCCGCTGCCCCGCCGGTCCGGGCGCGGGGTCGGACGTGGGTAACCGGCCGCGTGGGTCCGCTGTCCGCTCGGTCCGGCGTACCACCGGGGGCGCCGAGGTCGCCCGGGGCCCGTGTGGAAAGCGCACCAGGCCCCGGGGGGGGGGAGCAGGTCGGATTTCCTGAAGATTTCTGACGGATCTGAGAGCGCGCGAGCAGGCGAGGGGCCGGGGGCGAGGGCGAAGCAGACTCCTGCCGAGCTCGGAGCCCGACGTGGGTCTTGGCCCGAGAACCCGGCTTCCCGCGGCAGGCCGGCCCTGCCCGACTGAGCCGCCGGGAGCCCTCGCTGGGGCTGACTGAGGAACTGGGCTGAGGCCAGGGTGAGGGCTCAGGCGAGTAGGATTTGGTTCGAAGGGTCAACAAGCAGGTTCGCCTACCCCAAATAATCCTCAGTTACAGCGGCTACAGCGGAGAACTTGATGAGCGCATCCATCAGGAGGGGCCTCGAGAAAAACAAGCCTCAACGAAACCCCATAAAAGTAGAGGGAACATTATTTGTCCTCCTCTGCGGTTTCTGGTGACCCAGATGGGACCTGCCGGGACGGTCCACCCGCTCGCGAGCCTGCAGACGGATCCTGGGAAAACGGGCGGAATCCTGTGAAAGGTAAGAATTCTTAGGAAAGTCAGCTCTGCCCCATCTCCCTGTGCGGGGGCTGGCGCGCAGAGGAAGGTGACCTGTCACCACGTCCCTTCCTTCCCAAACTCCGATTGGCAGGAGAAAACACGGGCTACCGATCCTTACTCTCCCAGGGATCGCTGTTCCCTTCTTTTTTTGTCTCATATTGTTTCCTGAGAACCTGGCTTGGCAACTGTGAGGTTAGGGGACCCCAATATAGCCAAACGGAAATGTGGTTGCACCCTACTAGTGGCTAATGGGGTGCGCAGAAGTGTCACGGCCGTACACTCCGTTTGCGGTTTGGGTTCCGTGCATCTGCCAGATCTCAGGGAATGGTCGGTCGGCCTTTCTTTGGTATCTTTAAGAGTAGCCTGGAGCTTGGGCGAGTACTATCCTTTTATCTCTTTTTGGGGACCTCCTTTCTGCCCATGGATTCTTTTTTTTTTTTTAATCCTGCCAGGAATATTTACTGTTTATTTAGGCTGAAGCCTAACAGGATACTTGATCTTTGTTGTTGTCATTGCTTAAAAGTAGCTCGATGGTGAGAAACTGACCAGATTGGAAGGTGACATTGAGTCTGGTAGGATCTTATTATTTATTTTTTATTGAGGTATAATTGACATATAACATTGTATTAGTTTCAGATGTACAAGGTAATGATTCACTATTTGTACACCCTATGAAGTGATCATAAGTCTGGTTACCATCCACCATGTAAAGTCACATTTTTTTTTTCCTTGTAGTGGGAGCTTTAAAGATTTACTCCTTTGGCGACTTTGCATATACAATTCATCATGCTATCAATGACAGTCCCATGATTTATTTGTTTTGTAACTGACAGTTTGTACCTTTTGACCCCCTGCACCCATTTTGCCCACTCCCTAACCCTCCCCGCCTCCGACAACCACCAGTCTGTTCCCTGTATTTATGTGTTTGATTTTGTTTTGTTTTGTTCATTTGTTTTGATTTTTAGATTACACATCAAAGTGAACTCATATGGTATTTGTCTTTCTCTGACTGATTTAATTTAGCATAATAATATCAAGATCCATCCATGCTGTCCCCAATGGCAAGATTTTATTGTTTTTTTATGGTCGAGTAATATTTTATGTATAACATGTAATATTTATGTGTATCACATATATTATATTCTTTATATATTGTATATCTTTTATTTTATTTATATATATATTATATACATATGTTTTATGTGTATAATGTAATATTTATGTGCATTGCACCTTCTTAATCCACTCATCCATCAGTGGTCACTTAAGTTTGTTTCCATATCTTCACTATTATAAACAAATGCTATGATGAATGTAGGGGTATATGTATCTTTCCTAGTTACTATTATCATTTTTTTAGATTAATACTCGGAAGTGGCAGTGCTGAGTTATATTCTTCTATTTTTAAATAAAATAAAATGGAATAAAATAATAAAAAACAAAAGCTAGTTTAAATTTATTGATTCAAGACCGGCAGATCTTTAGAATTATCATCATTAAATATAATATTTTGATAATAGTCTCATGTTATTGGTGCAGACCCTATGGAAAATACTATGGAGCTTCCTCAAAGAATTTTAAAAAAAGAACTGCCGTGTGATCCAACAATCCCACTTTTGAGTATGTATCCAAAGGAAATAAATTCAGTATACTGAAGAGATATTTGCTTGCTTATATTTAGTGCAGCATTGTTCAGAATAGCCACGATATGGAAATGGCCTAAGGGTCTATCAATAGGTGAATGAATAAACTGAAAATACAGCGCGCACACACACACACACACACACACACACATACACTGTAGGCACTTTGAGTCATGGCTCTTCCATATATTAGTATGTAAACAAGTGAAAGTCAGATATGTCTGAAATTTAATTTTTTTTTAGTCATATATGTATAGATATTAAATAGGTATTTTGGGTCAAGCATCTGTTGGATGAAGGAGATAGAAAGATGTATAGGAATAACATGTTCTTCAGTCTTACTCAAACCAAAACCCAATGCAACAATCATGTTATTTCTTTCAAAGTTTATCTGAACAAATTTAACTTTATAAATTTTTCATTTTAATTTTTTTTAATTATTTAAATATTTTATGAATTTTATTTCAGCAAATATATCATGCTCTTTCTAAAGAGAGTTACACATAGCTAAGAATATAAACATTTTCCCATTACTTTTGACAGTCATGGAAAAGCTTATTCGTTGTGATGTTGCCATTACCCCATTAACATTTTTTGTATTTGGTCTTGTAATACTTTGCCTACCTGGAAGAAAACATCAAAATGTACCTGGGGTTAAAATTTCTAGGTAGAATAGGAAAATGCTAAAATATACTTGGTGTGAATATTTGATTTGTTTAGAGAATATTTGCAACCAATAATAGAACTATCTATGCTTGAATTTAATATTCACTTGATCAAATCTGTGAAGGTAAAAACTAAAGCTGATATTAAGTTTTTGTTAATTTCTCTTACACAGGCAATTAACAGATTTTAAGAAAAATCGGTTACAGTTACAATCCTTTCATTCCCCCTTTGTAACAAGGACACATACATTCTGAAGCCATGTATAACACACATTCTATAACTGTCTTCATTTATAGAGGTTGAGAGAAAATTTTTAATCTTTACTTGGAAACCAGGGAAAATTTTTATAGCATTAATGATATTAATGAGTTGAGACTTAAAGGAATGCATGCTTACCTGATTATCTCATATGGGATTTTCACTATTTGCATTTGTTTCTGATCAACATCTGCTGTCTACGGTATCGTGAAACCTTACAGCCAGTAATGGCGTGCAGTGATTCTGTACTGATTCAGAAAATCTGACCCAGAGTTCTCTATGTCAGCACAGCAGAGGCAGGGCTATCTCTTAATCTTTGTCCTACATGGGCCCAAGCAATTCAAGTACATTTGTTCCCTTTGTTTTATCAGGGCTTAATCAAAAATTGAAGATTATTTTCATTTTCTGCCTCTCAGTTCTCAGAGCACAAAATCTTTATGAAAAAAGTGAGTTGCCTAATGCTTCATTTCTGTTTTTATGTGTTATAACATTAATCCATGCAAATGCTGATATTTCAAAATGGAAAATTCTCCTTTAATTCTGCTTGGTGAAACACTGGAGATAAAGAATCTGGGTTGCGGAGGGAAGCAGAAATAAGAGCCTTATTTATATTAAGTGCTGAGATAGTCTCCTTAGTTTCTGAAAAATCTTTCCCTCTACATTTGTTTCTTTTTTCATTGTCAGATACCATCTACGAAACTGCAGTTGAGTTTAAAAGTTTTTAATAAATCTATTGCAAACTTTAATGTTTATTAAAAGCGTCAGATCAGAGGCATCTGTGTGGCTTGCTTGGTTGGTTAGACTTAACTCTTTAGGCTCAGTCATGATCTCAGGGTCCTGGTTCCAGCACCAAGGGGGAGGGCTCCTTACTCCGGGAGGAGTCTCCTTTTCCACTCTGCCTCTGCTCCTCCTCCTGCCCCCAACCACTCACTCCTGCAGCGTGTTCTCTCTCTCTCTCAAATAAATAAATAAAATCTTAAAAAGAATAAATAAAAGCATCAGATCAAACCATCTTTAAATTAACTCTAGTAGTACAGTTGTTTTTGGTACCAAAAATTAGGCTCTACCATTATCCTCATCCTTCTGGAAGAAGACATCTATAGTGTCAGTGATTTTTACTTTCTTATTAATACAAAGTGAAAATTAAAGTTAAAATTTTTCAGGTGAATAGCACAGTTGCTCCAAACCTTGATAGAACCAGGTCTATTGATAATATTAGTCACATATTTTAGGTAATAGATTGACAATACTCTTAAAATGCTCTATACTTGTAAATCAAAACAAAAAAAGAACTATCTCTGTGGGCAAATTTATACTGAGTATATATGTGTGTAGATGTGTGATTATTTGTGGGTTTTTGTTTTGTTTTGTTTTAATCTACTTGACAGTCTGGCCAGGATACTTCTAGAATTCTCTTGTTTATTTCAAGATTACCTTAGGAACAATATGTGTCTGATTGATTATGATTTGCATCCTTATCATTTACAATTGGTTTCCTTTGACAGTTGACTTAGAAAAAAGAAGACAGTTGATTTTAGAAAAAAGAATGCTACACTTGCAAAGTTTTTCTTTCTTTAGTTCTGTCAGTTACTACCAAAAGACATTTTTTGTACATTATAATGATTGCATACAGTATCCCGACACAGATTTCCATATTATTTTTAGCATGTATTGAATGTTCGGCTTAGTTCTAATTATTTTAATAAGATAGATTCAGCTACTGTATCTTTTGTTACTGTTTTTTGTTGTTAGATGTTTATTTGAAAATAAAATGCACTATGGGAAATTGATTTCAGTTTCAATAGAAAGGTATCTAGTAGATATGCAGACAATGAAAAAGAAAACCAAACTAAAAGATCCATTTTGAAGACAAAGCTTGTCTTTGAATTCCCATTTATAATCCATTATTTTTATAACCCTGCACCTCTTCTAATAATTCTGCGTAACAGTCTGTGAATTTTGCCTGAAATCTGATTCAAACGCTTTTCACATTTGAAACATATTTTACAACTATAGAACTCAGTTAAACATCCTTAACCACTAATCTATATGACAATGTACATTGATCATTAAATAGATCTTAGATAAAAGCTGGGGTTGATTTTACTTTAATCAGCAATTCTATAAAGCTAGGAATTAGATAAAATTGGATTAAACATAACAAGTATTAATAAGGAGTAAGAACAAGTAAAAATAAATTATTAAGGAGAGAGAGAGACAGGGATAGAGAGGATAGAATTCTTTTACATTCCAGAGAAAGAGTCTGAATTTCAATAAAGGTGAGTAAAATGTAATGTAGCAAGAACTCTTCACAGACCTTTTAGCATTCAAATTATGGCGTGCATGTGCATGCTGCAGTTTTACAAGCCTGCAAAATAGTAACATTAAAGGCCCAGCATCTTTAAAAATCATAAGTCTGCAAAATGATTCACTTGCCATGAGTATTGAATATTAATAACACCAAGTAGTTCTGTTTATTAACCTTTTACGTTAATGGTCAAAAATGAAGCGTGCTGAGAACAATTGCACGACAGAAGGGACAAATGTTTCCGACGACTGTTGGGTTTCATTTGACAGTTAATAAAAACCATCAAGTACATATTATGTTAGATTAGCCGAGATCTGGATTCCATATGACAAGTCATTATTATTAAAGGCAAATGGAGGGTATTTTCAAATACACCCTGGAGTGAGGTAGACTAAAATATGATGGTGCACTCTTGAATGTCAAGGACATTTTGTGCAGTGTATAATGGAAAACTACATGTAATGTGCAGTTTGGGAACTATTTCATGTTCCTCTGAAGACCTCAAAGCATCACACTGAATATTTTATTGGAATCTGTCACACTCTGCTATAGGTTCAAGTGCATAACAAATATTTATAGACAATCATCATTTTGATGACAGAGAGAATGAGTCAGCGCTAATAGTTAGCATATGAGTAAGTTATAATGCCATACTCTTTCTATTCTCTCTTCATTTTCTTTTACTTAAAAATAATCAACTCAATTTTACATAATCTGTAAGTCACTCCCTTTTAGAAAAGCAGAGTTATGAATGACTGGGTGATTTTTCAATAGTGTAGTAAGTGATAAGCTGCGATTCTAATTGTGCCTCTCTAAATGTCAGTTACACTCATTAGGAAGTATGAAGACCATCGGGAGTAAGAAGATTTGTTTTAAAAATGTAAAACTTAAAGTATGCAAATATTGGTAACTAAGAAGGAAGTGCTTTTTGTAACAGTACAGAACATCTAAAATTTGACTAGAAAAACAGTTATGTACAGCATGAGACTTTGTGTATAATAAAAGCAAAGAACTTGGAATCAGAAGACCCATATTAATTGTGTTCTCCTCCCACTATTTAATATGTGACCTACCCTAAGTAAATGGTTTAACCTCTCTGAACCTGTTTTTTTCAGTAAGTCTCAGTCCAAACCACATTACAAATTTGTGCCTAGAATTACACATAAGTGAGAAATTTTGTAAACTATGAAAAGTTAAGGAAAAGAAACTGTTATTAATAGTTGCAATTTAGGGGCACCTGGGTGGCTCAGTGGGTTAAGCCTTTGCCTTCGGCTCAGGTCATGATCTTAGGGTCCTGGGATTGAGCCCCGCATCGGGCTCTTTGCTCAGCGGGGAGCCTGCTTCCTCCTCCTCTCTCTCTGCCTGCCTCTCTGCCTACTTGTGATCTCTGTCAAATAAATAAATAAAATCTTTTAAAAAAATAGTTGCAATTTAAATAGTAACAGCTGACCATTAATTGCCTGCGGATGGGGGTGAGGGTTTTTGGGAAGAGACAAACAGAAAGAATTACAAATGTACATGAAGAAACTTTTGCAGATTATGTGTTTATTAATTAATTTGATTGCTGTGAGAGATATATATATATACACACACACACACATATATACATATGTATATACTATATATATACATATATATGCCAAAGCTCATAGTACATTTTAAATGTTTATTATATGTCAATTATATTACATCTGTTTTTAAAAATACTAGGATTACTACCATTACAAGAAAAAAAACAGATTGGTTTTATAAATATCATATTGGATAAAAGAAGCTGGGCATAAAAGAATACACAATATTCCTTGATTCATATAAAGTCAAAAAAACAGACAAATATTGGGGTGCATGTGTGGCTCAGTGTGTTAAGCATCTGCCTTCGGCTCAGTTCATGGTCTCAGGGTCCTGGGATAGAGCCCTGCTTTGGGCTCTCTGCTCAGCAGGGAACCTGCTTCCCCCCTCTCTCTGCCTGCTGCTCTGCTACTTGTGATTTTCTCTCTCTCACTCTCTGTCAAATAAATAAAATCTTAAAAAAAAGACAAATATATAGTATCAGAAATCAGGGTAATTAATACTATTAAGAAAGAGGAAAAGAATAATAATTGGGCAAGAACAAAAGAAAGATAATGAGATTTTGGAAATATTCTATGTCCTTACCTGGGTTGTAGGTATTTGACAAGTCATGTTTGTGACTACTTAATGAGATATATGTGATAATTTGTGTATATTTATTTCTGTGTGCTAAATGTCAATTAAAATTCATTTAAGGAAGGGATGATTAGTGAGCAAGGGTCATCTGAGTTGAAACCCCTTGACCACCAGTAGCATACTTCACCAACCAGTTGAACCGAATTATTTACCTAGATAAGTAAAATTCTGTATCTCTGTAAGAATATATGTAAGAGGTTCAGTTTTATAGTTTTGTTAAGTCACTAATAAGACTCTTGGAGTGCCCTCTAAGAGCAAATTTTAGAACAAAACAGGATGTTAACCTGTTAAGTGTATCACTCTGGGTTCTCGACAGAAAAAGAACCAGTTCTTGTACTGAGGCTTAATTATATGGAATTGGATCACAGTTGTGGAGGCAGAAAAGTCCCAAGGTCTTCAGTTCACAAGATGGAGACTCAGGAGTGTCAGTGTTGTAGTTCCCTCCGAGAACCAGGATAAGCGATATTATAAATTCCAGGTCAAGTTGGAGCCCAAAGGCAGGAGAAACACATGTCCCAGCTTTTATTTAAAAATAATGAGTCAAGTTTTACATAACCCACAAGTCGTCTCCTATAAGAAAATTAAAATCAAGAAAAAAAGATAAAATCATAAACTACTGGGTGATTTTTACCCAGTCAAGCAGAGGGAGCAAATTCTCTCTTACTCAGCCTTTTTTGTTCAACTCAGGCCTTCCATAAATTGGATGAGACCCATCCACATTGGACAGGACCATCTGCTTTACTCAGTCTACCAGTTTAACTGTGGGTCCCATCCAACAGCGCCCTCAAAAAATCCCTACAAATAATGTTTAACCAGATATCTAGGCACTCACTATCTGGGCTGAGGTCCAGTCAACTTGACACAAAACTGAACCATCACAATAAGGACAAGTTCAGAAGTACTTGAGGCACAGCCTTGAGAAAGAAAACAGTCAGTTCAGTACTAAAGAAAATACGTTAAATGGCCCAAACAGAATCCAACCAACAATATGTGCTTTATTGTCTTCAGTTATGAATCCCAAAGACATTGAATTTTCATCTCTCCTTCACAATCCTACCAATTTTACCATCAGGCCTGTTCATACTACTTCAATATTGCTGTATTCCTTTTGATTTTATGTTTACTACCAACTCTAATTCAGTTGGCCATCATCCATTCATTAGACCCAGGGCCTGTGCCTTTGACCTAGTTTCCTGTGTGACTCTTGCTGCTACAATCCATTTTCCATCTATCAGCCAGATTGATTTTTGCAACGCGTATATCGGATTGGTCAATTAAAGTAATTAGTACAGGTTTTCCATTGTACATAGAACAAAATCCCATAGTCTTATAATGACCTACAGGGATCTGAATGAACTGGTTGGTCTTTACCTTCCTCTCAGACTCTGTATTACACTTAATAACTCTCTCTATTACAATATTAGCTTCTTTTTGGGAAGTTCTGCAAATTAATTCTTGACTCAGAGTAGTTACATAAGGTCTGCTTTTTCCATAGAGTGCTCTTGCCGCCTTCATCCCTAAACTATCCTTAAAGGCTTTGCTTAAATATTACCTTTTCAGAGAGACTGCCTGTGTTGACCTTTTCTCAAGGAAACCTCTAGTTTACAGTCTTCTGTTTATTTGTTTTTGAAGATTTTATTTATTTGAGGGAGAGAGACCAAGAGAGAGTCTGGGCGCACTAGCTGGGGGAGGGAGGAAAGGAAGGGCTGGAGGGAAAGGGAGTAGCAGGGTCCCTCATGAGTGCAGAACCTGATTTGGGGCTCAACCCCAGGACCCAAAGATCATAACCTGAGCCAAAGGCAGATCCTTAACTTTCTGAGTCACCCAGGCACCCCTAGTTTACAGTTTTGATTGTTATGAGTTAGGGACCATTCATAAAGATTGTTAATTTTTCCAAATTATCACTTGCTTCCATTGCCAGTTTTTGCATATCCATTGAGAGCCAATTCAGTCAGGTAGAAATAGGTGGAGACAAGTAAAGGGACACCTGTGCTGTAATATCTTTCTTTGCTCTGTACTAAGTTGGCACTAACTGAGGTAGCAAGTATAATATTTCACTATTACTGTGAACATCTTGGTATGACAGTATGGTCATGAATAAAATGTTGATTTCACATTTTCTAGTGTGTCAGACTTGAAATTCTTAAATATATTACTACTTACCAAAGTATTTATGGATATTTTATTTCATAATTGAAAAGTTATGAACTAACTTTGATGTATATCATTCTAGTAGATTCTCTGATGAAATAAAATCCAAACAGAGAAAAATAACTGAAAATGAGAGCAAATATCTATTCTGAATCCATAATTATTCTCAGTGTGTCTAATGGAGCTATACACTGAAAATGCCTCTCTGGAGCTTCCTTTTCACAAATGGCTAGAAATGAGTAAGAGATGAATGTTCACTGAGACATGAAACTCACTGCTGCTACACTCACTACAAACTCAGGACTTCATTCCCTACACAGAACTATGCACATATTTGGTGCTGACTGGTAGAAATTGTGAATGAGGAACAAGCAGATCTGTTTATTTAAAGGATATATAAATAGAAAAATAATACATAGGAATAATTGTTTTAATGAGTCAGGGATTCCATATGAAAGAGAAAAATGACTCTTTAGAAGAGGCGAATTAGGGCAAAATATTATATATGGAGAAACACACATGTATACATACCTGTAGAGTATAATTCATTTAAAAATTTTTTAAAGGTTTTATTTATTTATCTGACCTTACAGAGTTCACAAGTAGACAGAGAGAGAGAAAAGAGGAAGCAGGCTCCCTGCTAAGCAGAGAGCCTGATGCAGGTCTCGATCCCAGTGCCCCGGGACGATGACCTGAGCCCAAAGCAGTGGTTTTAACCCACTGAGCCACCCAGGTGCCCCAGAGTATAACTCACTTTGATGTCAATTTTATGTTTACACAGTGGAAGGAAGGTTGCTCATCTTATATTCCAATTGTCATCAAGGTATACCCATAAAAAAAGGATAAAGAGTGTATTCCAGTTTATAAAGACAAGATATAAATGATTAAACCGAAATGATGGGGAAAGTTTAGACTATATAAGAGAACAGGAATACTCCCAGAATTAAGTGAATTTTCTGACACATGAGAAGATGTGTTACTTTATTTCCCATATCAGAGGGAGAAAATCTGTTGGTTTAGTTATAAAAAAAACTTCAATCAGAGCATAACAGCCTTTTATAATATTTATCTCAGTGTGGTACAGAAATAGTTGGGTTTTACATTTCACAATGCCCGTGTATTTTTATATATTGCTATTACAAGTAATCTATTTTGTAACATTCTACATAACTAATAAGCTGTAACTTTAAATTTATTGTTTCCCATACTTGAGTTACAAGTTCTTTTAATTTGTTGATGAAAATTGATGGATCAAAATGGAATTTTGATGGTAAAGCCTCAGGTCATAAAATGCTTCATTTACATATCACATAGAAGAGCACTTTCAATTTTTGCATTATTCTAAAATGTAACTGAGTATAACAACATTATTCTTTGCTGCAATGGAAGTGGCACAGTACATTAGCATGATTGTGGATTGATTAGATTTCATTCTACATTGATGAGTCAAAGGAGACAAGCAAAGTGTGCTGACTCTGAATTTATGAAATGGCGAGTAAAACACTGTCCGTTAACCAAGTAGCAGTCAAAGTTATTTCCAGTTCCCCGAGAACCCATTCTAAACTCTACATTGTAACTACTACAGGATAGTGACCCCCGGATAAAATAAAATACTAAAACTTAGATATCTCAACTACAGTGATTTGGGGGATATGACCTAAAACAAAACAAAACAAACAAACAAACAAAAAACGATGCTACCATTACCTCAAGGAAAATAAAAGATGTCAGTTTTACCATGAGATACGAGAAACTTTACCAGGAATGGTACAGAAATCAAAATAGCAGGATTGATATTTTGGTAATCTCATCAACAAGTCTGCATGAATACAAGCTACTCTAGTTTACATTAATACAGTCAGTAGTAAATTTTTGAACACTAATATATGCCAGGCATTGTGTTAGTCTCCAAGAATGCACTAGTGAGCACGACTTTTTTCAGTAACATTTATGTCATTCATCGATATGACTTAATTTCTCAGCAAAAATTGACGTTTTGGCACCTTTTGACTATGCCTTTTTTCTCCTTTGGCTTCAAGGTCATGACAATATCTTGTTTTTCCTTCTAACTTCTCTTTTATGTTACTGTCTCAATAAATATTTTCTTTCTTTTCTCCTAATTTTAGACTTTCCTAAAGTTTTGCCTCAGAATAGCTCCCAATAGTCATATATATATGGCTTCAAGTACTGATCTATGTCTCTGGCTCTGATTTATTCTTGATATCATTACCCAGACAGATGAATGACTTAATAGCAAATATATATATATATATATATCTCCACAAAAACCTGTCCTTTTTAGTTCTATAACTGGTTCCAGTAACTTTCTTTTCATTTGGTTTCAAATCTTTGGCATCAGCATTGTATCGCTACTGTCCCCAATTTATTATTTACTTATAATTAATTGCCTTGTGTGGTAAATACCATTTAATTTCCATTCTCAAGGACTTTGTGCTAAGCAGGTCTTAAATATTCTCGCTTCAGTATATAAGGTACTAAAATATTAGCACTTCATGACAGATATTGTCTCTAACCCCCTTTGATCCAGTCATCTCCTCTCTTCACTTAAAAACCCCAAGCTAGGCATGTTACTTCCCTGGACTTCTAAAATACATTAAAAAAAAAAAAAAGAAGAACTTAACAGTGCTTCACTTTCTCCTGAAATAAATGCCGTTTTCACTAAAACATTTAAGACCCTCTGTTTTATTATTATCCAATGTTTTCCAGCTGACATTATCAAGAGCTATGAAGAGTCTGAAAGTTTAACCTGATTTCAAGGAGCAGGTTAGCCTTCCACAGTTCCACGTGGATGCTGGAAGAAAATGGATAACTCCTGGGTCAGAGACAGAGGACTTTATTCCTCAGGGCACAGCAGGGAGCATGAGTCTTATTCCTCTTGCCCTCCAAGTACCAGGACAGTTTTGGGCAGGTCAGATGGATATTGTGCGCAAAGGGGTCTTGCCTCATAGCAGAGAAACTTGCGTTTAGGGAACCTTGGACTTTTTCAAGGAGGAGATGATGAGAAACCTGTCCATACTTTGCCTTAGAGTGACATAGTGTCTTTCGCATCTCAGCCAAAAAACAAATCTGTTCTCCACCCCCAGAGGGAGACAGTATCTTTATCTTCTAAGGCTGATTGTTAATATAAATATCTTCAAAGAGATAGGCCAGAACAGAAGTTAAAAGATGTGAAAGGATGCAAGGACCTGCCTAAAATTGTCTCCCAATATATATTTTCACTTCATTATTCCCCTCTCTGAATTTTAATTTTATATTTTCAGGGAGGCTTGGTAAGAAAAAGATTAAACATGGTGACTAGTGGAATAGTGAATTGTTGGTCTGATAAATGCAAATGTGGCAGCCAGGGTTGGTTTGTTCCTTCCTGAGTCGTCCGTTTTTCTATTTTCCTGAAAAACTTAAAACACAAAAAGACAAACACCTTATTGAAAACAAATATATCATTAATATCTAAAATTGCATTTGAATGCACACACAAGTTATCTTTTATTTAATAACAAGGGTCTGGCAGGAATAAGGATAAAAGAAGGCAAAACACAGACGCCTGATGGTACCAGCAGCCCTGCCATTATCCCCATCCAAAAAAGTGATGTGAGATTTTGTTCTGGAAGGAGAATCAAAGAGACCCAGAAGATGTCTTAAAAAAAATAGCAGTGATCTCTAGTCAAGGGACAATAGCCAGCTTGAGGAAATCTCAAAATGAGAAAAAGGAAAATAAATACAAAATCCTTATTATTTACTCTTACCTCTTACTTCCAGTTGTAGATGCCTATAAGCCCAATATAATGAGAAGCCAGGGGAGATGGGACCCTATGGTTGCAAATCATAGAGATCAGTCTCTCAGTCCATCAATAGTTGTGTTGGTTTATCATTCCAGGGCATCCATGTGCAAAATATTTTCCTGTTACATGCAGATGACCAGCTTATATACTAACGGGATGGTGAAATAGTGATAGTTCTGTTGTTTGCAGGAGTACACAGATCAGCATCAACAAGACCGCTTTTGAGTCCTTTCTTTACCTTGCATTGTCTTCGTCTCTGCTACTATTGCCCTTTTCCCAAATAAACCCATAGGGCAAGTGTTATGGTAGTTTGGCAAAGCTACTGACTTATATTCACAGAGAAGGTAACTGTTTCCCTGATTATGATAAGCATCTCCTCTTGTACATGCCCTCTATGTAATGTTTATGTCAAACATGCATATTTTCTCAATTTATGTTCCAAGAAGCCCATACAATATACCTAACCCATATATCCTAATAACCACTTTCTCCCAATTCCCGACTTCCTTGCCAATCATTAATTATTACATATTAGTCAACTGTTATCTGTGACTTAGACTGTTCTTAATGTAAAAGGCACAATCAAGGTTCTGTTCATTGGGAGAATATCCTTATGTCACTGTTTCTCAAGGCTGTTTTTATTAAATCAGCACTTTCTGCTGCAGGCCCTTAGCAACATATCTTACGGATCCCTCTGTGAAGCGGTTCGATGTTTTTTTCCTTTTTTAAGTTGTTACATGTACTCAAAGTAAAGCTATTGGTGTGGATGAAAAAATATGTGTCTAAGTAGTAACAGTGTTATCCATCATGCAATTTGTGGATACTTTATGAATGTACTCAATCTTTTCCATTTCTTAACATGTCTATTTTATAATAAATGCTGGTGCTCTGCATGTCCAAATACATGATTCCATGGGTCAGATGGTATCCAATGCATGACTGACAATTTAGATTGCATAGTTATATTTTGTTCTGTGATCATATATTCAGTCTCCACTCGGGCCTAGCAGTTGGCCTAAAATTGCTTTAAAATTAAATATTAACCATTGAAGAAGACATTAGATTTACTCAGAAACCTCGAATGTATTTTGTGTTTCTCCTGTTAGGACTGCTAGCCAGGATCTTCTGCATTTTTCTCTGCCTCCCACACTGTTGGAACTGCTGGGTCATAAGTTCCAAGAGATATGGAAGCTCAGGCCCATCTGTTCTGGGGAGTCTATTCATGCTTTGGTTCTCATTTAAAACTGGCAACCTTTGCAGGGACACCTGGGTGGCTCAGTCGGTTAAGTGTCTGCCTTCAGCTCAGGTCATGATCCCAGGATCCTGGGATTGAGTCCCATTGGACTGCTTGCTCAGCGGGGAGCCTGCTTCTCCTTCTGCCTGCTTATGCTCTCTCTTTCTCTCTCTCTGACAAATAAATAAAATCTTTAAAGAAAATTTAAAAATCCTGGCAACATTGCAGATTACTGTGCAAGTAGTTTCTAGAAGCAAGTTCAAATGTGATAAATGTTCCCTTTCAAATCCAGTGATATCCACTAAGAATCGTGTCTTTCATCATGGTAGGTAGACACAGCAGCTTGGCTCATTTTACAAGGGTATCACAGTATTCATACCGGTAAACTCCCTGGAGGTGTCACTGGGTTTATTTTCTACCTTTGGTCAAGCATATGTATTGATAAGCCCTCTAAAGTACTTGCTACACTTTGCTGAGCAGATCTGAATAGGATAATGTTATTAATCTTATGGATCAGTGAATTTTTGTGGTCTATCTGAATGAAACAAACTTCTATGAAATATATTATGACGATGAGCAGGAGGGTTGACCTAGCACTGAATAATGTGTTAGAAGTATACTTTTGTCCCTGCCATGGAAATGAAAAGGGTTTGTGGTCTTACTGTTTGGGATGGGAAAGAAAATACTTACCAGGGGAAAGGCTTTATATGAGCTGTTACAAAGTGTGGTGATTTGCTCCAGTAAAGATACCACATCGGGAAACAAAGTTGCAGTTGGCAGTACTACTTAATTAAGCATACAATGACTTGTCATTTTCTACAACTCATGTGAATTTCCATGGCCAAATAGAGAAGTTAAGTGGGATAGGAAAGGAGTCACTGGTTTTGAATTGTTTAGGTCTCTATTAGTCTCTGTAATTAATCTGGGGATTCGGAATTGTTTTTTGTTTACTGTTTGTCAGGAGTTGCCAATTCTCAGAACTACCAGTTAGTCCTTCCCACATTGGTAGAGCTCATTTTGAAGCCAATAAAATGATTCTAACAGCTATAAAGTATATTTATTCCCATTGTATACTCTCTACCAGGGCAAATGACCATAGAATAGGTCTATAGTCTCACCATCTACTCTTAAATTAATTTGGGCCAAGGCACAATCGGACACCTGATCTCTTCATCAGCCATTTGTCTCCATTAATTGTCCCTTACTCAGGTGAACTTAAGGACCAGGTTAATACCAATAGACATGTTAATACCAACAGACAGTTACCCCAGAGGTTTGATTATTTCTGGTTTTGTAGGAAACAGTCACTCTTATGAAAACTTTGGAGGAGATTCATGCTCTGTATCTTTTCCCTGAGGAGCTCAGCCTTCCAATTAATGTAGAGTCTAGTGATCTCCAAAGTGCTTACATTCAAGAACTGACTAAGAAGCAGTATATCCCCACTACAGTGACTGTAATCAGGCACTTGCCCACCAATCTGAGTTTTTCCTTGCAAGTGTGTCATGAAACTCATAGGAGGCTAGCCAGTAATTTAATTTGTAAGTGATCTGTAGAAGGATTAGCCAGAAGAGTTCCCTGTGCCTACAAAACTCTGAATCCTCTTTCAATCCTGTGGCTTATTGCCTTGTCTCTGATGCTTAAGTGCCAGCACCTATTTCCACCACCATGGAATGCCCTCCTTCCAGTGAGATCAGGAAACCTAATTTCATGGAGCATCCCTCCTTCCTGTCCTTGACCTACAGAATTCAGCCATGAAAGAATGCATCATATTGAACACAGCTGGGAATTAATTGTCAATAAAACTTTCTAATATGTATACTCAGAATCTGTCCTTGCTCTCAGCCATACTTACGACTTCAAAAGTTAAAGGTCTCTTTAGTAAAAACTGTCTTTTTCTTCAACACCTTTCTTAACAACTCATTTCCCCTATATCTGCTCCCTATGACTATAAAAAGAAATATGACTGTTGCCTGAAAAACTTAGTGTCACTGCCACTTGATGTCACATCGCTTTGCCTTCCAAGTGTTCTTCATTCCATATTATAACCAGTGATATTCTGAATAATTTTGTTGGCATAGTATGGAATAGATTACATACATCTTATTTACTGAAGCACAGAGGTTAATTAACTTTCTTTTTCTTTTTTCTTACAGCATTTACTTTAGAAAACTTTTAAGTACTTTGTCTCTTTGAAATGTATGCAAATATTTTAAAAGCTAAATAAGCCTCCTGCCAGGTTAAAGACCCAGAAACACCTTTCTGAAGGATCAGAGAATCATGTCTTTGAAATATATCCATCAGAAAAGACAATGCAGCTGCTTTCTCCCAGTTTCTGAGGGAGGGTAGGAGCCTGACTTCAGTGAACCGCCTTGCTCCAAAACTACCTCTTGTTATAAAGACATAAGAAGTTTATTTTTCTTTTGGATAAAGCCATTTAGCTAATACATATGGTCTCCCCAATTAACATGTAAATGTAGGATAAACTGTGCATGGCTTTGGTGTTGTTAAACCCTCTTACTTGGGGGACTAGGTATTGTGTATCTTGAGAATGTATAGCTAGTGTGTTGTATCTACTTGGATGGAAAAAAGGGCAAGATTTCTTTCAGTCTTTGCAATCTCTTAGCAGGTTGCCGGTGATGTGCATCACATTCTAAGTATCCAGTAATAAAATTGTATTCTTTCTCTTCTACCTTTGTGGAAAGGTGTTACCGGTTAGGAGATTTTGTTTCTAATTACATTTTCCCAGGACCCACTACACTGTAGTTGTCCTTTGGAGAACAAGTGCTGACAACAAGAGTGTAAACTAAAGAAGGGAAACTTTGAGAAGTAAAGAGAGAAAGTAGCTTCAGCCAAACATAGCAGTGAGAGGGCGCCATTCATTTCTGCCTGGTGTGGAATCTAATTGTGAGACCTTCGTTGTATCTCTTGATCACAGGTGCTGGTATAGTTTAACAGTGACAACATGGGAGCGGTGAAGAAATAGACTGTGAATGCCCTGGAAGTAGTTATCTCTGACTTTGAGGCATTAAAACAGAGAAGGGAAAACAAAACAAAACAAAACAAAAACAGTTCCTTCAGGCTCTATAAGACAATTCTTTGACAATCACGATTGGAAGGTTTTAAGACAGAGACACTTGACTGCTTCCTAACAATAGGTGTGAATAATTGATAATCGAGAAAATGAAGGAGATGTGGATTTATTTTGTACACAGAGTCTGTAAAATGAACCACACCATCTAAACCTAAAAATACTGGATTTTTTTTTTCATCTTTGTGCCTTGGATTATATTTGTTCTCTATCTAGAAAGCACATCTCCAGCTTTTTATAACATTGATGTTCTTTTACTGATGTCAGTCTCAAATAATTTTGCAAGTCTATGTGAAGCTTCTTTAGGTTCCCCACTGGGATGTGATCTTTCTACCTAATCGTATAGTATAAAAATTATCTACGTACTGCATTTCCTAGTCAAATAAAATCAGGCTTCTGTACCTTCCTGCAGCATGGGAAAAAGTGTCCTTAGAGGAGCCTTGATAATGTCACAGAAAGGGGAGTAAAGAGGGACCTGTACTAGAGGTTTGAGTTTGTGCTGGGTGGTTTTATTGATGAATTGATTGATCGATTGAGCCGGGAGCCGCTCCATCACTGATTACTTTATTCTGGTCAAATCCTTATGCCTCTCTGAGTCTCTGTTTACACATTAAAATAATGGAAATAAGAATAATAAAAGTCATCATGTAGGATTTTTGAAAAGGTCACACACTGCAGAGGAAGACTTGTTGGAAGCATCATGACTTGATTTGGGGAGTTGCATCAAGTTTTTAAGGAGAGACTGTGCTAAGTGATTTTAAACTGGGAAGCATCAGCTAGTTTTGGATTAGACAGGGCAAGAAGTGGTAGCAGTTTATGAATGTGTATTTCAATATTTATTCAGAATTCAGATGATTAAAGGGAAGCTAAATTTGTTGGCCAGAGAGGGACATATTTGGTCATTCTTGTGGAATCAGTGCAGCCTGGCTTTATGCTGTTCTGAGCCTCCTTTATGTTTTGTTGGGAATAGCAGGTCCTGGTGTCAACAAGCTTTGTTTTCACTTTCTTTGGTTGTCAACAGGACCCATTTCACCTTCATAATTATAAAACCTCATTTTTGAAATAAGATATTTCCAATATTTAAATTAAGGGCTCACAGTTATAACTAGCAATGTTCATGCAGACTCTAGAGTTCTGGTTCCTAACCATTATGTCCTTTAGTATGGAATCCTACATCCATGTATTTCTCTGTAGGTTTGCTTTACACTTACCTGCTTAAGCCAACCAGTTCCCTGTTTTGACATGGGGAAATGGACCAGATGCTTAAAAAAAAATTTTGTAATTAAAAAATTTTTAATATATGAAAGGTTTCCTAACTGCTTGGGCAAAGATCTTATCTTTGTCATAATTATTCAGGTATTCTACCTAGAGTATATTCAGGTATGTCATAAGAATCGTGTACTGTAGGTGACCTATAGTCATTCCAGCTTTCTGATACTTACTATAGACAAGAAAAAAAGAGATACATGTTCTATTTTTCTACTAAGTATCTCCAACATCTTGATCAGTATAATGGTTCTGGGTGGTTGACAACTTGATTAATCTGAGCAGTCTCTGATCAGAAACACACTCAAACTCTTTTTACTCTGAAGGATTTTCTGTCTCCTTTGTGGATAAGATCAATCAAAACTGGGATAAATTGAGTAGATTTATAGTGGAAGAGCCATATCTTGGTACTGAAAAATGCTCAGTCTTTTCTAGCTCACTCTAGACAGCTCTTCTCAGAGAATGAAAGGTAATAAAATACCCTTTAAAATATCTCCGAATTGGATCTATATATTATGATTTCATATAGTCAGAAAAAAAATCTGGAATAATTCTTGATCTGTTTCTTCTTATTAATATATACATGCCAGAGACTAGCACAATAAATACGGTATCTTATAATACTATTATACACAATATAAAAAGCAAAGGTTTACTTAGTTTTTCCCTTCAAATAATTTGTTTTATCCTTTTTTCCTAACTCTCCTTTAACCACCACATTCTAAAGATATAAAACTGCTCTCCTTTCCTGACCACACCATACCACACCTCTGTTTTGTTCTCATTATTATTCCTCTCTCTGCAGAGTTCCTTTTTCCACTTTTTATCAGCCGAATTTTACATGCCTTTGAAGATTGAAGTCTGATATTACCCTTTCAAATGCACAGCCCATGGATGTATCTGGATGTATCCGGTTCTTTCCCTACCGCCGAATGCATTCATAATATTACCCTGGCATGTTTTGTCGGCATGCCTCTTTCTTTGCTACATGTCATGTAGCTTGTCTGATTTATTTATTAATTTATGGAATCTCTAGGGAGACACATAGTGCCAGAATGAGAAAAGGCACTCGGGTATTTACTAACTTTACTGAAATCAGTCTCTCTCATAGCATATTTTATATTCATCTTTATGTGTGTGGCGGCCGAGAAAATTAAGGCCATCCCACTTCAAGTTTAGCTGATGTGGGAAACAGAGGCAGAAGAAAATCATTAAAATTCCTCACCTACTGACAAGCCCTTGGAACAGACAGAGTGGCTCTCCCCTGGGGACTTAACTGCCCTTACCTTGAGATTTTGCCAAGGACAATCCTGGCCTGACCAACCCCCTACCCCAACAGGTCCGATCAGGATCCTGTAAGTCTACTTTTACAATTCCTTTATCTCTAAACCTCCAAGATAGTGTCAAGAATCATTCCCAAGCATATGGCCCATTGATGTACATCTAAAGGGTCTCAACGAGAAGATTTTTATTATTGGTAATAAATAACCTCTCTCCGAACAATAGCTAGCCCCTCAAGGTCCTGGAGACCTTGCTTCCAAAAATCCTTAGAGACTTACATCATCCATAATCCCCTTTGTCCTCATCCATCATCAAGTGCACCCCTACCCTGCCTTTAAAAACACTGACTGTAATCTGGTTCGGGTCCAAGGCCCTACTCCGCTGTGCTGTGCCGGGTATACTTGGGCCCAAGCTTAAGCTTGTCAAATAAACCCTCGTGTGATTGCATCGGTGCTTGGCTCCTTGGTGGTCTCTCAGACGTGAAAACTTGGGCATAACAATGTGCACTTATCATTTTCACTATTATTAATATATTTAAATGTATATGTTTCATAGCAGAGTTTGGTCCTTTTTTTTACTTAAGTCAGGGACGATTTTCCCAGCATAACATACCTTCCCATAACATGTACTCAGTACATATATGTTACACAAACTAATGAGGAAGATTAACAGTGCTACAATCATTGAAATATTGTGTAATGATATAATTGAGAGATAAGTGAACTGTTTGAGAAATTCAAAATTAAGAAAGAAGCAATACTCTTGGTGAAATGATTTCCTTGAAGAATATCAGAATAGAGGCACATTTTTGGTTTTTGTTTTGTTTTATTTATAGTTTTTCCATTCCATTTCTTGTTTATTTTCACTCTCTGTCTCTCCTTCTCTTTTTTTTTTAATAATAAATGCATGGGAGATAATCAGGAATCCAGCCGTTTGAATTAAAAAACGAATTTAGTTCTCTTGGACTTCAGCTTATTCAGCAGCTGAATAAGAAAACAGAAGTAGATTTTATCTAAAGTCCCTTGTTACTCAAACCTTCTGTATGTCTTCACCCCATCTCACTTCACCAGTAGTAGCTTCGGTAACTGCCAAGAGGGTCACTTTTTTTTTTTTTTTTTAAGATTTTATTTATTTGTCAGAGAGATAGAGAGCACAAGCGGGGGGAGCGTCAGGCAGTGGGAGAAGCAGGTTCCATGCTGAGCAAGGAGCCCAATGTGGGACTCCATCCCAGGACTCTGGGATCATGACCTGAGCTGAAGGCAGATGCTTACTTAACCAACTGAGCCACCCAGGCGTCTCTGGGGGTCACTTTTACTTACAAGAAAAAGGAGAAGAGAGACAGATAAAAACTGTACCAAAAAAGTTTGGAAAAAAACAAATAGAGAAAAAAGAGATAAATGTCTATCTAGGTTTATTTACAGTTAATGTATTTAAATATAAAAATCTGCTTATTCTTGACCACTAAATCTTTAATAACACAATTTAAGCATTTTTTCATTTAAAGCACCTAGGACACCTCTTTTAACCTAATGCTCATCAACTATTCTGGTATGTATTCATTCTACCCAAACAATACCCAAATTTGCATCAAACTGAAAGACACAAATTTCTCACCCAAATCTCGATCCTGGACTGAGCATACCCAAGAGCTTTGACTGAATTGACATCGTCACTTACTTACTTACCTGAAAATATTGATGACATAATCTTTCAGAAACCTTTCATTTGTTCCATCAAGTTTTCTCAGACTTCTGCAAATAAAGACAAGTTTTATTTACCTGTGCATATATATATATATATATATATATATATATATATATAACTTAAGGGTATGGGAGAAAGTTTGGCCAGAGTGAGCATATTAGAGATGCTGAGGAATGTCACTTGACTGTGATCTGGGTACTGTGCTCTCAGGGTTCTGTTTTACCTAAAAATAAGAAAAGCAGATGTCTTTCATGTTGTTTATTTCATTACCAATGTTTATGATCCCTCAATGTAAAAGGAATGGAAACGAGGCATTTTATAATGGCAAAATGGAAGAGGAATAGGAACTCATCTCAAAAGTCTGTAGATTTAAACTGTGGGATTATACTGTGGGATTAAACTGCGGATATAAACTGTGGGATTATAGTTTTCCTCCAGTGAGGGTAGAAGAGGCATTTCAGATAGCTTATCCCAAAAGTGGTAGCTGTAAGCTTAACTGAAGACCATGGGCTCTGTCATGTGAAGGAGAAGTTACAGCCAGTTTGTTTTTTGCTTTGTTTTGTTTTGTTTTTTTTGGTAATACTCAGCTGTGTTTGCTTTCCATTCCTTCCCAATCAATCAGTTATACTTACTGAAATTTGAAATCAAAATCTATATTAACAGAAGGGATTATACTAAATTTGTTAATAATGTTGATTATATAATATAGACTTATAGAAGGTAAAGGTAAAGAGTTTCATCTCTAACGCACCCTAGAACATCTTGCCTACCCTAAGAACGTAGCATATTATCAAAACCATACTAATGATATGGAGATCTGCGAGCCCTTCACAATAGAAAGGGACTTTGCTCCCAACCAATACCTACTGGAAATACAGTTCTTGGGAATGAGGGATGGGAATCCTAGAATTGGGTCCAGGAAAAAAAATGGATTTAACATTAGTGGATTTGGTGTGTGTGTATATATATTAATATTTAATAATTGATTTATATATTTATTTATATCTATGTCATCTATATAGAGAGGAGAGAAAGAAAGAGAAAAACAGTGTTCAAAATGTATTCATTGTCCTGACCCCATAGATGAAATGTTTTCTGTGTTCCCTAATGGTGATTCCCTTCAAAGACAGGAGTATAAGGGAAAGCATAGTTTACAAGAAGAAAGTTGTAAATCACATTCTTCCATTGCTAGCTTCCATTGCTTAGTGCATTTTAGTTACCTTTCTCTACCATGGCTCAAAATGTGTAAGAAGATTATGAGTCATTTAGCAAGAAATTATTAAAGGATTGAAGTAAAACTATATGCTCTACCTGCCGTAATTCAAACAGCATTAACAATCAACATGGTTAAACATCATATTTAAAAGGAACTGTATATTTTTCTTGCTTATTAAATGTATTGCTTCCATTTTAACCTTCCCACTTAACCTGACTTAGGCAATTCTACTTATTCTTGAAATATTCCAATATGACTGATAGGTTTTAATTTCTGGTGTGAAAATTCTTCTATGTATAACTATTAACACATTCTCAAAATTGAAGATTAATTTCAGTAAAGATAAACAGTGATATAAAAAAATTAACATGGCCCAAACCTTTGGAGAACAGTCTCCTCTGAGCCCACCAGTGTTAAATAAACCTTCTATCTTCCAAAAAAAAAAAAAAAAAAAGAATTAACATATAATATATAGAATTCATTTTAAAATTCATCATGTTAATGCTCATAATTTTCACCTGCACATTTAATAAATGTATATAATGTCATGAATATTTTTGGACTAATAAGATACAAGTAAATTTGGTGACATAGTATCTGTATGGAAATATTTCTATGAAATAATTTTATTATGTATAATTTATATTATAATATTTATATTATATTTTTATAATTTTATTATTTACTGTAATTTTAATATGTTCTTTGTACAAGAACTTTCTCTTTTCTTTTAATATCTATTTAAGATAAAAATCTGCCTATGGGGTGCCTGGGTGACTCAGTCGTTGGGCGTCTGCCTTCGGCTCAGGTCGTGATCCCAGGTTGCTGGGATCAAGCCCCACATCGGGCTCCCTGCTCAGCGGGAATCCTGCTTTCCCTCTCCTAGTCCCCCCTGCTTATGTTCCCTCTCTCACTGTGTCTCTCTCTGTCAAATAAATAAAATCTTAAAAAAAAAGGAAAAAATCTGCCTAGTTACTGATCAGAAATTACATCAATATTTTACTAAGACTAAGTATGAATCATACAAGCTATATATTGAAAATCATCACATTTTTGTTGGATTCAGTGACATCTTTAAATGGCACAATAATAGGAGAGACATTTACAAACTTGGGAAAATAATATTTCCTAAATTTGTCCTTAGATATCCCTTACTACCTTCTTTACTTTCATATTTTACTGATTGTTTTCATCTTTTTGCAAAATATTAAATGTATATTATTCTTTTCAAAGTAACATTGTAATAACATTCTTATAACGAGTGATGCATTTCTTATTATTATTAATGTGATTTATTCATTACATTTCACATATTATATATTCAAAATGTAGTTTATAAAGTTGTTAATGAAGTTTTAGATTATTAGATATTGAGTATTACTAAGGCTATAAAAATAACCTTATGAAGAGATTGACTATGTTTTACCTACTTTTTTGTAAGTTCAGATAGGGAGAATCTTTGATAAATAGGTATTACATATTAAGTAATCACTGAGAAGGAAAAGAAAATTGCAGTTCAAAATTAGATATATGATTTGCCTAATAATAAGTATAAAAATGTCATTTAAGACTCCCATCATTATTTTATGTCAAAAAAACTCTGTAAATGTAATGTCTATGGTAGTAGGTGAGCCAATCAGTATATTGCAGATTTTTTATTGAAATATCCCTAGACATTAACTGATAATATTGTTCTTGCATTTGTTTCCATTCTTTAAAAGTAGCCTGTAATATGAATACTTTGCATACTATAATCCTTATCTTTAAATGTCTTAGGATTTCAAGCCCATCCAAAATCAAAGAAAGTAGTATCAAGATAATCTGGACTGAGAAACAACTTTCAAACACTGTCTTGTGTTTTCTTAAATGTCTGTCTTCATGTAACCCAAAACTAAGACTTTTATAATCCTATGTTCTGATTATCTAATTTTTTCTAATAAATTACCTCAGTATTTAGTGTTTTAAAACAAACACACACCATTTTATTATATATCATGATTTTTGTTTTCATTTTAATTTTTTTTAATCAGAAATTTGAGCATTTCTCATGTTGGCCATTCTTTTGTTCCACATGGCACTGAGGCACTTACTGGAATTCAGTTAACTGATGGACTGGCATGGAGGGTTCACGTTGGCTCTGCTCATATCTTGGATGCCTTGGCAGGGCTAGCAGGATGGCTGAACTCACTTGGACTATTGATTGGAGTGACTACATGTGGTCTCTCCATCATAGCAGTCTCAGGGAATTTGGGACTACTTGGCGGCTTTAGGACTTTGAGCTAGTGTTCCAAGAGACAATAACCAAAAGCTGCCAGATACGTAAGGCCTAGTGCTGGAAATTGACAGTGTCACTTCTGTAGTGTTTTATTTATAAATCAGTCATCATGGAGAGAAAAATAAAACTCTCTGTCAATGGGAGAAGTAGCAAAAATATTGTGACCATTTTAATATAGTAGTATCTGCCTACTAGTTATAAATTATTTACATCTCTCTCACATGCAAAATAAACTCAGTTGCCTCCAAGCCTCTCAGAAGCTTCATTCCATTCCATCATTGGTTCGAAGATTAGGATCTCATCATCCAAATCAGCTCTAGAGGCAGATGAGCCTCTTCAGGTTCAGTTAAATGTTCTTTAAAAAAAAAAAAAGATTTATTTGAGAGAAAGGGAGAGAGAGCAGTAGGGAGAAGCAGAGGGGGAGAGTCTCAAGCAGACTCTGCACTGAGCACAGAGCTCATCAATTTGGGCCTCAATCTCAAGACCCGAGATCATAACTTGAATTGAAACCAAGAGTCAGATGCTTAACGGTGTCACCCACGTGTGCCATCAGTAAAATATCCTTTGACAACATGTTATTATATATTATATCATATCATATATTATAATAATTCAAAAAATAAATTTTAATTTAGAAGCTTTTAACTGGTTATACTAGGATTATATAACATGTATACGTTCACCTAAATCATGAATTTAATATAGCTTAGCAGAAATTCTTGAATATTGTTATCTGTAACATTTCTGAGTTTGTGCTGAATCACGACCATGTTTTCTGAGGATCGTGCTGAATCACGACTATGTTTTCTGAGGTTCAGTTCCTTGAATACAATTTCTCCTGAACTGAGAGCAGCAAACTACAGAGACATGTTATCTGTCACCTAGAGCCCATCCATCCAGTGCGAAGTGCAAAGTGGTATAGTTGACTTAAAAACTTTGTGAGATTTCTGTGCAATACACACACACATGCATATATACTTATATATATAATTATATGATTATAATATTAATTATAATATAATTAACATAAATAATATAATTAATATTAATTATAATTAATATAATTATTAAATTAATATTTAATTTATTGGAAAACTCACACATAATTTTATTTTACTCTAGACTCTTTCATACTTTGTGCTGATAGTCAGTTTACTATGCAAACAACACATTTAGATACTTAGAGAAGGCTTTTTGTCTATTTAAGATTGATTTAATAAGCATGCCCTTAAGATTCTTAGAAGCCCAACCATGCCCGCCTTTCAGTCTTTTTGAAATATCAGTAAAGGTTCTTCAAGCCTCAGTATTGAGATTTTAACTTTCAGTCCATGTTTTGTTGGAAGTGCTATGAATTTGACCTTTGCCTTGATGCTATTTTTTACTTGAGCTTTTTAAGGGATGGACTGGACATGAAAAATGACTTTAATTTGATGCCATTAATCCCTTAAATGTCTTCTGAATTCTGCTTAAAACTGATTATTTACCTTTTTTGGCACATCTTTCTCTAACAACGCCTCTCCTATATGCTTAAAATAACTATTTAGTATGTTCAACATGAACATTCCTTAACCAAATCCAGCAGGTCGTGCGGTACCTTTTCTACTCTATATATGACTACAAACAACCATGTTACCAAGCTTCCTGCCCATTTACGTAGCTTCCAATAACAACTCCCTTACTATCTTTTCAATTCCCATTAAGAATTTCCTGAAGTTGTATAGCTCTTCTTTCTTCTGCTTACCCTATACACCCAAAGCCAATGCCTTGCACATTCATTTTAGTTAAAATAGCACCACACTTCCAAATAAAATATTTTGTATTATCTTTGGTGAATCATAAATCATTCCAAAACATAGACTTAAAACATAGTAATTTCATTATGTCTGAAATATCTGTTGTTTAAAATTTCAAATCAAGCAAATTATTGACTCTAGGGGAATTGATTAAAGTCACTTTGTGGTGTTAATCTAGGAGATAGGGTGATTTAGAGGCATCTAAAGGGCTTTGCTGCCAAATCTTGCACATTTACAGGGGTTTCCGAGTCTTTGGGTCAATGATTCCTTTGAAACCTTTTGGGTAACATATTTGAATCTTAGATCAGTATGCAATCACAGAATTGTCACAATACATTTTAATTGTCTATTGTTTACATCCCTCTTAGAATTTAATGTTTGTGCATTTGGCACTTTATGTAGTTAAATCACATATCCCCAGAGACTGGTGGAGTGTTTGGTCCAAATAATGATGTGCTGAATGACTCTGACTTGACTTGCGATGAATTCTAATAATTATTTTCCCATACCTGGTTACAATATTTACATTTTTTTTTCTTTTTTAAAGATGGAACTAGATTTTGGAGGGAATGTCCATATTTTAAAGATTAAAATGAGAAATGCAATTTTTTTTCCCAACAAAAACAGAGTTTGTAAGAATAAGTACAACAAAACAGAGTTTGTAAGAAGCACTTTTTGGAGAGAGGAGACAGAAGTTCACCTCTATCCACATTGTGTTTTTACCTGGGGCTCTTTAACAAAAATACAGATTAGCAAGAGAAAAACAAATAGTTTATTTATGCATTCAGTGCACATCATATGCAAGTAACCTAAAAATAAGAGTAACTCAAAGTGGTGGCTTAGAACTCTGGTTTATATAGTGTCTTCAACAAAGGAAAACACATTTGTAGAAGAATGACTGGACAAAGGATAGCAATTGTAGGCTTCCATGAGTGGCAAATTGTGGGAAGGTAAATAGATGGGATGGAACTAATGGAGTAAGTTTTGTTTTTTTGTTTGTTGCGAATGAGCTGATAAGAGTCTGTGTCTAGTAAAAAGAGAGTTTATATCCTGTCTTTTTAGGCAGAAAGGGGAAAAGGTTGAGAGAACTTTTCTACATCTGTTGCTTTTTACTTACGTTTAGCTGAAAATAATTTCAATACCAAATAACATATTTTTCGGGTGTCATATTATTACTACTCTTAATTTGTTGTTGTTGTTGTTGTTGTTTTAACTTAATAACTATATCCAAGCAATATCTTTTTAAAACAGGTCTTAGTCAAAGAAACAAATGAATATTTGCTTTGTCTGTTCCAGAATTTCTTTATAAGGAGGAACTCTGTTTCATTACTCTGTATAGCAGGAAGCTAGAGTTGTTGCTCTGAGATTTTGCTTTCTAAGTAAACCCTGCTACTTTTACTTAGGTTATATGTTATATATTTGTATGACTTTCAGCAGAAACCAATAGAGACTATCTTAGGGCATGATAAATAAAAATAGAAAACAATATATTGGTACTACTCCACTGTTTGAACTCTAGGGTACATAAACTAGAAGCAGTGACAGGTTTATGCCACTAAATGGGCATAATATGCATCTTGTGGTTAGAATTTCTGCATTTGTATATGGCTAGGAGCACAGTTATGCAAATAATTCAAGTCTCAGTTCTTTTCTTGATAACACATAGATTGAATTGGAATATGCATAAAAGTTCTCCCTCAGTCATAGACCCCTCTCTCCCAAGAAGCACAGAAGAAAGTCTAGAGCTAAAAGGGAGTGCAGTTGGATTGAAAAAAATGATAATTAGCATCACTGGTACAATGACAGTTATGTATTTTGGAGTTAAAGGGCTACTATGATCTAATAATATGGAGGGCAAAATTAAGCCCTATTTAAAAAGGAGTTAGTTATGCAAATTTGGGGTGCTGCCACAAGCTTCAACAGATGTTTGAAAATTTAGCTGAGTGTGTTTATTCATTCTAAATATGTTTACATAATGTATTGTAAGCTATTTTCTCAAGCACATTAGCATGGAAATGTATCTGTGGCCCTGATTCTGCCATCTTTAATCATGTAAAACTGCCACTGGCTTCTGGTGGAATTATGCACATGTCAGTTGTGGCAGAATCTGGCCTATGGAGAGGGTCTTGCAATCAGTGGAGCAAATGTGCCTGTTACCTCCACATGTTCTGTTACATAGTAGTGTTTGTAGCCAAAGATTGGCAGGGACTTCATAGGTCTGGAGAGGAGAGTTTAGAAAGTGCTCTGAATTACCCAGAGAAACTTAATTATTAATTAATATATACTTAAGTTTCAGGTAATTAATGCCATGCTAATTTTTTTTCTAAATCTATTTCTTTTTTTTTTAATTTTTTATTTATTTTTTGATTGGAGAAAGACACAGCAGGAGAGAGAACACAAACAGGAGGAGGAGAGGGAGAACAGGCTTCCCATGGAGCAAGGAGCCTGATGTAGGGCTCCATCCCAAGACCCTGGGATCATGACCTGAGCTGAAGGCAAGCACTTAACAACTGAGCCACCCAGGTGCCCCTCTGAATCTATTTCTTACTCTAAATTTCTTT
Organism: Neogale vison; assembly: GCF_020171115.1. NCBI lineage: Eukaryota > Metazoa > Chordata > Mammalia > Carnivora > Mustelidae > Neogale > Neogale vison. Next base: position 133,977,576 of record NC_058093.1, read on the forward strand.
CCCAGTGTCCTTTTGCTACTCACACCCACACACGTATGTCCCATATGCCTAAAACACCTATTTAAAGGTCATTATCTTCTTCATATTATATACAGAGCACTGACAACAAAAGAAGGCACATTTTAGTCAATTTTTCCTCAAATTTCAACAGACTGAGTCTGATAGGTTAAAACATTCTATATCTCCACATGCACTTCTTTAAAGTCTGGATAATCTGTTCTCCTCAGTGATGATTTTTAGTAGCAGATTTAAAAAAAAACTGACAAATTACTTTATTCAATGAAAAATATTTAGTACCTTCTATGTGCCACACAGTTTTTTCCCCCAGATTTCAGGAATGCATAGGTGAATAAAATAGAAAAAAAAAAAAAAAGTCTGCCTACATGAAGCCTATAATCTTTTAAAGAAGAGTACAAAGACATTAAGCAAATTAAAACCAGACAGTTATGATGATAAATTTTTTGAAAGAAGAGTACGGATAAACTCGAAAAGAGTCACTGGGAAGATTTTATTTGGATGAGGGCATCAATGTAATCTTCTTGATTTAGTGAACTTTAGCCTGACATCTGAAGGATAAATTTAGATTTCGACATATGGAAAATAGGTCCAATCTTCCAGGCAGATAGAACAACATATGTAAAAGTTGTGAGGTGACAAAATGCTTGGGAAATTGAGGAACTAAGGAAGCAAATGTGAATTCTAAGTTCACTAGAATGACCAAAATAGTGAACGATAGATTAATAGACCAGAGCTTGATAATGCCTATCCTCGTGATCCTGTTCTAGCATCTGAATTTTACCTGATGACGATGGAAACCCACTAAGAAAGCTGTTCAGTAGAAATCTGGTGCAATTATATTTTTGTTTTCAAAAAATATACATGGCTGATATGTCGAAAATCAGTCTGTGTTTTTTATGAGTAAGAGTAGGAAAGCCAGTTTGGTAGATATTGCTATAGTGATGAGAACTTAAACCAGTATGGCAGAAATAGCCATGAAATGCAAAAAATTGATTTCAGAAAAATATTGAAGTGAATATGAGCAGAACACAGTGATGTAACAGATAGATACGATAAAGAATTCAGAAGAATTAACACCGTCAGGCAATATACTACTTAAAGCAACTTGGAAAATAGAGGTCTCATTTAGTGAGAAGAAGCAAACAGGGATGAAGAGTTCAAACTGAACCATGGTTTGAGAAGTCCGTGCAGACATATTGAAGCAAAAATATTAAAGAAATGCTGAAAATTCAAGTCTGGAGCATAGAAAGGTTATCTTGTTGAAGATTTAAGATTTAGGACATGATTGGCACATAGTGATTGAAAATCACCTGGAGGAAGAGAAGAGTAATGGGCTGTTTTGGATAAAGTATTTGTTTTCCCTTCAAATTCATATGTTGAAGCTTTAACCCATTATGGGATGGTATTTGGAGATGGAGCTTTGGGATGTAATTACATTTAGCTGAAGTCATGAAGGTGGGATCCTCATGATGGGATTAGTACCCTTATAAGAAGAGATGGGAGAGCTAGCTTGCTTTCTCCTCCATGTGAAGACACAACTAGAAGCAGCCATCTGCAAGCCAAGAAGAGAGTCCCCACTAGGAACTCAATAGGCCAAGCACCTTCCCAGCCTCCAGAACGATGAGAAGTCAGTGTCTGTTGTTGAAGCTACCCACTCGATCGTATTTTGTTAGAGCCACCTGCACTGGCTAATCCATGAGCTCAGTACTGATTCCGAGAAACTCCAGCTCAGTGACATTTTTCTTTTCATAGAACACTCCTCAAACCAATGTAAATCCCATTAGGTATATCTTTTATAATATGTCCCTACCTTTTATTATTAGACATCCTGTTAAATTTGCATTTTACTTCAATTATCACATGACTCTTTAGTACAGTGAAGTTTATTCCTTTTCCAAAATATCAGAATTCAGTGGTTCTCTTCATTCTGTCTGACAATTATTTTTCATAGTGAAGCTTTGGGTAGACACCCAAATGGTGTGACACTATTTTAGCTACCCCTTTAAGTTTCCCTTTTCAGTAAGCATTTTGTGTTGGTGTACTTTTCCTTAGTCATCTTTTTTCTATTGTACTCCAGTTTTTCCTCCTTCCACTTTTGTATTCTCCCCACTTCATTTGAGACCTTACGTCCTCAGAAGGTAAACTTATCCTTCTTTAAAATTCTTATAACATGCCTATTGGTACATCTTTTTAGTAACAGTCCACGTGAGAGCACTTAATAAGTAGCTTCTGGTTAAGACTTAGGCTATGGAGCAGCAATAAAGAGAAAAAAAGCATTGAAATAAAGGAAGATAAAAGTAGGAAAAAAGGGAGTAATTAAAGAAAATGCTTGTATTTAATTAAGTAGGAATGTGGAGCATTTATATGTTTTATCTGGAATTTAAAACTGTGCATTGTAGGATATATTTTTTAAGATATAAAGAAAAGAGTGGGGCTTAATGAAAATAAATAGATTATTTAGAATAATCTAGACACACAAGGATACACACAATAATCTAGACACACAATAGACACACAAGGCTGGAAGAATGTCTACCTCATTCACCATGAACCTTAGGAAATAACATACTTATGCCAGTACAAAAAGGAAACTATTTATGGATAGTTGGATTTTTAATTATTCTTATGCATCTACATTAACCAAGAATTCATAGATTTATTTAGATGCCCATTCTCCTCACAACTGCTGCTGCCAGTATTTTTTATGGTAGCTCATTTGCATGCCCTGGGAAGAAAAACTCTTAGATGGTCTTTATTTAGGTTACATTTCCCCATGATAACAAAGTTTCCTTATATAACTAGTTAATTTAGAATTATTGAGTTTTATCAAGATACTTTCTTGTAGGGCACCTGGGTGGCTCAGTGGGTTAAGTGCCTATCTTCGGCTCAGGTCATGATCCTGGAGTCCTGGGATTGAGTCCCACATCAGGCTCTCTGCTCAGCAGAGTCTGCTTCTCCCTCTGACTCTCCCCCTTCTCATGTCCTCTCTCTCATTCTCTCTCTCTCTCAAATAAATAAATAAAATCTTTTAAGTTACCTTTAAAAAGATAACTTTCTTGTATTATTTGAAATAATCATACAATTTTTCTCTGCCCAGAGATTGTGTCCTTATATCCTACCTTCAACCCTGAAAAAGTAAAGCAACAAAGAAAGTACTTTTCCAATGAAAGTAACAAGAAGAAATAAACCAAACCAACCAAACAAGCAAACAAAAAACCTAACAAAATAAAGTACACATGTTAGGTCAGAGCGGCACCAAGTCATACACACTGACTGACCTAGCCATTCTGGGACCTTCACCTATTTCTCAGTCTTCTTCTCTCTAACAACCAAGACTGTATTTCCTAATGTTCTCTCAAATTTTGTTTTAGCTGTAGTTGTTTTATATTTTACTCAAGACCATTGTGTGTGTACACGTGTACCTACCACCATGCTGTATCCTGGCTCACGCTTATTTCTTTTAAAATCTGTATCTCCTTTTCTAATGTTTATGTAGAATAAGTATTATGGATTACTTTGAAATGTGAGGTAAGAGTGGGAGGCACACTCATTAGTCTATCTGGTCATATACTCTTATTCCAAATTAATCAGTCTTTTTTGAAGAGGATTAACCTCCTAAGTATTACTGATCTCTAACAAAATGTGTAGTTGAATATTCAGCTAACTCAGATACAGTTGATTTGAGACCTTAATTACATCTGCAAAACTCTTCAATTATCATGTTCTAAGGTCTAGAAGCAAGTTACAGATTCTACCCATACTTACGTGAGGGATGATACAAGGTATGAACACCAGGAATCAGGGACCATGGGCCATGTTAGAATCTTTTTTTTTTTTTTAAAGATTTTATTTATTTATTTGACAGAGAGAAATCACAAGTAGATGGAAAGGCAGGCAGAGAGAGAGAGGAAGGGAAGCAGGCTCCCTGCTGAGCAGAGAGCCCGATGTGGGACTCGATCCCAGGACCCTGAGATCATGACCTGAGCTGAATGCAGTGGCCTAACCCATTGAGCCACCCAGGCGCCCCCATGTTAGAATCTTGACTCTCACAGTGGGTAAGAACACAGGGTATCAGTGGAGTTTCTTCCTGGGGCAGTTATTATTGCCCACTTTGCCCCAGTCTTGGTCAGTATGGTAGTTCTCCCAGGTTAGGGCATACCCCCCAAAATGAGTAACTACCATCTGATGGCAGTTACTTGATTTGGAATAAAGCTTGGGAAACCTCTTGTCCATAGGCATTGGCAATAAGAGCAGCAGTCTCAGTGTGCAGGTAGGTGGGAGGAAGAAAGCCAGTATCTCAGTGAACTAGTGTAGCCTTAGTTGGGCAAGCAATAATCCAGTAGACTGGACCGAAGTTTAACGGGAAGAGGCAGGAGATGAGTCAGCTGTAAGAGGCTGTGATTAGCACTCTGCATAGACTTGTTGAATGAAAGCTACATGTGCATTTGGAGAACATGTCGAACCACTGTAACCATCCCAGATTGATTGTGAGATATGTACACATGTCGAGGAAAGTAAGAGGAGCCAGAAGAAAGTAAATCTGGACAGAACCGTTAGCCACCTATTCTTTGAATATGTTCCTGCACCACATTTGCATCAGAGGGAGAGGGGGAGAGATACAAAAATTACTGGCTCAAATGTTTCAGCAGACTTCGATGACAAAGCTAAGCAGACACAGGGGAGACTCAGGAAGACAAAATTAAAACAATACCAAGAATTTTCAATAACTAATGAGTATCAAAAGTAGTTATACACTGAAGAAAGGACACATTTCACTGGTTTACTCTTGGCAAGTTACTAAACAAACAGGCAGCCAACCTATCAATTAAACAGCAATGACAACAACACGTAAGGGAAAAGGAATACAAAATTGTACTCATATAGCATTTGAAATCCCCAGTTTTCTGCCAAAATTACAAAGTGAACTCTTGAAAAAAAATTTTTAAAAGTTATCAAAACTGGTACGGAGTAAGGAGAGGTTAATTGAAATCCTTCACCAGGGATTTGTCTATTAAGAAACATATGAAGTAAAAGTTTTAAAACATAGGCCATTCAATCAACCCACCAAAAGAAAGATGAAAAAAAGGTCTATGGTAAAATAATGTAAAGAGTGGGCTTATATAAATCAATAATTAAAATAAGAATTGATTAAATTCCAATATTCATATATACAATTTCCATATTCATAGTTTAAAAACAAAAAATATGCTTGGTTTTAGGAGACAAAAATTATAAATACAAGGATGGGGTATCATATGTATATCTCCCTACATAGAGGCAGTTGTACATATGTACATACATACATGTATACACCAGGTTAGTGCTAAAATAGCATGCTTAGTATTGATTAGAATGGTTAGCATGATTAGAATGTATGACCAAGAGAAATAAAATAAGAAAAATACATGATTTTAACAAAGGCATACTAATGCTGTTGACTCCCAAATGATCATCAATAAAAACACATTTATGGGTTTAAGTGAAGTCCTTTACACTTACTAAAATACGGAAGAGGGGCACCTGGGTGGCTCAGTGGGTTAAGCCGCTGCCTTCGGCTCAGGTCATGATCTCAGAGTCCTGGGATCGAGTCCCGCATCGGGCTCTCTGCTCAGCAGGGAGCCTGCTTCCCTCTCTCTCTCTCTCTGCCTGCCTCTCTGCCTACTTGTGATTTCTCTCTGTCAAATAAATAAAAATAAAATCTTTTAAAAAAAATTAAAAAAAATTAAAAAAAAATAAAAAAAAATAAAATACGGAAGAGAATAAGCTGACATGGTCTCAGTATTATGGAATGGGAAAATTACGGAAAGGTTTTAGAGCCTATTTTGGGTTATTTTAAGGTAGGTATTGCAAGCCAGGAAGCTGGTTGGGATTGGACAGTATTTATAATATATCATTTTTGGATTGAGGCACATCTTTAAGTCTTAAAGAACAAGATGATTTAGTTGAATCAGTCTTCTAAGCAAAGTATTTCTTGAAGCAAGAGGGCCCTGTTTTTATTCCTAGACCTTATATAGTTGAACACAAGGACATAAAAGTATGGCTTGTACCAATATTGTGTAATGAAGAAGTGCTGATTTCATTGCTTACTACCAAGAAGCTAATAGATATTATTAAAATTTTTGGTATTATTAAAATTTTTATCCAAGCAATGAGGATTATATATTCCACTGAAACATTCATTGAAAACTAAAAAATATCCTTAATTCAGTTAAGAAGGAAAATGCATATAATTATTTTTAAAAATTTCTAAGCCTATTGTCAGACTACAATGTGAAGTTAAATAAAAATATAAACATCAATTTACAAAACACTGAAAGCTAAAACAGTCAAGTCACTCTCCTGGTGGATATTGAAATATAATGGGCCCCCACAAACAATAACTTTGATTAACAGGAAATTAATACTAATTAACGATGCAAGAAAGAAAATACCGCAAATAGAAACCTGTGAGCTCTGACAGTGTTCACAAAAACATGCATATTTTTAAATTAATATTTCAGGAAACAAATTCAGAATATTTTCTTTTTCTGTGTGCTTTTAGGAAAGATGGAAAAGATTGATAGGAGGGCTTTGGATTAAAATTATTTAAATAATAGTAAAGATATTAATTGACTTCAGAAGCATTTAAGTTACAGATTATCTCTTTCTCTGTTATATATCTATCAGTGTGTATGTATTTCCCCAGTATTAGTGTCTCTAGCCAACTCCGCATTTATGCTTTTGTAATGTAAATATGTTCAAAACAGTGAAATATAAAGAGATCCGATAAAGCATTTTAAAAAGTCCATTGACTTAATGAGATTTTTGCTATCTATTTAGTGTTCTGGAACCAATCCAACAGGCATGTGCATGATGGTTTCCCCAGACGCTCAACAAGCAGGGCTCTGGACACCACCGGGGTGTCCCTCCATTTAGCTCAGTTCTGCCACTATCTACCGCAACATGATTCCATAGTTTAAAAGGACAGTCCCTCAAGACTGCTCCTTTCACTGCTTCAGAAGCACGCTCCTTTTGGGTTTTTATGGAGGCTTCCTTATAAAGGAAGGATCATCTAAATCACTAGGCACTGGCAACTGATTCAAAGTCTAGTCCCACTCTCTTACCTGGGGGTCTGGAGGTTGGGACTTAAAAGTTTCAGCCCTCTCTCGCAGTGTTGGTTATTCTCCAGGCAACCAGCCCCCACCCTTAGTTAAAGTCTGCTGGTCACCTCATTAACATAACAGGAGACACCCTATGGTTCTCCTCAGAAAATAACAAAGCCTTTTAAGAACTCTGTCAGGCATAGTGAACAAAGACCAAATGTATATATAGTTTATTTCTAATTATAAATCAAAATATCACACTATCTTTTTTTGTCCACAGGATAAGAAATAATGTTTTTCTAATAAACCTTTTATTTTTTATTATTATTTTTTATTTTTTTAGTAAACCTTTTAAAATATAGAAGAGCATATGGCTAAATCATAATGTGAACGCATCGCTGAAATGTTTAAGAACACTGAAATGAGAATGGCATTTAATATTTTTATTTCAAACTATTAAATGAAATAATTGCTTCCAATAACAGCAGTGTATTATATTGAATTTTAAATACACAGCAAATAGAGGACTGAATTATTTTATGAGACTATAGTCTTACAAATGGGTATATTAAGAAACTGAGAACTCAATTATCCAGGTTAAGAAAAATGATTTCCATATTAATTTGTACAGACAAGAATTATATTCAAAGCATGGGATTAGTTAAGTGCTAATAATTGAGAATAACTATATCCACTATAGATATGCAGATGTATAGGTATATCTATGTAAAACACAGGTATATCTGTTGAATAATGAGCTTTTGAATGAACACAGGCATGTCCCGTGTGTATCTGCCATACGGCTTCTCCATGTCCACTCCAGACCAGATTAGACTAAAATAGGTGCAATCTAACAATTATCCCTAGGTTTCTTACTTCCCAAAGATCAGTTGGAACAGAGCACTGTAAGCATATAGTTGAGGAGGTGAAATTACAAGAGAACAGAAAGTCAAAAGATAATGTCAAGTGAAATAGACTCAATCCAATTTATTCTTATCCTTTTTGAGTGAAGAGTTTATAGAAATTACTTAAATTAGTCTGTTACCCTTGGCTGCTGCTAAACTCCCTGTTGGTCAAAAAAGGAATATTCATGTTAAAATTTTCAGTTCCCTCAGCGATTTCATGGAATAACTATATTCTACTTTTGCTGTCAATAATTTTTGAAAAATTGTTAATATTGAAGAAAAATGGATACCATTTTAGACACTTTTAGGATTTAGGTTTAACAAGGAGAACAGAAAAGCACAGAAATGGAAAAGAACAAAGATGTGTTGAATTTTAGGGGTGAAATGCAACAGGGTATAAAGACAAAATGTTGAAAAGGTAGTATATAAAAGATTACCACGTGAAGTGAGATTAAACAAGAAGGAAGAACGCACAGTATTCTTTTACACTTTTTATCTGTAATATAATACAATGAAATACGATTTACATTTTCAAGATTAAACTTGCTTCTTCAAATAGTCAAAATCTGAAATCTCGTATCTTATTTTTTGCACAGTCCTTTTCCCTCAGTTCCTTCTTTTCATTTTTAAAGAGACATTTTTAGAAAATCAAATGAACTCTTAACATTTTGTGAATTCCCGAGTTCTTACTGAAGGTGGCATTGTTGGAGTAAATCGGCTCTCCTTCTGATCCCAATAAAATACTTGGCATACTAGGCCAAAGTGAACATAGGAAAATTTTACTCTAGGCCTTTTCAGAATTCATCTTTGGTATCTACTCTCTGGGCTTTACAGAACAAATTTATAGCAGCATGAGAACATTGTGACTTGACTTTACAAGGTAGTGGAGTTAAGGGGCATGCCATAAGCTATAGGTTCCCTGGTTTGGGATTTTATTAAATTTGTATAGAAACATTGTTAGAAATAAGGTTTTCAACTTTTTGTTGTGTTAATCAAAGATGCCAAACATTTACCAGCTTCATTTTTTAAAGGAAATGTATTTTTCCTAAGCAGGGTTGGGCCTGGTTAGTACTTGGATGGGAGGAAATGTATTTTTCAAAATTCAAAATTATAAGTAGAAGGAATAAAATGGAAATAATTTTTAAAGTTAATTTATTTTGGAATACACATTACAAATTAGGAAAGATAAACTTACAAACTTTAAGTTAAGGATGGTTCTTTAAATTGAATGGCCCTTGACCTCTTGCTGGGGTTAGAATTGCCAGATAAAATATGGAACTCCAGTTAAATTTGGATTTGTGTTCAACATCTAGGACATATTTATACCAACAATAGCAACAAAACATTGTTTATCTGAAATTAAAATTATCTGGTTATCCTCGTTTATTTTATATTAAATATGACAACTCTATCTAGAGTGTAATTTAATCATGTACCTTTATTTGCAGTTAAGCATTTGAAAATGTTGATGCTAGAACACAAAGCAGAAGTGGACAAATGAGCAGTCAACAAACTTGTGAAATGATTGACACTTTTTCTAAAATGTTATCTCATATTCCCAAACTTCTCTCTTTATATACATTTTAAAGTTGCTTTTCATCTAATTAAGTAATGTTTTCTAAGACAATAAGATGGCAGGTGATTAGAAATAAGAATTTAGTAATATCAGTATAAAACAATTATAAATCTATTTTCAGATTTATTTTAAGAATAAATATAGACAACTGTAAAATGAATTTTGAATTTTGAAAATGTTCCTTTTTCTGTATATCCTTGTCAACACTTGTTTTTTGCATTTTTTTAAATTTTTCATTTTTTTTATAAACATATAATATATTTTTATCCCCAGGGGTACAGGTCTTTGAATCACCAGGTTTACACACTTCACAGCACTCACCATAGCACACACCCTCCCCAATGACCATAACCACACCCCCTTTCTCCCAACCCCCTTCCCCCCAGCAACCCTCAGTTTGTTTTGTGAGATTAAGTCACTTATGGTTTGTCTCTCTCCCAATCCCATCTTGTTTCATTTATTCTTCTCCTACCCCCTTAACCCCCCATGTTGCATCTCCACTTCCTTGTATCAGGGAGATCATATGATAGTTGTCTTTCTCCGCTTGACTTATTTTGCTAAGCATGATACCCTCTCGTTCCATCCACGTCATTGCAAATGGCAAGATTTCATTTTTGATGGCTGCATAATATTCCATAGTGTATATATACCACATCTTCTTTATCCATTCATCTGTTGATGGACATCTAGGTTCTTTCCATAGTTTGGCTATTGTAGACATTGCTGCTATAAACATTTGGGTGCACGTGCCTCTTCGGATCACTATGTTTGTATCTTTAGGGTAAATACCCAGTAGTGCGATTGCTGGGTCGCAGGGTAGTTCTATTTTCAACATTTTGAGGAACCTCCATGTTGTTTTCCAGAGTGGTTGCACCAACTTGCATTCCCACCAACAGTTTGATTTTGACTATTCTGACTGGTGTGAAGTAATGTTTGCATTTGCCTTTCTTAATGTTTAGGGCCTTTGAGCATCTTTTCATGTGTTTGTTGGCCATCTGATTTTTTTTTTTTTTTAATTTATTTGACAGAGATCACAAGTAGGCAGAGAGGCAGGCAGAGAGAGAGAGGAAGGGAAGCAGGCTCCCTGCTGAGCATAGAGCCTGATGCCAGGCTCCATCCCAGGACCCTGAGATCATGACCTGAGCCAAAGGCAGAGGCTTTAACCCACTGAGCCACCCAGGTGCCCTGGCCATCTGTATGTCTTTGAAGAAATATGTATGTTATGTCTTCTGCCCACTTTTTTTTTTTTTGGGTGTTGAGTTCTATCAGGTTTTTTAAATATATATTTTATATTTATATTTTACATATTTTGGATACTGACCCTTTATCAGATATGTTACTTGCAAATATCTTCTCCCATTCAGTCAGTTTTCTTTTAGTTTTATTGATTATTTTATTTTGATGTAGTTCTAGTAATTTATTTTTGCTTTTGTTTCCTTGCCTCTGGAAACGTATCTATAAAACTGTTGCTGTGGCCAGTGTCAGAGAAATTAATGCCTGTGCTCTCATCTAGGTTTTTTTCTGGTTTCAGGTCTTGCATTTAGGTACTCAGTCCATTTTGAATTTATTTTTGTGGCTGGTGTAAAAAAAATAGTCTAGTTTCAATCTTTTGCATATAGCTATCCAGTTTTGCCAACACCATTTGTGAAGGAGACGGTCTTTTTCCCGTTGCATATTATTGCCTCCTTTGTTGAAGATTAATTGATCTTATAATGCGAGTTTATTTCTTTGTTCCTGTTCTGAACTCTGTCCAGCTCTAATGACTGTGTCCATTTTTGTGCCAATACAACACTGTTTTGATTGCTACTGCTTTGTAGTATATCTTGAAATCTGGGATTGTGATATCTCCATCTTTGTTTTTCTTTTTCTGGACAGCTTTGGCTATCTGAGGAGTTTTGTGGTTCCATATATATTTAGGATTATTTGTTCTAGTTCTGTGAAAATTGCTGTTGGTATATTGAAAAATGCCGTGGGTTGCATTAAAGCTGTAGATTGCTTTAGGTAGTATAGATATTTCAACAGTATTTGTTCTTCCAGTCAATGAGCATGGACTGTCTTTTCATTTGTGTCATTTTTTATTTCTTTCATCAGTGTTTTTTTCCAAAGGATTTTATTTAATTATTTTAGAGAGAGAGAGTGCAGGTTGAAAGAGGGGCAAAGGGAGAGGGAGACAGAGAATCCCACGCAGATTCTGCACTGAGCTCGGAGCCTGATGCAGGGCTTGATCCTAGGACCCTGAGATCCTGACCTGAGCTGAAATCAAGAATCCCTTACTTGACCGACTGAGCCACCCAGGCCCTTTGTCATCAATGTTTTATAGTTCTCAGAGTACAGGCCTTTCTCCTACTTGACCAGGTTTATTCCTACATATTTTATTTTTTTTTTGGTGCAGTTATAAATAGCATTTCTTTCTTCATTTCTCTTTCTGCTGCTTATTTGTTATTTCTGTTTCTGCTGCTTAATAATTAGTAGTGTATAGAAATGCAGTGGATTTATGTAGATTAACTTTGTATCCTATGATTTTACTGAATTCATTTATCAGTTCTGGTACATTTTGGTGGAGTCTTTTGGGTTTTCTATATATAATATCATGTCTTCTGCAAATAATGAAAGTGTACTACTTCCTGACCAATTAGGATTTTTTTTTTCCTTTTTCTTGTTTGGCTCTTGTGGCTAGGACTTAATATTATATTGAACCAGAGCAGGGGGGGAGTAGACACTCCCATCTTGCATCTGATCTTAGGGAGAAAGCTGTCAGTTTTTCATCATTGAGAATGACATTTGCTGTGGGTTTTTCATCGATGGCCTTCATTATGTTGAGGGATATTCCCTCTAAACCTATTTTGTTTAGGATTTTTATCATGAATGAATGTTGTTATTTGCCAAGTACTTTTTCTGCATCTATAGAAAAGATCATATGGTTTTATCCTTTCTCTTGTTGATGTGATGTATTGTATTGATTGATTTGAGAATATTGAACCACACCTGATTGTGGTGAAATTTTTTTTTGATACATAGTTGGATTCATTTTGCTAATATTTTGTTCAGGATTTTTGCATCTATATGTCTTTTTCTTTTATACTGTCTTTATCTGGTTTAGGTATCAAGGTACCTTGATACCTTAGAATGAATCCGAAATTTTTTTTTTTTCTCTTCTATTTTCTGAAATAGTTTGAGAAGAATAGGGATTGATTCTTCTTTCAATGTTTGATAGAGTTTACCTCTGAAGCCATCTGGACTTCTGTTTTGGGGGATTTTTTTTTTTTTGATTACTGATTACTGATTCAATTTTATTACTGGTGATTAGTCTGTTCAAATTTTCTATTTCTTGCTGAATCAGTTTTGGGAAGTTACATGTTTCTAGACATTTATCCATTTCTTCTAGCTTATCCAGTTTGTTGGCATATGATTTAACATAATATTCTCTTATAATTCTTTGTGGTTTTGTGATGTCAGTCGTTAGGTCTCCTCTTTCCTTTCTGCTTTTTTATTTGAGTTCCTCTTCTTTATCCCCTTTCCCTGTTCCTCCCCCTTTTCTTCCTCCTCCTTCTTCTTCATATTCTTCTTCACAAGTCTGGCTAAAGGTTTATCAATTTTATTGAACTTTTCAAAGAACCAGATCCTGATGTCATCTGCTCTATTGCTTTTTTTTTTCCTTTTAATTTCTATTTTATTTACTTCTGCTCCAATCTTTATTATTTCTTTCTACTACTTTTGGGTCTTGTTTGTTCTTTTTCTAGCTCCTGAGATGTAAGGTTAGGCGGTTTACTTGAGCTTTTTGTTTGTTGAAGTAGACCTGTATTGCTAGAAACTTCCCTCTTGGAACAGCTTTTGCTGTGACCCAAAGATTTTGGACCATTGCATTTTCATTTCCATTTATGTCCATGTATTTTTTTTTTTAAATTTCTTCTTTGATTTCTTGACTGACCCATTCATTGTTTCATAGCATGTTACTTTGCCTCCGTTTTTCTTGAGGTTGATTTCAGTTTCATAGCATTGTGATCAGAAAAGATGGATGATACAATTTCAGTCTCTGAATTTCTTAAGACTTCTTTTTTGGTCATATATGTGGTCTATTCTGTTCCATGTGCACTTAAAAAGAATGTGTCTTCTGCAGTTTTAGGATAGAATGTTCTGACTGTATCAGTTTGATCCATCGGGTCCAGTGTGTTATTCAAAGCCACTGTTTCCTTGTTGATGTTCTATTTGGACGCTCTGTGACTTGACGTAAGAGGGGAGTTAAAGTCCATTACTATTATTATATAACTGTGAATTACTTCCCTTATTTCTAATTTGCTGCTTTCTGTACTTGGGTACTCCTGTGTTGGGTGTATTAATATTTACAATTGTTATATCTTCTTATTGGATTGTCCCTTTTATGATTATGTAGTATCTTTCTCTGAGTCTTTTTGAAGTCTTTGTTTTAAGGTCTGTTTTGTCTGATACAAGTATTGCTACCCTGGTTTTCTTTTCACTTCCATTTCCATGATAAATGCTTTTCCATCCCTTCATTTTCAGTCAGTACATGTCTTTAGATCTGAAAAGTGTCTCTTGTAGGCAGCATATACATGGGTCCTGCTTTCTTATCCATTCTGTCACCCTATCTCTTTTGATTGGGGCATTTAGTCCATTTATGTTTGAGGTAGTTATTAATAGATATGCACTTATTTCCCTTTTATAATTAGTTTTATTGTTTTTCTCCATCCTTCTTTTCTTGCTCTCTTCTCTCATGGTTTGCTGATTTTCTTTAGTAATATACTTGACTTTTTCTTCCTCTTTCTCTCACTCTGTCTCTCTTCCACTCCCCCTTCCCTCTTTTGCATGACTATTAATGTTTTTTTATTTGTCAATACCACTGGGTATGTATATAATATCTTCTGCATATAGTAGTCTATATTAAGTTGATGATCACTTACATTGGAACTCATTCTTTACTCTCCCCCTACTCATGTTTGAGAGTAAGATGTCATACTTGTACATCCCTTAATTTGTGAATCGTTTGACTGATTTTTATAGATATACTTAATTTTACTGCATCTGTGCTTGCTACTTTTTATTCCTGCTTACGGTCTTCCCTTTCCATTCAGATAGTCCTCTTTTCACTTTTATTATAGGGCTGGCTTAGTGGTCATGAATTCCTTTAAATTTTGTTTGGGAAACTCCTTAGCTCTCCTTGTATTGTGAACGCTAGCCTTGCTGGATAGAGTATTCTTGGCTGCAGGGTTTTTTCTTTCAGCACGTTGAATGTATCATGTAACTCTCTTTTGGTCTGCCAAATTTCTGGTAAAAAAATCAGCTTATAGTCTTATGTAGTTTCCTTTGTAACTATTTTCTTTTCTCTTGCTGCTTTTAAAATTCTCATCCTATTAGTACATTTTGCTATTTTAGTTGCTATTTGTCTTAGTGTGGAGCTCTGTAGATTGATCTTGTTGTGGACCTTCATGGTCTTCTGGATCTGAATTTCTGTTTCTTCCTTAAATTTGGGATGTTTTTAACTACTATTTCTTCAAATAAATTTTCCGCCCCCGTTTCTCTGTCTTTTCCCTCTGAGATCCCTATAATGTGAATATTATTGTGCTTGATGGTATCACTGAATTCCCTAAATGTGTTTTCATTTTATTATAACATTTTTCTCTCCTCTTCAGCTTAATTACTTTCTGTTACTCTGTTCTCCAGATCACTAATCTGTTCTTCTGTTTCCTCTAATCCACTATTTATTCCACTACATTATTTTTTTTTAATTTCAGTGATTGAGTTCTTCATTTATGATTGGTTCTATTTTGTTTTCTGTCTCTTTGTTAAGGGTCTCACTGAGGTCCTCCACTCTTCTTAATCCAGTGAATAACTTTATAACCATTACCTTTAATTCTCTATCACACATATTACTTATCTCCATTGTGTTTAGCTCTCTTTCTGTGATTTTGTCTTGTTCTTTCATTTGGGACATATTCCTCTGTCTCCTCATTTTATCTAACTCTCTGTATCTGTTTCTCTGTGTTAGGGAAGTCAGCTATGTCTTTTGCTCTTCAAAGTAGTGGCCTTATAAAGAAGAGGTCCTATAATGCCATGCAGTGCAGTGTCCCCTATTTTCCAGAACCTGGTGTTGCAGGGGTGTGTCTCCTATGTGTATTGTTTATGCCTTGGGGCTAAGCCACTTTTGCCTTCAGTCTAGTTGTCTGTGATGGCTCGCTTTTTCTGTTGTGGGCAGGTTTGGTCCCTATGTTGTTATTGGGGTACTCAGTGGTTGCCTTGCACTTGGATTGAGTCAGACCAGGCATTTGCCATAGAGGCGATTGCAGCAAATTGCTGGGTGCTTTCTCTCTGTTTTCCTCTGAGAAGCTTTTGTTGCTGTTTGGGACCTGTAGTCAGACCAGTTGGCTGCCTCAAGCCCCCTACTCAAGCTTCATTTGGACTGGTGTGTGTGGTTATCTTGCCCTCTCCCTAGGACAGGAGACCGTTTGGAATGGTGCTCGTTCCTGTCAGGGCTGCTTGCACCCTGCCAGACTTTTGGCACCATTTTGGATAGGTTCCAGCCAGGGCCCAAGGGCATGTGAATGGGGTAGGTCCACAGGAGAATGAAGGCCAGGGAATGCAGTGTTAGAGAGGTTTTTGTAGGTCTGCAGTAAGGGTCACCCGGAACCAAGACCTGGCTGGGAGAGGGCATGTTTGCAGAACAGAGGGACAGTGTCCACTCTTAGCAAGTTATGCAGGGAATGTTAACATGGCATTGGCTCCCATAAGTGTCTGTGTCTGGACTGGAGGACAGGGAAGGAAATGGCACCAGGCAGCTCCTTTGCTCCTGAAGAAGTCTTCCATCAGTCCTGGCCCCTCCAGCACAAGCTCTGAGATTAGTAGACAGTTCATTCTCCCATATACCCCTGGTATTTTTCAAACTGCTGTTTTTATGCTGTATCTCTAAGGGGCTGTTTGTGTACCATCTGTTTAAGGGTGGAGATTCAGTTTCATATTATCCTCCCAGCTTTTCCAGACCCAAGCCCACTGATTTTTAAAATATTAGGTTTAGTTAAGTCCTGCAGATTGTAAGAAGTAGTGAAATTAGCCACTCGGATTATCTTGTGGTTCTAGTCCCTGGAGTGCTTGGTGTGAGTGAGAGTCTGATCATTTCCCCTTTCCATGCTCAGTGTGTTTCTCCTTTCTATAGACCATCCCACAAGTTAGTCTGTCTCCTGACCACATCTCTGCCCTTCCTACCTGCTTGGTTGTAGCCTCTTTACATTTAGCTGTGGAGGGTCTGTTCTGAAAATCTTTGGGTTGTGTTCTGGGTCAGTTATTCTGATGTGGGTGTTACTTAGTTGTAATTGTGGAACAAGGTAAGCTTAGGGTCCTCCTACATTGCCATCTTCTCCAAAAGTTGATATATATATGGATTTTTAAAGAAACTAATAAAACTGTGTAAAAGGCAAAGGGCATGAAAAGTCAGAAACAAAGAGAAATAATTTTCAAAGGTAAAATATGCTCAGTCTCTTTAATAGTAACATAAATGCAAAAGAAAAAAAAAACTTTGTTTCATTAAAGTATAGGGAAAATTATCAAATATTGAAAGAGGCCAAAAGGTGGGGAATACATACTATTAATGTGTTAAACTAGATAATTTATACAGCCTATTTTGAAGAAATATTTGGCAATAAAAACAAACAACATATGCCTTTCAACTCAGAGACACCTTATATTGAAATATGTCACAAATAATAATGAAATGATACACTAGCATACATGAAAACATTCATTGCTGAGTATTTATACTAAACTTTGAATAGAGGTTTTATTAACTTTATTAAATATTTTTATAATGGTATTACATGCAGACTGTGTAAAAATTAGAAAGAACTAAATGCATTGACATAAAAAGTAACTGGTAACATATTCTGTCATGAAAGTAGATACAGCATGGTATATATGACAAGCCCATTTACTAAAAAGATAACGAAGTACAATCAGATACAGATAGATATATTGAGAGAAATATAATATATATGCCAAACTCAGGTCATTCTTTTAGGTTGGTACAGACCTAGAAAACAGTGGAACACACAAAGGATGCATGCAAAATGATGTTATAAGCGAAGTAGTGCCATTTCCCAGTTCTTTTCAAGTTCCTTAAAACGGTGAGCATAAGCTCAGTGATCAATATCTTTGGGAAGAGTAGAGGAAAGAAACTACATGTTTATAGTTTTACAATTTCAGACTGGTAGTGGGGTCAATTTAAGCATTTAAGTATCTCTCTGCTGATTCATTCATATCCTTTTTGAATAATAATTAAATACTCTGTGTACTGTGTCTTCCATTATTCCTGTATCATTAGTCATGCAGTCTGACCAATGGCCTTCTGCAAGGCTATATTTTTATTATTTTGTTCAAATGCTGTGTAATGCATTTAGCTAGAGTTTTCTTTTACTTTAGTGAAATACTTTTGGTCTGTGTTCCTCATCTGCTATCCATTTACTGTTTGGTGTTTGGCGAGGGTATGTATTTGCACCTCAGTCATTCTTTAGTCATTCTTTGTCTGCTACTGTGAAGGATAGAATAAACTGGGAATCATGTTACAATAAAAGAGTCATCAGGTTTGCTCCTACGAATGAGCTGCCCACTTAAGTGCTCTCAGTATTCTTTTTGGCTTAACCAAAGATCTAAAACCTCAGGCATCCCACTCAGGAGCTACGTTCCTGATATCAGCTGTCATTCAGAATATATATTAATTTTCACATTATAGTCTTCTATTATTCCCTAAAATATGTGAAGTCTACTATACCTCATTATTTTGTTTTTCTTTTCCTCCCCTTCTGGAGCAAATTATCTTGTGAATATTGACCAACAGATTCTAAAGTTTATATGGAGAAGCAAAGACCCAGAATAGTCAACACAGTACTGGGGGAGAATGAAGTTGGAGGACTGATGTTATCCTACTTCAAGACTTAACAAGAAGCTACCGTAAACAGACAATGTGACATTCATGAAAGAGTAGACAAATTGGTGAATAAATTGGAATAGAGAGCCAGAACCAGACCCATACAAATACCGTCAACTGATCTTTGACAAAGGAGTAAGAACAATATAAGGGGCAAAATGGTCTCTTCAATAAATGGTGCTGGAACAATCCACATCTAAAAAATGAATCTAAACACTGCCCTTATATGTGTTACAAAAATAAAAATCAATGACCTAAATGTGAAATGCAAAATTATGAAATCCTGAAAGACAGCATAGGAGAAACCTAACTGACCTTGAGTATGATGATGACTCTAGGTCCAACACCTATAGATATATATTAAAATATATGAGATAGGCTTCAATTAAATTAAATTAAATTAAAATGGAAAACTTCTTCTGCAAGATGCATGTCAAGAGAATCAGAAGACAAATCACAGACTGGGAGTGGGGAGCTTATTTGAAGAAGACACATATAATAAAGGACTGATATCCAAAATAAAAAGAACACTTAAAACTCTACTATAAGCAATTTAAGCAATTTGAAAATGAGGCAAAAACCTCAAGAGACACCTCACAAGAGATGGCGTACAGATGGCAAATAAGGAGATGTTCCGTATCATTCATCATCAGGCAAATGCAAATTAAAACAATAATGAGATACTATCACACACCCTTTAGAATGGCCCAATTCCAGAAAACTGAAAACACTAAATGCTGGCAAGGATGTTGAGCAATGGGAATTTTCATACATTTCTGGTGGAAGGCAAAATATCACAGCCATTTGGGAAGTTTGGTATTTTCTTACAAATCTAAACATACTCTTACCTTGTGATCTTATCATTGTGTTCCTTAATATTTATCCAAGGAATTGAAAATTTATGTTCACACAAAAACCTGTACATGGACAGTTCATAGCAGCTTTACTCAAATGCCAAAACTTGGGAGCAATCAAGATGTCCTTCAGTAGGTGAATGGATAAATAAACTGTGGTACATCCAGACTGGAATATTATCAGTGTTAAAGGGAAATGAGCTATGAAGTCTTGAAAAAACATGGAAGAACGTTAAAGGCACACTACTAAATGAAAGAAGCCAATCTGAAAAAGTGATTTACTATATAACTCTAAATATATGACATTTGGAATTTAAAAAAAATATGGAGACATGGAGATGCTAATAAGATCGGTGGTTGTCAGGGTTTAAGAAGGAGGGAAAGATGACTAGGTAGAACACAGATGGTTTCTAGGGCAGAGAAACTATTCTGTATGATATTACAATGGTGGATTATATACATCTGTCCGAACTTACAGCTTTTACACCTAGAGTGAACCTGAATGTAAATTTTGGATTTTGGGTGTTAGTGATGTGTCAATGTAAGTTCATAAACTGTAACAGA